>NC_052146.1:283050824-284335638 GCF_902713615.1 Scyliorhinus canicula | reverse complement strand
CCTTTATTTAAACTGACTTCAAAGGACATTGAGCGCCTGATTCCCACAAGCAAAATAGCCTGAGTAATTTTTATCATTCCCAATAGACATTACAAATTCTGAAATTCATTTTGATGCAGTCCTGTAGGTTGCGTCAGTTATCCCACCAATCTTGAAGTTCTAATTGCAGAACTCCATATTTGAGCACACAGGGATGTCCTAGTGTTTGGACATTTCGGCACACCAATGTTTTAGACAGGCGGGCGATCGGGAGGATCGCGGTGTCCCGTTTCGAAATTCAACCAAAAGTGTTCCTTCAGTGACTTAGAAACTTGCAAATTGAATGACTTTGATTTCCCGACAGGAATCCTTGTCAGGGTGCGTGGAGGGCATTAGGTCTGCAGTAGAATTCTATATTTGTTCAATGGCCTTCTTCTGTGTTGAGGGGAAGGTTATGCTATAGCTCTGGGGAACCATAGCCGGTGGAATGCTGTATCAGCATCAAGAGGATTCTTCATTAGGTGCAGTGTAAATCCTTGCAGAAATCATTGCTTTTTTCAGTGTAATTAGGCTGGTGTAAAGATCAGCGTACCTTAACTTAAGCAACATGACAATTGAAAAGCCCTGTGCATTTATAAAAAGCTTCATTAAGCCATTGTGCAGAAAATAAGTGATCATCTGTGCTCATGACTTATGTAAATTATCAGAAGTGTGAGCCATAGTATCCCAAGTATGATCTATTGTTATTTATGCTAAAGGTGGCTATAGCGTCTTTTGTGAGGCCCACGAAGAATCCAGCACGAGTTTTAAGGATACAAAGAAATAACATTTATTTACAATAACATATATATACAACAGCAACAGCAGCTTCCCTTGCTGCTCACTCCTCTCTCTGGCTGGTTCCAAACTGGCCGGCTCTATTTATGCAGGGAGTCTGCTAATGATTTCTCTCCCCCCCCCCCCCCCCCCCCCCCCTCATTGGGGAAGCTCATACTCCCCTAGGATTGTGGGATTGTCATTAGTCCCCAGCCAGTGGTAAGCAGGCAGGTTATAACATCCCCCCCCCACAAAGTCCAAGGAACCCACCCACGACCCTGGCGAAGGAGGGTGTCGGACTCGTTTTGCCGCAGGCCGAACACCATTTGCACGAGGCGCTGGATCGGGCGGCGTGTAACGAGACGGAGACCGGCGCTTCCGTGATGAACGGCGTAACGGTTGTACAGCCACGGCCCGTGGGCCCGAGGATTCCCCCTCTTGAGGCGTCCTGTGTCTCCATCTCAGAGTCGGAGTCTGCTGCCTCCGTCATCTCGGCGTCTCTATCTCCACGCGGTTCTGTCACGACCTGCGCAGGCTTTGAGTGAGGCACCAGAGGAAGATTGTGAGGGATACTTTCCATTGTGTCTGGTCTCTGTGGCTGGAGAAATGAGCTCCGGGGGCGGGGAATCTTTGGAAGGGATGGTCTTCTGGACCGAACGTGGTCTGCATGTTTGCGCTGGAGACGCCCCTGGGCTTGCACCTGGTAAGAGATAGGTCCCGTTTGGCGAAAGATTATGCCAGGGACCCACTGGGCACCACCAGCAAAATTCCGAACGAACTCTAGGTCACCGGGCGCAAACTGCTGAATCGGCCGATGCCGAGAAAAACCATGTCCCTGCCATTCTTGTGTGCGGTGTACTTTTGCGCCAATGTCCGGGAAAACCATGCTACGGCGGGTGCGAAGTCTCCGGCCCATTAGGAGTTCTGCGGGAGCTACCCCAGTCACCGCATGGGGGGTGGTCCTATATGAAAACAAAAAACGAGCCAGTCCCGTGTCCATCGACCCGGAAGACTGCTTCTTTAGGCCTCGTTTGAATGTCTGCACTGCGCGCTCCGCCAACCCATTTGAAGCCAGGTGGTACCCATTTGAAGCCAGGTGGTAAGGGGCAGTGCGGATATGGCGTATGCCGTTCATCTTCAGGAACCTCGCAAACTCCTTACTTGTGAACGGAGTGCCGTTGTCCGTGACCAGCACCTCGGGGAGGCCATACGTACTGAAAGACAAACGCATCTTCTCGATTGTTGCGCAGGACGTTGTGCCTACCATCTATGCACCTCTAGCCATTTAGACTGGGCATCGATTAATAGAAGGAGCATGGATCCTTGAAAAGGGCCGGCGAAATCCGCATGCAAGCACGTCCAAGGCCGCCCTGGCCATTCCCAGTGTTGTAGGGGCGCGGCCAGCGGAAGCTTCTGATACTCCTGGCAAATGGAGCAGTTTTAGGTCACCTTCTCAATGTCGGTGTCGAGGCCTGGCCACCAGACATAACTCCGGGCCAACAGTTTCATTTTGGTCACACCTGGATGCCCATTGTGCAAGTCTCTCAGTATCAGTTCCTGTCCTTTTTCCGGGACAATCACACGTGTCCCCCACAAAAGGATGCCGGCTTCCACGCTGAATTCTGACAGCTTGGAGGAAAATGCCCGCAACTCTCCTGGTCTATGCTGCCCACCATACAGGACTATGTGCCAAACCTTTGACAGGACTGGCTCCGTCTGGGTCCACTCACGGATCGGTGATGCCGTGACAGGCAAGGTGTCCATATAATTTAGGGTTGTAACCACCTCACCGGTCGTGGGGGTCGACAAGGTGCGCTCGATAAAGGCAATCGGCTCAGTGCGTCGGCATTCCCTATCTGGGTTCCTGGTTAGTGCTCCAGAGAATATTCGTAAGCAGCAAGCAAAAAAGCCCAGCAATGGATCCATGCGGAAGCAATGGGCGGTATTGGCTTTTCCTCTCTGAAAAGTCCCAGCAGAGGCTTATGATCAGTCACGATAGTGAAGTGGCGGCCATACACGTACTGGCGGAAACGTTTCACCGCAAAGACCACTGCCAGGCCCCCCTCCTCAATCTGCGCGTACTTTTTTTCCGCTGCAGTCAATGTGCGGGAGGCAAAAGCTATTGGCCGCTCGGCCCCGTTCTCCATCTTGTGGGACAGGACGGCCCCAATACCATACGGGGATGCATCACATGTGACGAACAAAGGCTTTCCAGGATCATAATGGGTTAGTAACCCAGACGACGACAATTGTTGTGTATTAATCATCATATATGGCCGGGAGGCAGGGTCCAGCTCTAACTATAGGTAGGCGTGACTCGTATCTAATTTTGTGAACGAGAGTCCGCCTGCAAGCTTCGCGAAGAGATCCTCTATGCGAGGCATTGGGTATCGGTCGAGTTGGGAATCTGTATTCACTGTAAATTTATAGTCTGGCTTCATTACAGGTACAATTGGTGCTGCCCAGTCAGCGAAACGGACGGGCCTGATAATTCCCAAAGTCTCCAAACAAGTCAGCTCCCCTTCTACCTTCTCGAGCAAGGCGTAAGGCACCGGGCGCGCCTGGAAATAGCGCGACGTGGCTCGTGGTTCGACTTGGATACGGGGTACGGCCCCTTTTATTTTCCTCAAACCAGGCTGGAATACATCTGGGTATCGTCCTAGCACCTCAGTCAACCCTCCAGAAACTGTTTGGAGGATGTGCTGCCACTGCAGCCGCAAATGGCGCAACCAGTCCCGACCCAACAGGCTGGGCCCATGGCCACGCACCACGATAAGTGGGAAACGCCCCACCTGGCGTCCATAAACAACAGGGGTCATCATAGTTCCTGCAATGTCCAATGGTTCCCCCGTATAGGTGGCCAACCTGGCCTGTGTGTCGGTTAATGTAAGGGCCTGTATACCCTGCTTGATGCGGCCGAATGTCCTCTGGGCGATCACGGAGACCGCTGCGCCAGTGTCCAACTCCATCTCAAGCGGGTGGCCATTGACCCGTACTGTCACTTTAATGGGGGCCACATGGGGAGCTGCCACACAATGCAGCTGCAGGCAGTCATCCTCCGTCTCCACGTCCTCGGGAGTAGTCGCCGCAGGTTCACCCAAATGGAAGGTACGGCCCCTGGGCAGGCTCCAGTTTCGGTCGGAACGACGGCGCCTCTGGCGCCCCCAGGACCGGCGTCTGCGACGGGGTCGGCGCCTACAAGTCTGACACGGACATGGCTCCTCATCCATTGGTTCTGGAGAAGGTTCTCTTCAGGGAGGAATGTCCAATGGCCACTGGCGTCGATCCGGACGTCGCCTCGCCCAAGGTACCGCAGGGGTGCAGGGGGACGCTTTCGGACAGAAGGGGTTGCGCCCCAAGGCATGCACCTCCATTCCCTGTAGCTCCTGCACTCCTCGTTCTGCGCTCTCTCGGGACAATACTATTTGAATGGCCTGTTGAAAAGTCAATGTTGGATCAGCTAACAACTTTCTCTGGGTGGCCGCATTGTTAATACCGCAAAACAAACGGTTGCATAATATTTCTGACAAGGTCTCACCATAGTCACAGTACTCCGCAATCCTGCGTCGCCTGGATAGAAAATCGGCAAGGGATTCTCCTGGGGTCCTCTCAGCGGTATTAAACCGGTAACGTTGGACTATCGTGGATGGGGTGGGTTAAAATGTTGCCCCACTAAGTTCACAAGTTCATCAAACGTTTTGGTGTCCTTCGCAGCTGGGTATGTAAGGCTCCTAATCACCCCAAACGTACGTGGGCCGCAGGCAGTGAGCAATATGACCACCTGGCACTCGTTTTCGGTGATGTTGTTTGCCCGGAAATAGTAACGCATCCGTTGTGCGTACTGGTTCCAGCTTTCCAGCGCAGCATCAAAAACATCCAAACATCCAAACGTCCATACAGAGGCATGGTGTAATAGAAAACAACTTCCAACCTGTATCCAACAATGTAGACAGTGTAGACAGCAGTGTGGACAGCTATTCACTTTAACCCTCGTCGCCAGTTTTGTGAGGGCCACAAAGAATCCAGCACGCGTTTTAAGGATACAAAGAAATAACATTTATTTACAATAACACATATGTACAACAGCAGCAGCAGCAACTTCCCTTGCTGCTGACTCCTCTCTCTGACTGGTTCCAAACTGGCCAGCTCTATTTATGCAGGGAGTCTGCTAATGATTTCTCCGCCCCCCTCATTGGGGAAGCTCATACTCCCATAAGATTGTGGGATTGTCATTAGTCCCCAGCCAGTGGTAAGCAGGCAGGCTACAACAGCGTCCCTAACTATGGAAGATCAATGTTTCAGGGTATCCATTTTTGATTGCTATTCAATGACGCTTACTGGAAAATTACATGTATGATACTGGCTAAGGACAGAATTGGAATAGGAATGATGCTCTGTGTGGTTGGACCACCTGCCAGCACTCACCATCAGAATTAATATTAATAACATTAGCCTACATGAGGCACATGTGAGCATGTTGCAATCTTAGTGCATTTATCTGCTGGTCTATGCTTTTAGGACAGAAATGGAACAAAGAAATTTAGGGTTAAATGATAGAATGAAGGCCCGTATTTTTTTTCCAGCAACAAATTAATCAATCTGGTTGAACGAACGTGGATGAATAATGGAATGTCTGAAACAGGAAGTGCCACCCAGAATATTGAATTCAATGCTAAACCGACCTCAGAAAATTAAAGAAAGAGAGGGAAAGAAAGATTGGATTAAGAGAGAGATGAATAAGAGAAGCAGAAAGAAAGTCCAAGACAAAAGCATTTTACAAGATTTCATGTAATAATTTTAATTTGAAGGAATGAGAGTGCATACTCATTATTTTCAGCACCAGAGAGTTTTGGCACCAATTTTTACCATTAAAAATGTACTTACATGGGAATGAACAATTCTTATTTGCTACCGAAATTGCAGCAAGTTCTTATAAATAATTTTAATATAATAGTTTTATGTAATGTAAATATAAGGACAGAATGCATTACTTGAAAATTGGAACTGGATTATTCCCTCATTCCTTGACCCAAGTATCCCTTGTCCTTGTGGCCTTGCTTCATCTGAAGACTATACCTATTTATTTCTCACCTGGGATGAAGGGCATGGTGATTAGCCTAAGAACTGGAGCAGGGAACATTGCCCTGAGTTCCTCCTCCTATTATTATCATGCGACCCCTGCTGAAAGTTGGCTTGGGTGGTCTTTGGGCCAAGACAGAAACTTTGCTTGGGTCTGAAGCAGTCCCATGGATGAATAATCCATCACTGTTTCCGGATTTCACACTTAATGGCCCCTTAGACAATGTAAAGAATGGCTACCAGTACCCAAAAAACTTTATTTAATAATAATAATACTCTTTATTAGAATCACAAGTAGGCTTACATTAACAATGCAATGAAGTTACTGTGACCAGCCCCTGGTAGCCACGCTCCGGTGCCTGTTCGGGTGCACAGAGGGAAAATTCAGAATGGCCAATTATCCTAACAGCACGTCTTTTGGGACTTATGGGAGGAAACCGGAGCACCCGGAGGAAACCCACGCAGACACAGGGAGAATGTGCAGACTCCACACAGACAGTGACCCAAGCCGGGAATCGAACCTGGGACCTGGGGCCCTGGCGTTGTGAAGCAACGGTGTTAACCACTGTGCTACCGTGCTGCCTCCTTTTAGACTTAGACTTAGAACAGTACAGCACAGAACAGGCCCTTCAGCCCTCGATGTTGTGCCGAGCAATGATCACCCTACTTAAACCCACGTAACCCATATACCTTTGGTCAGGAGATTTCACTTTTGGGAGTGGAGGAATTTGAAGAGAAAAATAAACTGAAAAAAAATGAATTAGAGGGGCGAACTAAACTGTGGTGGCTTGTAGTGCTGACCGTTTGAAGGAGAACTCGATATTTGTTTGGGAGCCACAGAATATTTGCTTGAGGGCTTAAATCTCTTTTCGTGGGTTTTTTATTCTTAGGTGTTTAGGTGCAAACCTAAGCATATTCCCTGTAGTTTTGTACCTCATTTTGGTTTTGTCCATCTGATGTGTCAGCTTGTAGTGAAGGGGGTCTTTTCCACGGTTGCTGCTGCTGCCAGCGCCACCTGCGACTGACAATGAGAAGGTGCAAAGTGCCACTCAGACATGTGTCTGTTTCCCAGTTTTCCATCCCAACCACCTTTTCTTGGCAGATGTCACTTGGCATCTCTCCACTTGATACAATTAGAAACACAGCAGGGATTAAAATCATTCTATCCTCACTCTGAGATATTCATATTTTTGGATTTTGGAAGTCTTTTCACATTTCTCTCAATTTTGAAGGATCAGACTTTATGGCAAACACTCCCACTCTCCGCATGCAATATTAATGAATGCTTCGGCGCTTGAAGGTTTTTTCCCCCCTATCATGCAATGTGCATTAAACTCTTTGAGGGAAAAGTAACAGACTTGTGAAGAAAATATCAAGCTTAAGCAAAAGATTTGGGATTCTGATGAAGCTTTTTGATTTTAACTTTTGATGTAGGAATAATGTGATAGCTTAGAACAGTTATTACATAAAATCTATAAGAATTTAAACAGAAAGTCACTCAATTTCCTGTTATAGTTATGTTATAATTATAAAATTTCAGCCCATTTCTTGATTCTACTATTATTTAAAGTGGAGCCTGAACACCTCCCAATGCTGACTTGTTTTCCTCTGAATTGTCATCTCAAGAATTTCCAAAGTTTCAGCTTCCTCATCCAAAAGTTTTAGCTTTCGATTCCACCACCACCTCTGACTAGTCACCTGACAATAATTGATTGATTGATTCACAGGGAAAATGTCGAAGTCATCGTTTTTGTTCTCTGCCATGAATTTCACTCCCTTGCCCCTGATTCCACCCTCCTTCCTGGTCACTGGCGCCCAATCTGACATTCCAACATCACACCCTATCCATAATGACGTGTTGAAGTTAGTTTTTAACGTCTATTTCGAAAAGTTTATTTTCGGTGTTAAAGTGGGAGAAAGAAGGGCAGCATGATGACATAGTGGTCAGCACTGCTGCCTCACGGCGCCGAGGACCCAGGTTCGATCCCGGCTCTGGGTCACTGTCCGTGTGGAGTTTGCACATTCTCCCGTGTTTGCTTGGGTTTCGGCCCCACAACCCAAATATGTGCATCGTAGGTGGACTGGACACGCTAAATTGCCCCTTAACTGAAAAAAATGAATTGGGTACTCTAAATTTAAACAAAAAAAGTGGGAGAAAGTTAGTGCTAGAAAAAATGGACCAAAAGGCTTGTCTTTTTTGAGTTCCACTTCCGTTGGCGTCAGTAACAATGAATTAATGGCAAAGATGTGCAACAAGCAACTGATTCGATGATGCCTGCTTTATCAGCAAAATTCAATATTACTCCCATTTATTCAGATAGCTGAATATCAATCTCGCTTTTAACAGTTTCAAAGCATGCGGTCCAGCATCCAAACAAAGTCATGGGAACACTTCTTTATTTATCTATGTGATGAGACCATCAATTCATGCGACACATGGTTAGAAGTGAACAGTGGTTTTAATCGTCTTACAACAGAGCCTGCCTGTGACGAGATGAACTCTAGATGAGCTGGCTGGCAGGCTCCGACTGCCAAGCTTTATACAACCAGTGGGGGGGGGGGGGGGAGGAGTCATGGGTGGAACCAAGGCTGGAGCCCAGTACAAACTTCCGTACATTCCCAGTACACCTCCCCCTAGGGGCAGAGCCGCGCAACTGCTCGTGTGCCGAGCTTACAGAGGCAGGGGGTGATGGTTTACAGATTGAGTCTGTCCAGTGGTCGAGTTGTCCGTTGTGATCGGCGGAGCCCCGGGGTTGCAGTCTCTTCTGGTGGCTGGATGATCACAGTCGGTTGGGGTACGATGGCGGACTCCGGGGGTGATTCAGTCCGAGCTGCGTACCTGTCTGGTTTGACTGGGGAGTGGGGGCGCTGGGAGCTTGCGGGTGCGGGCGCGAGGAACATGTGTAGCGAACTGGTAGGCGCGGGGGCGTGGGGCGCTGCGGGTTGAGTTGGATGTAGTGTGAGGGGTACCTCGGCGGTGGTAGTGTGGGGTTTGATCCTGCAGGCGCTAGGTCCCAGAGGGATACTGTGTCCTGACGGCCGTCAGGGAACTCTATGAAGGCGTATTGGGGGTTCGAGTGTAGTAGGAGCACTTTTTCCACAAGCGGGTCAGTTTTGTGTGCCCTGACGTGCTTCCTGAGGAGCACTGGGCCCGGTGTTTTCAACCATGCCGGGAGCGAAACCCCCATGGTAGTACCCCTGGAAAAGCTAAAGAGCCGCTCGTGAGGGGTCTGATTGGTGGCGGTACACAAGAGGGACCTAATAGCATGGAGCGCATCTGGGAGGACTTCTTGCCAATGGGAGATCGGGAGATTCCTGGACCGGAGGGTCAGTAGGGCGGTCTTCCAGACCGTCGCATTCTCCCTCTCCACCTGCCCGTTCCCCCTGGGGTTATAGCTGGTAGTTCTGTTCGAGGTGATGCCCTTGTCGAGCAGGTACTGACGCAGCTCGTCGCTCATGAAGGACGAACCGTGGTCGCTGTGTACATAGCTGGTGAAACCAAACAGGGTGAAGATACTATGCAGGGCCCTGATGACTGTGTGGGAGGTCATGTCGGGGCACGGGATAGCAAAAGGGGATCGGGAGAACTCTTGATGACATTTAGGAAGTACACATTCCGGTTAGTCGAGGGGAGTGGCCCTTTGAAATCGATAGCGAGGCTTTCACAGGGCCTAGAAGCCTTGATCAGGTGGGCCCTGTCTGGTCTGGAGAACTGCGGTTTGCTCTCCGCGCAGATCGGGCAATCCCTGGTGACGACTTTTACCTCCTTGGTGGAGAAAGGCAGATTTCGGGCTTTAATGTAGTGGGCGAGCCGGGTGACCCCCGGGTGGCAGAGGTCATTGTGGATGGCCTTTAAGCGGTCGCTCTGCGTGCTGGCGCACGTGCCGCGGGACAGGGCATCTGGGGGCTCGTTGAGCTTCCCCGGTCGATACATAATATCGTACTTGTAGGTGGAGAGCTCGATCCTCCACCTCAGAATTTTATCATTTTTAATTTTACCCCTTTGCGAGTTATCAAACATGAAGGCAACCGATCTTTGGTCGGTGATGAGGGTGAACCTTCTATCTGCGAGGTAGTACCTCCAGTGACGAACAGCCTCCACAATGGCTTGTGCTTCCTTTTCGACCGAGGAGTGTCGAAGTTCCGAAGCGGAGAGGGTTTGGGAGAAAAATGCGACTGGTCTCCCTGCCTGATTTAATGTGGCTGCAAGAACTACCTCTGAGGCATCGCTCTCTACCTGGAAAGGGACGGATTTATCCACCGCCCGCATGGCCGCTTTGGCGATGTCCTCCTTGATGCAGTTGATGGCCTGACGGGCCTCAGCTGACAGGGGAAAAAGTGTGGCCTTAAATAGTGGGCGGGCTTTGCCTGCATATTGAGGGACCCACTGGGCATAATATGAAAAGAACCCCAGGCACCGTTTGAGGGCCCTGGGACAATGAGGGAGAGGGAGTTCTAAGCATATGGTCCTGGTCGGGGCCCAGGACTCCGTTTTCCACGACATAGCCGAGGATGGCTAGTCTGGTTGTGCGGAAAAAGCATTTCTCCTTGTTGTACGTGAGATTAAGCTTCTGGGCCGTCTGGAGAAATCGATTGAGATTGGCATCGTGGTCCTGCTGGTCATAGCTGCAGATGGTGACGTTATCCAAGTACGGAAACGTGGCCCGCAGCCTGTACTGGTCCACCATTCGGTCCATTGCTCGTTGGAACACCGAGACCCCATTTGTGACGCCAAAGGGAACCCGGAGGAAGTGGAAGAGGCGGCCATCAGCCTCGAACGCCGTGAAGTGGCGGTCCTCCGGGCGGATTGGGAGCTGGTGGTATGCAGACTTCAGAACCACCGTGGAGAAAATCCGATACTGGGCTATCTGATTTACCATGTCTACAATCCTGGGGAGGGGGTCCGCGTCGAGGAGCGTAAACCGATTAATAGTCTGACTATAGTCTACGACCATGCAGAATTTTTCCCCGGTCTTGACGCCCACCACCTGAGCTCTCCAGGGATTCTTACTGGCCTCTATGATCCCCTCACGTAGGAGCCTCCGGACCTGTCCTGTAGGCTGTACCGCCTGCTGCGAGTGGCTACGGGTTTACAGTCCGGAGTGAGATTGGCAAAGAGAGGGGGGGGGGGGGGGGGGATTCGCAGCGTGGCTAGGCTGCAGATAGTGAGTGGGGGTAGAGGTCTGCCGAAGCTGAGGGTGAGACTCTTGAGATTGCACTGAAAATCGAGTCCCAGTAAGAGTGGGGCGCAGAGTTCGGGCAGGACGTATAGTTGAAAATTAGAGTAACTAGCGCTTTGGAACGTTAGAGTCGCGACGGTGCGTCCTTGGATGTGGACAGAGTGGGAACCCGAAGCGAGGGAAATAGTTTGCCATGCAGGAAAAACAGGGAGCGAACAGCGTCTTACCAGATCTGGATGTACGAAGCTCTCGGTGCTCCCGGAGTCGAAAAGGCACGGTGTATTGTACCTGTTGATTTGTACCATCGTCATAGAGTTGTGGAGATGTTTTGGGCGCGATTGGTCCAGTGTGACTGCGTTGAGTTGCGGGTAGTCGGCGGCTCGGTCGGCTGCGCTGGGGTGGCCCCACGATGAGTGCCCGCTGAGGTTGCAGTCTTCAATCTAATTTTCTGAGTTTGGAGAGGATGGAGCCCAAGATGGATCGAACGTGGCGGGTGGCGAGGAAGATGGCGTCCAAGATGGCGGCCCTCATGAGTTGCACGTGGTAGGCCGTGTGGTGGGGGTCCGCCAAGATAGCGGCCCCCATGGACCGCTGGCCACAAAAGTGGCAGGCTGGGGCAGCATGGTGGCTGGGCGGCCGTGCGGCACAGTCCTGGGGCAGCCGCTGGTCGGGGCCCATGACGTGGTCGCCGAGTCTGCAGGAAACGAGGTGAGGCTACGAAACGAGACCTCCATAGTTGTAGCGAGTTCAACAGTATCTTCTAAATTTTGAGCCCCTTTCAGCAGCAGTCGCTGGCGCACGTAATTCGATCTAAGGCCTGCAACAAAGACATCGCGGACAGCAAGTTCTCTATGTTCAGCAGCATTTACTGCCTGGTAATTACAGTCCCGGGATAAGGCTTTTAAGTCTCTTCGAAATTCTTCTAGCGATTCTGTGGGGCGCTGGCGGCGAGTAGTAAAAATGTGGCGCGCGTAGACCTCATTGACGGGCCTCACGTACATTGTGTCGAGTAGGGCCAGGGCCTCTGTATATGAGCCGGTACAATTTAACTGAGTAGATACACGATGGCTCACCCTTGCGTGCAGTAGGCTGAGTTTCTGCTCCTCCGTTGTTTCTGTGTGGTGCTTGCTTCAGCCAGGTAGGCCTTAAAACATCGGAGCCAATGTGAAAAGATTTTTTTCGCCTCTGCATCCTGTGAGTCGAGTTCCAGTCGATCAGGCTTGAGGGCTGATTCCATAGTCGTTCCTTACTGTTTCTTAACAGTAAATTGATGAGACCATCAATTCACGGGACACGTGGTTAGAAGTGAACAGTGGTTTTAATCGTCTTACAACAGAGCCTGCCTGTGATGAGATGAACTCTAGATGAGCTGGCAGGCAGGCTCCGACTGGCAAGCTTTATACAACCAGTGGGGGGGGGTAGGAGTCATGGGCGGAGCCAAGGGTGGAGCCCAGTACAAACCTCCGTACATTCCCAGTACACCTCCCCCTAGGGGCAGAGCCGCGCAACTGCTCGTGTGCCGAGCTTACGGAGGCATGGTACAACATGTGTGATAACAGTGTGAATTATGCTATCATGATTCACCACACTATGAAAATGTGTCTTCTTGAGGCAGGCATTCAACTTGCATCTTTATTTGCACTGTCAAACATGAACTGATGCGAGCCAGAGGAATTGGCACGATCCTGTGTCTGGAAGCAGCAAGCAGTCGCTTGCCTCCAGGTTTATAACAGTCGCGGAAATTCCATCACCGCATTTTCTCTAAATGGTAAATGTTTCAGTTTTAACATTTTGAATGTCACATTTATTTAAACTCAGAGAATGGTCCATTCTCTCCCCTGCAAGTGGTGCCATTTTCAGAACATTATTGATTTTTATTTGATTTTGTTGTAATTTCTGCAGTGCACCCCAATTGCAGCGTGGACTGCTTCTTTGCAAGGTAACAGCTGAGATGGTGAGCCGATTGCCTCTATTCATTTATTATCATGCGGTCTGTGAAACAGGGTCAGGCTGCGAGTGGGCGGGAGCACACCTCCAGCTGCAGTCTACAGTTTGCTCAGCCCACACGCACATTTATATGTAAGCAGGGAAGCTTCTGTCATTTGTTCTTTGCTTCAAAGACTTCTGCCACCAGCAAAATAAGAACATGGAACATAAGAAATAGGAGCAGGAGTCGGCCATTCGGTCCCTCAAGCCTGCTGCTCCAATTAATAAGACGACGGCTGATCTGATCGCGACCTTTGCTGCTAGCCTCTCGTACCCCTTGACTCCCTTGTTGATTAAAAAATCTTGAACCCAGCCTTGCATATATTCAATGACCCGGCCTCCACTGCTCTTTGGAGTAGAAAATTCCAAAGGTAGTTTTTTGAAGAATAAAGGGATTAAGGGTTATGGTGTTCAGGCCGGAAAGTGGAGCTGAGTCCGCAAAAGATCAGCCTTGATCTCACTGAATGGCGGAGCAGGCTCGAGGGGCCAGATGGCCTACTCCTGCTCCTAGTTCTTATGTTCTTATGAGTGACGCGCTGAGGGACATCTTCAGTGGGAGACCCCGTATTCTGAAACTGTAGCCCCTTTTTCTAGATGTCCTCATGAGGGGAAACATTCACTCAGCATCTGTCCTGTCAAGACCCCTCAGAATCTTCAGCTGGATTCTCCGTCGGCATAATTCCCCTGTTTTTGCCGGCAGCGCACTCACGCCCATGGATTTGCCGACACCGTGGGGGTGCCCACAATGGGAAACCCCATTGGCCGGCTGGTGGGACGGAGGATCCCGCTGCCGGCGGGGGCGCGCCGCACTAGAAGACGGAGAAGCCCGCCCCATATGATCAACTCTTATTCTTCTCAACTCTAACCGTCATAGGCCCAACCTGCACAACCTTTCCTCATAAGGTAACACCTTCAACCTAGGAACCCAGAACTCTGAACTCATGTAACCTGCGAGCCCAATTTCTGTGTCCTTCACAGTTAAAAATTACATAATTGTTGGGTCACAACGCTGAACAAAACATAAACTGGATGAAGTTAAATATAAAATTGCTCTAATTCTATTTTACGCAACATATTCTTTATTTTGGACTCTGGTGAGTTGTTCTTTTCCATACTCAGTCAAGGGCCCGATTTTAACAGTTTAGAATTATAGGATTTTGCAGCACATAAACAGACCATTCGGCTCATCACGTCTGCACTGGTGTCTTTCTCCATAAAAGTCATCAGGGGAGGAAAAATTTCAACCTCCACCTCCCAAAAACATGTCCAAAGCTGTTATGGGCCTGTGGCACCTGTCCAAGCTCGGGAATATGATTCACTCTCAGGTGTGAAGGTTGAACAATGGAAATAGAAGATAATGAAGTTTAATCTTCATAGTTCTAGTACATGTATTGGTCTCAGACCAACTTCTAGATGCCACGAAAGCACAACCAGAATCACTGGCTGATGTTAATGTTTGAAATTAAGCTGAAAAAGTTTCCAAGCTGTTATAGTTGAGCTCGGCTAAAACAGAAGTAGCATGAGACTGTCACCAGGGAAGTTGTTATCGGTGCAGCACAAGGTCGGAACGCTGATCTGACTGCAGAGATATATAGCCTCTTTTGCATCCATGCACATCTGAAATCACTTTACACTAATACAAGAAACATGAGTACGCTTCATGTTTCTTAGTTGCGTTAGAGGGATTTGAGACTTCAAACATAGTTTGACAGCATAAAGTGGTCCTCGCTTTTCCCGTTTTATAAGAACATAAGAGAACATAAGAACTAGGAGCAGGAGTAGGCCATCTGGCCCCTCGAGCCTGCTCCGCCATTCAATTAGATCATGGCTGATCTTTTGTGGACTCAGCTCCACTTTCCGGCCCGAACACCATAACCCTTAATCACTTTATTCTTCAAAAAACTATCTATCTTTACCTTAAAAACATGTAATGAAGGAGCCTCAACTGCTTCACTGGGCAAGGAATTCCATAGATTCACAACCCTTTGGGTGAAGACGTTCCTCCTAAACTCAGTCCTAAATCTACTTCCCCTTATTTTGAGGCTATGTCCCCTAGTTCTGCTGTCACCCGCCAGTGGAAACAACCTGCCCGCATCTATCCTATCTATTCCCTTCATAATTTTAAATGTTTCTATAAGATCCCCCCTCATCCTTCTAAATTCCAATGAGTACAGTCCCAGTCTACTCAACCTCTCCTCATAATCCAACCCCTTCAGCTCTGGGATTAACCTAGTGAATCTCCTCTGCACACCCTCCAGCGCCAGTACGTCCTTTCTCAAGTAAGGAGACCAAAACTGAACACAATACTCCAGGTGTGGCCTCACTAACACCTTATACAATTGCAACATAACCTCCCTAGTCTTAAACTCCATCCCTCTAGCAATGAAGGAAAAAATTCCATTTGCCTTCTTAATCACCTGTTGCACTTGTAAACCAACCTTCTGTGACTCATGCACTAGCACACCCAAGTCTCTCTGAACAGCGGCATGCTTTAATATTTTATCGTTTAAATAATAATCCCGTTTGCTGTTATTCCTACCAAAATGGATAACCTCACATTTGTCAACATTGCATTCCATCTGCCAGACCCTAGCCCATTCACTTAGCCTATCCAAATCCCTCTGCAGACTTCCAGTATCCTCTGCACTTTTCGCTTTACCACTCACCTTAGTGTCATCTGCAAACTTGGACACATTGCCCTTTGTCCCCAACTCCAAATCATCTATGTAAATTGTGAACAATTGTGGGCCCAACACGGATCCCTGAGGGACACCACTAGCTACTGATTGCCAACCAGAGAAACATCCATTTATGCCCACTAAATGGAAGTAATGTGGCCAAAATTCCAGAAAAACATATCCTGTGCCATAGGACATCTGAAAGGTATCCAACCCGATAAAGGATCCGGTCATCGTTTAGGCTTTAGGGTGTTGACATAACTCAGGGGTTGGGTCTTTTGAATATGGTATTGGGGGACTTAACAACAAGCCTGCGATTCTTTCTGGGAAATTGGGCTGTCCGAAGATCAAGTCTGCTGGAATTGTGCCGATTCCATGGAAACACACTGCCCTCCCAACCAAAAAAATGGGATCCGGGAGCACTGGGGCCGGTCAAGCAGGCCCCGGCAAGGAGTGAATAGAGGGGTGAGTTGGTGAGGGCTGGGCGAAAGGTCGCTGCGGAGCTGGCCTTTGCCACTGGGGACCCTTCCGTGTGTCACAGAGTGCTTGAATGGGAGGACCCTCTCACCCTGAGCCTTCAGGGAAAGCACCAGTGTTTACCAACTGGTCTCCCCACATGGTGGAGGGAGCAGTGGTGACAAAAGGTCCCCTATTAGCCACTTAAGTGGATCATTCAGTCTCTGGTGGGGAGCGCCATTCTTCACCTTCCCCATTGTGGGTACAGTGGCTTGGCTGCACCCCAACTATCCTCCCTCGTGATTTCCCGAGCGTCTGCCTCTCGACCCTGTGTAGGGCATCACCCTTCCTTCAAACTCGATTCCGGTGTTCTTTGTATGGGCTCTGGGAAAAGGCATGTGTTTGAGGAGAAGGCAGCTGGAGGTGCTGATGCTGTTGTTCCTGCTGGTGGTAGCATGGCTTCTGAACTTGCCCCCACATCAGAGATGCAAGGTGGACTTGCATAAGACCATCCCATGGTGAAGGTTAGCAGCAGGAAAGTGCAGCTGAAGGTAAGTGGAAAACTCAGTGGGTGAAGTTGCCATGCAACAAGTTGGCAGTCACCTGTTAAGCAGTGATAATATTCTCAGGCAGAAGATGTACTTTGAACAGCAGCTTGGAACTATTCAGTATAAGTGATCAAAGCTGTCTCAGCCTGTCATGTTTCACTGAAGAAGCTCTTCCTGCTGAGCGCTCACCTCGCTGATTATGGCAAGTTGCTGACATGTTGGAAAGCAGGTCTCCTGGCGAGGAAATTCAGAAATCTGGTTTGGAATAGGTCTTAGTTAACATTTTAATTGCCTTAACGTACCTGACAGATCCAGAGATGTTCCCTGTGCACCTACAATCGCACCCTGCAGAAAAATGAAGCGGGGTGATGTTGGAAAATCCCCCCCTTTATTTTTATGGGATCTAACCCAGGTTCTGGAGGTAAAAGTGTCCTTTATTACGACATTGGATTCAACATTGCATTTCTGATGATATTTATAAACCACTCGAGCGTCAAACTTGCACCCTTGAATACTATTAGGATTAGCTGATTGAGTTACTTAGTTGTAAATTATTGTCCTTCAACAGTTGCCCATGTAATCCCCAAAATGAAAGGTTCACAGTATAACATTATCACAGTATAACATGACAGTGTATTGTCGCCTTGAGTTATAAAATGTTAGAAACCCCACTGATGTTATCTGCAATTGTGTCTTGAAACCTTGATGGATAACTTGAAACACTGGCTCTTAGTGGTGTGTTTTGTTTTGAATAACGTGAGGAACTGTGTATAGCCCAGTGAGGAACCAGTCCAATCATTGTGTCCTCAATGAATAAACAATATTTATTAAAGTAAAATAAAAGAAAAACACACAACAAAAGACTAACGTACACTACGACACTTAGGAATATGAAGAACTAAACACACCGTTTTATCTGAATTTACCTCTTGTTCCCAAAATATACCTACATTCGCTGAACTCACTGAAACCCCCTTTTCCCAAGCAATACCCAATGTTAGTAACTATATAGGTCAAATCTAGTTAATAGTTACCACACAATGCCGCTTAGGTGATCAAATGTGGGACAACGTCTCTTCCTGGTTCAGCTAAGGCACGAAATTGCGTATTTTAGAGGAGAGTATCTGCAATCTGCCGTGGCTGTAAATGTTAGATGGAACAGGCCTCTATGGCTTGGATCACAGATGGCCTCTCTGACCGTTGGATGGAGAATTACTCTCTATCCCCAATGAGAATGGCAGTAGTTATATTGTTCAGCCTCTTTGATATTCTCCTCTGTAGATTCCGCTTTAAAAATAATAGTCTTGATTCGTGTCTTAAGTCGGCATACACTACACTGCAATGAAGTTACTGTGAAAATCCCCTAGTCGCCACACTCCAGCACCTGTTCGGTTACACAGAGGGAGAATTCAGAATATCAAAATCACCTAATGCACACGTCTTTCAGGACTTGTGGGAGGAAACCAGAGTGTCCGGAGGAAATCCACGTAGACACGGGAGAACTTGCAGACTCCACACAGACAGTGACCCAAGTCGGGAATTGAACGTGGGACCCTGACGCTGTGAAGGAACAGTGCTAACCACTGCTACCATGCCGCTGTCTACCACTCTCAAACTCCTTGCATTTAGAAGTTATATTTTGTGCAACTCACTTATCTCTGGTGAGCAATGTTTCTGATATGGGCATTTGCACCTCAATGTCTCTCGACTCCTTCTAATCTTGTCTGGGCAAATCGCTTCTGATTATTCCACTATATGCCTGCTAGTCTTGTTACTTGTCTGTTATTTCTGTTTTCATCTCAAGATCACTGTTAACCTTGTTAACTTCCTACATTCCGAACAAAAAACATCTATTTTACAGTGGTGCTTTAATTTTGCTTTTTTAAATTATTCATTGGCTAATTATAGGTTCAGGACTTTTCCAGATTAATTTGGTTCATGGTCATTTCTATGTGCAGTTACTGCATTCTAAACCTGATTATGTCAATTGTTAATATTGCATTTGAAGAGGGGTTTTACAATATATTTTGGCAAAGTACAAGGGCATATGTGGGGTTAATAGTGATAAACAAAATGTAAATGTTGCTACGGTCCCAGAGACTGCTGTCCCCTTTGAGAGCTGACTGCTGGTGATGTAATCTGAGGGTCACTACACTTCAGACAAGGAGCAGAAGGTTTATGAATAACCTCAGCCAGTACAGGAATTGAACCCATGCTGTTGGCATCACTCCATATCATGAACCAGCCACCCAGTCAACTGAGCTAACAGACCCCTAAATGGCAAGCACAACAAAATGGGACAATATGCCCTTTTTCCAACTCTTGTGGATTACAGTAATTCTCATTGAATACTCAAGTGTGCAATTCCTTAATTTTCTCAGTCTTCCCTGGTACGATTCACAGACTTTAAAAACTTAGCGTCATCAAACACCTTGGGCGGGATTCTTCCATCGGGCGGCTAAGTGCTGATGCCGGAGTAAAAACGGGAGTGCTTTACTCCGGCGTCGGCACCCATTCTGGGACCCATGCCGATCCCGGCCTAAACCTGGCGCCGCGGAGTCCGTGCATGCAGAGCTGGGCCGGCGCCAACTAGCGCATGTGCAGTGGCCTTCTTCCCCGCACCACC
The DNA here is from genome assembly GCF_902713615.1 of Scyliorhinus canicula. Classification (NCBI taxonomy): domain Eukaryota; kingdom Metazoa; phylum Chordata; class Chondrichthyes; order Carcharhiniformes; family Scyliorhinidae; genus Scyliorhinus; species Scyliorhinus canicula. The sequence continues at coordinate 284,316,290 of NC_052146.1, read as the reverse complement.
CCGACGCCAGAAAGCGCAGGGCTACAGGAGCCGGTGCGGAGGAAAGGAGGCTGGGGGTAGAGAGGCCGATTAGTGGGCCCCGAACATGGGCCAGGCCACTATGGAGGCCCCCCCCACTGGGGTCGGACCCCCCCCACCCCCGCAGGTCACCCCGGACCCTTCAACACCGATGTCCCGCCGGAACAGAGGATGTTAGAACGGTGCCAGCGGGACTCGTCTTTTTGATGACGGCCGCTCGGCCCATTTGGGCCGGAGAATCGGAGCGCTGGCCCGTGCTGGCCCGGGCCGGAGAGTCGGCGCATACCCCGACTGGCGCCACGCCGACCACACCGGCGCCAATGCTGCCGATTATCCGCACTGCGGAGAATTGCGTCCCGGTATTGGGGCAGCGTGGCGTGATTTGCGTTGCGCTGCGCCGATTTTCCGACCCGGCGGGGTGGTCGGAGAATTCTGCCCAATATTTATTGGTCGCGCATTTTCCTTTCAAATTTCCTGCTCAGCCTTCCATTTAAAACCATAGAGTGGGAGATTGCGCCAAATATGCAGCTGTTATGGTTGTCTACACTGTAACAATGACTATACTTAAATTATTTCATTAACTTCGGAGCGCTTTGAGACGCCCGGATGCCATGAAAGGTGCTATACAAATGTAAGTTATTTCTTTTAGCAATATCTATCCTTCATTGAACCACACTTTAGCAAAGAGTCAGTTGCTGCAGGAGGAGAGGAAGAGAACATTCTTTAAAAAGACCATCCTTGAACCATAAGAACAACCAAACCAACCATTTACATAGATCTGTTACTTGAAAGGTTGTACGGTTTTTAAGGCTTAGCAAATGCTGCAGTCATAATGAAACTTGATATTAATATTTCTGCATATGATTTATTGAGTGCATGGAGAGTGGGAGAGTGCCTTTGTTAGAGTACTTCACTTTACCATGCATTTGAACTGCATTGAAATGAGTTTGAGCTGTGCTTGGAGCAGTGAGGAATGTGAAGGATTACAGATTGAACTGTTCCATCATGAATATTTTCACAATGGCCTTCTAGGCAAAGTGTGGTGAACCTTGCTGATGTCCAGGAAGAGGAATTTCACTTTTTCCCAACTAGTACTTAGAAAAAAATGGTAGATGAAGTGCTTTTAAAAGTCAGATCAATATTTCATATGCATAGACGTGGAAGACTTCCCACGTCGAAGAACTATGAGGCAGATAAAGTGTATTATTATGATTTTGGTAGAGATACTAGTTTTTACGATATTGGTCGTCACCAATAACTTTGTTTTGAAATCAGAAAACCCAGGTCTTTACTGAGAGAATGAAGCCACAAAGTTCACGGTTCAAATCAAAATAATTTTACTACACAAAATCAAAGAACATGAATGCCAATATCTACATTCTATCTAAAGTAGGCAGTCATGTTAACAATATTAAAAGTGCAATAAGCACGAACACTTATACTTTAAACCAAACTTCTTAACGTTTCTTCTACACTCATTTTACTTACACCTACAAAGCTCAAGTCAGATCCTTATTGGAAATGGGAAGATTAACCACTTGGCCTGAGCGCTGTTTAAGTGATTTGTATCAGGATTAGGATTTTCTGGACATTTTGCTTATTTCTGGCAGACTCTCAGTTCAACACAGGCTTTAACCAACTTGGGTCCGAACTCTCCTGGTTCGAACATTCTTTAACTCTGGAGTCCTGTATCTAGAACTCTCTCTCTTTAATCGGCTTGGCAATGCCTAGAAGTTCAACTCCCTGTTAGGAGTACTTCAGTCAACAAGAAGTTGAAACTCTTTTAGCCAGCACACACAATTCAAATTGAGCTCAGCTTGAAAGCGATGCTTCCTGCCAGCAAGCTTTTTTTCTAAACTCCTTGAAGTCAGAACAACACTCAGGGACCTACTGGTAAGCTTTTTTCCTATTGTTGATCTCCCAGGCAGATTGGTCACATAATCATTTACTGGAAGAGAGGTTTTTAAACAGAATTTTGTTTTCAGAAGAGTCTAGTTCTGAAAGAGACAATCACTCCCAAAACACGGGGGAGGGGGGGGGGGGGGGGGGTATTTTCCTCACCCTGCTTTCAACGGATGGGGATGACAATTGGGGCGGAGAATTGAGGGGGAGTCCCAATACGGCTTTTACACTGGTGCGATTTCCATGCTTGATTATGCCCACCGCCTTGTCAGTGATGTAACGGAGTTCCTGCCGTATAATGATGGGAATGGCATTCGATTTATTTCACTATAATTTGCGGACCTTCCCCCTGGAAAATCCCTCTATGTACGAATGTCCAGGTGTTACGGACTTGGAAATGTTAACGGGTGGATAGAACCCGCTGGGCTGCAGAGGAACGTACAGCCCCAGGGAGGGAAGTTCATGCCCAAGCAGTACCCTGGCAGTGTGTGTCTGGGCATCGCTCTTTTGTGACATCGTAGGAATCACCTCCTTGATTTATTTTGACCAAGTGTCAAAGCAATATGAGTGGCGGGAAAAGTCCGCGGGTACACCGTGTCAAAAAACGGAATAATTCTGCCCATTGTTCTGTCTCTTCCAAAGCACATGGGCCATCGCAACATGTTTATGTCTGTTTTCTGGAGCTTTCCTGGAACAGATCACTAGCCTGCAGCAAGAGGCTATAGCTTGAGCAATGCTTCTTTACGTCAAGCATGGCTGATCAGAAGTCTACCTCACTCTCATCACCGCCGTTGGCTAGTTGGGCGGATTTACAGAATCATCCGAAAAAAATGTTGAACTCTAAAACCATTCCAAATTGGCCAATTAATTCGCCAAAATACTTTCATCTTGAACTCGAGCTTAGTTTGAAGAATTATTGCAGTTAAAATATCACCCCATTTTATTGTCATGTGGCCTCCATCCTAGAAGGATTTACTTATTTTCCAGTTTTCCTCCCAATGGAACATCATCATGGAAAGGTAGGGGTGGTGGCAGAGTTGATCACAGCTCTTCCTACTTCCACAAGGATAACAGAGGCTACCTTCTGATGGATAATTCTGAATGCTACTCTTGCTTAGTTACCAATGATGCACAAGAACAATTTGGTACAGACGGCCCATTGAAGCGTCTGCAAAGGAAGTTACTTGAAGTGGGCATAAAATTGGTCTAAGGTGATAGCCAAAAATGGGCAATTGTCCATTGGCATCCTCTTTTGCACCCCGTCTGATTTTATTCTGTGTTGGCATCACTGTAAACTGCAAGCAGACATGGAATGGTTGCGGACTCATTATTGCCATTTTATACTGTTGCTGTAGACCAGTTTCACTCGCATGGCCTTAGTTCTGCACTCGACCTTGCAACACAAGTGACCTCGGGTAATTAGTGAAACACGGGGCAGCGAAGTCAAATCTGTACAACACCCGCCAAGCACAGTAAAAATGTTTGTTAAAGCTGATATTTCAAAAACAGTCTGCAATCGATCCACAGAAACACTTGGATTGTAGAGGCAATCATAAGTATCATGTCGCACTTTGAAACAAGTTGTTTTACATTTTCTAACTACTGCAAATAAAAAAACATTGTGAAATTTTCCAGTTCGTAATTTTGTCAGCGGGCGAGATTCTCCGGTCCCCCAGCCGCGTGTTTCTGGGCGGCCCACTAAGGTAATAAAAAAACAGGTTTTCACCTCTGAACTCCTCAAAAAAAGCCTGGCCTGCACCATCCCAGGTCCTTTCAGTGGTATTAACCTTCTGTAGATTGCCAGAGATAATACCCTTTTATTTTATGTGTGACTGAGCAGTGTGACTGGGTGACACGGTGGCACAGTGGTTTGCACTTCTGCCTCATAGTGCCAGGGATCTGGGTTTGATTCAGGCACGTCCTCCCGGTGTCTATGTGGGATTCCTCCGGGTGCTCTTGTTTCCTCCCACAGTCCAAGATGTGCAGTTTAGATGGATTGGCTGTGCTAAAATTGCCCCTCGGTGCCAAAGGATGTGCAAGTCTGAGTGATGTTTTGGGGGTTTGGGGATAGGGTGGAGGAGCGGGCATATGTGGGTGTTCTTTTGGAGGGTCAGTGATGACTCAATAGGCTGAATGGCCACCTTCTGCACTGTAAGGACTCTATGGAAAAGGCCCAAGGCCTTGCTTCCTCCAGGTGTGTTTCCAATGAGTGGCAGTCTAACAGTGGGAGAGAAGGTTCACTCAGCTGAAATCTGGGATGAAGAGGTTACAGATACATAGATACATAGAAGATAGGAGCAGGTGGAGGCCTTTTGGCCCTTCGAGCCTGCTCCTCCATTCATCACGATCATGGCTGATCATCCAACTCAATAGCCTAATCCTGCTTTCTCCCCATTGCCTTTGATCCCATTCTCCCCAAGCGCTATATCGAGCCGCCTCTTGAATATATTCAAAGTTTTAGCATCAACTACTTCCTGTGGTAATGAGTTCCACAGCTCACCACTCTTTGTGTGAAGAAATGTCTCCTCATAGCTGTCCGAAATGGTTTACCCTGAATCCTGAGACTGTGACCCCTGGTTCTGGACACACCCATCATTGATAACATCTACCTTGCATCTACCCTGTCTAGTCGAGTTAAAATTTTATAAGTCTCTGTGAGATCCCCCCTCATTCTTCTGAACTCCAGCGAGAACAATCCCAACCTGGTCTATCTCTCCTAATATGACAGTCCCGCCATCCCTGGAATCAGTCTGGTAAACCTTTGCTGCACTCCCTCGAGAGCAAGAATATCCTTCCTCAGAGAAGGAGACCAAAACTGCACACAATACTCCAGGTGTGGCCTCACCAAGGTTGAGCAAGTTGGCCGTTGCAATTTAGAAGAAAAAGAGGTGACCTTATTGTTACATATCAGGAGGCTTGGCCATGTAAATGTTGGGTGCATGTTTCCTCTTGTGGGGGAGCACAGTTTAAAAATAAGGTGTCTCCCATTTTAAATCGAGACAAGGAGGAAATTCTTCTCTGAGAACTGATGGAGGTGTTTAAGGCTGAGGTAGTGTGATGATATGATCTGCATACTCGTCTGCCATTGGGCCAGAACGTCGGCTTACCATTGGCCCTGGTCGGTCATGTGCCTCTCGACCGATTGGCCGAGAGGCTGAGTTAACCACGCCTCTATCAACGAGGTATAAATGCTCAGAAGCCTGACGATCGTCCCTTTCCACTGTAGACGATCGCCAGGCTGTGTTCTAGTTAATTAAAGCCTGACATTGGTAAATCACTCGCCTCGCGTGCAATCGATGGTGCATCAGGTAGACAGATATTTGATCTTCAAAGGAGTCAAGCGTTTTGAGGGGCAGGCAGGAAAATGGCATTGAGGCCAGAATCAAATCAGCCATGATGTTTCATGGCAGACCAGGCTTGACAGGCTGAATGAAGTAGTTCCTGGTTCTTATAACTTTTCGGTCTCATGACGTGAGAGATGTTGTTACATCATATAAATGCAATTTGATTTTTTTTATTCTTAGGGCAGTGCAATAGGGCATGGCCCATTATTACAGATTCCTGCCCATTTTTCTCTGATTTTCCCCAGGAATTTCCTGGATGCAGAGCAGTGAATATTAACTTTGATTTCTCACCAATTCCAACTTGCAAAATGTATAGTTCGTCCATCAATATAATTAATGCCAACGTTTATGTGGATAAATTATTGGAATTGTTTTAAATGGTAGTGTGTAACAAAAACAGAATGATGGGAACCTATCTTGGCAACTGAGTCAGATAAAAATGTGCGTGCACTATAATAATTAGAATGTTCTTTTGTCGAAATACTTAAGGAACTTGAGTGAAAATGTGCAATATTAAATTGCAATAAAAAAAGTTTCAATTAGTCCCATTGGATAAACAAGTAAATAACTGGAATGATGAACTATGGTTTGAATAAAAGTTTTAGCTAACGGATCCGCTGATTTCAAAATAGAGCATTTCCCATTATCTCTCATGGTTCTTAGTTCAGCCTTTGGCAGCTCAGTTTTCGCAAATGGCAGTCAGTTTCTCCGGAGTGCAGTTCATTAAGTTGATAGTTGACTGCAATCCGAACATTAAAATCTCAGTACAATTCAAAACATTTTTTGAAATATGCCTTTAAGAATTAAATCTGCAATGCTGAATGAAGCACAAAATTAAAATTTGTGAAACATTTAATTTGAATGGTAGTAATATGATTTATCCTGTTGTTTTATAAATAGAAGTTGCTCTCTTGGCTCAGAAACTAGGAATGCAATAAATGTGTTCAACAGAAGTGCTCCCGTTTGTGATCGAGGTGATGCATTCTGCTTCTCTTCCTCCAAATTCAGTTTGGGTTTCGTCAGGGCCACTTGGCTCCTGACTTCATTATAGCCTTGTTCTGAGCATGGCGCTGAACTCAAGAGGAGAGGTGAAAGTGACTGACTGCCCTTGACGTCGCGTGTGGCACCCAAACTGAAGTGAATGGGAACCATGGGGGGAACTCTTCACAGTGTCATGGAAGGGTCTGGTTCATAAAGAGTTAATATGGGACTGAGTCCAGTACTGCCCACACAGTGATGTCAGAAGTCACCTAACCCAGAGCCAGTGTCAGTCTGGAGAGGGACATAGTTGGGTTAAGTCCTAGAATGGGGTCAGATTTTAACCTGTATCTTCTACTGTAAATACATACGTAGTTATGAACAAAGAACAAAGATCAATACAGCACAGGAACAGCCCCTTCGGTCCTCCAAGCCTGCGCCGACCATGGGACCTACCGAAATTAAAATCGTATGCATTTACGGAGTCCGTATCCTTCCATTCCCACCCTATTCCTGGATACCTCTAGATGCCCCTTAAATGCTGCTATCGTACCTGCTCCCACCACCTCCCCAGGCAGCACGTTCCATATATTTTCCACCCTCTGTGTAACTTTTCCCCACGCACTTTAAATCTATGTTCCCAGTACTTGACACTAGAGTTGTTAATAAAGATTTACTTTTAACATACTCCAGTCTATGTAGCCCACTTCATGGTGTCTGAAACAGGATTCTTCAAGGTTGGAGTCATCCATAGCACAAAGGAACGTAGCTGCAATTGTCCCTGGTCAATCATCTTAGTACCGGGGCATTGCTGCTGGAGCTCCTCAGGGTATTAGTGTCCTAGGCCCAACCATCTTCAGCCGCTTCATCAAGAACCTTCCTTCCATCATAATATCAGAAATGCATTTGTTTTGTGATGATTTCACAATATTCAGCACTATTCAAGACTTCAGATACTGAAGCTGCCCATGTTCAAATGCAGCAAAACCTGGACAATATTCAGGGCTGCATGGCGGCGCAGTGGTTAGCACTGCTGCCTCATGGCGCCGAGGACCCGGGTTTGATCCCGGCCCAGGATTACTGTCCTTGTGGAGTTTGCACATTTTCCCCGTGTCTGCTTGGGTTTCACCCCCACAACCCAAAGATGTGCAGGGTAGGTGGATTGACCACGCTAACTTGCCCTTAATTGAAAAACAATTGAATTGGGTACTTCACATTTATTTTTTTAAAAGCTGTGCTACAATTAAATGGAATTGTGCTACAATATGGATAGCACAATTGTTTCACAGCTCCAGGGTCCCAGGTTCAATTCCGGCTTGGGTCACTGTCTGTGCAGAGTCTGCACATCCTCCCCGTGTGTGGGTGGGTTTTCTCCGGTTTCCTCCCACAGTCCAAAGATGTGCAAGTTAGGTGGATTGGACATGCTAAAATTGCCCTTAGTGTTGGGTGGGGTTACTGGGTTATGGGGATAGGGTAGAGGTGTTAACCTTGGGTGCGGTGTTCTTTCCGGGAGCCGGTGCAGACTCGATGGGCCGAATGGCCTCCTTCTGCACTGTAAATTCTATGTAAGTAACACTGTGGGTCTACACCACATGGACTATAGTGATTCAAGAAGGAAACTTGCCACCACTTTTTCAAGGGAAATTAGGGATGGGCAATAAATGCTGGCCTAGCCAACAATGCCCAGAGCACACGAGCGAATAAATTTAAAGAACCTTTGGCGTTCCAGATTTTCAGGAAAATATGTTCAATATGTCTAGATTTAATTCACATGTCAGAAAGGAAGTTTGATCACCTGAATTGTTCTGGATTCAAAATAACATTGATGACCAATTGGTTGATAAAGTCACTGATTGCTGAGCAAAGGAGGGTTTGCTGCAGCTGATATTGTGTGGAAGCACTTTTAACAGCGGATTCAAAATTTAATTAATAATAATCTTTATTGTCACAAGTAGGCTTACGTTAACACTGCAATGGAGTTACTGTGAAAAGCCCCAGTCGCCACACTCCGGCGTCTGTTCAGGTACACGGAGGGAGAATTCAGAATGTCCTAATTACCCAACAGCCCGTCTTTCGGGACTTGTTGGAGGAAATGGGAGCACCCGGAGGAAACCCACGCAGACACAGGGAGAATGTGCAGACTCCGCACAGACAGTGACCCAAGCCGGGAATTTATTGAGAGATTGGTAAAACTGGAGGTCATGGAGCAATCCATTCAAAACCCTGATTCTGGTGTATTCCTGTCAGCTTTTCAGCATTACCATAGCAGAAATGTGAAGGCATCTTGCTTATGCACCCATAACTATGTGTGAAAAACACATCATTGTGTTGGTAGAATTGAGACATGTGCTTTATCATTACAGTTCAAAGGGGAAGGACTTGTCAGTTTGGCACATTGTTCAGACTCATCCATTGGCTGGTGCTTAGAAAGAATAAACAATAATATAGATAATCCTGTTAAAATAATGTACACTTCTTAGGCAGGACCAAAAGGTTTGAGGTTATTTAAATGCAGCTTCTGATCTCCAGATAATGTGGAAAACCAGCGATCTGTCTCCAGTAAGCCTGCAATATGTTGCTGAGAAATTAATCTGCTTAAGGCTAAGGTTGTCAGGGAAGTAAGAACCATCAGCAATACCATGAAACAGTGGGATGGATTATATGGGGGATGGATTACCTGCACCCTTCCAACCTGAGTTCACCCCCATGCCCCGTCTATAGTTTCACTTTATTGATATTTATCACATTGCCGTGTCCAGCAAATGTGTTGATTTCAGCACTTTTGAGCAATATTGACCACAGCACAGCAGCGTTTATTTGGCACCTTTAGTGTAATAAAGTGTTCCTACTATCATGTAGATTTTAAGGAGCTGAGAGAGGTGTTCGGGGGGGGGGGGGGGGGGGGGGGGGGGGGTTGGAGAGATTTAGGCCGGGATTTTTCAGTCCAACCACGGGCTGGCATTGTCATGGGTGGGACCTGAAAACTTGGAGAGTGGCCTTTTTTGACCACTCGCCGCATTTTCCCATCCCACCCGTGACAATTTCTGCCACTGGTACGACTGGGAAATCCCATTCTTAGAGAGGGTGGTTGTTGGAGGTTACCGAAATAGGGAAGAGCAAAGCCACAGGAGGAATTCAAACAAGGAGGAGGATTGTAGAGTTGCTGAAGTTGCAATATCCTAATGTAGGTCAGAAGCATTAGGTTTGATGGACGAACTATACGTTTTGCAAGTTGGAATTGGCAAGAGTTCTGGATGAGCTAAAGTTTATGGAAAATTAAGCAATTTGCTGGGATTAGATAACACCACCATAGACAAATCATTACTTGCAAATGAACCTTTGCTAAGTTTACTTACATTCAACAGAGTTATATCAATGCAGCAACTGAAGCAGTGTCTGTGAAAAGTGATGTGTTATCAGCTATCATTTAAAAAAAACTTTAGAGTACCCAATTCATTTATCCAATTAAGGGGCAGTTTAGCGTGGCCAATCCATCTACCCTGCACATCTTTGGGTTGTGGGGGCGAAAGTCACGCAAACATGGGGAGAATGTGCAAACTCCCAGAGCCGGGATCGAACCTGAGACCTCAGCGCCGTGAGGCAGCAGTGCTAATCACTATGCTACCGTGCTGTCCCTATCAGCTATCATTTTAAGCTAAAAGCAGTGCCTCATTGTTTCTCATCCAATTTTACAGGATAATTTTGATGGGGGCACCATTGAATCTTGAAGCATGAATCAGTAATTGCTTTGATTCGGATCTGTTGCTCAGAAGAATGCTAAATAAGATATGTAAGAAAACTACCCAATCATGGATTACATTTTATAGACCAACTGCCCTAAACACTTCCCAGATCCGTTTTGAATAAGGGTAATGTGTGCTCGCCAGAGCTTAGTTGCCCATGGGGGAGTTCAAATTGGGAAGCGATTCCCAATCCTTCGCCATGCAATTATAGTGAGGTCCAGAGGGTGTCCCCCCCCCCCCGCCCGCACAGTGTGATTCAGCCCCAGACCTCTGGACTTTCTGTGTCCTCCCCTAGTACCCCCTGTGACCCCCTAAATAAAGGGACTACCCTTTGTGACCCCCTAAATAATGCGACCCCACACAGAGATCCCCTAAATAAAGAGACCCCCTAAATAAGGAGACCCCCCTCACAGATCCCCCAGAAAAGGTACCCCTGTCAGGAAGCTTCCCTCAGAAGAGAGGCCATTGTTTGGACACTGGAGAGCAGTCCAGAGAGTCAGTGACAAAAAATTCTGCTTTAACGCTGATCTGGGCAATACACCTGCTGGCTCAGACACCGGAAGCAGCACCTGTCAATTACTGGTTAGAAAAAAACAGTCAGCCACGTTTAACCCCCTCATATCTTTGATATGCAAGCCATTCATTCATTTCTCTTTGATATTGCTGTGATCGACAGCTTCCACACACACACAGCAATGTTCCATTCAACTTCCTTCAGGATTGAGTAACTCTGAAATGGTCTAACCACAATGTTTTGGGGCAGCAGGGTAGCATGGTGGTTAGCATAAATGCTTCACAGCTCCAGGGTCCCAGGTTCGATTCCCGGCTGGGTCACTGTCTGTGTGGAGTCTGCACGTCCTCCCCCTGTGTGCGTGGGTTTCCTCCGGGTGCTCCGGTTTCCTCCCACAGTCCAAAGATGTGCGGGTTAGGTGGATTGGCCATGCTAAATTGCCCGTAGTGTCCTAATAAAAAGTAAGGTTTGGGGGGGGGGGGGGTTGTTGGGTTACGGGTATAGTGTGGATACGTGGGTTTGAGTGGGGTGATCATGGCTCGGCACAACATTGAGGGCCGAAGGGCCTGTTCTGTGTTGTACTGTTCTATGTTCTATGTTTATAAATACTGTATCAAGCTTTGATTGACAGAACCTGGACCACTTCAAACAGCGTTAAGTACTGTCAACATCCAGCTGACCACTTTAAAATCACTCAACAGTGAAGGGAGGTGATTGGAAAGAAATCTGGTTTTCTTTTTCCAGGAATTGACCGGTGCTGCTTCCTGTGTCTGTATGTATTGCGCAGGTGAGTGTTAAAGTCACCGGCGCCGGGTCGGAGAATCCCCGCGGGACGCAAGAATTGTGCCCCGACACCGACTTCCTCATTCTCTGGCGCCGATTCTTGGACGCCCGCGGGATTCCCGCCGCGCCAGTCGTGGGCCGTTGACAGCGAACCCCCTGACGATTCTGCGAGCCCCGATGGGCCGAGTGGCCGACGAGTTTGGTCGAGTCCCGCCGGCGTGGGTTACTCAGGTCCTACTCGGCGGGACCTGAAAGGTGAGTCTGCAGGAGCCGTCCTGGAGGGCAAACGGGGTGATCCGACCCCGGGGGGCACCATAGTTACCTGGCCCGCGATTAGGGCCTACCGATTGGCGGGCGGAAAGGTTCCATGGGGGCCTATTTTACTCCGTGCGGGGTCGCTGCTATTTTACTCCCCTGCCGGGCTCCGCCATATTGCCCGGGGCCAGCGCGGAGAAGGGAACCCCTGCGCATGCACGGAAATACGCCGGCCGTTCCGCGCATGCGTAAACTCGCGCGGGCCATTCCGCGCCGGCTGGAGCTGCGGACACCACTCCGGCGCCAACCTAGAACCCTAGGAAGGGGAGCATACCCCATTATCGGGGACCGTTGACGCCGGAGTGATTGACGCCGCTTTTCACCCCGGCTTGGGGACATAGCCCCATTATTGGAGAATCCTGCCCATGGTTTCTCAAACGGAGAGTTGTGCCCAATTTATCAATTTCTATATTCAACACAATATGTCCACACAGTCCATACATTAAGAGTCACAGTTTGCATACTGGTGGTTTTGGAAGACAAAGCCCTGTCCAAGTGTATCCTTCTGTGGGATCAGCAGGGGTCTTGCTGTTTGGTATTACTAATGACTGTAGACAGCAAGCTAGCTAGGTATTTTCATGTACTTGGTTGTATCTCAATTACTTGCACCAGGACTCAACAACAAGGAGCCGAGGCAGCAGTCAGACCAATACATCGTTTGAAATATTGCACTTAACTTAACATGATTAAAAATTGAACTTAATGTGTATTTCGAAAATGAAGGAACCAAGTTGCAAATAGAATTCAATTTGAATAAGTGTGAGGCGATGCACTTAGGCTGGACAAATAAAGCAAGGGAATCCATGATAAACAGCAGGACCCTGGGAAGCACCGAGGATCAGAGGGATCTTGGTGTGCACATACACCAGTCCCTTAAGGTAGCAGAGCAATTGGATACAGTGGTTAAGAAGGCATATGGTACACTTGCCTTTATTAGCCGAGGCATAGAGTTTAAGAGGTTTGCTGGAACTATGCAAAACTTTAGTTAAAGCGATAGCTAGAGTATTGTGTGCAATTCTGGAATCCACATTATAGGAGGGATGTGATAGCACTGGAAAGGGTCAGAGGAGATTTACCAGGATGTTGCCTGGGCTGGAGAGTGTTAGTTATGAAGAGAGATAGACTGGGATTGTTTTCGTTGGAGCAGAGGAGACTGAGAGGGGACATGATTGTGATGTATGAGTTTATGAGGGGCATAGATAGACAGGAACAAACCTCTTCCCTTGGTGGAGGGGTCAGTGACCAGGGAGCATAGATTTAAGTTAAGGGGCAGGAGATTTAGAGGGGATGTGAGGGAAAGCTTCTTTACTAAGAGGGTGGTGGGAGTTTGGAATTCGCTCCCTGGAAAGGTAGTGGAGACAGAAACCCTCGTAACATTTAAGAAGTATTTAGATGTGCACTTGCAATCGCAAGACATACAAGGCTGTAGGCCCAGTGCTGGAAAATGGGATTAGAATGGGTGGTTGTCTTTGACCGGGGCAGACACGATGGGTCGAAGGGCCTTTTCTGTGCTGTATGATTCTTTGACTCTAAGTCAGAGCTGAAATGGAATTAGTAAAATGCCAAGCTGCAGAAGATCGCTCATATTTCAATTTCACCGTTTAAACAACTTCATTATCCTCAAAATAACTTAATGAATGATCAGTTAATTTCTGGAATTTGGGTTGAGAGAAAAGAGAAGGAGAAGAGTACTAATTGAAGCTCGATTTAAATAAACAAGCAACCTTGTGGAATCTGCTTCAAAGTAGTAGCCTTGAAAACCATGTGCTCAAACTCTCTAGTTAAATCATTCAATAACTTGAAGTCAAACACATCACACAGTGTTGGAATTGTTCCAACCATCCATGTAACATTGAGACGTAATTAAATATTTTGCTCCAATGAATGGTTTGAGAGGGCAGACTACCAAAAGGCCATTCGACAGTGCATATATTTGTGGCTTCCTGGGAGCAGTGGTTAGTTCAGGAGCATTGCTGGTAATAGCTCGATTTTGAATGTGATTCTATCTGACCATTGTAGGTTTGGGCAATGTATCAAAAATATCAATAATGCCAGAAGAAATATTGTTAGCTTTAAAGGATTGTTTTAAGGACAATAATCATGTTTTTACGTGGCGATAGTAGTAGGTTACAGGGTGGCAGGAAAAGCACTGGACCATCTTGCAACCTGAGCAAGTGCTAGGCCGGCGGCGGAGTGGTTTGCGCTGCGCTGGCCAGCGTGGAAGGCCTTTGGCGCCGTGCCAGCTGGCTGTTGATGTCATCCCCACACATGTGCAGGGGCGGGTTCATCTTCGCGCCGGCTATCGCGGAGGTTTACACAGCCGGCGCGTAGAAATAGAGTGCCCCCACGGCACAGGCCTGCCCGCGGATCGGTGGGCCCTGATCGCGGGCCAGGCCACCGTGGGGGCAAACCCTGGGGCCAGATTGCCCTGCGCCCCCCCCGTGGAACCCGGAGCCCACCTGCGCCGCCAGGTCCCACCGGTAAGGGACCAACTCCAATTTACGCCGGCAGGACCTGCATAGAACTGGCGCGTCTATGGGTCGGAGAATCGTCGGGGGGGAGCCCGCTGACCGGCGCGACGAAAATTCGGCAGTCGGCGGGGGCGGGATTCAGCGATTCTCCGACCCGGCGGGAGTTGCGCTGTGTTTCATTTGTAGATTGTTGCACAGATGTAAAATGTTTGTTTTACTCCAGAAAGCAGTTGGTAAAGGATAGAACTGGAGCCAATCTTTACGTACATTTTAGTTTATTTGTAGAGCTGCGTGTTACAAGCACGTAATTCCTAAACCAACCGCTACAACCTTAGTCTGTGCCTGTTTATTGAGGGCTCAAGTGAATCCCCAGTAAATGTTCATCACCTGCATATAAATGAACACAATTAATAGTCAATTAATAATGTTGCTGACAGGGGTCAGATCACAGGGAAACGTGGATGCAGGATTGGGTACCACTAGACTAATGTTTGGTAACATATTTGTGGTCTGGCTTAAAAAATAATATGGGAGGTGAACACACTGTGTGGTATTGAGCAAACCCGATCATGAAATAAATCAAGAAAGCGCCAAGATTGATCACTTGGATTTAGCCAAGATGACAGTAGATGTGTTACAGTTATCTTCAATAACTCTGGCAAGGAGAGGGAGATAAATCAGCTGCATGTCCCATACCCAATAATAATCCTGTGATCCCTGCTAGAAAATAGTCATGTGTGGAGGTAATAATTGCACTCAACACTAATTTAAATGAGATTGATTGACTCAGCAATTGAACAGGGTCTAACCCTTAAAATTCTTATGCCTGCAAACCAGGTCATGTAATACATTCACCCAGTTCAATATTGCAAACTGCAGAAGTGTGATTCAAAGAGTTTTATTTGACAGCTAAAGCTAGGTGTTTGATTAAAACTCACCCTCAAATTGCTATTCATTTTTATTCTAGCACAACACATACTCTTGTTCAGCGAGTGCGCTGAGACTCCACAACCGGCAGGAAGCCACCTAACTACTGTCATTGATGGGACTCAATGGTTAGCCGCCAACCATATTGCTCAGCATCAATTCTTATCCCAGATTATGATAGAGAAGTCAAAAAATATGATTACTGGCCAAGCATAACACAGCAGTATGACATTTTTATAAGGCCTTCTATCATGGGCTGCACGGTAGCACAGTGGGTAGCACTGTTGCTTCACAGCGCCATGGTCGATTTCCATCTTGGGTCACTGTCTGTGCGGAGTCTGCACGTTCTCCCCGTATCTGCGTGGGTTTCCTCTTGGTGCTCCGGTTTCCTCCCACAAGTCCCGAAATACGTGCTGTTAGGTGAATTGGACATTCTGAATTCTCCCTTGTGTCCCCGAACAGGTGCTGGAATGTGGCGACTAGGGGCTTTTCACAGTAACTTCATTGCAGTGGTAATGTGAGCCTACTTATGACAGTAAAGATTATTCCTTTAATAATAATGAGATTATTATTATTTATTTAAATACGTCTCTTACACTTATCCTCTGCCTTACAGAATTTTAGGTAACAAATTTTCCTCATTTAGCTACGACTTTTCATTATACGTTGGGAGCTAACATTAAGTTGGAGAAGAGGGAAGACAGGGATAATTGGACTAGTGAGTGTCGATGTGATTCAGTTCCCATTCTAAAGTTATCCATTCATCTTTGGTGCTATACTTCCATGCTCAATTCCTATTTACAATTTCAATGTCCACCTTTACATTGAAAACTGCTGAGGTAAATATGCCAGAATGTGGTTCCATTCCCTTGCCCATGGTGACACTGAAGTGTCTCCATTAGTGAAGAAGGTGCAATTACTGTGACATGTTTACATAATATGCATTGGAAGTGGGGACATGGGAATGTTTAATAGAAACAGGTGGAGAGGAAGTGCCTACAAAAGTGAGATGCTTAATATTTTTCTAGTCAGTGGTACATGGCACAGCAAACATGCAGTTGATATTAATTGTAATATTCAGGGGATTCCAGATTAGTGGGCAGGAAACAATCTATCGATTGCAGATTTAATTCTGTTCCTGATTTTCAAGTTATACATTCCAGAGGAACTGGGAGAAAGACTCACACACCTCCTGACCACATATATAATTAATCTCAATACTTATTTTGCAGGCTTCATCTGCTGTGTTTTCAAGTTTTATTAAGCAAGATCAGGCCGTCAACATGGGTGTCACAGTGGTTAGCACTTCTTATTTTTTTAATTTAAAGTATTCAATTCTTTTTTTCCAATTAAAGGGCAATTTAGTGTGGCCAATCCACCTACCCTGCACATCTTTGTTGTGGGGGCGAAACCCACGCAAACACGGGGAGAATGTGCAAACTCCGCGCGGACACTGACCCGGGGCCAGGATTGAACTTGGGTTCTCAGTGCTGTGAGGCAGCAGTGCTAAACATTGCGCTGTCTTGCCTTCCGTGGATAGCACTTCTGCCTCATAGCGCCAGGGATCCAGATTTGATTCTTGCATTAGCTGACTGTCTGTGTGGGGTTTGCACGTTCTCCCCGTATCTGCGTGGGTTTCCTTCCACAGTCCAAAGTTGTGCAGGTTAGTTGGATTGGCTGTGCGAAATTGCCTCTTCATATCCCAAAGTTAGGTGGAGTTACTGGGTTATGGGAATAGGTTGGAGGCGTGGGCCTAGATAGGGTGCTCTTTCAGAGGATCGGTACAGAATCGATGGGCCGGATGGCCTCCTACTGCACTGTCGGGATTCTGTTCAAACATGGCAGCAGGATCCAAGGGTAAATATTCTGGTCCTGCCCGCGGATTGGCAATTGAACGGATCACTTAAAGAACCGTTGACCCTGGGCGGGAATTTCCAGTCTTGGGGCAGGTGCAACTGGAAATTTCTGCCCACTTGTTTATGCATGCTAAAAATAAGAATTTGCTTTTATGTAGTAATGATGATAATAATAATAATCGCTTATTGTCACAAGTAGGTTTCAATGAAGTTATTGTGAAAAGCCCCTAGTCGCCACATTCCGCCGCCTGTTCGGGGAGGCTGGTACAGGAATTGAACCCGCACTGCTGGCCTCGTTCTGCATTACAAACCAGCTGTATAGCCCACTGTGCTAAACCAGCCCTTAAGCTGTACGTATTAAAGCACGCAAGACAGTTTACAGCAGTGATTAATAAATAAAGTATGACACTTGGCCTTTGGAGGCGATACTATCAGCAACTTGGGAATGGTACTCATAAGACCCCAGTGTCTGTAGGCCTGTACCCCAGTAAGGACTCAGTACTTCGGGGAGAGAGGGTAGGAAAGGGCGAAAAATTGGTAAGGAGCAAATGGCTATTTGCACTAACTTTCCTGTCTTTCTGTGTAAATTCATCATTTGTTCTATCATTGATAAAATGAACAATAAAGAAATAAGTGTCTGACGGAAACTAATTTTAATCTGAGCCAACCCTCGTTAAACAGAGTAAGATGTCCTTGTATTACTTGTAGCTTTATTACTCAGTAAAACTTGCACTAATTAAAATAAATGTGATTTGCCATCAAGAATCAAAGACAAATCAAGATGCACGTGAGGTCATTTTGGTTAGCCCTCATTTATAAGAGAATGGAGTGATGAGCAGACGATAATTACAATTCATTAGGAGCATTACTCACAGCAATACCGTATTGTAATTTTGAACATTCTTATTAATTATGTGGATCAGTAAAACACGGTGAGGCTTGAGCACATAATCGTGGCTGGCATTTGAGTGCAGTACTACTTTGAGGGATCACTGAATGACTGGAATGTCTCTTTGTGGCATGAGTGGGTTGGAATCCTGGCGGAACCGGGTTCCTTCCCATTTTAACCAACCAAAGACCAGGAGCGCGATTCTCCGCTCCCCACGCCGCGTGAGAGAATCACGGGAAGTCCCCCCCCCGACAAATTTCACGCTCCCCTCCCCCCGGCTCGGAAGAATCGCCGCTCGCCGTTTTTCACGGCGGCCGGCGATTCTCCGACCTGGATGGGCCGAGCGGCCTGCCGTTCGCGACCGTTTCACGGCGGCGGCAACCACACCTGTTCGCTGCTGTTGTGAAACGGGTGTGGAGATGCCCGTTTGGGGCTTGTAGGGGGCCTGGTGGGGAATGAGCACCACGGCTGTGCTCGGGAGGGGACAGGCCCGCGATCGGTGCCCACCAATCGTCGGACCGGCGTCTCAATTGGACGCACTATTTCCCCTCCGCCGCCCCGCAAGATCAAGCCGCCACGTCTTGCGGGATGGCTGAGGGGAAAGACGGCCACCGCGCATGCGCGGGTTGGAGCTGCCAGCGTTGTGACGTCAGCTACGCATGCGCGGGTTAGAGCCGGCCAACCTGCACATGCGCGGCTGACGTCATTAGGCGAGTTACAGAGCGCCACTCCTAGCCCCGCCAGGAGGGGAGAATAGGGGGCGAGGAGCGGCCTCCGAGGCCGTCGTGAAACTCGGCCGAGTTCACGACGGCCCTCCCAATTTTTCCCGGGAGCGGAGAATTCTGCCCCAGCGGTGGGATTCTCCGACCCCCCGCCAGGTTGGACAATCGTCTGGGGCCAGGGTCAATCCCGCCCCCGCCGTGTCTCGAATTCTCCGCCACCTGAGTTTCAGCGGGGGCGGGAATTGCACCGCGCCAGTTGGCAGGCCCCCCGCGGCGATTCTCCGGCCCGCAATGGGCCAAAGTCCCGACACTGACTAGCCTCTCCCGTCGGCGTGGATTAAACCACCTCTCTTACTGGTGGGATTGGCGGTGCGGGTGGGCGCCGGGGTCCTGGGGAGGGACGCAGGGCGATCTGACCCCGGGGGGTGCCCCCACGGTGGCCTGGCCCGCGCTCGGGGCCCACCGATCGGCGGGCGGGCCTGTGCCGTGGGGGCACTCTTTTTCTCCCGCCTTCGCCATGCTATTCACCATGGCGGAGGCGGAAGAGACGCCCTCCCCTGCGCATGCGCCGGTATGACGTCAGCAGCCGCTGACGCTCCGGTGCATGCGCGGACTTACGCCGGTCGGCGAAGTCCTTTCGGCCCCGGCTAGCGTGGCGCCAAAGGCCATTCACGCCAGCCGGCGGAGCGGTAACCACTCCGGCGTGGGCCTAGCCCCTCAATGTGAGGGCTTGGCCCACACTTGTGCGGAGACGTCCGCACCTGTGGGGCGGCCCGACGCCGGAGTTGTACACGCCACGCCATCACGCCGGGACCCCCCGCCCCGCCAGGTAGGTTCTGTTTTGGTTCTGTTTTGGCACCAGTCACAATTCCGCGGCCTACATCCCAACTTATCTTTTGAGCACGAGGTGAGAATTTTTGACCGAAAGAATTTGTGCCAGCATTTTAAATTTGGTTATTCAAGGGCTAGGAATCTGGTCACAGCCTTTTGAATCATGATACACTGCAACCTATGGCTTTTTTCAGATGACCTTACAGGTGTGTTTATGCTTGGTGCTGCCTTACATAATTACGCATTGACCAAAAAAGACACGGTCCTTAACGTAAGACGCTTGGGTTGACTACGGGAGTGAGCATTTTCATTGTACTCGAGGGAATTTCTAAAATCACCCCAAAGCATGTAAACAGACAATTTAAATTTTCATTTGTGTTGGCTATTGATGGAAATGTGATGTAAATAAATTAACAGAAATAAACTTGCTTGGGTGGCACAGTGCTTAGCACTGCAGCCTCATGGCGCCGAGGACCCTGGTTCGATCCTGGCCCTGGGTCATTGTCCGTGTGGAGTTTGCACATTCTCCCCTTGTCTGCGTGGGTCTCACCCCCACAACCCAAAAGGTGTGCAGGGTAGGTGGATTGGCCTACCAGGGTAGGTAAATTGTTCCTTAATTGGAAAAATTAGAAAATAAGAAATGAACTTGCTGTCTGATGCCAACCAATCCAGAGCCAAATCCAGGATATTAATCCTGTATCAAAATATTTTTGCAATATTCAGCAATAGGCTGGCCATATTTACCCCCAGTTTTACCACTTGGATCCCTAAAGAATCTCTCGAATTATAAGGAGAAACAAATCAAATTTCTGAATAAGAAAAGTCTCAAAGGCTTTTTGCTGGGGCAAGGTGGAGTTATTTTATGTGGGGCATTCAGCCAGGGAATAAAACTTCAACAGGCACAAAGTGAAGTGATTTTTCTCCGACTTTTGTAATTTTCTGAATGCGACTGCTTTGCCTTGAGTTATCATTTTGAAAGTGCCTTTGTATTTTTTTTTACATATCTGGAAGTAGGAAAAATAATTTGCTTCCTTTAAACAGACCAATCCTAACCTCCACTTTGGAGTCACCACTTTAGGATTGGTAACTGCAATGTGAAGGTCAAAATCACAGAGTGTGGTATCACAAATTGGTGCAATTGTAGGCTGACACAATTGTAGGATCTGGCAAAAAAATGCCATATACTTGTAAGATCTGAGAAAAATATAGCACACAAGGAAGGCATTTGGCCCACCGAGTCTGCACCTGCTCCTTCAAAGAGCAATCCAGTTAGTTCTGTTCCCCTGCTCTTACCCTATGGGCCTTATTCTCCCCCCCCCCCCCCCACGCCGGGTGGGAGAACCGCCCCGACCCTCGCACGCGATTCTCCCACCCACCCCCGAAACCAGCACCGCGTGAATCGCGCCGGGCTGCTCGGAGAATCGCCGCAAACGGCGAGCAGCGATTCTCCGGCCCAGATGGTCCGAGCGGCCGGTGAAAAAAATGACAGTCCCGCCGGCGCCGTCCACACCTGGCCGCTGCTGGCATGTACCCGTCGCGAAGGCTTGGGGGGGCGGCCTGTGGTGGGGTGGGGGAGGGGGGCTCCTTCACCGGGGCGGTGGGGCCTCCGAAGAGGTCTGGCCCGCGATCGAGACCCACCAGTCGGCGGCCCGATCTCCCCCCCCCCCCCCCCCGGGCCTACTTTCAGCCGTGGCCGGCCCCTGAACACCGACCCCATGTTGAGTTGGGGCTGGTGCGCGTAGTAAGTTCCCTGCGCTTGCGCAGGATGGCACGGCCCAACTGCGCATGTGCAGGATTGAGCTGGCCCAACTGCGCATGTGCGGGTTGGCGTGGCGCCAAATGGGCGCCGTGTAAGGAGGCCGGAGCGGCGCGAACCGCTCCAGCGCCGTGCTGGCCCCCTGTGGGGACCAGAATAGGTCGTGCCCGGCTCTGTTCGCGCTGTCGTGAAACATGACGGCATTCACGATGGCTTGAACACTTGGCCTCAATATCGGAGAATGGCCCCCTATATCCCTTCAATTCTTTCCCCTTCAAGTATTTATCCAATACCCTCATGGAGGCTACTACTTAATCTGTCACCAGCCCCTCCCCTCAACCCTCTGCAGCAGTGCATTCCAAATACTAACCATCCATTGCACAATACTTTCTTCTGTCAAATCACCTCTTGTAATTTGTACAATATTTGTTATTTATAATACACATTGTGATGTGCTCAGGCCCAGGCCCCCAACATCCTGTGTTGAGTCACTGTTAGCAACTAGATCCCACTTAACCACTGTTGCATTTACTTTCATCCATAACGCCCAGGAGCAGACTTTATGAGCTGATTCCCTCAATAATACGCATCGTTATTTTCACCACGCGGTTTGCCTTCTGGTTTCAGATACAGGTGACTGTTCTTCTGGGAGCACTGGACATTCTTTTCCTACATCGATACAATCCTCAGCGAGACATTGGAAAAAATAGATCTTTTACCTTAAAAATCGTGTTTAGATGGAAATAAAACTTTATAAAGCTCAGTCTTCAGGTGGTTTGTTGCCATTTAAATGGTATTTCTGAGGCTGGAGTTTGAGATGCAAACTGCAGTATTCAGTATTAACGTACACTTCTTAGCCTTTATTCAAACAAAGAGGATGGAAAATATCTTATCCTAGAACACAAGAATTGAAACATGTTGAGTTATAATGGGCGCGATTCTCCCAAAACGGGAGAAATCGTAAGGCTGGCGTCAAACCCGGGCGGGTTTGACGCCAGCGCGCCCCTTCCCGACCGGGAACCGATTCTGGTCCCCGGTCGGGGCTAGCAGCCCGACGCCGCAAGCTCCGGCATCACGGGCTTAACGAATTTCGTTAAGCCCGCTTGCCGGAGTTAGCGCCGGCTGACGCGTCATATGACGTCAGCCGCGCATGCGCGGATTGGAAGACTCCAACCCGCGCATGCGCGGATGACGTCATTGCGTATTTGCGCGAAACCCACGCATGCGCGGGCCGGGATGCCCCTCAGCCGCCCCGCGAATGGATACTGCGGGGCGACGGAAGGAGAAATAGTGCGCGGGCATCGGGCCCGCTGCCCGCGATCGGTGCCCACCGATCGCGGGCTCATGGCACCCTTGGCACGGCCGTGGTACTGCCGTGCCAATCGGTGCCATGGTTATAAAAAGCGAGTTGTTCCCGCCGTTTTTACGAACGGCCAGACCAGGTGTGTTTGCCGTTCATAAAAACAGCGTAAAGGGCTGGGACTTCGGCCCATCGAACAGCTGAGAATCGCTGCCGGCCGTAAAAAAACGGCGGCAGCGATTCGTGTTGGGAGTTGGGCGGGGGGGGAAGAATAGCGGGAGTGCGGGAAAAATGTCGGGAAGGCCCTCCCGCTATTCTCCGACCCGTCGTGGGGGGCGGAGAATCGGGCCCAATATATTTATCACTGTGTTTGAGGATCTGGCCTATTACATTGAGCAAGCCAAAAATGTGCAAATTGAATGAAATAAATTATTATTTGGCAACAAATTCCAAAAGTAAAACAACAACTTTAATATACAATATAGGTAGAAGTGTCTGTTAACCAGTCTAATTAAAAATTAATTTGGCAATGATTTTAAGTTCATAGATAATGAGGTTAGATTACATTCAGTAAGCCAATGAATAACCTTCAGGGAATGTTCATGCATGTACGAAACCTTCTGTTCATTTAGATTGGCAATTATACCAGTGCAGAGAGCAACATAAATAATTTCACCTGAGTGACTGAGGCAACTTAATAAAATACAGGGAATAAATTTCCTCTTGTAAAACTGCAACTAAAAAAGGTGCAAAAGAGTGAGTTACAGAACTGGTCACGGTTTCATCTGCTTCATGCCGTACATACTTTAAGATTCGGTTGTCCATAGAATGTGCAATAGCTTTGGTAAGCCAACATGGTTAACGTTAAGTAAGGCAGCTCTTGTGTTTCTGGTTCTTGCCCAACACAAACCATTCAAGGTCAGCAGATATGCCTTTCGGGAAGGAATGTCATAGGAGGCTGGATTTTCACTTGTGAAGTATTGGTCTCCTTATTTCAGGAAAGATGTAAGTGCAGTAGGAGCAGTTCAGAGAGAGTTTATTGGACTAATACCAGGAATAGGTGGGTTGTCTAACGAGGAAAGGTTGGAGAAGTTCGAGCTTAGAAGGGTAAGAGGTGACTTGATTGAAACCGTTTAAGATTCTAAGTAGACGTGGGGAGGATGTTTCCTCTTGTCAGAGAACCTAGAACTAGGGGTCACTGTTTCAAACTAAGAGGTTTCTCACTTAAGGCAGAGATGAGAATTTTTTTCTCTGAGTGTCGCAAGTCTCTGGAACACTCTTCCTCAAAACGCAGGGTAAGCAGAGTCTTCGAATATTTTTAAGGTAGAGCTAGATGGATTCTTGATTGACAGAAGGGTGAATGGTTATGGGTAGGCAGGAAGTGGGGTTGAAGTTACAAGTAGATCAGCCATGCTCTTATTGAATGGCGGAGTAGGCTCAAGGGGCTGAATGGCCTACTCCTAATTCGTATGCTCAAATGTATGTTCATTTGAAGGAGAATTGTGAGAGCTATTTCATCAGATGGAATTGAGAATCGGCTGAAGTCGGGGCTGTTGCCTCTGGCATCAGACCTGAAGCAGAGATGGAGGCAGAACCGTGCTGAGGAGACCAGATTAAAAGGACAGCCTCCGTTCACTGAGACATCAACCCAGTTCTTGAGATGAGTGTGAAGGTCCCCGATAACCCTCCCTACTCCCCCATACCTGCTCCCCACCTCCCCATATCCCTAGACTTGGGCATTTTAGCTCCTGTCGGGATGGGAAAATCCAGCCCATATTGTATGCTTTAACCACAGTTCCATTGCAAGACATGGGGTTTTCATTCAGTGCACCTCTTAAGGGACATCACACAAAACATTAAAGATCAAAGAAGTGTGCAGGGTCAGAGGAACCGAGGGATTATTTGCATAGATCTTTGAAGGTATCAGGACATTTTCAGAGAGTAAATTCGTAAAACGTTTGGGATCTTGTGCTTCATATCTATTGGGCTTCATTGAGTACAAAAGCAAGGAAGATATTGTTGAACCTTTATAAAGCTCTGGTCAGGCCACGACTATAATATTGTGTCAAGTGTTGGTCACCGAGGGATGTGAGGATCCTTGAGATGGTGCAGAGGAGACTTTAGCTGACGGCTAGGTTTTCAGAAGCAGACTTTGCTCCCCTTGGAGCATAGGAGAATGAAATGGGATTGATATCAGTCAATAAGGGGATGACGGGATGAGTTAAAAGCTGGAATTCTCCATTTGGGAGACTATGGGCTGGATTGTCCGATTTTGCGGCTAAGTGCTGACGTCGGCGTGGAAACAGTGGCGTTTTACAACGGCACAATCAGTGCTGAACCCTCACCGATTCCGGGACCGGTGAAGGGCTAGCAGCGGCACCGGGTAAAACTCCTGAACTCACGCTGCAGAATATGGCACCGGCCAGATAGTGCCCCCCTGTATCCCCCTCGTCACCCCTTGACCACCTCCACCAGTTCCCCCACCCCCCGCCGAAGCCCCCCAGGCTAGCGGAACGGCTCCCTCCTCATCTGCGGCTAGACACGCAGCCGCCACGCGAGGTTGACGAAAACTCCTTTGGGAATTTGCCCATCGGGGCAGAGCATCGGGGGAGGGCCTTTTGGTGACGTCCTGAGGCGGTCCCAACGGCGTGCAGCGTACTGCCCGATGATGCCATTTTGGAGGGGGTGCATCCGAAAACAGGCGCTGCCCCGATTTTGGTGTCACATGGGATTCTCTGCCCGATCGCCGATTCCGATATCGGTGTCGGGCAATGGAGAATCCCGCCCCAGGTTCTCCATACCATGGGAATTTCTGGGTCACCCCCCCCCCCCCCCCCCCCCCCCCCCCCCAGTACAAGGGTGGCCCTCACACCCCCACACATCTCAGTTCTCTGGGACTTCATAGTTGTTTTGTTAAGTATTAAGCCCTTTAGACCTCACCTCTTACACTCCCTTACCTCCCCCTCCACCCACTCCCCATGCTCCATTCATGCAAATCATGCCCCCACCCACCCTCAGTGACCCCACATGCTCCAAGCAAATGCATTGCACTTCCATGCCATTCACCCTGGATACCAGTAATAGGCAACATAGGCTAGTGAGTGAGCTGCATGAGTGGCCCTCCTTTTATCACAATGGGTCCAATATTGGAATCAGGAGTGGGATTCTCTGACCTCCCCCCCCCCCCCCCCCCCGGGAGGTTTTGGCGGGGGCGGGATATGCGCTGCGCCGGTCGGCGGCCGCTGGCAGCGGCCCCCCCGGCGATTCTCCGGCCAGCGATGGGACGAGTGGCCGCCTGTTTTCGGCCGGTCCCGCTGACGTATGTTACGACAGGTACTTACCGGCGGGAGCTGGTTCCGTGGGCGGCCTCCGGGGGCGTCAGGGGGGCGCGGGGAGGTCTGGCCCCAGGGGGTGCCGCCATGGTGGCCTGGCCTGCGATTGGAGCCCACCGATCCTCAGGCGGGCCTGTGCCGTGGGGGCACTCTATTCCTCCGCGCCGGCCAGTGTAACGGTCCGCAATGGCCGGCATGGAGATGAACCCCCCCCCGTGCTTGCGCTGGGATGACGCCAGCACACGCTGCTGCTCCCGCGCATGCGCCAACTCGCACCAGCTGGCGGAGGCCCTTCGGCGCCGGTTGGCGTGGCCCAAGCCCCTTCCGCACCAGCCGGCGCAAACCACTCCGGCGCCAGCCTAGCCCCAATCCTCCGCACCTTCGGGGCAGTCCGACGCTGGAGTGGTTCACGCAACATCTTCACACCGGAGTTGCCCGCGCCGCCGGTTTCCAAAGAATCCCACCCCAGGTCTGTCAAATAACCATGACCCTGTGAATAAGATTGATTACATTTTTTTTTTTTTTTTTTATAAATGTTTTTATTCAGTTTTCGTATTTTATATTGAACAAATTACAAATTGTTAGGAGAGAGAAACAAAAAAAACAAACAAAAACAAACACGCAAAAATTAACATACATATTTACAGGTAAGCATCTTCGTAGTAGTAACTGCGCCCCCCCCCCCCCCTCAACATGTTTATTTAGCTTGGTTTTGGGCCTTAGCTAGCCATCGAACCCCCGTAACGAACCTGTAGCCCCCCCCCCCCTCCCGCTACCTTCCCCCGACTATTCTTCCTCTTGTACATTGGCCACAAATAGGTCCCGGAACAGTTGCATGAATGGCTCCCACGTTCTGTGGAAGCCGTCGTCCGACCCTCGGATGGCAAATTTGATTTTCTCCATTTGGAGAGATTCCGAGAGGTCGGACAGCCAGTCCGCAGCTCTGGGCGGTGCTGCTGACCGCCAGCCAAACAGGATTCTACGGCGGGCGATCAGGGAGGCAAAGGCAAGGGCGTCCGCCCTCCTCCCCAGGAATAGATCTGGCTGGTCTGAAACCCCGAAGACCGCCACTATCGGGCATGGCTCCACCCTCACCCCCACCACTTTGGACATAGCCTCGAAGAAGGCTGTCCAGTACTCCACAAGTCTGGGGCAAGACCAGAACATGTGGGCGTGGTTGGCCGGGCCTCTTTGGCACCGCTCACATCTGTCTTCCACCTCCGGGAAGAACCTACTCATACGGGTTCTTGTTAGGTGGGCTCTATGTACCACTTTTAGTTGCGTCAGGCTGAGCCTTGCGCACGTGGAGGTGGAGTTGACCCTATGCAGTGCTTCGCTCCAGAGTCCCCACCCTATCTCCATCCCCAGGTCGTCCTCCCATTTCCTCCTTGTTGCGTCCAGTACGGTGTCGTCCCTATCTACCAGTCGGTCATACATGTCACTACAGTTCCCTTTCTCTAGGATACTTGCGTCCAGTAGGTCTTCCAGTAGTAGATTGATTACATTTAATACTTACCCAATATTTCATAATGGGTTACAGAAAATGCTTAATCATTCATCTATTAATAGAACTGTCATCAACTTCAAATGATAAGCACACAATAAATATTTACACTTTGGAAGCAGAGGGAGCGCACGGCTCTTACAGTCAATCACCATGCACCTCACTTGACTTGCTCTTGTTTTAACTGTGTATCACTTCAATCATCTCATGAGGGAAAAAACTACATGGATGAAAATTAGAGGACTGTGACAACCCTGCACGTGGTCAACGGTCAAAAAACGGTCTCCTGGGCTGCACTCGGAGCGCAGATGGGCCACATGTGGCCCCGGGCTTCAGGTTGCCCACCTCTGCAGTATACAAACTAATGAACCCTAAAGTAACAAGGGCATGTGTAGAAACGCATAAATAAAACAGCCATTCACAATTTTCTTAAGTGAATGCTGCAACTATAAACCTATAAAAATATCAATCAGCCAGACCTTCTAAAGCATCAATAGCAGAAGCTATGAGCACTTGGCACCTCTTCATCTTGTGTAAACATACTTTGAGCCATTGACAAAATAGATCGAAGAAAAAAGTTTGAGCTGTCAATCAAGCAATGTTTTTCCTTCTCTGCAGGTTTTTCGATAAAGTAATATACGTCTCTGCTCTCAGTCAAGAATGCATGGTGAGGTGAAGGATATGAGAGGTCATTGGGAGTGGGTAGAACGCATGAGTTGGCATGGGGTGCATGGATAAAAGCTTTTGAAGTTATCTTTTGAAAGGTTCTTTCATCCAGTCTGTGTTTGAGGATCCATCTGAGGAGCCATGAAGCAGGAGTCCTTGAGATGATGGCTTGTCTGCACAAAAATCTCTGGATCTTAGGAGGTGCCTACCCTAGTAATGGAGCCAACCAGGTTTCCAGAAATACAGTTCTCCCATGGCAGCGAAAATTGGGGATGCCAGGAAAGAGGAGATCCTGGAACCGGGTCCTGCCCGCCATTTCCGAAAAGTCTGTAGATGTTTTTCCAACTTTGAAAATCCTGGCCGTGACTCCCAAGGAGATTAGATTGCTTGAGGTCTCTGACAACCTGTACCCACCATTATATCTAGTCACCTTTCGCTATATTGCTTGTAGCACAGCTTTTAGAGAAAGGTGGTCTTCTGACCTCAATCAAGCTGCCACTTTTGCTGCAGAACCTTGAAGATGCTGTCAGTGTATAGGGCAGTTGAACCGAATTTCTCTTAGGGTAGTCTTGGGGCCCAAACTCTACTTTCATTTACTCTACCGTCTTCCCCCATGCCACAGACCTTCCAGTGTCCTCATCCACTCCTCAAAACCGATTACATTTCTAACTTTTTCCAGTTCTGATGAAGGGTTATGGATCTGAAACGTTAACTCTCTCTCCAGGGATACCGCCAGACCTGCTGGGTGTTTCCAGCGTTATCTGTTATTATCTCCCAACATTTGAGATTTTTCTTGCCGATTAAACATGAACAATATTCAATGGTCAGTCAATGTCTTTGGGGGTAGGGAAATTTAAAAAGAAAAGAGACAATTAGTGCAATTAGTTGAAACTGTTTTTCAGAGTCATATCTGCATGACTGTTGGCAGTTAAAGGGATTTGTACCTTGAGGTGGAGTAAGCAAGAACATGTAGTGGAGCATCTTGCGGCAATTCCAGCATGATTTCTCTAAAGTGCTTTTCACACTACATTAAAAAATGTCAGCGAGCATTTGGTCAGTAGCATTAAAACTACAGGAACGTAGTGCTGTGGGCATTAATATAATCTGGAACAAACATGCCACAGCATTTACTCTCTGGAAGATCAAAGGTGTTTTATGCAAGCATACTTGTGAGTCAGAAATGGTAGCCAGGAAACACAGATAAAGACAAATTAACCAGAATATATCAATACCCTGAACAGCCAGAGATTTATTTAGAAAAAAAAGTTAAGCTTGATGGAAATTTGCCTCTGTAACAGCTTTGGATGAGAACCTTGTAATTATATCTGCTCAGCTCCCAACAAAACCTCGAACATGAATTTTATCCTGTGACTCGGCTATGCAATGACAACATGAATGCAGCTCTGTTAATTCGGACAAGGGGTACCGATTTTGAATAAACCTCAGGTGTCAGATTTTCTCTCATGAGCGCTATATCTCACCTGTCGACACAGAACGCTTTGATTGGCACCCCATCCCCCACCTTAAACATCCTCCTCGACCGACACACAATGGCAGCGGTGTGTACCATATGCAAGATGTACTGCAGCAACTCACCCAGGCTCCTTCGACAGCACCTTCCAAATCCTTGCCTTCTACCACCTGGAAGGATTAGGGCAGCAGATACACGGGAGCACGACCACCTGCAAGTTCCCTTTCAAGTCACTCACCATCCTGGTTTGGGATTACACTGCCATTACTTCGCCATCGCTGGATCAAAATCCTGGACCATCCCCCCTAACAGCACTGTGGGTATACTTACAGCACTTGGACTGCAGTGGTTCAAGAAGGCAGTCCACCATCACCTTCTGAAGGGCAATTAGGTTTGGGCAGTAATGCTGGCCTAACCAGTGACATTTGAATCTCAAGAACGAATAAAACAGACATGCCAAAGACATGAGCAGACAGCACCCATCAGAGTCACAGCTGATAGTTAAGTGACATTAATTAGATTATTTCCTTTTCTCATCTATTCTGTCTTTATGTATAGCTCCCTCTTCACGGCTCACTGATTTGGCAGATTAGCAATTATTTTCTGCTTTTTTCACAGAATCCCTACAGTGTGAAGGAGGCCATTTGGCCCATTGAGACTGCTCTAGGCCTCAGAAAGAGCACCCTATCTAGGTCCACTCTCCCATCCTATCCCAATCCCATGTTACCCCACCTAACCTGAACAGCTTTGGACACTAAGGGGCAATTTAGCATGGTCAATCCACCTACCTTGCACATCTTTGGACTGTGGGAGGAAAGCGGAGCACCCAGAGGAAACCCACGTGGACACGGGGAGAATATGCAAACTCCACACTGACAGTCACCCACGGTTGAAATTGAACCCGGATCCCTGGTGCTGTGAGGCAGCAGTGCTAACCACTGTGCTACCGTACCGTGCTTTCACTCAGTAAACCCTTTTATTAGGTCTACAGGATCTCTAGTTTCAACAGGGTATATTCTCTACCACCGTGGATGCCAGCATTGTCCCATCTCCATTTGGCACTCTCTCTTTGGATACTGTCATTTTTGGGGTTTTAAAATAATCTATCACAGTAAAAGGTGAAAAACCTTTGTGTTGAGTTTTGAAGCAAAACTAATTTGCACAGGTTTTCTCTTTAGAAAGTTTGTATATGGACTGCAGGGCACGTGCTGATTGATCATTTGCTCATCCCAGCCCCATGCGCCAGAATTACCCTGTTCATTTTCTAAACAGCCAGAAACGTTGGGGGTTATTTTCACTTCTGATAATAATGCAAATTGGGTGAAATGGAATCGGACAGCTATTATGTACCGCTCCTGATTTTTGTGAGCCATAAGACATAGGACAGAATTAGGCCATTCGGCCCACCGAGTCTGCTCCGCCATTCAATCATGGCTGATATACTTCTCATCCCCATTCTCTTGCTTTCTTCCCATAACCCCTGATCCCCTTATCTATCTCTGTCTTAAAGACACTCAGTGACGCCACGTCTTCATAGTCTTCTGCGGCAATAAGTTCCATAGATTTACCACCCTCTGGCTGAAGAAATTCCTCCTCATCTCTGCTCTAAAGGATTGTCCCTTCAGTCTGAGGCTATGCCTCAGGTTCTAGTTTCTCCTACTAGTGGAAACATCTTCTCACATCCACTCTATCTAGGCCTCTCAGTATTCTGTAAGTTTCAATGAGACCACCCCTCATCCTTCTAAACTCCATCAAGTGCAGATCCAGAATCCTCAACCGTTCCTCATACGGTGGGCAGCACGGTAGCATGGTGGTTAGCATAAATGCTTCACAGCTCCAGGGTCCCAGGTTCGATTCCCGGCTGGGTCTCTGTCTGTGCGGAGTCTGCACGTCCTCCCCGTGTGTGCGTGGGTTTCCTCCGGGTGCTCCGGTTTCCTCCCACAGTCCAAAGATGTGCGGGTTAGGTGGATTGGCCATGCTAAATTGCCCGTAGTGTCCTGTAAGGTTAGGGGGGGGTTGTTGGGTTACGGGTATAGGGTGGATATGTGGGTTCGAGTAGGGTGATCATTGCTCGGCACAGCATCGAGGGCCGAAGGGCCTGTTCTGTGCTGTACTGTTCTATGAGAAGCTTTTCATCCCACGGAGCATACTTGTCAACCTCCTCTGGACCCTTTCCAAGGCCAGAACATCCTTCCTTAGATACGGGGCACAAAACTGCTCACAATACTCCAAATGGGATCTGGCCAGAGCCTTACACAGCCTCAACTGTACATCCCTGCTCAAAGAACTCCACTTTCCTGTCTTCCTTCAACACCTTCCTAAACACCTGCCTCTTGGATCCAACTAACGGTGACCAACGACTAGCTCCTGCTCTGCCACCAATTCTGAGATTTGGCCTACAAAAGCAAGGAAGTTGCTTGGATCTAAGGTCTCATTTTTGTTTGAGTTGATCAGATGACAGCTCTGCCAGCTGGATGGAATAAAAAATTGTTGGTGGTCTGGTTACTGTCAGGGACCAAGATACAGGATCCATGCTAAAGTAGGGGAGATGGTGGCCACTGAGCTAGTCATCCAGAGACCCAGGATACTGTTTGAGGACACTAGTTCAAATCCCACTACAGCAGATGGTGAAATTTGAATTCAATAAAAATCTGGAAATAGAAGGTTCATTGATGACCATGAAACCATTGTTGATTGTCATTAAAAAATAACTCATCTTCGGCCATTGCGATTTCGGACCATGCACCACACTGGGTAGAGGTAGAACTGGGGGAAGCACGGGACCAGCGCCCGTTGTGGCGCCTGGATGTGGGGCTGCTGGCGGACGATGAGGTGTGCGGAAGGGTCCGGAAGGGCATTGAGAGATATCTGGGCACGAACGACACGGGCGAGGTGAAGGTGGGGGTAGTCTGGGAGGCCCTGAAAGCAGTGATCAGAGGAGAGCTGATCTCCATAAGGGCACACAGAGAAAGGAAGGAGAGGCAGGAGAGGGAGAGACTGGTGGGGGAACTTATAGAAGTGGACAGGAGATATGCGGAGACACCAGAGGAGGGGCTGTTGAGGGAGCGGCGCAGTTTACAGGCCCAGTTTGACCTACTGACCACTAGGAAGGCGGAGACGCAATGGAGAAGGGCACAGGGCGCGGTCTATGAGTACGGGGAAAAGGCGAGCAGGATGCTAGCACACCAGCTGCGCAAGCGAGATGCAGCCAGAGAGATTGGGGGAGTGAGAGAGAAGGGAGGGAACGTAGTGCAGAAGGGGCAAGAGGTGAACGGGGTCTTCAGGGATTTCTACAGGGAATTGTACCGGTCTGAGCCGCCCAGGAGGAGGGGGGGAATGGAGAATTTCCTCGATAGATTGAGGTTCCCAAAGGTCCAGGAGGAACGGGTGGAGGGGCTGGGGGCGCCGATAGAGCTGCAGGAGCTAGTTAAAGGGATAGGCCAGAGGCAGGCGGGGAAGGCGCCGGGGCCGGATGGGTTCCCGGTGGAATTTTATAAGAAGTATGTGGACTTGGTGGGTCCAGTGCTGGTGCGAGCCTTCAATGAGGCGCGAGAGGGGGGGGTTCTGCCCCCGACAATGTCACAGGCCCTGATCTCCTTGATCCTGAAGCGGGACAAAGACCCTGTACAGTGCGGGTCCTACAGGCCTATCTCCCTCTTGAATGTAGATGCCAAACTGTTGGCAAAGGTCCTGGCAACCAGAATAGAGGATTGTGTGCCAGGGGTAATCCATGAGGACCAGACGGGGTTCGTAAAGGGACGACAACTTAACACAAATGTCCGGAGACTGTTGAATGTGATTATGATGCCAGCAGTGGAGGGGGAGGCTGAGATAGTGGTAGCACTGGATGCGGAGAAGGCATTCGATAGGGTGGAGTGGGAATACCTGTGGGAGACGCTGGAACGGTTTGGGTTTGGGGAGGGATTTATCAAGTGGGTGAAGCTGCTGTATTCGGCCCCGATGGCGAGTGTGGTTACAAACGGGAGGAGGTCAGAGTATTTTGGGCTCCATCGAGGTACCAGGCAGGGATGCCCCCTATCCCCCTTACTATTTGCATTAGCGATCGAACCGTTGGCGATGGCACTGAGGGGTTCAGGGGGGTGGAGAGGACTGACAAGGGGAGGGGAGGAACATCGGGTATCACTCTATGCGGATGATTTGTTGTTATATGTGGCGGACCCGGAAGGGGGAATGCCGGAGGTAATGGAAATACTAGCGGAGTTTGGGGACTTTTCGGGATATAAATTAAATGTGGGTAAAAGTGAGGTCTTTGTGATACACCCGGGAGATCAGGGGGAGGGAATTGGGCGGCTCCCCTTTAAGAGAGCAGTAAAGAGCTTCAGGTACTTGGGGGTGCAGGTGGCAAGGAACTGGGGGACCCTCCACAAGCTGAACTTTTCAAGGCTGGTGGAGCAGATGGAGGAGGAGTTCAAGAGGTGGGACATGGTACCGCTGTCGCTAGCAGGGAGGGTGCAGTCAGTCAAAATGACGGTCCTCCCGAGGTTCTTGTTTCTGTTCCAGTGCTTGCCCATCTTTCTCCCCAGGGCCTTCTTCAAGAAGGTAACTAGCAGCATTATGGGCTATGTGTGGGCACATGGCACCCCTAGAGTGAGAAGGATTTTCTTGGAACGGAGTAGGGACAGTGGAGGATTAGCGCTACCCAATCTTTCCGGATACTACTGGGCGGCGAACGCATCGATGGTGCGCAAGTGGGTGATGGAGGGGGAGGGGGCAGCTTGGAAACGTATGGAGAGGGCGTCCTGCGGCAATACAAGCCTGGGGGCGCTAGTAACGGCACCCTGGCCGCTCCCCCCCACAAGGTATACCACAAGTCCGGTAGTGGCGGCCACCCTTAAAATCTGGGGGCAGTGGAGGCGACACAGGGGGGAAGTGGGGGGTCTGATGGCGGCGCCACTGAGAGGGAACCACAGATTTGTCCCGGGGAACACTGGCGGGGGATTCCAGAGCTGGCACAGGGCGGGCATCAGGCAACTGAGGGACATGTTCATAGAGGGGAGGTTTGCGAGCCTGGGAGAGCTGGAGGAGAAATTTGAGCTCCCCCCGGGGAACACGTTTAGATACCTGCAGGTGAAGGCATTTGCCAGACGACAGGTGGAAGGATTTACCTTGCTTCCCGATAGAGGGGTGAGTGATAGGGTGCTGTCAGGGGTCTGGGTCGGAGAAGGGAAGGTCTCGGACATCTACAAAATAATGCAGGAGGTGGAGGAGGTATCGATAGAGGAGCTGAAAGACAAGTGGGAAGCGGAGCTGGGAGAGCAGATAGAAGATGGGACATGGGCGGATGCCTTAGAGAGGGTCAATTCGTCGTCGTCGTGCGCAAGGTTGGGCCTCATCCAATTTAAGGTGCTGCACAGAGCCCATATGACGGGGACTAGGATGAGTCGGTTCTTCGGGGGTGAGGACAGGTGTGTTAGGTGTTCGGGAAGCCCTGCGAACCATGTACATATGTTCTGGATGTGCCCGGCACTGGAAGAGTTCTGGGAGGGGGTGGCGGGGACGGTATCGAGAGTGGTGGGAACCAGGGTCAAACCAGGGTGGGGGCTAGCGATTTTTGGGGTTGGGGTGGAGCCAGGAGTACAGGAGGCAGGGGAGGCCGGAATATTGGCCTTTGCGTCCTTGGTAGCTCGGAGAAGGATCTTGATTCAGTGGAGGGACACAAGGCCACCAAGTGTTAACACCTGGTTAAACGACATGGCAAGCTTCATCCAATTGGAAAGAATCAAATTCGCCCTGAGAGGGTCGGTACAGGGGTTCTTCCGGCGGTGGCAGCCCTTCCTTGACTTTCTGGATCAGAGATAGGAACTGGAGGCCGAAACAGCAGCAACCCGGGGAGAAAGGGGGGGGGGGGGAAGGGAGGGGGGGGGGGATAGCAACGAAGGGAGCACGTCAGCGGGGGGTCGCGGGCAATGACTGCCCGAGGCCATCGGCAGAAAGGGAGAAACGGTTTGGTTGCTAGACTGGTAGCGCGGGGGGGGAGGGTGGGGGGGTGCGCGCGGGGGAGGGCGTGGGGAGGATTTTCCAGGGGGGATTTGTTGTGTTATAATTTAAAATGTAGTAGGGGTAAATGTTTGTATCGAAAAATTTCAATAAAAATTATTTAAAAAAAAAAAAAATAACTCATCTGGTTCACTAATATCCATTAGGGAAGGAAACCTGCCATCCTTACCTGACCTGGCCTACATGTGACTCCAGATCCGCAGCAATGTGGTTGACTCTTGACTGCCACTCAGTTGAAGGGCAATTAGGGATGGAAAACAAATACTGGCATTGCCAGAGACATCCATGAAAGAATAAAGAAAAAAAAACTAAGGTAGCCTGTGATGAGAGGTGGGTTGAAAACCTGGGGTAGGAGGAGCTCAGCATGTCTTTGTGGGGCCAAGAGGTGCAGTCATGCTCACAAGGAGAGTTTAAAAAACAATTTTAAAATCCGCTTGCATCGGCCTGTTGTGACCAGGTGCAGGCTGCCACCTGCTCATAGAGGAGTTCAGAACCAAGTGATTATTGTTGGGCAGACTTGCTATGTCGTTAGTTTAAATTAAAGCTCTGCTCCTCTGGGAAAGGCATCTCTCCCCCATGTGAATTCAGGCTAGTGAAACTGATGAGGGGTGGGAATGCTGCCGGAGCCTCTGCCTCCCTAACCCCAACTCCCCACTGACTCGACCCTCCCCACTACACTGTTTCTATCAGCGACTGGCTGGGTTAAAAACAACACTACTGTTATGGGCCAGGGTTTAGAGAACCCCAAAGTGTATCATGGAGTTCACCTGACCCACAACGTTTAATAGATTGTGGTATGGGGAGCACAAGGCCCACTCTACAGGTGTGGTAGAGCAGAAATGGAAAAGTATTTTTTAAAGCAAAACAATGTTTATTCTGTGAACTCAAGTTAACCTTTTCAAAACATACAGTGAACATCTTAGCAACCATCAATTCAAATACAACCCCCAAAGAATACAACACTGAATAATCCTTTAAGCTTTACTTTTAACATCCATATGACTTAAAAACAAAACCGTTAACAGAAGCACATCAGGTTAAAGTCACTACTGAAATCATTTGTAATTCTGAATTCACCAAATGATAAAGAGATAGTATTTTCATGGCAGAGAGAACAGCAGTACACCTGCTCTGTCTGGCATCAGCTCCAACACTGCAAGTGAAACTAAAACACACCCTACAGCCTGCTCAAAAACGAAAGTAAAAAGCTGACAGACAGCCCAGCTCCACCCACTCTCTGACTGCAGTAGTAAACACCCATTTCTTAAAGGTACTTTCACTACAGATATTTATATACACCCATTTATAAACATCCATTTCTTAAAGGTACTCTCACATGACACTACAAAGTCTGCGAGCCTCTGTCTTCTTTATGGATCCAATCTGCAATATTCCTTTTCGCTAGGTTACTCAATGTCTCATTCTTTCTGTTCCTAGCTCCCCCAGTGATTTTATTCTACATCTTCCAGTGTTGCCTTCTTCTATGCGTCTCCATTTCAGCCCCGTTCCCATTCACCATCAACATGCAGCCCCTTGGCAACATTAACAGTGACCCAAGGACCAGCTTCTGCTCTGCCACCAATACTGAGATTTGGGCTACAAAAGCAATGAGTTATGATAAACCGGATACAAACACAGGATTGGCCTGAACTGCTGTATTGTGTCCATTTTTGGGCACCACGCTTCAGGAGGGGTGTAAAAGCAATAAAAAAGGCTCAGAAAGGTTTCACAAGAATGGTTCCAGGGGTGAGGAACCTCAATTACACAAATACATTGGAGAATCTGGCCCTGTTGTCCCCGGAAAAACTGAGTTTACGAGGAGATTTGATAGAAGGATTAAAAGTGACGAGTTGTCGAGACAGAATAAACAGGGAGCTACCGCGTCCATTGGCAGGAAGATCGAGAACAAAAAGACACCGATTTAAGGTGATTGGCAAAAGAAACAACGGCAACAGGAGGAAAAATACTTTCTTTGTTCAGCCACTGGTTAGGATCTGGAATGCAGCGCCTGAGAGTGGGGCGGGAGCAGATCCATTGGTGGTTTCCCAAAAGAGAATTGGATAGTAAACAGAAGAGTGAGAATTTGCAGAGCCTCCGGGGAAGGCGGGGGAATTGGACCAGGTGAGTTGCTCTTCCAGAGAGCTGGCATGAAATTTGAGAGGCAGAATGGCCTCCTTTTGTGTTTTAACTGTTCTATGATTGTAGGATACTTCTGTAATAGGACTTGGAGGCTTTGATACACGGCAGCAGGTTTTAATGCACATTCGAGACATGCGGGCGAGAAACAAATAATTACTATTCAATTGCCGTTCAACTGAGAAAGCTAGGTTGAACCCTAATCTCCTTCAACTCGACAAAGCTATCCCTTTTAGCTCTCATCAGC
This sequence comes from Scyliorhinus canicula, assembly GCF_902713615.1. Taxonomy (NCBI): domain Eukaryota; kingdom Metazoa; phylum Chordata; class Chondrichthyes; order Carcharhiniformes; family Scyliorhinidae; genus Scyliorhinus; species Scyliorhinus canicula. Next base: position 284,278,570 of record NC_052146.1, on the reverse strand, counting down.
CTCTGGGTTCAATTCCATTAACCTCCCTATTCAGGCTGAATACGATAGGAGCAACCTCAATCTACTGTCAACCCAAAATGGAGCATCGGTCCCATTGTCTCCCCATCCCTCTTATGTCTGTTCCTCTGATAACATGTGCTTTATCACCCTAAGGATTAATTTCCAACGTCTTCTCCTTGCTGGCCTCCACCTTCTTCCACCTACACCCTAAGCATCAATTAATCCAAAAAATAAATTGGTGCTCCCATCCTCCCCTGTACAAAGTACAGCAAACAAGTCATCCATCATCGTCACACTCAATTGCCTCAGTAGACTGACCCTGGGCTGGATTCTCCGATAATGGGGCGTTGACGCCATCGTAAACGCCGGAGCGTTTTACGACTGCGTCATCTGGACACTAGGAGCAGCGATCCTGCGCCGCCCAAGGGGCCAGCACGGCACTGGCGCACTTCACGCAGCTCCAGCTGCCGATACATGTCCCAGCACGGCCGGCGCTTGTCCGCGCCATGGCCGGCGTGGGTCATGCATGCGCGTGGGTTGGCGACTCCGCGCTGGCCCTCACGCAACATGGCGGAGCCCGACAGGTGCCTGGCGCTGAGGAAAATAGCACCCCCCCCCGCGGAGTTAGCCCGCCCGCCGATCGGTAGCCACCGATCGTGGCCCTGGCCACCGTGGAGGAACCCCCAGAGTTGGATCCCCCCTCCCCTCCCACCAGGACGGCCCCCGCAGCCATTATGCTGAGGTCCCGCCGGGTAGGACCACATGCGAACAACGCCGGCGGGACATGGCCAAACCTGGCGGGCATTCGGCCGATTGAGCGGGGAGAATCTCCGGGGGGGGGGCGCGTTTAGTGGCCCCCGACCGGTGCCGTGGCGACCGCGCCGGAGCCATTGGCACAGATTCTCCGGTCGCTGGAGAATCGACGGCCAGGTATCAAAACAACGTTGCGGGATTCGCGAACCCCCCCCACCAGGTGATTCTCTGACCCGGTGCGGGATCGCAGAATCCCGCCCCCTATTTTACAAAGTCCTCTGTGGCCTTGCCCTTTGCTATCGGAACTCTATTCAATTTTATATCCCCGCCTGTAACTTTTCCATTGTCTCCTAATCAGTGCTAATTTCCCAACCTGCACCCTCCCCTCCCAATACCTATATTTTGCTTTTGGATTACTTACCCTTGCAAGAAATAGTCAGGTTTTTATTGAGTGATGGAATGTCACTATTCATGGGCTGGATTCTCCACAGCCCGACGCCGGAATCGTGGCCGGCGCCGGGGCGGAGAATCCAGTTTGACGGTATAATCGGGCCGCCGCCAGTCCGCCGATACTCGGGGCGCTGAAAATCGGCATCACCGTGGAGTACGCGGAGCGGCCGGCGGCCTATGGCCAGAGGCCAGCTCATCAACCCTCCGCTCCTGATCGGCCGAGTTCCCGACAACATGGAACTAACCACCTATTGCCGGTCGGGATGCTCGCCTGCCGGCTGCGGACTTGGTCTGCGGCCACCCTGGTCGGGACCGGGCGAATCGGAGACCGGGGGGGCTGCCTTACAGGCGGCTGGGGATTAAATATGCGGGGGTTGACGCTTGGGCGTGCAGCCGATCGGGTGGGTCTCTTTCTTGGGACTGGCTTTGCGGTCCGAGTCCGCCGTGGAGCACGGTGGGGCCGCTGGAGGTCGCCACCGTGCTCATGTGTGTGGCCTCTGACCTGGAAGTGCGGGGGCCTGTATCTGCATCAAAAGCTGCGAGATTCACTCCGGGTCCCTGCCAGCCCCCTGCAAGGCTAAGAATTAATTGAACTATTTTCCAGGAATTTAATGAGTAAAGCTCCACCGTTTTTATGCCGGCGTGGGGACGTAGTCTGATTTTCAGACGGAGGTTGAGGGGAGACCTGATTGAGGTCTACAAAATTATGAGAGGTAGGGACAGGGTGGATAGCAACAAGCTTTTTCCAAGAGTGGGGGTGTAAATTACAAGAGGTCACGATTTCAAGGTGACCCTCTGCGTAAAAAACTTTCCATGCACATCTCCCTTAAACTTTTCCCCTCTCACCTTGAAATCGTGACCTCTTGTAATTGACACCCCCACTCTTGGAAAAAGCTTGTTGCTATCCACCCTGTCCCTACCTCTCATAATTTTGTAGACCTCAATCAGGTCCCCCCTCAACCTCCGTCTTTCCAACGAAAACAATCCTAATCTACTCAACCTTTCTTCATAGCTAGCTCCCTCCATACCAGGCAACATCCTGGTGAACCTCCTCTGCACCCTTTCTAAAGCATCCACATCCTTCTGGTAATGTTGCGACCAGAACTCCACGCAGTATTCCAAATGTGGCCTAACCAAAGTCCGATACAACTGTATCATGACCTGCCGATTCTTGTACTCAATACCACGTCCGATGAAGACAAACATGCTGTATGCCTTCTTGACCACTCTATCGACCTGCGTTTCCACCTTCAGGGTACAATGGACCTGAACTCCCAGATCTCTCTATACATCAATTTTCCCCAGGACTCTTCCGTTGACCATATAGTCTTCTCTTGAGTTAGATCTTCCAAAATGCATCACCTCGCATTTGCCTGGATTGAACTCCATCTGCCATTTCTCTGCCCAACTCTCCAATCTATCTATATTTTGCTGTATTCTCTGACAGTCCGCCTCGCTATCTGCAACTCCACCAATCTTAGTATCATCTGCAAACTTGCTCATCAGACCACTTATACCTTCGTCCAGATCATTTATGTATATCACAAATAACAGTGGTCCGAGCACGGATCCCTGTGGAACATCACTAGTCACCTTTCTCCATTTTGAGACACTCCCTTCCACCACTATTCTCTGTCTCCTGTTGCCCAGCCAGTACTTTATCCAGCTAGCTAGTACACCCTGAACCCCATACGACTTCACTTTTTCCATCAACCTGCCATGGGAAACTTTATCAAATGCTTTATAGTTGATAGGCCTCCCTTGGAGCAGAGAAGGCTAAGGGGAGATTTAATAGATACTCAAAATGAAGAGTGCTTTTGATAGTGAGTAAGAAGAAGATATTTCCCATGGCAGGAGGACCATTAACCAGGATACTTAAGGCATTGTTTAAAGAACGAGAGGGGATTTTGTTTTTACACAATGAGCTTTGAGGATCTGCAATACACTGCACTGAAAAGGTGGTGGAGGCAGCTTCAGGAGTAACTTTCAAACTGGATAAATACGTGAAGAGGGAAACATTTTCAAGGCTACCAGGAAGAGCAGGGGAGTGGGACTAAGTGGATAAATCTTTTAAAGGCACTTTGGACCAAATGGCCTCCTACTCTGCTATGGGATTCTTTGGGTTAAATTTCATGCTCCCAACCACCCCCACCTTCTTCCCCCTCCCCACTATGAGATCTGGCTGGCAGACAGGCAGGAGAGGTGTCATGGCCATCGTTTACCCTCCAACGCTGAAATGTTACCATCAGTGTTGAATGGTGTTGGGCGTCCTGCTTGTTCTTGGGCCAGTTGGGGTCCTTTAGTAGCCTCTTCGTGCTGCTGCATTTACCTGATTCTCCGGTATCCCTCACTGCTCCGCTTGGCAGGCTGACTGCAGCTACACCAGCCCCCACCCCTCCCGGTGGTGCTGCTGGGAACTGGAGAGCTGCCAGCTATCTGATTGGCTGGCTGCTCTTGAAGGTGAGACATCCTCCCATTTGGGGGCTGAAGCCACAATCTCAAGCAATAACTGCCGGTTGTGGCTTCCTGGGCCGATGGAGATGGACACTTCAGCAATGCTTGATAACCATTAAGGGAAAAATAATTAATTCTATTTCAAAAAACTGGAATCCATTGTGGGAGCACCTCCACCTCATGGACAATGGTCATTCAAGAAGAAGATGCACCACCATTTTCTCAAAGGAAGCAGGAGATGGATGACCCATGCAATCCTTGTCAGTGACACCCATATCCCAATAATTAATTTCAACAAAATACTCTTACAACCTAGTTACGTCAACATTTTTCAGGGAATTGTGGGCTACATTTGTCATCTATGAACAGCATAAAATAGTACATTCATGAACCTTTCTGGGGAATTTGGATCTGTGCACTAGTATGGTTGGTAGGGTTATGTAATATGAAAAATCAATAATTCAGCAATGAAAAACAGAAAATGCAGGTAATACTTGGCACATTCGGCAGCATCTGTGGAGAGAGAAACAGTGTTAATTTTGCATGTCTGTGATCTTAGAATAATTCAGCAAAGTGTATTGTAAATAAATGGCACCCAATTATACAATGCAAGTTGCAATATTCTAAAGTGATAAAGATATTCGATAAAAACACTAAAAGGTGTAGAACGGGACAAATGCATTTGGCGCATGGAACTCAGTCATTTCAAATCTGGTGCAAGAAGACCAACACTGATGATTATTACAAAGGCAGTGCTTTGTGACCATTTCCTTGGTTGCTTTGGGGATTTTAGTGTGCAAAACAATACCATAAATATTGCAAAATTGGCCATTGTCCTCTGCTGGAGTGAAAATTTGAAGCAAATCATCCAGATGTAAAGACAGTGCATAACCATTTTTTTCCCCCAAGGAGTAATTTGTTTCAAAACTTCCAACTCAGAAAGCCTCATTTGTTGTCCTTTGTCTCATCACAAATATGATTTAGCTGTTTCTGGAAGAATTGAGAATATGTTGGTGATTGGCTTGAAACTGGGTGCAATGCATTGTTGTATACTTGAGATTACCTATTGAATGATGCCTTTTATATTCCCATTCATTGACTCTGTCTACACCTCCCACTGCCTTGGGAAAGCAGCCAGCTCAAAGACCCATCCCACCCGGATTATTCTCTTTTCCAACTTCTTCCATCGGGCAGGAGATAAAAAAGTCTGAGAACACGCACCAACAGATTCAAAAACAGCTTCTTCCCTGCTGTTACCAGATTCCTGAATGGCCCTCATATGGACTGAACTGATTTTTCTAGGCATCTTATCTACAGTTGTAGCACTATATTCCGTATGAAACACCCGGGGTGGATCCTCCGCTTGCTGACGCCGATTCGTAATTGGCGATCGGGCCGAGAATCCCTTTTTATGACCGAATCGGGTGCGGCATCTGTTTTCGAATGCTCCGCCCCCTTCAAAACAGCGTTATTGAGGAGTACGCCTCAGGCCGTTGGGACGGCCTCAGGACGTTACCTGAAGGCCCTCCCACGATGCTGTGCCCTCAATAGGCCGAGTTCCCGTCCCGAGGTTGACTCATGGTCGCACCGATCGGGAACCTGGCGTTGCGGCCGCCGACTGTGTCCAGCGCCGCCACAGTCGGATGGGGGGGGGGGGGGGTGTCTTTGGCGAGGGCTGGTGGGGGTGGCCCAGGGGGATGGGGGGGGGGGGGGGCGCTACCTGGCAGGTCGGGTCCATGTGCGGCCGGTGCCATGTTGTACAGCACGACCGCTGAAGGTCATCGGCGTGCGCATGCGTGGCCACAGACCCGGCAATTCTCCAGGTGTTTATATCGGGATGGCTGTGTGGTGCGTGGGTGCAAGCCCCTCAACGGTCGGAGGATCGGTGCTGGGGCCTCACCGATTTTTCCCACGTAAACACCATGGATCCTCCGGACATAGCCCCAATGTCAGAGAATCCAGCCCCTGATGACTGTGATTATGTATTTACATTGTGTATTTATCATATGTCCTATGTTTTCATGTATGCAGCGATCTGTCTGGACTGTACGCAGAACAATACTTTTCACTGCAGCTCGGGACACGTGACAATAAATTTAAATCTAAATATTTATTGCGATTAATTGAAGGATGCACTGGGTAGTTGCAATGCATTTGCATGAGGGGGCTTAAAAAAATTGTAAATGTGTAAAACACCAATCGTGCGAACTTGATAAAACTGAGAACAAAGTACATGAAACATTCGCCTGCATTTTTATAAATGAATGCACGTAATGACAATTAAGTGAACCGATCAGTTCTAAATCATGAGTAATGGGAAAACTTGGCTTTTATTATCCAGCCTGTTAAACGATAGGGAATGTTACTCATTCAATTGCATTTTCTCCAGTCTGCTTCAAACAGTAACTAACTGAAGCTGGTACTCATCAACTGTGCGACAATATGGTTGTCAAATGTATTCATCTCCTTTTTTTTCTTTTTGCGTATTTCGTTGACGAGGTGAGCAATCCTGTCCCCGAGCCTTTCCCTTTCTTCTCTCTAAATTCTCCTTGTTGGTAAATATCGCTGTTAATTCAAAACGTAAAACTTTAATATTGCTTCGAAGTCTAGTTTCAGTGCTTAAAAGAAATGCAATTTTTAAATTTAAAGGTTTAACAGTCATAATATTACCAACCATCCTCCCATTTAATCTGGAAGCCTTTGCTTGGGTTTCCGAATAATTTGTGTGTTTAGTGCTAGTCTTGAGATTTTGTTTAGATTTAAATACTCTGACATTAAATAAAACGGATTATAAAATTCTCAAGGGAATAAAAATGAAGCAATTTAACTGGATTACTGTAAAGCTCCACACCAGTTTACTTATTGTAAAGTTGCACTCCATACATAGTACGGATTAACTGGATTTAAAAAAAATTCTTGTAAATCAGGGACACTGAGAGAAAATTGGCAGATGGACTCAATCCATTACATTGGCAATGTTTAATTTCAGTGACTTTCGAATGATGGATGACAGAGAGAAAGCTTTGTATCCAGAACGGGTGTGTGAGAGGTCATAAATATTCTTTTTACAGCACTTGCTGAACCCTCCGAGATTCAGTGTCGCACGTAATTAAGAGTAGAATATTGGGTATCCTTAGGTAATTGCAAGGCAGCATTCTGACAATGTAATTAAAAGATTCAGACAATGTAATGAAGCATTATCTGAACCCAGAGATAGATTCTTGCCTTGAAATCAATTCCATGCACTAAAGAAAGAATTTGCTTTGAGATAGCCTCTTTCAGGAGCCCAGAAAATTCCAAAGCTCTTCACAGCTATTGGAACACCTTTGAATTGTAATCACTGTTGTAATGTAGGGAATTGTGATAACCAGACCTTGTTAAAAATCTTGGGTGTGATTCACTGTTGCCCGATATCACAATCGGCGAATGGGCGGAGAATCTCTTCCGACGCCCAAATGGGGAGCGGTGTCAGTTTGCTGCCGGTTGTTTACCCTGCGCCCCCTCCGAAATGGCATCATCGCGTCACGCACCGCATGCCATTGGAATGGCATTGGCGTGATGCCTGAAGGCCCTCCCCCGATGCTCCGCCCCCGATGGACTGGGTTCCCGACCGTACGGGGGACGTGTGGTCTCAGCAGTTGGGAACCTGGCGTGGCGTCTGCGAACTGTGTCCAGAGGCGCCACAGTCGGCCGGGAGCTGTGCTGCTGACCGGGAGGGACTTCCGCGAGGGCTCGGAACCCATGTCAACCGAACTTCGCGACACGCCAAGTTCACTTACCTTTAATGCAAAAGGGGAGCCTGTTTTGTCCTCATGATCTCACTTGAATCAACTTCACCTTTATGAAAAAGGAAAATTCAACCTTGCAAATGTAGGTCGTCATGAAGGGCAATAGCAACAAAATGCTTGTTTTAGTCAGCACTGGATACTCCTGCGAGTGTCTACACCAGAATAATGACAGCCTAATTGGCTTTTGGTGCATTTTTTATGTGCTATTACAGGTCAGCTACAACAGCGTTGTCTTTTAATTTGTCGTCCGCTATAGGTTAATAACAAAATCTAGGGTCTCAACCTTGAAAGGAATTTTTCACCCACCACTTCTCTTTCAAAATCTGATAGGTTCCCTCTCATTTGCCAGTACTTCGCTGCATATAACATACATGGGCTATGCATCCTTATTTGCACAATTGGCAAAACCATACCTCAAGAAATCATCTTTATACTGTTTTGTTTCGAGATAAGTTTGTTCTTTATAGGCTGTTAACCAGAGGCTCTGGAGCTTTGTACAGAGCTAACCCAAGCACTGCTCTGTCCTGCCCTGGACTCTCCTGATCATCTCTTTCCAGCAGATTCTGTTGTGAGATCCAGTCCAATAGGAAAACTGCCTATTTGAGTCTCTGGCCATCTCTTACTTTGAAGAAAAGCATTCACCTTAACAGTTCATTTGCCTTGCAGCTGAAGAATGGAAGCAACACTGCTCTGTGATTTGGTGCCAAAAGCAGGTATCCGGAGGGCTCTTGACATCAAATGTGTGTTCAGGGCACATGACGTGCTCGCCACGATCACTTCTGTCTGTAGGACACTACAAAGCCTCATTCATTTATAATGTGGCAGCGGCCACCATTCTCAATGTAAAAGCCGGGGGCGGCCGTTGGGCGTTTCTCCCACAATCTGGACCACCATGGGAACGGTTCAACCAATAGCTGCGTGACCCTTCCAACACCCTTCTGTGACCCGCACTTTGAAAAGTCAAGTTACAGAACTCTAAGAAACCAGCCTGCATGGAGACAATCATTCCATACATGGTCATACCATGGATCTGTAAATAGTTAAAGATTACTGTGAAAGAGTTCATATTTAACTATGCAAGTCCCAAGATCCCAGCATTAAGACATCACCACACACCATTTTGCAAAATAGTCGCCATATATCACATCAGAGATAGCAGTATAATTCGACATGGTGACTCAGGGTGATATGAAAGGTGGCAGCTAAATTCATGAACCCACAACAGTATCCCGAGGTATGGTTTCCTGATCTCTCAACCTCCCGACACGACCCCCCCAACTTCCCCCAAAGCCCTAACTCAACCATAAGGGGTCTGGTCCCCGTTTGTGGAGACCAGCACTGAATGACACTTGCCCGAGATCTCCGAGGCAAAGAGGTTAGATCCCATGCCTTGGGTAGATCATGAGAAAGCATATTAGGGTGAGGCTAGCTGACTTGCAGATTTGCGAAATAGTGATCTCGCCCACAATGTGCGAGATTCAGATCGCGACGTCTCGTGAGTTTGTGTTAGATCTTGTGAGGCGTGACGAGCTGGATAGGTCCTGGAAAAGGGATCTCTCGGCATCTCCTGGCTGTGCCGCTTTTCGCAAGCAACGCGGCCGGTAGATCTCGCCCAGTATTTCTATTATAGAATTGATCAGAACTCTAATTTCTATCCTTCCTGACAACTCCTTACATTGACTGTATAAAATATCCTGTGGCCCTCTTAGTAGAAGAGAAAGGCAATTCTTCCGTTCTCCGAACCAAAATGTATCCCTCAAATAACCACACAAAATCAGATTATCTGGTCACTTATCACAATCTACTTTATCTACCTTACTGTCCACAAATTGCCTGTTGTATTTGCCGATATAACAATCAGTGGTTGCATTTTAAAAGTAGTTCATTAGCTGCAAAGTGTTTGCAGACATAAAACATGCTGCAAACATAAATTTGAGTTCTTTCTATTGGCAATAAAGGCCTTTAATCTTCCTCAACAGAAAAATGACATTGACCTTTAGCAACATTGCCATCCATCTTGGGGTTTATGCAGGGCAAGCAGCCATTGCTGACTCGGCCCTATCCCAACCATATTTTGTGAAGCACTCACAGTAGACAAGGTAACCTTTTCCAACTGTCAATGTAGTTTGTGTCCATTAGTTACTAACAGACAACCAAGTCAGAAATAATAAGGTACTTAGTGTTACAACAAGACCTTGCATTTATGTGGTGCATTTAACAAGGAAATACAGCCCTGAGAAACTTCACAGAAATGTAATCAGACAAAACTGAACGTCACACAAAGGAAGGAAGTATTAATGAGGTCAAACCTGGTGACAGAGGTGGGTTTTAATTAATCTCAACTAGTCCCTGTGGTAGTGAGTTCCACATTCTGACCACTGAGTCAGGAACCGTCACCTGAAGTCTTTAGAACAAAGAGCAATGCAGCACAGGAACAGGCCCTTCGGCCCTCCAAGCCTGTACCGATCACGTGTCCTATGTAGACTAACCGCTTGTATCCTTTTATACCCCGTCTGTTCATGTGCCTATCCAGATAAGTCTTAAAGGTCGCTAATGTATCTGCCTCAACCACCTCACTTGGCAATGCATTCCAGGCCACCATCACCCTCTGTGTAAAAAACATCCCCCGCACATCTCCACTGAACCTATACCCCCTCACCTTGAGTTTGTGCCCCCTTGTAATTTTCAATTCCGCCCTAGAAAAAAGCCTCCAACTGTTCACCCTATCTATACCCTTCATAATTTTATAAACTTCTATCAGGTCGCCCCTCAGCCTCCATCTCCCTCTCGAGAAAAATCCCAGTTTATTCAATCTCTCCTCATAGCTAATACCCTACATACCAGGCAACATCCTGGTAAACCCTTTCTGTACTCTCTCCAACACTTCCACGTCCTTCTGGTAGTGTGGTGACCAGAATTGGACACAGTCTTCCAAATGTGGCCTAACTAATGTTCCATATAACTGTAACATAATTTTTGAGCTTTTATACTCGATACCCCGTCCTATGAAGGCAAGCATGCCATATGCTTTCTTTACCACCATTTCCATCTGTGTTGCTACTGTTAAGGACCTGTGGACCTGCATGCCCAGATCTCTCTGTGTGTCTATGCTCCTCGTGGTTCTTCCATTTATTTTATTGCTCCCACCTGAATTGGATCTACCAAAATGCATCACCTCGCATTTGTCTGGGTTAAATTCCATCTGCCAATTCTCCGCCCAATTTTGCGGCCTATCTATATCCTGCTCTATTCTCTGACAATCTTCAACGCTATCCGCAACTCCTGCAATCTTCATATCATCCACAAACCTGCTAATCAGACCCGCTATGTTTTCTTCCAAGTCATCTATATATATTACAAAGAGCAGAGGTCCCAGTACTGATCCTTGCGGAACCTCACTAGTTACAGACCTCCACTCAGAAAACTACCTTCCACTGCTTCCCTCTGTCTTCTATGGCCAAGCCAGTTCTGAATCCATCCAGCTAGTTCACCCCTGACCCCATGTGATTTAATCTTTTGCACCAGCCTGTCATGAGGGACCTTTTTAAATGCTTTACTAAAGTCCATATAGATAACATCCACAGCCCTTCCCTCGTCAATCATTTTTATCACCTCCTCAAAAAACTCAATTAAATTAATGAGACATGACCTTCCTCGTACAAACCATGCTGTCTGTCGCTAATAGGACCATTCACTTCCAAATGTGCATAGATTCTATCTCTGAGAATCTTTTCCAACAATTTCACTATCACTGACGTCAAGCTCACTGGCCTATAATTACCCGGATTATCCTTGAAACCCTTCTTAAATAACGGTACAACATTGGCTATCCAATCCTCTGGGATCTCATCTGTGGCCAACGAGGACACAAAGATTTCTGTTCAGCAACGATTTCACCTGTGGCCAATGAGGACACAAACATTTCTGTTAGAGGCCCAGCGATTTCATCTCTTGTCTCCCTCAGTAATCTGGGATAGATGCCATCTGGCCCTGGGGGTTTGTCTACCTTAATGCTTTTTAATACATCTAACACTTCCTTGTAAGAACGACCTGCTCTAAAGTGTTTACACATCCCTCTGAGACACCACCAACCAACGTGTCCCTCTCATTTGTGAATACTGATGCAAAATACTCATTAAGGATCTCACCTACTTTCTTTGGTTCTACGTTTCCCTCCTTTATTAGATTTAATGCTGATTATCTGACATCGCTTTGGATTGCTCTGCAGGTAGAAACATTTTCTGTGTGTTGCAAGCACCTTGGCCAGGATTTTCCAGCCCTCCGGCCATTGAGATCTTCCAGTCCCGTCGAAAGAAAATAGACCTTTGGCTGACCCTCCGCATCCCCCACAATGGGTCCTTCCAGCCCTTCAGAATTTTAAAAACATCTTGAGAAATTAAGAAGTAAAAAATGCTTTATTAATTGCTGCAGCAGCTGCATGTTTCCAGCCATGTTGGATACCAGGCAACCTATTTTAGCTCTTTGCTGTCCCTCTGGTAAATCAGGGTGTTTAGATGATGTGGACCGGACACCACTTATGCCACTAAGTTCTCAGGCTTGAAGTGGCAGAAGCATTTTTCCCCCAGTGTTTGCATCCAAGAGAGTTTCAGAAATTCCACCCATGGCGCAACCCATGGACGGCAGTGTCCTTTCTGCCAACCAATACAAAGGACATTGTAATGCAGGAGAACTGCCCCTGGACCAACACAGTAACTTTCCTTTGAGAATATCTCGGCACTATCTGTAATGTTTCCTGAGGATCACCAGAAGGACCTTTCTTGAGAAACACTTTGCGAATTTCTCATCAGTTGTGTTTTTTTTTTTAACCCTAAACTGACAGTCTAACTTCAGGATTCTCTAAGCTGCAGAGGCCGTTATTAGAAAAAGATTGCTGATCATCCAAGCTTTGAATATATTAGCTGGAACAAATCATTCCGTTTTACAAAGCTGGATGCAGCTCAGGAATTTCCAACAGGCCAGAAGTGATTTTGAACTGAATTATTTATCAAGGGTTTTTAGAGAAGCATTCAGGAGAATTTGCACTGACATGTTTTGCACTGCAGTTCCTCCAGACCTCTTAGAAGATTTCCTATATCTTCTGGGGAGATTTCTGCAGGCAATACAAGATGGTGCTTTGGATTTTTGAAACTCTTTTACTGCAGTGACACAGAACAATATTTTAAAGTTGAAGTTTGATGTAAAATCTCCCATTCGACCTTTGGCGATAAACCAAATTGGCTTAAATTTCAAAATATCTCAACCTTAATTTTTTTTAAAAAGCACTGAAATGTGCTCATAAATAGGAGTCTATTGTTGTGCATGTGGTATTGCGTTTGGAAAGAGTCTGCTTCTGAACATTGTACCCAGGAATGTCACTGACATTCTAATACAACAGCAATATATGGGCGGAATTCTCCGCTCCCCACGCAGGGTGGGAGAATCGCGGGAGGTCCGCTCTCGCACCTCCCATCCCCCCAAAATGGCGTGTCGCGTTTTGTGACACGTCGCTCGGAGAATCGGGGGCCGTCGTTTTTCATGGCGGCCCGCGAATCTCCGACCCGGATGGGCCGAGCGGCCTGCCGTTTGCAACCAGTTCACGACGGCAGCAACCACACCTGGTCGCTGCCGTCGTGAACATGGCGTGAGATGCCCGTTTGGGGCTTGTGGGGGGCGTACGGGGGACTGAGCACCACGACCGTGCTCGGGGAGCGGACAGGCCCGCGATCGGTGCCCACCGATCGTCGGGCCGGCGTCTCAATGGGGCGCACTCTTTTCCCTCTGCTGCCCCAGGTTTCACGACGGCGTCGGGCCTGGCGGAGAATTCCGCCCAGTGTCTTTAACACAATGAAACATCCCAAAGCGCTTCACAGGGGTTTTATAAAACTGAGTATGACACTGAGCCACATAAGGGGCTGGTTTAGCTCACCAGGCTAAATCGCTGGCTTTTAAAGCAGACCAAGCAGGCCAGCAGCACGGTTCGATCCCCGTCAGGTGCCGGAATGTGGCGACTCGGGGCTTTTCACAGTAACTTCATTGAAACCTACTCGTGACAATAAGCGATTTTCATTCATTTTTCATTAGGTCAGATGACTAAAAGCTTGGTCAAAGATACAGGTTTTAAGGAGTTTCCTGAAAGGAGGTAGAGAGGCGGAGAGGTGTAAGAAGGGAATTCCAGAGCCTGGGACCTGCGCAATAGAAGGCATGGCCACCAATGATGAAACAATTATAATTGGGGATGTACAAGAGACCAGAACTGGAGGAGTGTAGATATCTCAGGGGGGTTGTGGCACTAAAAGAGATGACAGAGATAGGGGTGGGTTTTAAAAAGAATGATGAGAATTTTAAAATCATGGTCGTGCTTGGCCAGAAACCAATGCAAATCAGCGAGCACGGCAAGGGTGAGAATAAATTGGGACTTGCTCATTCCTTCCAAATTCCGACCTATACCAGCTGGAACAACAGGGGCAATAGACACATGGGAACATCACCACTCTACAAGACACAAATCATCCTGACTTGGAAATGTATCATCATTTCTCCACTGTTGTTGGTCAAAATCCTGGAACTCAACTGCCATGGGTATACCTACACCAGGTGGACTGAAGGAATTCAAGCAGCCGGCTCATCGCTATTCGGGATGGGTAACAAATGGTGCCCTTACAGAGACGTCCAGATCCCATGAAAGAATGGAAACAATCTGTGAAGTGGCGGAGTCAAATTAGAACCTCCGCATAGCTTCCCAATCGCTAAAACCGACAGTTCAGGAAATCTGGCAGCTGCTCTATGGAGCTGAACCCAAAGCATCTTTGTGGGTCTGGCAGGGTGTGGTTGGAACTTTTTAGCAGTGGTCCCAACATCTGCCTGCTGACCCTCCAAAAATCATTTCAAAATTTTGGAGCAAATCTTCTGGTCCTGCCTGCTATGGGAATTGTCGCGGTCTGGACGGAAATTTTTTTTTTTAATAAATGTTTTTTTATTGAGTTTTCATATTTTATATATGACAAATTACAAGTTATTAGAGAGAGAGAAAAAAAAAAAAGGAAAACACAAAAATTTAACATGAATATTTACAGGTAAGCATCTTCATAACAATAATTGTGGCCGCCCCCTTTAGCCAGCATACATATTTTACATTCCCCAATATGGCCGAGGCACATGTTTATAGGCATTTATTTATAGTTTGGTTTTGGGCCTTGGCTCCCCCCCCCCCCCTCCCCACGGCTACCTTCCCCCGATTCCCGTCCATTTTCCCCTGGTTCTTGGCCACCCGACTATTCTTCCTCATGTACGTTGGCCACAAACAGGTCCCGGAACAGTTGCATGAATGGCTCCCACGTTCTGTGGAAGCCGTCGTCCGACCCTCGGATGGCGAATTTGATTTTCTCCATTTGGAGAGATTCCGAGAGGTCGGACAGCCAGTCTGCAGCTCTGGGTGGTGCTGCTGACCGCCAGCCAAACAGGATTCTACGGCGGGCAATCAGGGAGGCAAAGGCAAGGGCGTCCGCCCTCCTCCCCAGGAATAGATCTGGCTGGTCTGAAACCCCGAAGACCGCCACTATCGGGCATGGCTCCACTCTCACCCCCACCACTTTGGACATAGCCTCGAAGAAGGCTGTCCAGTACTCCACACGTCTGGGGCAAGACCAGAACATGTGGGCGTGGTTGGCCGGGCCTCTCTGGCACCGCTCACATTTGTCCTCCACCTCCGGGAAGAACCTACTCATACGGTTTCTCGTTAAGTGGGCTCTATGTACCACTTTTAGTTGCGTCAGGCTGAGCCTTGCGCACGTGGAGGTGGAGTTGACCCTATGCAGTGCTTCGCTCCAGAGTCCCCACCCTATCTCCATCCCCAGGTCGTCCTCCCATTTCCTTCTTGTTGCGTCCAGTACGGTGTCGTCCCTATCTACCAGTCGGTCATACATGTCACTACAGTTCCCTTTCTCTAGGATACTTGCGTCCAGTAGGTCTTCCAGTCGTGGCGGTTGTGGGTACGTCCTTGTCTCCTTTCGTAGGAAGTTTTTGAGCTCCAGGCACCGTAGCTCGTTCCCCCCAGATAGCTGAAATTTCTCTGTCAGTTCGTCCAGTGTTGCGATCCTGTCGTCCGTGTATAGGTCCCTGACTGTCAGTGTCCCCCCGTCCTGCCTCCACCTTTTGAAGGTGGCGTCGGTCAGTGCTGGTTTGAACCTATGGTTGTTGCAGATGGGAGCCTTGTCCGACATTTTGTACAGGCCAAATTGCTGCCGCAGTTGGTTCCAGGATTGGAGGGTGGCTGTCACCACTGGGCTGGTGGAGTGTTTTTTGGGTGGGGATGGGAGTGCTGCCGTGGCGAGGGCCCGGAGGGAGGTTCCCATGCAGGAGGCCTCCTCCGCACGCACCCACTCTGCTTCTGGCTCCTGGATCCATCCCCTTACTCGCTCGGCTGTTGCCGCCCAGTGGTAGAATTGTAGATTCGGGAGGGCTAGCCCCCCCCTGGATTTTGTTTTTTGTATGACCTTCTTTGGGATCCTAGCATTTTTACCCCCCCATACGAACGCCATGATATGTTTGTCCAGCGCTTTGAAAAAGGCCTTGGGGATGTAGATCGGAATGGATCTAAACAGGAAAAGGAACCTGGGCAGTACGTTCATTTTGATCGTCTGGACTCTCCCCGCGAGGGAGAGCGGGAGTGTGTTCCATCTTTGCAGGTCCTTTTTAACTTCCTCCGTCAGGCTGGTGAGGTTCCATTTGTGGATCCCTTTCCAGTCATGGGCTATTTGGATCCCCAGGTAGCGGAATTTATTTCGGGCTTGTTTGAACGGCAGCCCCTTTAGTGCTGCCCCCCCCCCCCCCCCCCCCCCCCCCCCCCCTTGCGGGTGTACTGGGAAGATCTCACTTTTGCTCATGTTGAGTTTGTAGCCCGAGAAGGCTCCAAACTCTTTCAGGAGCGCTATGATTCCGTCCATGCTGCTTTGTGGGTCCGAGATATAGAGGAGCAGATCATCCGCATAGAGTGAGACTCTGTGCTCTCTACCTCCCCTTCGGATCCCCCTCCAATTTTTTGCTGCCCTGAGCGCGATCTGGACGGAAAATTTGACGGTCCATTGAAATGTCCGGTGTCCTTGGGCGGGAATTTCCAGCCTTGGGATGGGCGGGAGTAGTGTGAGCAGTTCTGGGCACCACACCTTAGGAAGGGTGTTTTGGTGATGGAGGGAGTGCATCGTAGGTTTACAAAAATTATACCTGGATTACAGAGGTTGAGTTACGAGGAGAGATTACTCAAATTAGACCTGTTTTCGCTCAAAGTTAGCAGGTTAAGGGGTGATCTGATCGAAGTATTCAAGATATTAACAGGGAAAGACAGGGTAGATAAAGATAAACTATTTTCACTGGTTGGAGATTCTAAAACTAAGGGGCACAGTCTAAAGATTAGAGCTAGACCATTCAGGAGAGATTTTCGGAAGAAGAACTTCTTCACTCAAAGGGTGGTGGAGGTTTGGAACTCTCTCCCACAAACATCAGTTGAAGCCAGGTCAGTTGTTAATTTTAAATCTGAGGTAGATATATTTTTGTTAAGTAAAGATATTACAGGATATGGGCCAAAGGCAGGTATATGAAGTTAAGTCACAGATCAACAATTATCTCATTGAATGGTGGGACAGGCTAATGGGGCTCAATGGCCTACTCCTGTTCCCATGTTAGCTTTTAATGTTTCTGGAGCAGATTCCAACAGCCTTTCTAAGGACACAGGTTAGGCTGCTAAATGATTCTGACTTCAAGTCCCACCCCGGGGTTTGAACCTAAAAATCCAGATTGACACTCCGGCTGCAGTATTGAGGCAGTGCTGCACCTTTGGAGATGCTGGTCGGGATTTTCCAGCCCCACCATGGCAGGTGTGACAAGCCAGCCATAATTCCATTGACGTCGGCGGCACTGGTAAACTCCGGCGGTGGGCGGGACGGCACGATCCCGCCGGCTGTCTTTCAGGTGAGACGCTAAACTGTCCCATCTGCCTGCCCGGTGGATGTAAAAGCTTCCAATGCACTGTTTTGAAGAAGAGCAGGAGGGTTATTCACGATACCCTGGCCAATGTTTATCCCCTCAATCGACATGACGAAAACAGTTTATCTGGCCATTATCACATTGCTGTTTGTAGCAGCTTGCTGTCTGCAAATTGACTGCCGTGTTTCCAACATCACAACAGCGACCATACTTCAAAAGTACACCATGGCCGTCCAGCGCTTCAAAATGTCTGGTGGTTGTGGGAAATGCTATATAAATGCAAATTTCTTTCTCCTTGAATGCTCAGTTCCACTGGGCAAGGTGTCGGCAAATGTGCGCTCCACCCAGCTGAAGGTGAAGATTACAGCTGTATATCCCAGTTTAAGTATTTAGATGAGTTTAGAACATAAGAACTAGGAGCAGGAGTAGGCCATCTGGCCCCTCGAGCCTGCTCCGCCATTCAATGAGATCATGGCTGATCTTTTGTGGACTCAGCTCCACTTTAAACCAGTTTAACAGCTCTTTTGTGCGTGAACATTGACCCCAAATATCGAGGCCCACTTGAAAATCACATTGAATGAGCCTTGGGTGCTGCCTGGAAGTCGATTGCCGTGTTTTGTGGCTTGCCACCACCCACCCATTACACCGAAAGAAGGCACAGCACCGAGACGACAAATGCTTCTTACGTTTATCTTTCCCTGCACGGAGTGATCGCGAGTGAAACATGCTTATGGTCTCATAGGCTGGCTCGTCAAGTATGTTCAAGGCTGAGATAGGCAGATTTTAAATCAGTAAGGCAATCAAGGGTTATGGGGATAAGGCAGGAAAGTGAAGTTGAGGATTATGATGTCAGATCAGTCATGATCTTGCTGAATGACGGAGTAGACTCGATGGGCCGGATAGCCTACTTCTGTTCCTCTCCCTTATGGTGTCATGATCTTAGATGCTCATAATGAATCAAATGCCTCTTTCACACAATGCCCAATTTTGAAATTGGTGGAATAGGTGAAGAGCGGTTTTCTGGTTCGAAATGAGTTTTGTACTCATGTTAAGGACTAGTTACATCCAAGACCTGTTTATTCTGTAAGTGTCGAGCAGAAGCTCTGTGGTTAACTTGTTACTGGAATTCCCCCCCCCCGCCATTGTTTGAATTTGTCTCTGCTTCTCATCCTTATGATCAAATCCCTCCATGTTCTCACCCCTCCCTATCCTTGCAACCTCCTGCAATAGTATGACTCACTGAGAACTCTGCGTTCCATCAGCTCAGTCCTTTTGTGTCCGGATTTCTTTCGCCCCTCAGAGGGTGGCTTCAGTTGGAATTGTCTCCCTGAACTTTCTTTCCTCCTTTCTCATTTAAACCTACCTCTGCGACCAATCTTTTGGCACCCTACCCTATTACCTCCTTACATGGCCCAGTGTTAAACTACATCTGATAATTCTCCCATAAAATGCCTGAGGATGTATTACAATGTTAAAGGTGCTCTTGAATACATTTTTACTTCAGCCAGTAGTGTGCACAGATGCCCAACCCCGATGCAAGGCTCCCTAAGCAAACTGTCGGCCTTGTGGCATCATACCACCCCCACTGCCCTTCCCTTTCGAAAATTAATATTGTGCATTGGTTGGAATAAAAATTCTGCATTTATAATGACAGATTTTTTTCTCATGAGAAAGGAGAATATTCTGATGCTGATTGCACCTTCTAATTGTTCCAGACTTTTCACATGATATGTATGAGGAGGCATGCACATGAAGATGTGTAATATGGCTCAGGTCATGGAATACTTGTGGCCCAGAACTTCTGGGTTCCCCAGCGTCACATTTAGTGGAGTACCCCTATGATGCACTGGGTTCACCTGGCAGTTACCCAGAAGTGCAAACTGTTGCCTTTCTTTTCTACTTTGTCTTTTCTGTGGCTCTATTCCAATTATGGCAATCAGTGAATTTGCCCTTCTTTCTATGTTATCTATGTCCAAATGCTTAGAGTCTCCAGGTATCAAATGATACCACCACAAGTTTCAACCAGATATCAATCAAAGAGCCAAACACCAGTTAGTTAGTTCAAGATCAAGGGTACTCTATTTACACACAATTAGTCATGCAACATAAATACTAATAGTTAACTACACCTATCAACTAAGACAACCTGTACTTAACTTCGGGCACCCAGCTTAGGTCAGAAAACAGTGGCCACTGTTCAATTCTGGATCTCTTGGGTTTGAAGGAGTAACTGCTGCTCAGCTGGGCTCATCCGTCTGGTAGCGGATGTTGAACGTGGACTCGCATCTGGTGTTGCTGCACTTGGCGATGGCTGTGACCGGAGTACCAGGGCCAAGAGAGAACGAACATATGGCAAACTCTTCTTCTTATACTCGGGGGGGGGGGGGGGGGGTTCGCGCTCTTTTGGGCCGTCCTTCGATTTGGGCCTTACTAATTGGGTGATCCCTGATCACTCCGTTCAATTCCTTAACCAATAAGTGGGCGGGGATCTGAATGGCTGGGCGTGTCCCAAGCGGTCACTGACCCCGTTGTTTACGCGTCCCCTGAACAGGGAGTGCCGCCAAAATTTCTGGGACTGTCCCGGTTGCTTGAATACCAGTCCTTTGTTTTGGTGAAGATGAGCCATCAAATGCTAATCGGCCCCATTAAAATGCTAATTGGACAAAGTTTCAATACCGTCTGGACATCTTGCTTACGAATGTGCATTTCAGGCTCTGAGCCTGCCTGAATCTTGGCTTGTCCATTTTACCCGCCAGGCTTTGCGCGTTTCTCTGTAACTTGTTGGAAGTGGCTATCCCAGATAGCTACAAAACTTCCTCTGGACAATTGCGACGAGCTGGGAACCATTTGACAGAAGCGATTTAGATCGCTAACTTCGGATGGTTCTGCCAGGTTTACCCTGACAGTTACTCTGAACGAGTTAAAGGGAAAAAACATTTCTAACTTCAGATTAGCTATTGAAATACCCTGGGCCTCGTACGGCACAGAACCTCAATGCGACCCCCCCCCCCCCCCCCCCCCCCCCCCGGTCCCTCCTGGTTCGACCCCACCCCAGTGATCCCTGGCCTGAGCCAGGCCCCCCTCCGGTGATTGCCACTCTGAGGAAGTTACAGACCTATGTGTTCCTGCAACAGTTGCCAGATGGTTTACATGATCAATAAGCATTAAGATAGAGTGGGTTACATTGAATCACGCTCTTGTTCAGTGATTTGCCGTTTTGGAATAGTCATATAGATGTACAAATTTGAAAACTATTGGATGAAACAGGGTGAGGAATATAATATAAAATTCTGGGAAAGGCTGTAATGTAAAGACATGGAATTCTATACGTATGTCAGTTCTTGTGGATGTATATCGGCAGATCTAGACCTTTCATTCCCACTGCTGAAACCTGTGTCTTTTTATGTAGTTTCGCGAATAGGTCATTCAGTTATTTGCCGCCCCTCAAGTCTTGTCGCTTTAAACGAGTGCCTAGTTCACTTAGTGGTTAAACTGGCCTAACCCTAAAACCTTTACCAATGGTGAAAGTTTATTCCAGTTATAAAGCCAAATTTTTATGTACGTTGAAAGACCAAAAGCTTTTAGGATCCTCTGTTCCCGCCAACAGAGCACCCCCGCCTGTTGGTATCCCGCCGGCATGGAGTGGCTTCATTGGGAAATCCCATTGACAAGTGGTATGTGTGAAGAATCCCACTGCCAGCGAACGGCCTGCTGCCTGGAAACACGCGGCTGGAATCCTGCCCCTTGTCTTCCCTAGACAGCAGCGCATTGGGAACAGGTAGACTTGGAGTTGTTTGTCTCACAAACTTTGAAAAAGCTAAGTTAGGTCCTTCAAAAGAACAGTTGGTAAACCCAGACAAATTCAGAAGCTCACACAGAATCATTGTGAAATCTTGACTGGATGACATCTTATCGCCTTGCAGGACTCGTAACTTGAGTTCATAATGGTGCAAGAGAGGTTTTATATACAGATGTTTTGAGTGGTCAGGTTGATATATGCCCCAGTTAAAGATAGTACATCTTTTGGGTCTTTGTGATTCAGGTTATCTCAGCAGGGAAAGCCTCTTAGGATTGCGCTGGTGAATTGTTCAGGCATCCTGGGATTCAGTTGTACAGCTCAAATACAAACAAAGTTTACATTGCTGATTAAAAAAAAGTCTCATGTATGTGCTGGGCTCCTGGAAGCATGCTGAATAAGAGAGAGAGAATTTCTGTTGTGACCTCAAAGCTCTATTCATGATCATCCCCTGCATGCACACTGTTGGAACCAACAATTCTACGGACACGTGCTTGGAGGTTTAGAATAGCGGTTTTAATATACTCACAACAGAGCCAGCCGGTTAGCCATTGAACTTTAGGTGAACTGGCCGGCTGACCATGTGGCACTGAGCTTTTATACAGGAGCTTCCGGGGGAGGAGTCCTGGGCAGAGCCAAGGGAGAAGCCCCATACAACTCGAGCATTCCCAGAGCTACTACCCCTGGAGGACAGGTAGTGCAACTACACTTACAATACAGACACATGTATATACAGATTATAATCCGGTGTGAATCACATTCACCACACACACTTTGCACAGTGGTTAGCACTGTTGCTTCACAGAGCTAGGGACCCGGGTTCGACTCCCGGCTTGGGTCACCGTCTGTGTGGAGTCTGCACGGTACCCCCATGTCTGAGTGGGTTTCCTCCGGGTGTTCCGGTTTCCTCCCACATTTTCCAAAAGGCGCGCTTGTTCGGTGAACTGGACAGTCTGAATTCTCCCTCAGTGTACCCGAGCATGCGCCGGAGTGTGGCGACGCGGAGATTTCCCCAGTAACTTCATTGCAGTGTTAATGTAAGCCTACTTCTGACATTAATAAAGATTGTTATTATTATTATACATGCAGCACACAAAGTAATGGTCTTGCACTGTTTTTATCTGCATTGGGGTCTGCAGGTTGTTTCATTCCCTGTCATGAATTAGCAAAAGGAAGTTCCTCTGATGCCATTGAGAAATGATGTTGTGATATTGTGCATTGGACATACTTGGGAGAGAGACTTCGGTGCAGGCTTGATGGGCTGAAGCGCCTCTCCTGTACTGTATGTTTCTTTGTTTCTATGAAAGTGCCAAACAAAGGTTTTTTTCCCATGTTTCCTTAACCAGGTATCACAAAATGCATTGCAGTTAGGACCAAAAAGAAACAGTTTGCAATTAGGGGAATTTTTATATTCAAGGGTCGCAGAAAATTCAGCATCGATGAATTAAAAATATCCTAATTCTATTTGCAGCACTTTTCTAGCACGACATCCTGGGTCCCTGCTGAGCGAACAAGTCAGACTAATATATCAACACCTTCAGCTAGTTAAAATAACAGTACTGTAGCGCCCTTGACAAGATGAACTGTACACGTTCTGTAAAAGTAGTGAGCTAAACGAGCTGAACAGCTTCATCATGGGATAACAACGTTGGTTACAGCGTTGAAAGGCTATTTGGCCCATCCTGGATGACTCACCAAGAAAGAACCTCATACTTCTTTGTCCAAAAAAATCCAATTATGTCTCAAATAATTCTAGGAATTTTGGCTTCACTTCCCGATGCAAAAGCCCATACAACATGGCTGATCACTGTGTGAGAAAGAACTCCATGATATTCTAAATTTGTCTTTCATTAGTTTTAACCTGTGTTCCTATTCTCTATCGCCACTGATTAATTTCAGAATATGCCCATTTGCTGTATACTGCCTTACATGTCCCTGAGGTCCCTATATTTCAGTCACCCCCTTTCAAGACTGAGGTGCAGGTTTTTCCCATCTTGCCTCATAACTGATACAGAAATCAGACCCATGGGCCCTTCTACTTGTTTAAATAGTTCGCATGAGTTAGCCTTGCATTAACCTTGAGAAGATTGAATAAGATGAAGTTGGGCACATGCTAATAAAACCGCTCACCTGCTTTTCAAATGCCTTTTGAATCGGCTGTTAACATGTTGGCAAATTTCAAAAATGATACACTGGGATGAAGATCTCCAATGCCTTCAGGATATAATAGTAAATCATCACCAAGGCTGTGCTTGCAATGTTCAATGATGTCAATATGATCTTTGAAGTTATGGTCATTTTTGTGAGGGCCACGAAGAATCCAGCACGAGTCTTCAGGATACAAAGAAATAACATTTATTTACAATAACATATATATATACACGACAGCAGCAGCAACTTCCCTTGCTGCTCACTCTTCTCTCCCTGCTGGGTCCAAACTGGCCAGCTCTATTTATGCAGGGAGTCTGCTAATGATTTTTCCGCCCCCCTCATTGGGGAAGCTCATACTCCCATAGGATTGTGGGATTGTCATTAGTTCCCAGTCAGTGGTAAGCAGGCAGGTTATGACAACCCCCCCCCCCCCAAAATCCAAGGAATCCACTGGAGACCCTGGCGAAGGAGGGCGTCGGACTCGTTTTGCCGCAGGCCGAACACCATTTGCACGAGGCGCTGGATTGGGCGACATGTAATGAGACAGAGACTGACGCTTCCGTGAGTCATAACGGTTGTACATCCATGGCCCGTGGGCCCGAGGATTTCCCCTCTGAGATGTCTTGTGTCTCCATCTTGGAGTTAGAGTCTGCTGCCTCCGTCATCTCGGCGTCTCTATCTCCACGCGGTTCTGTCACGACCTGCGCAGGCTTTGAGTGAGGCACCAGAAGAAGATTGTGAGGAATACTTTCCATTGTGTCTGGTCTCTGTGGCTGGAGAAATGAGCTCCGGGGGCGGGGAATCTTTGGAAGGGATAGTCTTCTGGACCGAACGTGGTCTACATGTTTGCGCTGAGACGACCCTGGGTTTGCACCTGGTAGGAGATAGAGCCCGTTTGACGAAAGATTATGCGAGGGACCCACTGGGCACCACCAGCAAAATTCCGAATGAACACTGGGTCACCGGGCGCAAACTGCCGAATCGGCCGATGCCGAGAAAAACCATGTCCCTGCCGTTCTTGTGTGCAGCGTACTTTTGTGCCAATTTCCGGGAAAACCATGCTAAGGTGGGAACGAAGTATCCGGCCCATTAGGAGTTCTGCGGGATCTACCCCAGTCACCGCATGGGGGGTGGACCTATATGAAAACAAAAAATGAGCCAGTCTCGTGTCCATCGACCCGGAAGACTGCTTCTTTAGGCCTCGTTTGAATGTCTGCACTGCGCGCTTCGCCAACCCATTTGAAGCCGGGTGGTAAGGGGCAGTGCGGATATGGCGTATGCCGTTCATCTTCATGAACTTCGCAAACTCCTCACTTGTGAACGGAGTGCCGTTTTCCGTAACCAGCACCTTGGGGAGGCCATGCGTACTGAAAGACAAACACATCTTCTCGATTGTTGCGCAGGACGTTGTGCCTACCATCTATGCACCTCTATCCATTTAGACAGGGCGTCGATTAATAGAAGGAACATGGATCCTTGAAAAGGGCCGGCGAAATCCGCATGCAAGCGCGCCCAAGGCCGCCCTGGCCATTTCCAGTGATGTAGGGGCATCTGATGCTCCTGGCAAATGGAGCAGTTTTGGGCCACCTTCTCGGTGTTGAGGCCTGGCCACCAGACATAACTCCGGGCCAACATTTTCATTTTGGTCACACCTGGATGCCCATTGTGCAAGTCTCTCAGTATCATCTCCTGTCCTTTTTCCGGGACAATCACACGCGTCCCCCACAAAAGGATGCCGTCTTCCACACTGAATTCGGACAGCTTGGAGGAAAATGCCTGCAACTCGCCTGGGAGCTGTCTATGCTGTCCACCATACAGGACTATGTGCCGAACCTTTGACAGGACTAGCTCCGTCTGGGTCCACTCACGGATCTGTGATGCCGTGACAGGCAAGGTGTCCATAAAATTTAGGGTTGCAATCACCTCACCGGTCGTGGGGGTCGACATGGGGCCGGTCGATAAAGGCAATCAGCTCAGTGCGTCGGCATTCCCTATCTGTGTTCCTGGTTTGTGCTCCAGAGAATACTCGTATGCAGCGAGCAACAAAGCCCAGCGCTGGATCCGTGCGGAAGCAATGGGCGGTATTGGCTTATCCTCTCTGAAAAGTTCCAGCAGAGGCTTATGATCAGTCACGATAGTGAAGTGGCGGCCATACACGTACTGGCGGAAACGTTTCACCGCAAAGACCACTGCCAGGCCCTCCTTCTCGATGTGCGTGTATTTTTCTTCTGCTGCAGTCAATGTGCGGGAGGCGAAAGCTATCGGCCGCTCGGCCCCGTTCTCCATCTTGTGGGACAGGACGGCCCCAATACCATACGGGGATGCATCACATGTGACGAGCAAAGGCTTTCCAGGATCATAATGGGTTAGTAACCCAGACGACGACAATTGTTGTTTTACCCGCCGGAAAGCGTTTATTTGCGGCTGACCCCAAACCCAGGTGTGATTCTTCTTTAGCAGAAGGTGCAACGGGGCCAGCGTAGTTGCCAGATTGGGGAGGAACTTTCTGTAATAGTTTACGAGGCCGAGAAACGAACGAAGATGCGAAGTGTCAGTCGGGGCGGGTGCCTGTTGAATCGCGCGTGCCTTCTCTGCGAAGGGGTGCAAACCTTCGCGGTCCACCCTATAACCCAGGTAGACTACTTCCTTCGCCTGAAAGACGCATTTTGTGCGACGTAAACGGACTCCAGCCTCCGAAAAGCATCTCAGGACAGCCTCCAAATTTTCCAAATGTTCCTGCTCTGACGTCCCTGTGATCAAAACTTCATCTAAGTAGATAGCAACACGCGGTAAACCTCTCAAAATGCCCTCCATAACGCGTTGAAAAATAGCGCAGGCAGCGGATACTCCAAAGGGCAAATGTGTATATTCATTACATTACATTACATATGGCCGGGAGGCAGGGTCCAGTTCCAACTGTAAGTAGGCGTGACTCATATCTAATTTTGTGAACGAGAGTCCGCCTGCAAGCTTCGCGTAGAGATCCTTTATGCGAGGCATTGGGTATCGGTTGAGTCGGGAAGCCGTATTCACTGTAAGTTTATAGTTGCCGCACAAGCGAACTGTGGCATCTGGCTTCATTACAGGTACAATTGGTGCTGCCCAGTCAGCGAAACGGACGGGCCTGATGATACCCAAAGTCTCCAAACGAGTGAGCTCCCCATCTACCTTCTTGAGCAAGGCGTAAGGCACCGGGCGCGCCCGAAAATAGTGCAGCGTGGCTCCTGGTTCGACTTGGATATGGGCTACAGCCCCTTTTATTTTCCCCAAACCGGGCTGGAATACATCTGGGTATCGTCCTAGCCCCTCAGTCAACCCTCCAGAAACTGTTTGGAGGATGTGCTGCCACTGCAACCGCAAATGGCGCAACCAATCCCGACCCAACCGGCTGGGCCCATGGCCGCGCACCACGATAAGTGGGAAACGCCCCTCCTGGCGTCCATAAACAACAGGGGTCATCGTAGTTCCTGCAATGTCCAATGGTTCCCCCGTATAGGTGGCCAACCAGGTCTGTGTGTCGGTTAATGTAAGGGTCTGTATACCCTGCTTGATGCGGTCGAATGTCCTCTGAGCTATCACGGAGACCGCTGCACCAGTGTCCAACTCCATCTCAAGCGGGTGGCCATTGACCCGTACTGTCACTTTAATGGGGGCCACATGGGGAGCTGCCACACAATGCAGCTGCAGGCAGTTGTCCTCAGTCTCCACGTCCTCGGGTGTAGTCGCCGCAGGTTCATCCAAATGAAAGGTACGGCCCCTGGGCTGGCCCCAGTTTCGGTTGGAACGACGGCGCCTCCGGCGCCCCCAGGACCGGCGTCCGCGACGGGGTCGGCAGCTGCAAGTCTGACACGGACATGGCTCCTCATCCATTGGCTCTGGAGAAGGTTCCCTTCGGGGAGGAATGTCCGACGGCCACTGGCGTCGATCTGGACGTCGCCTCGCCCAAGGTACCGCAGGGGTGCGGGGGGATGCTTTTTGACGGAAGGGGTTGCGCCCCAAGGCATGCACCTCCATTCCCTGTAGCTCCTGCACTCCTCGTTCTGTGCTCTCTCGGGACAATACTATTTGAATGGCCTGTTGAAAGGTCAATGTTGGCTCGGCTAACAACTTTCTCTGGGTGGCCACATTGTTAATACCGCAAACCAAACGGTTGCGTAACATTTCTGACAAGGTCTCACCATAGTCACAGTACTCCGCAATCCTGCGTAGCCTGGATAGAAAATCGGCAAGGGGTTCTCCTGGGGTCCTCTCAGCGGTATTAAACCGGTAACGTTGGACTATCGTGGATGGGGTTTGGTCAAAATGTTGCCCCATTAAGTTCACAAGTTCATTAAATGTTTTGTTGTCCGGCGCAGCTGGGTACGTAAGGCTCCTAATCTCCCCAAGCATATGCAGACCACAGGCGGTGAATAATATGACCACCTGACGCTTGTTTTCAGTGATGTTGTTTGCCCGGAAATAGTAACGCATCCATTGTGCTTACTGGTTCCATCTTTCAGGCGCAGCATCAAAAACATCCAAACGTCCATACAGAGGCATGGTGTAATAGAAAACAACTTCCAACCTGTATCCAACAAAAATCCAGGGAGATGGCTTCAGCAGTGTAGACAGCTATTCACTTTAACCCTCGTCGCCAGTTTTGTGAGGGCCACGAAGAATCCAGCACGAGTCTTCAGGATGCAAAGAAATAACATTTATTTACAAATATGCCGAAGCAATTTGTCAGGAATTGCGAACCTTAACTCAGACAGCTACACAGTTTACCGAAGGCTACACAGAATTGCGAAGGCTCAAGATTCGCATATCCGATGATTGATCCGGAAAAGTGCCTCGAGACATCTGTTCACATGAAAGGTGGCATATAGAAATCCGAGTAGGAGTGGTTGTTGTTCTATAGCATCTCATTTTTTCTGAAATATCTGCAAATGTTGGACATAGTGAATTACAGTGTGGTTCATTATGTAGGTAGACATGGCAGCCATCTTTTGTGCAGCAAGGTCCCACGCTTAGCATTGAGATGAATGACTCATTTCTGAGCTTTTGGTTCAGATGTCTGAGGGAGAAATGTTATGGGCCAGGGTTTAGAAACTCCAAAGTGTATTATGAAGTTCACCTGACCTATAACTTTTATGTTGAATTTGGCTAGGATGAGCACAAAAGCCTTCCCTGAAGGTATGATTCATCAGTGTTCCTAGACACTTTAATCAAAACAAGCTTTATTCTAAGGGCTTAGTTAACATATATATAGAGACATACAGCAAGAATTTTTATCAATTACAAACATAAAGACACCACACAGCTACAGTAATCTATGTATAACACTTAGGGGCTTTCACAGTAACTTCATTACAGTGTTAATGTAAGCCTACTTGTGACAATATAGATTATTATTATTTATTAATGAACTCCCCCTTAACTGTTCCAATTCAATAACACAATCCAAATAAACCAAAAATCCCTTTTCAAGGGCATGGCCCAGCACACTGTAATCTCACTTGAATGAGACTGGCTTCCCCTGAGATCCTGATCCCGTCTCAACCAGCCGATTCAAACTCCTTCCGGAAAGCAAATTATATCTTTTAAGTTACCAAAGCAGGTAGCCGCTGGAGCAGATATTTAAAATGAAAATAGAGAGAAAGAGACAGGCAAAACACTTCTTTTCTCTGTCTGAGTCCAAACTGAAACTGAAAAAACTTCATATCCACAGCCCAGCTCCACTCACAAAATAACAAGCCACGTGATAAGACAAAAACTTATCTTAATGGATCACTCCCATGACAAGGCATTCTGATATCAACTTAGTCGCTCCATTTTTAGTTTGCTTCTCAGCTCCGTCCTTTTTTATGTCAGTGACAGCACCATTTCTCAAGATACTGATCCCAGGATTTTGATTGTGCTGTACTGATCCAGCAAGAGAAGCTCGGGCTGACTGTCCGTCTCTCACAGATAAGCACTCTGACTTTGCCCAGCACCTCTGTTCTTAAAGACTTTCTCTGATGGGTTCCCAGTGTTGTCACACTACACATTAAACTCCTGCATCTACTATTATTTAACTGCTCCAGAAAGGTTGAGAAACCATGCTGGGAGCATGGAAGCTTTGTGAGATTCAGTGAATCACAGGTAGCTGACTATTATTACCATTCAGTCAATTTCTGTGACTGTTTGTCACTTGTGCCGCTGATCCTTTGTAGCTTTCAAAAATTACTGTCATATCGACTTCAATGAATGTTGCAGCGAAACCCTTCGTATTACTTGACACGTTGTGAAGGCTGTGATCGACTGACACCCTGTCAAGCATTTAATAACCTTCTGGGGCTATCTTAGAAGTGACTTTACTATTTTCAACAGCCTCCCAATATGTATATATATACTGGCCAACAGGCACTCTATATTGTCAAACATTGTGATTTCATGTAAGGTTTATAGGCGTTTATCGGAAATAGTTAGGCTGTAACCTATGGAACATCCGCTGCACTAAATTATTTTGTAATAAAGTGAGCTACCTTGAACCATGACTGACTGGAAAACAATAACACAGTGGTTAGTGCTGTTGCCCCACAGCTCCAGGGACCCGGGTTCAATTCCCGGCTTGGATCACTATCTTTGTGGCGTCTGCACGTTCTCCCCGTGTCTGTGTGAGTTTCCTCCGGGCGCTCTGGTTTCCTCTCACAAGTCCCGAAAGACGTGCTTGTTAGGTGAATTGGACATTCTGAATTCTCCCTCAGTGTACTTGAACAGGTGCTGCAGTGCATGGCGACTAGGGTATTTTCACAGTAGCTTCATTGCAGTGCCACTGTAAGCCTACCTGTGACACGAAGAAGATTATTAATAGTAAAAGGCAGAATAGGGAGTAAAATGCCAGTGCCAGGATATTTTCCAAAGTCCTGCCTCGATTGATGAAAAGCTATAATTTGTACACCTATGTGTAGGACCTGTTATTGTCTCACCCCCTAGTGCAGTCAGGGATAAGGTGAAGTGAATTGTAAACAGTGAACAACTTTTATCGAATTCTTTCCTGTTTCCTTTGCTCTTTTAAAGCTGTTCTGATGTATCCCAATCCAACCTGCCCTAAAATCTAGTGCATTTCCTGATGTCAGACTTCTACCTGCTTGTGTGGAATCCCCACTAAGGCTATTCTAGACAACTAGATTGTGATAGATTGTGCCAAAGACCACCCCAGGCCTCATTACAGATGCTTCTCAGAAATCGGAGAATCACCCAGCTGAGTGTATTGTGGCTGTAATCCCTGCTGGGTGCACTTACGAGAATATTGTAGTAATTACTCAATTTTTGCAAGCTGTAATAAAATCATTGATTATTGTCTTTATATATTGTGCTTTTATTACAAAATATGGGTATATCAGCTTATTCAATGTGCAGAAAATTATTTTATTGACAAATATTCTGCAATAGACGATGCAAAATGATTTTTAATGAGAGGCAGGATGCAATGATAGCGTACTTTTATTTCTTGCTCAATTTCTTCCATCCTTTCTCTCATTGACTGCTTGCTGTGTGTCAGTCACATTGATTGTGGGATCTTGTCACCCTCTCTCCAGTCCTTTACCCATGCGTGGGATTTGATCGTGGGCATTTACAGGTTATTTTACCACATGGTCAACGCAGATGCTGTTCCCACCTGCCATCCAGACAAATACACCAGCAGGTGTAGGTGCCTAAGGATCTGGTTTGGAAATTGTGGCTGATTTTCACCTTTATGGAAGAGATTCAGAGACCAGCCAATACATTTCAGGCGAGGAGGCACTTGATGCATTGGTCTCAGGACGATTTATTAAGCAACCAAAGCTAAACTTAACAAATCAAGGCAATCGATAATCAGTTCAGGTGCTTCTTGCTTCCCATTGACTCTACACCTCTTCTCTCCCTATGTCTTTCTGAAGTCTATGCAACAACTCTCCCTGTGTCCACTTGTTTATCTCTGTAGCCAGGGGCTCCTCCTGTGCTGTTGTGTTTTGCCCTGGTTATCTGTCTGCCAATTATTGCATTAACTCACAATTGTGATCATGACCCATGGTCAAAATCCAGAGTCACAACCCAACAGCATATCCTGAATGTACAAGCATTTCCTCACACATCTAACATTGACCTTTCATCTCCCAGGAATTAATGCAAGGTACACACTAAAATAATTAATTGCGCAGAAAATATAAAAAGATTCAAAAATTGTAATAGGTTCACACTTCCTATATAAATACAATTTCCAAGATTTCCCACTGCCAGAAATGATGTGGCATTCAGGAAGCACCATTTTAGGATTGATTATTCAACGGAATCTAATTCTCAGGTCCTGTCAGCCTGGGCTCTCAGTAACAGAGCTTCTAAGTTAGAAGCTCCCACTGCTGAGGCTTGAGCAGATAAACCAGGGTGACGCTTCTGTGCCGTACTGAGAGAGAGTAGTTCACTATCAGATGTGCAATCTCTTTGTGACTAACCAAGACTCTTGGAAAGTGAATGCAAACAATCCTGTGAGACTTTAAGAAGTGCAACATTGGTGTCCGGGACCAACATTTTTCACTCAACCAACTTCATCAAAACTGATAGCTGGTGGTTTATCTCATCACTGTTTGTGGCATCTTGCACACTCAAATGTGCTGCTTCACTTCCATGCATTAGAAACAGTTTTTTAAAGTATTTTACTGCCTGCAAAACCATTTGGAACCTCCTGAAGTAATGACAAATGGACTCCAGCATTCCTGTCCAAAGCGACAACTTGCACCTTTGATATATTAAACGTTCCCAAAGCATGTCACAAGAATAATTATCAAACCAAGTTTGACACTGAGCCATATAAGGGGACATTGGAACAAAACGCTTGGTCAAAGAGATAGGTTTTCAGGTGTCTTAAAGGAATAGAGAAGGCAAGAGGGTACAGATGAAGGGCCACTTTCAAATGCAGATTTGGGCTTTACATTTGTAAATTTCAGGAATAAAAAGTCTTCACATTCCAGTAATCTAATCAATGTGGTTCTTGACTGTGCCCGTAATATCCTGAAAGATTTTTTGGTTTGAGGTGTTGTGGGCCCGGGAGCAGCTGGAAATGCTTGTTCATATGCGTGGCCTGCTGAGTATGTACCCTCCAGCGTGCCTCCGACCCTCATCTTTTGCTGGCAACACTAGCTTGTTTCTGACCGATCTCCTGCCCCTGATTCAGTGAGCTGTCACTGGAACTCATTGGCTAGAATTTCAGGATGGCGCACGATCAGCGCTCGCCATCCTGAGAGTCGTCCTTGGAAGAAAGTCCTGCAGCTCTTCACCCTGACCAGGCACAGCATTGCAATGGCTGGAAGTAGCACTACAGCACTCTGTCTGGAATGAACCCCTAAGAACTTCGAAAACGTAAATTTTGGTGATCCCATGGATGAAAGGGTAGGAGATGCCCAAGCGGGTCAGGAGGGGTGGGCCAAGGGTGGGTCTGGGAGCTCCCCTGTCTTTGGGGAGGGGGGGAGGTGTTGGCGATCCAGCTCTGAGGGGGCCTTCAGAGTGGGTTCCCTGCACTTCCCATCTGAGATGGGGAAAGGTCTAAATGTCACTTTTCCATCCAATCCATATCCGCTCCTGCCTGCCTAAAATAATAATAATAATCTTTATTATTGTCACAAGTAGGCTTACATTAACACTACAATGAAGTTACTGTGAAAATTCCCCAGTCGCCACACTCCAGAGCCTATTAAAGATTGTAGGGAAATTGATTCCACTTTGAAACCATGTTCTTTGTTGTGATTTATATAAATTAAGTAATTTGTTGATCTCATGTCGTGGCAGCACTGCTGCCTCACAGGGCCAGGGACCAGGGTTCGATTCCGGCCTTGGGTGACTGTGTGGAGTTTGCATATTCTCCCCGTGTCTACTGGGGTGCTTTTTCGGACGGTCGGTGCAGACTTGATGGGCTGAGTGCCCTCCTTCTGCACTGTAGGGATTTGATGGTTCCGTGACTTTTCACTCTTCCTTCCATAAAGAGAATAGAACACACGGGCCTGCACGTAGAGCATTTCGTAGAATTACCGACTCTACAGTGCAGAAGGAGGCCATTCAGCACATCATGTCTGCAACAATCCTCAGAAAGAGCACTGTACCTGGGCCCGCTCCCCCAGCGAGGGCGAGATCCAGATTGCGCCGGGCGGAGTGAGTTGGGTGACTCATGATCGGCCGATTTGGGACTCATGCGATTCACCCGTTGCAACCGGATCCGCACCAGACACAACGGGGTCGCTGAATCGCTCCCCCAGGTTCTATCACGTGCTGTTCGCGGTAACGTGTGTGCAAACTGACTGCCATGTTTCCTACAATCAGGAAATGGGGGAGACTGGGGCACAGTGGTAACTACACTGGACTAGTAATCCAAGGATCCAGGGCCCAAATTCCACAATGGCAGCTGGGGGAATTTAAATTGAGTGAGTAATCTGGAATTGAAAGCTAGCCTCTGTGATGGTGACCATGACACTCATCAATTGTTGTGAAAACCCATCTGGTTCACTAATATCCTGGTTTAGCTCACTGAGCTAAATCGCTGGCTTTTAAAGCAGACCAAGCAGGCCAGCAGCACGGTTCGATTCCCGTACCAGCCTCCCCGGACAGGCGCCGGAATGTGGCGACTAGGGGCTTTTCACAGTAACTTCATTGAAGCCTACTCGTGTCAATATCCTTTGGCGAAGGAAATCTGCCACCTATACCCAGTCTGGCCTGCATGTGTCTTCAGACCCACAGCAATGTGGTTGACTCTTTTTTAAAATCTGGAGTACCCAATTCTTTCCAAGTAAGGGGCAATTTAGCATGGCCAATCCACCTACCCTGCACATCTTTGGGTTGTGGGGGCGAAATCCATGCACCACCACTGTGCCACCGTGCTGCCCCCACAAAGTGGTTAACACTTAACTGTCCTCTGAAATGGCCCAGCAAGTCGCTCAGTTCAAGGGCAGTTAGGGATGGGGAACAAAAGCGGGTCTTGCCAGTAGACGCCCACATCCCACAAAAAAATAAAGACGACAGTGACTGCATATTAAAAGTGGTAATAAAGCACTTTGGGATGTCCTGTAGTTGTAGCATTTTCTATATTAATGCAAGTCTTTTTTTCATTCATGTCATTTTTTGATTTTACAAGGTGCAGCTCTCCACAATGAGTTTGGACTCCCTGAAATTACCCTCCCGTGCGATGTATTGTGCGAGCATTTCTCTTTTTGAGCTGTTGTCCTTTTGGATATAAAAAATGTACTTTAATAATGTAATAAGGTCATGAGCATTTCTTTGTTCACTTCAGAGATTTGGGTTTTGCTGACTAGAACAGCATTTATTACCCACCTGTAGTAAAGGAAAGATTGGCAGCCACCAGTCAGTATGTACAGTGAATTATAAAGGTTTATTTATAAATGGTATTTACACATATGGTGCGATTCACCGGAAATATTTCCAAGTTGGGTTTGGGGTGCATTTGATGGGGTGTTTCTCAGCGATTGCAGTGTCGAGAATGACACTGCTATTCAACGGCACTTAGCCATTATCTTGGGGCCTCGGAGAACTTCCCGCCCTCGAGGCCACACGTAGGGAGACTTCCTGGATTGGGGAGCTGAGCTCACCAGTAGGACTAGCTCCTCTGAGATCAGGGCACCATTTTGGACAGCTGCCCTGATCTCTATCGCCCCCCCCTTTCAGGAAATCCCTTCAACCCTCCAACCTTTGTTTACCCTCCTCAGACAACCCCTCACCTCCCCTTTTATGGGCATGGTCCCAGACCCCAAACCTTGGCAGTGACAATTGGCACTGGGGCACCTTGGCACTGGCAGCCTGGCACTTTGGTGCTGCCAGCTTGGCATCCTGACAATCAGAACTGGGCACGATGACAGTGCCAGGTTGGCACTGCCATGGTGCCTGGGTGGCACTGTCTGGGTTCCAGGCTGGCAGTGCCAAGGTACCCTGGTGCCACCAGGAGTACCAGTACCTTGCCCTGTTCCGACCACCCAGGAGGCTCTAATGGTCTGCATGACCCCCTGAGGTGCCATCACGCCTGGTGTAGGATTGTGGAAATCAGCGCTAAACGGGGCCCAGTTGAGTCCTCGCAAGGACAGGGAAGACTGGTTCCTGCCTCAATCTGCATGCCAAGCTTGTCTTCATGGACAGCACCATGCTGCTGGACCCATGGACCCTCCTGTGTCACCAAGTTGGATCAGTTCTGCTCCTAGGGTGGAGAATAAGGGTGTTGAAAGGTGCCCAGATCCTATTGGCTGAGGACAATTCATTGAGCTTCCCCCCAATGAGGGGGGGGGGGGGGGGCGCGCGGGGCAATCGTTAGCAGTGCAGCTGTATAAATTGAGCTGGCCAGTGTGGTACTGGCTAGAGAGGGAACCAGTAGTGAACGACTGGCCCTGTGTACATACTGTTGTAAATAAAGTTACTTTCTGTTTGACTCTACAAACGGACGCTGGATTCTTTGTGGCCCTCAGAAAAAAGCATCTCCTTGTCCCTGGTGCCACACAGCAGTGTTTATCTGGACAGGATTGTGGGGTGGTATTCATGCTGCCAGTGCAACAAAGTTCTGATGACCAGGCACCC
The DNA here is from genome assembly GCF_902713615.1 of Scyliorhinus canicula. Lineage (NCBI taxonomy): Eukaryota > Metazoa > Chordata > Chondrichthyes > Carcharhiniformes > Scyliorhinidae > Scyliorhinus > Scyliorhinus canicula. The sequence goes on along the minus strand of NC_052146.1, from coordinate 284,242,636 downwards.
TCTTGAGACTGCTAATTTTTTCCTCTGGGTTGCTGATATCCTGCACGGTCTAGTGAAGCCAGGTAGGCTGTAGAGCAGGGGTGGGCAAACTTTTCCGTGCAAGGGCCACATTCAGAAATTCACAATTCACAAAGGGCCGCATAGTATATTAAGTAAAATAATTACTTCACCCGGTTATGATTCTGGGCGCCTCATACAGAACATAGAACAGTACAGCACAGTACAGGCCCTTCGGCCCTCGATGTTGTGCCGAGCAATGATCATCCTACTCAAGTCAACGTATCCACCCTATACCAGTAAGTAACCCAACAGCCCCCCCCATTAACCTTAAAAAAAATTTAAAAAAAAAAAAAATTTAAAACAATTTTTTTTTTTTAATGACTTGCAGGGCCGCAGAAATACCTTTGGCGGGCCGCATGCGGCCCGCGGGCCGTAGTTTGCCCACCCCTGCTGTAGAGAGTGATATGAGTATGCTGGACTAGTGTTTAAATATGGTGCCAGGTCCTTCGAACATCAAAGCTGAAGATGGGCGAGCGAATCAGCTGCCAGGAAAGTCAGTGGGGAACTCGTTTGTGCATAATTAATGAGCTTCCAAGCGCAGAATCTGGTGCGGGATCCCGCACAAAATGTATCTGTGTGCATCCACAATGCTGTTAGCAAGGGAGTTCCAGGAACTTGCCCCACTGGAATCTGACAGGTTAGGCTGCTTTGTACAACATCCAATCATCCTTTCCATTGAACCAAATGATGGAAAGTTAAATTCACGAGGTGAGAAACTCAGGGCCCAATTAATTCCATCCATTTCCCCCAGACGGAATAATAGATAATTATCCCCATTTTTGTAAAAAAACAGTCTATTCATAATATTAAAATCTAAGGAAGCCACCACGTTGTAGAGTTGACACTGCCTTTTCAGAGCAGGTATTGCATTTGGTGCTGCAAATGGGAACAATGGCGTGCTAAAGTGTGTTGGTGCAGATTGCTGGGAAGGGGTCATTTGTAAAAACGTGGTTGGCAGTTGTAACAGTAATAGTCTCCGCTTGTTGAAGGTGTAAGCTGAGCCTGAGCTCCTGAGCACCAACACAGTTTACCACATCCCTAATTTCAACAAGACACACCATGGATGCACCCTCATTCAATGCATTGGCATCTAATCAACAATTTCATCACCAGGCAGAGAAACAGGCAGGATGTGCTTGTAATGAAAACTGTGTGTTGCACTAACTGCTGGACTGAATCCTGTCTTACCGTTTCAAAGCTGAACATCAAAATCTGTCCCCTTAGTTGCTCCCCCAGGGAATGAAGGGTGAGTATGTCTCAATGTTTCGATGCTGAAATTTTTTTAAACTTTTAAATTAAAAAAAATAAATTTAGAGTACCCAATTCATTTTTCCAATTAAGGGGTAATTTAGCGTGGCCAATCCACCTAGCACATTTTTGGATTGTGGGGGCGAAACCCACGCAAACACGGGGAGAATGTGCAAACTCCACACGGACAGTGACCCAGAGCTGGGATCGAACCTGGGACCTCGGTGCCGTGAGGCCGCAGTGCTAACCCACTGCGCCACCATGCTGCCCGTCTCGAGGCTCAAATAAGCAACCATGAAGAGATCTCTCTCAGCAAAATTCCAAATTCACTAACGTACTTCGACATGTTCATGTCTGCTGCAGTTATTGTTTCAGTACAGGTAAATGCACTCTGAGTCTCATCTCAGAAACATTTGAAAAGTCTCAGGGTGGTGTGAATCAACAGGGGAATGGTATCCTTCATGCTCCTTATGAGGTTGAGTGTCTTCATCCCATTTGGTGAAATGCGAGATTGTATGTATAGCAGAAGTATGGGCAGTTATCCCATTGTCAGTATAGGGTCCCAGTGTTCTAAAGTCCAGCCAGAAAAAGGAAAATGAGAAATTGGGGCCAGAATTCTCCAGCCATTGGGATTCTCTTTACCCGCTGGCAGTGTACCTCCTGCTCTCGGGTTCCTGATGGCGTGGGGTGGCTTCAATGGGAAATCCCATTGCACAGTGGTTAGCACTGTTGTTTTACAGCGCCAGGGTCCCAGGTTCGATTCCTGACTTGGGTCACTGTCTGCAGAGTCTGCATGTTCTCTCCCTGTCTGCATGGGTTTCCTCTGGGTGCTCCGGTTTCCTCCCACAAGTCCCGAAAGACGTGCTGTTAGGTATATTGGACATTCTGAATTCTCTCTCTGTGTATCCGAACAGGCATCAGAACATGGCGACTATGGTCTTTCACAGTAACTTCATTGCAGTGTTAATGTTAGCCTACTTGTGACAATAAAGATTATTATTATTAAGTGGTGGGAAGAGAGAATCCTGCCACCAGCAAGCACAGCCGAGAAACACGCAGATGGGGGACCTGAGAGTCCCGCCCTGTATCTTCAAAAGGTACGTCATTGTAACAATATGCAGACCACAAGGACTGGAAGAGATTCTACAATGCTCCGAAATGTGTAAATGGGCTTCCATCTGCTGGTTCATCACCAATCATCAGTGTTGACAAATCAACACTGCTCACAGAAAAAAACTCAAATTCTTGGAAGATGGGAAGATGGGAAGGACACTTCAATTGCATCCTCAATTGACTCTCATCCATCAGTGAAGGAGAACAGGCTGCCACAGGTTGCTGTGTTTTATTTCGTAGTTCAGTCATCTGCGAATACTGTATTTTTTGCAGTAGAGTTTCTGTGAATATTACTTTTTCGGTGAAGCAATATGTTAAAATTGAATTCACACAGTGCTGTGTTATGATCCTTGACCAGACTCTGGGATGAGGGGAAAGATCCCGTTCGGGACCAATATAATTTTCTTTAAAGTAGATGAAGGTTGAGGTTCATGGCACCTGCTTTTGGACTAAAGCCGCAAGATTCCACGGGTTTTGAACAAACAAAAAACAAGCTTTAATATACAAGTTCAGAAAGATCAAACAATATAGAATATATATCTTACACTCATTCAGGAAAGTATGAAGTGCACGTGAAATAACAGATGAAATGCGATCAAACATACCCACAGTACAGAGTAAATGGCAGATGCAACCAAGAGAGAGTCCATGGATTCTAAATAACTCATCCAGATGCCAGTAAACACCAAGACAAACAATCTTTCTGAAACTCTGTCTCATGAAGGATTACCAGCTACACTTTTGAAGATCTCTCCTTGGAATTCTCTCTAAAAGTCACTGACTCTCACAGGGTTTCAGTCACACCTTCCGAATTTCCCTCTTCCTGGATTCCTGAGTACACTCAAATGCTAGATTACAAGCACATTTCTAGGTGTATGGCCACGCCAAGCAGAACACAATTTCTCCAAAGGAGTGCCTTTATCCCAGCAGCCCACAGTACTGAACTAGCCTGCAAACAACAGCTTGTTCTTTAATTTGGAGCCTATTTTTGTTCCATCCTTTTAACTTACTAAATGGGACATATTCCTGACTCTGCGTCTGTTACACCCCTAGTTGGCGGACTCCCCAAAACTGACTACCTTATAATGGCTCCCTTGAGCAGAGCTGTTCGCTGGCTCTTGAAATTAGCTGTGACCGATCAAAGACCTCTAGGTGGGTCCCGCCATTGTTACTGGGCAAGAACCAATGTAATAAGCATGGGAAAATCCTAGACCTTCAATGTTGTAAACACCACAGACTGCCAATTAAGCACCCGGGGGCATAAAATATCAATAGATTTCATGTCAGCTGTGGGGTGGGATTCTCTGATCCTGAGGCTAAGTGTTGATGCCGTCGTAAACGCCGTCGCGTTTCCCAACGACGACAACATGGCCTCAGGATCAGCAATTCTGGCCCCTACAGGAGGCCAGCACGGCACTGGAGCGACCCACCCTGCTCCAGCTGCTGATCCCGGCATCAGATGGGCGGCATCGATCTGCGCATGGGCGTTGGGACCGACGCGATTTTTGCACATGCGCGGTGTCTCCCTTCTCCGCGCCGGCCCTGACACATGGCGTAGGGCTACAGGGGCCGGCGTGGAACAAAGGAGGCCCCCCTGGGGGACAGACCCCCCCTCCCCCCCCACAGACTGACCCCGGACCCTTCCACACTGAGGTCCCGCCGGGTAAGACCAGGTTAGAATGGCACTGGCGGGACTGGGGTTTTTCGGTATGGCCGCTCGGCCCATCCCAGGTGGACAATCGCCGGGGGGGGGGCCCGTAGAGCGGCCCCTGGCCGGCGCCACGCCGGCGCCAATGGCGCCGATTCTCCGCTCATAGAACATAGAACATACAGTGCAGAAGGAGGCCATTCGGCCCATCGATTCTGCATCGACCCACTTAAGCCCTCACTTCCACCCTATCCCCGTAACCCAATAACCTCTCCATGGAGAATCGCGTCCTGTCGTCGGGGCAGCGTGGCGCGATTTGCGCCGGTCACGGCGATTCTCCAGCCCGGCCCGGGCTGTGAGAATCCCACCGTGAACTATGAATATCAGGTTTCTACAGTACTATCATCTGTAAATGATAGTAATCTATGCAGTAATCTAACAAGGTCCATTAGTATAGCACTGTGATCTGTTTATGTTATGAGTCCAGAGCTGGAATTATTGAATACCTCATCAATTTAGCATTACAATCTACGAATATATCACTTTTACAGTGCAGTATTCTCACAATATGTCATTAGTACAGTGCTATAGTATGTTAACCTGTCACTTGTACAATGATGTATTATGAATATATACCACTGGACTCCCCAAGGGGCTGGATTCTCCGTTTCTGAGACTGTGGGCTGGAATCACCGTTTTTGAGACTAAGTTGACGTCCATGAGAATCCGTGGACTTTTGTGACTAAAAACCGCACGTGGACTGATTCCGCTACCATTGAGGGGCTAGCACCGGTGCCATGTGGAACATACTCGATTCCACTGAAAAATGGTGTGGGATTCGTTGGGTCCATTGCTGACACTCGAGAGGCTGACAAGCTGCAGCCGCTCATAAACATTAAACTCCCCACACACATTTATTCCAGTCAACAAGATGGCACTGGTTGTGCTATAACGCGTCCATACAGCTGATGGGTCAACTGGGGCTGGAGGGCACCCAGGGGGGTGCACTGGGAGAACACCTATACAACCTCTGGCACCATGTTCAAAGTGGACTGTTAAAACCGCGTGCAACTGCACAGCTGACTTCCTGGCTGCAGCAATGGTGCTCCGTGCCCGTCCACGCTGGCCCCAAAGCCCACCTCCTGGCCACCCTCCTCTACTCCCCCCCCCCCCCCCCCCCCCCCCCCCCCCCGCCCCCCCAGCCCTGGCTGAAGCCCCCTCAGCTAGCGCCACAACTGTCAGTACACTATGGCCATGTTGGACACTTTCCGTACCCCCCCCTATCGTTCAGCAGCCGCCACGCCGGTTTCACGATTTTTAAAAGCAGAGGTGAACCGTGCTGTCAGGAACTTGGCCCATCAGAGATGGAACATCGCGGAAGCCCTGGAGAGTACCGGGTCGGGCCCGCTAATGTTATGAAAATGGTACCTACTGTAAGTGCGGAGTGAAACGCATTGAAGCATGGTGTCGAGGTGATGGAGAATCGCGATTTGCCGTCAAATCAGCGCCTGTTGCAATTTTGGTGTCACCTAACGGAGAATCGGCCACATCTTTTTGTTTGTAACTCAGTTGACGTTACTTTTTACAACTTGCCCGTATTTATTGAAGTGGTCCACAACCATACCCCAATCTGCCTCTAAATTGCATTTCTGTTGTTGCACCAGCTTCAATCTTCTTTCTGCACCAGGTTCTTACCATAATGTATGTATGAATATCTCATTTTTACCATGCTATCTACATATATCACATCCTACAATATTGCAATCTGTAAGTATTGTACTCTATCTGTATCTGTAAGTATAGCACTGCATGTACTTGTGGTCCTGTATATACTTGCAGTGCAATAATTTGTGAATATCATATTCTTACACCGCTAACAGAAGACTATGCTGTTGTACAGAACAGCAACGGAAATAATTAATTCATTGCATTTTGGAAGGACGGGAGAACAGAAATGCCAGGTTGATTTATGATATTGCTGGTTAAAAATATTTTAATATTGGAAAGAGACAACAGATGATTTATGAGTGGCACAGAGGTTTGGCTACACACCACTAGGCACTCAGTTGATTTGAGACGGGTCTGACACAGGAGACCTAAGAAAGTGAGAAAATAATTTCAAAATGAGTCGGGGAGTGAAGTGAACCATCCACTGGAGCAGAGTCCGATAGCCTCAGCCCTTGCAGTCACTTATACTGATGTTTTTTAATGTGTTATTTGGTCGCACACTTCTGCGTTCATTTGCTGTCTGCATTTTAGAATAATATTGAAACTGTCAGTCAGAGAGAGGAGGTCAGCATCCTATTTATTGGGGCTGGATTGGAGGATCCAGAGCTGTGGAGGGGAATTTCCAAATGTACAGCAAGAAGAACCTTTGGAAATCTTAGCATGTTACTGGCTGATCTCCCGTGACACTGCTCATTAATAGTTTGAAAGAATGAATTGCATTTATAGAGCGACTTTCATGACCGCTGTAAGGTTCTCAAAGAATCTTACAGCCTATGAAGTATTATGGAATATAGTAACAGGTGTATCGTAGGAAAGGTGGCAGCACAACAAACCTTCCACCAACAGCAATGTGATAACGATCAGATCAGCTGTTATTGTGAGGTTAATGGAAGGATAAATGTTGGCCAGATTGCAGGAATAACTCCTATGGTCTTCCTCAAAACAGTGCAAAGAGACATTTTACATCCATCTGAGAGGGGAAATGGGGCCTTGATTTAATGATTCATCTGAAAGGTAAAACTTTATTTGACGTCACCACCTCCTGTCTCGGAGGCGGAAGGGAGATAAATCAGGTGGGATGGCAGTGGGTCCAGTGCCCCTTGCCATTGTTGTAGATGGTAAGTCGCCTACCCACCCGTAGGCTAACTAAGGCCTCCAAGTACTTTTACCTGCTGGTAGATGGACACTCTGCCATCCGAGGAGGCCATGCAGTAAAACGTCACAGTTTCCTTGCAGACTCGTGTAGGTGGGAGAGGCTGGGAGGGTTGGGAGGTGGCGGCGATGATGTATGACTCCTGATCACACACTCGCGAGGGCCGCAAGTGCGACCCCCACTGGAAGACTGCCCTTGCATTCGCCCCCCCCCCCCCCCCCCCCCCTCAAGAACATGGCCTGCCTAATTAGCTTTGAGCACCCGCAACCCCACTCAACTGCAGTCCATCATGGCTGGCCTGGGAACAGCTGCAGTCCCAACAGTGATCACCATGTCCCAAGCCACTGCTGAGACTAAAAAGCTGTCAACCTGAAGGGTTTAACCCTTGATTGCAGGCAGTTAATGCAGTCATTTGTGACTAACGCATTATTGTGATGCTGAACTGTTGTGTTCCTTAAAGCTAGAGCTCAGGTACTCCCTGTGGGCAAGTGTACTGAGTGAACATACACTAATGTCAAATAGAAACTGTTGCTGTTGGAGGTTTATTTACATTTTCAATTGTTTGACTCCTCTACCTGAAGAAAAGCTGGCTAGCCTCAAAATCTGAAAACTCCACAGGGGATGGCCGGGTTTATTCCTCTTATTTTATGCCTATTTTATAGATTATCTGGCTCTGAGCTATTGATGTTTTATGCACAAGTACGGTGACCGAACTGTGATGGGTGCGTCCCAGATCATTTGTATACGATACTCTAAACCTACCAAATTAATTTGAAAGGTCATTGGTTTTTCTTTGTATTTGTCTGTTTGCGTTTGCATGTGCTGAATTTATTTCTATTTATTTGTCACTGTTTGAATGGTGATAGAAACATTGGGCAGGATTCACCGCAATCGGCGAATTGGCCCGATGCCGGTACCAAGAACCGGGTGAGCCACTCCGGCGTTGGGCCAACTGGAAGTTGCAGAATTCTCCGCATTTCCGGGGCTAGGCCGGCGGCGGAGGGATTGGCGCCACGTCAACCTGCGCCGAAGGGCTTGTACGTGTTAGTGCATGCGCAGAACCGTCGGCGTGGTTTAGCTCCCGCATAGACTGCCGGCGTATTGTGGTGCATGCGCAGGGGGGTGTCTTCTCCGCCCCGGCCATGGCGGAGCCCTACAGGGGCCGGCGCGGAAGGAAGGAGTGCCCCCACGGCACAGGCCCACCTGCAGATCAGTGGGCCCTGATCGCGGGCCAGGCCAAGGTGGGGGCCTCATCTGGGGCCGGATCCCCCCGTGCCTCCCCGAGGACCGCACCAGCCGGCCTTCCAGCCAGGTCCCGCCATTTGGGACCATGTCCAATCCACGCCGGCGGGACTGGCCAGAAACTGACGGCCGCTCGGGCCATCGGGGCCCGGAGAATTGCCGGGATGCCGCTGCCAACGGCCCCCGACCAGCGTGGCGTGCACCAGCACCTCACTCGAATCTGCAAAACCATCCTTGGTTTTGTATATTCATCCCATTCCCCTTCCCATCTTTTCAACCTCCTCCACTTCCCACACACTGTGAACTACACATTCAGCCCGTTTTTGTACATTCCTTTGCCTTTTGTTCTATCTTCAGCTGCCCTAAGGATGGGAATGGCTGGAGAAAACAATTGGCTGAAACCTCTTCCCCCCCACCTCTCCCTTCCTCTTTCGGCCTTCAATTATCTTTCCTGGTAATTACTTAGCACCAGCTGCTTTTATTTGTTTTATTTTATCCTGTTGTTGTCGTGAGACTGTGCAAAGACGCTATATAAATGCAAGTTCGTTTTGATAGTAAATCGTTCAGCCATTTCAACCTAATTTTCTGGAACTCGTGCTGGCTGTAAACACCTCTGTCTCACTACCTTGCCTTCTTAGGTCCTAAACACTGCATATTTGGGTATTAATTACTGAGTAAATAGTACCTATTTTAGCACACTTTTGGGCACCTCTTGTAACTCTTTCAATTTCTGTTCTCTTCCGTGAACTGCTTTTGGATGTTTTCCATGTTCAAGGTGCTATGCAATTGGAAGTTTTGAATTGCTTTTGACTTTGTTCCATAGATTTGCATTTCCTAATTTGTAATCTATTAGAAATTATTTTGGAGAATAACGGATTGATGCTTTTGCATCATGTCGATGTTCATTTATTGTGCTACGTTTTTCAACTGTAGTGGAAGCTGTTTGTCAGACAGAGAACTCCAAATGATGTCCATGTTTAATGTGTCTCTTTGCAGAATGATGAAGTTGTGCTGCAGTGCAGTGCCACCTTCCACAAAGAGCACCTCAAACTCTGTCTTGCTGCAGAAGGATTTGGCAACCGGCTCTGTTTTTTGGAGTCTACCTCAAACTCTAAGGTAAGCCTTTTCAGATTTGTATCACACTCTCATCAGTCGCCATAGAGCTTGACATCAGTGATTATCATCACATCAATATTTGATAACTTTGGGAATTTTATGTTGCTGCATAATACGCATTGTTGTGGAAGGAATACTAAAGCAAGGACAGTCAGAAACGAAATGATAGATGAATGGAAATAATGAAGAGCTGCTATATTTTTGAAGAGAGGTTTAAAGTAATCAATTCACCCTTCCAGTATGATTGATGGAGACAACTGTACTTGTTCAGATTTCATGATTTAAAAAAGAGTGATATATACATATTAAGAAGGTGTTGTTGAGTGACGTGTATATTATTTGCCGCTTATTAGCCTAAGCTTGAATGATGTTCAGTTCTTGGTGCATGCGGACATGGGTTTCTTCTTTCTGAGGAGTTGTAATGAAACGGCAATCATCAGCGAACATCTCCCACTGAGGAACTCCTGCACCAAGAGTCTGGCACTGAGATGATTGGCCTTCAACAACCATAGCCATCTTCCTTTGTGCTCGGTTTGACTCCAACCAATGTAGACATTTCCCCCTGGTCCCCATCAAATTCAATTTTGCGAGGGTTCTTTGATGTCACATTTAATCAAATGCTGCCTTTATGTTAAGGGAAGTCACTCTCGCCTCACCTCTAGAGTTCAACTCTTTTGTCCACACTTGGACCAAGGCTGTATTGAGGTCTAGAACCAAGTTGCCTCGCAGAACCGCAACATAGAATCACTACAGTGCAGGAGGGGGCCATTTGTCCCATCAAATTTGCACTGACCCTTTGAAAGAGCATCCTACCTAGGCCCACGCCCCCACCCTATCCATAACCCACCAATTATTTGGACACTAAGGGGCAATTTAGCATGGCCAATCCACCTAACCTACACACCTTTGGACTGTGGGAAGAAACTGGAGCACCCGCAGGAAACGTTCAGACATTGGGAGAAAGTGCAAACTTCACACAGTCACTCAAGGTCGGAATCGAACCTGGGTCCCTCGTGCTGTCAGGCAGCAGTGCTAACCACTGTGCTACCATGCCACTGTACAACAGAGGATTGTATTTCTTAGTTCTAGCATCACCAGCGATGCCTTCACCTTGCTGATGATTGAAAGTAAACTGAAGGGGTGGTAATTGGGGAGGTTGGATTTGTCCTGCTTTTGTGGACAGGAGAGATCTGGACAATTTTCCACATTGTTGGGTAGATGCCAATGTTGTATCTGTACTAGAGCAGCTTGGCTAGGCATGCGGCTAGTTCTGCAGCACAAATCTTCGTTACTACCACCAGGGTGTTATCAGGGCCTTTGTTGTATCCAGTGTCTGCACCTATTTCTTGACACCACGTGGAGTGAATTAAATTGGATGAAAACTGGTATTTATGATGCTGGGTATCGCAAGAGGAGGCCAAGATGGATCATCTGGTTGGCACTTCTGAGCAAAGACTGTTGTAAATGTTTCAGCCTCGTCTTTTGCTCTGCCACACCAGGCTCTCCCATTCTGTGAATGTATGTGGAACCTGCTCCTCCAATTAGTTATTTAATTGTCTACCAACTTACATGACTGGATTTGGCATGACTTCAGGGCTTTTGTCTGATCCATGGTTTACAGGATCATGTTGTGCTGTCTATTGCATGACTCTTCTGCTGTTTATCATGCATTTAGTCCTGTGTTGTCTCTTCTGCTGTGCCGTAATATCAATAAATATCATCAACTTCCCAAAATCAAGCAAAGGCCCAAAATTACCATCAAACTGCCAGACAATATTTCTGCTATCAGTTTGCTTGAAGGTAGTGTTCTGCCTAATCCTATAACAGACCCAACCAGGAGTGGACAACATCCCGAGCGTAGACTAAGCAGGCTTTGGACAGGGAAGAAACTCATGTATTCGGGTCCTCGCATTAACCACTTTCAAAGGAGCCTCAAAACAGGGGCAATTTCCCTTGACCTCACTGCAGCGTACGATACAGTCTGGCCCATTGGCCTATTCATCAAAATATCAAGAATTCTCCCTCCCTGGGCTCCTGATGCTATCGAGCTGCTTTCAGTATGGATGATAACAGTGTGTATGGATGAGGAGAGTAGCACCTAGAGGAAAACGATGAACGAGGTATCCCAAGGCTCTGTTAGCCCCAAACCTGTTCAACTTGCATAGCAATGACCTACCCCCAATCAGTCCTGCACCCAGTCCTGCAAGATGACATCTGCTGTGGCATACAGACGCAAACCTCCCTTGAGCTGGAAGACGCAGTGAGCAACGACAATGCAATGCTGGCTTACTGCTGCAAGACATGGTAAAACAGTCTTTAGCGCATTCTGCCTTCATAATGCCAGAGCTAGTAGGGAACTGAACATCACCCTGGATGGCCAGAGAAGAGATGAAAAAGATCCCCATCCTGTTATCTAGCTTTCACCTTTGAAAGAACTCACACATACAGATGGCACCTCATCAAGAGTACAGAATGTATTAAAATCCACAATAACCTTCTCAGTAAACTGGCCATCACTTCCTCAACAGCAGAATGCTGTACCCCAGTATGGCATCAATCTTCCCAAATTAAACTTATCACCTCAACAATGCCCATCATCGCACTTTGACTAACATACCTCCCTGGCCCCCGGTCCTGAGTAACATTCCTGCCCCACCGGGGGGGGGGGGGGGGGTGGGGGGCAGCACGGTAGCATTGTAGATAGCACAATTGCTTCACAGCACCAGGATCCCAGGTTTGATTCCCGGCTTGGGTTACTGTCTGTGTGGAGTCTGCACGTCCTCCCCGTGTGTGCGTGGGTTTCCTCCGGGTGCTCCGGTTTCCTCCCACAGTCCAAAGATGTGCAGGTTAGGTGGATTGGCCATGCTAAATTGCCCTTAGTGTCCAAAATTGTCCTTAGTGTTGGGTGGGGTTACTGGGTTATGGGGATAGGGTGGAGGTGTGGACCTTGGGTAGGGTGTTCTTTCCAAGAGGAGGTGCAGACTCAATGGGCCGAATGGCCTCCTTCTGCATTGGAAATTGTATGATTCTATGATCTATGCTACCTGTGCCTCTCCCCCCCCCCCCCCCCCTCCTGCATCAGGAGAGCAATTGCAGCAGTCAAGCTACTAGAGAAGGTCTAAATTCCAACCCAAGTCTGCCCTTACTCAAGGACCTCAACGAACCGGCAGTACCCCTTTCCTCACTCCACCACATATGCTTAAACTCGTCACACCAAGGGGTAAAAGCTGGGGACCTACGGTAGGAGAAAATATCCATCAGAAACCATTCTCTCTTTGTAGACCCCACTGCACGCCCATCCGGCTTTGATCTCCCACAGTGACGGTGGGCCCTTTTAAACTGTTTCCAGGATGGCCAAGCAGTTATTCAACATCAGTGTGGTCACCAGGACCATCCAGGCAGCAGCTGCAATGCTGTTTAAAATGATTCACAGTGTCGCAGAGTCCCCAATGACCAAAGTCCGGCTTAAGGAACTCCAACTAGTCACTGACAAAGCTATTGCCTGGCTCTGTGACTTTGCACACGCTAAATAATGCAGTATTAAATAATTTCTACCACATCAGTGTGCTTCACAGGGGATTCTTGTGAGAATTGGTTATATGCCAGCTTTTCATTCATTGGAGAGGCTTAAGAAGTGACATCCAATGACATGACTATTTTGATCTATGGGGTTAAGAGAATATAGAGGAGCGCTAAAATTAGACAAATGTTTCTGGTTACCGGGCCTTGAAATTAGGTTTAAGAAGCCAGATCCAAATGATATGAACATTGATGCCTCACCAGAGCACATTTTGCTCAGACTGGTGCTTTGTTTTACACTGAATGGCAATAAGTGTCAGCTTTTGCACATTATAAAAGCTGTTTTCTGCAAATGGATTTGAGCTGTCAACCAGTATGAATTTTGCAGCAGAATGTCACTCTATTACTGCCTGATGATGATGCTGCACTTTGTTGGAGCTTGTGCTTCTGACTTAAACATTTACTTTAGGGGAACCCATATATTTCAGTTAAAAGCAAATTACTGCAGATGCTGGAATCTGAAACAAAAACAGAAAATGCTGGACAATCTCAACCATATATTGCAGTGTTGTTCATTGGCAGTGATGCAAATGGCAGTGTAAGTGTGAGACCAAAATAAGCTGCAGCCCATGCTTTATAATGTCAGCAAAAATTGCTCACCACTTTTGCAGGGTCACTCAAGGACTGGGGGATGATGGTGTGCAAGATGGTTTTGAGGACAGAGAAAGTCTGTCAGCTAGCTGTAACCACTTGAATGGAGGCATCATATCAAATGCATAGAAATATCGGTGGGCTATCAATTTGAACTGTCGTAACGGATAACCAAGACATAGGTGGAGAACGATAATAAGGCCTGCCAGAACATCCCTGAGAATGATAATGCATTTCCTGGAGGGGGCAAGAGGCTTATTTCACCGAACAACGAGAAAACTACCTCTTTGTTAGCAGCAACCTGGAGGTGGTTTGACATTTCAAATGTTGGTAAGCTTGTTTGGAAAGCCTGTGGCAAAGAAAGCAATGTTCAGAGTAGGTAGCCAGCCATGCTGGCCTGCTGATGGAAGGGAGTCCGGTGGCCAGGGTTTTCCGGTCCCACTCTTGATGGGAGTTATCGTGGACTGGACAGAAAGTTTGACGGACCGGCCAGGTGCCCGTTGACTTTGGGCAGGAATTTACGGTCCCATGGTGGCCGGCCAATGCCTTAAACAGATCTCTGGTGAACGGTGAAATCTGAGGCCTGGTGTATAAAGGCATAGACTTGCCATGTTATGGGCATGCTGAGGTGCATTGCGGCTTACAAAATCTGAAAGGATGTTCACAGGGGCTCAGGGGCTGGTTTAGCTCACCAGGCTAAATCGCTGGCTTTTAAAGCAGACCAAGCAGGCCAGCAGCACGGTTCGATTCCCGTACCAGCCTCCCCGGACAGGCGCCGGAATGTGGCGACTAGGGGCTTTTCACAGTAACTTCATTGAAGCCTACTCGTGCCAATAAGCGATTTTCATTTCATTTCATTTTTCAGATCCAGCTAGGTGTCTGACAGAGGTATGGTAGTGACTGATGGTGGAAAGGAAGGTAGTGAAATGGGGGCTGACAGAAAATTCTCCCCTGCACAGTTTCTCAGATTCTGCTCACAAGATATTCTGACTGCGAGGACACTACGACAGATAGAGCTTCAATTTCACAAGGCAACAAGACGATTTATTGATCACACAATTTGGCATTGAACAAACTAGCGAGTCTTTTGCTATGGATCACCTGCAGGGTGGATGTGATGTAATATGTTTTAACAGTACCACCTGTGACAGTCCAGAGTTGATTCCATCGAGGGGGATGGGTCATGGTTTTCATGGATGAAAGAGCAGATTGTGCCCACTGAAAGCTTGCGTAGAGATCATCTGCCCACTTGATTCTTTCATAGGACTGATGACCTGCAGTAACAGCATCCAAGGAGGTTGTTGAAGAGACATACTGGGGAAAGACTCTTGATTGTATTGTATGCGCATCAATGAAAGATCTCCTGAAGGAAACTTGGTTGCTGGGGCTGAAGACAGTTCGTATCTGAGCAAAATATTCATTGTGAGACAAAACTTGCTGTTTAAGGGAGAGGTTTGTGATGCAAATAGTGTCAAGAAAATTGTTCAAAATACATGATGGAAGCCAAGTATGGGGTGGCTTGGTACGCTTTGGTCCTGAAGGAAGAGTGGATGGTTCGATCCTGCAAATGTGTGATGCCTAGAAGATCATTAGGTATGGCCATCTCGATTAAATCCCCTGGCCAGAGCATTGTTTAATAGGAACAGGAGAACTTGGGAAATAGAAGGCTTTCAGCCACTGCACCATTCAATGAGATCATGGCAGAACTTTCACCTCAATGTTATTTTCTTGCACTATCCCCATATCCCTTGATGCCTTTGACGTGTAGAAATCTATCAATCTCTGCATTGTGCATGCTCATTGATTCAGCCTCACAGCCCTCCTCTAAGTTTCATAAATCGATGAGTGAAGAGATTTCTCCTAATTTCAGTCCTAAATGGCCTACTTCTTATTCTGAGACTGCACCCCTGATTCTAGACACCCAGCATAGGGAAACATCCTTTCTGCACCTGCTTGTTGAGCCTCCAATAATTGTGTATGCTTCAGTGAGCTTGCCTCTCATTCTTCTAAACTTGAGAGAATATAGACCCATCTCCTCACAGGACATTCCTGCCATCTCAGGAATCAGTCTAGGGAACCTTTGTTGTATTCCCTCACAAGCATATCCTTCCTTAGGTAAGGAGGTTAAAATTGCCCACAACACTCCAAGATTCTATACAATTGCAGCAAGACTTTTTGCCTGTCCCCTTGCAATAAAAGTCAACGTATCATTTAGCCTTCCTAATTCCTTGCTGCACAGGCATGTCAGCTTTCAGTGACATCCAGGTCCCTTTGGACATTAACACTTCCAGTCTCTCACCATTTGAGCAACATTCAACTTTAAATATCAGTTCCTCTCTGGCCACGGGAGAGGTGCCGGAGGATTGGAGGATAGTCAATGTTGACCCATTATTCAAGAAGGGAAGAGGGGATAAACCACGGAACTACGGGTCAGTCAGTGTAACCTCAATGGTGGGCAAACGAATGGAAGCAATCCTGAGAGAAGGAATTATTCTGCATTTGGAGAGGCCGGCATTAATCAAGTACAGTCAGCATTATTTTGTTAAGGGGAGGTCATGTCTGACCAACTCGATTGAATATTTTGAAGAGGTGGCCAAGTGTGTAGATGAGGGAAATGCATTTGACGTGGTCTACTTGGACTTCAGCAAGGCTTTTGCTAAGGTCCCACATGGGAGACTGATAGCGAAGGTAGGAGCCCATGGGATCCAAGGAAATTGGACCCAAAATTGGCTGAGTGGCAGGAGGGTGATGGCCGAGGGGTGTTTTTCTGACTGGAAGCCTGTGACCAGTGGGGTCCCTCAGGGATCAGTGTTGCTGTTTGTGGTTTATATATAAATGTAGGGCGGTTGATCAGTAAGTTTGCGGATAATACAAAAATTGGTGGAGGTGGTAAATAATGAGCAGAACCTTAGATTATAGGAGGATGTAGACGGGCTGATCAGATGGGTTGATCAGTGGCAAATGGAATTCAATCCAGATAAGTGTGAGGTGATGCATTTGAGCAGGACAAACAAAGCAAGGGAATACATGATAAATGGCAGGAGACTGGGGAGCAGTGAAGATCAGAGGGACCTTAGTGTGCATGTACACTGGCCCCTTAAGGTAGCAGAGTAGGTGGATGCAGTGGTTAAGAAGGTATATGGTATACTTGCCTTTATTAGCTGAGGCATAGAGTTTAAGAGCAGGGTGTTTATACTGGATCAGTATTAAATATTCGTTAGGCCACAGCTAGAGTACTGTGCGCAGTTCTGTAATCCACATTATAGGAGTGATGTTATAGCACTGGAAAGGGTTCAGAGGAGATTTACTAGGATGTTGCCTGTGCTGGAGAGTTTTAGTTCTGAAGAGAGATTGGATAGACTTGGATTGTTTTCTTTAGAACAGAGGAGGAGGGGTGCCATGGTTGAGATGTATAAAATTATCAGGGGCATAGATAGAGTAGACAGGAAGAACTTTTTCCCCTTGGTGGAAGGGTCAATGACCAGGGGGCATAGATTTAAGGTAAGGGGCAGGAGGTTTAGAGGGGACTTGAGGAAAAACCTTTTATCCAGAGGGTGGTGGGAATTTGGAATTCACTGCCTTAAATGGTGGTGGAGGCAGAGACCCTCATAACATTTAAGGAGCATTTAGATGTGCACGCACGATCCAAGGCATACAAGGTCAAGTGCTGGAAAAAAGGATTTGAATAGTTAGGTGGCTGGTTTTGACTGGCACAGATGCGATGGACTGCCGGGCCTTTTCTGTGCTGTTACACTATGACGCTCTGCATTTCAGATTTTTCTAGAAAAGTGAATAACTTCATATTTTTCCACATTATATATGAACTCATGTGCTCAGCCTGTCTAAATCTCCTTAAAGCCTCTTTGCAGCCACTTCAGAACTCGCATTCCCACCTATATTACATTTTGTCCCCACTTCCAAATCATCGATATAGGTTGTGAATAGCTGGGGCCCAAGCACTGATCCTTGTTATACCCCACTAGTCACAGCCTGCCATCCTGAGAATGACCCGTTTATTCCTACTCTGTTTTGTGTCCGTAAACCAATTCACAATCCATGCCAATATATTAACCCCAGTTTCACGTGCTCTAATTTTACTTGTTGACCTCCCATGTGGACCTTATCGAAAGCCTTCCGGAAACCCAAATACACCACATCCGCCAGTTCCCCCTCATGCACTCTGCTGATTATATCCTCAAAAACTGTAACAGGTTTGTCCAACATAATTGTCCTTTCATAGATCCATGTTGACTCTGCTCAATCCTGCCATGTGTTTCTAAATGTCTCGTTACCGCATCTTTTTATAATTGATTCTAGAAATTTCTCTACTACTGATGTCAGGCTAAGAGGTCTGTAGTTCACCACTTTTTCACTCCCTCCTTTCTTAAATAGCCAGGTTGCATTTGCTACATTCCAATCTGCAGGGAACATTCCAGAATCTAGATAATTTGGAAAAATGACCACAAATGCATCCACTATCTCTCCAGTCTCCTCTTTCAAAGTGTAAATTAGATTCCGGCGCCAACTCTCAAATTCAGTGACTATCTCGATCTTTACTAAGCACCAGTACTTCTGTGCCAGATGTGTGGATGCCATAACTTATAGGATTACGATAATGTAATATTGTGGACTGAATAGAGGTCACTATCGGTGAATGAGAGCCAAACAATTTCATCAGTTTACTTTGAAGAGGGGTATGAAATTGTTCCAATGCTACTGTCATAATATACATCCAGGTATATGATGGTGCACAGACAGGAAGTGATTGACACACAGGATGACCAATGAACACACAGAACACAGCAGCCAATCACCAGACAGGACACAACCACTATAAAGCCAGAGGGCACTAGTTTTCCCGCTCTCTTGGGATCCAGCCTCTGAGACAGTCAGAGCCCGTGAGCAACAACTAGCATGTACACCATGTGGTAGTAAGATAGTCTGGTCAGGTTAGCCTCAGGTCTCCAGTCAAGTCAGCATAGTGTCAACCCACAGTTAAAGTATGTATGATAGTTAAGAGTTCAATAAAATCGAGTTGCACTTCTTCAAGTGTTGGAAGCCTGTCTCTCTCACTGCTGCAGTAAACGCAGTCCTCGCAGACCCAGCTTACCCAACACATCAGCTACCACCATGCCAGAAGACTGTATTTACTTTCAGATCGGCATGTAACCCAGGATTAAAATGCCAAGTGTATTGAGATGCAAACATTTAACTTTAACATAGTCATGACAAATAGTAGTACAGTATAATGAGACAAAATGGCCACACACGCAATGGAACCCCGGGCTACCAGAGGATGAAAACCAATCGATGCACTTAGCTGCAATGCTACAATGCAGGACCTTCCAAACTCTTCGAGCCACAGAACCCCTAGTGACTTCTCAAGTGCATCAGGGAACTCCAAGCATTCTCAAAATGCATTAAGGGGAAATCAGTAATCAATAACTCTTACAGCACAATTTGAACTCTTCCCCAGACCCAAACAGGATCGAACAGCCACTCTACACTTTCAAAATGTGAATGATGAAGAAAAATTAAAAGAGAAGACGGGGCACAACCAGACCCAAGTTATACCAAGGGTCTCTCACAGAAACAGTAAAGAGAGAAAAAGCGCCAAGAGCAAGAAACCGAGGCCCCACCATCCCATCGTTCGGCTTCAGGTCCAAGGACAAAACAGATCATCGAACCACCAACACCACCCCCAAAACAATAACGGGCAACTGTGGGGCGAAGCCTGGTCCCAGTCGAAAAGCAGGGGAGAAACCCACACCAGGACGGGAGGGCTGTTAGAGCGGCCCACATCACCCTCCCCCCTGGATTTGTAGGACCCCCCCCCCCCAAACCAATGAGACTATCAAAAAAAAAGAAAGATTTGTCTTCTCAAAAGCCAACAAAAATCAAGTATTTCTTAGTCCACGTCACCAAGACCCAACTTCCAACATTGTCACCGCTAACTCGCAATTAAGGGAAATATAAGTAATGCCCCTGACAAGAAGAGCAAGAACTGTCAGAACTAACCCCTCGGTTCCACCATATTCCAGCAAAACAAAGAATTAATCCAGGATAAAGACGGCCTTACTTTTAGACCTCCCCAATTCATCCTGTCTCCGGATGTGGACCACCCACGGCACTGCCCAATGGAGGTGCAACCGCCTGAGGAGCAACAGGATAATTACCGTGGGCCTGGCCTAGCCCAACGGCACTACAAGAATAAAGACATAAAAGAATTGGCCCTGAGGGCTACCATGCCCCCCTATTTTTACACTTCCCACCCTCCCCCACGGCTAGGTCCGTCTGATCCCGTGCAAGATATGGCACCTAAGAAAAACCCTCCCGAGAGGGGCAACCCCACCAGACACACCTCCTATCACCAAAGGGTGGCATGGTAGCACAGTGATTAGCACTGTTGCTTCACAGTGCCAGGGACCCTGGTTCGACTCCCGGCTTGGGTCACTGCCTGTGTGGAGTTTGCACGTTCTCCTCATGTTTGTGTTGGGTGTTCCGGTTTCCTTCCACAAAAAATCCCAAAAGACGTGCTGTTAGGTGAATTGGACATTCTGAATTCTCCCTCAGTGTACCCGA
Source organism: Scyliorhinus canicula (assembly GCF_902713615.1). NCBI lineage: Eukaryota > Metazoa > Chordata > Chondrichthyes > Carcharhiniformes > Scyliorhinidae > Scyliorhinus > Scyliorhinus canicula. The sequence continues at coordinate 284,222,576 of NC_052146.1, read as the reverse complement.
GATGGTGCCGGAATGTGTCGACGAGGGGCTTTTCACAGTAACCTCATTGCAGTGTTAATGTAAACCTACTTGTGACATTAATAAAGATTATTATTATTAAAATAGAGGGCATTAAAAATGACCTCGCTCACAAAAGCTCTGACAGCAGAAGGACAGTCAAAGAGGGAGACCCAAATCAGGATAAATGACTGGCTCACCCCAAAAGGGGAGGTTGACAAACCCCGTCCTCAACATCATAAAGCACAGTCCACCTGGGTTTGAAGAAAAATAAGTGCAGGCAAAAGGAAAAACATATCTGACCACGAGAACTTTCCTTAAACGTAGTGAGGACAAAATTAACCTTACCACCCTTTACCTCCACTCTTCACCCCACTCTGTCTCTGCTCATCGTCCCCCCCAGCATATAATAGGATAAAGAAACAGTGCACAATTTCTGCCATCAACATGCAGCTTAACATGATAAAACCTTATTGATTTATGATAAATAATGGTGCAGGATATCACCCCCAAAGTATCTACTTCCCTGCAAGCAGCCAACATGGCAACATTAACAGACAACATCATGATTACTAGCAATGTCCAGGATCACAACTGAGGAGAAAGGTAGTCATCAGGATAAACACCACTCCACTGGCATATGAATGAACTAGATGTCAAGGATAAAGCAGGATCCAAAAATGGTGAGCATGTTTGAGGACCTTAAAGAATTTCAACAATCAGAACTTGAACTTCCGGCTGTTGGCAGCTCCATTTTCCAGTGTTTGCCCTGACAGAGTGACTTCTGAGCCCTTTTGTCAATACCTGAGTACTAGGCAGGGATGTCTGATGTCCTCTTTGTTGTTTGCAATAAAGCCACTAGCCATGACGCTGAGGATTTAAGAAGCATGGGAAGAAATAGTTAGAGGAGGGGTGGAGCATAGGGTATTGCTGTCCGCTGACAATTTGTTGTTATATGTTTGGGATCCGGAGGCATCAGTGGGAAACGTTATGCGGATCTTGCAGCATTTTGGGACCTTTTGTGGCTATAAGCTAAATACAGGAAAGAGCGAATACTTGGAGCCCGGGACTTGGGGGATTGCTGTTCCAGTTGGCGGGAATCATTTTCGGTACTAGGGGGAAACTCCGGAGGTTGAAGTGCACAAATCTGGTAGGGAAGGATAAGATACGCCTGCAACAGTGGGACAGTTTCCCATTATCCCTGCCGGAGCGAGTGCAATCGGTTAAGATGAATACCTTGCCAAGATTTTTATTTCAGTGCCTCCTGATGTTCCTGCCCAAGATATTTTCAGGGAGAGTGACCATAAGACATAGAAGCAGAATTAGGCCACTCGGCCCATCGAGTCTGCTCCACCATTCAATCGTGGCTGATATTTTTCTCATCCCCATTCTCCTGCCTTCTCCCCATAACCCCTGATCCCCTTATTAATCAAGAACCTATCTATCTCTGTCTTAAAGACACTCAGTGATTTGGCCTCCACAGCCTTCTATGGCAAAGAGTTCCACAGATTCACCATCCTCTGGCTGAAGAAATTCCTCCTTATCTTTGATTTAAAGGATCGTCCCTTTAGTCGGAGATTGTGTCCTCTGGTTCTAGTTTTTCCTACTAGTGGAAACATCCTCTCCACATCCACTCTATCCAGGCCTCGCAGTATCCTGTAAGTTTCAATAAGATCCCCCACTGATCCTTCTAAACTCCAACAAGTACAGACGCAGAGTCCTCAACAGTTCCTCATACGACAAGCTCTTCATTTCAGGGATCATTCTTGTGAACCGCCTCTGGATCCATTCCAAGGCCAGTACATCTTCCTTAGATACGGGGCCCAAAACTGCCCACAATACTTCAAATGGAGTCTGACCAGAGCCTTATACAGCCTCAGAAGTACATCCCTGGTCTTGTATTCTAACCCTCTCGACATGAATGCTAACATTGCATTTGCCATCCTAATTGCTGACTGAATCTGCACGTTAACCTTAAGAGAATCGTGAACAAGGACTCCCAAGTCCCTTTGTGCTTCTGATTTCCAAGCATTTCCTCATTTAGAAAATAGTTTATGCCTCCATTCCTTCTTCCAAAGTGCATAACCTCACACTTTTCCACATTATATTTTATCTGCCACTTCATTGCCCACTGTCCTCGCCTGTCCAAATCCTTCTGTAGCCCCCTGCTTACTCAATACTATCTGTCCTCCTACATATCAATGTATCATCTGCAAAGTTACCAACAGTGCCTTCAGTTCCTTCTTCCAGATCATTAATGTATGTTGTGAAAAGTTGTGGCCCCAGCACAGATCTCTGAGTCACACCACTAGTCACCGAATGCCATTCTGAAAAAGATCCTTTTATCCCCACTCTCTGCCTTCTGCCAGTCAGCCAATCCTCTATCCATGCCAGGATCTTACCCTTAACACCATGGGCTCTTAAATAAGTTAACAGACTTCTATGCAGCACCTTGTCAAAGGCCTTCTGGAAATCTAAATAAATCACGTCCACTGGTTCTCCTTTGTCTAACTTCCTTGTTCCCTCCTCAGAAAACTCTAACAGATTTGTCAGACATGACCTCCCTTTGACAAAGCTGTGCTGACTCAGTCCTATTTTATCATAGTAAGAAGTCCTACAACACCAGGTTAAAGTCCAATAGGTTTGTTTTGAATCACTAGCTTTCGGAGCACTGCTCCTTCCTCATGTGAAATCTGAGTGCTCCGAAAGCTGGTAATTCGAAACAAACCTGTTGGACTTTAACCTGGTGTTGTAAGACTTCTTACTGTGCCCACCCCAGTTCAATGCATCTCCACATCTTGGCTATTTTATCATGCACTTCCAAATACTCCGTGATCTCATCTTTAAACCGGCTTGTAACTGGATTTATTTGGGCGGGAAAATTTGGAGTCGACTCGGTCAACGTTTCAATTTGAGGTCTGTCTCAAGGCTAGCTCCCATCTGTGCAAACCAATTATTCAAGCTTGCTAGGTTGGATGTGAAGTTTAGGGAGTGGAAGGAAAAGGGGTTGGAGAGGGTGGGAGATTTATTTTTAGTAGGTTGGTTCGCTAGCTTGGGGGAACTGAAGGAGAAATATAGGCCCAGGTATCTCCAGGTGTGTAACTGGGTCAAAGGCACTTTCCAGCCTTCCCGGTGAAGCAGCCTTCTACCTTGCTTGAGTAGGTTTTATCCTGCTCAAGTTCTGAGGTGGCCAGTACGTCAGGCATCAGCGCCGGCCCTAGGGTTGCTGGCGCCCCGGGCAGGCTGAACTTCGGCGCCCTTGGGTGGGGGGGGGGGGCCGGGGGGGGGGGGGGGGGGGGGGGGGGGCGAGGGGGGGGGGGCCAAGGAGGGGGCGGGGGGGCGGACCCGAAGGGGGGCGGACCCGAAGGGGGGGCGGACCCGAGGGCGGGGCGGGGGGGCGGACCCGAGGGGGGGTCGGACCCGAGGGGGGGCGGGGGGGACCGAGGGGGCGGACCGGGGGGGGCCGCCCTAGGGGAGGGCGGCCACCGCGCATGCGCTGTTTGGCACCGGCCCAACTGCGCATGCGTGAGACCCGAGTCTCTGGCGTCCCCTAGCACATGGCGCCCCGGGCGACTGCCCGAGTTGCCGGTGCCTTGAGCCGGCCCTGTCAGGCATCTACCAACGGATAGTGGCGGAGGAGACATGCTCGATTGAGCTGTGAAGGCAAAGTGGCCAGAGAAACTGGGGCAGATTTTAGAGGAGGAGATTTGAAGCGAGACACTGAGGAGGGTGAACGCGACCTCGCTCTGTACGAGGCTGAGTCACATTCAGCTAAAGGTAGTGTTTTGGGTCGACCTCACGAAAGCTAGAATGAGTTGGTTTCTCGATGGGGTGGAGTATAGGTGTGATCGGTATTCGAGGGGCCGGTGCATCACGCGCATATGTTCTGGTCATGCTCAAAGCTGGTGGGCTTCTAGAGGTCTCTTTTTCAAAACTGTATCGGCAATCCTAGGCATTGGGTTGGAGCCTTGTCCACTGGTGGTGATATTTGGGGTATCGTATGTGCCGGAGCTCCGGATGGGGGCGGGGACAGATGTTCTGACCTTTGCCTCGCTGGTAGCAAGGAGGCGGATCCTCTTGGGTTGGAGGTCGACTACACCGCCAAGCGCCTTGGCATGGCTGCGTGACTTGATGGAATATTTGCACCTCAAGAAGGTCAAGTTTACTGTGAGAGGGTTGGTGGTAATGTTTCACCGTAGCTGGCGACCGCTTATCATGTACTTTAAAGAGTTGGTCACTGTTAGCTGTTGGGGAGGATAGGGAGGGTGGGGGGGGGGGGGGGGGGGGGGGGGGTGTTAGTGGTGAGGTTATATTGTTGTAAGGGGAAGTGGGGGCTTCTTACTGTTTCATTGTTATTCTGTGTTATGTATGCTATGTTTAAAAATTGTTAAAAATGATTATAAAAGTATTTTAAAAAAACAAAGAACACGAGCTTCCTTACTTCCAGCCTGCCAACTTGACCGGGCCCAGACGGCCAACAACCTAGGCTCCCGCAGCGGGGTATAGCCCGATCGGCTCAGACTCACACCCGAGACAAAGAACAGGAATACATGGAACCAGAGGTTGGAAGGCAACCCCAACCCCAAGCTTGGAAGATAAGATTAAATGTACTCCATCAACTTTTAACTGCCCGCCTTCCAGATTGAGACTCCTGAAACATGGCAGCTGGTTCTCAGTCCTGGCTGGGAACCCCCTCCATCATCTCACTGGAGGCACCAGGCTCAACATGGCTTCTCACCGGCCCCCCCTCAACCTCATCCGAGGACCTCAATCATGTAGAGGTAGGGCTTCCAGCAGAGACAATTCCCTCTCAGCCACGAGAACATCCTCATGTGCAGCCATTGCGTCTATAAAGACGACTCGCAACTCCTGTAACTGGGCTTTCACACCCCGCACCGTGGAGCCAAGCCATTCAGATCGAGTAACTTCATCGCCAACACGCCATCATCCGCCGGTGAACACAGTACCGTCAGGGTGGGATTCCTCCTAAAACTATTTGTGCCATCAGAGACAGGGTCCCACCCCAACTCCTTCCAGCTGCCATGAATCAACAAGGATTAAATTCTCTCACCCTAAAGCTGAAACATTGACCAACAATTCTTGGTACGTTCCACTAACAATACAGACCAAGAAAAGACCAAAACAAACATGTCCCCATGGATAAAAGTGAAGATTGAAAGGTGAGCAGAGCCAGAACTTGCGAATGCTCAGCAGCTCTTGTACTCACATCATGTGATTCCCCCACTCTTACTTGATTTAATCCACTCCGCCACCAAACCTGCCACAGGGGAGGCATTAAATCCCACCCAAATGTTCAAATCCTACCATGGTGAGTTGTGAAATTGAATTCAATTAAATCTGATAATGAGTAGAAATCTGCTAATGAGGGAGGTTGATGACTGGAACTGATAGAAAATCAGCCCTTTGAGAACCAGTGGAGAAACTTGCATTCATACAGTGCCTTTAACGTAGTAAAACTCCCCATAAAGCTAGCTCTCGCGCAAAATCAGGACCGCCCAAGATTCACTAAATTCACTGTTAATGGGCACTAAACAACTGGGGCACTGTTCAGGTATTTCAGCCACATGGTGATTGACATGAGTTCTGTGACCATGGTGAAATTAGTGCTAGGTTGGAATGTGTGGTCCTTGCTCACTGTGGTTGGTTAATTTGGGCTCTGCAAGATGTGTTGGATGTGAATCTCTGAGTTCTGTGTCCAATGATACAGCAAACTGACATCTTCAACACACCATGTGCCAGCTATTACATTTTAGCCCCATTGCGGTCATTGACTGTTGGAATAGTCAGCACACAAAAGACAAGGTGGCAATCGGAAAATTGGAAGCCAGAAGGGTTTAGATGCTGCAGTGCCCCCATAGATGAGCACACTTACCAAGGTAGATTGCAGGAAGATGATACCCTGCAAGATGACACAACACTTTCTGGAAGCAGAGTCCGTGGAGATGAAAGTGCTTGGCAGGTTTTCCAGTAACTGGTATGACTGGTTGTGAGAGGACAATAGTTTTTCTTTTCAGTGCCCCAACATTCACATCTCTATCCTGTTCTGTAGAGCTGGGAGACAGTCTTTTCTGCGGTGTTACTGCCACCAGTATCCGCTGTTCCTGAATTGTGCGCAGTGTTTTAGTCCATCTAAAGCGCTCTACCTCATTGTCGAATCCATGTGACGTGCCAGTGCCTGAGCTGATCTCTGGGAGGGACGGGAACATAACTGTACCTTCTTCAGAATGATTTTCCTCTTCAGGGATGCCTTCTTCTGCTTGCTTTCACGTCTGAGAAGAGTTAGTTTGGTACTGACAGACTTTATAGCCGTATGGGAAATGCTCTACTATTCCCTCTTGCAGCAGTGATCCGCTGATACCAGCCAGAGATAATGCAGCTTCCCTTTAAGAGATGAATTTCCACTTTGAATAAGTCTCTGGTTGCCAACAGGAAAATTATGACTTTCTGTTTCTCATGCCACTGGTTGTGAAAATGAAGGTTTAATTTAACTGAGGCCCAGTAATTAAAATAGACTTGGGCTAAAAATTAGGCCAGGGAGCGTGTTTTCTATTTGCTTTGCATTTTGACGACTGGATATCGTAATATGGTTTATAATGTTTCAAACTGTCTCCTTGAATTCAAGGTAAACTGCAGTAGTTTGCGGGGGGGGGGGGGGGGGGGGGGGGGGGGGGGCGCAAGCTAATTCCTCCAGGAGATGATTTGACCTGGTTACCATGGGACAGCTTGAAGTTTGTTGAGATATAGATTTTGACACCTGGACCCAAAAAAGAAGGCAGCGCTTCTTGCTGCTTACAGGCTGGAACCCTCTGCTGTCACTGATGGTGGGCTTGGAGGTGGGGAGGGCTTGTAATTCGTTGGGATGATGATGTACTTGAACCCCCCCCCCCTTTTGGGTGGAAAGGCCCATGGTTGATGTTCCTGTCCTGCTGCCTGTTGAGGTCCTTTAAGCAGACAATTAATGACTGTTATGAATCCTGCTGTTGTTTAATGCCATGGTAGAGAAATTACTGGAGAGAATTCTTCTTGACAGGATCTACTCCCATTTGGAAGCAAGTGGACGTATTAGTGAGAGGCAGCATGGTTTTGTCAAGGGGAGGTCATGTCTCACTAACTTGATAGAGTTTTTCGAGGAGGGCACAAAGATGATTGATGCAGGTAGGGCAGTGGATGTTGTCTATATGGACTTCAGTAAGGCCTTTGATAAGGTCCCTCATGCCAGATTGGTACAAAAGGTGAAGTCACATGGGATCACAGGTGAGCTGGCAATGGAAGGGTGCTTTTCTGTTTGGAGGGCTGTGACTAGTGGTTTCCGCAGGGATAAGTGCTGGGACCTTTGATGTTCGTAGCATATATAAATGATCTGGAGGAAAATGTAACTGGTCTGATTAATAAGTTTGCGGACGACACAAAGGTTGGTGGAATTGCGGATAGCGATGAGGACTGTCAGAGGATACAGCTGGATTTAGATTGTTTGGAGACTTGGGCGGAGAGATTGCAGGTGGAGTTTAATCCGGACAAATGTGAGATAATGCATTTTGGAAGATCTAATGCAGGTAGGGAATATACAGTGAATGCCAGAACCCTCGAGTATTGACAGTCAGAGCGATCTAGGTGTACAGATCAACAGGTCACTGCAAGGGCAACACAGGTGGAGAAGTTAGTCAAGAAGGCACACGGCATGCTTGCCTTCATTGGCCGGGGCATTGAGTATAAAAATTGGCATGTCATGTTGCAGCTGTATAGAACCTTAGTTAGGCCACACTTGGAGTATAGTGTTCAATTCTGGTCACCACACTACCAGAAGGATGTGGAGGATTTAGAGAGGGTGCAGAAGAGATTTACCAGGATGTTGCCTGGTATGGAGGGCATTAGCTATGAATGAACTTGCTTTTTTCTCACTGGAACGAAGGAGGTTGAGGGGCCACCTTATTGAGGTTTACAAAATTATGAGGGGCATAGTCAGAGTGGATAGTCAGAGATTGTTTCCCAGGGTAAGGGGTCAATTACTAGGGGGCACAGGTTTAAGTACGAGGGGCAAGGTTTAGAGGAGATGTGCGAGACAAGTTTTTTACACAGAGGGTAGTGGGTGCCTGGAACTCGCTGCCGGAGGAGGTGGTGGAAGCAGAGACGATAGTGACGTTTAAGGGACATCTTGCTTGACAAATACATGAATAGGATGGGAATAGAGGGATACGGACTCCGGAAGTGTGGAAGATTTTAGTTTAGACGGGCAGCATGGTCGGCGCAGGCTTGAAGGGCTGAAGGGCCTGTTCCTGTGCTGTACTTTTCTTTGTTCTTTGTTAGTGTGAAACCTCTGGGATCTGACAGAGACAGACTTCTTTGGCTTTCTTTTCTACACAATAGCTTGATTCTTTCTGAGAGAGCTCTGCTTTGCAATTGGGTGAGGCTATGATTTAGGTCACTAGACTGCTAATCTCCACTTTGCTGAACCAAGTATCTGTTTCACCCTGCTACTGGACTAATCTGTATCTCACAAGTCCTCAATGCAGCTAAACCCTAATTCTTTTTTTTTAGTCAATTCTTTACTTTTCATTACCTTCCAACATCCGAACAATGAGTAGTTAATGGCCTCACCCTGCTGTCGCTTGAATTAATCCAGCTGTAGGAGGGCTTGTCGCCATACAGCGTGCTATGGGCCTGCTGAGAATGTGCCTCAATTTATGAACGTGTCATTAGCCACTTGAGCATGCATTATGACTGAAAATGAGTCCTCAATTTTCAAAATGGAAATTATCTTTTAAAGGAAGAAACTATACGCCAGAGGCAGAGACTTGCCAGATGATAGATTAACAATGCTCTGCGTTTTGAGAAAAGCATTCCAGTGCTAAGTGGATATCTAAAAGAGATATTGGTCGAAAGGCAATGCACAGTGAGCGGATAAGGCTGGTGACTGAAGTGGAAAAGCTGCCTGCAGGTTTCTTTTCAATGAGCCAGTAAATGAGTAAAGAGTTATTTTTGAAATTGACAGCATAGTCATGTAGGGAAGTCCAGCTGTCCTTTTGAGGACAAGAGAATTGGTGCAGGCGTCTGATATTCCTGATCCAGCGAGAAGCTTCCTTTTTAGCACATTTACTAAAGCTGCATTGATTTGCCGTTGACTTGGTGAGATATAATCTGGTGTGACTTAAATCTCAGTTTCCTAAAACTTTTCAATCAAAGAAGACTATCCCGTTTTAACAAGAATGATAAACCATACAGAAGGACAGCTATCTCATGCATTTTGATGGTCTTGAAACATTGTGAAGATCCTGCAGTAGGCATCTTGTTCATTTTCATTGCATGTATGACTCTGGCTTTTTGCGCCCAATAAGTATTAAATACCCAGCGCAAGCTTCAAATCAATGCAACAAATTTATTTTGTCTGTTTTATAGTACAAGAATGTTGGCAATTCACTTAGCATTTCCCTGGATGTTTATAAGACACCACCTATCATTCATTCGAGGCAATTCTCCAGTGGGAACAATAAATGAATGGCAGGGGGCAGGATGACATCGGTCAGGGGTTGCCCCTGGGTGCGGAAGCAGTGGTCCTGTGCTTGCGGGTAGATCGCCGGATATGTGTGTACCCATAACAGGGGCAGTTACACTGCAGCTGCCCATCAGTCCCACCACACATATCCAGGACAGAGCCCTGTTCTGGCTGTAGGCGGGTGGTCACTTGTACCCCCTCTAACTCTGAGCAGCGTACAACTGTAAAGCTGAAGGCTATTGCTGTCAAGGTGGTAGCAGGCGGGACGGGTACCAGGGGGCTAGTGTCAACTTACCCTTGTGGCCCGTTGGAGGTCATTGAGTTTCTTCCTGCAATGCAGGTGATCTTCCTGGTCAGGCTGCCTGCACTGATGACCGCTGTCCAGGCAGCATTGCGGCCCAGTTGCTGGTCCTCTAGCCCCCGAGGGGAAATGGATATCCCGTTTCATGTCCACGGCGTCCATCAGCCTGGCCAGATCAGCATCCCCAAAGCGTGGAACTGTTCTATGTGGTGGCATGGTTGTGTGGTGGCTGGTGTGTTCAGAGCGTCTATTAGGTGATGCTCCCCCTTGTTAATGGGAGGCTGTCGAGCGAGGGTCCAAGTGAATCTGCTGGCGGAACAGCCAATGCTGGCGAGAAGTGGATCAATTGCGGCCCTAATTAAAGCTGGATACGGGCCAGGGTCTTGCCAACACGGCTGATGAGGGGCTTGCAGTAAGCCTCACACGATATGGCATTTAGAAATTTCTCCGTTAGATCGCACCCCCTGAGTGATCTGTAACACATCACCACCACACATCCCGGGGCCTGAAGATATTTTATCGTATTCTGGTAAATAATGTGCAGCAAAATTGCCATCAATGAATTCTTAGTATTTAACAGGAATCCAAAATAATCTTTTCGATAGGCAAGTAGATAGGTGAGTGGACACTTTTACAAGGCTTACAAACAAAATTTTGGATAGATATTGGGAAATATTTCTTTAACTAATGATGGCTAAGTTTCGCTGTTATTCCTGTGGACCTCAGGCAATAATTTCCATGGGCGTCCGTTGGAGCAGTTGCAAGCTTTAATGGTGAACAGATGTGCCAGATTGTGTTCACGAATGAAGTTTTCAGGCTGGATTTGCTAGGCTTAAGCCTCTTCCCACTCACAGAAGGCCATCGATATAAGGTGGGTGGTGTGGAAGTATCTTTGAACAGGACCCAGTGTGGTATCTCACTGGACACAACCCATTGATAACTGTTGAACGTTGGCCTGCAAGTGCAGGCAGAGCTTGAGACTTGGACCCCACCCCCATAGATCAGGGAGGGGCACAATTTTTTAAAATGGCTGCCCTGTGGCACAGGGGCTAACATTTTGTGTGGATTTGGGGGGCACCCTGACATCGTACCGTACAGGAATGTTTTACTCATTATCTTCATCTTGCTGGCAGGAATGCACCCTACTTGCCAAAGGCCTGGAGCGGGATTCTAACGAACCGGCGGAGCGGGCCACTCCGGCGCCGAGGACTGGCGTGAACCACTCCAGCGTCGGGCTGCCCCAAAGGTGCGGAATCCTCCGCACCTTCAGGGGCTAGGCCAGCGCCGGAGTGGCTTGCACCCTTCCGGCCGGCACGGAAGGTCTTGATGCCATGCCAACTGGTGCCAAAGGACCTCCGCCGGCCGGCGCGAGTTGGCACATGTGCAGGAGCACCAGCGTGTACTGGCATCATCCCAGCGCATGCGCTGGGGGGTTCTTCTTCACACCGGTCATGGCAGAGGCCGGTGCGGAGGGAAAGAGTGCCCCATAGCACAGGCCCGCGGCATATTGGTGGGCCCTGATCACAGGCCAGGCCACCGTGGGGGCCCTCGCTGGGCCAGGTCTCCCTTCGCCCCCCCCGAGGACTCCGCAGGCCGCCTGTGTCCTCTAACGGGCGGCCACTCGGCCCATTATGGGCCGGAGAATCACCGGGCCGGGGGTGGGGGCTGGGGTGTTGCCAGTAGCCACCGACCGGCCCACCGTGATTCCTGCCCCTGCCAAAACCCCGGCGCTAGATCATTCGACAGCCGGCGGGGGCAGGATTCACGCCGCCCCCGGGTGATTCTCCAACCTGGCGGGGGGTTGGAGAATCCCACCCCTGGTGTTCCTGGTCCATGATTGAATTAAATTTCAGAGCAGGCATGAAGGGCTGTTTCGAACATTCTGACGTTTCTGTGACCATGCGAATGCAGACAGCGTCTTTACTGGAGTTTGCAAGACTCTGGGAAAATGGAATTTCTGGTATTCGAGGACGATGAGAGCAAATGGACTGAAGGGCTTTTTTCATTTCAAATGATCCAGTGATCTATTCAACTCCTGCATATATTACAACACACTTCCTACTTGTGCATTTCCAGTAGGATTATACATCCTTAATCAGTAATTTTCTGAACTGCCCCTGCTCCTAATTTGTACATTTGTATGGTCATTAAAATGAATGGGCAGAAATATAATAGTGGAAAATTGACCCTGTTGAATTCAGGTTTCTAATGATTTAACACCATTGTTGAATGCCTCAGTAAGTGTTCATTTTACAGCCGATCGTCCAAAAACCTTTAACGTATTTGCAGTAGCTACAATTTGGGACATTTCCTCAGTTCGCTCTTTGTAGAACAGAAGGAAAGTTCGAACCTTTGAAAAATGCTTCTTTCTAATAAATTCTCTTTTCCAAAAAGGTTTTCAGGAAATCTGTTTTTAGACAGATTGTAGTTCTGGATACATAGTCAGCATAAGTGATTGGACATGAAAGTTTTAAATCTATCATGAACAGCCCTCTGGAATTGCCTTCAGAATTAAAAGATTCAACAATCAGAATCCATTAAATAAATTCACTCTGGGTGATTTTGCTTAACTGGAGTAAGTCTTTAGTTATTACAGTTAAAGTGAATGCCAGTGGACGTGATCTATTTGGATTTCCAGAAGGCCTTTGACAAGATGCCATACAAGAGGCTGCTCAATAAGTTAAGAGCCCATGGTGTTAGGGGCAAGTTACTGATATAGACAGAGATGGGCTGATTGGCAGAAGGCAGAGAGTGGGGATAAAGGGACATTTTTCAAGATGGCAGCCGGTGACTAGTGGTGTTCCGCAGAGGTCAGTGTTGGTATCACAACTATTCACTATATACATTAACAATCTAGAAAAGGAACTAAGGGCATTTGAGATGATACCAAGATATGTAGAGGGACAGGTGGTGTCGAGGAAGTGGGGAGGCTGCAGAACAAAGAACAAAGAAAATTACAGCACAGGAACAGGCCCTTCGGCCCTCCCAGCCGGCACCGATCCAGATCCTTTATCTAAACCTGTCGCCTATTTTCGAAGGATCTACTTCCCTCTGTTACCCGCCCGTTCATATATCTGTCTAGATGCATCTTAAATGATGCTATCGTGCCCGCCTCTACCACCTCCGCTGGCAAAGTGTTCCAGGCACCCACCACCCTCTGTGTAAAAAACTTTCCATGCACATCTCCCTTAAACTTTCCCCCTCTCACCTTGAAATCGTGACCCCTTGTAATTGACACCCCCACTCTTGGAAAAAGCTTGTTGCTTTTATTGCTATCCACCCTGTCCATACCTCTCATAATTTTCATAATCAGGTCCCCCCATAACCTCTGTCTTTCCAACTAAAACAATCCTAATTTACTCAACCTTTCTTCATAGCTAGCCCCCTCCATACCAGGCAACATCCTGGTGAACCTCCTCTGCACCCTCTCTAAAGCATCCACATCCTTCTGGTAATGCGACGACCAGAACTGCACGCAGTATTCCAAATGTGGCCTAACCAAAGTCCTATACAACTGTAACATGACCAGCCGACTCTTGTACTCAATACCCGTCCAATGAAGGCAAGCATGCTGTATGCCTTCTTGACTCTATCGACCTGCGTTTCCACCTTCAGGGTACAATGGACCTGAACTCCCAGATCTCTCTGGACATCACTTTTTCCCCAGGACTCTTCCATTGACCGTGTAGTCCGCTCTTGAATTGGATCTTCCAAAATGCATCACCTCGCATTTGCCTGGATTGAACTCCATCTGCCATTTCTCTGCCCAACTCTCCAATCTATCTATATTTTGCTGTATTCTCTGACAGTCCTCCTTGCTATCTGCAACTCCACCAATTTTAGTATCATCTGCAAACTTGCTAATCAGACCACCTATACCTTCGTCCAGATCATTTATGTATATCACAAACAGCAGTGGTCCAAGCACGGATCCCTGTGGAACACCAGTAGTCACCCTTCTCCATTTTGAGACACTCCCTTCCACCACTACTCTCTGTCTCCTGTTGCCCAGCCAGTTCTTTATCCATCTAGCTAGTACACCCTGAACCCCATACGACTTCACTTTTTCCATCAACCTGCCATGGGAAACTTTATCAAACGCCTTACTGAAGTCCATGTATATGACATCTACAGCCCCTCCCTCATCAATTAACTTTGTCACTTCCTCAAAGAATTCTATTAGGTTTGTAAGGCATGACCTTCCCTGCACAAAAACATGCTGCCTATCACTGATAAGTCTATTTTCTTCCAAATGTGAATAGATCCTTATCCCTCAGTATCTTCTCCAACAGCTTTGCCTACCACTGCGTCAATGCTCACAGGTCTATAATTCCCCGGATTATCCCTGCTACCCTTCTTAAACAAAGGGACAACATTAGCAATTCTCCAGTCCTCTGGCACCTCACCCGTGCTCAAGGATGCTACAAAGATATCTGTTAAGGCCCCAGCTATTTCGTCCCTCGCTTCCCTCAGAAACCTGGGAGAGATCCCATCCGGACCTGGGGAGTTGTCCACCTTAATGCCTTTTAGAATACCCAAAAATCTCCCCTTCCTTATGCCGGCTTGACCTAGAGTATTTAAATATCCATCCCTAGCCTCAACATCCGTCATGTCCCTCTCCTTGGTGAATACCGATGCAAAGTACTCATTAAAAATCTCACCCATTTCCTCTGACTCCACGCATAAATTCCCTCTTTTGTCTTTGAGTGGGCCAATCCTTTCTCTAGTTACCCTCTTGCTCCTTATATATGAGTAAAAGGCTTTGGGATTTTCCTTAACCCTGTTAGCCAAAGATATTTCATGACCCCTTTTAGCCCTCTTTATTGTGCGTTTGAGATTTGTCCTACTTTCCCGATATTCCTCCAAAGCTTCATCAGTTTTAAATCACCTAGATCTTATGTATGCTTCCTTTCTCATCTTAGCTAGTCTCACAATTCCACCCATCATCTATGGTTCCCTAATCTTGTCATTTCTATCCCTCATTTTCACAGGGACATGTCTGTCCTGCACTCTAATCAACCTTTCCTTAAAAGACTCCCACATTTCAAATGTGGATTTACCCTTAAACAGCTGCTCCCAATCCACATTCCCTAGCTCCTGCCGAATTTTGTTATACTTGGCCTTTCCCCAATTTAGCACTCTTCCTTTAGGACCACTCTCGTCTTTGTCCATGAGTATTCTAAAACTTACGGAATTGTGATCGCTATTCCCAAAGTAATCACCGACTGAAACTTCAACCACCTGGCCGGGATCATTCCCCAATACCAGGTCCAGTATGGCCCCTTCCCGAGTTGGACTATTTGCATACTGTTCTAAAAAACACTCCTGGATGCTCCTTACAAATTCTGCTCCATCTACGCCTCCAACACTACATGAGTCCCATTCAATGTTGGGGAAGTTAAAATCTCCCATTACGACCACCCCATTGCTCCGACATTTTTCTATAATCTGTCTACATATTTGTACCTCTACTTCACGCTTGTTTTTGGGAGGCCTGAATTAAAGTCCGAACAATCCTCCATTGTGCCCTCCTTAACCACAGCTGTGATATAATCTCTAACCAGTAATGGAACTCCTCCACCCCTTTTACCTCCCTCTCTATCCCTCCTGAAGCATCTATACCCTGGGATATTTAGTTGCCAGTCTTGCCCTTCCCTCAACCAAGTCTCAGTAACATCAATAACATCATATTCCCAGGTACTAATCCAAGCCCTAAATTCATCTGCCTTACCTGCTGCACTTCTCGCATTAAAACAAATGCACCTCAGACCATCTATCCCTTTGCGTTCATCATCTCTTCCCTGTCTACTCTTCCCCTGAGTCACATGGAGTTTATTATCAAGTACCTTACTGGCTTTAGTTGCTGCCTCTTTACTGACCTCTAACTTCCTAATCTGGTTCCCATCCCCCTGCCAAATTAGTTTAAAACCTCCCCAACAGTGTTAGCAAAAGCACCCCCAAGGACATTGGTTTCAGTCCTGCCCAGGTGTAGACCATCCGGTTTGTAATGGTCCCACCGCCCCCAGAACCAGTTCCAATGTCCAAAAAATCTGAACCCTCCCTCCTGCACCATCTCTCAAGCCACGTATTCATTCGGACTATTCTTAAATTTCTACTCTGACTGTTCCGTGGCATTGGTAGCAATCCTGAGATTACTACCTTTGAAGTCCTACTTTTTAAGTTATCTCCTAACTCCCTAAATTCTGATTGTGGGACTCATCCCATTTTTTACCTATATCGTTGGTGCCTATATGCACCACGACAACTGGCTGTTTACCCTCCCCCTTCAGTATGTCCTGCAGCCGATCTGAGACATCCCTGACCCAAGCACCCGGGAGGCAACATACCATTCGGGAATCTCGTTTTCGACCACAGAAACGCCTGTCTGCTCCCCTTACGATTGAATCCCCTATGCCTGTAGCCCTGCCAGTCTTTTTCCCTGCCCTTCTGTGCATCAGAGCCAGCCACAGTGCCATGAACCTGGCTACTACTG
Source organism: Scyliorhinus canicula (assembly GCF_902713615.1). Taxonomy (NCBI): domain Eukaryota; kingdom Metazoa; phylum Chordata; class Chondrichthyes; order Carcharhiniformes; family Scyliorhinidae; genus Scyliorhinus; species Scyliorhinus canicula. The sequence continues at coordinate 284,206,274 of NC_052146.1, read as the reverse complement.
CCTTCCCCTGGTGAATCATCTCCCCCAACAGTATCCAAAATGTATACCTGTTTTGGAGGGAGATGACCGCAGGGGACACCTGCACTGCCTTCCTGCTCTTTCTCTGCTTTTTGGTCACCCATTGCCTGTCTCCCTCACCAATCCTATTCTGCGGTGTGACCAACTCACTGCACGTGCTATCCACGACCTCCTCAGCATCGCGGATGCCCCAAAGTGAGTCCATCTGCAGCTCCAGACCCGACATGCGGTCTAACAGGAGCTGCAGCTGGACACACTTCCCGCACATGAAGCAATCAGGGGCATCGGCCGGGTTCCTGAACTCCCACATTGAGCACGAGGAGCATAACACGGGTCTGGGATCTCCTGCCATTTTTACACTTTACCTTAACTGATTACAAATATAATATCAAATAATGAATAAGTGAAAGGAATAAAGATTTTACTTACCAAGCACAATACTTAACACACGAAGAGTTGAATTTCTCCCAGCTACTGCTAATTGGAGCACTTTTCTTACCAGCCAATCAGGTCACTACATTGCTGTGATGTCACTCTTCAAGGTAAGTTTTTAAAGAGGTAAACTTACCTTCCCGACAGACCCATGGCCACTGCTCCCGCCGAAAATCTGATGGCCGCTTCTCCGGCAGCTGTGTCCCCGTCGCTCTCCTCGCGCTCTTTCACCGTGTACCCGCCGCTATCCTCGCGTTCTTTCACTGTGTCCCCGCCGCTCTCCTCGTGCTCTTTCACTGTGACCCCGCCGCTCTCCTCGCTCTCACTGTGTCCCCGCCGCTCTCCTCGCGCTCTTTCACCGTGTCCCCGCCGCTCTCCTCGTGCTCTTTCACTGTGACCCCGCCGCTCTCCTCGCTCTCACTGTGTCCCCGCCGCTCTCCTCGCTTTCCCTGTGTCCCCGCCGCTCTCCTCGTGCTCTTTCACTGTGTCCCCGTCGCCCTCCTCGTGCTCTTTCACTGTGTCCCCGCTGCTCTCCTCGCTCTCACCGTGTCCCCGCCGCTCTCCTCGTGCTCTTTCACTGTGACCCCGCTGCTCTCCTCGCTCTCACTGTGTCCCCGCCGCTCTCCTCCCTCTCACTGTGTCCCCGCCGCTCTCCTCGCTCTCACTGTGTCCCCGCCGCTCTCCTCCCTCTCACTGTGTCCCCGCCGCTCTCCTCGCTCTCACTGTGTCCCCGCCGCTCTCCTCGCTCTCACTGTATCCCCGCCGCTCTCCTCGCTCTCACTGTGTCCCCGCCACTCTCCTCGCTCTCACGGTGTCCCCGCCGCTCTCCTCGCTCTCACTGTGTCCCCGCCGCTCTCCTCGCTCTCACTGTGTCCCCGCCGCTCTCCTCACGCTCTTTCACTGTGTCCCCGCCGCTCTCCTCGTGCTCTTTCACTGTGACCCCGCTGCTCTCCTCGCTCTCACTGTGTCCCCGCCGCTCTCCTCCCTCTCACTATGTCCCCGCCGCTCTCCTCGTGCTCTTTCACTGTGTCCCCGCCGCTCTCCTCAAGCTCTTTCACTGTGTCCCTGCCGCTCTCCTCGCTCTCACTGTGTCCCCCCCCGCTCTCCTCGCTCTCACTGTGTCCCCGCCGCTCTCCTCGCTCTCACTGTGTCCCCGCCCCTCTCCTCGCTCTCACGGTGTCCCCCGCCGCTCACCTCGCTCTCACTGTGTCCCCGCCGCTCTCCTCGCTCTCACTGTGTCCCCGCCGCTCTCCTCGCTCTCACTGTGTCCCCGCCGCTCTCCTCGCTCTCACTGTGTCCACGCCGCTCTCCTCGCTTTCACTGTGTCCCCACCACTCTCCTCGCGCTCTTTCACTGTGTCCCCGCTGCTCTCCTCGCTCTCACTGTGTCCCCGCTGCTCTCCTTGTGCTCTTTCACTGTGTCCCCGCTGCTCTCCTTGTGCTCTTTCACTGTGACCCCGCCGTCTCCTCGCGCTCTTGCATTGTGTCCCCGCCGCTCTCCTCGCTCTCACTGTGTCCCCGCCGCTCTCCTCGCTCTCACTGTGTCCCCGCCGCTCTCCTCGCTCTCACTGTGTCCCCGCCGCTCTCCTCGCTCTCACTGTGTCCCCGCCGCTCTCCTCGCTCTCACTGTGTCCCCACCGCTCTCCTCGCTCTCACTGTGTCCCCGCCGCTCTCCTCACTCTCACTGTGTCCCCGCCGCTCTTCCCTCGCTCTCACTGTGTCCCCGCCGCTCTCCTCGTACTCTTTCACTGTGTCCAGCCGCTCTCCTCGCTCTCACTGTGTCCCCGCCGCTCTCCTCGCTCTCACTGTGTCCCCGCCGCTCTCCTCGCTCTCACTGTGTCCCCGCCGCTCTCCTCGTGCTCTTTCACTGTGACCCAGCTGCTCTCCTTGTGCTTTTTCACTGTGTCCCCGCCGCTCTCCTCGCTCTCACTGTGTCCCCGCCGCTCTCCTCGTGCTCTTTCACTGTGTCCCCGCCGCTCTCCTCAAGCTCTTTCACTGTATCCCTGCCGCTCTCCTCGCTCTCACTGTGTCCCCGCCGCTCTCCTCGCTCTCACTGTGTCCCCGCCGCTCTCCTCGCTCTCACTGTGTCCCCGCCGCTCTCCTCGCTCTCACTGTGTCCCCGCCGCTCTCCTCGCTCTCACTGTGTCCCCGCCGCTCTCCTCGCTCTCACTGTGTCCCCGCCGCTCTCCTCGCTCTCACTGTGTCCCCGCCGCTCTCCTCGCGCTCTTTCACTGTGTCCCCGCCGCTCTCCTCGCTCTCACTGTGTCCCCGCCGCTCTCCTCGCGCTCTTTCACCGTGTCCCCGCCGCTCTCCTCGCGCTCTTTCACTGTGACCCCGCCGCTCTCCTCGCTCTCACTGTATCCCCGCCACTCTCCTCGCTCTCACTGTGTCCCCGCCGCTCTCCTCGCTCTCACTGTGTCCCCGCCGCTCTCCTCCCTCTCACTGTGTCCCCGCCGCTCTCCTCGCTCTCACTGTGTCCCCGCCGCTCTCCTCGCTCTCACTGTGTCCCCGCCGCTCTCCTCGCTCTCACTGTGTCCCCGCCGCTCTCCTCGCTCTCACTGTGTCCCCGCCGCTCTCCTCGCTCTCACTGTGTCCACGCCGCTCTCCTCGCTCTCACTGTGTCCCCGCCGCTCTCCTCGCTCTCACTGTGTCCCCGCCGCTCTCCTCGCTCTCACTGTGTCCACGCCGCTCTCCTCGCTTTCACTGTGTCCCCACCACTCTCCTCGCGCTCTTTCACTGTGTCCCCGCCGCTCTCCTCGCTCTCACTGTGTCCCCGCTGCTCTCCTTGTGCTCTTTCACTGTGTCCCCGCTGCTCTCCTTGTGCTCTTTCACTGTGACCCCGCCGTCTCCTCGCGCTCTTGCATTGTGTCCCCGCCGCTCTCCTCGCTCTCACTGTGTCCCCGCCGCTCTCCTTGTGCTCTTTCACTGTGTCCCCGCCGCTCTCCTCGCTCTCACTGTGTCCCCGCTGCTCTCCTTGTGCTCTTTCACTGTGTCCCCGCTGCTCTCCTCGAGCTCTTTCACTGTGTCCCTGCCGCTCTCCTCACTCTCACTGTGTCCCCGCCACTCTCCTCGCACTCACTGTGTCCCCGCTGCTCTCCTTGTGCTCTTTCAGTGTGTCCCCGCCGCTCTCCTCGCTCTCACTGTGTCCCCGCCGCTCTCCTTGCTCTCACTGTGGCCCCGCCCACTCTCCTCGCTCTCACTGTGTCCCCGCTGCTCTCCTCGCGCTCTTTCACTGTGTCCCCGTCGCTCTCCTCGCGCTCTTTCACTGTGTCCCCGCCGCTCTCCTCGCTCTCACTGTGTCCCCTCTGCTCTCCTCGTACTCTTTTACTGTGTCCCTGCCGCTCTCCTCGCTCTCACTGTGTCCCCGCCGCTCTCCTCGCTCTCACTGTGTCCCCGCCACTCTCCTCGCTCTCACTGTATCCCCGCCGCTCTCCTCGCTCTCACTGTGTCCCCGCCGCTCTCCTCGCGCTCTTTCACTGTGTCCCCTCCACTCTCCTCGCTCTCGCTGTATCCCCGCCGCTCTCCTCGCTCTTTCACTGTGTCCCCTCCGCTCTCCTCGCTCTCACTGTGTCCCCGCCGCTCTCCTCGCTCTCACTGTGTCCCCGCCGCTCTCCTCGCTCTTTCACTGTGTCCCCTCCGCTCTCCTCGCTCTCACTGTGTCCCCGTCACTCTCCTCGCTCTCACTGTGTCCCCACCACTCTCCTCGCTCTCACTGTGTCCCCGCTGCTCTCCTCGCTCTTTCATTGTGTCCCCGCCGCTCTCCTCGCGCTCTTTCACTATGTCCCCGTCGCTCTCCTCGCTCTCACTGTGTCCCCGCCGCTCTCCTCGCGCTCTTTCTCTGTGTCCCCGTCGCTCTCCTCGCTCTCACTGTGTCCCCACCACTCTCCTCGCACTCACTGTGTCCCCGCTGCTCTCCTCGCTCTTTCACTGTGTCCCCGCTGCTCTCCTCGCTCTTTCACTGTGTCCCCGCCGCTCTCCTCGCGCTGTTTCACTGTGTCCCCGTCGCTCTCCTCGTTCTCACTGTGTCCCCGTCGCTCTCCTCCCGCTCTTTCACTGTGTCCCCGTCGCTCTCCTCGCTCTCACTGTGTCCCTGCCGCTCTCCTCGTGCTCTTTCACTGTGTCCCCGTCGCACTCCTCGCTCTCACTGTGACCCCGCCGCTCTCCTCGCTCTCACTGTGTCCCCGCCGCTCTCCTCGCTCTTTCACTGTGTCCCCGCTGCTCTCCTCGCTCTCACTGTGTCCCCGCCGCTCTCCTCGCTCTCACTGTGTCCCCGCCGCTCTCCTCGCTCTCACTGTGTCCCCGCCGCTCTCCTCGCTCTCACTGTGTCCCCGCCGCTCTCCTCGCTCTCACTGTGTCCCCGCCGCTCTCCTCGCTCTCACTGTGTCCCCGCCGCTCTCCTCGCTCTCACTGTGTCCCCGCCGCTCTCCTCGCTCTCACTGTGTCCCCGCCGCTCTCCTCGCTCTCACTGTGTCCCCGCCACTCTCCTCGCTCTCACTGTGTCCCCGCCGCTCTCCTCGCTCTCACTGTGTCCCCGCCGCTCTCCTCGCTCTCACTGTGTCCCCGCCGCTCTCCTCGCTCTCACTGTGTCCCCGCCGCTCTCCTCGCTCTCACTGTGTCCCCGCCGCTCTCCTCGCTCTCACTGTGTCCCCGCCGCTCTCCTCGCTCTCACTGTGTCCCCGCTGCTCTCCTTGTGCTCTTTCACTGTGTCCCCGCCGCTCTCCTCTCGCTCTTTCACTGTGTCCCCGTCGCTCTCCTCGCTCTCACTGTGTCCCCACCGCTCTCCTCGCTCTCACTGTGTCCCCGCCGCTCTCCTCGCTCTCACTGTGTCCCCGCCGCTCTCCTCGTGCTCTTTCACTGTGTCCCCGTCGCTCTCCTCGCTCTCACTGTGTCCCCGCCGCTCTCCTCGTGCTCTTTCACTGTGTCCCCGTCGCTCTCCTCGCTCTCACTGTGTCCCCGCCGCTCTCCTCGCTCTCACTGTGTCCCCGCCGCTCTCCTCGCTCTCACTGTGTCCCCGCCACTCTCCTCTCTCTCACTGTGTCCCCGCCGGTCTCCTCGCGCTCTTTCACTGTGTCCCCGCCGCTCCCCTCGCTCTCACTGTGTCCCCGCCGCTCTCCTCGCGCTCTTTCACTGTGTCCCCGCCGCTCTCCTCGCTCTCACTGTGTCCCCGTCGCTCTCCTCGCTCTCACTGTGTCCTCGCCGCTCTCCTCGCGCTCTTTCACTGTGTCCCCGCTGCTCTCCTTGTGCTCTTTCACTGTGTCCCCGCCGCTCTCCTCGCTGTCACTGTGTCCCCGCCGCTCTCCTCGCTCTCACTGTGTCCCTGCCGCTCTCCTCGCTCTTTCACTGTGTCCCCTGCCGCTCTCCTCGCTCTCACTGTGTCCCCGCTGCTCTCCTCGCTCTCACTGTGTCCCCGCCGCTCTCCTCGCTCTCACTGTGTCCCCGCCGCTCTCCCTCGCTCTCACTGTGTCCCCGCCGCTCTCCTCGCTCTCACTGTGTCCCTGCCGCTCTCCTCGCTCTCACTGTGTCCCTGCCGCTCTCCTCTCTCTCACTGTGTCCCTGCCGCTCTCCTCGCGCTCTTTCACTGTGTCCCCGTCGCTCTCCTCGCGCTCTTTCACTGTGTCCCCGCCGCTCTCCTCACGCTCTTTCACTGTGTCCCCGCCGCTCTCCTCACGCTCTTTCACTGTGTCCCTATCGCTCTCCTCACTCTCACTGTGTCCCTGCCGCTCTCCTCGCTCTCACTGTGTCCCCGCCGCTCTCCTCGCGCTCTTTCACTGTGTCTCCGCCATTCTCCTCGCTCTCACTGTGTCCCTGCTGCTCTCCTCGCGCTCTCTCACTGTGTCCCCGCCGCTCTCCTTGCGCTCTTTCACTGTGTCCCCGCTGCTCTACTCGCTCTCACTGTGTCCCCGCTGCTCTCCTCGCTCTCACTGTGTCCCCGCTGCTCTCCTCGCTCTCACTGTGTCCCGCTGCTCTCCTCGCTCTCACTGTGTCCCCGCTGCTCTCCTTGCTCTCACTGTGTCCCCGGTGCTCTCCTCGCTCTCACTGTGTCCCCGCTGCTCTCCTCGCTCTCACTGTGTCCCCGCCGCTCTCCTCGCTCTCACTGTGTCCCCGCCACTCTCCTCGCTCTCACTGTGTCCCCGCCGCTCTCCTCGCTCTCACTGTGTCCCCGCTGCTCTCCTCGCTCTCACTGTGTCCCCGCCGCTCTCCCCGCGCTCTTTCACTGTGTCCCCGCTGCTCTCCTCGCTCTCACTGTGTCCCCGCCGCTCTCCTCGCTCTCACTGTGTCCCCGCCGCTCTCCTCGCGCTCTTTCACTGTGATGGGGAAGGAGATGTGGAAGGCGATGGAGGTGAACAAGGATCTGCGAGGGAAATTGGAAGATCTGGAAAACAGGTCCAGGCGACAGAATGTGAGGATTGTGGGGCTGCCCGAAGGAGTTGAAGGGCCGAGGCCGACGGAGTATTTTGCCGCTATGCTGGTGAAACTATTGGGGCAGGGGGAGGATCCCTCCCGATATTAACTGGATCGGACTCATCGGTCGGGGAGGCCTGTACCAAAGGCGCGTGAGCCATCAAGGGTCGTGACTTTGTGCTTCCGTAGGTACAGTGTGAAGGAGAAGGTCCTGTGCTGGGCCAAGCAGAAGCAGGTGGTGCAGTGGCTGGAGCTGGTATACGTGTATACCAGGACTTTACGGTGGAGCTGGCGAGGAGGCGGGCTGCTTTCAACCGGGTGAAGAGGGCACTGTACATCAGCAAGGTGCAGTGCGGCAGTGACTTAAAAGCTCAAGGACTTTTGGAAGGGGACACGGCGGAAAACAGCGGAGGAGTTTGCGAAGGCAGAAGGACTGTGGCAGAACTGAGAAATTGAGAAATGGTCAAGTGCCGATGTAACTACAGGACTGTATTTTCTTCTTTTTTGTCTCTTTTTTTGTTTCACTGTGTCCGGGTGTATGGGCTAAAGGGGCCAATGGTGTATATATTTGGACAAGGTGATGGGATTTGCACTCGAAGCGAGGGCTCTTTGGGGTGTAGGTGGATATGCGGGGTGTGCGTGCTAAAAGGGGATTTCTGGGCTTTCCTTGGGCCGGGCAAGAGGGAAAGGGACCTGGGCGGGGGCCTCTGTGCTGGCCGGTTTAAACCGGTCAGTGAACGGGAGTGAGTGGTCTAGCCGGGGTGGAAGGTTGGAGGGAAGGAACCGAGGTTGGGGGAAGGAGTTTTACAAGAGGGGGTTTACAACTCTTGGGTATCACATACGGTACTCTTTCGGAGGTTGGACGGCGTTGAGTGTGGGGAGGGGGAGCAGGGAGTGGATTCTAGGGTGACCATGGGCGGTCCCGGATTCCTTTCTTTTTTCTCCTTTGTTTTTTTGTTTCCACCGTGGGAGGGTTTGTTTTATTGGATGCATATATTGACAGGTGGGCCGTTGTTTGGGGTGGTGGGAGGATGGGATCGTTGTTATTGTTAAGGGGATTGACTTTGTATTTGTTACCGTTTACTGTTTGGGGGTGGGGTGGGAAGTTTAGAGGGAAATGGAGAATAAAAAACATTTTAAAAAAAAAGGTTAGGATACAGGTTTAATTGGCAGTTAGGAAGGCAAATGCAATTTTAGCATTCATTTCGAGAGGGCTAGAATACAAGAGCAGGGATGTACTTCTGAGGCACTATAAGGCTCTGGTCAGACCCCATTTGGAATATTTTGAGCAGTCTTGGACTCCGTATCTGAGGAAGGATATGTTGATCTTGGAGGGGGTCAGAATGATCTTGGGAATGAAAAGCAAGTCATATGAGGAACGGTTGAGGACTCTGGGTCTGTAATTGATGGGACTTTAGAAGAATGAGGGGGTATCTAATTGAAACTTACAGATAGATAGATAGAGATAGAGAAATACAGCACAGAACAGGCCCTTCGGCCCACGATGTTGCGCCGAACTTTTGTCCTAGGTTAATCATAGAATTTTGGACAATTTGTCATGGCCAATCCACCCAACCTGCACATCTTTGGACTGTGGGAGGAAACCGGAGTACCCGGAGGAAACCCACGCAGTCACGGGGAGGATGTGCAGACTCCACACAGACAGTGACCCAAGTCGAAATCGAACTTGGGACCCTGGAGCTGTGAAGCAATTGTGCTATCCACAATGCTACCGTGCTGCCCTTAAGAAGTTAACCTACACTCCCTTATTCTACCCTAATCCAAGTACCTATCCAATAGCCGCTTGAAGGTCCATAAATTTTCCGACTCAACTACTACCACAGGCAGTGCATTCCATGCCCCCACTACTCTCTGGGTAAAGAACCTACCTCTGACATCCCCTCTATATCTTCCACCATTTATCTTAAATTTATGTCCCCTTGTAATGGTGTGTTCCACCCGGGGAAAAAGTCTCTGACTGTCTACTCTATCTATTCCCCTGATCATCTTATAAACCTCTATCAAGTCGCCCCTCATCCTTCTCCGTTCTAATGAGAAAAGGCCTAACACCCTCAATCTTTCCTCGTATGACCTACTCTCCATTCCAGGCAACATCCTGGTAAATCTCCTTTGCACCTTTTCCAAAGCTTCCACATCCTTCCTAAAATGAGGTGACCAGAACTGCACACAGTACTCCAAATGTGGCCTGACCAAGGTTTTGTACAGCTGCATCATCACCTCACGGCTCTTAAATTCAATCCCTCTGCTAATGAACGCTAGCACACCATAGGCCTTCTTCACAGCTCTATCCACTTGAGTGGCAACTTTCAAAGAACAATGAACATAGACCCCAAGATCTCTCTGCTCCTCCACATTGCCAAGAACCCTACCATTAACCCTGTATTCCGCATTCAGATTTGTCCTTCCAAAATGGACAACCTCACACTTGTCAGGGTTAAACTCCATCTGCCACTTCTCAGCCCAGCTCTGCATTCTATCTATGTCTCTTTGAAGCCGACAACAGCCCTCCTCACTATCCACAACTCCACCAATCTTCGTATCATCTGCAAATTTACTGACCCACCCTTCAACTCCCTCATCCAAGTCGTTAATGAAAATCACAAACAGCAGAGGACCCAGAACTGATCCCTGCGGTACGCCACTGATAACTGGGCTCCAGGCTGAATATTTGCCATCCACCACAACTCTCTGTCTTCTATCGGTTAGCCAGTTTGTTATCCAACTGGCCAAATTTCCCACTATCCCATGCCTCCTTACTTTCTGCATAAGCCTACCATGGGGAACCTTATCAAATGCCTTACTAAAATCCATGTACACTACATCCACTGCTTTACCTTCATCCACATGCTTGGTCACCTCCTCAAAGAATTCAATAAGACTTGTAAGGCAAGACCTACCCCTCACAAATCCGTGCTGACTATCCCTAATCAAGCAATGCCTTTCCAGATGCTCAGAAATCCTATCCCTCAGTACCCTTTCCATTACTTTGCCTACCACCGAAGTAAGACTAACTGGCCTGTAATTCCCAGGGTTATCCCTATTCCCTTTTTTGAACAGGGGCACGACATTCGCCACTCTCCAATCCTCTGGTACCACCCCTGTTGACAGCGAGGACGAAAAGATCATTGCCAACGGCTCTGCAATTTCATTTCTTGCTTCCCAGAGAATCCTTGGATATATCCCGTCAGGCCCGGGGGACTTGTCTATCCTCAAGTTTTTCAAAACGCGCAACACATCTTCCTTCCTGACAAGTATCTCCTCAAGCTTATCAGTCTGCTTCACGCTGTCCTCTCCAACAATATGGCCCCTCTCATTTGTAAATACTGAAGAAAAATACTTGTTCAAGACCTCTCCTATCTCTTCAGACTCAATACACAATCTCCCGCTACTGTCCTTAATCGGACCTACTCTCACTCTAGTCATTCTCATATTTCTCACGTATGTGTAAAAGGCCTTGGGGTTTTCCTTGATCCTACCCGCCAAAGATTTTTCATGCCCTCTCTTAGCTCTCCTAATCCCTTTCTTCAGTTCCCTCCTGGCTATCTTGTATCCCTCCAGCGCACTGTCTGAACCTTGTTTCTTCAGCCTTACATAAGTCTCCTTCTTCCTCTTAACAAGACATTCAACCTCTCTTGTCAACCATGGTTCCCTCACTCGACCATCTCTTCCCTGCCTGACAGGGACATACATATCAAAGACACGCAGTACCTGATCCTTGAACAAGTTCCACATTTCACTTGTGTCCTTCCCTGACAGCCTATGTTCCCAACTTCTGCACTTTAATTCTTGTCTGACAGCATTGTATTTACCCTTCCCCCAATTATAAACCTTGCCCTGTTGCTCGCACCTATCCCTCTCCATTACTAAAGTGAAAGTCAGAGAATTGTGGTCACTACCTCCAAAATGCTCCCCCACTAACAAATCTATCACCTGCCCTGGTTCATTACCAAGTACTAAATCCAATATGGCCTCCCCTCTGGTCGGACAATCTACATACTGTGTTAGAAAAGCTTCCTGGACACACTGCACAAACACTACCCCATCCAAACTATTTGATCTAAAGAGTTTCCACTCAATGTTTGGGAAGTTGAAGTCGCCCATGACTACTACCCTGTGACTTCTGCACCTTTCCAGAATCTGTTTCCCAATCTGTTCCTCCACATCTCTGCTGCTATTGGGGGGCCTATAGAACACTCCCAACAAGGTGACTGCTCCTTTCCTATTTCTAACTTCAACCCATATTACCTCAGTAGGCAGATCCCCCTCGAACTGCCTTTCTGCAGCTGTTATACTATCTCTAATTAACAATGCCACCCCCCCACCTCTTTTACCATCCTCCCTAATCTTGTTGAAACATCTATAACCAGGGACCTCCAACAACCATTTCTGCCCCTCTTCTATCCAAGTTTCCGTGATGGCCACCACATCGTAGTCCCAAGTACCGATCCATGCATTAAGTTCACCCACCTTATTCCTGATGCTTCTTGCATTAAAGTATACACACTTCAACCCATCTCCTTGCCTGCAAGTACTCTCCTTTGTCATTGTTACCTTCCCCACTGCATCACTACGTGCTTTGGCGTCCTGACTATCGTCTACCTTAGTTGCTGGACTACAGATCCGGTTCCCATTCCCCTGCCAAATTAGTTTAAACCCTCCCGAAGAGTACTAGAAAACCTCCCCCCCAGGATATTGGTGCCCCTCTGGTTCAGATGCAACCCGTCCTGCTTGTACAGGTCCCACCTTCCCCAGAATGCGCTCCAATTATCCAAATACCTGAAGCCCTCCCTCCTACACCATTCCTGCAGCCACGTGTTCAACTGCACTCTCTCCCTATTCCTAGCCTCGCTATCACGTGGCACCGGCAACAAACCAGAGATGACAACTCTGTCTGTCCTGGCCCTTAACTTCCAGCCTAACTCCCTAAACTTGTTTATTACCACCACACCCTTTTTCCTACCTACATCGTTGGTACCAATGTGCACCACGACTTCTGGCTGCTCACCCTCCCCCTTCAGGATCCTGAAGACACGATCAGAGACATCCCTGGCCCTGGCACCCGGGAGGCAACATACCTTTCGGGAGTCTCGCTCGCGACCACAGAATCTCCTATCTATTCCCCTAACCATTGAATCTCCTATTACTATTGCTTTTCTATGCTCCCCCCTTCCCTTCTGAGCCCCAGAGCCAGACTCAGTGCCAGAGACCTGGCCGCTGGGGCCTTCCCCCGGTAGGTCATCCCCCCCAACAGCATCCAAAACGGTATACTTGTTTTGAAGGGGAATGGCCACGAGGGATCCCTGCACTGTCTGCCTGTTAGTTTTCTTTCCCCTGACTGTAACCCAGCTACTCTTGTCCAGTACCTTTGGTGTGGCTACCTCCCTGTAACTCTTCTCTATGACCCCCTCTGCCTCCCGGATGATCCGAAGTTCATCCAGCTCCAGCTCCAGTACCTTAACACGGTCTCTGAGGAGCTGGAGTTGGGTGCACTTCCCGCAGGTATAGTCAGCGGGGACACCAGTGGTATCCCTCACCACCCACATCCTACAGGAGGAGCATGCAACTGCCCTAGCCTCCATCCCCTCTTACTTTACAGAATTAGCTGCCCTGTGGACCAACTGGACCTCCGCCCTCCGACTCTGCTCCCAGTCAGCTGTACTCTAAACTCCTGGTTCCCTTCACGCTCTTTGATAAATATAGGAAATTAAATGAAAGGAGTACCTTACTCCCTCCTCACCTAACTCCCTCAGTCACCAAACTCTCACTGTAGCACTCAAATGCCACAAGCTCAGCACTCTAATGCAAACTGGATAGAGTGGACGTGGAGAAGATGTTTCCACTACTCGGCAAGACTAGAACCTGATGGCACAGTCTCAGACTAGAGGGACGATTCTTTAAAACTGAGATGAGGAGTTTCTTCAGCCAGAGGGTGGTGAATCTGTGGAATCTTTGACGCATAAGGCTGCGGCGGCCAAGTCACTGGAGGAACTCGGATCCGTATGGATAGAGAGATGAAGAGAACATTTGGTGGGAGTCGTTTATATGCCCACTAACAGTGTCTATCATGTTGGATAGAACATTAATCAAGAAATGAGAGGAACTTCTAACAAAGGCAATGCAGTAATTGTTAATCTGCATATAGACTGGATGAATCAAACAACAATTTGGAAGACAAATTTATGCAAAGAATTTTAAACAGTTTCCAAGCACAATGCATCAGGAATGAGCCAGTGAAGAAGGTGTTTTAGACATTGGGTAGAATTTCACACTCTTCGGGCGGGCACCTGCCTGACCTGGAAGCGTGCAAAATCGCGTGAGAAGACGTCGGGTACCTGGGGACTGAGGTTTGCTCTTGAAAATGCTGCCGTGACACAGTTTGCTGTGCTAAACCTAAATGAGGGTATTATAAGGTATAGAGGACAGAGTTGACTGGAGCAAACTGGGAAAGAAGCTTAGCAGAAAAGGAGGTTGATCAGCCATGGCAGACGGTGATAAAAATAGTTCAGGATTCACAACAAACATGAAGCCCGGTGAAGAAGAAGGATTGTAGGTAGGGGATAAATCAACTATGGTTAACCAAGGAAGGTCAGGGTAGTATTAACCTGAAAGAAAAATCATACAATGTGGCAAAGAGTAGTGGTAAGCCCGAGAATTGGGAAAGTTATAAAAACCAACAAAAGGTGACCAAAATGAAAAGTGGGAGAAGATAAATTATGAGGTTGAACTAGCATCTAATATTAAAACAGACAGTAAAAGTTTATTTAAATGTATAAACAGGAAGAGAGAGGGCAAAGTCACCATCGGCTTCTTAGAGAATGAGATTGTGGAAATAATAATGGGAAACCAGGAAATGGTGGAAGAATTCAAGAAATACTTTGCATCAGTCTTCATGGCAGAAGACACTAATAACATTCCAGAAATAAATAATCAAGGGCAGAAGGGGGGGGGGGGGGGGGGGGGGAATAAATACAATAACAATCACGAGGGAAAAGGTACGAGGAAAACTAAAGGGGCGAAAGGCTGATATGTCCCATGGACTTGATGGGTTGCACCTGAGTATATTAAAGGAAGTAGCTGCAGAGGTAGTGGGGCTACTGGTAGTAGTCCTCCAAGAATCGTTTAATTCTGGAAAAGTCCCAGCGGATTGTAAAACTGCCAATGTTATACCCTTATTCAGAAAGGGAGGGAAACAGAAGACAGGGAACTATAGGCCAGTTAGCTGAACATCTGTCATTGGGAAAATATTAGAGTCTATTATAAAGGATGTAATAGCAGAGCATTTAGAAATACATAATAGCAGAGTCAGCATGGCTTAACGAAGAGTGACAAATTCATTAGAATTATTTGTGGTTGTAACGAACAGGATTCATAAAGGAGAACCAGTTGATGTAATGTACTTGGATTTCCATTTTCTGGATAGCAACCTGTAACTAGTGGAGTGCTGCAAGGATCAGTGGTGGGGCCACAATTATTTACAGTATATATTAATGACTTAGATAAGGGAAGTGAATTTACTATTGCCAAGTTTGCAGGTGACACAAAACTAGGTTGGAAGGCAAGTGGTGAGCTTGACACAAAGAGTCAACAGAGGGATATAGACATGTTATGTGAGTGGGAAAAAACTTGGCAAATGGACTATAACGTTGCAGAATGTGAAGAATAAAGGAGCTGAATATTATTTAAATGTAGAAAGTCTGCAGAAAGCTGCAGCACGGAGGGATTTGGGAGTCTTCATGCTTAAATCACAAAAAGCTAGCATACAGGTTCAGCAGTTAACAGGGAAGGCAAAGGAATGTTGACCTTTATTTCAAAGGGAATGGAATATAAAAATAGGGAAGTATTGTTAAATCTGTGCAGGGCACTAGTTAGACCACACCTGGAAAATTGAACAGTTTTGTTCCCCTTACCGAAGGAAAGATATACTGGCATTGGAGGCAGTCCAGAGAAGATTCTCTAGGATGATCCTGGGATTGGAAGGATTTTCTCATGAGGAGAGGTTAAGTAGGTTGGGCCTCTACTCATTGGAGTTTAGAAGAATGAGAGGTGACCTTATTGAGACATAGAAGATTCTCAGAAGGCTTAATAGGGTAGATTCTGAGAGGATTGTGGGAGAGTCTAGGACCTGAGGACATCATCTCAGAGTAAGAGGCCGCCCATTTAAGACAGAGATGAGGAGGAATTGTTCTCTCAAAGGGTAGTGAATCTGTGGAACTCTTTACTGCAGAGGGCTGTAGAGGCTTGTTCTTTAAGTATGTTAAAGGCTGAGATAGACAGATTTTTAATCAGTAAGGGAATCAAGGGTTATGGGGATAAGGCGGGATGGTAAAGTTTAAGATTATCATATCAGATCAGTCATGATCTCATTGAATGGTGGAGCAGTGTGGATGGGCTGAATGGCCTACTTCTGCTCCTATGTCTTATGGTCTCATGGTTTTTGGCCTGTTCGGCCATTCAGTTAGATCATGGTTGAATTTGTGTCTCAACTCCATTACCTTTGGTTAACAAAAATCTATTGATTGGAGTCATGAATATTTCAGTTGACACAATCTTTCGAAAGTGAGAATTTAACTTTTACATTACATTTGTGGGAACAAGTGCCCGATGGTTGACTCTGAATTGGCCCAGCTCCAGTTTGAATTGGGCTCTTTGTTCTGACTTCTCCTATCAGCAAAAATTGTTTTTTGCATCTATCCGGTTTATTCATTTTATCATTTTGAACATCCCTTAACCATCTAAACTTAAGGCAATACAAAACAAGGTTCTACAACCTGTGCTCAAATTTAACTCTTTAAGCCCTAGAATCATGTTGATGAATCTGCAACCTACCCCTTCCAAAACCAATATATTTTTCATATATATACTTTTCTTCCTGTGGTTTGTTGTCCAAAACGCAATGTAGTACTCTAGACGGGTTGTAACCAAGGCTTTGTATAACTGAAGCATTGCTTCCATTTTTTTTGTATTATAAGCTCCTTGAAATAATAACATTCCATTAGGTATTGCAATTATTTCCTCTTACTTCCTCTTATTGATTTACGTACAAAGATGGAATGAAAAAATGTTATATTGATCTAAGGAATAATGATTGAACGTTATATTTTCTTCTTCTGATGGGAAGCACCTCATTGAATGTTTACACCTTGTTTCTTGTATTGCAGAATGTCCCTCCGGATCTCTCTATCTGCACCTTTGTGCTGGAACAATCCCTCTCTGTTCGAGCTCTTCAGGAGATGTTGGCAAACAATGAGGAGAAAGCAGAAGGGGCAAGTAATCAAAATACCTATCGTAGCATTTACTTAACAGCAGATTTTCCCTCACAAGGCTACTGCTGAACGTGTTTCTCGCTCAGCTCCAGACTTTCTTAAGAGTGTATAAGAGCTGCTGTTTTGAGAGGTGTGGGAAAACCTGCAGAGAAAGAGAACAATAATTCTGTTACGTTCAACATGAGTTCATTTCTGAAGCCTCAGACATGTTTTCTGCTGGTAGCTTTCAGAGTGTTCTTATCCTTGCTTTTTTTAACCCCCAAATTAAGTCCCAAATTTCCTGTTTCCAGCCCCTCTTCACCACATTGGCGTGGATGTTACCGCTGGATGTTCTCAGCAATCCTGGCATACTTCTGATCACGCTGGCTTTACAGTTCTGAAACGGTTCACTGGCAACTTAATCTTTAATGCAACAGTTATTGGTTGGCGGCTGTTTCAGCTTTTCCCGCAATGCTGCTTGATTACCCTTCATATCAACCATCATTTTTTGGGGATTTGGAAGGTGGTTTTACAGCCGGATGCCCTTCCTGCTGCCAACCCACCCCACGTATTAGGGCAGTGGATCAGTACCGGCAATGATAAACTCCAACCTGCCTTAGTCTGCTGGCTGGGTTCTTTCATAGAAAATAAATCCTTGGGCAGCACGGTGGGGCAGTGGTTAGCACTGCTGCCTCACGGTGCCGAGGTCCCAGGTTCGATCACGGCTCTGGGTCACTGTCCGTGTGGAATTTGCACATTCCACCCATGTTTGCATAAATTTTGCCCCCACAACCCAAAGATGTGTAGGATAGGTGGATTGGCTATGCTAAATTGCCCTTTAATTGGAAACAAATGAATTGGAGACTCTACATTTGTATTAAAATAAAATAAATGAAAACAAATTCTAGAGTGGGACTTGAATCTGTGGCCCGGGGCATTCTGACTCAGAGGCACCTGATGAGCCACTCCAACTCCTTCAATGTTGAACCAACTGCAACAATGTAATTCAAGGGCTGTTATGTTTCAACCTCATTACATGGTTGGGTCTCTCCTCAAACCTGTGCGCATGCAGATGTTGTCTGCGGATTGCATAGAGACTCCAAACGCAACCAAAATACGCCTTCAGCTGGCCTGGCATGGGAATGCTCAAAGGGTGAGTGCTAAGTTCCAGGACCCATGGTAAATTTCTAAGACAAAAGCAAATGCCGCAGATGATGATAAATCTGAAATAGTACAGGAAGAGAATGCTGGAAATTCTTAGCAGGGCAGGCAACATCTGTGGAGAGAGAAAGAAAGACCAAAGGCAACAACTTGTGGAAAAGTACCAAGGTTGGGCACCAGTACATCACAGTGTTGATAGTCATCCTACCCATACTTTAGCAGTGGTTACATTTTCCATCCAATATGGTAGGTGCCTGATTGGATGCCTAATTTGAAAATCCAAAATAAGAAGTTCATTTGCAACCAAATGCAATAGGATCCAGTGAAGAATTTATTGTACTTTATGGAGAACATGACTAATTGGCATTCAGAGCCAAGTCCGTGTTTTTCATTATCAGTAATAAACAGTGGACATTGAAGAAATACCAAAATGTTAGTCTTAATTTTCTTTCTCATGGAATAGTGCTGAAATCACTAGTATTTCATTCCATGTTGCCTGCTGGTATAAATGGCCATCTTTTATCGGCATTTGCAAAAGAAGTCATATCTGACTATAAATAAATGTTATTGCTCCAACCTAGCTTTAGGTCAGCTGGAATCATAATTACATACTTTGCATGCTCAGTAATGTTGTTCCTCTATGGTAATTCAACTTCTTCTTACTATTATTATTGAAATTAGCAATGCTGTGCTTAATATCTCAAACCTCCCCTCTTGATAGCTGCTGTTCGATTTTTTTTTTCTTGCATCTTGCTTTGTACAATTGACAGACTTTGCATTCGTTCACATCAGAACCATGCTTCGTCTTGTAACCTGTAGTAACAGATCGGCGTATGGTATGCATGTAGGGTTGGCAACTGTGATTAAATGTATTCCTGGGAGGTTGCATTGCTGAACTTGCCCCCAAGCTCAATGGCTCCAGTCATCCGTTCTTGTGATGTACTGCCTTCCTACACCAAATAGAAAACAAAAAGATGCATTGTCCAATTGGATGGTGCCCCCCCCCACCCCTTCCTCCCGGTAAAGAAAATTACAGTACTAAAAATCTTTTTCAATGTCCCGATGCCTTTTCTCCAGGCACTACCCTGGAATCTTCAATTCCTGGAAACTCCAGGCCAACCCTGGAGGGTTGGCAACATTATATATGTGCTCATGGTTACGTGTGGTCAGGTTTACTAGATTACCAGAAGTAAGTCTACTTGAGTCAGCTCAGATTTTTGGCCAAGTTTGTTAACAGTGGCTAATGATATTTTAACCTGAGTAGATTTAATATTGTTGTACAGACACTTAGGCCAGGATTTCCCAGTCCTGCCAATGGCGGTCATGGGTGGAGCTGGAAAATTTGGATAGCTGCCAAAGACGTGTTGACTTTGGGCGTGAGTTTCCAGTCTTCTTTTTCGAGACATAAACTTATTGATTTTAAAGCAATAAAGAAAAATGGCATGATTATGTCATAACATGTAATTTCCAAGTTATATCTTTCAAAACTATTAGTTCAGAAATTAGCATTCAGTGTTAGGGCATAAATATTTAATACAATCATGTGATGTCCTTCTGTGCAAAATTGGCACTTGTTTGAACATCTAAAACAAACACCTGCTAAAATAACAAGCAGAGAAATGTTTTGACAAGTTCATTACGTCTTGAACTTCGAGCTGTTGCTAACATTGTGTATTGCTCAAATTTTCAACATGGGACCATTCATGTTGAAGAATTTACTTTATATAGACCATACAATGCAGAAGGAGGCCATTCGGCCCATCGAGTCTACACTGACCCACTTTAAGCCCCCACTTCCACCCTATCCCCGTAACACAATTAACCCTCGTAACCTTTTTTGGACACTAAGGACAATTTAGCATGTCCAATGCACCTAACCTGCCCGTCTTTGGACTGTGGGAGGAAACCGGAGCACCCGGAGGAAACCCACGCAGACACGGGGAGAACGTGCAGACTCCTCACAGATAGTGACTCAGCAGGGAATCGAACTTGGGACCCTGGCGCTGTGAAGCCACAGTTCTAACCACTGTGCTGCCATGCTGCCCACTGTGGCTTACTGGGTAGCTTGTGACCTGGAAGGTTGTGGGTTCAAGACCCACCCCAGGGATCTGAGCACAAAAATCTAGGCTGCACCTAGCGTGCGGTATTAATGGAGAGCCGTATTGTTGGAAGTGCCAACGTTTGGATGAGATGCTAAACCAAGACTTCTTTGCATGTGTACAAAGGATCTTATGGCACTAATAAAAGGACAGGAGTGTTTTCCCTGTACCCAGGCTAATATTTATGTCTAAACCAAAATAACTGAAACAGATTTCCTGGTCATGTTTCACATTGCTGTTTGTGGAATCTTGCTGTGCGTAGACTGGCTGCTGTGTTTTCTACGTTATAAAAGTGACTACACTTTAAATGTGCTTGATTGGCTCTAAAGCACTTTATAATGTCTTGGCATCGGGAAAGGCCCGGTATAATCCGAGCTCTTCCTTCTGTTCTTTCAAGACAGTGGTACACTTGTACAATTTGTGGCTCTTTGGAGCATTCATGCGGCACAAAGCATGTTGTAAATCAGCTTGTAAAACTTTGCAACACTCTACTACATTCCCCAAAGGAGATAAGAATGTGAAGGTATGCACAACAGGTGGGGAAGCACAACTCATTTCATTTGAGCCTATTTATGAATTAATGTGAAATGACCCAGTTTAAATTCAGTTTAGTTCTCATTGGCAATTTTCTGCAGTCAAATCTGGTCAGCATAAGTCCCATTCAAACATAGAATTCCAGATTGCAAAGCCAGCCTTCATTTACTCCAATTGAGTGGAACACCCAATTGATGCATTGTGTTTAAATAAATGCCACTGATCAAAGCATAAAATATTCAATTGTTCAGGTTTGAATGCCCTGATTACAAATTGGAGTAGGTCGACTGCTCAACCACACCTGAATAAATACACAAAGATTACACAATACTATCTGGAGATTTTAGAAATTCTGGTGAAAGCATAGCATTCTTCGCCAAACTGCATTGATCAGGAATCACACAATGGGCTAGATCTTACGATTGTCTGCTGATCAGCTAGATGTTGGGGTGTCAGCTCATAAATTCCAGGTGGGGGCCAGCCCGTGTCTAGTGCATTCCCCCACCTCAAATGTGCCAGTGGCAGGGGTGACATCGGCTGGCACACCTAGCAGGGGGTAAATGGAAGTCCTTTAATGGGCAATTAATGCCTGCTTCAGAACCTCACCTCACCATCAGTTTGCCAAGCACCCAATCCGGAAGGTTTCCCTGCACAGGTGCTGCTGGGTAGAAGGTCCATAGTTAATGGACCAGCAGGGCCTATTGGAGGGCCCCCAGAGCTCTCTGTATCCCCCCTCCCCCATGGTGTTATCGCCCTCCAGGTCCTTCTCCACCCATGACCTGTCAAACCCAGCACCTGGTGCCATCTCTCCCCTGCCTCCCACTGGGGCCTAGCAGCTCGCCACAATCCCTCAAACACTGACCCAAACCCTGACCGAATGGTGCACACCTCTGCTCTAAAATGCTGGAGGTCTGCTGCCTCTGATTGGCCAACAGCCTTTCTGAGAGTGGATTTCTTACTCCAGAAGGGCCTTAAGTCTATTAATGGTGGACAATAAAAACAGAAGGTGCTGTGAATACCCAGCAGAGAGTGTTATTTAGAACATAGAACATACAGTGCAGAAGGAGGCCATTCGGCCCATCGAGTCTGCACCGACCCACATTAAGCCCTCACTTCCACCCTATCCCAATAACCCCTCCTAACCTTTTTGGACACTAAGGGCAATTTATCATGGCCAATCCACCTAACCTGCACGTCTTTGGACTGTGGGAGGTAACTGGAGCACCCAGAGGAAACCCACGCAGACACGGGGAGAAGTGCAGACTCAGCACAGACAGTGACCCAGTGGGGAATTGAACCTGGGACCCTGGTGTTGTGAAACCACAGTGCTATCCACTTGTGCTTCCGTGCTGCCCTACCTCTTGTCCTTCTGCGGGCATCATAATTACGTTGCGTAACCTCCTGATGTTGGTCGCCAGGTGCCTCCCCTTCACAAACCCCATCTGATCCTCCCCTATCACCCGGGCACACAATCCTCTATTATTCTCGAGGCCAGGATCTTGGCCAATAGTTTGGCATCTACGTTTAGCAGGGAAATCGGTCTGTATGACCCACATTGTTCCGGATCTTTTTCCCACTTCAAAATGAGCACCCCATCTTCTGACGAACACCCCAGGATTGGCGATATATAGCAGCCTTGCCGACAACACCCAAATCCTCAGCTTGAATACATTTAAAAACTATTGTTGGTAAATAATTCAAAGGCCTTTTGGAGTAACAGCAAGAAAAGCTGATAAGTGCATTAAAAGAAATGCCAAATGTACTGTGGACTTCCTTGGCACATTATTTTGGTACATACTGTGAATTTTCTTTGCGTTCAATGGATGAAAGGGTGAAATTTTAAATTTGAGCAATTCAAAATGCAATGGGTCCGAAAGTGAGTCATCGACTAATTTCATCCAAACTATCATCCTTATGAAGCCATTTTATTAACCAATATTTAATAAATATGATTCACGCTCACACCACATACAATCGCAGATAGATGCACACACACAGACATCCCCAAATCATGATTCAAGCAACATGTGCTGCAGATTTCATTGTGTAAAACTGTTCTCTAAAGCAGCATTTACTGCATAATTTTGAATCAACAGTGATTATCAGCTGGCTATTGGCTTTTAGACAGAAGGGAGTGGTGGAGCGGGTGCTGGTGGCTGCATTGAGGTTGAAATACCTGGAAATATGGATTTTCTGAATACGATTTTAACTTTAGGATGTTCCAAAAAATATTTCCTGTTGGGTCTCCTGCTGAGGGCAAGGCTGGTTGACAGGTTACGTTGTGATTGTCTGCTGTTAAATATAGAATCACTGCTAAAATCCAGGTACACAATCTCATTAAATGATTTCAATAACCAAGCTGCCTCATGCGGACAATTTGGTTGCTCACCCCTCAGCTAAAACTGGAAGCTGTTTGAGGCAGCCTGGGTTCTCTTTCGTATTTTTGAATTTTTAATCCCCCACCCATTTTTGGCAGTTACAATTTTCTCCCTCGTGCCCACCCCAACTCAATTTACTTCAAAAGTATTTAATTATACAGCATTTTGAGACTTCCTGGAAAATGCTACATGGATACAAGTGCTTTTTTTCCCCTTCTTTAAAAGAATAATTTGTAGGCAGCTCGGACCTGTGCAATGCCCCGGAGGTCTCTGTGGCATGAATAACAACTCAGCTTTCTTGTCGAGAGAGGGAGACTACAACTCCAGGTCTTTGAAAACCCCAAGCACGTTTGTAATCTTCAGAGAAGGAAAATTGGAAAGAACGGGAATGGAAAGGCAGCCAATATATCTTTTTATTTGTAATTTCATTTCGGAAATATTATTTATAGCTGTTGCAATGCATCCATGCAGTGGGATGTCGCTAAGTAGTAATAGCTAATTTCGTAAAGATTTTTCATTTAAAGATTAAGTTAAAAGTTAGACTCAATCTGGAGAAGACTTATGCTCCAATTATCGTGCAATTACGCCCATCAGATGGAATATTGAATACTGACAGCTGGTAAGATATTACTCCAGGAAAGTAGACTTCAAACACACTGATTTCTTACAGACTTTAGCTTGAACCATGCTGAATTAGTTTTACTGAATTTTAAGGATAGATGGGCACAAGTTGTGCTTGACAGTTCCAGCAAACCCCCACTGTATCTGGCGGAATTGCTGAGCGCTCCACAGGGCTCTACGTGTATTGGGTTCTGGCATTTGTTGAAGTTTGTTGTCGAGTTGCTTGAAACCAAAGAAGGCCACTGACATGAAAAGGACATGATCAATGCTGTGTATTACCTAGGGTGGGGTTCGTGCATGCTTGGTCTTAAAGGAATCCTGGTGTGAGTAAAGAAGTATGAAGTGAGAAGAGGCATACTGGTTTTCTGACAGGTCAAAGTGGAGGTTGGTGGGAATGTCAGTGATGGTAAGGGGAGTGGTGGGGAGTGGTGGGTGTGCAGGTTTGGAATATTGGAGGTGAGATAGAGCACCATTTTCCCAGGGAAGCTCCTTGGCACAGGAATTAATATGCATACAGGCTTTTGTTAGAGCAGGATCTGAGACCTTGCCCCCACAGTCAGCCAGTCACTAGTCCTGCATTATGTGGTGACTTAGGCGGTCCAGGCCCCGAGGATATATTTCCGCTGTACAAGTGCCCATCTGCCTCATGCAAGTGGGAGGTAGATCTCCCACAGGCTCTCCATTCTTAGGTCAGACACATATACTGGAAGTCATTGATGGGCAGCATGGTAGCACAGTGGTTAGCACAGCTGCTTCACAGCTCCAGGGTCCCAGGTTCGATTCCCGGCTTGGGTCACTGTCTGTGCGAAGTCTGCATGTTCTCCCCGTGTCTGCATGGGTTTCCTCCGGGTGCTCCGGTTTCCTCCCGCAGTCCAAAGATGTGCAGGTTAGGTGGATTGGCCATGCTAAATTGTCCTTAGTGTCCAAAGAGACTAGGTGGGGTTACTGGGTTACGGTGATAGGGTGGAGGCATGGGCTTACGTAGCGAGCTCTTTCCAAGGGCCGGTGCAGACTCGATGGCCCGAAAGGCCTCCTCTTGCACTGTAAATTCTGTGATGCTATGCAGCACCATCCTATCAGAATTCTGTACCAACCCCCATCAACACCCTGCCAGAGTGTTTAAAAAAAATTGCAAATGTTGTCAACCACTGTGTAGACTTTAAATGGTAATATAAAGCATACGTTGTGAAACTGGGATCAGCAGAGGTTCATGAGGTAGTACATTTCTTCCCACAGAAACTGCGAAGAAGCCTAAAAGATTTGCACACGTTGTTTATCTTTGTCATTCTTTACAGTAGGAAATGCTTCTCTCACATCATTTGATTGTAGGAAACCATTACCTGTCTTCCTTTACACTTTATATATACACTGGCTTCAGTGCCTATTGTCGCTTGCTTCACCTGCAATGGAGGAAATTGCCTAAATCATGGGAAACACGGGAAAACCAGGCCCAAGGCCAATGACGTGTCACAGAAGCATAAAAGTACACAGAAAAGAGTGTGCTGCTGACCACAAAAGATAAAGATTTAAATTTAGAAACATTATTTTGTGTTCAAGTGCCCAAGGGCATGGAACCATCACACCTTGGTGCTGCTGTTTTAGACAAGAACTGCTGCAGAAAACCATGGATGCTGCCTCAGGTAAGTCAATTAAAATGGAATCTGAGGGAGTGACACATGGGGGGCGGGTGGGGGGTAGGGAGGTGATATGAGAGCAAAAAAGGCAAGAAAATATGAGGGAGATAGAATTCCATTGGACTGTTGTTTGAGGGAAGGCCAGTCAAATTGGGAGAACTCACTCCTGTTTTGTCCCGTTGCATATGCAGCACTCTCTTAGTACTGGACTACTGCCCTAAATTCAACCCACTACCTTCAGACTCAAAGGCAAAACTGTTGATCACTCAGTGAGCCAACTTGCCACATGGCTTAAATGACAATAGTGTACATTAACATGCAGTATTTAGAGCTGGTAAACTGTTAGATGTTCCCTATGCTAACCTGAAAAGGGTTTGTTGCACAATGATCAATTACCATGCTGACTTTGTTTCCAAGTAGATATTACATGTTTTGTGGTGGTCTTTGCGAAGGAAATGACACAGTTGTATGGCACGTATGTGCCTTTGCTGTGTAGTGGATGGCAGCAAGACATAATTCTACACCACCAGCTGGATTTTTATCTTGGAAGCCAGAAGCAAGAGGACCCTGGTTCAATCCCAGCACCGGGTCACTGTCCGTGTGGAGTTTACACATTCTCCCCGTGTTTGTGTGGGTCCCACCCCCACAATCCAAAAAGATGTGCAGGGTAGCTGGATCAGCCATACTAAATTGCCCCTTAATTGGAAAAAAAATAATCGGGTACTTTAAATTTCCCCAAAAAAGTCTATAAGTTGGAAAGAGTGTCAATAGCAACTGACCTCCAAGTAGAGACTTTAATATTCAGAATGATGTCTCTCCAGTAACATGTGTACCTTTTAGGTGAGGTCAGTGCATTACAGCAGCAATGTGTTCCACAGCAAAAAATGACTTTTCTCTCATCGAGTTCATAATCTGTCCATTTATTTTAGCAGATGCATTAAATGCACACATTGTAACTTTGCATTTAAATTTGCATTTCCCGAATTTCATGGATAATTTGTTTATTTTGGGAAATGCACCGTAAGCATGAATTATATTGCATTTCTGAAATATAGCCACGCGTGCATAGTTGCTGCCCGCTCACAATCTAATGCTAGGTGCAGTTTCTACGATGTGTTTGCAAATTTTGCAGCACAGAGTTTTGTTTTGCTATGCAGACCTGGTCAATGGCAGCATTAGTATTACAGTATCCAGCTCTTTCTAACCGCGCTACCACCATATCAGAAATGCATCGGAATAAATTAAATTCACTTTCCAAACTTGTTCAACTAAAATTATGTTGTATGCCCTAATGCAGGTTTCAGCTCTTCAATGTGATTAACAGTTGACTTTTTCCTTATGATAATGATATTTGTATCAACTCTGAAGCATTTTTGTGTCATCGAACCAGCCTCAGTAGATTTTCTTTGTGTATCTGTGTGCCCATGAAGGTGCTTAATGGTGGAATATTCCTCACTTGTCACTTAGTGATGGAATCTGGGACTCACAGGCGAGAAATTAAGGCATAATCAGGTGCAGGACAGGAAACCAGATTGCCTGAATTCTCAGGGTTCTGAACATATTTTATTTTCCACACTCCACCATAAATTCTGATTGTTATCCCAGAGGTAAAAGCATCACATTCTGCTTCTGTCAGCTCATTCAGGAATTGGGACTCTGGGGCTTATGCAGTCATTTGTAAACCATTTTCTTGTTTCGAAGTGTGCCAGAAATGTTTTCAAACAAGCACTCCCCAGGTAAATCCTGCCGGCGCTGCATCTTTGCCATTTTTTCAACTGCTGGCTGTCCGAGAGGAAGAATCTGGGGCTGGACTCGCTGCCCCCCCCCCCCCCCCCCCCCCCTCAAGCCATGTGTTTCTCAGCGGTGCGCCATTCGCTGGTGGCAGAATTTTCTATTCCCGCCGCTTGTCCACAGGACTTCCCATTGAAGCCACCCCACGCTGCTGAGAAAAGATAATCCCAACGGCCGGTGTATTCCTGTCCTCATCTTTTCAGTGGTGTGGAGAATTGGAGGAAGAAGAAGGGTAAACAACTTCCAACTTTTCCTGATTTGGATGGTCCTGTCTGAAATAATTCATCAACATAGGAAATGTGTTCACTTTTAACTGGCTATTTGATAATGGAAAATAACAGAACCCATAGCCCCCTGGAACAGAGGTGGGAGTGCTGCTGCTGAGCTTGACTGATATTGCTGGGAAAAGGTTAGGGTGTCTTGAAGCAGCAACCACTTCCCCCACTCAGTCACCCACAGAGCCCACTGCACTTCCAAATAAGTACTCACTGCCTTTTTCAGTGGTTGTACTTTCTCAATTTCCGCCTGTGCCCTTCGGCTCAAAGCCCATAAGATGCTGGAGACTCCTGCGGACAAATTCAATGGCCTTCGCTCTGTCCAGCTGATTGTAAAGACCCTTCGCCAGAGCGACACTTCACAAGCTGTAAACCTCTTCTCATTGGCCTTATTGAGGGTCCAACTCTCTCACCTATACAGCGTAATGCATCGTGGTAGGGATTTTGTGAGTTGCTATTTGTTGAACCCCTGTCTCGTGGTCTCTGAGACAGAGGTATAACAAAGGCCAAATTCGGGACATCGACAACAGCATTTTTGCAGGCCGATGCTGGATGCCCTCCACACTTCATTCAGCTGACACGTTTTAGAGTGGGAAACTGCTAGTCGTGTCTTGAAGTCAGTGTTGCTCTCCCCAGTTTTGGAGATAACAATTAGGAAAATGCATCAGATTAAAATAGATTGGCTTGAAGCCATGAACTGGGAAAATTAATCAAAATTGGTCATTGACATAGTACTGTTATGGTTACCATATGCCCTCAGTTAGCAGAGTCAGGTGTAGGCTGATTATATTCAGAAATAATCTAATGTGCAGTGGAGCTTGTTTCTCTGGGGGCTTTGGTATTTCTGCTGAAGGGAATTGGTGCCATTTTGCATGTCTTCAGAAAGTAGCAGTTACAACGGCAGAAAGGAGCTGGGTATTGTATGCCCTATGTGGGTTCCATAAAAACAGCTCAGTTGGCTGGACAGTTGGTTCATGATGCAAAGCAAGGCCAATAGTGCGGGTTCAATTCCCATATCCATAAAGGCCCGCCTCCTCAACCTTGTCCCTTGCCTGAGATTTAGTGATCCTCAAGTTAAGTTATCACCAGTCAGCGCTCCCTGTCAAAGGAGAAAGCAGCCTATGGTTATCTGTGACTATGGCAACTTTACTTACTTACATAAAGCAGCTTTGAACCAAGTAAAATCTGGTGTAATTGGTACTCTGAAAAAGCCTTGCATCAAACCCAAGAATCAATTTGCAGAGCAGCTGCCTGTAAGCTCTTCCTTCACCTTCCTTCCCACTCATCGTTCTTTTTAAATCTATGATCATAAGGAGCACTGATTGAATAGATTTCTAAACCAAATCAAGCCTGATATATTCAGACAAAATTTAAAAGAATTTAAGGGCTTTTGCCTTACTGCATTGAACCATTGACAGGGCAGCACGGTAGCATTGTGGATGGCACAATTGCTTCACAGCTCCAGGGTCCCAGGTTCGATTCCCGGCTTGGGTCACTGTCTGTGCGGAGTCTGCACATCCTCCCCATGTGCACGTGGGTTTCCTCCGGGTGCTCCGGTTTCCTCCCACAGTCCAAAGATGTGCAGGTTAGGTGGATTGGCCATGATAAATTGCCCTTAGTGTTGGGTGGGGTTACTGGGTTATGGGGATAGGGTGGAGGTGTTGACCTCGGGTAGGGTGCTCTTTCCAAGAGCCGGTGCAGACTCGATGGGCCGAATGGCCTCCTTCTGCGCTGTAAATTCTATGATCTATGAATTCTATGATCTATGACCTAGTTAATGTTAGAGCAATAGTTGATATGTTGTTCACGTGAAGGGCTGCATTTTCGCTACGTTATGATATGCCCTTGGCTGTCCAATAATTACAGTCACCAGGTTTGTAAATGTGAACACAATTGCTGTTTATTTATTTTTAAATATTTTATTAAAGGCATACTGTATATGTAAAAATTAGAAGAGCTGACTTTTTGAGGGGGTGGAGGATGTCTGTGAACGCTGTGGGGTGGGTATGGGGGGGGGGGGGGGGAGGGGGCACAAATCACGTTCATATGTTTTGGTCCTGCCCAAAACTGGAGGAGTATTGGAAGGAGGTCCAATTTGTTATGTACATTGTGCATGGGCATTGAAGGGGCATGAGTTTGCATTGGATTGGCATGGAGAATGTGATGGTCCACGAGGAGTGACTGGGAGGCATGAGCTGCCTTTGAGATAATGTGAAAAGTACGAGGGGCCATGAGAAGTAGTTGGGGCGGTATAAGCTGACAGGAGTCTATGAGGGTCGTGGGAGTGTCTGGAAGGGGGCACGGGTAAGTTATTTTGAACTTGCCTTTCAAATGGTTCCTGAATCTGGTCCATGGTTCACGATTCCTCTGAGGGGCCATGAACCACAAGTCATGGAGAATCTGACCCAACTCCACAGAAATTGTTGGGAGCTAGGAGATGCCTACGTCTGCCATGAAGCTGACCTGGTCGGGAGTGCACGTTGCAGGCTCGCTAATTCCAGGATTTTAACCCAGTGACACTGAAAGAACGACGATATTGTTCCAAGTCAAGATAGTGTGTACCTTGGAGGGGAACTTGCAAGTGGTGGTGTTGCCATGCATTTGTTGCCCATGCATTTGTCTTTCTGGGTGGGAGAGATCATAGGTTTGGAAGGTGATGTTGAAGGACCTGAGGTAAGTTCCTGAAGTGCATATTGTAGCTCCTACACACAGCTGCTTCTGTGAATCAGTGGTAGAAGGAGTGATTGATTAAGGTGGTGAATGGGATGCCAATCAAGCGGGCTGCTTTGTTCTGGATAGTTTTCAGCATCTTAAGTGTTATTGGAGCTGCACTCATCCAGGCAAGTCATAAGTATTCTAAAACACTCCTGATTTGTGCCTTGTAGAATGTGGACAGCCTTTGGGGAGTCAGGAGGCGAGTTGCTCATCGCAGGATTCCTAGCCTCTGACCTGCTCTTGTAACCATAGTATTTATATGGCTAGTCCAGTTCAGATTTGGGTCAGTGGTAACCCCACGGGATGTTGACAGTGACTCAACAATGGTAATGCTATTGAGTGTCAAGGGGTTAGTTTTTAGGTGGTGATTGCCTGGCACTTGTGTGGCATGAATGCTATTTGGCGCTTTTCAGCCCAAGCCTGGATATTGTTTAGGTCTTATTTCATATGGACACAGACTACTTCAGTATCTGAAGAGTTGCGAATGATGCTGAACATTGTGCAATCATCAGTGAACATCCCCACTTCTACTTGAAGGAGCGTTCATCAATGAAGCAGCTGATGATGGTTGGTCCTAGGACACTACCTAATGAAATCCTGCAGTGATGTCTTGGGGTTGAGATGATTGAGGTCCAGGAACTGCAACCATCTTCCTTTGCGTTCGTATGATTTCAACTAGCGGAGAGATGGTTGTAAATGTTTCAGCTGTGTTTTTGCACAGGTGCACTGGGTTACCCCATCATTGACGATGGGGAGATATTTCTGGAGCCTCCGTCTCCAGTTTATTGTTTAATTGTCCACCACTATTCACGGCCGGACTGTAGAACCTAGATCTGATCCGCTGGTTGTGTGATCGCTTAGCTCTGTATTATTTGCTGCTTTTACTGTATGGCACATTAGTAGTCCTGTGCTGTAGTTCATCAGGTTGACATCTAATTTTAAGGTACGCCTGCTTCTGCTCCTGGCATGCTGTCCTGCACTCTTCATTGAACTCGTGTTGATCTTCTGGTTTGATGCTGATGGTAGAGTGGAGAATATGCTCGGCCATGAGGTTACAGATTTTCGTTGAGTACAATTTTGCTTTTGCTGATGATATTCACAATATATATCAATGATTTAGATGAGGCCATTAAATGTATATCTCCAAATTTGCAGATGACACAAAGCTGGGCGATAATGAGCTGTAAGGAACATACAGAAATGCTTCAGGGTGATTTAGACAAGCTGAGCGAGTGGACAAGTGCGTGATAGATGATAAATAATTTAATAGCCCATGAAAGTCGAGCAACCTCTTTGGTGTGGATTTCACCTTTATTGGTGTTAATTTCATTCTAGCTTGGGCAGCACAGTGTCGGCTCACTGCTGCCTCATGGCGCCGAGGACCCAGGTTCGATTGGGCCCTGGGTCCCTGTCTGTGTGGGGTTTACACATTCTCCTCTTGCCTGTGTGGGTCTCACCCCCACAACCCAAAGATGTGCAGGGTAGTTGGATTGGCCACACTAAATTGCCCCTTAAGTGGAAAAAAATAAAAATAATAATGATAGTTTCATTCTGGCCTCGGCTATAGGAATCTTTGGAATGCAACAACATTAAGTGGATTCAGTAATAATAATAATCGTTTATTGTCACAGGTAGGCTTCAATAAAGATACTGTGAAAAGCCCCTAGTCACCATAATCCGCCGCCTGTTCGGGGAGGCCGTAACAGGAATTGAACCCGCAATGCTGTCATTGTTCTGCATTGCAAGCCAGCTATTTAGCCCATTGTGCTAAACCAGCCCAGTGGCCAGTTACATTGAAAACTTCACACAGACAGCAAAGCAGAAAGTTTAATGCGGAAAAGTGTGAGGTGGTTCACTTTGGAAGGAGTAACAGGAATGCAGAGTACTGGGCTAATGGCAAGATTCTTGGTAGTGTAGATGAACAGAGAGATCTCGGCATCCAGGTACATATATCCCTGAAAGTTGCCACCCAGGTTAATAGGGCTGTTAAGAAGGCATATGGTGTGCTAGCCTTTATCAGTAGGGGGATTGAGTTTCGGAGCCACAAGGTCATGCTGCAGCTGTACAAAACTCTGGTGCGGCCACACCTGGAGTACTGCGTGGAGTTCTGGTCACCACATTATAGGAAGGATGTGGAAGCTTTGGAAAGGGTTCAGAGGAGATTTACTAGGATGTTGCCTGGTATGGAGGCCCGCCATGTGGGAGGTGAGTAATCCACCCTGGCAGGACTCGGCCAAACTCGTCGGCCACTCGGCCCACTGGGGCCCGGAGAATCGTCGGGGGGTGGGGGCACGACGGGAATCCCTCGGGCGCCCGAAAAATGGCACAGAGAATAGGGATGCCAGCGCCGGGATTTGTACCTCCCACCAGGGATTCTCTGAATCCCGGCCTTTACATTTTACCATGTTGCTGTCACAGTTTCATAGTGGTATTAACTGTTATAATATTCTGAAAGTTACTATGATCAGTATCATGTTACTTTTCCTTTCTGTCTGTCTTGATTTTCAGTAGGTATTTGATCTGAGGAAGTACGCATTTGTTACTTTATCCACTCAAATCCAAAATTGCATTTTTCTTGCAATTGACACATATTAATCCTTTCTACCCAGAGTAAAAATGTGTGTTCCAGTTTACTTTTAAGACAGAATGTAGCTCATAAGGGATGGTCTATAGAACATAGAACATAGAACAGTACAGCACAGAACAGGCCCTTCGACCCTCGATGTTGTGCCGAGCAATGTTCACCCTACTTAAACCCACGTAACCCGTATACCCGTAACCCAACAATCCCCCCATTAACCTTACACTACGGGCAATTTAGCATGGCCAATCCACCTAACCCGCACATCTTTGGACTGTGGGAGGAAACCGGAGCACCCGGAGGAAACCCACGTACACACGGGGAGGACGTGCAGACTCCACACAGACAGTGACCCAGCCGGGAATTGAACCTGGGACCCTGGAGCTGTGAAGCATTGATGTTAACCACCATGCTACCGTGAGGCCCCTATATTCTGTAATAACGTAGGTAATAGTCACACAGGCTGGAACTTTCTGGCCGTACACGCTGGCGGGATCTTCCCGTGCAGCCGACGACACACCCCCTTCCGCGGGTTTCCTGGCGGTGAGGGGTCCATTCAACGGAAACCCTGTTAACAACGGTGGGACCAGAGGATCCTGCTGCTGGTGAATGCCGGGCCGCCCCCCTCAACAGTGGGCTGCTCGGTAAATCACACCCCTCCCCCATACATTATCTACATGCTGCCTTATATATTTACATTTTTTTCTCTCCTTTCTTTTTTAAAAAATTTAGAGTACCCAATTATTTTTTCCAATTAAGGGGCAATTTAGCATGGCCAATCCGCCTACCCTGCACATCTTTGGGTTGTGGGGGTGAAACCCACGCAGACACGGGGAGAATGTGCAAACTCCACACGGACAGTGACCCAGGGCCGAGATTCGAACACAGGTCCTCAGCGCCGTAGGCAGCAATGCTAACCACTGTGCCGCCGTGCTGCCCCTTATATATTTACATTGATAGTACATTTGTAGATGTCACGCAGAGCTGAGGAATACTGTAGACAAATTGTCAAACGATTTATGATATGTCATGGGTTTGCATATCAAGCATTTTTATGCCTCCAGTTTTATTTTTATTAGTATTCTGTCAGTGGCTCATCACCCGCCTCCTTAAAGCCTCTGAGTGCTGAGGGTTTTGACCAAGGTTAGTGTGATGACTGGTACAGGCTTGGAGGGCCGAAGGGCCTGTTCCTGTGCTGTATTGTTTTTTTTCTTTGTTCTCTTTGTCATCTACAAGGCTCAAGTCAGGTATATGATTGATATCTCACCTGGATGGGTGCATAAAGCACGCAAGATGCTGAACACCACCCGAGAGCAGTTTGGTGAATTGGTGCCTCAATCCCTGGATGCAGTGAGACAGATTTGGTTGGAGCAGGACAACGTTCACGCTTCAGCTCATAAAATGTTTTCCCTCAAAACTGCTGAAAGTGTGAGCTGACACCATGCATTGACATTGGGGAATCACCACAGGAAGGACTGTGCAGGGTGCTCCAGTTTCCTCCCACAGTCCAAAGATGTGCGGGTTAGGTGGATTGGTCATGCTAAATTGCCCTTTGTGTCCAAAAAAGATTAAGTAGGGGTTACTAGGTTACGAGGATAGGGTACAGCCGTGGGTTTGAGTAAGATGCTCTTTGTAAGAGCCGGTGCAAACTCGATGGACCGAATGGCCTCCTTCTGCACTGTAAATTCTATGATTCTATAAAGAGGGTACTTCATTGTTAAATTAGGTACATGAAGATAAATAAAGAGAGGGAAAAAGCTGATTAAGGGAAAGAGAGAGAAAAGAGACAAAAATAATTTTTATTTCAAAAATAGAGGTTTTTAGATCTCCTCAAAGCAAATGTGATGTGAGAAAAAACATTTTCACTCAGCGAATAGCTTGGGTCTAGAACGCACTGCCAGAAAATGTTGTGGAGGCAGATTCAATCGAGGCATTCAAGAGGGCATTAGATGATTATTTGAATACAAACAATGTGCAGGGGTACGTGGAAAAGGCAGGGGAATGGCACAAAGTTATAATTCTCGTTTGGAGAGCCAGTGCAGGCGGAACGGGCCAATGGCCACCATCTGCACCATTACAATTATGTGATTTTCGATTGATAACTATCTGTGGTACATTTAATGGGAAATTATAGCAAATTCCACAGAAAAAAATAAGGAAGTTATGGATGCAATCCCGATTTTTCAAAGCTAATGTGGGAGTGGTACTTCTCGGACAACATTTGGATTTCCACATTT
This sequence comes from Scyliorhinus canicula, assembly GCF_902713615.1. Lineage (NCBI taxonomy): Eukaryota > Metazoa > Chordata > Chondrichthyes > Carcharhiniformes > Scyliorhinidae > Scyliorhinus > Scyliorhinus canicula. Next base: position 284,172,134 of record NC_052146.1, on the reverse strand, counting down.
ATCCGTGCATCTACCTGCACTTCACCTGAAGTTGCTGCAGCATTTTAAATAACAGCAAATGCCAATGGTAGTACATTCTGATCCATTATCCATCTCTCTATCACCGATGTACTCTGGCTGCATGTAAACAAACCCTTGGGGCGGAATTCTCCGCTCCTGTGATAAAGCGGGAAGGCCGTCGTGAACTCGGATGCCGCTCCTCGCACCTTATTCACCCCCACCTGGGGGGCTAGGAGCGGCGCTCTGTAACTCTCGGCCGCTGGGCCTTGACGTTTGCGTCAAGGCGGCGCGCCAAGAATGACGCGACGGCGGCGCCTAAGTGACATCAGCCGCGTTGGCTGGCTCCAACCCGCGCATGCGCGGTTGCCGTCTTCCGCTCCGCTGTCCCGCAAGACGTGGCGGCTTGATCTTGTGGGGCGGTGGAGGGGAAAGAGTGCATCGCTTTGAGACGCTGGCCCGACGATCGGTGGGCACCGATCGTGGGCCAGTCCCCTTCCAAGCACGGCCGTGGTGCTCACTCCCCTCTCCGCCCCCCACAAGCTTCAAACGAGCATTTGGCGCCCATGTTCACGACGGCAGCGACCAAGTGTGGTTGCCGCCATCGTGAACTGGTTGGGAACGTCAGGCCGCTCGGCCCATTCGGGCCAGAGAATCGCCGGTCGCCGTGAAAAACGGCGAGCGGCGAGCTGGGGGGTGGGAGAATCACGGGGGGTGGTGGGGGGGGGGGGGGGCAAGGGGGCGTGTCGTGAGTCATCCGGCCCTCCCGATATTCTCCCACCCGGCGTGGGGAGTGGAGAATCGGGCCCTTGCTTCCTGCAGCTCACCTCACCACGAATGACCTCCCTCTCCTGCTGGTTAGCCCCGCCTCACTGGTCCTCTTTAAGGCCTGATAGAGAGAGCCGCTGCTGATCTTCAAAGCCTCTTCCCAGTGAGCTGCTGGGGGAAACCCATAGGTGTCTGCAGCTTGTTGACTGAATAATAATGAGGCTAAAGTCCCAATATTCAGTGCTCTGTATACTTGGGGACCATTCCTGTCGCCCACTCCGCGCCTGTTTCCGGGCCCAAACAAATGTTTTCCCCCATGATATTTTGGGAAAAGCCCTATGGATGGTGGCCTACCGGGAAGTGGCCTACTGCTGCTCCTAATTCATACATAATGTGGCCAGTTTAGCTCAGTTGGCTGGACAGCCGGTTCATGATGCAGAGTAAGGCCAAGAGCATGGGTTCAATTCCCTCGTGTCGCGTCTTTTCGTCCGACGTCATTTCGTCCAACGACACTTCGTCCACGTCTTTTCGTCCAACGTCTTTTTGTCCGCCCGTCTTTTGGTCCAACGTCACTTCGTCCAATTAACCAATTGCAAATCAACTCCGTATAAAAGCATTTAATTGATAGAAAGCAGGCACAATACAGCGAGTGAATTTAATTGCTAAAATGCAAGTAATTGATGAAATTCAAGTAAAATGCAAGCTTAAAAATGCAGTTAAAAAGTTAAAAAATCTAAAAATGCAGTTAAAAAGATCTAAAAGTTTACTACTGATGAATTCCCGAAATTACTTAAAATTGATGTAAATTGTGAGCAACATTCCTCAAGAAATCAATTTTCGCTGTGGGATCATATTCAACGACCAATCTTTTGAGGCGTTCAGTTATTTTCTTATATCGCGTACATGAAGTCGCCTGATCCCCCCGAAGAATTTGAGCCTTTTTGCCTATTATTAACCCTTCCTCTTCCTTCAGAATTTTGATTAACCTCCAGATATTCAAATGAGCTCCACCCGCCGAACGCTTTATCGCAGAATGAAACCCCTCAGCAGCATTATTTGTTCTCGGTAGATCTTGTAGAACACGCTGATTAACATTCCATACAGCTGTCGGGAACGTAGGTGTTTCTCTCCTTCGTCTGGCACCACGTCCTCTCACAATGCCTATGTAAGTCAAGTCGAAGTAAACGATGAATTCAGCAGGTATTTCTTCATCGTCTATCAAATCTTCATAAGCCTCTTCGACATCTTCAACGGGGAGGAAAGCTAATGCTGAAAAACATCGAATTTTAAGACAGAATTCAGAGTCTGTGTTGTATTTTTCTTTGAGACCTAAATCGGTAATTTTTCGAAACACAGATTGGCTCAAATGAAACAAACATGCCACGACAGATGCATTAAGGAATGATGAATTAATTGCCTTGTGAACTGCAGCTTCGAAATCTGCCATGATATCAATCGGATCTGCATCAGGTTGCATAATTTTCAATTGGTCAAAGAATAATTCGTATGTCTGCTTCCTTTTATTCGGCAGTAATGCAAAGACCCGTGGTAGACTGCTACCTTTAACTTGTACATGAATGCAGAACAGTTGAAACCACTGTTGTGGCACAATCTTGAATGTTCCATCACATGCCCAATGACGATATGATGCTAAATCATGAAGAGCACTTTCTGATGCGAATACTAGTAAGCGCTGTTGATCCTCGACGCCCGAATCGAACCTCAGAAACTGCTCGCCATTGTCAAGCTTGCAATATTTGTCAGGTATTTCAAAACCGTGTCTAGCCGCTGGATTAGCGGGAAATCCAGAATTTTTTTGTCGGCACCTTTGAATAGTCCTTGAGACGACGGGCAGCCTTGGGAGTTGAGAGCAGGTATTTTCTGATAGCTGCGTAAACTTGGCCGCTAGAATGCTACGCGAACTTGCTGCTATGTTTTCCACTGCTTCATGCTTTATTTCTGCAACTGCTTTTCTAGCATTTAACAAATCGACATCAGCTGGATGAAGGTGCTCATTAGAGAAATAAATAATTTTAGGCTCATTGTTTTCCGTGACCGTGTGAATCCGCACAGAACATAGCCTTCTTTTCTCACATCTCCAGTATTCTTTTCCTAGGTTTGCACTGCTCGAATGAAAATCATAGATATAGTTATTTCCATCAGCCACCTTCCGCTTACTCTTCGTTGACACAATGAACTTTGCCATTTCGGGATGGGCGAATTCGGGATTAGGAAAGAGACAGATAATATCTATCCTTTAACGAGGCTCGTTAAAGGGGAGAGAACGATAATAACTATCCTTTAACGAGGCTCGTTAAAGGAAAGAGGCCGGTAATAAAGATCCTTTATTGTATATTATGTGCATTAGAGAAGATTTCCATGTACAAAAGTTAAAGTGGAGTGGTGCTACTAAGCAAGTTACTAAAAGTCAAGTTACAAAAAGTCTTTGACAAAAAAAATCATCCAGCAAAAACACGAAAAAAGTCACAAAAAATCTTTGACGAAAAAAATCACCGGACAAAATGACGTTGGACCAAAAGACGGGCGGACAAAAAGACGTTGGACGAAAAGACGTGGACGAAGTGTCGTTGGACGAAATGTCGTCGGACGAAAAGACATAGCACCCAATTCCCTTACCAGCTGAGGTTATTCATGAAAGCCCCACCTTCTCAACCTTGCCCCTCATCTGAGATGTGGTGATCCTCAGGTTAAATCACCACCAGTCAGCGCTCCCCCTTAAAAGAGGGAATGCAGCCTATGGTCATCTGGGACTATGGCGTCTTTACTGACTTTACGTATATATGTATGCTTGGCTGGGATGGCAGACGGAACCCTCTGTAAATATTCTTTTGTCACCAGCTGCTACAAAGGTATTCGAAAGACTGCGCAAGGGTAATTTTCCATTTAATTTTCTCTTCCTAATTCTGCAGAGCTTGTTACCTCCAGATGCAGTTCCCCATAGTGATCAGTTCAGCCCAGAATCTGTTATAGCTTTCATTTGTTATTGGGTGCGTTTCTCTCCAAAAATGTTGAGGTTAATTTGTGGCGGGTTTTTCAGGGAGTTTCCCGCTGGTTCTGCCGGCGAGTTCCTCATCGCTTTTCAATGACATTCAAGTCACTTATTTGGGCCCTGGGGAGTTTCTCTACTTCTGTGAGCGTCATTCAGTCCCGCCCATTTGGGGCGAGGCTCCGACTCCGACATCTCGTGGGACTTCGGAGAATCCTGGGAGGCGCGCTGCCTGTCGGGATGCTTGCTGCAAGCCTCTCCTGGCATTGTGTTGTGCTCAAGCGAGAGCACAATGCGGCCAGAGAATCACATCCATCCTCTCAGCATCTATCCTGTCAATCCGTCTGAGAATCCCATATGTCTCAATAAGGTCACCTCTCATTCTTCTAAACTCCAATCAGTACAGGTCCAATCTACTCAACCCCCCCTCATAAGAAAATTCCTCCATACCTGGGATCAACCTGGTGAACCTTCTTTGGACTGTCTCCAAATTCCAATATATCTTTCCTTAGATAAAGGGGTCAAAACTGTTGGACAGTATTCCAGGTGTGGTCTAACTAGTAGTGCTTTGTATAGTTTAAGCAGGACTTCATTATTTTTAGACTCCATTCCTTTTGAAATAAAGGCCAAAAGTTCCAATTTGCTTTCCCAATTACCTGCTGAACTTGCATGCTAGCTTTTTGTGATTTATGCACGAGGATCCCCAAATCCCTCTTTTATTTTTGGAAAGTTATCATAGAATCCTTACAGTGCAGGAGGCCATTCGGCCCATCGTGCCTGCACGACCATCTGAAAAAGCACCCGACCTAGACCGCTCCCCCCCCCCCCCCCCCCCCCCCGCCCATTACCCAGTAACCCCACCTAACATGTACCTCACTGGGTACTAAGGGGCAATTTGGCATGGCCAACCAGCCTAACATGCACATCTTTGGACTATGGGAGGAAACAGGAGCACCCGAGGAAATCCACACAGACACAGGGAGAATGTGAAAACAGTAACACAAGGCTAGCATCGAACCCGGGTCACCGGCGCTGTGAGGCAGCAGTGCTAGCCAATGTGCTGCAGTTTTCTGCAGTCTTTTTCTATTTAAATAATATTCAGCTCCTTTATTCTCCCTAGCAATGTGCATAACTTCACATTTTCTTCCATTTTATTCCATCTGACAAGCTTTTACCCAGTTTCACCTAACCTGTCTATATCCCTCTGTAGACGTGTATCATCCTCACCATTTGCCATCTCACCTATATTTGTGTCATATACAGACTTGGCAATGGGGCCTTCATTTCCCTCGTCCAAGTCATTAATTATATTGTGAATAATTGTGGCCCAGTACAGAACCTTGTGGTACTCCCACTAGTTAAATGTTGCCATCCTGAAAATACTCCTCTTTTTCCAACTCTCTGTCTTCCAACAGTTACCTAATCCTCTTATTCATGCTGATATCCTACCCCCAATACCATGGGCTCTTATTAATTAACCGTTTCTTGTGGTATTTCAGTGAATACCTTTTGGAAATCCAAGCATGTTACATCTACTGGTTCCCCTTCATCTACGCTGCTCATTACCATCACAAAGAATTCTAATAAATATGCCAAGCATGATTTTCTTTTCCTGAAGCTCTGCTTGCTTAGATTTTGCATTCCTAAATTTGCTATTACATCCTTTATAATATTTATAATGGACTCTAACATTTTCCCAACTGGCCTATAGTTGCTAGTTTTTCATTGCCTGTTTTTTTGAATAAAGGTGTTACAGTAGCAGTTTTCCAACCCTCTGAGACTTTTCCAGAACTTAAACACCCTTGGAAAATTACTACCAGTGCATTCGCTATCTCTGTTGCCACTTCCTTTAATATCCTTGGATGCAGTTCATCAGTTCCAGGGGACTTATCAACTTTTAGCCCCATTAGTTTCTCTTGTACATTTTACTTAATGACTGTTATTGTATTTATTTCCTCTCCCCTATGTTATTTATTTTTTGGAATGTTATTAGTATCTTCCACCATGAAGACTGACACAAAGTATTTGTTTAACTCTTCTACCATTTCTTGGTTTCCCATCATTATTTCCCCAGTCTCATTCTCCAAGTGGCCTCTGTTCACGTTGGTCTCTCTCTTACTTTTTTATATATTTAAAGAAATTATTGCTATCTGCTTTTATATGACGTGTTAGTTTATCTTATAGTTTATCTTCTCCCTCTTTTTTTGGTCACCTTTTGTTGGTTTTTAAATTTTTCCCAATCCTCTGGCTTACCACTACTCTTTGCCACATTATATGCTTTTTCTTTCAGTTTAATACTTAACTTTCTTGGTTAACCATGGTTGACTTAACCCCTTCTTAGAATCCTTCTTCCTCACTTGGATATATTTTTGCTGAGTAATGAACTATTTTCCGAAACGTCTGCCATTGTGATCAACTGTCTTTGCTGCTAAACTCCTTTCCCAGTCCATTCCAGCCAACTCTGCCCTCATTCCTTTGTAATTGCCTTTGTTTCTGACCCAAGTTTCTCACTCTCAGATTGAATGCTAAATTCTACCCTGTTATAGTCACTTCTTCCTAAGGGATCTTCTACTCTGAGATTTTTTAAATTAAACTTGCCTCAATACACATTACCAAATCCAAATTAGCCTGATCCAATATCTAGTATTCGTTTGAGTATCATTAAAACGGACAGTCTGATGGAACTTTACTGGACGTTAACATGTAATACGCTGCCCATTGCAAATTTGATTTGTTTCTCATTCAAAGCTGCCTGATAAGAAGAAAAATAGCAACACATCATCTGAAAGTGGATGAATCCAATTATTAAGGTTTTGTTTGCATTTAATTTGATTTAAAGAACATAATTAGTTCTTGTGAGCTTTTCACCTTCCCATGATGTTTAGAAAACTAACTAAAATGTGGATCCTGTTGATTATATTGGGGGATAATTATCAACACACTGTAATTCAATCAAGTTCAAAATGTTGGGTTTCTTGAATGCTGAGAATTTTCTATTGTTTTAACACTTTTCATTCTCAGGTTGTGGGCATCACTGGAAAGGCCGGCAATTGTTATACATCCTTCATTGCCTTTAATGAATGGCACCCCTGACTAGATCACCAGTGCAGGTTCAATTCCTGTACTGGCTGAGGTCATTCATGAAGGCCCTACCTTCACAACCTTGCCCCTCGCCTTAGGCATGGTGATCCTCAGGCTAAATCACCACCAGTCAGCTTTCCCCCTCAAAGGGGAAAGCAGAGTATGGTCATCTGGAACTATGGTGGCTTTTATAGCCACACATGGGCCAGGCTATACGATGGTGACAAGGTTCCTTCCAAAAGGATATAAGTGAACAGTTGTTTCTTTCCACTTCGATCAAACATGGTGCCAGACTTTTAGTTCCAGATTTTCTTTTTGAAACTGAACTCAAATTCTCAAGATGCCACAATAGGATTTGAACACACCTTCCAATAGATCATGAATCCCTTGATTCCCAACCCAGTAACGTAACCATGATCATTGCTGCCTAAATACATCAACAGCCTTAAAGATCTACTGAAACACAATGACAATAGACAACTGCATCTCTTATGATTACATAGGTTCAGTAGGCGATTATAGCTGCTGTTAGTTACTTGGAGTGTTTGTCCATCCGAATGCAATTTTTTGCAGCCAGTGAAGTTTGATTGTCTGTAATCAAAATGTTGAACTGAATAAAGTGACACCTGCACTGCAAAGTGTCGCATCCCACTTCTTGGAGGAATTAATTTGAATTGACCCTTTCCCATTACCAAGCTGTAACGTAAGTTGTTTTAACCTTGCATAAAATAACAGGATATGACAGATCTTAAGGCTCTGTGGCCTATTTTTAACCTCCCCAACTGGTGTTTCCAATGATCAGATATACAAATCATAAATGACCTCAGTTAAAAATTAAACATGGACAAAAATTATTTTTGTCTCAGCGTAATTATTTATTATTTTACCCTATCCTAAATATGCAAGTTGGGATGTGTTAAGGAGCAATATTTTCCTCATTGACTATAAAGAATTTGGGAATGCATTCAGTGCTTTAATTAAAATGCCCTTCAAAGGCATTTCATACCGACCTGTTAACACAGTTGAATTTTGCTGCCAATTTTCTGCGCAAGCCACCAGCCTGTTGCTTATTAAACGGGCATTTCAGTTGGCAAGCTAACCTTTTTTACTCGTGATTTTGTTTTTAATGTACGAAGAGCATAAAGCAGAAAAGATGCTTAGCTGATGCATTTCTGTTCTCCTCTGACAGCTACATACTGAGGTGGTTGATGCCAGTTATATTCATAACTTTTCGAACATAAAGCAGATAACGCCGGTGCTAAGATTTGATGACTTTTTAAAACAAAATACTTACGTAAACTAACTTTCCAAAATATTTTGTATGCTTACACAGAAATTCATGATGAAGGTAAGCCAAACAAATGTTTCACTGATCCCCGCACTGCTTGCAGCAAACTGTAGCATGCTTGTAAAATGCATTATGTAGCATTTGCAGCTTTTCCTTTAGCATGCATACATGTACAGTTAAAATGACAACACCCAGTCCCCCTCCTCCCTCCTCTCCCACACTCCCATTTATGGCACTCAATTAACAATCACATTTCTAATTGGCTTTTTTTTCATTGCCAGAATATTCCCCTAACCTATAAATAATATCAGCATTATTAAACCGGGGACTGGTCAGCTAGTTTGTGATACAGAGCAAGGCTAACCGTGCGGGTTCAGTTCTCGCAACGGATGAGATTCTTCATGAAGACCCCGCCTTCTCAACCTCACCTGGGGTGCGGTCATCCCCCCACCCCCACCCACCCACAAAGGGGAAAGCAGCCTATGGTCAACTGGGACAAGGGCGACTATACTTTTATTTCAAATAATATCAATAATATATCAAACAAGTTCATGGAGAAAGGAATGGTGTAGTACTACAGCAGATTGGAGTTCTAACACTGGGAAAGATCTTAGGTCGCCTAAAACCCAAACGCTTGCACAGAGTTTGAATTGGGCCCGTTGTGTCGCAGAATCGTTGCATGTTCACTTCCAGATGTCAGCCCTGCCATTGGAGAAGAATTCAAGAAGAAACTAGTCCATCTATGTGGAGGGAGAAAGGATCACTATAAGAACCCACCTCACCCTGCCCTCGCATGACTCGGAGAGGCCTGCTACAGAGTGGAACTCGCACATTTACTAAAACCCTGTGACATCTGCCCTCTTGATGTGGGCATTGGCTGTTGCTTGAAATGCCTTACCTTCATAAGCTTTTCTAAGGTAATATTGATTAAAGGAAACATCTCGACACCGAGGAAGCTCCCTGATCCTTTTTGATTAATGTTATTTGGATTTTGACTGCTATTGAATCACTGAGTGGGGAGCTGAGTGGTTTGATGCCACAGAACAAGGACTGAATTTTCAACAATCTTCAGTTTATCATCTGACTACTTTATGAGCTCAAACCTTGGTGTAGCACTTAGAGCAACACCTTTTGACTTCACCAGCTGAGTCACGTCAACCTGTAGGAGGGGAAGTGGCTAAAATATGTACCAAAGATACAAACATAGGAAATAGGAGCAGGAGTAGGCCATTTGGTCCATCGAGCCTGCTTTGCCATTCATACAGATCATGTTTTTTTTTAAAATAATTTTTATTGGAATTTTTTACAGAAGATATAAAAATATAACAACAAGTATAGCAACAAGCAGTAATATGCAACTAACAGCCCCATAACACCCACAATTCCCTCCATACCGTAACATCACATGTATCACACTCCCCCACCCCCCCCCCAACAAGAGAACTTAACCATAAATTAAAATGAAATAAATCAAATTTAAATAAAATAAGCAAACATAATCAACGTCTCCCCCCCCCCCCCCCCCCCCCCCCCCCCCCGGTTGCTGCTGCTACTGTCCCAGTACACTATCGTTGAGCCAGAAAGTCGAGGAAAGGTTGCCACCGTTTAAAGAACCCTTGCACCGATCCTCTCAGGGCGAATTTGACCTTCTCAAGCTTAATGAAGCCCGCCATGTCATTGATCCAGGTTTCCATGCTTGGGGGCCTCGCGTCCTTCCACTGTAGCAAAATCCTTCGCCGGGCTACTAGGGACGCAAAGGCCAGAACACCGGCCTCTTTCGCTTCCTGCACTCCAGGCTCTACCCCAACCCCAAAGATCGCGAGTCCCCATCCTGGCTTGACCCTGGATCCCACCACCCTTGACACCGTCCTCGCCACCCCCTTCCAGAACTCCTCCAATGCCGGGCATGCCCAGAACATATGGGCATGGTTCGCTGGATTCCCCGAGCACCCTGACACACCTATCTTCACCCCCAAAGAACCTACTCATCCTCGTCCCAGTCATGTGGGCCCTATGCAGCACCTTGAATTGGATGAGGCTAAGCCGTGCACACAAGGAGGAAGAATTTACCCTCTCCAGGGTATCAGCTCATGTCCCGTCTTCGATCTGTTCCCCCAGTTCCCCCTCCCACTTCATTTTCAGCTCCTCTACTGACGCCTCTCCACCTCCTGCATAAGCTTGTAGATATCGGATATCTTCCCCTCCCCGACCCAGACCCCCGAGAGCACCCTGTCACTCACCCCCTTCGCGGGGAGCGCAGGGAATCCCTCCACCTGCCGTCTAGCAAATGCCTTTACCTGCAGATATCTAAACATGTTCCCCGGCGGGAGCCCAAATTTCTCCACCAACTCCCCCAGGCTCGCAAACCTTCCGTCGATAAACAGGTCCCTCAGCTGTCTAATGCCCGCTCTATACCATCCCCGAAATCCCCCATCCATGTTCCCCGGGACGAACCTATGGTTCCCCCTTAACGGAGCCTCCATCGAGCCCCCCACTTCTCCCCTATGTCGCCTCCACTGCCCCCAAATCTTGAGGGTAGCCGCCACCACCGGACACGTGGTATACCTCGTGGGAGGGAGCGGCCACGGCGCCGTTACCAGGGCCCCCAGGCTTGTATCCCCACAGGACGCTCTCTCCATCCGTTTCCATGCTGCCCCCTCCCCCTCCATCACCCACTTACGCACCATCGACACGTTGGCCGCCCAGTAGTACCCCGAGAGGTTGGGCAACGCCACCCCCCCCCCCCCCATCTCTACTCTGCTCCAAGAAGACCCTCTTCACCCTCGGGGTGCCATGCGCCCAAACAAATCCCATGATGCTGCTGGTCACCCTTTTAAAAAAGGCCCTAGGGATAAAGATGGGCAAGCACTGGAAGACGAACAAGAACCTCGGGAGAACCGTCATTTTAACGGATTGCACTCTGCCTGCCAGCGATAGCGGCACCATGTCCCACCTTTTAAATTCCTCCTCCATCTGTTCCACTAGGCTGGTGAAGTTAAGCTTATGAAGAGCCCCCCAACTCCTGGCCACCTGCACCCCCAGGTACCTGAAACTCTTCACTGCCCTCCTGAAGGGGAGCCTCCCAATTCCCTCCTCCTGATCTCCCAGGTGCAGCACAAATACCTCGCTCTTTCCTAAGTTCAGTTTATAGCCCGAGAAGCCCCCAAATTCCGCTAACAGCTCCATCACCCCCGGCATTCCCCCCTCTGGGTCCGCCACATATAACAGCAGGTCGTCCGCATACAGCGATACCCGGTGCTCCTCCCCACCCCGCACCAGACCCCTCCACTTCCCTGACTCTCAACGCCATGGCCAGTGGTTCAATCGCCAGTGCAAAGAGCAGGGGGGACAGGGGACACCCCTGCCTGGTCCCACGATAAAGCCTAAAATACTCCGATCTCCTTCCATTTCTGACTACACTCGCCATCGGCGCCGTGTAAAGCAGCCTCACCCATTTGATGAATCCCTCCCCAAATCCAAACCTCTCCAGCACCTCCCACAGGTACCCCCACTCAACTCTATCAAACGCTTTCTCTGCGTCCAGCGCCACCACTATCTCCGCCTCCCCCTCCACTGCCGGCATCATGATAACATTGAGCAGTCTCCGCACATTCGTGTTGAGCTGCCGCCCCTTGACAAATCCTGTCTGATCTTCATGAATTACCTCTGGCACACAATCCTCTATCCTGGTAGCCAGGATCTTCGCCAGCAACTTAGCGTCTACGTTAAGGAGCGAGATAGGCCTATATGATCCGCACTGCAAGGGGTCCTTATCCCGTTTTAGGATCAAAGAGATCAGTGCCCGCGACATCGTCGGGGGCAAAGCCCCCCCCTCCCATGCCTCATTGAAAGTTCGCACCAGCAGGGGACCCACCAGGTCCGCATATTTTTTGTAAAATTCTGCCGGGAACCCGTCCGGCCCCGGGGCCTTACCTGACTGCATTTGCCCGATCCCCCTGACTAGCTCCTCCAACTCTATCGGCGCCCCCAGCCCCTCTACCAGCCTCTCTTGAACCCTTGGGAAACATAGCCTGTTCATGAAGCTCTCCATCCCCTCTCTCCCCCTCGGAGGTTCCGACCGGTACAATCCCTCGTAAAAGTCCCTAAAGACCCCGTTTACTTCTGTCCCCTTCTGCACTACATTTTCACCCCCATCCTTCACTCCCCCAATTTCCCTAGCCGCATCTCGCCTACGGAGCTGATGCGCCAACATCCTGCTCGCCTTCTCTCCATACTCATATACCGCGCCCTGCGCCCTCCTCCACTGTGTCTCCGCCTTTCTGGTGGTCAACAAGTCAAAATTGGCCTGCAACCTGCGCCGTTCTCCCAGCAACCCTTCCTCCGGTGCCTCCGCATATCTCCTGTCCACCTCCAGAAGCTCTCCCACCAGTCTCTCCCTCTCTTTCCTCTCCCTCCTTTCCCTGTGGGCCCGGATGGAGATCAGCTCCCCCCGGATCACTGCTTTCAGAGCCTCCCAGACCATCCCCACCTGGACCTCCCCCGTATCATTGGTATCCAGATACCCCTCAATGCTTCTCCGAACCCTCTTACACACCTCCTCCTCCGCCAGCATCCCCACATCCAGGCGCCAGAGCGGGCGCTGGTCCCGTGCCTCCCCCATCTCCAGATCAATCCAGTGCGGGGCATGGTCCGAAATCGCTATGGCCGAATACTCGGCATCCTGCACCCTCGGGATCAACCCCCTGCTCAGGACAAAAAAGTCAATCCGGGAATAAACCCTATGGACGTGAGAGAAAAAGGAATACTCCCGCGCTCTCGGTCTCCCAAACCTCCAGGGATCCACCCCTCCCATCTGGTCCATGTATCCCCTCAGCACGTTGGCCGCCGCCGGTCTCCTACCCGTCCTTGAACTGGACCGGTCCAGTGGGGGATCCAGCACTGTGTTAAAGTCTCCCCCCATGATCAGGCCCCCTGCCTCCAGGTCCGGAATGCGGCCCAACAAGCGCCTCATGAAGCCAGCATCATCCCAATTCGGGGCATATACGTTCACCAGCACCACCTTCTCTCCCTGCAGCCTACCCCTCACCATGATATATCTGCCCTCCTTGTCCGACACCACCTCAGCCGCCTCAAACGTCACCCTCTTCCCCACTAGAATCGCCACCCCCCGGTTGTTCGCGTCCAATCCTGAATGATAAACCTGCCCCACCCACCGCTTCCTCAGACGGACCTGGTCTGCCACCTTCAGGTGGGTCTCCTGGAGCATAGCCACGTTCTCCTTCAACCCCCTTAGATGGGAGAACACCCTGGTTCTCTTAACCGGCCCGTTCAGCCCCCTCACGTTCCAGGTAATCAGCCGGATCAGAGGGCAACCCGCCCCCCTCCCCCGCCGACTAGCCATAGCTTGGCAGATGTTCGCCCCAGGCCAGCACACCCCGCTCGACCCGTTCCCCATGGCGATAGCGCCTCTCCTCTTCCCCCCCGGCCCCCATCGGCTCCTTCCTAGTCGTTCCAGCAGCAACCCGGTATCCCCCCCCCACCCCCCCCTCCCCCCCAGGCTAGGACCCCTCCTAGCCGCGACGCACCCTCCATGGTACTTCTGTGAGTCAGCTGACTTCTGCTGACCCCGGCAGCTCCCGCCAAAACCTATCCCCTCCCGGCTTGGAGTCATCCCCCTCTTGCCACACCTCCTTGGCACTGCTTCAGCGCGGGAAAGAAAACCAGTAGAGGCCACACCCCCAACTCCAGCTCCGCCCCCCCTGCCCCACAGCGGGGGAAACCAGAGGAAAGCCCGCGCTTTCACATTGCCACACCCCACCCTTCTGACGCAGTTCTCCAAAATCCAGTTTCCCCTCAATCCCCAGCCCCGTACAGAAGAGAACATATAGAGCACAAACCCCCAACACTCCCTACCTAACCCACAACCATGCCCAACAAACAAACCCACCCATAACCAGAGCAAACAGAAAACCAGCATACATAACACCCATGTCGAAGTTGGAAAAGTTGACACAGTTGGAACAAAACAGCCACAGCGGAAACAACGCCGGCCAAAGTATGTCCCCAGGCCCTAGTTCGAGTCCAGCTTCTCCGCCTGTACAAAGGCCCACGCCTCCTCTGGGGACTCGAAGTAATGGTGCCGGTCCTTGTATGTCACCCACAGGCGCGCAGGCTGCAACATTCCAAACCTGACCTGCTTAGCATGAAGCACCGCCTTCGTCCGGTTGAACCCGGCCCGCCGCTTTGCCACCTCCGCACTCCAGTCCTGGTAGATCCTCACTACCGAATTCTCCCATTTACTGCTCCTCTCTTTCTTGGCCCAGCGCAGCACAGACTCCCGGTCATTGAATCGGTGGAACCGCACCAGCACCGCCCTCGGGGGCTCACCTGCCTTGGGCCTCCTGGCCATCACTCTGTGCACTCCCTCGAGCTCCAGGGGCAAATGGAAGGACCCCGCTCCCATCAACGAGCTCAACATGGTGGTCACATACGCCGGGAGATCCGACCCCTCCAGCCCCTCCACCAGGCCCAGGACCCTCAGATTCTTTCGCCTCGTGCGAACGTCCAGCTCCTCCAAGCGGTCCTGCCACTTTTTATGAAGTGCCTCGTGCAACTCCACTTTCCCAACGAGGACCACGGCCTCCTCCTCTCTTTCAACGGCCTGCTGCTGCAACTCCCGAATAGACTCCTCTTGGGCCGCCTGGGTCCCAAGCAGCTTGGTCTTAGTTGCATTCATGGAGTCCAGCAGCTCAGCCTTCAGCTCAGCAAAACAACGTAGGAGCGAGGCCTGTTGCTCCTGCGCCCACTTCCACCAGTCCTCGGGTGTTGCGCCGGCCGCCATTTTGTTTTTCTTCCCCCGTTTTTTTGGGGGCGTTACTGCAGCCTTTTTCACCATATAATGTGGGGCAAGTTCTTCCAGGCACCTTCCCACACCAGGATACGTAGCAACAGCGCCGTTTGGGGCCCTCAAAACGGTCCAAAAGTCCCTAAATAGCAGGAGTGCCGGCGGCCATTTTGTTTTTCTTCTCCCGTTTTTTTGGGGGCGTTACTGCAGCCTTTTTCACCAGATAATGTGGGGCAAGTTCTTCCAGGCACCTTCCCCCACCAGGATGCGTAGAAACAGCGCCGTTTGGGGCCCTCAAAACGGCCCAAAAGTCCCTAAATAGCAGGAGTGCCGGCCGCCATTTTGTTTTTCTTCCCCCGTTTTTTTGGGGGAGTTACTGCAGCCTTTTTCTTCTTCCCACTCCGGGTGAGCATCATATAGTGTGGGACAAGCTCTTCCAGGCACCTTCCCCCACCGGGATGCGTAGAAACAGCTCCGTTTGGGGCTCTCGAAACGGCCCAAAAGTCCCTAAATAGCGGGAGCGGCCGAACGTGCGGCTTAGCTCCGCATAGCCGCAACCGGAAGTCCCATACAGATCATGTTGATCATTTGCCTCTTATGCCATTTTCTCCACTATCCCTATATCCTTGGATGATAATTCCAGGAAAAAACGGAGCCAAGGCATGGCTCACAAGTACCTTTTGAGCTGCTCGTTTTGAACGGAGACTTTTTTCGGCTGAATACCTTGTGATTAATTGATAACGTTTATCTTGATGTCTCGAGCCTCAGGAGATGTGGTCACTTACTCCTTTTAATTCAGCAATAAGCCCGTGGCTAAAAAAAACCTTTGAAATCTCTGCTTTACTTGCCAATTGTTTCTTCATTTCTACGATGTGCAATGTCGGTCAAATTCTCTCCCCGCCCCACCCCCGAGCCCACCATACCCCTCCCACAACCCCACCATGCCCCTCCCACATCCCCACCATGCCCCTCCCCCAATGCCCCCACCATGCCCCTCCCACATTCCCACCATTCCCCTCCCACATCCCCACCATGCCCCTCCCCCAATGCCCCCACCATGCCCCTCCCACATCCCCACCATGCCCCTCCCACATCCCCACCATGCCCCTCCCACATCCCCACCATGCCCCTTCCACATCCCCACCATGCCCCTCCCACATCCCCACCATGCCCCTCCTGTGTTGTTCCTCGTGTCTTAGTAAAGCTCGTAGTCTCAAAGTTGGAGAAGATGCTTTATTTTGAATTTGTTCTCTCTTCAGATCTTAACTTACGGCTACCTCAAATGCTGCCTGCTTGTCTCTGTGTCCTGCTATCAGTTCTGCCTTCCGTGAAGTGTGTCCTCACTTCCTGTCCCTGTGTATATATAGCTCTCCCGTGCTCCCTCTAGTGCTTGCTCAGTTGTATTGCATCTACTCAGATCTACGATCACCACACCTCCCACATCCCCAACATGCCCCTCCCATATCCCCACCATGGCCCTCCCCCAATGGCCCCACCATGCCCTCCATCCCCACCATGCCCCTCCCAACCCCCACAATATCCCTCCCCCACCCCGCCACACCCCTGCCCCCACCATCCTCCTCCCCCACCCCCACTAAGCTCCAATCCCTCAACCACTCGATTGGCATGAAATTCCAATGCGAGAGGTAATTTACAAACAGGAGACTGAGGAGCCCTCAGCCAGGGACTTGAATCTGTGTTGGCACATGTGTTACATGACGGAGGGTTAGCTGGCATGCAGCATTGACTGATTTAAGCACATGTCAATTTTGTGCATGTCCTATGTATGTTCATTTTGCTGAAATCAAGAAGTCTGAACAACACCAGGGCCCGACATAGATCTGGTTTTTGTTTTGTTTGTGATTTAAACCAACCAACCAGGAATGTTTGCCATTCAGAATTTAATTGATGTCCAAGTCACAATTTGCTGTATAGAATTTGTCCAGGTGCGACTAATACTTCTCCCTAGTTAGTATTCTACCGAACCAACCGATGGAGTAGTGTTGTGATCAACGCAATGTTATTTAGCCAACTGTTTCTTCATTGCATTCAAATCAACACTTACAGCATTGCTCAGAACTACTTAATTTAGAAATCAAGCAGTATGTAATTCAGATGGAAGTGAGCACAAAACCAATTCAAAGTGTTGCATCTAATTATGAGTTTGATTACTATCCCAGCATTAATGCAAACTCTAATCGAGCATGAGTGCTGTGCTAGGTTATTTCCTCGCTGCACGCACGCCAAGGTGAAGCCATCAAAAGAGTTCAGTGCTATGTGTGTGACTGAGAAATTGTGCAGCAATTAGCTTGCAGGAACTGCGGTTAGCTTTCCAAACTAGTCTTCCATCAGCAAAACCCTGAAAGGTGTCCATCTCAACAAATGAGGATATGTTGGTATTGCAGTAAGCTGTTTGGATTTGGCGAGTGTCTTGTGGCGCAGTGGGTAGCGGTCCTGCCTCTGGACCAGAAGCTTTGGTTTGAGTGCCACCCCAGGACCAGAATCTTCTGTTCTGGATTCTAAGTTTAGTTGCGGTTGTGGAAGAGAGAGCGCTTTCTGCTGACAGCTGACCACCTGCGATCTTGCACTTTTCAGCTCATTACATAGGCATCTGCGAACACCTTGCCAATTCCCGCAGCGGGTTGGGGAAGAAGTCCTCGCCGTTACCTCCTGGGGAGTATAGGTCTGGGCCCCATATTTAAAGGGCACCCGGACAGCAATTCATTCACTGCAGGCCAGGAAATCCGGATTCTCTGCCTCACAGACAGTATCTCACAGAGCAGTTGTGTATTCTACAGTTCAGCGAAGCCTCACTGCAAGTTCTCCTCCAGGTTATCCAGGTACGGCAGGTGCCACTGTTGCCCAGGGATGGCAGCAGGAGGACCTCCCGTCTGATCATGGCGGCTCGGGTGGGGATGGTAACGGAGGTTAGTGCCCACGGGACCCACTGGAGCCCAGCAGCACAGAAAAAGGATGAATGATCTGTTGTGCTCCGCCAGGGTAAGTGGCACTGTGTGCTCACCGCGAACTAACTTTCATGAGGGCATCAGGCAGTGTAAGTGTGAGAGTGCACAGGGATGTCAGACAGGGCTTGAGTTCCAGGACTCAGCAGCGGATGGGGCATGGGCATTGGATTTGTGGCAGCCACTTCATGCTCTCGATCTTCTATCAGTTGCAGGACATCCTGTTTGTTAATCACTTCCTAAGGGAGAGCTCAGAAGCTGCCATGGGGAGCATGCTCCTAAACTGTACATTGGGATGACAATCAATTATTTATCCTCTGCAGGAGGGAGTGGGCCAGGAGGGAGTGGGCCAGGGCTCACCCCTTTCAAGGAGGAGGCCACCGATCTAGGCTGTGCTGAAGGTGAGATAGGCCTCCCCCCAGGGAGCCAGTCTGCAGTTGTCAGCGCTTTAATAACGGAGCCTGCTGAGGCATTCACTACATCTTTCTTTTCTCTACTCCAGTTACCAGCAGGAAAGGGGAAGGCCGATACGGGAGACCAGCCACAGCACCAACCCCAATCGCGCCTCTGGGGATGTTGCCTCAGAGGCCTCAAGAGGATGCACCATCACATCAATCACCTGCCCCCTCCACCAACGCAGAGACATTCAGCCTGGTGGGTGCACGCTCGAGAATAGGCTCGGGGTCACAATCTGGCGGGCACCTCCCAAACATCTGTCCAAAGCTGGCAATGATAGCAGAGGTCTCTGACTGCTGGAGAGCCCTCTGCTAAGCCCCGTGCAGAAGACAAGCCTCTGGGCCGGGCCATAAGTGACCTGAGGGAGATGCAGAGAGAGGCAGGGGAACATTCGGCAAAAATTCCAGAGGCCATATGCGGACCACACTGAAGGCTGGAAGAGTCATAGAATCATAGACTTTACAGTGCAGAAGGAGGCCATTCAGCCCATCGAGTCTGCACCGGTCCTTGGAGCACCCTTCCAAAGCCCACACCTCCACTCCTCCCCGCAACCCAGTAACCTAACCTAAGCCTTATTTGACACTAAGGGTAATTTAGCATGGCCAATCCACCCAACCTGTACATCTTTGAATTGTGGGAGGAAATTGAAGCACCCAGAGGAAACCCACACAGACACAGGGAGAACGTGCAGAGGCCGCACAGACAGTGACCCAAGCTGGGAATCAAACCTGCGGCGTGGAGCTGTAAAGACACGGTGCTAACCACTGTGCTACCGTGCCGTCCATGTTCTGTCTGATGTTGTGGCTCCGGCATTCAAATACTTGGCTGCATCCTTGGAAAGAGTGGCAACTGACTTAACAGAACACACAGTGGCTGCCGGATATGTGCTCAAACCTGCAGTCCATCACTCTCTGGCTATGTGTGCAGTGCAGCAGTGGCTAGGCAAGGTGTGCATGGTTCACCTCCACCTCCATATGCCCCTTCTCCTCAAGGAGTCAGAAAGGTGCCACCAGATACGCACAGGGAACAGGAACACCAGCCAGGCATCCCGGTGGCTTCCTCACAGGATTCTCCAAGGGTGGTCCCTGCAACTCCACCCTCCCTTCTGCCAGTGAACACATGACCTCCAGCAAATCAGGCCAAGGATGGTTTGTTTTCATCTGACCAGGAGACCCTTATTAGGCCGGCACCTTCTAGGCCTTGGACCATCAAAGAATGCCTGTTACATCAGTTTCAGTGACCCCATCCACCCCATAAAACCTTCAGCTACCCAACTATTTCCCTGGACCTGCCACCCTAACATATCCTATACTTGCCTTCACTGTGACTGCTTCCTCTGCTGCCCAGTACTCTCACTCAACCTTCAGGACTCCATTGTACACAGCACTGATCCTGTCCTCTAGAACCATCTCTACCATCATCCCCGCCTGGAAAGTGCCTACTCTACCCAACCACAGGAGTCCCAGCCCCAGCAAACAAGGCCATTGTGTACATCCCACATCCCTGGCCCTTCGCATTCCCTTACTCCCACCCATCCTTCCTCTGATAGTCTGTCTATCTTCCCTGGACAGACTCTCATCCTTCACCGCTGGTCCTGCCTCTGCTCCTGCCTTCTCCATTGGTCCTCCCTCCCCAGTCCTGCCTCTGCTCCACCCTTCCCCTCTTTCCCTGGCCAGCCTCTGCTCCACCTTAGCCCCTTTCCCGATGGTCCTCCCTCCCCTGTTCTGGTCCACTCCACCCATCCTCCTGCCTCTCCTGCCCCTCCCTGCTGAAGTCGGTGCCTACTGTAATCTCAAATCACAATGGCCACAACGCTCAATCATCTACTCCTTGCGAAGGAAGGACTGGTTCATATATCTTTCATTTTTATTTTTTATTTAGTTTAGCGCGGCCAATCCTTGCACATCTTTTGGGTTGTGGGGGTGAGACCCATGCAGACACGGGGAGAATGTGCAAACTCTACATGGACAGTGACCCAGGGCCTGGAGTGAACCTGGGTACTCACCATTTTTACCGTTCGATTTTAACTTAGTGGGCGTGATTTTCAGGACTATTTGCTGCAGGTGCAAATCCTGTTCCAGCCGCTAAATCTTGCAAGAGGGCCATAAGAACATAGAACATAGAACAGTACAGCACAGAACAGGCCCTTCGGCCCTCAATGTTGTGCCGAGCCATGATCACCCTACTCAAACCCACATATCCACCCTATACCCGTAACCCAACAACCCCCCCTTAACCTTACTTTTATTAGGACACTATGGGCAATTTAGCATGGCCAATCCACCTAACCCGCACATCTTTGGACTGTGGGAGGAAACCGGAGCACCCGGAGGAAACCCACGCACACAGGGGGAGGACGTGCAGACTCCGCACAGACAGTGACCCAGCCGGGAATCGAACCTGGGACCCTGGAGCTGTGAAGCATTTATGCTAACCACCATGCTACCCTGCTGCCCCATAGAGTTTGAGATTTTCCCTGCTCCCCCCCCCCCGCCCGAGACGTGATCAGGTTGCGCGTGAGCCTGATAACCATGAATTTGAATGGATTCTAAAATAGTTGCACGGCTTTACACGATAGTGTCCAGCCCCGTGGAATGTCCCCCCACACCCAATGGAATGATGCCATGCTAGCGCGATTCACTACTCATTTTCGAAAAAACAAAACCAGTCATCCTGACTATGCCAGAGACACGTGGAGGCTCTGGGGTTGAGGCAGGGCATTGTCCCTGGCATCCAGGCAGTTCCTCCTGCCAGGAGGTAACCCTTCTCCATTGGGGGCATGTGCCAGCTGGCAGTGGCACCTTAACCAGCACCCAGGTGGTAGGCTAGCAGTGCCAGCGTACCCAGGTGGCACCAGCAGTGCTATCCCATCACCCTCCCCCAAAGGACACACAGCTGGGGGTCTCCGATCCCCTCGGAGACCCCCACAAGTTCCATCCGGTGCCCATTTGTGGGGACCAGTACCAAATGGCACTCACCTGAGGTCCCCGAAGCAAAGGGATTGAATCCCAAAGTCTCAGGTACTTCGGGAATCGCACATTACAGTAAGGCTTACTGCGTCACTCTAATATGTATATTTGCCAAAAAATGATACTGCCCATTGTGCGGCGTTGCGAGCCAGGTGGATCCCAGGAGCGGGGCCTCCCGGATTTCACCGGCCACGCTGCGCTGCGGTGAGCTGCTTTTGCGGTGCAGCTTGGCTGGAAGATCGTGCCCTATATTTCTTGCAGATTGGCGCACGATCTTCATGTAGCCGGGCTTCATCTACCAGGCCCTGCTCCATGCCCACCAATTTTCTTTTGACAGAGTATCAGAAGATCTGGTCAGAAAACCTGGCTGTGTTTCTGGAGAGAAACACAGTGATTTTCAGTCATAACCTGCCACTTTGCCATTTTTAGAAATAGAATTCCGCTCACTTACTTGTGACTCAATTCTCATTTTTAATCTGTATGAATATATCTGCCTGTGTTGTATAATTTTATTGCCTTTAGTATTTACTAAATTTACTCTGTGTTTAATCAAGATAGTCTGGTTAAACTGGCTCGATTTAAAACGTAAATATGGGGACTGGGAAAGGGATCCGCAAAGGATGGATCCTTTTACATTAATCTTTCGATTAATCTTACTATGACCAGCAGAAGGAGATGAATAAAGAAAGGGAGCCAGTTCATCCCTTCTCACCCGGGGCATAACAATTTTGGGGTATCTCAGCCAGACGGTAACAAAATGAAGGATCATGTCTAGAACATAGAACAGTACAGCACAGAACAGGCCCTTCGGCCCTCGATGTTGTGCCGAACAATGATCACCCTACTTAAACCCACGTAACCCGTAACTCAACAATCCCCCCATTAACCTTACACTATGGGCAATTTAGCATGGCCAATCCACCTAACCCGCACATCTTTGGACTGTGGGAGGAAACCGGAGCACCCGGAGGAAACCCACGCACACACGGGGAGGACGTGCAGACTCTACACAGACAGTGACCCAGCCGGGAATCGAACCTGGGACCCTGGAGCTGTGAAGCATTGATGCTAACCACCATGCTACCGTGAGGCCCCAAAATTAACAAATTTGGGGAATCCCCCCTGGGGACTGGTGATAACAGTATCAACCTGCACATGCCAATGGCAGTTGACAAGAGCAGGAGAGATTCCCTGTCGACCATGTAATGGAAAGAATGTTGGAGCCTCGACCATTACCATCCATAGTTCCAGATTACAACACACCATCACCATTGGATTTGAGGAGAGATGGACTAATTATGTATTTTTGTTTGGCTGAACCATCAATATCAAGATGCACACTTTCACAAGTCAAACATGGCATCTACTTGGTTCGGATTTTAGCTATTTATTTTAGATGTGGGGTGCTATTCAGTCACCCTGAAATGGGCAAATCGCACGAGAGCCCCAAAACGGACTTCGAGCCAGGCACCAGGCCGATCACGAGTCACCCGCCTCGCTCTGCCTGGCGGTGGTCAGGTTCCAGATCTGCATAATTAAAAGAGCCTAACGGCTCACTTAAATACCCAGGCGCCAGATTCACACGGTGCGCGGGACCCACCGGCCATGCCTGAGAGACCTTGCCAGAGATGCCGTTTAGTACTGTTCCGCACAAATCTGGACTAGGCATAACGGCACCTGGGGGGGGTCTTGTAGGCAATTGGAGGCCCCAGGGTGGTCCGGGACAGGGAAGGGTGGTACCCTGCACGCCTGGCACCCTCGTAGTGCCACCCAACCACAGCCAGGGTGCCTGGGTGGTGGTGCCAGGCTGGCCATGCCTGACATTGGCATTGTCACGGGCCGGTCCTTCTGGGAGCCCTGCCAATTAGAGGGGGGGTAATGAGAGGAGTTTTCCGGGGTCCCGCCAACGTTGGCCGTGGGAGGCCAGATGGGGGTCAATCAAGCGGGGAAGGGAAGGGGGTAGTGTCGGCAGTTCAAGGGTCTACTTTGAAAGAGGAGATGGCACCGTTGGATGGGATCAAGGCAAAGTGGGAGGAAGAGTTGGGAGAGGAAATGGAGGAGGGGTTCTGGTGTGAGGTGCTCCGGAGGCTGAACGCCTCCACCTCATGCACGAGGTTGGGGCTGATACAGCTGAAGGTGGTTATATAGAGCACACTTCACCAGTGGGGGATGAGCCGGCTCTTTGAGGAGGTTGAAGATGTGTGTGAACGTTGCGGGCAAACCACGATCATATGTTTTGGTCCTGTCCAAAGTTGGAGGATTACTGAAAGGAGATTTTTAAGGTAATTTCTAAAGTGGTGCACGTGAAACAGGACCCGGGCCCTTGGGAGGCTATTCGGGATGTCGGATCTGCTGGGGGTTGGAAACGGGCACGGAGGCAGATGTTGTAGCCTTCGCCTCATTGATCGCCCGAAGGCAGATTCTGTTGGAATGGAGATCAACCTCTCCACCCTGTGCCCTGGCGTAGCGGGGGTGTCTGCTGGAATTTGAACTGAGGGGAAGGATGGAGGGGTTTTACAATTCGTGGGCGTTATTCATTATGCACATTCGAAAATTGGATTACCTCAAACATTAGGGCGGGGTTGGGGGGAGCGGGACTGTATGTGTTTTTTTTAAATAATTTTTTATTGAAAGAGTTTTTCCATACAGACATTTACCCCTACTAATTTTTAAATTATTTACAACACAATCCCTCTAGGCAAATGTCCCTCCCTCGCCCGCCCTCTCGCGCGCACCAGTCCTCCCCCCCCCCCCCCCCCCCCCAGGCAACCTTAACAACCAAGGCAGCCTACAGTTTCAGACATGAGCAGCGAGCAGGCTTGCCCGCGTTACAGTCGTGCGTGTCCCCCCACGACCCTTGCTGCCCCCCCCCCTCCCTCCCCCCCCCTCCCTCCCCCCCCCCCCCTCCCCCCCCCCCCCCCCCCCCGGGTTGCTGCTGCCACGACCCCGAACGTCTATCTCTGATCTAAAAAGTCAAGGAAAGGTTGCCACCGCCTGGCGAATCCCTGTACCGACCCTCTCAGGGCAAATTTGATCCTTTCTAGCTGAATATAGCTAGCCATATCGTTAATCCAAGTTTCAACGCTTGGAGGCCTCGCGTCCTTCCATTGAATTAATATCCTTCGTCGAGCCACTAGGGACGCAAAGGCCAGTATTCCGGCCTCCCTAGCCTCCTGTACCCCCGGTTCTACCCCGACCCCAAAGATCGCAAGCCCCCATCCTGGTTTGACCCTGGACCCCACCACCTTCGACACCGTCCTTGCCACCCCCTTCCAGAACCCTTCCAGCACCGGACATGCCCAGAACATATGCACATGGTTCGCTGGGCTTCCCAGACATCTGACACACCTGTCCTCACCCCCAAAGAACCGGCTCATCCTTGTCCCCGTCATGTGAGCTCTATGCAGCACCTTAAATTGAATGAGGCTCAGTCTCGCACACGAGGAGGAAGAGTTGACCTTCTCCAGTGCATCCGCCCACGTCCCGTCTTCTATCTGCTCTCCCAGCTCCCCTTCCCACTTGGCTTTCAGCTCCTCCCCCGATGCTGCTTCCGCCTCCTGCATTATCTTGTAGATGTCTGATATCTTCCCCCCTCCGACCCAGACCCCCGAGAGCACCCTATCACTCGCCCCCTTACTGGGGAGCAGGGGAAACCCCTCCACCTGCCGCCTAGCAAATGCCTTCACTTGTAAATATCTGAACATGTTTCCCGGGGGGAGCTCAAACTTCTCCTCCAGCCCTCCCAGGCTCGCAAACCTCCCCTCTATAAACAGGTCCTTCAGCTGCCGTATGCCCACCCTGTACCAGCTCTGAAATTCCCCGTCGATGTTCCCCGGGATGAATCTATGGTTCCCTCTTATTGGCGCCGCCAACAGACCTCCCATTTCCCCCCTATGTCGCCTCCACTGCCCCCATATCTTGAGGGTGGCCGCCACCACCGGGCTCGTGGTGTACCTCGTGGGGGGGAGCGGCCATGGTGCCGTTACTAGGGCCCCCAGGCTTGTGTTGCCACAGGACGCCCTCTCCATTCGTTTCCAAGCTGCCCCCTCCCCTTCCATCACCCACTTGCGCACCATTGACACATTTGCCGCCCAGTAGTACCCCGAGAGATTGGGCAGTGCCAGCCCTCCACTGTCCCTGCTCCGCTCCAAAAAGACCCTCCTCACCCTTGGGGTGCCATGCGCCCACACGTAGCTCATGATGCTACTCGTCACCTTTTTGAAGAAGGCCCTAGGGAGGAAGATGGGCAAGCACTGAAATAAAAACAAGAACCTTGGGAGGACCGTCATTTTGATTGACTGCACCCTCCCCGCCAGCGACAACGGTACCATGTCCCACCTCTTAAATTCCTCCTCCATCTGTTCCACCAGCCTGGAAAAGTTCAACTTGTGGAGGGTCCCCCAGTTCCTTGCCACCTGCACCCCTAAGTACCTAAAGCTCTTTCCTGCTCGCTTGAAGGGGAGTCTCCCAATACCCTCTCCCTGGTCCCCCGGGTGTAGGGACTGTATGTGTTAATGGTGACTATGGGTTATTCTTGAGTCCTTTTTTGTTATTTGTTTATGTTGACATGCGGGCAGTTGTTTGGGGGTTTGGTGGGAGGGTGGGAGTATACTGTAAGGCACCCTTAGTATTATAAAGACACCAAAAATGGTGACCTGGAGGATGAGATTGTTGTTGCTGATATGGGGGTTGACATTGCATTGGTTAAGATTATTGTTTATTGTTGGTGGGTGTAAATCTGGGAGAAAATGTGAAAAAGGAGGAGAATAAAAATATTTTTAAAGCGGGGAGGGACTGAAAGTGGGTGGGGGGTTAAAAGACCGGAATTGCCAATCACAATGCCCCCCCCCCCCCATCAGCGAACAGATGTTCCTGCTGGCGAGATCAGATCACCAGCAGGAAATCTAAGTGCGGCCTAGGTGGAGAGAAACTCACCAAGGCCAAAAACAAAGCAAAGTTGAATAGCGCTACACGCTCCCCACAGCGGACGTAGTTTTAAAGGGGAGTGAGCGGGGGTGGATTCCCAGGAACCTCGCCAAGATTGGGGGAAGAGTGGAGGGGAGATTTTATCAAGTGGGCAGGGTCTGAAAAGGGGTCGGAAGATCGGGGCTGCCGATCAAAATGGCCCCCGATCGGTGAACAGCTGCTGAATCGTGCCCGTGATGTTATATTACCTTCAATTGATTTATGATATTTCTTCCAATGAGATTTGTTGTACATCATTACATATGTTATAAGATTAGATGCTCCTCTATACAGTCAGAATTTGCTCAAGAAATTCAGTGAGTCTGCCTGTTGAAGTCACCAACAATCTGTACAGTTTACAGTTTTATTTATAAAGATAGATTTTTTTAAATGTTATTCTTCGGCTGAAACACGAGCATTATACTTTGCTGAAGGCCAGGTCACCCTTTCCGTAATCGGCTTTCTCAGTTTCCCATTCTAACTTTGGCGGGAGACTATTGCAGCACCTAGAAAATAGCATTAACAGCTGGAAGTGAGCATTTACGCTGCTTCTTGGCGGGTTTTGTTGGGCTCCTGCCCCAGTCACTGTAGCAGAGAGGAGTCTCAGGGCCACTGACACCAGTTAGCTCTCGGATTATGGCATTATCCCATTTTTTGAGGTCAGCGTACTTTTACATATAAGTTGCTTTATGTCTATATGTTTAGACTTGCTGACCTTGAATTTCAGAGTTGTGGAAGCATGTCGGGCAACATCGGTGCAGACCTGATGGGTCGAATGGCCTCCTTCTGCACTGTATGTGTTCTTTTTTTTTTTTAAATTTAGATTAGCCAATTATTTTTTCTAATTAAGGGGCAATTTAGCGTGGCCAATCCACCTACTCTGCACATTTTTGGGTTGTGGGGGCGAAACCCACGCAGACACGGGGAGAATGTGCAAACTCCACACGGACAGTGACCCAGAGCCGGGATCGAACCTGGGACCTCAGCGCCGTGAGGCGGTTGCGCTAACCACTAGGCCACCGTGCTGCCCCACTGTAGGTGTTCTATGGATTCTATGGATCTATGTCGCTGCAGGGCCAGGTATCATGACAGAGCTGATTTATGTGATAAGTCACCTGTCCTAAATTGCAGCACTTCAATTCTCCGTTCTCTTCTCTCCTTGAAAACATAAGCATTTGTTTAAAGGATGCAATTTCCCAAGTTCCATTCATTAGGGAAAAAATGCTTTGTCAAAAGGGCACAGCTCACTCAGATAGGCAGTGGAGAATTTTATCCAAATATTGAGAGCAACTGCAGGTATTGCAATTTTTATTTCCTTTTGTACTCGGGAAGCCTCCCCTTACATAATGGCATGACCCTTGGAAAGCATTCTTCTTCCAAGAGAATTACTGAGCTATGATCTGAAAACGGCGCAAAGGGCTTCCCACTGTGGGACCCCAGTTCACCTGATTTATGTGCTGGAGGGAGAGGAGCAGCTTGAGGCCATCTGAAGCCAGAATAACCAGGGGAAAGTCCAATCACTGTGGAACCTCTCATCCAGCAGGATCTGTAGATGCATGATTCACTTTCCCAGGTGCTCTTTCGGAAGCGGCTGCGCTTCAATCATGAATTACAGACAATACACTGCACAGAAACAGAGTGAAGGTTCCAACTAGTCCCTGCTGGCATTTATGCTGCACATGAGCCTCCTTTATCTAACTCTATCGACACATCATTCGATTACTTTCTCGTGCTTGTGTGGCTCGCCCTTGATGCATCTTTTAGTGGAACTCTATTTGGTGCAACAGCCAGATCTGCAGCCAAGGCTCACCACACTGACAGCTCTCACCAAGCACAGTCAGCATCCGTAGCACTCACCTTTAATGTATCATGCTCATTCCAGACAACCACCTTTTGCCAGATCAGCCAATTGCCAGGTCACCATTCTTGGTGTCTGTGTAATAGCCAGGGTGGCTGACAGTATACCCCACCGCTGCCTCTCACATTGTTGTGTGCTTTGCAACTTTGGAATCTCAGGAAAAGGATTGTTGGCAGAATGTAAAATATGGCCAGAAAGCTTTGATGGTGGCACACTTGAAGCTATGGGCTTGATCCACAGAAAATAGGGGAGCAGGTGAAGAGGACAGCTGAAAATTACCGATTTGGAGCATATTCAAAGCTGAATAGAATACGATTATTTGGAAATCCAGATGATTAATTTTTTTAATCTCTTGACTTTCTCCCATCTTGGTAAATCCAATTATGTTACCGGTGGTGGTTTATATGTCACTGTAACCTCTTTTGTACTCTCACTATTACATGGTCGTTGTAAAATACTGAATCACGGTTGACCTTCATCTAGGTCCCTGTTGTAACACTTGTAACAAGATGTGTGCCCAAGAACCCAACTCCCACTTTTGAAAAACCTTTTGACACATTGCACTGGAAAGGATTTTCCAGCACCACCCCACCTCCGCGCCGGTAGTGGGGGTGGCCTGCTATTGGCCGGTGGCGGGGTTTTACGGTCCTGGCGAAGGCAATGAGATATTCCATGGCTCTCCGGCTGGGCCGCCGGGGAACCCACTGATCAATGGTGGGTCACCTCCACCACCTGAAAACCCACCATGGGAGGGGGCAGCGGTGGAAAATTCCAGCCACTAGTTTGAAATAGTGAACTTTATTGATAGGCGGATTGATAACCATGGAGTTAGAAGCTGCTAAATCTCCACTTGTTTTATTATTGGATATTAGAACACAGAACATACAGTGCAGAAGGAGGCCATTCGGCCCATCGAGTCTGCACCGATCCACTTAAGCCCTCACTTCCACCCTGTCCCCGTAACCCCTCCGAACCATTTTGGACACTGAGGGCAATTTAGCATGGCCAATCCACCTGAGAGGTGATTGAAACATATAAGATCCTGAGGGTTCTTGACAGAATGGATGCTGAAAGGATGTTTTCTTTTGTGGAAAAGGGGAAACACTTTAAAAATCCGGGCCCCCCATTTCAGACGGATATGAGAAGAAATCTTTTTCTCTCAGAAGGTCCAGAATCTTTAGAACTCTTTGGAACCTGAGAACGGTGGAAGCAGGCTCATTGAATATTTTTAAGGCAGAGTTGGAGCCGTTTCGGATGGAGATGAGGAGACTCGCCTTCCCTCAGAGGGCGGTGACCCTGTGCAATTCTCCAGCACAGAAGGCTGTGGAGGGCAAGTCACTGAATATATTTATGAAGGGAATAGATAGATTTCTAGACTCTAAAGGCATCAAGGGGTATTGCGGAGAGTACGGGAGTTTGGCTTTGAGGATCAGCCATAATCATGTTGAACGATGGAGAAAGCTTGAATGGCCGAATGGCCTATGCGTTGACTAACAAGCGTCATCAGGCGTAGGAAGAAAATTGAAATTGAGACCATGAACACTAGCTTACTGTTCTGGACTGACCACGAGAAGGTGTAGGGATTTGGTAAGGCTTTTTTGTGGCGAATGGGTTTACTTTCCTTTCTTCCTAGTATCCGGTAGTGCTGTCAGCGTGGAATAGGACATATTTTTCATCTTAATTCATCCAAATAAACATGCTCAACAATTCCTCCAGCACGATCATACAATTTAACTAAGAACAGAATTTTAAACTTGGGCTGGAGTGTAAAATGGATTGGACCAGACGGGCTGCCTGCCCTCCACCCTACCTGACACCCCTTCCTACTGTAGTGGAAAGAGAAACAAAAGAGAAAATGCTGGAAAATCTCAGCAGGTCTGGCAGCATCTAGAGGGAGAGAAAAGAGCTAACGTAGTGGAAAGAGAAGTCGGCTGTCATGTATTGAGAGTGGCTGGTGGGGGCTTCTGCCCTTTTTACGTTTGGACTGAAGTTGAAAGTTCAGAAGATACAGGAACAGAATTAGACCATTTGGCCCTTCGAGTCTGCTCCACCATTCTATCGTGGCTGATATGTTCCTCATCTGATACCTACAATATTACAGGCTAAGAGCTGGATTGCAAAATCAGCCAGAGCATCTCCTCCCTGGAACATGACCTAGGAGCAGGAGTCGGCAATTTAGCCTCCTGAGCCTAACACCCTCAATATGATCATGGATGATCCCATCCTGGCCTCAACTCCACTGTCCTGCCTGTCCTCCATAACCCTTCAACCCACTACCAATTGAAAATCAGTCTAACTCCACATTAAATTTACTCACTGTCCCAGCATCCACCGCACTCTGGGGTAGCGAATTCCACAGATTCACAACCCTTTGGGAGAAGTAGTTTTTCCTCAAACCTGTTCTAAATTTGCTACTTCTTATTCTAAGATTGTGACCTCTCGTTTTAGAATGCCCCACAAGAGGAAGCATCAGCTCCACGTCTACTTTATCCATACCTTTTAGCACCTTAGAACATAGAACATAGAACGATACAGCGCAGTGCAGGCTCTTCGGCCCTCGATGTTGCACCGACATGGAAAAAACTAAAGGCCATCTAACCCACACTATGCCCTTATCATCCATATGCTTATCCAAAAAAATTTTAAATGCCCTCAATGTTGGCGAGTTCACTACTGTTGCAGGTAGGGCATTCCACGGCCTCACCACTCTTTGCGTAAAAAACCCACCTCTGACCTCTGTCCTATATCTATTACCCCTCAATTTAAGGCTATGTCCCCTCGTGCTAGCCACCTCCATCCGCGGGAGAAGGCTCTCGCTGTCCACCCTATCTAACCCTCTGATCATTTTGTATGCCTCTATTAAGTCACCTCTTAACCTTCTTCTCTCTAACGAAAACAACCTCAAGTCCATCAGCCTTTCCTCATAAGATTTTCCCTCCATACCAGGCAACATCCTGGTAAATCTCCTCTGCACCCATTCCAAAGCTTCCACGTCCTTCCTATAATGAGGCGACCAGAACTGTACGCAATACTCCAAATGCGGCCGTACTAGAGTTTTGTACAACTGCAACATGACCTCATGGCTCCGGAACTCAATCCCTCTACCAATAAAGGCCATCACACCATAGGCCTTCTTCACAACCCTATCAACCTGGGTGGCAACTTTCAGGGATCTATGTACATGGACACCTAGATCCCTCTGCTCATCCACACTACCAAGAATTTTACCATTAGCCAAATATTCCTCATTCCTGTTATTCTTTCCAAAGTGAATCACCTCACACTTCTCCACATTAAACTCCATTTGCCACCTCTCAGCCCAGCTCTGCAGATTATCTATGTCCCTCTGTAACCTGCAACATCCTTCCGCACTGTCTACAACTCCACCTTGTATACCTCAATTCGATCTCCCCTCATTCTTCTGGGCTGCACCGTTTGTGCCTACCATGGTTTCGTAAGTCCGAACGCACAAACCATGATGAAAAGACCTTCTGTCCATCCAGCCTGACCTAAGTCTTTAACTGTGTTCCACGTGAAGAACTCCCTGACACAAGCTTGAAATTTGTGCTTTACCAGATTATTAATGTGACTCCTCTCAAACCTTAAAGTAGCATTCAGATTTACCCTAACGTGAGGGGGTGGAGCAGGAGGAGTAGGATGAGAAGGAGGTATGGTATTATAGTGGATAAGTTACTGATCTAATAATGTAAAGAGCATGAGTTCAAATCCCAATTTGACTATGAGAGTTTTAAATCAGTTTAAAATAAAACCTTCAAATAAAAGTTGGTACCAGTAAAATTGGCCACAAAATCATAATTAGCATAAAAATCCAACTGGTTTTCTACTCTCCTTTAGGGAATGAAACCAATTCCCTTACTTCGGCCTAGGTGTGGCCCCAGTACCACCCTAGTGTGGTTGATCTTTAGCTGCACTCTGATATGGCCTAGCAAGCCGTTCAGTTGTGGCAACTAGGGTTGGGCAATAAATACCAGCTCTGTCAGTGATGCCCATTCCAAAGATTGAATAAAATCTCAGCCATTGCACTTCCTTAAAGTATATTGAGGCTCAACAGGCAAAGTTTCTTTGGCTCTTGACATTGAAGGTCAGCTTCATTGCTCCTCTGCTTTGCCTCCAGCCCTCAGTTCCCTCCTGTGTTGACAGGTCCAAAACCGAACGCGGTATTCATGCAGAATTCTGACTGCACCACAGCGTGATATCCATTGATTCATACATGCGCCAGATGTGGCATTATATTGCAGAATTCTGATTATTCTGTTAACTGCAGAATGCTAAGCAGAACAGCAAATTGAATTGTCAATGGTTGCAGCGGTTGGGTCTGTGCTTCATTTGATGTAATACCCTGAACATTATCATCATTTACTAAACAGACAGCTCAAAGTGGAAGCCATCGGACCCTTCTGTATGGACACGCAGTGTTGCTCAGACACTCCTACAGTGGAATGGTAAGAATTACTCATTTACTGCTTCCTGTTAACTAATTCACATTAAGTGGAATTCGGGCTCCCTTTCATTGTTGTGCTAACTGAATAGAAGAAGCCGCAAATGATCTGAGTTTCACATTCATAACAGAAAGTATCTAAATTACTTTGCTGAACCCAACTGCAGGGCATTCATACTGAACCGATGATGCCGGACTGTCTGATATCCACAATGCATTCGTAGGAGCTCTTGGTACTCATATATTGACCAGCAATTTAATAAAGAGTTCATTTCAAAGATTGTTAAACTTTTTGGTATTGGACGCTATGAAACTGCAGCTAATTTACGACAACTAACTTGAACTGACCCGAAATTCCTGAAAAGTGATCTGGTATTCACTACTGTCTTCTCATTTGGACTACCACCAGTCTGAATTTTTAACCTGCTGCTGTCCTGTACTTTCTTTCCAAGTATCTCTGTTGTTTGTCCACATCTCGATCGTCAACAGACAAACTAGCCTTTGACGTTGGATTACAGGAAGATACAACAGGTACGTTTGAGGGATGTATTGTACTTTCAAACGGTCATGTGTTAAGGAAGGAAATATTGACTTTTATCTCTTTCACGTGGCAGGCTGAAGAATTTGCATATTATTTTAGCGAAAAGTAACAATGCAAACATGTGTGTTCCATGATAGAATTGCACGGTGATTGGGAACTATTGTCTAGATTAGAAAGGTCTCGAGATAAAATGCGGTGGGGCTCACCAAAGATTGGGTACCAAAGAGACCATGGGCGCGATCTACCTGAATGGAAGCAGTCCTGTAGCACGTGTGATTAACCGGAGTGCCGGGAAACACCATGCTTTCGAACGGCCATTCAGGTAGATTGGGGGCCTCAGGGAATGCGCGGCCGGGGCCGCATTTAGTCCCGTTTTCTGCACTGAGGCGCTCTGCTCGCTGGAACTGCTTAATGCAGGGAGTGATCAGGACACCATTTTTAAATGGCGTCCCGATCCCTTGACCCCCCATGCGACCTCTGACCCCCTCAAGCCCCAACTCACAAACAAAGGGATCCTCAGGCCCCCCACACCCTCACAGGGTACCCCTGAGCCCGATGCAGGGCAAATGTCAGCCTGGCACCCTGGCAGTGGCCCTGCCAGCTGGCAGTGTCACCTGGGTACCTTGACAGTGCCGGGCTGGTATCGATGGACTTGGTGCCAGGCTAGCAATGCCAGGCTGGTGGTGTCAAGGTGCCCACGGGGCACCAACAGTGCCAGGGTGTCACCCTGCCAGAGGGCAAGCACTTGGCGGCCTCCTATCCCTTGGGAGACCTCCTACAAGTACGGTTCTGTCTGGATTCTGACTAGCTGTCTCACTCTGTGTACATTTGACAGATTACCGTCATTTTGGGTCTAAAGCTCTGTTAAAACATATGTTTATAAACCTACTGTTAAACTGGCAATGTTCAGCTAAATTATAGACACCATAGAGTATCGATTTACAGAAAACTGTTGCAATTTTCCTGTTTGCATAGGGGAGGCTTGCTGGTGGACCATACACCCAGCCTCCAAACAACGTTCAGAAGGAGAAAAAGTGCGGGTAGGAGATGACCTTATCCTTGTCAGCATTTCCTCAGAGCGATACCTGGTGAGTCAAAGATCGCAAGTTTCCTATTCCAATTCTCGAAAGCAATTATTCCCTGATTAATATTCCATCAATTTAGCCTTATATGTTCATCAGAATCACAGAAGGCATGTTCACATTTTTCTTCCATTTCTGACAGTAAGCTACTTACTTTATTCTCTTCATCTTGAATCTTTCCCCTGATGGACGCCTGATGTGCTTTCAAACGATGAGAAAAACAGCTCCCAGTGTCACTGCTAGTTAAGCTCATTAAGTAGCTAAGCCTTACGTACATATTTGAACATCAGCCTGCACTGTTGGCTGATCATTGTCAGGCAGTGGTACATTCGACCTCAGAGACCCTAGGTTAGAGTTGGAAAAATATCATTTATGTCGGATTTGCACTCCTGTTTTATTATCCCAATGTCAATATATGCAATGTTAGGTAAGGACTTTGATGCTTGCCTTTTAAAGAGACTGATGATGGAACATCTCCCCAATGAAATAAATCACTGCATGGGTTTGTGAAGGGGGGGGGGGGGGTTGTAATTGGCAATAAAAAAATGCTAAAATATGTTGGGAGCAGTCAATTTGTAATCATGGCCAGGACATGACACACGATTAAGATTGAATGCAGAAGGCCAGCAGCGCAGGTTCAATTCCTGTACTGGCCTCCCCGAACAGGCGCCAGCATGTGGCGACTAGGGGCTTTTCACAGTAACTTCATTGAAGCCTACTTGTGACAATAAGCTATTATTATTATAAAATCTTCCATTTTAACTTTTTATAGAAGCTAAATTTCAGTTCATCAATGAAATGCAGAAACATTGCAATATGGTTTTTAATATAAATATACAGAGGCAGCACAGTGGTTAGCACTGTTGCTTCACAGCTCCAGGATCCCAGGTTCGATTCCCAGCTTGGGTCACTGTCTGTGCGGAGTCTGCACGTTCTCCCCGTGTCTGCGCGGGTTTCCTCTGGGTGCTCCAGTTTCCTCCCACAAGTCCTGAAAGATGTGCAGGTTAGGTGGATTGGCTATACTAAATTGCCCTTAATGTTAAAAAAAAAGGTTAGGTGGGGTTACGGGGATAGGGTGGAGGTGTGGGCTTAGGGAGGGTGCTCTCTCCAAAGGACGGTGCAGACTCGATGGGCCGAATGGCCTCCTTCTGCACTGTAAATTTTATGATTCTAATAATGAATGGTCTGTCATTCTTGATCATCATTGACTTTATTTTTCATGCATTATCTGAAAGGTGCATATTTGTTTATGATTTGCTTTGTGGTACATGTAACAGTGCAGTCATGCCTACTTATCTTATGGAACTGGATGACCTGCATTGCTATATGAAATCTAAATTCTCTTTATTTTTAGATCAAACAAAGATGGGTTGTTAAGGTATCTTGCTGCAAAAGATATTGTATTTATCTTACTGAAGTACTTCGGTTGAATGGCTGCAGGATAAATTCTGGAAGCCGGTTTGAAACGTGTGTTATTTGCACCTTTACTTTAAAAGGATGGGGTGTGTTAAAAGATCAGTGTTCTCTTAAAATATATTTACGTGTGAGCGGGCAGTCTGCAGCTTGTGCTGAACTGATTTTGTTCCCTTGCAGCATTTGTCATATGGCTGTAGCAGTTTACAGGTTGATGCTGCATTCCAGCAGACTCTCTGGAGTGTTGCTCCAATTTGCTCTGGAAGTGAAGTAGCGCAAGGTAAGATTGTTTGAAAACCCCTGCAGTAACACTGCCGCAACTATGCCATAAGCTCAATACTCTGTCAGTGCACTCCGCATACACATTACACCATCAAATAACACCTCTCACCATAGGTATTTAAGAGGAGCTCACGCCTACACGAGTCACAGATAAAAATGACTAATGTTTTGCTATTTTCCCTTTCCCTTTCAAGCTACCCTCCCTACACCATGGCAGATAGTGACTCATTCCAGCCACTGTGCATATCTTTATGACTGAACTGACCAAGCTAACGGTGTTTAGCATCAGCTCCAGGCTTACTTGCTATCAGTATTTTTCCTTTTCCACTGAGGTAAAGCCTTGACCACGCTCCCTTCATGCCTCCCCCCCCCCCCCAAACAACCCCTGCTTCACCCCAACTTTGCGCTTCGCCTTGCAGACATTCCCAAAATCCTGAGGGAGGGACTTAAAGAGGAGGAGAGACGGTTCCATATCCTATAGGATAATTATTTTGTTAAATTACTGGCCATAGTTTCAATAAAGACGCAATGTTGTGCAATATGATGGTGAGCTTTTGTGTAGTTCAGAGTTTGCAATGTCCTAACTTCCTGTGAGGTCTCAAGTTCTGGTGTTATTGAATGCAGCTATAATTTCAAAAAGACTGGAAATATCAAGAATGTGTGGACTCTTTCGAACATCCCATATTTAATGCAAACTATGTCTAATTGATCCCATGAGGAATTCCCAATATTTTCCGGTCTATTCTCTCCGTGCACTGTTTGCGCACATTAAACAGGTGCTTCTTGCCCATCCTGCTGGTTGCATCTAAACCTTGATTCTTAAAGCTGGGACCAGCTGTGTTTTCGCCAGCAGCGTTTGCTGCTTCGTTTGATTTCACAAACAGTGCTTTCTGCCTTATTCTGCCTGTGTATCAAGTTATTCCACTTGAAGTTTCTCAATGTAGGAGTCCTTTGGCAGCGACTTCCTCATGGCAAATCTGAGTTCCAGCTTTGGCATTCTGTGCTGTCTGCCAATGGGTCTCATGGATTCGGAGGTGCGAGAGAGGATCAGACAGAGGGTAGACAAGCAGATGTGCTATCACCTCAGGCACCAAACTCCCGCAGGGAATCCTCCGGGAATACCTTTCCAGTTCCACACACGCCTCAAGGACACAGCTGGGGAGCCCTGCCTTTGTAGCTCCGCCTCGTGAGTTGAGGGTGTGGTAGAGTTCATGCCATCTCGGAACCTTGACCTGCAGATAAGATCCAGCAGAGGGCGATAGGCTGCTCAGCGCTGTGAAAGACGCCATGTCATTAAGCAAGCTTGATCCCAAATCCTTTCAAGCCATTTCGGTCACAATTAGCGAGCCTTTGGTTTTCAAATGCTCCAAGCAGGACACAGAGTCCTGTTTGCCGAATGTAAAACCTTTGTCTATCTCCTGATGGAAGGGAGAGAACAGCACGAGGGAGAGTAGCAGCTCTTTTTTAAAAATTAACTTACGGGATGTGGGCATTGCTGTTTAGGCCAGCATTTATTGCCCATCCCTAGTTGCCCTTCAGAAGGTGGTGGTGAGTTGCCTTCTTGAACAGTACAGTCCTTGAGGTGTTGGTACACCAACTGTGCTGTTAGGGAGGGAGTTCCAGGATGTTGCCGCAGCGACAATGAAGGAACGCCGATATATTTCCAAGTCAGGGTGGTGAGCGACTCTAGGTGGTGGGGTTCCCAAGTATCTGCTGCTCTTGTCCTTCTAGATGGTAGTGGTTGTGGATTTGGA
This sequence comes from Scyliorhinus canicula, assembly GCF_902713615.1. Taxonomy (NCBI): domain Eukaryota; kingdom Metazoa; phylum Chordata; class Chondrichthyes; order Carcharhiniformes; family Scyliorhinidae; genus Scyliorhinus; species Scyliorhinus canicula. Next base: position 284,134,446 of record NC_052146.1, on the reverse strand, counting down.
ATGTGTAATCTTAGGAACCTTGGTGTGTTACTGTGGTGCATCTTGTAGATGGTACACACCCCTGCCACTGTTCGTCGGTGGTGGAAGGTTTGAATGTTTGTGGAAAGGGGAGCAATCAAGCGGGCTGCTTTGTCCTGGATGATGTTGAGCTTCTTGAGTGTTGTTGGAGCTGCACTCATCCAGGCAAGTGGAGAGTATTCCATTACACTCCTGACTTGTACCTTGAATATGGTGGACAGGCTTTGTGGGGTCAGGAGGCGGGTTACTCACTGTAGGATCCCTAGCCTTTTACCTGCCCTGGTAGCCACAGTATTAATATGGCTAGTCTAATTCAGTTTCTGATCAATGGTAACCCCACAGGATGTTGATTGTTGGGGATTTAGCGATGGTAACGCCACTGAATGTCAAGGGGTAGTGATTAGATCCTCTCTTGTAGGAGATGTTCATTGCCTGGCACTTGTGTGGTGCAAATGTAACTTGCCACTTCTCAGCTCAAGACTGTATATTATCCTGATCTTGCTGCATTTGGACATGGACTGCTTCATTATGTGAGGAGTCGCGAATGGTGCTGAACATTGTGCAGTCATCCACAAATATTCCCTCTTCTAATGTTATGATGGAAGGGAGGTCATTGATGAAGCAGTTGAAGATGGTTGGGCCTGGGACATTACCCTGAGGAACTCCTGCAGTGATGTCCTGGAGCTGAGATGATTGACCCCCAACCACCATAACCATCTTACTTTGTGCCAGATATGACTCCAACCAGCAGAGAGTTTTCCCCCTGATTCCCATTGATTCCAATTTAGCTAGGGCTCCTTGATGCCATACTCAGTCATGGACAGTTGCTCTCACCTCACCTCTCACATTCAGCTATTTTGTTCAGGTTTGAACCAAGGCTGCAATGAGATCAGGAGCTGAGTGACCCTGGCATAACCCAAACTGAACGTCCATGAGCAGGGTATTGCTGAGTAAGTGCCGCTTGATATCACTGTTGATGACTCCTTCCATCACTTTGCTAATGATGGAGAGTAGACTGGTAGGGTGGTAATTGGCTGGGTTGGATTTTTCCTGTTTCTTGTGTGCAGGATACACCTGGGCAATTTCCCACATTGTTGGGTAGATGCCAGTGTTTTAGCTGTACTGGAGCAGCTTGGCTAGGGGTGTGGCAAGTTCTGGAGCACAAGTCTTCAGTACTATTTCCGGAATATTATCAGGGCCCATAGCCTTTGCAGTATCCAGTGCCTTCAGCCATTTCTTGATATCTTGTGGAACATAGAACATAGAACACTACAGCGCAGTACGGGCCCTTCTGCCCTCGATGTTGCGCCGACCTGTGAAACCATCTGAAGCCTATCTGACCTACACTATTCCATTTTCATCCATATGTCTATCCAGTGACCACTTAAATACCCTTAAAGTTGGCGAGTCTACTACTGTTGCAGGCAGGGCATTCCACACCCCCACTACTCTCTGAGTAAAGAAACTGCCTCTGACATCTGTCCTATATCTCTCACCCCTCAATTTAAAGCTATGTCCCCTCGTGTTGGTCATCACCATCCGAGGAAAAAGACTCTCACTGTCCACCCTATCTAACCCTCTGACTATCTTATATGTCTCTATTAAGTCACCTCTCAGCCTTCTCCTCTCTAACGAAAACAACCTCAATTCCCTGAGCCTTTCCTCATAAGACCTTCCCTCCATACCAGGCAACATCCTAGTAAATCTCCTCTGAACCCTTTCCAAAGCTTCCACATCCTTCCTATAATGTGGTGACCAGAACTGCACGCAGTACTCCAGGTGTGGCCGCACCAGAGTTATGTACAGCTGCAGCATGACCTTGTGGTTCCATGACATTGCGGATTGTGGTTGAATACAATTCTGCTGCTGCTGGAGTGAATCGTATTGACTGAAGACTGACATCTGTGATGCTGGAGACCTCCGGAGGAGACCAAGATGGATCATCCACTCAGCACTTCTGGCTGAAGATTGTTGTGAATGCCTCAGTCTTGTCATTTGCACATTCGTGCTGGGTTCCTCCACCATTGTGGATGGGGATATTTGTGGAGCCTCCTCCTCCAGCGAGTTGTTTAATTGTCCACCACCATTCACGTTTGGGTGTGGCAGGACTACAGACCTTAGATCTGAGTTATTTGTTGTGGAATCACTTAGCTCTGTCTATTACTTGCTGCTTTTGCTGTTTGGCACACAAGTAGTCCTGTGTTGTAGCTTCACCAGGTTGACACCTCATTTTTCAGTATGCCTGATGTTGTTCCTGGCATGCTCTCCTGCACTCTTCATTGAACCAGGGTTGATCCCCTGGCTTGGTGGTAATGATAGAGTGGGGATATGCCGGGCCATGACATTGCGGATTGTGGTTGAATACAATTCTGCTGCTGCTGATGGCTCACAGCGCCTCATAGATGCCCAGTCTTCAGTTGCGAGGTCTGTTGTCATCTATCCCATTTTGCACGGTGGTAGTGCCACACAACATAATGGAGGGTATCCTCAATGTGAAGGCGGGACTTTGTCCTAACAAGGACTATGTGGTGGTCACTTCTACCGATATTATCATTGACAGATGCAGGCAGATTGGTGAAGATGAGGTAAAGTTTGTGTTTCCCTCTTGTTGGTTCTCTCACCAAGTGCTGCAGTCCTAGTCTAACAGCTATGTTCTTTAGGACCCGGCCAGCTCAGTCTGTGGCGGTACTACCCAGCCACTCTTGGTAATGGATATTGAAGTCCCCCAACTAGAGCATACTCTGTGCCCTTGCCACCCCTCAGTACTTCCTCCAAATGGTGTTCAACATGGAGGAGTACTGATTGATCAGCTGATGGTGGCCGGTACGTGGTAATCAGCAGGAGGTTTCCTTGCCCATGTTTAACCTGAAGCCATGAGACTTCATGGGGTCCAGAGTCGATGTTGAGGACTCCCAGGGCAACTAGTCCAGTGACAATGCCACTATGCCACCGCCTCCCCCACTATTGGGTGACAGGCTTCCTTCACGTGTAGGGTCTAAATAATATGGTCAGAAAAGGTCTGAAATGATAACCTCAGTGCCTTATAGGCCATCAATGTCTCATCGATGTGCAAGTCATATCAGGGCACACCCTGCCAGCAATCTCAATGCCTTTATTTTGTTCCCACTCGCTGTGCAAACGCCATTTCAAGGATCTCGGATTTTGAGCAATCGAGGAATCACTGAATAGAAAGGATTTTCATTAGAACAACTACCCATAAAGTTGACGTGATGAAATAGTGATGCTGTTTTCTGTAGCAGACAGATGAGTGAAATCCTACAGAGGTTTAAAAATGATCAATAATATCAGCTACATCCTGCATCATTTTGTAGAACAAGAGAACTCAGCTTCAGCAGAGGGAGTAAAGGAGGATGGAGAAGAAATTGAAGCCAGAATGACAGCCATGTTAATCACTGATCAACACGACTTTCATTTAAAAGCTGTATTTGTGATGCTGCATCGAGGCCTATCGAATTCTTTCTAATATAAAATCCCCAACAACATGCTGTATATATTCACCATTATCATTATTACCATCACAGCGTGGATCCTACCACCTGGAATGTTCTTATACCCCTTCAGATGATAAATTATCAATTTAATTTTCAAAGAAGTTACAATAATTTTATTTCCCTACTTAGTGTGTGTATATGCGTGTGCGCACGGGCGCTATGTATGGGCGTGCGTGTGTATTCATATGCTTTGATGTTTAGATCCGCAGTGATTTTCTCTGGTGAGAGTGTACGGTCAACATCTCCCAGGTTCTTCCAGGTACCACCTCAGGGGGAGGAGCAAATCGGTAATGGGAGCCACATAAACCTTCATTTTCCCTTTACTGAAATAATTAGAGGTAGTCTTTATCTCCTTTTAAAACAATGGGATAATCTTAGACTTACAGCTTGCAGGTATTGTGGTAACCGTCAAGGACTGTGAAAGTAAAACAAATGTCTTTTCACATTGCAAGGATATCATGGCGGCATGGTAGCACAGTGGTTAGCATTGTTGCTTCACAGTGGCAGGACCCCGGGTTCGATTCCCGGCTTGGTCACTGTCTGTGCGGAGGTCTGCATGTTCTCCCAATGTCTGCATGGGTTTCTTCTGGGTGCTCCAGTTTCCTCCCACTAGTCCTGAAAGAGGTGTTTGTTCGGTGAATTGGACATTCTGAATTCTCCCTTAGTGTATCCGAACAGGCGCCGGAGGGTGGCGACGGGGCGTTTCACAGTAACTTCATTGCAGTGTTAATGTAAGCCTACTTATGACAATAAAAAGATTACTATTAATATTATCTTGCTGCCCAGCCATATCCACTGAGGTGCTGCAGACCTCAAAAAACTGGAATATCATAAGCCCAAATTGATATTTATTGTAACTGCCTGTTTGTTTTTTCTTCAAAAAAACAGTATGCTATTCATGCCATTGCTTATTGAGGGTTAATAAAAATTTCTCTTCCGTTAGGATATCTAAAGGGAGGGGATGTGCTGAGGTTACTGCATGGACACATGGATGAATGTCTGACTGTACCTTCAGGAGAACATGGAGAAGAGCAGCGCAGGTAACTACACTGGCCTGGCGAAGCTGTGGGGGAAACTGAAAGAAGTTGTTAGAATGGTGCAATGCCACGGGCTGTTTGCAGGAACTATCAACACATATCAAATGGATTCAATTATTGTGCAAACGATAGCCGTGGCATGATTTTGACTACACTAAAGGTGCTACATGAGCTGCGGTTGTTGTTGTTGTGTTGCTGAAGCTACAGCAGCTTGAAATTGCAAGACCTGGATACTTCTGTTGTTCCAGATATTCTAGGCAGTAGAATAAGGTGGCCCAGGTACATAGCCATGAAAAGGACATTTAGTAGCACAGGGCTAAAGAGCTGGCTTTTAAAGCAGACCAAGGCAGGCCAGCAGCACGGTTCAATTCCCGTACCAGCCTCCCCGAACAGGACCTGCAATTACCACTGGTTTGCCAACATAGGGTGTACCCACAATGCTGGAACATAATTCTGCGTCTCTCCATACCCTGAATTTGTGAGCTGATTGGCACGTTTGAAACAACATCTGTCCAACTGGAAGACGTTAAAAAAAATCGAGAGGGTGAGGAAATAAAGCGTTTTGGACGTGAGAATGAGAGATTTAACGTGGGAACATCGAAGAATTTGGGACGAATACAGAAACAGGGGTGGTGTGTGAATGGGAGGTAGTGCCGGATAGGATATATACAGCAAAACTTTGGATGAGCTTAAGTTTATGAAAGATAGGAGGCTGGTGAGGAAGGGAGAATCACTCTACTGTGCAGATTCCCTTGAGCGCAACGGTGATGCAGTGGTTAGCACTGCTGCCTCACGGCGCTTAGGTTCGATCCTGGCCCCGGGTCACTGTCCATGTGGAGTTTGCACAGTCTCCCCGTTTTTGCATGAGTCTCACCCCACAAGCCAAAAAGATTTGCAGGGTAGGTGAATTGGCCACGCTAAATTGCCCCTCAATTGGAAATAAAAAGAATTGGATACTCTAAGTTTATATTTTTAAAATAATGTGCAGATTCCCAAGGTACCTCTGGCTTTGGGATTCAAACCCTTCGTCTCAGGGACCTTGGGCCAGCGCCGTTTGGCACTGGTCGCCACAAACGGGGACCAGATGAAACGGCACTCGTGGGGGTCTCCAAGGGGATCTGAGACCCCCAGCTGTGTGTCCTTTGGGCAGGGTGGTGCCCTGGCATTGCTGGTGCCACCTGGGTACCCTAGCAGTGCCAGCCTGCCACCCAGGCACTTCCAGCCTGCCACCCTGGGAGTGCCCCCTGATGCCAGACGAGCAATGACAAGGTGCCCAGGTGGCACTGCCAGCTGGACAGGTACTGCCAACGTGCCAAGGTGACAAGCAGACATTTCTTGTGGGAGCGTGATTGGGCTGGGGTTGCCCACCGTGGGTGTTGGGGGGTGCGGAGAGCGTGGGAGGCTGGGAGAACCTATCATGTTGTGTTCGGGCTGTGGGGGAGGTCGGGGATTCTTTTCGGGGCCTCGGAGATGGCGTCCCGATCCATCACTACAATGGGGAGTTCCGGCGAGTGGAGCTCCCCATTGAAAAAAGGGGGGCTAGTGTGGCCAAGTGTTCCCTGTTCAGGCCCTTTATTCAAAGCGAGTCATGATCAATAGCCACGCATTTCTTGGCACTGCGCTCGTTCGGGAACCTAGTTCCCTTTTGGCAAGATCGCGCCCTCGGTGTAATTTCCGGCGGGAGAGAATCCCGGGAGCGGGCAGAATCCAGCTTTAACCTGACAAAGCATATTTAAATACTTATTTAGTAAATACTTATTTAAATATGCTAATCTCATTCATGCCCAGTGAGGGCATGAACCAGATTGCTTCAGGTGCCGCGGGCCGGGAACGTCCCACTCTGTTTGGTGCCTGCCACAGACCCTGTTTAGGGGCTCTCCCGCTATTCTGTTGGAATAGAGGGATGTGTGCCTGGCTCAGTGTGGCCGGTGAATCGTTTCAGTGTCTGAGGAGGGAAATTGAATCAGTAGCAAATCAATAGATTGTGTGGCATGGGATAACAATGCTGGTTATGGGCATCCTATTGTATAATCAGAGACACATCTTAGATCCTGGAGGTAATTACGGTTCTTCCAAGACTGGATTTGAGAAGGCATTCTGACAATATAGGGATGGATCGAGAAAGGTGGGTTTTGTTAGTGTGCATATGCAACCTGGTGCCTGACTCAATACCTTCAGATGAGGCCACTGAGGTGCCGCATGAAGGATACAGAGATATAAAATCAAGGGAACAGCAGGTGGGTTTCAGTGACGAAGTGGAACTTGGCGAGGGAATGAAGGGAGATAGATTCGAGATTGGAGAAGGTCTCAGGAAAATTGGAAGGGTTAGATGGCAGGAATCGCTCTTGCGGAAATTTGACTTGTTAAGTCAGGGGAATGAAGGCAGGAGCAAAAGTAATCTCAATGTCTGGCCTTAAACTTTACATGTTATATCAGAGTCTATGTGCGATACGCCATGCAAATGTTTCAAATAACCTATTCCAGATTGAAGTCTCCATTAGTAGTTTGACAGCCTGACATTAGATTTTAATTCTGTGCTTGCCCCCTTTTGATGTTGAACTTAAGCAACCGGACAGAATTCGAGGTGGTTAACTGGCAGTTCAAACTTAAGACATTGAGACAGGTAGAGATGTAATGCTGGACTGTTACTCTTTATCCCTGCCTTTATCCACTGAGCCAAGGCAATCGTTTAACGTGGACAAGCGCTGACAATGTGTACAATAGATCCTGTTTACTTTCAAAGTTTGCCTATAATGTGAGAAAGAGACAAGAGGCTGCGTAAAGGGCAGGGGGGGATTGGAGTCATGAGAATCATATTGGAGTGAAGAGCTTTGAAGTAGACCAGAATCAAGTGGACTCTGTAAATGTCACCTGGATGGGTTATTATTCTTCTTATTATTACTCATTTAATTAATCATCTGGCATGTTCCAGGATGATCCAGAGGATGGGGATTCTCAAGAGCTCCCTGCAGCATACATTGCATTGCTAATTCAGACTTTTAAATCAGTGTTATGATTCAATTCGATCTGATTTCCTGGCTTGCTATTCCTCCTAGTTGAGATATAATTATGCAATGCATACCGCCTTCTATTATCAAAGGGCATCTTGAAATCTTGATGAAGCAACAAGAATATGAAGAGGAATATGATTACTGTGTGTTTTGCTTTTTTAGATCCCATTTGAATCAAGTAAGATATGCAGTGAGGAATTTTCAAAGGGAACCATGTAACAAGCCGAAGGTTAATGTATTCTTGTTCAACATGTTCATCTTTGTGCGTGATAACACAAACTAGTAGGAACGTTATATCTATCCAATTGAAGCAGACCTGACTGGTGATCAGAAGCGAATTTGGAAGATCAGGAAAAAATTGAATCAATTTTAGTAAGTTTGGTTTAAATGGAATTGAATAGGATTCACATTCAGAATTTGTGCTTTGCCGAAGTGTTACATAATGATTGTTGTCATTTATTTAGTTTACTGATCAAACGTTCCATGAGTTGAGAGTACACTGTGAGGAATCTTGGACTTGGTGCCCTGGGATTTCATCAGCTGTTACTCATTTCCCCCATTTATGCTGTCAGAGGATTACCTCATAGCCTAACAGTGGATTCTCAATGGTTGTCCTGTTCATGCCCAAATAAATGATGATTGGTTGGAGGATTAATGATGATTACTGGGTGGATTCTTATGCGGCAGTGCTGGAAGGAAATCAGAAAGATTGTCTTTGGGTTGATGGCAGAGAGCTCGTGCCTCTTGCTGGAGATGGGTAAGCAGCAGGAAATGGCTACCCGTCCAGCAGGGACCTGTGACCTATGACTTGCGATTAACTGACCACTTCGGCCAGAGTGGTAAGGCTGTCAGTACCAGCAGCGGAGAGGCCCCACTCTTTGGCTGGTAGGTCTTTGGAGCCAGCCGATAGAACAAAACCTCTATTATTTATCCCCTTCCCCTCCAGCATTTTCTGCATCAGGTTCACCCCCCCCCCCCCCCCCCCCCCCCCCACCACCACGCGCACACACACAGTCCTAGCACGGCAGCTGTGGCTGCAAATAGCATCCATTAAATTTCACTTATCTTCTGAGGTGCCTGCTGCAGCAGCACCCGCCTTTACTGGTGGGGCTGCCGCAGGTCATTGCTGTAGGTCTAGCTTAGCTCAGTGGGCTAGACAGCTGGTTTGTAATGCAGAATAAGGCAAGCAGCATGGGTTCCATTCCCGTACTGGCTCATTACCCGAACAGGCGCCGGAATGTGACGACTAGGGGCTTTTCACAGTAACTTCATTGCCGTGTTAATGTAAGCCTACTTGTGACAATAAAGATTATTGTTATTATTAGGTCCTTTCATTGGGCCCAGTTGGCTGTTCAGTCTGCCTGGCGTCCTTCATTGACAGTGCTCCCTGAGGCGGCTCTTATCTGGCTGCTCCCAGTTAGATCACACAGGCGGTGGCCAGGCATCACCAGCAGAGCCGGCACCTGCTTTTGGTCCCGACCTCAGAAAATCTTCAAAGGTAATTTTCAAAACATTCAGTCCTATGTTTTTGCTTTGATCCTGCCACCTTTGGTGGTGAAATGAATTAACTACTCCTCCACAGCCAACTGTCCTGCTTCCTGTGGGTTTTTACACAGATTGCAGAATTTATGGCCCAGAAACTGACCATTCAACCCAACTGGTCTGTGTCAGTGTTCATGCTCCTTCACAGCTCCTTCCACCTTATTTCATCTAACCATATGGACGTATTCTCTATTCCTCTGTATGTGTTCACCAACTTGTCATTAAATACATCTGTGTTGTTCTCCACGTGGCATTCTAATATAGTTAAAATGGGTAATAAAATGTTTCTTCAGAATTTGTTAATGGATTTATTCGTGACTCTCTTATATTGATAGCTGTCTTGTAGTGTAGGGCAAACTATTTGTTTACATTGAGGGTGGTTGGGCCAATTGCCTATTTCCCTGTTGTGACTGCAATGTATTTCCACATACCGCAGTACGGTGTTACATCTGCAGATTATCAAATTGTCCTATCACTGCAGACAGATTTCCGAGAAATGCTATCTTTAAAAGTTTCTTTTTTAATCTGTCTTTTTTATGAACGCTGGATCGCTGGTTTCCAGGAAAGATCTGTGATGTGGGCCAATCTGCACCACTAATTGGAACGGAAAACCTTTCCAGTGACTTTATGTTGCCTTTGGTAGTGAGAAATGCTATTTTGTAAGTGTTGTTGTGGCAATAAGTATGTGTGTGTTAAAGTAATCAGCGGACATTTATCTCACCTGCTGTTTGCGAGATCTTGCTGTCTACAAACAAGCTGCCATGTTTACTTAGGGGATGATAATGGATGCCAAGGTGACACTGCCAGGCTGTCGGAGGCATTTCCCGGGTGGCACTGCCAAGGGTCGGAGCCTGAGGGGGGGCCTCATAAAGGTTGGGGGAGGGTGAATGGTCAGGATATCTGAAAAGGGGGCCCTGTAACAGGGTTTCCTCACTTGAGGTCAGGGCAATGCCCATGTTTGCTGGGGTAGTGTTGGCCATGGGTGAGGAAGGATGTTCTTGCTCTCGAGGGAGTGCAGCGAAGGTTTACCAGACTGATTCCAGGGATGGCGGGGCTGTCATATGAGGAGAGATTGACTAGGTTGGGATTGTTCTCGGAGTTCAGAAGAATGAGGGGGGATCTGTTGCTCGTTATGCTTTCCCTTAATTTGCTCTGTTTTAACAACCTTTGCTCAAGAGTCGCCAGGTATCTTTTTGATGCCACCACAGGGTTCAAAGCCAAGTACTGATCAATAACTCAATACACCAGTTAGTAAGTTTGAAATCAATACACATTTATTTACACACGCAGTCAATTATTACTCATGCATAAACTCTATTCGCTAAACTACAACTACTACTAAAGCCTATACTTAGCTTCGAGTGGCCCACTCAGTCAGAGGAACAATGACCGTTGTCCGGTTCTGATACTGCTGGCTTCGAACTGGGATAGGATAGTAACTAGGAGCGTCTATCTTGTAGTGTACGTTGACTTTAGACTTACTTGGTTGGTGCTTGGCGGGCCTCTCGTCACTGAGAACCAAAAGCCAAGGTGAAGGTGAAGCGATCTTCCAAGAGCTTCCAAGAGTCTCCAAGAGCTTCCAAGAGAGCGAACTGAACTTGGGGACTCTATTTTATAGTCCCCGGGGGTTCGTGCCCTTCTGGGCGGCCCTGGACTTGGTCCCAATTAATTGGACCATGTCCCAATCGTTCGTATTGATTTTCTCCAATACCGGAGTTGTTCCCTGATCGTTGGGCGGGCCCTATGTGGCCGTTGACCTGCCTTTGTTTTAGCTCCCACTGGCGTCGGGGAGTCTGTCCTGGTCTCGATTGTTTCAATGTTTCCTTTTTGTCCCTGGAGATAGCTAATTAATATGCTAATGGCTATTGGTTTCAGTTCTGTCTGGGTTCTGCAAATCTTAATACACAGGAAACCTTGCACCTGCTTGTTTTCTCTAGTGTTGTCCGTTTTTCCCTGCACTCTTTGCGAGTGTCCATTTTGGAATCAGGACGTGGCCACCTCAGGTGGCTACAGATCTCATAGAGCCTTATAAAATTTTAACGGGACTAGACAGGGCAGATGCAGGGAAGATGTTGCCAATGATGGGTGTGTCCAGAACCAGGGGTCACAGTCTGAGGATTCAGGGTAGACCATTTCGGACAGGTATAAGGAGACCTTTCTTCACACAGAGTGGTGAGCCTGTGGAATTCATTACGACAGCAAGTAGTTGATGCTAAAACATTGAGTATATCAAACAGGCAGCTAGATATAGCACTGGGAGTGAATGGGATCAAAGGTTATGGGGAGAAAGCAGGATTAGGCTATTGAGTTGGATGATGAGCCAAAAGGCCTCCTCCTGCTCCTATCTTCTCTGTATCTATGTATGTATTTACTTCCTTGAAAGAAGGAAAAATTTAGATTTATATAGTGGAGGTGTCTCAAAGTACATTGGGCCCGATCTTCCGACCTCGTTGCGACCTCGCTCAAGCGAAACAAAGCCGGTGATTAGCGGGAGAGGCCAAAAACGAGAACTGCGCCAGGCGCCAAACACTTTGTGGTGCAACCTCCCTCCCTCCCGTATTCAAAATCAGGATCTCGGCGTAGCGTGGCGAGAAACCAATTATCACCACTTAAGCCCAATTTCCATGCAATTAACAGTGTGTGTACACAGTGTCCAACATCAGTTGTGATTCTGCGATTGGGCAACAGTTTGCTAAATACTCCTCAGTGTTCTAAAAATGATATTTACAGCCAATTTATGATTGTCAATCTGGTTCACAATGTGGTGCATTTGCATGTACTGGAAGCTACATATATTAATACGCAGGGTCCTGTTCTTTGAAGACAGGGAGAACATGTACACATCCAGTTATGTTTTATCAAACGACTAGTTGAATGGAAAGAGTTGAAAGAATTCACGTCTAACTTTTTATCAGCTAGAGACAGACACATCACAGCAAGAACCTACACATGTTATGGGAGGATAGCGTTCAGAGATCTCAAACCTATGCGCAAAACAGAAATAGGGCCCGATCGGGATGTGACGAGATCGTTAAATCTCGCCAGAGGCCTCTTGCAAGACTTGTGATGCTCGGGATGCCTCTCAAGATCTAACGAGATCTCGCGAGACATCGCAATCTGGATCTCACCCTCACTGAGCTTGAACCAGATATGCATATTTAAGTGACCAGTTAGGCACACTGAAATATCTTTGTGCCAGATTCTCTCAAGGCCCGGAATCAAACAACCGCGCCTGGGAGATCTCGGCACGGCACTGTTTAGTGCTGGTCCACACAAACGTGGACCAAGCATAACAGTACATGGGGGATGGGGGGGGGGGGGGGGGGCATTGGAGGACCCCAGGTGTTTGGGCTGCAGGCAGGGTGGTACCTTGCAGCCCCGCTGCCACCCAGGCACCTTTGCACTGCCAACCAATCACCCTGGCTGTCAGTGCCACAGTGCCAGGTTGCCCCACCCAGGGATCGGGCCGATCCTGCCCTTCCCTTATGAGGTAACAGGTAGGTTGGGGCATTGGAGAGGGTCCGGACGCCGCGGAGGGGTGTCCAGAGATCAACGATCCCTTCCAGTGCTGACAAGCCATTGAAGATAAATGTGGCCTTGGCGGGCCGATCCATGCCAAGACCAAAAAGAACAGAGTCCGATTTTATAGTGGGTTCGTTCTCGGCGCCAAACACCCTCTTAAATGCAAGTAAAACAGAATTCTGTTTTTTTCCCATAAAATCTTGCCCATAAAGTGATGGTGCATCCATTGATAGACTCAAACCTGTCTGTCTCTTAATGAGTATTAACGAGAAACTCACCAAACAGGAATTGGGCTGGGAGGACAGAGGAAATACGGTAGCTCCAAGACTAAGCCAATCTGTAAGTTGACAGTAAAAGATAGAGACATTGGGGGGGGGGGGGGGGGGGCTGTTAGAATCTCTTGGCCCTGCATATCTTCCAAGCTGCTTTGGACTGGCTTTCAATTGTCCTAGAAAGCTGCTTCATGCCTGGCCCAGGTGGGTGGAAGGTGTCCCATCTGTACTTGCAAACTGTAAATGGCGCTCCACAATGCTGATTTCCAAATGCACGTGTTCTCTTGACAGCAGGAAATGACTCAAGTACGGCCTCGGTGGAGAGAAACTCCCCAAGGTCAAAGAAAATGGCAAAGTGCCGTTGAATAACGCTGAGAAACACCCTGATAAACGCACCCATAACTGGACATAGAGGGCACGATTCAACGGCCACGCTGCGCCCGAAAAGCAGCTCACCGCAGGTTAGCGTGGGCTATGGAAGCTGAGCGACCCTGCTCCTAGGATCTCCACGGCTTGCAATGCCTCGTGAGTTCTAACGTGATCTCGCGAAATGTTGCGATGTTACTTTTTAGCAAGTCTGCATATTAGAGTGAATATGCAATTTCCCGAGGTACCTGAGGCGTTGGGATCTATCCCCTTCGTCTTGCAGACCTCAGGCAAGCGCTGTTCAGTACTGATCTCCACAAACGGTGACCAGACGGATTGGCACTCATGGGGGTCTCCCAGGGGATCGGAGGCCCCCAGGTGCACTGAAAACCGGTCCAAAGCAGTATCTTTGGGCAGGGTGGTACCCTGGCACTACTGGTGCCACCTAGGCACCCTGGCACTGCCAGCCTGGCACCCTGGCAATGCCAGCGCCACCTGGGTGTCAGCCTGGCACTTCCATGGTGCCCAGATGGCACTGCCAGCTAGCAGTGGCACCGTCAGAGTGCCAGGCTGGTACTGCCAAGCTACCATTTTCTGTGTGCCGTCAGTCAGGCTGGGGTGCCTTATGTAGGTATTGAGGGGTGGGGTGCTCAGGGATCCTTCCATAGTGCGATAGGGCTGGGTGGGATGGGGTCCGGGGTCACGTTGGAGGCCTCGGAGATTGGGAAGCCCTTTTTAAAGGGCGCCCTGATCTCTCGCTAGGGGCTGGTTTAGCACAGTGGGCTAAACAACTGGCTTGTAATGCAGAACAATGCCAGCAGCGCGGGTTCAATTCCCGTTCCGGCCTCCCCGAACAGACGCCAAAATGTGGCGACTAGGGGCTTTTCACAGTAACTTCATTGAAGCCTACTTGTGACAATAAACGATTATTATTATTGTCATCATTATCTTTATTATTATTATTATTATTAATAATAATAATATTATAATACTGAGGTGTTCCGGCGAGCGGAGCTCCTCGATGAAGAAATTGGGGCTAGTTGTGGGCACGTTTCCCATTGAGGCCCCCCATTTAACGTGAGTGGCGTTTTCTAGCCATGTATTTCGCTGCGAGTGCCAGGAAACACGCGGCTAAACGCACACGGTATGGGATTTTGTTTCTATTTAGTTGAATTGTGTCCAGAGTTTCTCTGGTTGAATCACACCCATCGTTTCTCTTTTCTAAGGGGCAGGTTTTCTGCTCCGCACTTGGATCATTTCTATGCTGAAAACATGTGCTTCATGAAACAGAAGTCTGAATGTGACTCGTGAACAGAAGTCACCTGTGTGTGTTTAGTCTTTTCTTCAGACATTTCTATGCTTAATGTAGTGGTACATTCAATTGGAAATCTGTGGATTTTATGTGATGCTCTCCTTCATTTACTTTTGTTCTTATATTTACTCCTGACACACCTTCAAATCAATAGCGGAATATTGATGGGACCTCTCAGGATTCATAAACATGTGGGTCAGTCAGGTCTGTGGAGTTCTCCAGCTGGATTGTACTGATGGTAGGAGGACTGTTCACTATCAGCCTAAGCTTCTCTTTTATCGAACAGGAACTGGCCTTATCTGTCTGCCCCCTTGTCTGGGAGCTGTGAAATTTCAGACAGAAATAGGACCTGATTAAATAAATTGTGCTTCGTCATTGCGAATCTTACTGTCGTACACATTCTTTATCAGTGTGTCACTACTATACTAGCTATGGATAAGTGCTATTTCCCAGAGTGCATGTGTTAATCCCATTATATGCGCCTGTGGTTGGTTATCAAGCATATGGGCGCGATTCTCCAGAAAGATTTCTAAGTAGCGAGCAGGAATTGCCGCAGGTTTCTTGGCACCCAGCCCAGCGAGGCTGGCAATGTTAATTGTTACACTTAACGCAAATGCCTGCTCGCCAGCTGAATTGCCAGGATGCGCTCGCCACCCCCCCGCTAACAAGGTCGAGCAGCATTGAAGCTGCATTTAAGCCAACCCCAGCCAGCTCGCAATAATGGCGGCGAGGAGACCAGCCCCAAGATTCGAGGATGCTGAGCTCGGGAGGCTGATAGACACTGTGGAAGCCAGGAGGAATGTTCTGTTTCCCCGGAGGTCCTGGATGGTCAGCCATAGGGTAGCCAGTGCCGCATGGGATGAGGTAGCGGCGGCAGTGAGCTTGGGGAGTGTGACCAGGAGGACTGGCTTCCAGTACAGGAAGAAGGTCAATGACCTACACCGGGCAGCACGTGTGAGTAGACACCAACGCACCCCCTCCCCCTGGGAGATCTCCCCCCACGGGAGCGTCCACTCTCCCCCTTCAACCCTTCCTCCACCCCTCCTCCCTTCAAGCCCCCCAACCCTTTCTTCACGCCCATCCCCTCCCACCACTGTCAACCATGCGTGTGGCTAACGATGGCCTCTCTGTGTCTCCTCGGGAATACCTCTCCCACAATCGGCGGGAGAGGGCACTGACAAACGGTGGTCTGCCAGACACCACCTTTGAGGAGTGAGCCCTGGAGGTGGGCGGTATGGCCGAGGACAGGGCGGTCACCAACGTGGAGGCTGTCGGATGCTATAGAGGTGAGGAATCACCTGGCCCCACCCGGAGGACCTGTCAAATGTGAGTTGCTATTGCCTTACTGACTGACCCATCCCTCTCATTGACCACATGTCCATTCTCCCGCCATGTCCTCCAGGTGATGGCGCCGGCCCATCCCGGGAGGCTCCCTCTCCAACCTCCCAGGAGATCAACTCAGAGTAGAGCTCCGGGGATGCCACTGTACCAGCCGTGTCACAGCTGTCATCCCCAGCCTCCACCAGCACAGATATACGCACCCCGGTGGGTCATGTTAGTAGTCAGGCTTCTGGGGCAAAATCTGGTTAGCACCACACTGCTGCTGATATTCATCAGGTGGGGGCAGGAACCCTCAGGCGAGACTGCAGCCGGAGGGCTGCTGTATCCCAGGACCAGCTGGGTCCCAGCCTGATGCTGAGCCTGTGGAAGAAGTCATCCCGGAACTGATGGAGATTATAGGGTGTGGGCGGGACATTCAGATGGAGATGTCAGCGACACTCAAGTATAATAATCTTTATTGTCACAAGTAGGCTTACATCAACACTGCAATGAAGTTACTGTGAAAATCCCCTAGTCGCCACATCCAGTGGTTGACATGGTGGTGCCGTGGGCGGTTGCCTCCCACCACCCTCCCAAGGCAGCCCATCCCAGTGGAGCGTCCCCCATCCCCAGACGGGGGTCCCCCACCCCTTCGCTGAGCATTGGGGTGGCATGCCTAGCGCCCCCAGGCTCTTTGCCTGTGAGCAAAGATGGCTACTCACCTCCTCGGCTCCCCACAGAAGCACTTCTGCCAGGTTCATCAGCTAATCGGTGCCAGCTTGACCACTTGCTGGGGAGGTCGCTGAATGCCGGGAGGCTGTTGGATATGGGGTGGCTCTTGTTAATTGTGTGGAAATAAGGCTTAAGTGGTGATAATTGCTTTCTTGCCACGCTATGGCGAGATCCCGATTTCGCCTACAGGAACGGGCCGGTTGCATCGAAACCTTTTTTGGTGCCTGGCGCGGTTCCCGTTTTTGGCTTCTCCCACTATTCACCGGCCTCGTTTCGCTCGAGCGAGAATCGCATCCATATGCTTGATAAATAATGGCTCCAACTCAAAAAATAATTGGCACACAGTATTTTGTGTTTTAAATGTATCGGTATATTTTGCGTTTTAAATATATAGGTATATGGTTAGGTGTTTTGTGTGCATGTCCAACTTCTCAACCTATCTACATGACTGAAGAGCGATTGGAACCCATGCCCTCCCGATTTAGTAGCGAGAGTTCTGCCAACTAAGCCAAGCTAATGATGATCATGATTTGGCCCATTGAATCTTCCTCCTGTAACATCAATTCCTTTCCTTTTGCGGTATACTTACATGTTTTGACCTTTGGTCGTTGATTGGGGAATTTATTTTAATTGTGAGCAGTGTAGATAATAATCATCTTTGACCTGGGGGCCAAATGGACCGTAGAAAGTGAATCGTCCATTATGCACCTGCCCTGGTCTTCCCTTCCGCCAACTTTATTGGCGCGCCTACTAATTTTGCTTTGTATTTAAATGCACAAGTACAAAGTGGTTACACTCTGAACCAGTGCTTAATTTGTAGTGTAAATCTGGAGTGACATTGGACCTGACTCCAAAGTACACAGAAACGTACTTGTCTTAGTCTGTCAAAGTCATCTTAATTAATTTAGCCACCATTTCATGACGTATATCTGTACTCTTCAATAGACAATATTAATCATTTCTGCATGCATTGTTTTGTTATGAGTGTTTTTTTATTCCTAATTTACCAAATTAAACGCTTATACAGTGCTGTTTTGGGAGTCATGCAGGATTACGTACAGGTTGTGGGAGCACAGCACAACAGTACAAGAAACATGGCTGCAACATTTATAATCACCTTCAGCCAGAAGTGCCGAGTGGATAATCCATCTCGGCCTTCTCCTGAGGTCTCCAGCATCATAGTTGCAAGTATTCAGTCAATTCAATTCACTGCATGTGATACCAAACAACAGGGAAGGCATTAAAAGGCTATAAAACCCTATCAATATTCCAACAGTAGTACTAAATCCTTTTTCTCCAGAACTTGCTGTGCCCCTAGCCAAGCTGTCTCCAACACTGACGTCTACTCAACCTTCCTAATTGGCACCCCACCTTAGCCATTCACTTTCTCACCATTGACACACAGTGGTAACAGTGTGTAGTATCTAGAAGATGCAGCAACTCACCAAGGTTCTTTTGCCAGCACCTTCCAAACCTATGACCTGTACCATCTAGAAGCACACGGGTAGCAGATCAATGGGAACACCATCACATGCGGGTTCCCCTCCAGGCCACTCAGCATCCTGACTTGGAACTGTATCACTGTTCCTTCACTGTCGCTGGGTCAAAATCCTGGAACTCTCTCCCGAACAGCACTGTGGGTGTACCTACATCACATGGAGTACAGCGGGTCAAGAAGGCAACTCGCCATCACTTCCTCAAGGCAATCACGAATGAGCAACAAATGCTGGTCTAGCCAGAAAAGCCCACATCCCTTGAATGAATAAATGAAAATAGGCACAACCCACCAATGTCTTGGGCATATTGCGTGCCTTGCCCTTCCCACCATAGGGTGGTTGTTGGGGGGGGGGGGGGGGTGGTGTCTTTGGTGTGACCAGAAGACACTGCCAGTGGGAAGGGCAGGAAAATTCAGCCCTTTGTCTCTGGTTACGAAAAGCTTTCAGAATTTAAAAGATTTTAGGTCAGGCAGCATCATATCGTGTTGAAGAGAGAGGAGGAACATTGTAAAGTGAGCTCTTCAATTGAGAAATCCGTAAAGGTATTGAAAGCTTTATGTCGGGCAGTTTTATTACAGCGTGAGGCTACAGCCAAGAGGTTATCCTTTTTCTTCTGCTTCCTTTTTGCTTATTGATGGGTCTAATAGTCTAATCAGATCTGCAGCAGGCATTCATCACTGTCAGTTAGGTCTGAACTGTATTGCTTCTTCTTTGAGATGACTAATCAGCATTGCATAAAAAACATCTTTTGAGAGTATAAATAAAATCCTTTATTCGGTTTAGTGATATCAAGGGCTTTTTGCTCCATAATTAAGGACAGTATCTCCATTGAACAGCAATTTACATTCAAAGCCCTGGCCTGATTTTTACTCAGTCGGCCTGACGCAACTCCTACATATCTCAGAGCTAATTTACATTTTTTAATCCTGCAGCCACAGAGTAAATTTTACCAGCTCGGTATACTTGTCCTCATGTTGCAGGTGCTATTATGTCCATGGGATAGCGTGGTTATTTTCAGAGTGCTAAGCTCCTCACATTACATGTGCACCCAACAGCTAGTGTAAAGTTAGGTTTCTATCTGAGCACATAACTCAAACGATAGCGTTCAGAATTTGCAACATGAAATCAGATTTCTACTCTTGATGTTTCTTTTAGACACAACATATTATGGAGGGATATTACATCAATCTGCTGCTCTTTAAAGTCGTCAATATGATGTTATGCCCCAACAGCGTCGCCAATACTGTGGGTATTCCTATTTATGAACATAGAACATAGAACAGTACAGCACAGAACAGGCCCTTCGGCCCTCAATGTTGTGCCGAGCCATGATCACCCTACTCAAACCCACGTATCCACCCTATACCCGTAACCCAACAACCCCCCCCATTAACCTTACTTTTTTTAGGACACTACGGGCAATTTAGCATGGCCAATCCACCTAACCCGCACATCTTTGGACTGTGGGAGGAAACCGGAGCACCCGGAGGAAACCCACGCACACAGGGGGAGGACGTGCAGACTCCACACAGACAGTGACCCAGCCGGGAATCGAACCTGGGACCTGGAGCTGTGAAGCATTTATGCTAACCACCATGCTACCCTGCTGCCCTTAGTGAACTTCACAATCTTAGTGAACCACAAGCCTTCCCTTATATCGGTCAAATGACTACACAACCAGCTAGTTAGTTCAAAAGATGGTTTATTGACATAAACAAGGGTTACTTCGACATGCAAACACAATATCTACTACGAGTTAAACTACACCTATCAGCTACAATAACCTACACTTAACTTCCGGGTGACCAGCACTGTGCAAATGGACAAGGCCTTTATCTTGATTTCACGTGGCTGGTTCGAAGAAGTGACTCTGTCTCTGCTGGGCTCATCCGTCAGGTAGCAATCGTTGGTCTTGAACTTGGCTGGCTGGTCGTTATGCTGCGATTGGTGTGGGCACAGGCCGATCCCAAAAGAGGCAGAACACATGGCTGTGTCCCCTTTTATCCCTCTGGGATTTCGCTCTCTTTGGGGCGGTCCTTAACTTTGGACCCAATAGTTCGACAGGGTTCTGATCACTGCCTTCGCTTTCGGCCAATAAAGGGGTGGGTGCCTTGGTGAATGGGCGGGTCCTTAGTAGTCATTGACCTTAGCAGTTGGGCTCTCTGAGTAAAGGGAGTGGTGCCGATCAGCCTGTGGCTGTACCGGTTTCTTAATTGGAGTTCTATTGTTCTGGGGAACGGGCCATTAAAATGCAAACGAGTGGGGTTTCGATCAGGTCTAGCTATCTGCGTTTCAAATACACAGAAGCTCTGTATCTGTCTGAGTCCTGGGTTGGCCATAATTCCCATGGTCCTTTGCAGATGGCCATCTCAGATGGCTACAGAAACACCAGACAAGATCTTTTTGTACAACTGAATCTTTATTAATGTCTAAAACACTAGATAGACACAGAACTTCTCTTTATTCTGCTTGTTAAAGTACTAATTTTTTGTTGCGCTTAACTACAAGACTTGGACTCAAATACCAGCTGTTGCAAAGTGACGTGATCAGTATCCCTTCACACTGGTCTTATTATTTGCTGATTCCTGGACTTTAGATTGAAATGAGCACTTAAATTAAATTATTCCTCAGAACATACCCCTTGAGATTCTCTGTTTTCACCAAACTCCAGCTACACTCTAATGGAACAAGACAGCATTCCGTGCAGACAAGCCAGCACTGAAGGAGCCCTCCTTTTATGGCCCCTAATTCAAGGCTTCTGAAACTGGATTAAACCAGTCGTCCAATTAAGAGCCTGTAAACCCCTGTTTTAAAGTCACAACTACGCTTCACCAGTCAAAAAAGCAACTTTTATTTAATTGCTAAATTAAAGAACAATCGAGACATTAGATTGAAATTAGCCCTTAAATTTAATTATTCTTTAAAACTTACCCCTTGAGATTCCCTGTTTCACCAAATTCCAGCTACAAGACAGCAGTGAGATTCTCCTCAAACCCACCTCTTTAACCAAATATATAGCAATCTACCCTAATGTCCCCTTATGTGGCTCTGTGCTAAATTTTGTGTTACAACACTCTTGTTGTATTATGTTAAAGACGCTATATAAATACAAGTTGTTGGTATGGATGACAGGACAGGTGACTGAGCATTTGGAAAGAGGTGGATTATGCAGAAAATCTTAAAAGAGAAGAGATGGAAAGACCAAGAGGTTTGGGAGAGGGAATGCCAGATCTTAGGTTCTAGTTGACTCGAATCATGGCCGCCACTGGTGGACGGAGGAAGTGGAGGATGTGCAAGGCTACAGAGTTGGAGAAACGCAGTGTTCTTGGAAGGATGGATGTGGAAGGATTTGGATAAGAGAACTTTAAAATAATGCTGCAGTTGGGCCAGGAGTGAAAGAATGTCGGGCAGTGAGCAGAGGGGTGACAAAACAGCGTTTTGGATGAGGTCAAATTTGTGGAGTATTGATGGAAAAATACAGAAATACCTAAAATACACAAGCCCTGGAGGGAAGGCCAGTCTAGCTTGCTGACATCCAAGGTGAGGATGACTTTGTTTTGTAGTCAACCCTATACTTTATTCAGGGTAAAAGTGTTTTGCATAGACCTACTTTGAATCAATATGTGAAGCTGGTTGATAGAAATAGGTCAGCTAGAATGCTGAAGGGACACCTCTGCGCAATAAAGATACACCCTGCATTGTGCAATGGTGTTTATAAGTGTTTCAGACAATGCAATAACATTTTTACTCTGGATGCTGACATATATAGTTGGGAAATTGAAATAAAAATGTTCTGAGTGATACGTTATTTTAAGCAGTGAAATAAAAACATCCTTATGTTCATTATTTTACCAAATTGGCTCAGCTTCTTGTTGCCGGTGGTAACAAAAAAAAATCCATTGAAAATAAACGAGCCAAGGATTCTGTTAAAATAGTGAACAATGTACTCATGTTTGCCAATTTGCTAAAGTATGACACACAGCGACTTTACCACTGAGGGATTGATATGGTTACTTTCTAATCCTTTCATGAAATCAAGATAAGCATCAACCAGGGCAATTCTTCCTCCCATATTGAACTCTTACATCATGGTTTTGTGAAGGGAAGATCGTGCCTCACTAACTTGATCGAGTTATTTGAGGAGGTGACAAAGATGATTGCTGAGGGGAGGGTGGTGGATGTTGTTTACATGGACTTCAGTAAAATCTTTGACAAGGTGCCTCACGACAGACTGGTACAAAAGGTGAAGTTACACCGGATCAGAGGTGAGGTGGTAAGATGGATGCTGAACTGGGTCGGTCACAGAAAGCAAAGTGTAACAGTAGAAGGGTGTTTTTGTTTGTCTTTTTTTTAATTTTCAGAGTACAGTAGTCCCCCTTTATAACTCAGGTGTTGGGGTCCAAGACCCCAACCCGCGTTGTATCCGAGCCGCGGATATCCATGATGGGGGTTTTAAATTTATTTAAAAATCTATGCTAGCGCTTCCCATTGTGAATCTACGGGGGGGGGGGGGGGGGGGCGGGGGGAGAGGTCAGACCCCCGTAGACTCACAATGGGAAGCGCATGCATAGATTTTTAAATAAATTTAAAACCCCATCGTGGATCCAATTAAAATTTCAGCGGCCGGCTCACTTTGATCCGGAGAAGGAAGCTGCTCTCACTGAAATCAGCCGGCCGCTGAAATTGACACTGCCGGCTGCTCTCTCCCTCCAATCCAACTTTTAAGTTTTAATGTTTCTGATTGGAGGGAGAGAGCAGCCGGCAGTGTCAATTTCTTTTTTTTTCCTCCGCTCGTCCCCTCTCCCCCCACATCCTCCAACTAGACCCCTCTCCCCCAACACCCTCCGACTCGCCCCCATCCCCCCACACCCTCCGGCTCGCCCCCTCTCCCCCCCCAACACCCTCCGGCTCGCCCCCTCTCCCCCCACACCTCCGTTTGCCCCCTCTCCCCCCACATCCTCCAACTAGACCCCTCTCCCCCCCACACCCTCCGGCTCGCCCCCTCTCCCCCAACACCCACTGGGCTCTGTCTCCTCCTCTCCCCCCAACACCCACTGGGCTCTGCTCCTCCTCTCCCCTCCCCCCCCACCCCACCCACCTCACACCCTCCGGTTCGCCCCCTCTCCCCCCACAATCTCCAACTAGCCCCCTCTCAGCCCACACCCTCCTGCTCGCCCCCTCCCCCCCACACCCTCCGGCTCGCCCCCTCTCCCCCAACACCCACTGGGCTCTGTCTCCTCCTCTCCCACAACACCCACTGGGCTCTGTCTCCTCCTCTCCCCTCCCCCCCCCCCCCACCCCACCCACCTCACACCCTCTGGTTCGCCCCCTCTCCCCCACAATCTCCAACTAGCCCCCTCTCAGCCCACACCCTCCTGCTCGCCCCCTCTCCCCCCCCCCCCCACACCCTCCGGCTCGCCCCCTCTCCCCCACACCCTCCTGCTCTCCCCCACAGCGTCCAGCTCGCCCCCTCTCCCCCCACACCCTCCGGCTCGCCCCCTCCCCACACCCTCCGGCTCGCCCGCTCCCCCCCTCTCCTCCACCGTCCCCCAACACCCGCAGGGCCCTCCTCTCTCCCCCAACACCCGCAGGGCCCTCCTCTCTCCCCCAACACCCGCAGGGCCCTCCTCTCTCCCCCAACACCCGCAGGGGGGTCTCCCCCACACCCGCAGGGGGGTCTCCCCCACACCCGCAGGGGGGTCTCCCCCACAGCCGCAGGGGGGTCTCCCCCACACCCGCAGGGGGGTCCCCCCCCCCACCCGCCCCCCCCTCCTCGCCCCCCCCTCCTCGCCCCCCCTCTCCCCCCCACACCCGCCCCCTTCCTCTCCCCCCCCTCCTCTCCCCCCACACCCGCCCCCCCTCCTCTCCCCCCACACACCCGCCCCCCCTTCTCTCCCCCCCACACCCGCCCCCCCTCCTCTCCCCCCCACACCCCGCCCCCCCCTCCTCTCCCCCCCACACCCGCCCCCCCCCTCCTCTCCCCCCCACACCCGCCCGCCCTCCTCTCCCCCCACACCCGCCCCCCCTCCTCTCCCCCCCACACCCACCCCCTCCTCTCCCCCCCACACCCCGCCCCCCCTCCTCTCCCCCCAACACCCCCCCCCCCTCTTCTCCCCCCCCAACACCCGCCCCCCCTCTTCTCCCCCCAACACCCGCCCCCCCCCCTCTTCTCCCCCCAACACCCCCCCCCCTCTTCTCCCCAACACCCGCCCCCCTCTTCTCCCCCCCAACACCCCTCCCCTCTTCTCCCCCCCAACACCCGCCCCCCCTCTTCTCCCCCCCCAACACCCGCCCCCCTCTTCTCCCCACCAACACCCGCCCCCCCCTCTTCTCCCCCCCAACACCCGCCCCCCCACTTCTCCCCCCCCAACACCCCCCCTCAACACCCCCCTCTTCTCCCCCCAACACCCGCCCCCCTCTTCTCCCCCCAACACCCGCCCCCTCTTCTCCCCCCCAACACCCGCCCCCCCCTCTTCTCCCCCCCAACACCCGCCCCCCCTCTTCTCCCCCCAACACCCGCCCCCCTCTTCTCCCCCCTCTTCTCCCCCCAACACCCGCCCCCCTCTTCTCCCCCCCAACACCCGCCCCCCTCTTCTCCCCCCAACACCCGCCCCCCCCAACACCCGCCCTCCCAACACCCGCCCCCCCCAACACCCGCCCCCCCCCCAACACCCGCCCCCCCCAACACCCGCCCCCCCCAAAACACCCGCCCCCCCCAAAACACCCGCCCCCCCAACACCCGCCCCTCCTCGGCAGTGTCAATTTCAGCGGCCAGCTGATTGTTTCAGTGAGAGCAGCTTCCCTCTCCGGATCAAAGTGAGCCGGCCGCTGAAATTGACACTGCCCGCTGCTCTCTCCCTCCAATCCAACTTTTAAGTTTTAATGTTTCTGATTGGAGGGAGAGAGCAGCCGGCAGTGTCAATTTCAGCGGCCGGCTCACTTTGATCTGGAGAGGGAAGCTGCTCTCACTGAAATAATCAGCTGGCCGCTGAAATTGACACTGCCGGCTGCTCTCTCCCTCCAATCAGAAACATTAAAACTTAAAAGTTGGATTGGAGGGAGAGAGCAGCGGGCAGTGTCAATTTCAGCGGCCGGCTGATTTCAGTGAGAGCAGCTTCCTTTTCCGGATCAAAGTGAGCCGGCCGCTGAAATTGACACAACTGACAGTTGGGGTCCATAATCCCCCCCGCAGTATATCGCGAACCGCGGTATTGCGGAGCGCGGTATAACGGGGAACTACTGTACCAAATTATTTTTTTTCAAATTAAGGATCAATTTGGTGTGGCCAATCCACCTAACCTGCACATTTATGGATTGTGGGGGCGAAACCCATACAGACACAGGGAGAATGTACAAACTCCACACAGACAGTGACCCGGGGCCGGGATTCTAATCTGGGTCCTCAGCGTCAGATGCAGCAGTGCTAACTACCACTCCACCGTCTGCCCTCGAAGGGTGTTTTTCTGAATGGAAGGTTGTGACTAGTGGTGATCCACAGGGATCTATGCTGGGGATGTAATTATAGAGATAAGAGCATTCTGGGGCCTCTGTTGTTGGTAGTATGCATAAACGATTAGGAGGAAAATATAGCTGGTCTGATTAGTAAGTTCACCGATGACACCAAGGTTGGTGGAATGGCAGATAGTGTTGAGGATTTTCAGAGGTTACAGCAGGACATAGATAGGTTGGAGACTTGGGCAGAGAAATGGCAAATGGAGTTTAATCCAGACAAAGTTAAGGTCCATGGGGGAAAGTTTAGGGGAGATGTGGGAGGCAGGTGTTTTACGCAGAGGGTGGTGAGTGCCTGGAACATGTTGCCAGGGGAAGTTGTGGAAGCAGATACATTAACGGCGTTCAAAAGGCACCTTGACAAACACATGGATTGGATGGGTCTAGAGGGATACGGCACAAGGAAGTACTGAGGGTTTTGGCAAAGGTTGGTATCATGACTGGTACAGGCTTGGAGGGACGAAGCGCCTGTTCCTGTGCTGTATTGTTCATTGTTCTTTGTATACAACAATAGGTGGCCAGACTTCCTCTGTTGCCAAGGTGCAGCAATTTATTAATGCATTGGCGCTGTTACAAGCTTTTTGAAATACCGAACAATGTTAATCGTCACAAAGGGGTCAATACACCTCAGCTCACTTGTTTCTTCTGGCAGTTTTAGTGGGTACATAATGAACATGTACTGCCATTTTAACACAAACATCAGTCTGTTAACTTTAAATTCGTGGACATTTTGTTAAAGTAGTGGTCAGGAGGATGTTGTGTGACCATTTACATGGTCATTTCATAAGTTACATTTGCTGATATCAGTGGCAAGGGTCAGTAGGCTGCAGGGACCAGGTGAATGTTTGAACCCAATGGCTGCATTAGGTAATCAAAGAAGTCAAAAAGAGCAATAAAATTAACAAATCATGGGAAAATTCACACACTGGCAAGAGATTCTCCGGCCGTTCACTGGCAGCGGAATTCTTTGCTCCTGCCAGCAACACACTCTGTCCATGGATTTCCCGGCGGCGTGGCAAGGCTTCAATGGGAATTCTCATTGACAGTGGTGGGAGCAGAGAATCTCGCCGCGAGCGAACGGCACACCACCGAGAAACATGTGGCTGAGAGGCCGGAGAAGATCTTTTGTTATTGCTCCTTTGCTAACTTTCCTGCCATTGTACGGACCATTGCTCCAAATTAGATTAGCAGCAAAACCTTTACTCACGTGTTAAATAACATTCATTTTTAATCTTGAAAGGAACTAAAAGTTTTATTCCGGGTAAAGGAAAACCTACTCCTACTTCAGTTGGTTCTTTAACTTTCTTCAATCAGTAACTTAGTTTTGAGATGGAGATTTTAAAAATCTTTCCAGTGATTTATTTGTAAATAATAATGTAGATGCGTTGATGCTGTGGGACTTCTCAACATTAAAACAAAGGTATAGTTTAACTGAGTCTCTTTCTAATTTCCTTCCAGGACAGTTCATTATGAAGGTGGAGCAGTGTCCATTCATGCTCGATCCCTCTGGAGACTGGAGACACTGAGGGTTGCGTAAGTGACAAACTTCATGATCGTTTCCTTTAGTTAAATGAAAATGATGTAAGTAAATGTCCTTTTCAATTGAAGTACGATTGCTCAGGATCTCGTCATGGATTTTAATTTATGGAGTGTGATGCTTTGCTCTGGGAGCTGGTTGGAAGAGGATCTTAGTTTTCTGGGTGTTTAATGAAAGGCCCATTTTCCCATGCTTGAGAGAAGGTGTCGACAATGACCTTGAGCTCAATTTCTGGGTGAGAAAACAAACAGCGTCATTGGAGCTCAATAACTGAAGTTGGATTGATTTTGGTTTTGGATTGAAGATGGGAGAGGTAGACCAGCTTCTCGTCTGTTCTGTAAACTATTGTTCTATTTGTGATGATCAAAACTTGTCTTTGTGGAGTAGGCAGAGAATGGTGACAACAGCCAAATTTAACAAAGAACAAAGAAAAAAGAAAATTACAGCACAGGAACAGGCCCTTCGGCCCTCCCAGCCTGCGCCAATCCAGATCCTTTATCTAAACCTGTCGCCTATTTTCCAAGGATCTACTTCCCTCTGTTCCCCGCCCATTCATATATCTGTCTAGATGCATCTTAAATGATGCTATTGTGCCCGCCTCTACCACCTCCGCTGGCAAAGCGTTCCAGGCACCCACCACCCTCTGCGTAAAAAACTTTCCACGCACATCTCCCTTAAACCTTCCCCCTCTCACCTTGAAATCGTGACCCCTTGTAATTGACACCCCCACTCTTGGAAAAAGCTTGTTGCTATCCACCCTGTCCATACCTCTCATAATTTTGTAGACCTCAATCAGGTTCCCCCCTCAACCTCTGTCTTTCCAACGAAAACAATCCTAATCTACACAACCTTTCTTCATAGCTAGCACCCTCCATACCAGGCAACATCCTGGTGACCTTCTCTGCACCCTCTCTAAAGCATCCACATCCTTCCGGTAATGTGGCGACTAGAACTGCACGCAGTATTCCAAATGTGGCCTAACTAAAGTCCTAAACAACTGTAACATGACCTGCCGTCCAATGAAAGCAAGCATGCTGTATGCCTTCTTGACCACTCTATCGACCTGCGTTGCCACCTTCAGGGTACAATGGACCTGAACTCCCAGATCTCTCTGTGCATCAATTTTCCCCAGGACTCTTCCATTGACCATATAGTCCGCTCTTGAATTGGATCTTCCAAAATGCATCACCTCGCATTTGCCTGGATTGAACTCCATCTGCCAGGGGCTGGTTTAGCTCACTCGGCTAAATCGCTGGCTATTAAAGCAGACCAAGCAGGCCAGCAGCACGGTTCAATTCCCGTACCAGCCTCCCCGGACAGGCGCCGGAATGTGGCGACTAGGGGCTTTTCACAGTAACGTCATTGAAGCCTACTCGTGACAATAAGCGATTTTCATTTTCATTTCATTTTCATTTATCTGCCCAACTCTCCAATCTATCTATATTTTGCTGTATTCTCTGACAGTCCTCCTCGCTATCTGCAACTCCACCAATCTTAGTATCATCTGCTAATCAGACCACTTATACCTTCGTCCAGATCATTTATGTCTCTCACAAAAGAGGATAATTCATAAGACTTCATGATTGACAAGTCAAAAACCTGTGTGAGGTTCAGAAAAGCATTGCCAGCAGTTGTATCTATTCTTTTACTTGGAATATCGTGCAGTAAAGATCATGGGCGGGATTCTCCGCTATCCAGAGGGGCAGGCCGTACCGGCGGCGAGCAGTGGCGTGAGCCACTCCGCTCTCGGGCCGCATGGGATGTGAGGAGGCCAGCGCTGGCGGGTTGGTGCCGGCCGACGCTAGTTAGCGCATACGCGGGAGCACCAGCGTGTACTGGCGTCATCCCAGCGCATGCGCAGGGCGGTTCTTCTCCGCGCCGGCCATGGCAGACTGTTACACCAGCTGGCGCGGAGGGAAAGAGTGCTCCCACGGCACTCGCTGGCCAGGCCACTGTGGCCCCCATCTCCCCCGGGGCCAGACCCCCCCCCCCCCCCCCCGAGGACTCCGCAGGCCGCCTGCCGAGCCAGGTCCCGCAGATAAGGACCTAGTCTAATTTACGTTGGCGGGACCAGCCAAAAACAGGCGGCCACTCGGCTCATTGCGGAGCGGAGAATCGCAGGGGGGCCACTGCCAACAGTCCCCGACCGGCACGGCGCGATTCCCGCCCCAGCCCAAAAACCGGCGCCGGACAATCCAGCAGCCGGTGCCGGGATGGCGGGGCGGGATTAACGCCACTCCCCAGCAATTCTCTGGCCCGGCGGGTGGGTCAGAGAATCCCGCCCATCATGTCTGTGGTGCTAATTGATGGGTGAAAATTGCAGTGACTCTGGAAGGAGCTCTTTGGCTACTGGGAGACTTTGGAGAAGGATCCTTGCAATGATCGTCTCTTTCACAGGCAGAAGGAAACTCTTCTGTAGTTACCCAATTGGACTTGTCTCCCTTTGTTAATGTAGTGATGATCAGAGAGACCCTGAGGTTCCCCAACATGCACTGTTAATGTCAGTGCTCGTATATGATGGAGGAATAATAATAATCACCTATTGTCACAAGTAGGCTTCAATGAAGTTACTGTGAAAAGCCCCTAGCCGCTAGTGAGTGTTTTAGAATTTCATCAGGCTTTTCATTTTCTCCAGAGGTTTCTGTTATTTTTCTGTTGTTCAAGAAAACACTCGAGAGCCGACTGGAGTCTTATCTGCATCGTGTGCCCTGATTTGCGTGTCTAAAATAGGCTCCTGTCTAAAGCGATGTGAGCTTCCCGTGTAGAGGCTCCTTGGAAAATAGTAGAGGACATGAATGGTGTAAGATTGAGGTGGTAAGTGTATCCCCACAACCTGCCATTAGCCCCACCTGGAAAAAATTAAAATCAATGCCATAGAGTTTGTTAATGTATGAATATAAGATATAAAAGTTCCTTGAGCCTGCTCCGCCATTCAATAAGATCTTAGCTGATTGGATTGTGGCCTTAACTCCTTTCACTCCCCTGGAGATCTGTCTAAATCAGCCCTAAATATAGTCAACGACCCAGCCTCCAGTGATCTTTGGGGTAGTGAATTGCAGAGAATAACGTCCCTCTGAGAGAGGAAATCCCTCTTCATCTCTGTCTTGAATAGGAGACGTGTTAATTTGAAACTGTGTTCCCGGTTTTAGATTTCCCCACAAGAGGAAACATCTCTCGGCACCTACCCAGTCATGCTCCCTCAGAATCTTATATGTTTCAATGATATCACCTCCCATTCTTTTAAACTCCAATGAGTATAGGCCCAACATGCTCAATCCTTCATCAGTGGACAGCCCTTTCATGCCAGGAGCCAATCTAGTGAGCCTTCTCCGAACTGCCAGCAATGACAATTTTATTCCCCCTTTTAATATGGAGACCAAAACTGTACTCAGTATAGCAAGTACACAAACAAACAATTCACCATGAAGCACCAGCCTTGCACCTAATGTGGTTAGTGTTATACACCTCTTAGTTGGTATCAATTGAACGATTGAATAGCTCTTATTTATAATATTTCATCGCTACAGCATGTTTTTGCCTGGTGTGGTTTTTTTGAACAACAATGATTCTTTGATTTCAATACCAATTTCAATGCACAAATATAAATGTAATGTTCATTGCCCTTTTGGTTTTAGATGAATCACATTTGCCCCTAATTTTCTAGTGCAGTGATAAACCTTACCATCAATTGTTGTACAAAAGCTATTCCGTACAAATGGCTGGAATCAGCTCCTCAGCAGCTCAAGAAGCTGCTGCTTTAGTTTTATTGGTGACCGGGGACCTGGATTAAGCAAAACACTGCGGATGCTGGAATCTGAAACAAGAACAGAGGATGCTGGGAAAACTCTGCAGCTTTGGCAGCATCTGTAAGGAGACAAAGCAGAGTTAACGTTTCGAGTCCTTTGGCTCTTCATCAGAACTGGAAGGAGGGAGAATGTGTTCGAGCTGTAAGAGATTGCAACAAAAATTTAAGAACAAAAGACAGATGGCCTGGTGTGAGAGGGGGAGGTTTGCATCGAGGCAATACATGTATGGGATATTTTTTTAAAAGGGGGTTTAAGATAGAAGAGAAAGGTCAAAATCTAAAGTTGTCAAAATCTCAGTGTTGAGTACCGATGGCTGCAATGTGTCCAAGGATGCTGCTCCTCCAGCTTGCACCAGGCTTCACTGGATAATTGTGGCAGGCCAAGGACGAACATGTGGGCATGAAAGCAAAGATCTGGATTAATTGTGTATACAAGGTTAAATTCAGCCTGGACGTCCCTGCTTTCCTATTCACATTGTTCCCCCATTCCACGTCAATGTTGCTTGGGCAATCCAGATTGTAACCCATCGAAGACTGCCAGGAAACCTTTATTTTCACAGCTACTAATGCTGCATGATTTCCCACAAGATCTGCTACTAATGTTTCTCTGACCATTTCCTACAGAGCGTTGAAAGCTGTAGGAGGACACAGGTCAGGAGCGTACTTGTTTGTTTTAATCCTGCTCCCATTAATGGGGTCTCCCTGACTGGGAAAGTGAAGCTTGCACTTCAATGCAAATTGCATAGGTGCCTTTCAGTTTTATTTCCTTCCCAGTGAGGAAACTGTTCACTGTGTGATCGGGAATTCTTTTCAGGAACTGGGGCACAACAGGAGTTTTATATTAACTTGCAGTAGTTGCCTTCAATGCCATTCATTAATACATCACCATTGAGAGTTAAATCAACTGACAACTTTAACTCTGACCATTTTGCAGTGTACAATACACCAATAAATCAGTGGGCTATAAGCCACAAGACAAAGGGGATTGTGAAGGTTCCACCAGAGACCAAGCAACCACAGGAATTATGTCAGTCTTAATAAACAGTAGGATGAAAACAGGGTATATGGCAGGCACCAAAACTAAGAACTTATTGTGTTAATTTTAAATGTTTTCCTTTAAATCTGAAACCTGATTTGAGATCATTTGAAGTAATTCAGTTCAGTGGGAATTTTGTACTATAAAAAAAGTTTAAATAAGCAATTAATAAATGTGCCATGACAGCAGTTGTAGCAAGTTATAGATTGAAATCTCAAAGCTCTTTGTTATTGATGGATGGTTTCAGTAATGGAAATAATACGGCTGAAATATTATAAAAGATGGATGACACACTATCTCACATAGACACAATGAAGAAACTCTTTTCTTTTTTTTAAAAATAATTTTTATTGGAATTTTTTACAGAAAATATAAAATATAACAACAAACAATGAAATGCAACAAAATAACCCATAACAACTGTAACACCCCCAGACCATATCAACGCATGTATCATATCCCCCCCCCCCACCCCCCCCCCAACCCCAACAAGAGAACTTAAAAATAAATTAAAATTAACTAAACAAACATAGTCATCGTCCCCCCCTTTTCCCTCCCCCTTCCCTCCCCTCCCCCCCCGGGTTGCTGCTGCTACTGTCCCAGTACCCTATCGTTGAGCCAGAAAGTCGAGGAAAGGTTGCCACCCCCTAAAGAACCCTTGTACCGATCCTCTCAGGGTGAATTTGATCTTCTCTAGCTTAATAAAACCCACCATGTCATTGATCCAGGTCTCCACGCTTGGGGGCCTCGCATCCTTCCATTGTAGCAAAATCCTTCGCCGGGCTACTAGGGACGCAAAGGCCAGAACACCGGCCTCTTTCGCCTCCTGCACTCCCGGCTCCACCCCAACCCCAAAAATCGCGAGTCCCCATCCTGGCTTGACCCTGGATCCCACCACCCTCGACACCGTCCTCGCCATCCACTTCCAGAACTCCTCCAGTGCCGGGCATGCCCAGAACATATGGGCATGGTTCGCTGGACTCCCCGAGCACCTGACACACCTGTCTCCACCCCCAAAGAACCTACTCATCCTTGTCCCAGTCATGTGGGCCCGGTGCAGCACCTTGAATTGGATGAGGCTAAGCCGCGCAGAGGAGGAGGAAGAATTAACCCTCTCCAGGGCATCAGCCCATGTCCCGTCTTTGATCTGTTCCCCCAGTTCCCCCTCCCACTTAGTTTTCAGCTCCTCTACTGATGCCTCCTCCACCTCCTGCATAACCTTGTAGATATCAGATATCTTCCCCTCTCCGACCCAGACCCCTGAAAGCACCCTGTCACTCACCCCCCTCGCGGGAAGCGAAGGGAATCCCTCCACCTGCCGTCTAGCAAATGCCTTTACCTGCAGATACCTGAACATGTTTCCCGGGGGAGCCCAAATTTCTCCTCCAACTCCCCCAGGCTCGCAAACCTCCCATCAATAAACAGGTCCCTCAGCTGTCTGATGCCCGCTCTGTGCCAACCCTGAAATCCCCCATCAATGTTTCCTGGGACGAACCTATGGTTCCCCCTTAACGGAGCCTCCATCGAGCCCCCCACTTCTCCCCTATGTCGCCTCCACTGCCACCAAATCTTGAGGGTAGCCGCCACCACCGGACTCGTGGTATACCTCGTAGGAGGGAGCGGCCATGGCGCCGTTACCAGGGCCCCCAGGCTTGTATCTCCACAGGACGCCCTCTCCATCCGTTTCCATGCTGCCCCCTCCCCCTCCATCACCCACTTGCGCACCATCGAGAGATTGGGTAACGCCAGCCCCCCCCCCCCCCCCCCCATCTCTACCTCGCTCCAAGAAGACCCTCTTCACCCTCGGGCTCCCATGCACCCAAACAAAGCTCATGATGCTGTTGGTCACCCTTCTAAAAAAGGCCCTAGGGATAAAGATGGGCAAACACTGGAAGAGGAACAAGAACCTCGGGAGAACCGTCATTTTGACGGACTGCACTCTACCCGCCAGCGATAGCGGCATCATGTCCCACCTTTTAAATTCCTCCTCCATCTGCTCCACCAGCCTGGTAAAATTAAGCTGATGGAGAGTCCCCCAACTCCTGGCCACCTGCACCCCCAGATATCTGAAACTCTTCACTGCCCTCTTAAACGGGAGCCTCCCAATTCCCTCCTCCTGATCTCCCGGTGTACTACAAATACCTCGCACTTGCCTAAATTTAACTTATAGCCCGAGAAGCCCCCAAATTCCGCCAACAGCTCCATCACCCCCGGCATTCCCCCTTCTGGGTTCGCCACATACAACAGCAGGTCGTCCGCATACAGCGATACCCGATGTTCCTCCCCACCCCGCACCAGACCCCTCCATCTCCCTGACTCCCTCAACGCCATAGCCAGAGGTTCAATCGCCAGTGCAAAGAGCAAGGGGGACAGGAGGCACCCCTGCCTGGTCCCACGGTAGAGCCTAAAGTACTCCGATCTCCTTCCATTTGTAACTACACTCACCATCGGAGCCGCGTAGAGCAGCCTCACCCATTTGATGAATCCCTTCCCAAATCCGAACCGCTGCAGCACCTCGCACAGGTACCCCCATTCAACTCTATCAAACGCTTTCACTGCATCCAGCGCCACCACTATCTCCGCCTCCCCCTCCACTGCCGGCATCATGATAACATTTAGCAGTCTCCGCACATTCGTGTTGAGCTGCCGTCCCTTGACAAATCCTGTCTGGTCTTCGTGTATCACCCCTGGCACACAATCCTCTATCCTGGTGGCCAGGATCTTCGCCAGCAACTTGGCGTCAACATTGAGGAGCGAGATAGGCCTGTATGATCCACACTGCAAGGGGTCCTTATCCCGCTGAAGAAACTCTTTTCAATATGTGAAATTGCAAATTATCCGTGCTGATTGTTGCTGAAGAGATTGTTTACCCGCACTTCTGTACTTTAGCTCTCATACCCAGATCAAATGGCTTATGCTGAGGGGAAAAGATGTCCTCCAGTTGCTATCTCTAACTAGCTTGGTAAATGTGGTGGAAAGATTTTCTTTCTATATTATTACTAATGTTTTTTAAAAAATTAATTGAAGGAATGTGGGCTTCGCTGGCTAGGCCATCATTCATTGCCCTTGAGAAGGTGGTGGCAAGCTGCCTCTTGAACGGCCACAGTCCATGTGGTGTACGTACACCCACAGTGCTGTCATGGGAGGAGTTCCAAGATTTTGACCCAGTGACAATGAAGGAACGGCGATATAGTTACCTTAAATAACACATTTTGGGCCATCTTTCTACTAGGTTTCTGATGTTACTGACATATTGGGGAAGATATTTGTCTCTTGACCACCCTATATTTTGGCAGGGCTGGACTTGGAGCAAGATGACATTTGCAGAAATGAAGTAGTGAGGTTTGCAGCCAAAGTACACCCATTGTTATCTTCAAGTTTAAAAGAAAGGGCTCTAACCAGGGTAAGGATGTAACGTCGAGGGTAAGAAGTATTGAACGTGTGGCAGTAAAATGCTGCTTCAGGATGTGCGCGAGTGTGCTTGTGTCGATGCATACACACATGCGTGCATGCATGAGAGTGTGTGTATGCATGCATGCATGTGTGCGTGTGTGTAATCCAGTTGCACATCAGCTGCACTGCATATCTCTGCCCTGTTAATGAACAACAAAGAACAAAGAAAGGTACAGCATAGGAACAGGCCCTTCGGCCCTCCAAGCCTGTGCCGACCATGCTGCCGGTCTAAACTAAAATCTTCTACACTTCCGGGGTCCGTATCCCTCTATTCCATCCTATTCATGTATTTGTCAAGACGGCCGTTAAACATCACTATCGTCCCTGCTTCCACCACCTCCTCCGGCACCGAGTTCCAGGTACCCACTACCTTCTGTGTAAAAAAACCTGCCTCGTACATCTACTCTAAACCTTGCCCCTCGCACCTAAAAACTATGTCCCCTAGTAATTGACCACTCTATCCTGGGAAAAAGCCTCCAACTGTCCACTCTGTCTATGCCCCTCATAATTTTGTAGATCTCTATCAGGTCGCCCCTCAACCTCCGTCGTTCCAGTGAGAACAAACAGAGTTTATTCAAACTCTCTTCATAGCTAATGCCCTCCATACCAGGCAACATCCTGGTAAATCTCTTCTGCACCCTCTCTAAAGCCTCCACATCCTTCTGGTAGTGTGGCAACCAGAATTGAGCACTATATCATTGAACACAATGATATTGATGGTGGTGTCCCCCACTGGAATGAAAGTATGAAAGCTGGCTGAATCCCTTATTTCTTGCAGTTTCCCCTCTCCCATATGTTAGGTTGACCTGTGAGAGCAGTGGGTTACTGTGCGGTCTCAGAAAGAGTTGTGAAAATGTTGATGTAATAATTGGTCATCTGAAAGAAATAGGGGGCACGATCTAACGGAAAAGATTCAAAATGTCATTTGTGGTGGGTTTTGCTGGGAGTTTCTTCCTGGCTCTGTCAGTGCCTTCCCCACCACTATCTAACGACACGTAGTCACTTTTATGGGCCCTGGAGAGTTTCTCACCTGGCTAACCCAAATTATTTTAATCACTGGTGAATTGAACTCACTAGCCAGACCGGCTCCTCAGAGATCGGGCCTCCATTTTGAAAGGGTGCCCTGAGCAATAAATGCGCTTGAGGGTACCCCACAACCCCCACCCATGGGCAATGTCACCCCCCCAATCATATAGGCACTCTCCTCCCCCCCCCCCCCCCCCCAATCCCAAGTGTTGACAGCCCGCTATGGGGTTGCTGAGGCCCCCTCCTCTTATCAGGCTTTCCCACACCCCCTTTCGGGTACCCCCTTCCAAAACCCCCGCTCTTCAACCCCCCAAACTTCCAGAACCCCTTCGTACCCACCCTGAACCCCCTACCCTTCATACACCCTGTCCACCCTCCTTTCATGGGCATGCCCCCCCCCCACCCCCTCAGGACCTGACCCTTGGCTGTGCCACCCTGGCACCCAGGCGTTGCCACTCTGGCAGTGCTCCTGCTAGATTGGCAGTGCCACCTGGGCACCTTGGCATGGCAGTGTGGCATCGCCAAGGTGCCAACCTGGCAGTGCCAAGCTGTTTGCATTCCAGGGGTGGTGCAGGGGGCTTCCCTGCCATGTCCCTGACCACCCAGGGGCCTCCGATGGCCTGGGAGACCCCTGGGTGCTCTTTCGCCTGGTCCACATTTGTGTGGGCCAGTATTGAACTGCGCCCGGCTGGGTTCTCCCTGGGGAGGCTGTTAGATGGCGAGAGCCGGATAGATATGGGCCAGCACACCTCAGTGGGTTTTAAACCTACTTAGGCGTGCGAGGCTTGGCCCAGCCCATTACGGGCAGAATCCTGATCGTGGCACCCCCTGAGACCTGGGTAGATCCCGGGAGGCGTACCGGCTGTCGGGAAGCCCTGGGGGAAGCCTCACCTCGGATATACCGGTTGCGTCACGCTCCGATTCTGGCAGGCGCCACGGGTAGATCGCGCCCAGGATCTCATTTCTGTATCCTGACTTCTTCACTGAGTAAAAGCGAAACAGGTTTAAATGCTGTGAGCCAATTCAAGAAAATAATTACCACAGAGTCCCTGCAGCTTTCTTTTGGGGACCGTTCTTCTAGTTTGGGATAGGATTTATGGGGGTCTGCCGTTGTCGGAGGACAATCAAATTGGCGAAATTCGCCCTTTGGTCGGCCCGAAGCAAGCCAGTCATCCAGCGCAAAGAGCTGTTGACAGCAGTGTTGCGGACTGCCAAATTCCAAGGCTCAAGGGCGCACTGAAGCTTGGGGCAGTCACCGCTATGGCTCTACGAGGAAAGGTCACAGTCTGAGGGCCTCCCGCCACAACCGGCCAGAACCCACCTAAACGTCTTGAGCTGTATGCACCACAAAATGTTTCACTTGAAATGTAAATGCACATTGTAAATATACACGTAAACAATGGGCGGGATTTACCGACCAACCCGCCGCATCGTTTTTGGCGGCGGGGGTGGGCCACCAGTGGGATTTTTTGGTCCCACCGTTATCAAAGGAAACCGGTGCAGCATCGGTGGGACCGGAATATCCTGCCAGCGGGAATAGCCGGTAAATCCCGGTCATAAATTTCCACGCAAGCGTAGTTGGACACCTCGTTTACTGTGCAAGGTACCTGGATCTAAATCTAAAGTGCAGTCACCTGCCAGGCTACGCACCAGGTGCTGGAGAGTGGGATTAAATTGGCCAGCATAGACATAATGGGCTGAGTGGCCTCTTTCTGCTCAGTATGCTTTCAATGGTTCTGTGGTCTTATATCGATGGAAACTGATCTGTATTGCATTTTATACACTGTCAGGTTTGAACTGTTATGTCATGTACTTCTGCAAATTCTATGAATGAGGTATAATTTTGGAAAGTGTATATTGACGACAAAGGAAATTACAAGTGGCTGGCACTTTTGGATCGATTGAAACTTGTGTGTTTCACATGGTAGGGACACCATTACTTTATTAAAACCTGAACAATAACTGACGTGAAAGAAAACTATATAAAAACCACTTTGTCCGTGCAGCGGGTCTGCTTTGCACCCTCGGCAATAGCGATGACAAGTTTTTCAAGTTACTTAATGTCGCTGTCCAGTGACTAGTTTAATGTTTCATTTTTAATTACAGGGTTTTGTTCATCCTTTCACTGACTTTATATTGATTAGATATTATTTAGTTTGAATTGGTTTCTCCTTGCAGGTGGAGTGGAAGCCACATCAGATGGGGTCAGCCATTCAGACTGAGGCACGTTACGACTGGGAAGTACCTGAGCCTCAGTGATGAGAAAGGCCTTCTTCTAATGTGCAAGGAAAAAGCTGATGTAAAAAGCACAGCTTTCTGCTTTAGATTATCCAAGGTATGCCAAGATAATTATTGGGACGACTGATCGGATTAATCCCGTCATTTAGCCTGTAAACCCGAAATTATTTTGTGTACTCATGCAAATTCCAGATCCAGGAAACTGAGACTTGGGGGTGGATTCTCCGACTCCGGTAGCGGCGTTCTGGAGGTGGCAAAGAATTGACTGTCGGGCAAGGTGCAAATCCGCACCAATACTCTGGTCCCCTGCTGGCGGTGGCAACAGTGGGCTACATGCCCCATGCTGGGTTACTGCGGGGTGGTGGGGGCTGCGGGGTGGGACCCGTAATTACTGTGGTGGTGGGGGGGAGGATGCCTCTGCTTGTCAGCTGGCGGAAGGGGAGGATTGGTATTGTTGGTGGGGGGCAGCTCAAAATGGCAGCCCGACAATCAGCATTCAGACGGAGTCCCGCGTGCACCCTGCTATGCATAAAATTGCATGGCAGGGAGAAGGATTTGTTCCCAGGCGCTGCTCCTGGCTCCCAAACTGAGAATGCGATTCTTAAACTTAAAAGAGGAAATCTAAGCAACAATTGAGGTTAAGCTACTTTGCAACAAAGGTGGAAATTGCATGGATTGGAATCCCCAGGACTGGAGGTAAAATGCAAAACGGGAGAATTGGATAGATATCTGAGAGAGTGGCCAGTAAGAGTGAAGCACTGGGTTCAATTTGGAATTTGGGCAGTAGTAAGTGTAAGACATATTGCTTGTTAAACACTCCCTGATTTTAGTTGGAAATCAAAGTAAGGGATTGCTGTTTCAAAAGTGATTGTGCAGTGTACACTATCATCCAAAGTCAAAATTACCTTTACTGCGCCTTGCCATTATGCCAGATATAGTGGACGATGGACCTAATGGCTGGCTACTACTAATTTCAATGATTTAGGCAAGTTGTCATAAACAAAACAGTTTTCTGATGGATATCATTACTGATGCATCAAATTAGGGGTTAAGCGATGCGTGTAATTGCTGGCCAGCTGTACAATTGAATTAACTGTCTATCTGCAGTCCCATTGCCTTTATCGCTTTTTATCCTGGATGCATTTCAAGTAGATATTTAATATCGAAATATGGTGTTGCAACATGCTGCAGCTGAAAAGTTGGACAAAACACATTTCCTTACAAGTTAGATGTCCCGTTCCCCCACCCACGAACACACCCACATGCATGTACTAACATGTTGAAACTGGGGGCCAGGTTTTTGATGTTATTTCAGTGGGGTAGTTTCATCAACAGCAGTATATTTTAAACACATTGCTTACCTTGGCATAAATTAAAGATTAAAAGGTATTATATCACAGGATTCCTGAAAAACGCTTGGAGAGATGACATTGTGTTTCCCGCCCTGCTCGCTCCCCTCCACCCCACCCCTGATGACTCTCCCTTTCGGTTTACTGCTGGCCTCAAGTTTATCTTGCTCATGGAGCTGCGGAACTACATATCCTGTGTGTGTGGAGTCTGCACGTCCTCCCCGTGTGTGCGTGGGTTTCCTCCGGGTGCTCCGGTTTCTTCCCACAGTCCATAGATGTGCGGGTTAGGTGGATTGGCTATGCTAAATTGCCCGTAGTGTAAGGTTAATAGGGGGATTGTTGGGTTACGGGTATGTGGGTTTAAGTAGGGTGATCATTGCTCGGCACAACATCGAGGGCTGAAGGGCCTGTTCTGTGCTGTACTGTTCTATGTTCTATGTTCTATATCCCTTGTTTTGCTGGACTGCACACTTGCTCATTAACTTCTGGCAGGTCATTGAGCGTGTTCCTGCCAGGCCTGAACCTGAAAAAAGTTTGCGGCTCTAGCTGAATGTATCAGACTGGCTCAGATAAAGTGTCACAGATTCCATGCCTATTTTGGGCCCAAGTCCAAAATCAACCCAATTGGTATTGATTTCCAGATTAAAGGAGACAGCATTAGATAGCACCCGGAGAAACAATGGCATTGTTAGCTTTGATATAATGGAGGAAGATAGTAAAGTTTATTATGGTGGGAATGAAATTGAAGATTAGAAGCACCCATCAAATTAAGCTTTTTCTTAGTTGAGGTGACAAAATGTTCCTGAATTGGGAACAGTGCCAAAGGCAGATTTCCCATTCCACATGGCCACAGTCACTAAGGTTCTGGGAGGCTGAAAACTTGGGCAAAGATTTCTCTTGACTCCCCTCTGCTATTTTTGCACTTCATGATACCTTTTTCCTGATTCTAAGGGCCGAATGCTTAATCAGGGGTCAATAACCAGGCAAGGGGACTAGTTCTGGGTCCCGACTTTGCACACTATGTTTTAGACATGTGCACTGGAGATATTGAGGCTTCAGCCAGTTAAAGACCAGGGGAGATGATGGCATAGTGGTAATCTCACCGAACTAATAATCCAATGGCCTAGGGACATGGGTTCAAATCCCACCACGGAAGCTAGTGGAATTTAAATTCAAATAATAAATCTGGAATATAAAGCTAGTCTCTGTAATGGCGATCATGACAGCCAACATCGATTGGTGGGCAAACCCATCTGGTTAACCAAGTGTCATGTGAATGTTCCTTTAAGAAAGGTGTCTGCCTTATTCCATGGCTTCAATGGTTTCATTTTTGTGGGTGGAGCTGAGCTGTGGCTGTCAGTTTTACTTTTGTTTTCAGTTTGGACTCAGGGAGAAAGAAGTGTTTTGTTCCTGTCTCTCTATTTTTATTTTAAATATCTGTTCCAGTAAAAAAAAAAATTGATTATAGCTATCTGCTGCTTTGGTAATTAAAAAAAAAAATACTTTGCTTTCCGGAGGGGTTTAAACCTGCTGGTGAGACGGGGTCAGAATCTCAGGGAAAGCCTGTCTTATTCAAGTGAGGATACAGAGTGCTGGGCCACGCCGTTAAAAAGGGGTTTTTGTTTCAGGGATTTTGTTTTGAATTGGAACAGTTAAGGGGGAATTCATTCAGTGTTATACATAGATTACTGTAGCTGTGGGGTGTCTTTATGTTTGTAATTGATAGAAATTCTTGCTGTGTGTTTATAGTTCCTAGAATAAAGCTTATTTGTTTAAAGTGCCTGGGAAGACTGTTGAATCATACCTCAAGTGGGCAGCATGGTAGCACAAGTGGATAGCACTGTGGCTTCACAGCACCATGGTCCCAGGTTCGATTCCCCGCTGGGTCAATGTCTGTGCGGAGCCTGCACGTTCTCCCCATGTCTGCGTGGGTTTCCTCCGGGTGCTCTGCCACAGTCCAAAGACGTGAAGGTTAGGTGGATTGGCCATGATAAATTGCCCTTAGTGACCAAAAAGGTTGGGTGGGGTTATAGGGTTATGGGGATAGGGTGGAAGTGAGGGCTTAAGTGGGTCGGTGTAGACTCGATAGGCCGAATGGCCTCCTTCTGCACTGTGTGTTCTATGTTTCTAAGTGTTCATTCTAACCAAATTCAACAAAACGTTATAGGTAAGGTGACCTCCATAATACACTTTGGAGTTTTTAAACCCTGGCACATAACACTAATGCTCTTGAGATAAGGAAATCTACTGTCCTAATCTGGACTTTATCCATTGTGTCCCATGTTGGTCTGGATGTTATCTAGGCCAATGTAGTTTGCCTGTGGTGGTCGGTAGTTAATTAGCAGCAATTAAGTACCCACTTAGCGGAAAATTGGTGATACCACCGGTACATTATCTCAATCTGAGGCCAAAACTCAGGAGGTGCCTGGAGAGGGCATTTACAGCTTGAGGTGCCTGGGTTGCAGTCTCCTTTCTACACCAGCAGATCTCTCCCTGTAGGGCTGTCAGCTGCCCACAGTCTTGGCCCTTCAACCTGTGCAGCCTGCCGGCGAGCCCTAAAGGGATGGGACTCTGGGAGGTGTGTTTCAGACAGTTTAACGTCCGCCACTGGAGGGACTAATGTCAACTGGCCACTTCAGGGAAGATTGTACAAGGGGCGGACCCAGAAACCATTGGGGTTGGGACCCTGTAAATGGTCTTGGCCTGCGTTTAAAAGCTGAAGACGACAAAATTTCACCCACAACATACTATGATGTCTAACACTAACAGTATGCTTCTGTTTCTTGTTTTAATAGAACTATTGCATGGTTTATCTACTGACAAATCAAAGATTAAAATACGAGTTTTTGCTGTAGCCTTGATGCTCTCAACAAAGCTTGTGAATAATGTGCTTGACTTCTAGCACATTCACCACAAACAAAATACTGAACAAAATAATTTGTTCTTTAGTGCATAATGGTTATTGGGATAACATGCAGTTCAGTATCAAAACAATAAGGTATAACTTTCAGTTTTATGCATCCTTTTGTGTTCTGGTAGCAAGTTTATTCAAACCTCACAGAAAGACCGTAATGAGGTTTAAATTACACAAATAATATCGGGGGTTAGAACATACAAATTATTTTCTGACTGATGTCTTTCTTCTGCCCATTTTGTTATCAGCAATGCGACGTGAGTGCAGTGAATTGAGCATGACTTACTGCTTGTTTTCCAACCTGCTGTGATTGTACCACATTTATAGTAATGTGCCATATGTCACAGTAACACGTTGATTACAGTTCCTCTCCCACACATGTCAGGGTGGCATTGTTTATGAATGCTTCATTTGTAGTCGATGACCCACCATTAATTACATTTTTATCCAGGCTTTTCCTACAAAAATACATGCCAAAAAACATTCCACATGCAATTGATTGCCTGAGCCATTGTAACGGATAACAATCCGGGCAGTACGGTAGCATGGTGGTTAGCATAAATGCTTCACAGCTCCAGGGTCCCAGGTTCGATTCCGGCTTGGGTCACTGTCTGTGCGGAGTCTGCACGTCCTCCCCGTGTGTGCGTGGGTTTCCTCCGGGTGCTCCGGTTTCCTCCCACAGTCCAAAGATGTGCGGGTTAGGTGGATTGGCCATGTTAAATTGCCCGTAGTGTCCTAAAAAGTAAGGTTAAGGGGGGGGTTGTTTGGGTTACGGGTATAGGGTGGATACGTGGGTTTGAGTAGGGTGATCATGGCTCGGCACAACATCGAGGGCCGAAGGGCCTGTTCTGTGCTGTACTGTTCTATAACCGAACGTGACCCTGAGCTTCACCACCGGGAACATACTCCGGGGCTTGTTGCAACTTCAAAGGCAGATTGGCAGGAAGCCTGGTTACTTGTCCATCCAGTGTTTTCACCCAGGTTCCAGCTGCCGGACTGAGATCACACCTGAAGAAATTCCCAGCTTTTATCCTTTTCCTTTTTAATTACGGCTGGGAGTCTCCGGTCTCGCTGAAGTGAATGGATTTCGGCTGAGAGCCACATTCTCCGTTCTCGCTGGCTGCAGTGGCAGGGCAAACTCGGATCGGAGAATCCCTGCCATAATCTCTTTCTTTGGGCTGTTGTTTCTCATCACCAGCTTCCCCAGGGC
Organism: Scyliorhinus canicula; assembly: GCF_902713615.1. NCBI lineage: Eukaryota > Metazoa > Chordata > Chondrichthyes > Carcharhiniformes > Scyliorhinidae > Scyliorhinus > Scyliorhinus canicula. The sequence continues at coordinate 284,090,229 of NC_052146.1, read as the reverse complement.
CCTGTTTGCCAGCATTACCTGTTACCATCTCCCACAGCATGGTCATAAGGATGGGCTTTGGGAGATATGAGTATTGCATTGTAATCATCCTGAGGTTTCCGCTCTTCCGAGCATTAATACAATTTAAGTAAACATTTGTGATTTTTCAAAGACCCACAGGTGGTGTGGGTCTCACTGACTGGGCTGCAGTTTAATTTCTGACACTGTGCTAACGATTGAAGGGCCTGTCTTCAGACAGGTGATCTTGAAACAAAAACCAAGACCATGTATTTGTAACCTTGTTTTAATATGTAAATCCCCTTATTAATTGCCCCATGTCAGATTTTATTAGTTTTGCCAAGTCTCCACTCATGTCTCTTTGCCATTGTGAACAATTAGTCTACATTTCTGCCCCATTATGGTTTTCCCCTTCTGACAGGCCACAATACCATTACAAGGTTCCACTTGACTGGATTTTGCACTCTTTAGCCAAATAGGCTGCATGCCCAGTTAACCGGTTGAGCAAACCATTCCTGTGCCAATGGCTCTGTTATATTAAGAGGACAGACTCCTGTGTGACATTTCCCTCTGTGCTACCATCCTTGGGGTGGAGCTGCACCGTTTCATGAATGGCAAGACTGGCACCACCACAAAATAAATTAATTCTCTTGAGTTTGACAAGTCCGCTGTTGCAGGTTTTATGATCTGTCAAATGATGGATATAACAACCAGACTGGGGGGAAAAAATCCTCCTCACCCAGTTTCTCGAGGGCACTGGGGTCTTGCTCCCTGGTTTGGAGGGACACTCTGATGCCATTCGTGAGTCACCTTTCATGCCTGGGTCCGGGTGTTACTTTTTCATGGATGCCCTGACAGTCCGTCCTTTGCCTATACTGCATACATGCAGGCGGGGGCCAGTGGTTAGCAAACTGGACTATTTCACCCTCTCACAAGGCTGGGGTGTTGACGCAGGCCGCAGTGACTCGCTATCGTCCCTAGCCTCGATGCAGACCAGAATTTTAGTTTAGGATTTTTATAACCCAAAGACATGTTAATTGGTGCATTTATCTATTGAGGTAGAAGGGTGGAGGGATTCTAATGTTTTGCCGTGTTTACTGGCTAGGATCTGTAGAGGGGCGAAGAGATTTGTGAGTTTAAGCACACAAATCATTTAAAACCATTGGACAGGTGTGTGGTGAATGTATAATATGTATAATTCACACTGTGCGTCACTGTGTCCATGTGGGCTCCATCTGTGAGCCGTTGCGCGGCTCTGCGGAGGGGGAGATGGGGAGCATGGACAGGGCTCCACCCTTGGCTCCGCCCATGGCTCCTCCCACTACCGGAAGTATAAAGTGCTGCGGTCTTGTGAGCCTGCCCTCAGTTCTTCTGGTCGTAGGCAGGCTCAGTTGTAAGTCGATTAAAGCCACAGTTTACTTCTACTCGTGTCTTGAGTGAATTGATGGTCACATCAATTTAATCGACTTAAAAAACACCATGGAATCAGCCCTCAAACCTGATCGACTGGAACTCGACCCGCAGTCCGCAGAAGCGAAGGAAACCTTTCTACATTGGCTGTGTCCTCCAGGTTCAGGACATTGGCTTCGGTGCTTCAAGGCCTACCTGGCTGCGTCGACTACCTCCGCTATTACTGAAGAGCAGAAACTCAGTCTTCTACATGCACGGGTGAGCCATCGCTTTTCTACTCAACTCGATAGCACCGACTCGTACACCGAAGCCATTGCAATACTCGACCGCCTGTACGTGCGGCCTGTAATTGAAGTTTACGCGCGGCATATTTTCACTACCCGCCGCCAGCGCCCCGCAGAGCCGCTAGAGGACTACCTGAGCGACCTAAAAGCTCTTGCACGGGAATGTAACTTCCAGGCTGTAACTGCCTCCCAGCATATGGAACTCCCTGTCCGTGATGTGTATGTTGCAGGGGTCCGGTCCAACTACGTGCGCCAGTGTCTCCTCGAAAAAGGGGCCCAGAACCTGGAGGACACAGTAACACTAGCAACCTCGCTGGAGGTCGCTTCCCCAAGTTTGAACTCGTTCCCAGCCGACCACGCGACCCCATCGTGGACCCCCGACCAGAGACTGCCCCAGGCCTGCGCCACGCGCCCGCTCGCCCACCACAAAGCGCCATCGTGCCATTTTTGCGGTCAGCCCCAACACCCACGGCAGCACTGTGGCCCGCAACACGACCTGCAGCAGCTGCGGTCGAAAAGGACACTTTGCAAAGGTATGCCTGGCTAAAACTAAATCCTCAAACTCTACTGCTATTCAGAACAATCGTCCCTCCAACTCGCAGGCCCGCAGACCCCGCAATGTGGCAGCGTGTCTGCCGAATCCGCCTCCGCGCGACATGTGCGACTCATGGGTGCCGCTATCTTGCCAATCCTCCCCCATGCGGCCGGCCATCTGCGAGTCATGGGGGCCGCCATCTTGGGCGCCATCTTCCTCGCCGCCTGCCACGTGCGATCCACGGGGGTGGCCATCTTGGACGCCATCTTCCTCACTGCCCGCCACGTGCGATCAACGGGGGCTGCCATCTTGGCCATCACCCGATATGCATATCGACGACTACGACAGTCATCACGGGGCCACTCCAGCACCACTGACCAAGCCACCGACTACCCGCAACTCAACGCAATCACTCTGGCCCAGTCGCGGCCAAAGCACCTCAGAAGCTCAATGATGTCCGTTCAGGTCAACGGATACAAGACACCGTGCCTCTTCGACCCCAGGAGCACCGAGAGCTTAGTTCATCCAGACCTGGTAAGACGCTGTTCGCTCCCTATCTTCCCAGCACGGCAAACTATCTCCCTCCAATTGTATGTACTCCCAGACCTCTGTGCCCCTCTCCTACTAGGGCTCGATTTTCAATGTAATCTTAGAAGTCTAACAATCCGCTTCGGTGGACCCCTGCCCCCCCTCACTATATGCAGCTTAGCGACTCTAAAAATCGACTTCCCTCCACTCTTCGCTAACCTCACCACTAACTACAAACCCATAGCCACTTGCAGCAGGCGGTACAGCCTACAGGACAGGGTATTTATTAGAGCCGAAGTCCAGCGGCTCTTATGTGAGGGAGTCATAGAGGCCAGTAATAGCCTCTGGAGAGCTCAGGTGGTGGTCGTCAAGATTGGGAATAGTTCCGGATGGTGGTTGATTACAGCCAAACCATTAACCGGTTCACGCACCTCGATGCATACCCCCTCCCCAGAATTGCAGACATGGTCAACCAGATCGCCCAGTACCGCATCTTCTCCACGGTGGATCTGAAGTCTGTATACCACCAGCTCCCAATCCGCCCGGAGGACCGTCACTACACGGCGTTCGAGGCAGACGGCCGCCTCTTCCATTTCCTCCGGGTCCCCTTTGGCGTCACGAATGGGGTCTCGGTGTTCCAACAAGCAATGGACCGAATGGTGGAGCAGTACGGACTGCGGGCCACGTTTCCGTACTTGGATAACGTCACCATCTGCGGCCATGACCAGCAGGAACATGACCCCAACCTCCACCGATTTCAACCGCCCAAAAACTCAACCTCACACACAATAAGGAAAAATGCGTTTTCCGCACACCCAGACTAGCCATCCTCAGACATAGACATAGAACAGTACAGCACAGAACAGGCCCTTCGGCCCTCGATGTTGTGCCGAGCAATGATCACCCTACTTAAACCCACGTAACCCGTATACCCGTAACCCAACAATCCCCCCATTAGCCTTACACTACGGGCAATTTAGCATGGCCAATCCACCTAACCCGCACATCTTTGGACTGTGGGAGGAAACCGGAGCACCCGGAGGAAACCCACGCACACACAGGGAGGACGTGCAGACTCCACACAGACAGTGACCCAGCCGGGAATCGAACCTGGGACCCTGGAGCTGTGAAGCATTGATGCTAACCACCATGCTACCGTGAGGCCCCAATGTCGTGGAAAACAGAGTCCTGGGGCCTGACCCGGGCCGTCTTACAACTCCCTCTCCCTCATTGTTCCAGGGCCCTCACAAGGTGCCTTAGATTTTTCTCCTATTACGCCCAGTGGGTCCCCCAGTATGCGGACAAAGCCCGCCCACTATTTAAGACCACACTCTTCCCACTGTCAGCCGAGGCCCGCCAGGCCTTCACCTGCATTAAGGAGGACATCGCCAAAGCCGCCATGCGGGTGGTGGATGAATCCGTCCCCTTTCAGGTGGAGAGCGACACCTCAGAGGTCGCTCTCGCCGCCACTCTGAACCAGGCAGGTAGGCCAGTAGCTTTCTTCTCCCGAACCCTCTCCGCTTCGGAACTCCGACACTCAGTCGAAAAAGAAGCTCAAGCCATTGTGGAAGCCGTACGGCACTGGACGAACTACCTCGCAGGTAGGAGGTTTACCCTCATCACCGACCAGAGATCGGTTGCCTTCATGTTCGACAACTCGCAACGGGGCAAAATTAAAAACGATAAAATCTTGAGGTGGAGGATCGAACTCTCCACCTATAATTATGATACCATATACCATCCGGGGAAGCTCAACGAGCCCCCAGATGCCCTGTCTTGCGGCTCATGCGCCAGCGAGCAAGACGACCGATTACAGGCTCTCCACAATGACCTCTGCCACCCGGGGGTAACCCGGCTTGCCCACTACATCAAGGCCCGCAATCTGCCTTTCTCCACCGAGGAGGTAAAAGCTATCACCAGGAATTGCCCGATCTGCGCGGAGTGCAAACCGCACTTCTATAGACCAGACAAGGCACACCTGGTAAAGGCTTCCCGGCCCTTTGAATGACAGAGCATCGATTTCAAAGGGCCCCTCCCCTCGACCAACCCTAATGTGTACTTCCTCAACATCATATACGAATTCTCTCGCTTCCCGTTTGCTATCCCGTGCCCCGATATGACCTCCCGTACAGTCATCAGAGCCCTGCACAGTGTCTTCACTCTGTTCCGTTTCCCTAACTATGTCCACAGCGACAGGGGTTCTTCATTCATGAGTGACGAGCTGCGTCAGTACCTGCTCGACAAGGGCATCGCCTCGAGCAGGACTACCAGCTATAACCCCAGGGGGAACGGGCAGGTGGAGTGGGAGAACGCAACGGTCTGGAAGACCGTCCTACTGACCCTATTGTCCAGGAATCTCCCGACCTCCCACTGGCAGGAGGTCCTCCCCGACGCGCTCCATGCAATTAGGTCCCTCCTGTGTACGGCCACTAACCAGACTCCTCACGAGCGATTATTTGTCTTCCCTAGGGACACTACCACGGGGGCCTCGCTTCCATCTTGGTTGAGGACACCGGGCCCGGTTCTCCTCCGGAAGCACGTCCGGACAGATAAAACGGACCCTCTGGTAGAGAGGGTACTACTACTACATTCAAACCCCCACTACGCCTTTATCGAACACCCCGACGGCCGGCAGGACACCGTTTCCCTCCGGGACCTGGCGCCTGCAGGATTAACCACCACCAGCACCACCGCCGAGGTACCCCTCACACAACACCCACCCGACCCCCTGCGCCCCCATGCCTACAGGTTTCCTGCGCCCCCTTTCGCCCATCGCACCGGTCAGGAAAAAAACCCTGAACGAAACACCCCCGGAGTCCACCCTTAGATTCACACCGGACATCAGCACACAGCCATCCGAAGCGGCTGCAACCCCGGTGCTCCGCCAATCCCAGCGGACTTTCCCAGCGACACCCCCGCCAGACTTGATTTTTTAACAGGGGGTGAATGTGGTGAATGTATAATATGTATAATTCACACCGTGCATCACTGTGTCCCTGTGGGCTCCATCTGTGAGCCGTTGCGTGGCTCTGCCCACAGGGGGAGATGAGGAGGATGTACAGGGCTCCACTCTTGGCTCCGCCCAAGGCTCCTCCCACTACCGGAAGTATAAAGTCCTGCGGTCTTGTGAGCCTGCCCTCAGTTCTTCTGGTCACAGGCAGGCTCAGTTGTAAGTCGAATAAAGCCACAGTTTACTTCCACTCGTGTCTTGAGTGAATTGATGGTCGCATCAGGGTGCAACACAACCTAATCACAAGAGCCTAATGGAATACTGACCTTCATCCCAAAATGGCTGGATTATGATGGAGAGTTGTTTGGAGACTTGGTCATATCTTTATCTGGAGCACTGAGTTCAGTTTTGGGCATGAAAAGTTATTGGCTGTGTGCCAGCGGGAAACATCTTTAGAATTATAAAATTTTTTAAAAGGTTAACTTATGAGAACAGGTCACGTCAACTTGGTTTGTATTAGTTTGAGTCTGGTTGTGGTGGAGATTATGCCAAGGTATGCCACCTTTTGGACATCTGGGGGTGGGGGGGCTACTGTAAGGAATATTGATGAATAATGACTAATTTAATTAGTGTATTTGTTCAATGCAGAATTGTTTAAGAACGATCTGATTCAATTTTCAGGAAAAACACGATACAGGAATAAGAAAAGAGGTGGATGGCATGGGATCTCCCGAGGTTAAATATGGAGATTCCGTGTGCTTTATCCAGCACTTAGACACTGGACTATGGCTCACCTATCAGTCCATAGATGCCAAATCAGCTCGGATGGGAACAGTTCAACGTAAGGTAAGTTATTCAGGAACGCACAGTATGGGAAGGTATTTAATTGGGGAAGGGAAATTATACTGCTATTAGACAGGAGCTGAGGAACATAAAGTGGGAACAATTGTTTTTGGGGAAATGCACAACAGTAATGTGGGGATTGTTTAAGGAGCACTTGTTGCGAGTGCTGAATAGTTTTGTCCCACTGAGACGAGGAAGGAATGGTAAGGTGAAGGAGCCTTGGATGACAAGAGAAGTGGAGCTTCTAGTCAAGAGGAAGAAGGAAGCTTGCTTAAGGTTGAGGAAGCAATGATCTGAAGGAAGCTTAGGTAAGGTTGAGGATGCAAGGATATGACTCGGCTCTAGACGGTTACAAGGTAGCCAGGAAGGAACTCAAAAACGGACTGAGGCGAGCTAGAAGGGGGCATGAAAAAGCCCTGGGGGGAAGGATTAGGGAAAACCCCAAGGTGTTCTACACTTATGTGAGAAAAAAGAGGATGATCAGAGTGAGAGTAGGGTCAATCAGGGATAGTGGAGGGAACTTGTGTCTAGAGTCTGAAGAGATGGGGGAGGCGCTAAATGAATACTTTCCTTCAGTATTCACTAGAGAGAGGGACCTTGTTGCCCATGAGAACAGTGTGAACCAGGTTAATAGACTCAAACAGTTTGATATTAAGAAAGAGGATGTGTTGGAAATTTTGAAAAGCATCAGGATAGATGAGTCCCCTGGGCCTGACGGAATATACCCAAGGTAACTACGGGAAGTGAGGGAGGAGTTTGCTGCGCTGTTGGCGATGATCTTTGCGTCCTCACTCTTCACTGGAGTAGTACCGGATGATTGGAGGGAGGCGAATGTTGTTCCCCTGTTCAAGAAAGGGAATAGGGAAATCCCTGGGAATTAAAGACCCATCAGTCTTACGTCTGTGGTGAGAAAAATGTTGGAAAGGATTCTGAGAGATAGGATTTATGATTATTTAGAAAAACTTAGTTTGATTAAAGATAGTCAGCATGGTTTTGTGATGGACAGGTCATGCCTCACAAGCCTCATTGAATTCTTTGAGGATGTGACGTGACACATTGATGAAGGTCGGGTAGTGGATGTGGTATATATGGATTTCAGTAAGGCATTTGATAAGGTTCACCATGGTAGGCTCATTCAGAAAGTTAGGAGGCATGGGATACAGGGAAATCTGGCTGTCTCGATACAAAATTGGCTGACCGAAAGAAGACAGCGAGTGGTAGTAGATGGAAAGTATTCCGCTTGGAGGTCGGTGACCAGTGGTGTCCCGCAAGGATCTGTTCTGGTACCTCTGCTCTTTGTGTTTTTTTACAAATGACTTGGATAAGGAAATGGAAGGGTGGGTTAGTAAGTTTGCCGATTACACAAAGCTTAGTGGAGTTGTAGATAGTGTTGAGGGTTGTTGCAGGTTACCAACAGGACATTGACAGGATGCAGAGCTGGGCTGAGAAGCGGCAGATAGAGTTCAACCTTGATAAATGTGAGTGATTCATTTTGGAAGGTCGGATTTGAATGCTGAATACAGGGTTAAAGGCAGAATTCTTGGAAGTGTGGAGGAACAGAGGGAACTTGGGGTCCATGTACATAGATACCTCAAAGTTGCCAACCAGGTTGATAGGGTTGTTAAGAAGGCGTATGGTGTGTTGGCTTTCATTAACAGGTGGATTGAGATTAAGAGCCGTGAGGTTTTGCTGCAGCTTTATAAAACTCTAGTTAGATCACACTTGGAATATTGTGTCCAGTTCTGATCACTTCATTATAGGAAGGATGTGGATGCTTTGGAGAGGGGACAGAGGAGATTTACCTGGATGCTGCCTGGACTGGAAGGCATGTCTTGTGAAGAAAGGTTGAGGGAGCTAGGGCTTTTCTCACTGGAGCAAAGAAGGCAGAGAGGTGACTTGATAGAGGTGTACAAGGTGATGAGAGGCGTGGATAGCCAGAGACTTTTCCCCAGGGTGGAAATGGCTGTCATGAGGGGACATAACTTTAAGGTGATTGGAGGAAGGTATAGGGAAGATGTCAGAGGTAGGTTCTTTACACAGAGAGTGGTGTGTGTATGGAATGCACTGCCAGCAGAGGTGGTTGAGTCAGAGTCATTAGGGACATTTAAGCGACTCTTAGACAGGCACATGGACAGCAGTAAATTGAAGGGATGTAGGCCAGGTTGATCTTAGATTAGGATAAATGGTCGGCATAACATTGTGGGCTGAAGGGCCTGTACTGTGCTGTACTGTTCTATGTTCTATTCGGCCTGGAATTTTATGACATGACTTAATGTCTGAAGTTCTCTGTCCAGTTTAGACACCTGGTCAAACTTAATGTAGGTGACAAGGATCTCGTCTGCTGGCTGGAGAGCCAGTTCGAGCCCTGCACCACCTCTTTTTGGGTTGGCCTGACAAATTCATCATCAATTAGAAACATAACAGGGCCGCGTCAGACTTTCACTGTGGAAGTTCTATCTGTTGAGAGCTGCCAGCCAAATCAGAAGCCAGCAGTTCTTCATCTCATGACAGTGCGCTACTGGGAAACTGGTAGCTGCTTCTGGTAACGCACCCACCTGAAGCCCAGGCTCACCAAGGAATTCAGGCCACAGGTGAGTGATGGTGGGAGAGGAGATCATGGGGCGGTGGTCATTTGGCGAGTGGTGGGGGGGGGGATACTGTTTCAGCAACATGGACCAGCACTGTGTGTTCAGCTGCCTCTGCCCCCCCCCCCCCCCCCCCCCCCCCCCGTGCACTAATTCCGATGCCAAGTCCCATGGTTTGGCATTGAGTGCCTTTGAACAAGGGACTGCTCCCTGGAAGCCCCCAAACAACCCGGACAGGATTTGCTTTTCAGTCTTCATGCGATGTGAGTCCCTCTCCCACTGCTGGTGAATGGGAGTAGGCCTTTAAGGGGTGTTGATTGCAGAGCGGGAAGGCTGTCCTTGATTCTTCCCATCATGAACTTAATCAGGACGGTGGCAGGGTTTCCAATTGACAGCCTCCTGTCTGCTTCACTGCCCCTTGCACCACTAAACCTGCCTGGGAAGAGGGCATTAAATTCCAGGAAACCAGTGGGTATATTAAATGTCTTGAAGTTAGATTTACATGCTTAAATACAGAGCAAAGCACATTCCCAAACATTGTACCTCAATTCCAAATTAAAATTTTGGAAGAAACCCCTACTAGATCGGTGTGGCATTTTGCCATTTCCCACATTAGTCAATTTCCGGCTCATGAAAATGTGAATGACTCATTTATTGAAGTGGTGGTTCATTTGTGTTGTAGGTCTGCACCCACAAAGCGGTAGGTAGGACCTTCAGAGGAGAGGTCCATCCCATACAGCTGGCTACATCAAACATCAAAGGCTTCAAGTTTACTTTCACACACTTAATAGAGAGAAGAGTGAAGGCACCAAGTGCAAAAAAAGGTCTTGGGATCTGACAGAATAAACTATGCTAGCCCCTTTTTCTTTCTCTTTCAGGCCATAATGCATCATGAAGGTCACATGGATGATGGCTTGACTCTCTCACGTTCTCAACATGAAGAATCAAGGACAGCACGGGTTATACGCAGCACCGTTTTTCTCTTCAACAGATTTATTGGGTACGCTTTCTTTTGAGCACTAGTTAGTTCTTTAAAAAAACTTATGGTGGTGCACGGTCACACAGTGGTTAGCCCTGTTGCTTCACAGCACCAGACATGGGTTCGATTCTCAGCTTGGGTTAGTGTCTGTGCGGAGTCTGCACATCCCTCCCCCCCCCCCCCCCCCCCCCCCCCCCCCCCCAATGTCTGGGTGGGTTTCCTCCTGGTGCTCCGGTTTCCTCCAACAAGTCCTGAAAGACCTGCTACCAGGTGAATTGGACATTCTGAATTCTCGCTCTCTGTACCCGAACAGGCGCTGGAATGTGGCGACTAGGGGATTTTCACTTCATTGCAGTGTTAATGTCAGCCTATTGGTGACAATAATAAAGATTATTATTCTTATAAAATATGGACGCGGGTGGTCTCACAACTCAAGAGCTTCTCTCGGGCCACTTTTTAAATCTCAGCCCCTGTTATGAGTGGAATCAATGCAAAATATTGGGCCTTTGTTGATGGCATTATTACAGATCCTGAAGCTGGAAACATTCGACTTGAGGTTTTCCACACTGGTAAGAAAATTAACATTTAGTAAAAACATCGGGGGCGATTCTCCGAGCCCCGCGCCGAGCCGGAGAATCGCTGCAACCGTCGGGACGCGATTCTCCGAGGTGCGGAGAATCGCCGCCATTTGCGCTGGTGCGGTGATGGCCTCGGGCCGCTGGAATCGTTGGGGCCGCCGATTCTCCGGCCCGGGTGGGCTGAGCGGCAGCGTGGATATGACAGAGTCCCGCCAGCACCTTTCACCCCTGGCCGCTGCCGGTGGGAACTCTGTGCCGATCGGCGTGCCGGCCCCTCTCTCCGCCTTCCCCCCCCCCCTCACCCAACCCCCGGGCCTACTATCCTGTGCGGCCAGCCCCTGAACACCGACGCCATGTTGAGTCGGCGCCGGCGGGCTAAAGAAGTCCCCCGCGCATGCTCAGGTTGGCGCAGCCCAACTGCGCATGTGCGGGTTGGCGTGGCACCAATTTGGTGCCGGGAAGGGAGGCTGGAGCAGCGTGAACTGCTCCAGCGCAATGCTGGCCCCCTATGGGGGCCAGAATCGGTCGTCCCCGTGCCTGTTTCGCGCCGTTGTGAAATGCGACGGCGTGAACATTTGGGCTCTATTTGGGAGAATCGCCCCCATTATGCCTGATTTTTAAGCATAGAAATAGGTATTTCTGATACTTGCATATGAATGTTGCTTTTACATAACAAATCTCTGTATGCTATTTGACGGCAAACATTAATCAATTTATTTAAGACAGCTTAACCCATCTGTTAAAATAGCAAATAGCAGTAACATATTGTTAGTGGCCACAGAGGGGTGCAAAACGAGAGGCATAGAGAAACTTATTTTATTACAAAGTAATTTATAAAGACTCCAGATTCCAGCCGGGGCTACTCATACTTGGTTCCCAACCTGCTGGAGACCATTACTCAGCTGATGGACCCCCGCCCCTCAGTGGGGACATTCGTATTCGATAAGTCTCACGGGGGTGGGGGTGGGGGGGGGTGGTAATTGGTCCGACCTGTAGGTCTCGTGGCACAGTGGTTAGCACTGCAGCATCACAGCGCCAGGGTCCCAGGTTCAACTTCGACCTTGGGTGACTGTGTGAAGTTTACACTTTCTCCCTGTGCCTGCGTGGGTTTCCTCCCACAGTCCAAAGATGTGCGGGTTAGGTGGATTGGCGATGCTAAATTGCCCCTTAGTATGCAACGGTTATATGGGGTTACAGGGGTATGGCGGAAGAGCGGGCTTAGGTAGGGTCCACTTCCAGAGGGTCAATGCAGACGCGATGGGATGAATGGCCTCTTTCCAGACTGCAGGAATCTAAGAAATATCAATGCATTAAGCATTTGTGATTTGTGTGTTATTGCTAGCAACTGTAAACCCAAGCATCTGCAGCATTTTTTATTTTAATTTAGTCAATGTAAATCCCTGAAGCCAAGCAATAGCCTCCTTCCCCATTTGCTGAGTGTAAAGTGATTAATCCGCATTGTTTATTTCTCTTCAAGTGCATAGGAGGTTTGCACTGGGGCACCAGCAGGAATGGCTGGCGGCACTGGGACCTTGGCCTGCCCTCAACCTGTTTATCAAGGTCTCTCCCATCATTGTAGTTAAAAGGCTGCCATTCTGTAGCATTGATGTGCCCTGACACTTGTATTAAAAGGCACTGTGGTCTTTAATTTTCTGCATATCTGTTGTGTTTCGAGGAGAAAGTGTCCATCATGATGCTGAAGGCCTGTTGACTAGGCATGCATTACACTTATTAAGGCCGTAAATAAAATGTTCATGAGATCATTTCTGAATAACACAGTCTCAGGATCACAACATCCCTACTGCGGCTCAGTACACAGCTAAACTAAAGATTGATGGCTTACCAGTCTCAAATGTTGATAATGCATGAAGTAGTTGTGCTTTCATTATTTATTTCATGGTTTCAAGCTATTGATATTCTTTTAAAGGTCTACCCCAGATGCTGTTTTTCAGAGTTATTGGGGTGACTGGAGGATAGTTGAGTTCTCCCTCAATAGGACCAATGGAAATTCTGATATCGTCACCCCTCTCAATGAATTTGGAAGAGGAAACCTTCGAGCAGAATTGGAAGAGGACCCTGGCGTCCAAAATTATTATTTTCCTGCTGTGTCTTACACACAGACAGGGATGGCATGCAGTGACAACCAGTTGTAGTCAGAGATAAAGGACATGTCTGCTCACAATCGGCCACTTAAAGGGTCATAAGCATGTTGTCATTGGGGCAGATTGTAGTAGATGCCACACTTAGTTACGGGTTTGAAATTCCCAAAGCACAACAAATTTGGTTGCCAAATAAATCATTACCACCATCAATCCATAAACATTTTCCTCTTCAGTTACCATAATCTGCGTTATACTAACAAACTGCCAGGATGCATTGTAGTGTCAGTCATCCTGACCTTTATTAACCTTTATACAGTGTGTGATTCAAAAACATTCAATGTGATTTTGCTTTCACACGTCCCTGAGTGAAGATATAACCCTGTACTTCTAATTACTTGCCGAATGGGAATGCAGATCTAAAGAGACTCAGTCACAATGTCTGTTCAGGACGCTTACGTTGCTGGGGCCTTGTGCTTCATTAATTGAACGAGTGACTGGATAGAGGGAGGAAAGGAAAAGAAGGCATTGTTTTATCGATGTGCTGGGGTTAGACCTGTAAACTCTCTGAGTGGGAATTTCCCACCAGCCCGCCTCGTGTTTTTCGGTGGATCTACCAGTCCCGCCGTTGTCAATGGGATTTCCCGTTGCCAGCACCCCTTGTTGCCAGGAAACCCGTGTGCCGGCGTGGGACCAGAATTTCCCTCTGACGTGAACAGCCGGTATATTCCGCCCTCTATCTCAGTTCTTCCATTGCACCAACCTCATCATCTGCAGGACAGTTTCTCAATGGGTGTTATCCTTGCTGGTCTCCCTTCTCTCTGCAAGTTGTTGGTGTCCCCAATTCAAAAGCCCTCATAATGCTCTCACCGGCAGGATTCACTTCAGCTTCTGGTCAAACCTCCTCCCGTATGTCTTCAGGAGAGATGGGGGAGATGGTGGTGTAGTGTTATGTCACTGGACTAGTAATCTAGAGGCCCAGGGTAATGCTCTGGAGACATGGGTTCAAATCCCACCGCAACAACCGGTGAAATTTAAATTCAATTCATAAATCTGGAATACAAAGTTTGTCTCAGTAATAAGAACAAAGAACAATACAGCACAGGAACATGCCCTTCGGCCCTTCAAGCCTGTACCGGTCATGATACCAACCTTTGAAATGAAAATCGCTTATTGTCACGAGTAGGCTTCAAATGAAGTTACTGTGAAAAGCCCCTAGTTGCCACATTCCGGCGCCTGTCCGGGGAGGCTGGTACGGGAAACCCTCAGCACTTCCTTGTGCCGTATCCTTCTATACCCATTCTATCCATGTGTTTGTCAAGATGCCTTTTGAACGCCGTTAATGTATCTGCTTCCACAACCTCCCCTGGGAACGCGTTCTTGGCATTCACCACCCACTGCGTAAAAAAACTGCCTTGCACGTCTCCTCTAAACTTCGCCGAATGGACCTTAAACCTATGTACCCTAGTGACTTACCCCTCCACGTTGGAAAAGAGTGCCTGCCCATCCACTCTATCCATGCCCCTCATAATCTTGTAGACTTCTATCAGGTCACCCCTCAACCTCCGTCCTTGTAATGAAAACAGACCGAGTCTATTCAGTCTCTCCACATAGTTAACACCTTCCAGACAAGGCAATATCCTGGTAAACCTCCTCTACACCCTCTCCAAAGCCTCCACATCCTTCTAGTAGTGTGGCGACCAAAATTGTGCGCAATATTCCAAGTGCGGCTTTACCAAGGTACTATACAACTGTAGCATGATTTTCCAGTTTTTATACTCGATGCCCCGTCCAATGAAGGCAAGCATTCCGTATGCTTTCTCAGACCTTCAAAGATCTGTGGACATGCACACCCAGATCTCTCAGACTTTCTATATTTCTAAGAGTTTTGCTATTTACGGTAAATTTCCCCTCTATGTTGAGGTTGTTTTCGTTAGAGAGAAGAAGGTTAAGAGGTGACTTAATAGAGGCATACAAAATGATCAGAGGGTTAGATAGGGTGGACAGCGAGAGCCTTCTCCCGCGGATGGAGGTGGCTAGCACGAGGGGACATAGCCATAAATTGAGGGGTAATAGATATAGGTCAGAGGTAGGTTTTTTACGCAAAGAGTGGTGAGGCCGTGGAATGCCCTACGTGCAACAGTAGTGAACTCACCAACATTGAGGGCATTTAAAAGTTTATTGGATAAGCATATGGATGATAATGGCATAGTGTAGGTTAGATGGCCTTTAGTTTTTGACTTCCCATGTCGGTGCAACATCGTGGGCCGAAGGGCCTGTACTGCGCTGTATCGTTCTATGTTCTATGTTCTATGTTAGACCTGCCAAAATGCATTACCTCACATTTGTCCGGATTAAACTCCATTTACCATTTCTTTGCCCAAGTCTCCAACCTATCTATGTCCTCCTGATAATCCTCAACACTATCTGCAAATTCACCAACCATCCATGAACTTACTAATCAGACCAGCTATATTTTCCTCTAAATCGTTTATGTACACCACAAACAACAGAGGCCCCTGCACAGATCCCTGTGGAACACCACTAGTCACAACCCTCCATTCATAAAAACATCCTTCTACTGCTACCCTTTCCCTTCTGTGACCTTGCCAGTTCTGTATTCATCTTACCACCTCACCTCTGATCCCATATGACTTCACCTTTTGCATCAGTCTGTCATGAGGCCCTTGTCAAAGGCTTTACTGAAGTCCTTGTAAACAACATCCACCGCCCTCCCTTCATCAATCACCTTTGTCACCTCCTCAAAAAAGTCAATCAAGTTAGTGAGGCATGGCCTCCCCTTCCCAAAATCATGCTGTCTATCACTTATGAGTCCATTTTTTTCCAAATGGGTATAAATCCTGCTCCTGAGAATTCTCTCCAATAATTTACCTACAACCGACGTGAGGCTCACTGGCCTATAGTTTCCAGGATTATCCCTGCTAACTTTCTTAAACAGCGGTACATACATTAGCTATTCTCCAGTCCTCTGGGATCTCACCTGTAGCCAATGAGGATACAAAGATGTCAGTCAAAGCCACTGCAATTTCCTCCCTTGCTTCCCTCAGTATTCTGGGATAAATCCCATCTGGCCGAAGAGACATATCTACCTTAATATCTTTTAAAAGGCGCAATGCCTCCTCCTTTTCGATGCTAACATGATCCAGACTGTCCACACACCCTGCCCAAGAATCATCTTCCACAAAGTCCCTTTCTTTGGTGAACACTGATGCAACCTCGCACTTTGCCTGAGGTGTGGTCATCCTCAGGTTAAATCACACCAGTCAGCTCTCTCCCTCAAAAGGGAAAGCAGGTTATGATCATCTGGGACTGTGGTGACTTACTTATTTTACTCTGTCCGGACCCTCATGATTTACAAATTCCCTCATGACCTACTCTTCTCTAAAGAGGACAGTCTCAGCTTCCATCATCAATCTACGTAACTAAAGTCTCTCGTCCCCAACCCCATTCTCTTGAATCTTTTCGGCACTCTGTCCAATGCCTCTAACCCTCTTCCTGAAAGTGTAGTGCCCAAAACTGGACACAATTCGCCAGTTGAGGTCAAAACAGTGTTTTATAAATGTTCATCATAATTTCAAAATACAACCAAAATACTGCTGATGCTGGAATTCTGAAGTAAAGAAAGGAATTTAACACGGAAAAACTCAGCAGGCCTGGCAGCATCTGTGGAGAGTTAAAGTTTTGAGCCTGGACGACCCTTCTTCAGAGCTGAAGAGGGGTAGAAATGTGTTGGGCTTTATGCTGTAGAAGAGAGGGAGTGGAGCAGGTGGAGCAAAATAAAAGGTCAGTGATAGGTTGGAGCTCAGGAAAGATTAAATCACAAAGATGCCGTGGACACAAGGCACGGGAAGTGGTAATGATAGTGTGAAGGACTAATATTAATAGAATAAGGATCAACACTTTTGAGTTTAACAACTTTAGCCCATGAAATCTGATCCTCCATTTTGATTTTTCTTCCTGCCCCCGCCTCCCACCCAAGAGCCAGTCTGTAACTTGTTTGCATTTTATGCTTTCAGAAAGTGCTAACCCTTGTTCTGCTATTGACACGTTCTGCTGTCTGAATTTTATGCCGCTATTAACATCTGCCTTAGTCTTCCGCACTATCGTAACTATTCCCATCATCTTATGCCAATGACATCTGGCCCTGTTGACACTGCTAACATACTCCCAAACTGCTGTCGCAAAAACGGGGGATGGGCAGAAAAATCACCTGAGTGAAAAAATGAAAATCGCTTTTTGTCACAAGTATGTTTCAAATGAAATTACTGTGAAAAGACCCTAGTCGCAACATTCCGCCGCCTATTCGGGGAGGCTGGTACGGGAATTGAACCATGCTGCTGGCCTGCCTTGGTCTGCTTTAAAAGCCAGCTATTTAGCCCAGTGTGCTAAACCTGGCTTCCTCTCCTCATTAAAATGTCTTTCAAATTTGTGCACAAGTTGGAAACTTCTGTCTGGTAAGCTTCTGTTTGGCCACAATTCTACATCACTAAGGAACAGAATTTCTACCTTGTGATTTTTCTATTTGACAAATTGTTTTGTCAGCGGATTTATTGGAAGGATGGTAAGATAGTCAGAGAGATGCTTGACCATTTACAGTCGGCTATTTGTGGATAATATTTGATTGTATTTTCAGGGGCCTCGATACTCTCAATAAGAAAGGGAAATCCACAGCCGTTGATTTGCCCATTGAATCGGTTAGCCTCAGCTTGCGGGATCTGATAGGGTATTTTCAGCCGCCTGATGAACATCTGGAACATGAAGAGAAACAGAACAAATTGAGGGCACTGAAGAACAGACAAAATCTCTTCCAGGAAGAGGTAAGCAGCTGACCCTTAGAGATACTAAACTCTCATTACCATTCTTCACTGATGGATCAAGTCTGCAGCTATGTTAATAATTTAAGGGCAATAAATTGAGTGTACAATATTTGGCCTATTCCCATTTGTTTTAAGAACCTTTCAGATGCCTTTCATGGTAATAATGCCAAAGCAGAAATAAGCAGGTTTATTAATGGTGCAGAACAAGTTAAACCCATGCAGAAAGAAATGCTGAAAATTAGATATGAAGTGATCTGAAAATTTATCTTCATACATTCAATTGCAGGGAATGATTAACCTGGTTCTTGAGTGCATTGATCATCTCAATGTGTATAGTAGTGCAGCCCATTTTACAGATGTAGCGGGAAAGGAAGCAGGAGAATCTTGGCGAGCAATTCTAAACTCACTGTATGAACTACTCGGTAAGGTGTATATTTTGATTTTTCCTTATATATAATTCATTTATTTATATTGCAGTAGATTCACATGCAGCTATTTTAGCCTGATAATTTACACTGATATTTCAAATAACAATCCAATGAACGGTGAACCCTGAATGCTTTCAAAGTTAAAGAGGCTGAGCTGGCCGAAGGGTTGGACTTGAAGTCATTGAAATACTTTCCCCTGGCGGATGTGGCTGCGTCTGTTATTTTATGGGTCATGGGATTCTGTCAAACCCTCCCGCCGCATAGGATTAATAGCTGGCTGGTATGAAGATGGCTATAGCCATAGATGGTGGGTTTAGTGTAACAGGCTGCCATGTGTTAGTATCTGTGGGATTTGCTGGCCCCATCGACCGCTAGGATCCTTCTGTCCCTGCCAAACATCAGCGGACCCGTGGCTAACCTGCTGCATCCCCTGCAGTAGGAAAGTCCCAGCCTATGACTCTGTTTGGACTAAGATGGAACTTGCCCTTGTTTCCTGTTTAATTTTGAGTATTACACACAGCAGGCTGAGCATCTCTTATCCGAAATTCCAAAAAACGAAAAATTCTGAAATCCGCACTTTTTTGAGCGCCGGCGTGATGTCACGAGTGGGAAATACCACAAGGCTCCTGGGTCATGCACAGCTTCCAACGCATGTTGCACATACGCAGTTCCCAACATTACGCACATGCGCCGTGCCCAAAATGTGCTGCACATACGTAGTTCCCAACACTCCCCGCATATGCGCAGTTCCCGACGTTCCTCACATACACAGTTCCCAATGCGTACCGCACATGTGCAGCTCCCAACGCACGCCACATATGCGCAATATATTTCAAAACCCAAAAAATTCCAAAATCCGATACACACGCTGCCCCAAGCATTTCGGGTAAGGGAGTTTCAACCTGTATATAATAAGTATATATAATATTTCTATATACATGTGACAATAAGCAATTTTCATTTCATTCATTTTCATCTGTCTGCTTTTAGTCATTGACTGTTTGATCAGTGTGAATCGCTGTTTGATGCAATGTTAGTGACAGAAACAAAGTGAGGGATTTTCTGCACCTCCCCGTGGTGTGCTTCTCGGCGAGATGTGGCCCACCGTTGGTCGGCAGCCAAATCCTCTGGCCCCGCCACTGTCAATGCGATTTACCATTGAATCCACCCCCTGCCTCTGGCCGGGGTTCGTCGACGTCGGGACAGGAAGATCCCGCTGGCGAGAGCAGCCAGAGAAATCCTCCCCATAATGTTTTCCTTGTGATGATCATCTGCCATATCAAAGGTGTATGAGCTGTTAGCCCCTGGCTGCTGTTGTGTAAAGAGTCAAGAGTTATGCTCCTTTTCACAAACACCTTTTTTGTCCTTGAACACACTCTGTATAAAACTCTATCACCACATCACGTGCAACAAGAGCCACCTGCAACCTCTTTACATATCAGTGTCAATTATTGGATACTTAACATCAACGAGACATCTAATTGGAATGTCACTTAACCCATTCCTTAACATGAGCAACTCATTTAATAACAATGTGCAACAAAAAAACGTTACATTAAAATGAATATTATCACACTGATTTCTGGGGTGCTCAAGGATCTTATGGCAAACTGCATCAATAGGATATTCAACAATAGTCAGTGAACAGTCAGTAGTTCAGAGGCATGTAGTCTGTGGATTCTTAATGTATTCCAAACAGGATTACATAAAGTAAAAATAAAGAATGTCGGCAACACAAATTCTTCGTCACAGTTAGAAACCATCTTTGAAATAGAATTGCAAACAAATTAATGTGGCATTGAGTAATTTTCTCACTGAATTATAAAGCTTTCCCACTTCACATTTTGATTGTGCTTAACTGAAACTGAATTGCATTTTAACCCTGCCCAAGCATGTCCACCAGGACGGCACACCATTTCAGATTTATCACATATCCTTATACTTTAGAGCTTGTTTTATTGGAATTGTATATTAGTACAGCATGTGCCATCTAACATGATTATTATTGGTGTAAAACATAGTCGGCATTGTTCATAGATAATCTGAATGATGGCCATTTCAGAAGTCTACCAGATACACATGACCAAATTTGATTTTGGAGAGTATTCTCCAATATTCGGCAGTGAAAGGATAATAAAAGCTGAAATGCCACTGTACAGAAATTAAAAATGGTTAAAATCATTCTTCGGAGAGAACGTGCTTGCTTTGAAAGATGAAAAGGAACCAAAGTAAAATTTAATCTTGTCTGTCTTCAGCCGCCCTGATCAGAGGAAATCGCAAAAACTGTGCCCAATTTTCAGGTTCCTTAGACTGGCTGATTAGCAGACTGGAGCGATTAGAAGCTTCTTCTGGTACGTATGAATCCTTTACAGCTCCCAATTATCATTTGAAGGGGGATCAGCAACTTGTTTTACAGTTCAAAAGTGAAATATACATTGAAAACAAAGTACTGGAATTTGAGTTGATTTTGATTTCAGCTCTGAGTCAGATTCCTCCTCCTCCTGTATTTTGTCAGTGCTTTCTTGAATGGGCATTTGCAGGTAAGAAAACAACAAGCAAAGTTGCATATTTCATTCAGGTTATGTGCATTAGGAAAAATGTAGTCAACTAACTTGCTGTGGAGAAAGAGCTTGCAATTAGCAGGCAGAGTTGGTGTAATATGCAAAAGAAATGCCATGATCCTTAAAACGTAAACCAATCTGAATAATACCCCAAAATGGTAATGTTGACATGAAATGTTGGGCGCGATTCAGTTCGTCCCGCCCGACTTGGTGTCGGGACGAGGCCGTTGAATCTCACGAAAAGCCTCTTGAGAGATTGCAGCACTCGAAACGTCTCCCGAGGTTTAAGGGAACCTCACCTGACATTGAGATCCCGATCGGCATATTTAAATGAGTCACATGGTCATTTAAATATATATCCGCCGGATTCATCCGGCACCCGGACTCAATGGCCAGAAGGAATCAAATAGATCAGGGCATATGGAGAGCTGGAATCCGAGACTGGGTTGGCAAATGTGAATGCTGTTATATTTAATTGCTGTGCAATAAATCTTTGTTTTAATTTCCGCTTTTTATTATCACGCAAACCTTTTCTAACATTCCTCACCCAGTTCCCAACTGGCTGGAACTTTTCAGTTTTACACGGCTCCCAATGGCTGCCTGGATTCTTCTGCCCCACCAAAAATCACAGATGTTGGCAAGCAAGCTCTCAATGAGCTCCTTAGTTACATCAATGAGCCCAATTAACCAATGCGGACGATTTTACTTTTCTGCCTTTCCCCTTACAGGAACCCGCCTCCAGCTGCACCCATAAAGCCTCTGTCTCCCTGCACCAGCCCGGCACCTTCCCCACATTAGCTGCCCAGTAATACTGTAACAAGTTTGGAAGGGTCAAATCCCTGACTACCACCCCCTTTGGAGCACCGCCTTCCTTATCTTCGCTACCTTCCCTGTCCACACAAACGATGAGACCAGCCTGTTCACTCCTCAAGCATTACTTTTGCAAAAAAACCGGCAGACACTGGAACAGAAACAAAAACCGTGACAAAATATTAATTTTTACTGCCTGCACTCGACCTTCCAGAGACAAGGGGAATCTGTCCCTTCTCGCCAAATCCTCCTTCACCCTCCCCACACGTGTGAAATTAAGCTTACGAAGTTGTGTCCAGTACCACGCCACCTGCTCCCCCCCAAATACCTAAATGTGTTGACGCTACCTGGAACGCGGAATGGCACCCTCCCACAATTATTATTATTATTATTATGAACCCAATCGTTTAAGTGTGAGTAAGCATTGCCCCCAAGCATTGAACCCCATCTCCAATAATAGAGAGGTGATCGCTAACGTCGGTGGTGCTTTAGTTTGTCCTGCAATGAGACAAATAGGGAGAGTGTAGGCGGGAGTCCTGCCAGATCAGATGGTGATGACGTCTAGATATGAGTAGGAGTGGGGATGTGAGGAGCAGATTATCTACTGGGGGGTCCATGAGGAGTGGGGCAGGGGTGCGGGGGGGATGGGGAGGCATGAGAAGTGTTGGGAATCGATGAGATGGCTGAGTGAGAGATCACGATGGCGGTGTGAAGGGTGTATGAAGGGGTGCAGCGGGAGGCATCAGGGGCAGGCTTACTCTGGCTGGGCGAAGAAGGTGATTCATCTTCTTTCAGCACTGTTGGCCCCTCCTCTTATGTAGCGAGCTGGCACATACTGTTGTGGCCCCTGCCTCCCAGGCCAAGATGGTGACCTTGGCTGATGGACATCTGCGAGAACGCGGTAGAGGATTTCACAACTCTGATCCACACCATACAGGAATTTGGTAAGGGCTCCCTCTGAATAATTTGTTGCCGCCTTCCCCTCGACTGGATTTGGGTAGTGCAGGGAGGCATTTAAAAGGAGTGCCCTACAGATCAGGGATTACGTTTTCCCAGAGCGAGTGAATCTGAGACAAGCCGCCATGAGAGTGGAGAGAATCGTGTGGGCAGCAGGGTAGCATGGTGGTTAGCATAAATGCTTCACAGCTCCAGGGTCCCAGGTTCGATTCCCGGCTGGGTCACTGTCTGTGTGGAGTCTGCACGTCCTCCCCCTGTGTGCGTGGGTTTCCTCCGGGTGCTCCGGTTTCCTCCCACAGTCCAAAGATGTGCGGGTTAGGTGGATTGGCCATGCTAAATTGCCCGTAGTGTCCTAATAAAAGTAAGGTTAAGGGGGGGTTGTTGGGTTACGGGTATAGGGTGGATACGTGGGTTTGAGTAGGGTGATCATGGCTCGGCACAACATTGAGGGCCGAAGGGCCTGTTCTGTGCTGTACTGTTCTATGTTGTTAAAGAGGCTCAATATTCGGTGAGTCCCTCACCCCCACCCCCCGACCCCCCGAACCCCCCACCCCCGTGGATGTCAGTGGGATTCATAGCACACTGGGCTAAATCGCTGGCTTTTAAAGCAGACCAAGGCAGACCAGCAGCACGGTTCAATTCCCGTACCAGCCTCCCTGAACAGGCACCGGAATGTGGCGTCTAGGGGCTTTCCACAGTAACTTCATTTGAAGCCTACTTGTGACAATAAGCGATTTTCATTTTCATTTTTCATTTCAATTTTCTCACCACAACTGAACTTTGAAAGAAATATGGTCAGATCCCACCCCTTGGATTTGAAAATTCTCATCCTTGTTTCATATCACAGCATGGCCTCGTCCCTCCAAAATTCTGCAACACACACCATCCTAAGATATTTAGATATAGATATAGAATTTACAGTGCAGAAGGAGGCCATTCGGCCCATCGAGTCTGCACCGGCTCTTGGAAAGAGCACCCGACCCAAGGTCAACACCTCCACCCTATCCCTATAACCCAGTAACCCCACCCAATACTAAGGGCAATTTTGGACACTAAGGGCAATTTAGCATGGCCAATCCACCTAACCTGCACATCTTTGGACTGTGGGAGGAAACCGGAGTACCCGGAGGAAACCCACGCACACACGGGGAGGATGTGCAGACTCCGCACAGACAGTGACCCAAGCCGGAATCGAACCTGGGACCCTGGAGCTGTGAAGCGATTGTGCTATCCACAATGCTTTGCGCTCCTCTAATCTGGCCTCTTAACATCCCTGTTCTAATCACTTCATCATTGGTGGCCTGAGGTCAGAATCTCAGGAATTCCTTCCCTAAACCTCTCCACCTGATCTCCCTCCTATAAGATAGCCCTTTAAACTTAGTCCTCGGTCCAATCTTTTGGTCACCTGCTTTAAAACCTCCTTGTGTGGCTTTGTGGCAAATTTTGTTTGATAATGCTCCCGTGAAACACTTTGGGACCTTTTACTGTGATGAAGTTGCTATTTTAGCTGTTCTGCGACAAGAGGGGTGCAATATGAGTATGGGGAGAAGGCTGTGGAAGCAGACTGCGTCCAGGGAAATATTGAAGGTTCGAACTGGGGTTGGGTATGTGGTGTCGGAGCCAGGGAAGATAAATGAAGCATTTATGGAGTACTCCCAGGGACTTTAAGAGGCGGGCCCTGGGGGGAGAGGAGGGGGACATGGGGGTGGTTTCTGGACGAGCTGGAGTTTCCCCAGATAGAGGAAGCAGAGGCAGGCGTTGGAGAAGCCCCTGGGGCTGAGGGAGGTGTTGGATAGTATTAGGGGTATGAAGATGGGGAAAGCCCCTGGGCCGGATGGGTAGCCGGCGGAAATTTACCAGAAATTAGCGATGGACCTGGCACCACATCTGTTTTTGGGGCGTTTAATGAAGCACTGGAAGAGGGCCGTTGCCGGAGACGATAAAGCAGGCAGTAATCACACTAATTCCAAAAAAAGGAAGGATCCAGTGGAATGTGGGTCAAATAGACCCATATCACTATTGAACATGGATGTAAAAGTATTGGCTAAGTTGTTGGCGGGGAGGATGGAGGATTGTGTCCCGGGGGTGGTTGCAGAAGATCAAACAGGCTTCGTGAATGGCAGGCAGCTCGCAAGTAAAATAGGACGGCTGTTGAATGTGGTGATGAATCCATCGGGGGCTCTGGTACCGGAGGTAGTGGTGTCCATGGATGTGGAGAAGGCATTTGATCGGGAGTGGCAGTACTTGTTTGAGGTTTTGGGAAGGTTTGGGTTTGGGCCGAGATTTGTGGCATGGGTGGGGTCGCTGTATGTGGCACTAAGGGCGAGGGTGAGAATGAACGATATGAAAATTTGGGAGGATTCTGGCCGGGAGTGTTCTCAGTCTTAGCCAGGATAGTGGAGGAGGGAGTGGACCCGGACCCTTTGGTGGCGATATTTGGGATTTCAGAGAAGCCGGAGCTCATGGAGAGGAGGAAGGCCGATGTCATGGCCTTCGCCCCTCTGATTGCACGGCGGCAAATTTTGCTGGAGTGGCGGTTGGTATCGCCACTGGGGTAGCAGCATGGTTGGGTGATCTGTTCGACTTCCTGCGGTTGGAGAAGATAAAGTATGAGTTAAGAGGCTCAGCAGGGGAGTTTGAGAAAAGGTGGGGGATGTTTGTGACCGCGTTTGAGGAGCTGTTCGTCGCAGGGGAGGGGGGAGGGTGAAAAGGGGGAAAGATCTATACAAGCTATAGTTGATTGTTGGGAAGTATGTTTCCCGGGGGTTTATTGGCTGTAACCTACTTTGAGACATATTTGTAATAAAATACATTTTTTTTAAATTAGCTGTTCTGCAGTTTAATCCAGTGATATACTATTGGTCCCTCCTCTTGTTCTCTGCTGTTTAATATTTGTTTATTTATTTTGTTTGTTTGTTTATTTCCCAAGCTACAGGAATGAGCAGGACAAATGAATGTTGCTAATGTTATGCAGTTATCTGTCGGGGCGGGGGGGGGGGGGGGGGGGGGGGTTTGTTGGTGGTGTCTGGTTTTGGTGAACGACATGGCAACTAAAGAACGCCATAGATGAGAGTGAGATTGTCATTTTTAAAATTGCAATTTAGGGAGGACGCAAGAGAAATCGAGCAAAAAAAAAAGCTCAACTCTTTAGCGCTATTAACCTTGAAATACAGTCAAGCATTTAAGTATAAACTGAGTTAGCTTTTTGTTACTAATGGGGTTTGTGCACACGATAGTGAAGGTTTCATCAGGGATTGGGGATACTTAATTAGGATTCTATCTGCGCGTCAAGCATTTTTTTTCTCCCTTTCCCCTTACACATTATCATTCTCTGTGGTCGACTAATGTTTAATGCTTTCCAGGCACGTCAGACTAAAGCAATTTGACTCCCTGTGGTGTAACACATTTTTTTCGTGAGCATGCCTATTTACCTTGTGATTAAAACAGATCTTATCGAAAAAGCTGTCTGTTTCTGTGTGAAGAGAAATGCGATATAAACATTTTTGACATCCTAATCTTGGTTTCATAAACAAATTCATCCGTTCACTGTGTTAGTATTTGGCTTATATTCTCAACTTAATGTTGAAAGTGCATGTCAATAATTCGATTCAATAATTCTCGCGGCAAATCCGTCCTGTTCATCTGTGCCCTGCAACAGGAAGACATTGTGCGAATCCGAGCACAAAATGTCGCCAAGCAAAATGCATTGGACAGGCAAAAGTTTTCCCGTATGTTTGTATCTGTGTCATTTCATTTATGAGCCTGAACCCACAAGCTGGTGGGTTTACTGAGAACGGGAAGAGAAATGATGAAATTCAGTTATATAAAGGGACTGGAGAAGCTGGGGTTTCCCATCCTCGGACAGATGTGTTCAAAATCGTGAGGTTTTGAAGGAGTAAATAGAGTGAAACTGATGAGACCATCAATTCACAAGACACGTGATTGGAAGTGAACAGTGGTTTTAATAGCCTTACAACTGAGCCTGCCTGCGACGAGATGAGCTGACAGCAGGCTCACGGCTGCAGATTTTTATACTTCCGGTTAGTGGGAGGAGCCATGGGTGGAGCCATGGCGGAGCCAAGGGTGGAGCCCAGTACAAACTCCTCATCTCCCCCTATGGGCAGAGCCGCGCAACGGCTCACAGACAGAGCCCAGAAGGACACAATACATATGATACAACACAGTGTGAATTACTAGGTTTATAATTCGCCACATTCACCCCCTGTAAAAAAATCAAGTCCGGCGGGGGTGGTGGGTCTACAAATTGAGCCGGTCCGGCGGCCGAATCGTCCTTTGGGATCGACGAAGCACCGGGGTTGCAGCCTCTTCTGGTCGCTGGGTGGTGGCGGTCAGTGAGGGTACGATGGTGGACTCGGGGGGTGATTCGGTCCGAGCTTCGTACCCGACTGGTTCGACTGGCGACGGGGAGTGCTGGAAACCCATTGGCACGGGGGTGCGGAGCACGGGCAGTGAACCTGTAGGTGGGGGGGCGCAGGGCGCAGAGGCTTGTGCGGGGCGTAGTGTGAGGGGTACCCCTGCGGTAGTCGGGTGGGATTGGATCCTGCAGGCGCCAGGCCCCGGAGGGAAACAGTGTCCTGAGGGGGTACGCATCAAGGAGCGTGAACTGATTAATGGTCTGGCTGTAGTCCACTACCATTCGGAATTTCCCCCCGGTCTTGACGACCACCACCTGAGCTCTCTAGGGGCACTTACTGGCCTCTATGATCCCCTCACGTAGAAGCCTATGGACCTCCAGTGTCGTATAGCTTCCACGATGGCTTGTGCTTCCTTTTCGACTGAGGAGTGTTGAAGTTCCGAAACGGAGAGGGTTCGGGAGAAAAAGGCGACTGGTCTCCCTGCCTGATTTAGTGTGGCTGCGAGAGCGACCTCTGAGGCATCGCTCTCTACCTGAAAGGGGATGGATTCCGCCCGCATGGCCACTTTGGCGATGTCCTCCTTGATGCAGGTGAAGGCCTGGCGAGCCTCATCTGACAGAGGAAAGAGTTTGGCCTTAAATAGTGGGGGGGCTTTGTCCGCATATTGAGGGACCCACTGGGCATAATACGAGAAAAATCCCAGGAACCTTTTGAGGGCCTTGGGATAATGAGGGAGAGGGAGTTGTAAGAGGGGGTGCATACGGGTCCGGGTTGGGGCCCAGGACTCCGTTTTCCGTGACATAGCCGAGGATGGCTAGCCTGGTCGTGCGGAAAACGCATTTCTCCGTATTATACGTGAGGTTGAGTTTCTGGGCAGTCTGGAGAAATCGATGGAGGTTAGCGTCGTGGTCCTGCTGATCATGGCCGCAGATGATGACGTTGTCCAAGTACGGAAACGTGGCCCGCAGCCCATACTGTTCCACCATTCGGTCCATTGCTCGTTGGAACACCGAGACCCCATTCGTGACGCCAAAGGGGACCAGGAGGAAATAGAAGAGGCGGCCATCTGCCTCGAATGCCGTGTGGTGGCGGTCCTCAGGGCGGATTGGAAGTTGGTGGTATGCAGACTTCAGATCCACCATGGAGAAAATGCGATACTGGGCGATCTGATTCACCATGTCTGTAATCCTGGGGAAAGGGTACGCATCAAGGAGCGTGAACCGATTAATTGTCTGGTAATAGTCCACTACTATTTGGAATTTTCCCCCGGTCTTGACGACCACCACCTGGGGCTCTCACTGGCCTCTATGATCCCCTCACCTAGAAGCCTATGGACCTCGGTTCTGATAAACACCCTGTCCTGCAGGCTGTACCGCCTGCTGCGAGTGTCTACGGGTTTGCAGTCCGGAGTGAGATTGGCAAAGAGTGAAGGGGGGTCGATTTTTAACGTCGCTAGACTGCAGATAGTGAGTGGAGGTAGAGGCCCGCCGAAGCTGAGTGTGAGGCTTTTGAGGTTGCACTGGAAGTTGAGCCCCAGTAAGAGTGGGGCGCAGAGTTCGGGAGTACGTATAGCTGGAAGTTCGAGTAGCTGGCGCCCTGAATCGTTAGGGTCGCGACGGTGCATCCTTGGAGGTGAACAGAGTGTGAGCCCAAAGCGAGGGAGATCGTTTGCCGTGCAGGGAAAATAGCGAGTGAACTGCGTCTTACCAGATCTGGGTGTACGAAGCTTTCGGTGCTCCCGGAGTCGAAGAGGCATGGTGTACTGTACCCGTTGATTTTAATGGTCATCATCGAGTTGCGGAGGTGTTTCAGACGTGACTGGTCCAACGTGACCGCGCTGAGTTGCGGGTAGTCGGTGGCTCGATCAGATGTGCTGGAGTGGCCCCGTGATGACTGTCCGCTGAGGTCGTAGTCTTCGAGGTGAGTTTCAGAGTTTGAAGAGGATGGGTCCCAAGATGGCCGCCCCCGTGGATCACGTGTGGCGAGCGGCGAGGAAGATGGCGCCCAAGATGGCGGCCCCCATGAGTCGCACGTGGCCGGCCGCATGGAGGAGGGTTGCCAAGATGGCAGCCCCCATGAGTCGCACGTGTCGGGTGGTGGCGGAGTCGGCATACAGGCCGCAGCATGTCGGGGCCTGCGGGCCTGCGAGTTTTGGAAGCATTTGCTCTGGGCTGCGGGAGAGTTTGGAGAGGGGGATTTCTTTGCCAGGCAGGCCCGGGCATAGTGTCCTTTGCGACCGCAGCTGCTGCAGGTCGCGTTGCGGGCCGGGCAGTGCTGCCGTGGGTGTTGGGGCTGCCCACACAAATGGCACACTGGGGCTGCGTAGTGAGTGGGTGGCCGCGCGGCACAGGCCTGGGGCAGTCGCTGGTCGGGGGCCCAGGATGGGGTTGCTTGGTCTGCGGGGAACGAGGTGAGGCTGCGGTACGAGACATCCATGGTTGTAGCTAACTCTACAGTGTCCTCCAAGTTCTGGGCCCCTTTTTCAAGCAACCGCTGGCGCACATAATTTGACCTGAGCCCTGCCACGTACACATCTCGGACAGCGAGAGTCCCGAGCTAAGGCTTTTAAATTGCACAGGAATTCGTCCAGCGACTCCGTGGGGCGCTGGCGGCGGGTCGTAAAAATGTGGCGCGTATAGTCCTCGTTGATGGGTCTCACGTACATTCGATCGAGCATGACCAGGGCCGCCGTATACGAGGTAGTACTGTTAAGTTGAGTAGAGATATGGTGGCTCACCCTTGCGTGCAGTAGGATGAGTTTCTGCTCCTCCGTAGTTTCTGAGGTGCTTGATTCAGCCAGGTAGGCCTTGAAACATCTGAGCCAGTGTAGAAAGATTTATTTTGCCTCTGCAGCCTGCGGATCATGTTCTAGTCAGTCAGGTTTGAGGGCTGATTCCATAGTCGTTTTCTTCAAGTTTCCTAAGACTATTAAATTGATGAGACCATCAATTCACAAGACACGTAATTGGAAGTGAACAGTGGTTTTAATAGTCTTACAACTGAGCCTGCCTGCGACGAGATGAACTGGCAGCAGGCTCACGGCTGCAGATATTTATACTTCCGGTTAGTGGGAGGAGCCATGGGTGGAGCCAAGGGTGGAGACCAGTACAAACTCCTCATCTCCCCCTATGGGCAGAGCCGCGCAACGGCTCACATACAGAGCCCACAAGGACACAATACATATGATACAACACAGTGTGAATTACTAGGTTTATAATTCCTCACAGAAACCATTTCCAGTAGCAAAAGAGTTGGTCACCAGAGGACACAGATTTAAAATGATTAAATTTGAGGGAATTTGTTGTGATCCAGTAAGCAGTGCCTGGGAGACTGGTGAAAGCAGATTCAATTGAGATGTTCGGAAGAGAATCGGATAACTACTAGAAGGGAAAACATTAAGGGCAATGGGTGAAGAACGGGTGGACTGAGAGTGGGCCGAATAGTCTCTTTCTGTATTGTATCATTGTATGTTTACAGGCCGGGCTCAGTTCCATGCTAGTGAAATATTCACTTTGGATATCCCATTGAGGTAAGTTCCCAAGTTGAGGCTGGGTGCTTCCCAACTCAGGAGAGACATGGGATGATGCTTTCCGTCTGGTTGCGTCCACGGGATCTAATAGACCCACCACCGGCGCACCCCCACCTGGGTTTCCCGGCGACTTGAGGTGGATTCAATGGGAAATTCCATTGGCAGCAGCGGGGGAGCCAGAGGGTCCCTGTGCCGGCCAATGGCAGGCTGCCTCATGCTGCGGGGAGGCCAGAGCATTCATAGAATCATAGAATTTACAGTGCAGTAGGCCATTCGGCCCATCGAGTCTGCACCAGCTCTTGGATAGAGTAATCAACTGAAGCCCACACTTCCACCCTATCCCTGTAATCCAGTAAACCCACCTAGCCTGTTTTGGACACTAGAGGCAATTTAGCATGGCCAATCCACCGAACCTGCACATCTTTGGGACTGTGGGAGGAAACCGGAGCACCCGAAGAAAACTCATGCAGACACGGAGAGAATGTGCCGACTCCGCATAGACAGTGACCCAAGCCGGGAATCGAACCTGGGACCCTGGAGCTGTGGAGCAGCTGTGCTAACCACTGTGCTACTGTGCTGCCCATGGAAAGAGAAAATCACAGTGTGTCATTCTCGGTGACCTTCACTGGTTGAGGGGTGGCATTGGCGGAAGCAGGTCAGCTGGTTCTGTCAGTTCTTTTGGGCAATCATGGTGTATGATGTGAAGAGGGGAAGAAGTACAAATATTGAAAATCTTTCAAAAATAAACTAAAAAGAAGCATGTGCAGCGATTGAACTGATTAATTTTCGTTTTTACCAAATAGGAATTCTTGAGGTTTTGCATTGTGTTCTTGTGGAGAGTCCTGAGGCACTGAACATTATCAAAGAGGGGCACATCAAGTCTATAATTTCCTTGCTCGATAAACATGGAAGAAATCATAAGGTATGATCTGTTGATTTTTGGAGCGAAAATCATTTTACTTTGTGAAAAGGCATCTTGCTAAATTTCTATGTGATGAAGAGTTGCCATATTTTAAGCATGTTCATAAAAACGTATTTATATTTATTTATACATTTTGAATTTTGCTATAATATGTAGCAGAGGAAATCCTCCCTCACGTATTTAACCTTTTTTGAAATGTTTTAATTCTGGCTAACGTCTATGAGTGGAAAGTTATTTTTGAAAAATAAAGAGATGGAGTGATTTGTGGTAATCGCCATGGAGTTAACGTCTTTATTGCTATAAAAATTTTATACTTATTTTGTCTTAAAGTTAGTATTGAAGATTCAAATAATAATTCCTCCGTAAGCCCATTGAAACAATGCATGACCTGCACCTCTGTCCCTCTGATATGCCGTCCTGTACTAGCCACACTCCAGGTTTGCAAGAGTTCTCCATGGCAGCGCATTTTACTTTATTAAAATTGTTTTTCCCATCCTCCAACCCTTCGCCTCTAATTTCCAAAGAAAATACTTGGCTTCCACATGGTGCCTTCCAAAAGTGACAAGATTCTAACACACATCCATTATTCACTGCATGTTGGTATTTTGATCTTTGAGTCACCATATTGCTATTGTGCTATAATCACAGAAATGTTTACAATGCAGAAGGAGACCCGTTTGGCCCATCCTGTCATCACGGGCCCTCTGAATGAACCGAGTATCGTTCCGCGCCTTCTCCCTATAACGCTGCATATTTTTCCGTTTCCAGACAACAGTCTATAATTTCCTTTTGAATGCTTTGGTTGAACTTGCCAATTCCACATACTCAGGCAGTGCATTCCAAATCCTGACCACTTGCTAAAACAAACCAATTCCCCTCGTGTCACCTCTGCTTCTTTTATTAATTGCAATTTTACTGCAAATCTTCTTACAAATCCTGTAATTTTGTGGCACTTAAGATGCATCCAGCTAATACTACTGATTGAAGTTTTCTAAATAATCACTGATCTGGACCCGGGCCCTCGGAAGGCCATACTCCAGGTCTTGGACCAGCCGGGGTTGGAAACGGGTGCGGAGGCAGCTGTAGTTTACGCCTCGTTGATCGCCCGTAGGCAGATCCTGTTAGGGTGGAGATCAACCTCTTCGCCCTGGCATGGCGGGGGGACCTGCTGGAATTCTTAACGCATGACTAGGTCAAATTTGAACTGAGGGGAAGGATGGAGCGGTTCTACAATTTATGGGCGTTGTTCATTACGCACTTTCGAGAATTGGATCACATCGAACATTAGGGGGGTTGTGGGCTGGGAGGGTTGAGGAGAGGGGACTGTATGTTTTAATGGTGACTATGGATGATTCCTGATTCTTTTTGTCATTTGTTTATGTTAGCATGTGGGCTAGTGTTTGTAGTTTGGTGGGAGGATGGGATGGCTGTTATTGATATGAGGATTGACATTACATTCATTACTGATTATTGTTTATTGTTGGGTGTAAATTTGGGAGAAAATGTGAAAAGGAGGAGAATAAAAAAATACTTTAAAAAATGATCACTTATCTGAGAAATGATGTTCTTGCTATGGAGGGAGTGCTGCAAAGGTTTACCAAGCTAATTCCACGGATGGCGGGACTGTCATATGAGGAGAGACGAAGTTGGTTAAGATTATATTCATTGGAGTATCGAAGAATGAGAGGGGATCTCATAGAAACTTACCAAATTCTAACAGGATTAGACAGGGTAGATTCAGAAAGAATGTGCCCTATTGTGGGGGAGTCCAGAACGATGGGTCATAGTTTGAGGATAAGGGGTAAACCTTTTAAGACTCAGGTGAGGAGAGATTTCTTCACCCAGAGAGTGGTGAATCTGTAGAATTCGCTACCACAGAAAGTGGTTGAGGCCTAAATGTTGTGTCATTTCAAGAAAGAATTAGATATAGCTCTTGGGGCGAAAGGGATCAAGGGATATGGGGGGAAGGCGAGATCAGGGTTTTAAACTTGATGCCCAGCCATGATCATATTGCATGGGGGAGCAACCTCAAAGGGCCGAATGGCTTCTATTTTCTATGTATGTTTTGATGTATGTAATGCCCTGAATTGGGATTTAAATTAACCAATGGCCTGAATAAGTACAGACGTGCAAGAATACTTGACCGCTCCAGGCCTCAGCCAGTGCTTTCAGGCAAAAGCTGAAGCTTTCGCGCAAAAGCAATTTATTTGAATAAGTTTCCATAATATCAATATGTGGAAGAAACACACCCCTTGAGATGGTCTGTCAGAACAATCACTTCTATGAGAATCTGGCCCTTGCGGCAAATTAAAAATGGAGAAAAGTAGAACCACCATAATTCATATTCTTGTCTTCTAAGGTTTTAGATGTGTTGTGCTCCCTGTGTGTGTGTCATGGAGTTGCTGTGCGATCTAACCAGCACCTAATTTGTGACAACCTGCTACCAGGCAGAGACCTACTGTTGCAAACACGGCTCATCAACCATGTCAGCAGGTAATATTAAACCCATCCCAGTTATTGGCAGGTTCAGAAATATTGTGCTGAATGTGGCAAAGCAATAAATTGACATATGTTTTCCCCATTTTTATGAATCAACAAATGTCGTACTGATTCGCACGAGGTCTATCAGCAGTTTCTTAATAGGGGTTGAATTTGTAGCTCTCAGTGCGAGTGTGGAGATGGGCATGATTGAAAATGCACGGCGCCAATTAGCATTCTGATGCCACCTCGAACCCGCCTCAACCTCTGAGGCGGGGTGAGGCAGGGGTATCTACCCATAAGCGATGGGCAACCAACTGAGGAACCTAAAGACCTATTAAGATCCGTTGTTGGAAATCAACAGGGATTTCCTGGAGCTGGCCACATGCAGCAGATCAGGTGGGTGGGGTTGTGACAGCCTTTACTTATTCTTTCATTCGATATGGG
Source organism: Scyliorhinus canicula (assembly GCF_902713615.1). Lineage (NCBI taxonomy): Eukaryota > Metazoa > Chordata > Chondrichthyes > Carcharhiniformes > Scyliorhinidae > Scyliorhinus > Scyliorhinus canicula. Next base: position 284,056,095 of record NC_052146.1, on the reverse strand, counting down.
TTTTGCTGGCAAGACCAGCATTTGTTGCCCTATCCCTAATTGCCCCTTGAATTGAGTGGGTCTTGCTCGGCCATTTCAGATTCCACCTTATTGCCGTGCTGTGAATCTGGAATCACATATAGGACTGACCAGATCAGTATGGCAAATTTCCTTCCCTAAAGGACATTAGTGAACCAGGTGGGTTTTTATGACAATCGATGATAGTTTCATGGCTACCATTACCGATGGCTAGCTTTTAATTCCAGATTTATTAATTGACTTCAAATCCCCCAGTTGCCATTGTGGGATTTGAACTCAGAGCATTTGATTAGTCCTCTGCATTACCCGACCACTGATATTATGACTACACCACCGCCTACCCGGGCGCACACCCCTGTCTCACCTGCAGCAACACAGAGTGGCGGCTCATTATGGCATCCTGCTGCTTGGACATTGGTGGGTGTTCCATTGGGCTTCCTGCATCAAGGGCCTATATTAGAGGGTGAGCCTAACCCCTGGCAACTAATTGGTCAATGACTTGGTGTGTGACGTGTAGGTGCGGGCTTGTGACCCCCATTTGGCTCTGAAGACCACTTTGAAAATCCTGCCCTCAATGTAAGGATGTAAGGCTTGGGAAGAGTGATGCCAACAGCGCTGGTGTCACTTCCTTGTCTTTATAACCCCTTTTCTGTATGGACAGAAGACTGGATGGCCAAACGTTGATTTGAGTCTGCTCTGCCCATGCAACAGAGCGGGTTGTATGTGCAGGTGAGATGGTGCAAAGCCCGTTCCAAATTCTCTGACCTGCAGAAGGATATGTGGAAAAAAGCTTCCTGACTTGGTAGCATGGTAGCACAGTGGTTAGCACAGTTGCTACACAGCTCCAGGGTCCCAGGTTCAATTCTGGGCTTGGGTCACTGTGCGTAGTCTGCACATTCTCCCCGTGTCTGTGTGGGCTTCCTCCGGGTGCTCCGTTTTCCTCCCATTGTCCAAAGATGTGCAGGTTAGGTGGATTGGACATGCTAAATTTCCCTTAGTGTCCAAAATGTTTGGATGGGGTTACAGGGATAGAATGGAGGTGTGGACATAGGTAGATTGCTCTTTTCAAGGGCTGGTGCAGACTCGATGGGCCGAATGGCCTCCTTCTGCACTGTAAATTCTATGAAAAATTCTATGACTTCACTCCTGAATGGCTTGAGCCTAATTTCATGATTAAAATCATAATCATTGTTCTGGATTGCCTGTTAGTGAAAATAGTTTTTTTTTTAATCAACCTTGTTGAATTTGTTTGTAATTTTAAGCACCTCAATCTGATAAGATTCTTCAACCTGACTTCATAATTCAATGCTTTAAAACCACTCACACTAACCATAATTTGCATTTTAAGAAAAGGTACTGTGTAGCAATTATATTGTAAAAATATTATGATATGAAAATTGGTGTAAACTAAACGCTTGAATAATTTTAGTCATCTAATAGTTGACACAATTTTTGGTCCACAGTGTTCGAGTGCTCCTTGATTTGGGATAAATGAGATTTTATTTTTTAAATACAAATTTAGAGTACCCAATTATTTTTTTCCAATTAAGGGGTAATTTAGCGTGGCCAATCCACATACCCTGCACATCTTTGGGTTGTGGGGGCGAAACACACGCAAACACGGGGAGAATGTGCAAACTCCACAAGGACAGTGCCAAGAGCCAGGATCGAACATGGGACCTCATGCGATGAGGCAGCAGTGCTAACCACTGTGCCACCGTGCTGCCCTCTTAAATGAGATTTTCTATCAACTTTGTCAATGGCTGAAATTTCCCGGCCGTTCCTGCTTGCGGGATCTCCCAGCTTCGCCGATGGTGTCCCGCCACCATGGAGGGTGCAAACAATGGGAAATCCCATTGATAGGGGGCTGGTTTAGCTCAGTGGACTAGACAACTGGTTTGTGATGCAGAACAAGGCCAGCAGCGCAGCTTCGATTCTCATAACAGCTGAGAATTCTGAATTCTACCTCCGTGTACCCGAGCAGGAGTGTGGCGACTAGGGGCTTTACACCGTAACTTCATTGCAGTGTTAATGTAAGCCTACTTGTGACAATAAAAAGATTATTATTATTATTAGTGGCGTGAGCGGAAGATCCCACCATCAGTCAATGGCGAGCCACGAAACACACCCAATATTTCATTCCTTTTCTCATTTCCTCAATTAGTAAAAGTAAACATTTAATTTAATCAAATGTACACCCAACTTCTAACCGCGTCAAAAGGAAACATTTTTAAAACGTTTTAAATATATCATGTGCTGATGCCTGGAGCCCCTGAAGCGACCCCCCAAGCCCCAGTGCATTATGGGATGTTCCCTGGGACCCTGATCGCCACAATGCATAAAATGCCAGCTTGGCACCTTGGCAGTGCCAACCTGGCAGTGGCCCCTGCCAGCTGTCAGTGCCACCCTGGCAATTTGGCAGTGCTAGGTTTACACCCAGAAAGCACTGCCAGGGTGCCCAGGTGGCACCAACAGTGCTAGGGTACCACACTGCCTAAAAGGCACACACCGGGGAGGGCTCAGAGCCCCTGGTAGAACACCATGAATGCCGTTCCACATGATCCCCGCTTGTGGTGACCAGTACTGAACGGCGTTGCCCGAGGTCTCCGAGGTGAGGGAGATTGATCCCACACCTTGGGTAACTTGCGAAACCGCACATTAAAGTCAGACTCCCTTTAATATGCAGATTTGCTATAAAATGATCCTGCCTACAAAGGGCGGGATTTACATTGCAACGTCTTGGCAAATCTTGTTGGATCTCGCGAGGCGTTGCGAGCTGGGTACATCCCGTGAGCGTGGTCCCGAAACCATTTGATCGTGCCCATATCCATCATTTAAAAGATCGAGGCCCAGATTTCCTTGAAAAGTCTTAGGTGGGATGTTCCACCCCGCCGGGCCACATTTCTGCCTTAACCCGCCGGAGGGATTCTCCGTTAAGCCGGCCGGCCAATGGGGTTTCCCATTGTGGGGCAGCTCTACGCCGTTGGGAACCCCCCCGGGCTACCGGTAAAATGGAGCATCCTGAGGCAGGGAATCCCGCTCCTTATTGGGGATGGATCTGGATAGCGTGGAACCTCTCTCCCTGGGCCCATGACCATTTCTGGTATCCTGCAGTAAGGACATAATGCCTTGGTGCCAGTGGCATCTTCTGTATTGCTGGAGCACCCAGTCCGGAGGGATGGAAAGCATTTCGCTGCGTATCATCTCCTAGCCTTACTTCAACCAAAATATCTGATTGGTGGATAAATGATTTTGGAACTGGGTGTAATTAGGTAATGTTTCAAATACCACACCCACAGATCTGTGTAGATACTACTCTAACTGAGGAATTGTGTGCTAGAATGTAGGTTGGAATTGAAAAACAAGAATGATATCCATTTTTCTCTAATAAAGAAGCACAATTTTGTTTTCTTTGTTTTCAGTATGCGGCCCAATATCCTTCTGGGGATAAGTGATGGTGCTGCCCAATACAAGAAGTGGTACTATGAGCTAATAGTGGACCATGTCGACCCTTTTGTAACAACAGAAGCTACACATCTTCGCGTTGGCTGGGCTTCAACAGATGGCTACTCCCCGTGCCCTGGAGGAGGTGAAGGATGGGGAGGGAATGGTGTAGGGGATGACCTTTACTCCTATGGATTTGATGGACTGCACTTGTGGTCAGGTATGTGGTTCTACATAATTAGGAATAATAACATTTTGGACTGGACGTTCCAACCCCCTGCTGGGTGTTTTTATTTGGGGGGGGGGGGGGGGGGGGGGGGCGGTGTTCAATATCTTGCCATCTGAAAACATTCTAACTTTATTGTATGTTTACAGTTATTTTAGAGTACCCAATTATTTTTTCCAATTAAGGGGCAATTTAGCGTGGCCAATTCACCTAACCTGCACATCTTTGGGTTGTGGGGGAGAAACCCACGCAGACATGGACAGTGATCCAGGGCCGGGATTCGAACCCGGGTCTTCAGCGCCGTAGGCAGCAATGCTAACCACTGTGCCACCGTGCTGCCCCGTATGTTTACAGTTATGAGAACACTACCTTACACTATTTCTTCCCATCCTGCTTTCTCCTCGACTCTCAGGTCACATGAGTATATGTCACTTCCTGAAATGACATCACAGACTGTTACTGTTAACCCACTGTGGGACTTAGCCAAAGTACTCCATTATACCACATCGTCCCCCAAGTTTCTGTTCCGAGTTCAGCATTCTCTGTCATTCCTGGGAACTGAATGCTTCAGTCCCCTAGTCATGAACATTTCAGTGTTTTGTGGCCCCATAGGAAATGTAACTGGGACTACATTGTAATTTAGAAGAATGAGAGGGGATCTTATAGAAACAATTAAAATTGTGAAGGGAATAGATAGAATAGAAACAGGGAGGTTGTTTTCACTGTGATGCACAATCAATGGACACGAAACTTAGGTGAAGTCCAAACGAAAGGCTTTAATCAGCAAGAAGTGAGCCCGGCAGCAGACGTACAGAAATGGCGTGGCTGCTGGGGATCATGGGTTTTTATACCCCGCCTCGTAGGTGGTGCTACCTTCCTCTTGGCCAACAAGAATACAGAGAACACGATACTTGGGCCAATGGGCAGCGAGCCCTCTGCACCAATGGCAGTTCACACTCCCAGGTACCATAATACCCCGATTCATACTACCACATTCACCCCTTGTTCAGAAAGGAACCGGGGGGAGGCGTGTACGGGGGATGCGGACATGGAGAGAGGGGGGGTGTCCCGTGCGAGTGGGTAAGAGACTGGTAGTATGACTAGTGATGTTGGATCGTACCTCTCCAACGGTGGCTGCCCACTGGCCCGAAAACTATGTACAGAGTCGAGTCAGAACACAGTAACTATATACAGGTTTGAGAGAGAAAAAGAAAGAGAGAACATGCAAGAAAAAGGGTCCATCAACAGTTCACATAGACTCGATCAGCCGATCGGGGGCCTTGGACGTCCTGTGCGACCTGCGGAGCTTCGCTGGAGAAGTTGGAGTTGTGGGCGTCCATGACTCCGGGAGCGATGATCCGGTCCTTGTGGCTGCGTCCATAACCCAAGTCGGAGCTGGCGAGGGCCAGGCCGGGGGAGGGTCGTCCGGCCCTCTAGGCAGCGCGGGTAAGGGTGTCGGCGGGCCAGGGAGGGGAGTCTGACGGGAGCAGTTGCAGTTGGGGGGGCTGGCGCCGGGGGCGATGGCCGGGATCCGGCGGGTGTCAGGTCCCGTAGGGAGACCGTGTTCTGCCGGCTTTCGGGATACTCCACATATCCGTACTGCGGGTTCGCGTGGAGCAGCTGGACCCTCTCGCCCAATGGGACCGACTTGTACACCCGCACAGGATTGGCCCGGGGGTAGCCAGCCAGGTCGGGAGCGGGGTCCCTGAGGAAGACTTCCTGGGGAAAACAAGGAGGTGTTTGATTAGTGGATGTTCAAAGAAGTGACCGGATTGAGTGGAGGGCATCTGGGAGGACCTCTTACCAGCGGGAGACTGGGAGATTTCTGGACCGTAGGGCCAGCAGGACGGTCTTCTAGACCGTACCGTTCTCCCTCTCGACCTGTCTGTTACCCCGGGGATTATAACTGGTCCTCCTGCTGGAGGCGATGCCCCTGCTGAGCAGGAATTGACACAGCTCGTCACTCATAAAGGAGGATCCTCTATCGCTGTGAATGTAAGCGGGGAATCCGAACAGGGAGAAAATGGTGTGTAGGGCTTTAATGATGATAGGTGTGGTCATGTCAGGGCAGGGGATGGCGAACGGGAAGCGGGAGTACGCGTCAGTCACGTTGAGGAAGTACGTGTTGCGGTTGGAAGAGGGGAGGGGACCTTTTAAGTCCATGCTGAGGCGTTCAAAGGGGCAGGAAGCCTTTATCAGATGCGCTTTTCCGGGGCGGTAGAAGTGCGGCTTGCACTCCGCGCAGATGTGGCATTCCCTAGTGACTGTCCTGACCTCCTCGATGGAGTAGGGCAGGTTGCGGGTCTTGATAAAGTGAAAGAAGCGGGTGACCCCTGGGTGGCAGAGGTCCGTGTGGAGGGTTCGTAGGCGGTCCACTTGTGCGTTGGCACAGGTGCCGCGGGACAGGGCATCGAGAGGCTCGTTTAGCTTCCTAGGACGATACAAGATGTCGTAGTTGTAGGTGGACAATTCTATCCTCCACCGCAAGATCTTGTCGTTCTTTATCTTGCCCCTCTGTGCGTTGTCGAACATGAAGGCCACTGACCGTTGGTCTGTGAGGAGGGTGAACCTCCTGCCGGCCAGATAGTGCCTCCAGTGTCGCACAGCTTCTACTATGGCCTGTGCTTCCTTCTCGACCGAGGAATGGCAGATTTCGGAAGCGTGGAGGGTATGGGAGAAGAAGGCCACGGGTCTGCCTGCTTGGTTGAGGGTGGCTGCCAGAGCTACATCGGACGCGTCGCTCTCGACCTGGAAGGGGAGGTACTCGTCGATAGCTCGCATCGCGGCCTTTGCAATATCTGCTTTGATACGGCTGAAGGCCTGGCAGGCTTCCATTGGCAGGGGGGACGTGGCTGATTGGATGAGGGGACGGGCCTTGTCGGCGTAATTGGGGACCCACTGGGCGTAAGATGAAACAAAACTAAGATAGCGCTTGAGGACTTTGGGGGAGTGGGGGAGGGGGAGCTCCATCAGGGGGCGCATGCGGGGCCTATCACTCAGTTACGCACTACGTAGCCAAGGATGGCTAGACGGTCGGTGCTAAACACGCATTTATCCTTGTTGTAGGTCAGGTTCAGGAGTTTTGCGGTTTGGAGGAATTTATGGAGATTGGTGTCGTGGTCCTGCTGATCGTGACCGCAGATGGTGACATTATCGAGATACGGGAAGGTTGCCCGTAAACCGTATTGGTCGACCATTCGGTCCATCTCCCTTTGAAAGACCGAGACCCCGTTTGTGACACCGAAGGGAACGCTTAAAAAGTGGTAGAGCCGCCCGTCCGCTTCGAACGCAGTGTACTTGCGATCACTCGCGCGGATGGGGAGCTGGTGGTAGGCGGACTTGAGGTCAACCGTGGAGAAGACCTTGTGCTGCGCATTCCTATTGACCAGGTCGGATCTACGGGGGAGAGGGTACGCGTCCAGCTGCGTAAACCTGTTGATGGTCTGACTGTAGTCTATGACCATCCTATTCTTCTCCCCGGCCTTTACCACCAGAACTTGTGCTCGCCAGGGGCTGTTGCTAGCCTTGATGACCCCTTCCTTCAGAAGCCGGTGGACCTCGGAACTGATGAAGGTCCGGTCCTGGGCACTGTACCGTCGACTCCTGGTGGCGACAGGTTTGCAATCCAGGGTGAGATTTTCAAACAAGGACGGGGAATCGACCTTGAGGGTCGCGAGGCTGCAGACAGTGAGGGGGGGCATAGGGCCGCCGAATTTGAATGTTAGGCTCTGGAGGTTACACTGGAAGTCTAACCCCAGGAGTGCTGCCGCGCAGAGGTGAGAGAGGACGTATAGCCTGTAGTTTTTAAACTCTATCCCCTGGACCGTGTGGTCTGCTATGCAGCACCCTGTGATCTGTACTGAGTGAGAGCCGGAGGCCAGGGTGATTTTCTGCTTAACCGGGTAGACAGGGAGAGCGCAGTGTCTTACTGTGGTGGGGTGGATGAAACTTTCTGTGCTCCCGGAGTCCAGCAGGCAGTTCTTCTTGTGGCCATTGAGTAAAATCTTCGTGGTCGCTGTGGAGAGGGTACGATGCCGAGACTGATCCAGTGTGACTAAAGCGACTTGTGGCAGATAGTCGGAGACTTCATCAGGCAGAGAGTAGTCACCCGTGGGGTCCTCGGAGCCGATCCAAGATGGCGGCGCCCGTCGGCCGCGCATGGTAGGGGGTGGACAAAATGGCGGCGCTCGTTCCCCACACGTGGAGTCGGAGGTCCAAAATGGCGGCGTCCCGGGGTCACACATGGCATTGGGGGCGTAAAATGGTGGCGCCCGGAGATGGCACGTGGCAGTGTGGGAGGGGGCAGCAAGGTCCGCGGGCCACACAGGGCCCATGTAGAGAGCGAGGGGGGAGTCCCGCGGTCGCTGCTTGGGACCGCAGCGACCGCCTTTGCCTGGCAAACGGCCACAGAGTGACCCCTCTTCTTGCAGGTTGCGGAACTGGCCGGGCAACGCTGACTGGGGTGCTTCGCCTGGCCGCAGAAATAGCAACGGGGCCCCGCGGGTTTTTCGGGGCACCCTGCGGTGCAGGCCTGGGGGGGTGTGGGTCCGGGTCCTTCGGGGAGAGAGAGGCCGAGTTCCACGCTGCCCAGGGGGCCGCCGTGCGGTCGGGGGCGTACGAGCATGTGTTTCGGTTTGCGACATTTAGGGGGGAGGCGAGGGCCCGTGCCTCCCATGAGGCTTAATGTTTCTCTCGCCAACAGTCTTTGGCGGATCTGTGAGGACTGCATGCCTGCAATGAAGGCGTCTCGAATTAGGAGTTCCGTATGCTCAGCAGCAGACACCTGTGGGCAGCCGCAGTTCCTCCCCAGCACGAGGAGGGGACGGTAAAAATCGTCCAGTGACTCACCAGGTATCTGCTGCCTTGTGGATAGTAAGTGCCGAGCATAAACTTGGTTTACCGGCCGTATGAAATGTCCTTTGAGCAAGTCCATATCCGCGTTGTAGTCTGTCGTGTCCTCTATGAGCGTGTATATGGCGGTGCCTACGCACGAGTGGAAGATGTGCAGTTTCTGCTGCTTCGTCGGGACGTTTTCCGCTGTGCTAAGGTAACTGTTGAACCAAGCCAGCCAGTGCTCAAATGCGGCTGTTGCATTTGATGTGCAGCTCCATCCTTTAAAAATCTTGCTGATTGAATTGATGCACAATCAATGGACACGAAACGAAGGTGAAGTCCGAAACGAAAGGCTTTAATCAGCAAGAAGTGAGCCCGGCAGCAGACGTACAGAAATGGCGTGGCTGCTGGGGATCACGGGTTCTTATACCCTGCCTCGTAGGTGGAGCTACCTTCCTCTTGGCCAATAAGAATACACAGAACATGATACTTGGGCCAATGGGCAGCGAGCCCTCTGCACCAATGGCAGCTCACACTCCCAAGTACCGTAATACCCCTAGTCATACTACCACACACTGGTGGGTGAAACTAGAACTAGGGGCATAACCTCAAAATAAGGGGGAGCAGATTTAGGACTGAGTTGAGGAGGAACTTCTTCACCTAAAGAGTTGTGGCTCTGTGGAATTCCCTGCCCAGTGAAGCAGTTGAAGCTACCTCGTTACATGTTTTTATGGCAAAGATAGATAGATTTTTGAACAGTAAAGGAATAAAAGGTTACAGTGAACGGGTGGGTAAGCGAAGCTGAGTCCACAAGAGGATCAGCCATGATCTTATTGAATTGCGGAGCAGGCTCGAAGGGCCAGATGGCCTATTCCTGCTCCTGTTCTTATGTAATACTTTTCTGCTCTCTTAGGTAAATGTCATTTTCCTTCCTCTCTCTTCTTGCTCCTTACCATGCTTTTTGCAGATTCTCACTTCCTGTTGCACTTTTAAATGCTGTGGTGCCTTCAGTTGTCGACCATAATGTGTTCTCTTCTCAATACCATGGGCAAAGCATTTTCATACTGCTTTTGGTTCTCTGGATGATGTTGAGTAGAAATCAAAGTAGGAGATGGTTCGTGATCACCTGTTTCAGTATCATCTTTCATTTTTTTTAAATAATCACTTTATTGAGATATGTTTTGGTATTATAACAACAAAATAAACATTGTACATGAAACTATAAACATAGTGCAAAAGCCGTCTCCCTCCCTTACAGGTCCCACCTTTATTAACCCCCTACTCGAAGCTAAACTAACCACCCCCCACCTTCTGCTGACGATTAATTTTCTGCGAAGAGGTCAACGAACGGTTGCCACCTCCGGGCGAACCCTAACAGTTGTTTTTGTAAATTCACCACTCTGTCTTAGAATTCCCCCTATACCAAAAAGGGCCGATATTCCAAATGGTGAACAGGGATTCTCACTCCCTGACTCCGATGCAGGCTTCTGTGGGTGCCATTCAGGTCAAACTATATTTCCAAGTTATTCCCCGGTATAACCCATACCTTCACCGAAGAATTTTACCTACTTACCCCTTAGTAGCATCGATGTCCTGGGTCCTGCATTGCTAAGGAAGTAAAGTAAGCTAATAACCACTTTTTCAGGTTAAATTATTTTATTATTATTATACTTTTTTTTAATAAGTTGTAAACACTTTATTTACAGAAAGGAAAACGATTAGTGATTCTGGATGCTGCTGGTTTGTTGTAGGGACCTTCAGACTCTCTCTCTCTCTCTTGTAGTTCTCCTCCCCTTCTTTCCTGTTGCTGTTTCTCTCTCTCTCTCTCTCTCTTTTAATTCTCCTCCCCTTCTCTCCTGTTGCTGTTTCTCTGTTCTCTGTGTTCTGTCCTCCCCATTGCTGCTGGTTGCTGCTGCTGGTACACTTCCTTAGATTGGGCCAATTTTATTTCAATCTTGCCCTTCATAGCCTGAGCTTTCTTGGGATCAATAACTCTCCCATCAAGTTTGTGCTCCCCATTCAATACCCTGTCTACTCTTTCAGGATCCATTTTAATTAAGCAGTCTACAATCTCTCCACCTCCAGAAAAGCAGTCCCTTAAATCTTTCTTACTTGTTTCCCAGCTGAGTCCACCAACAAACATCTTCCTTCTCATCCTCCTCATTCTTGCTGCCGTTTCTTTGAGCCTTCCACCTCCTTGAGGGGAGCGGAGCTCCCCCGGGCCGTCAGCTGTTCTTGCTTCGCGTTCTGCTCCTCTCTTCTTCTGCTGCTCTCTTGTGATGGCTGCTGCCTCGCGCGTGGGGGGAGTGGGAGGAGCGAGAGAAGCCCGCGCTTAGTGATTTTTGGCGGGAGAGATCGGGACCTCCGATAGGGAAAGGACTACGGGGCTTAAAGGGGCAGTCCATTACAATATTTCAACAGCACAAAGAAATCTATGCAAACTCTCTTTTTTCTTTTTCCCTTTCTCCTGCTGCAGGTTGTAATAACAATTCTGACAGACTGAAATTGACTGCATTTTTGACAGAAGAGCTGACCACAGTTTCTGCTCTTTTCAGCTGCCACCAACCTCTTGTGGGATCTTTCCCTGCACTCTCCCAGACCAGATATTGGCAGACCTCTATGCTTCAAATGACACATTCTGTATTTTCCAGAACACCCCGTCTTGACATTTGAAACATTACTATAATTTGGTTTATTGTCCCCCCATCCAATTGTACTAACATACATCCCCGATCTTTGTCATTTGTATGCATAATCACAGACCAGTGTCAATACGAGTCTTGTTTTCCGTTCCAGTCCAATCACCGTGAACCATAGCCATAGCTGCTCAGGAAGGTAACACAATAGCTTTCCGTGTGTTCCACTACCTCCAAAGCATTTTACTTCCTTGGGATAGCAGCACCGTATAAGCTTCCTCATGTCCCTTAGAACCAGCACACAACTCAGTTCATCAGTAACCAAACAGATCTTTTGTCCCTCACTGGCTGTTACGTGCCCCATTTTTCCGTCGTCCAAATTGTTTTCCATTTCTGATTGGAATGGGGTAATTGTGATATCCTGTACCACCCACTGATCCCCTTGTCTTATTAATTTAAAATGTTCAATTGATCCTGCTTGTATTCCTAACTTCCCCATTAATGTCTAACATTGTCGTGAATCATGTAAGTCTGCCAGCCTCTGGTTTACATGAGAGAATATCTTTCTGACAAAGTGTATATTTTTCATTACAGCATTTGCAAAACCACATTGAACCGTCTCTTTTTCAAACAAATTCTCCCTATTGTTAAATACATAGTAAAAAAAATCTTATCTTAACACCTTATTCATTACCTAACCACACAAATAGACTGTGTGTTACCACTTTACATATTTTCAACTGTTATCACAATTTAATATCAATATCGAAACATTCCTTCTTGGCTTTGGGAACAATAATTATTACATACTAAATATGGCATACAAACAACATCAATATTATTTGTAATGTACTATATCGTTAAATCAAGAAAACACACTAAACTACCCCTCTATTAAAACATTAACACTGTTTAGAAATGCGGATCAAGTTCTTTAACGACACACATACCCCCCTTATCATATATATATAACAGTCCCTATCAATTTACATGAATTTTTTTTTAATAACGATTACAGCTCTTCAATGCAATATTGTTTTGCTGCATTGGTAACAATTTTCCCGCCGTGGTATCAAGCTACAAACATTCTTAAACTATTGTCATTTATCACATTGGGGTTCCTCGTCAGTCGCTGCTATCTGCCGAGACCCTTAATAATTCCACCGCGTAGTACATACTCCATGGAGACCGCAGATCACCCATCAGCTAATATCCAGTTAGAGATGTCTGACCGGAGGTTTCACTGTCCAGTTATAATTTGATATTTTAATTTGTTTCTAACCCGTAAAGTTTTCCTCCGGGTTCTGTCATTTAATTCCCTCAAATATGTAGCCAATTATATCATTAGTTTCCCCCCCCAATCCTGTCTAAAAGATTCCTCTCTGGAGTGTAGTTCTCTTCCTTCTTGTGAACTGGTTCGTTATTTATTTTTTCCATCTGAAAATCAAATGAACAGATCAAGGGTGGAGAGGGCCCTATTCTTTAATTTGTACCTTCTGTTTTCATTTGATTAACCCAGAAATGCCCTCTCCAGGACTTCCGGATTTCTTTTGCCACCATTTCTTTTTGAACTGGTTTATTTTCCTTATCATTGATGTACATCATACAATTAAGGCCTGTTAAGCCTACTCCTTCTGTCATTGCACCCCTGAGTGAGATACAATTTCTTTTGCTCCAGATACCATGCTTCTCTAATTCAACTGTATGTGTACCCAGAATCTGAACAATCTTGTCTTTACATTTTACAGCTTCACAGATTATTTTCCCTGCAGTCTCAGTGGGTAGCTTCACCCAAATTTGCTCTGTATTATCAATTGGTTTTAATATCTTTATTTTCTAAAGCTCCTTCTTCAAGGTATTTAGCATTCTAAATACCATTATTTCTGCATATGACTTTGTGTGATCGCCAGGCACTAGGACCCTGCGGAGCCATGCAGTTTCAATTTCAACGCAGCAATTTCAAAGTCTGCAAAGCAGCTGACTGCTGCCTGCTATTTCTAACTTCCAATTTATGTGAAAATCGGCTTTACAAAATACAACATTTTTTTTTAAATACAAACATTAAAGGAAATTCACAATTCCTTATTAGACATACACACACACATTCATCCACTCAGATCTTGGATCTCTACTCTGTAGGATTTCACAAATCCTTATTAAACACACGCATACACATTTATCCACTGAGATCTTGGACCTCTATTCTGTAGGGTTTTAGTTATTCTTAACAAAATTTTGAGACCCCTCCATGCGGTTAAGTTTCACTTCTGCAGGAGTTTTTTTTGCCTCTGTCAAGCTTTTCTACTCTTGTTTCATTGTTTCAACTCTCTTGACCATGTTTCAGAGCAAGAGGATTATTCTCATTGCCATTTTTCGGAATTCAAGTTCTGTTCCTGGTTGTCCCTTTCAGTTGCAATCTGAAATTAAGGATAAGTACCCTTTCTGGGTCCTATCCAAGGCTGACTAAGGCACTATCTTCCTGTTTTAGTTAAGGGTCGATTGGTTATTGGTCTCTGAATTCTAGGCGTCCCCATTCTCCAGAACATTTTCCGCACAATCTGCCTTACTCTAAGGATGATTTATTTTTTGGCCTCCTTTTACCAGTTATGGATGCAAGATTTTTAGTGCTGTCACCAAGATGTCTTGCAGACTTTCACTCAGGGTCAGCATCTTCTAGTCTGCTGATTCACACCCAACCTGAGTTTCAGTCCCCTCGATCCACAGAATATCCTTTCCAGACTAAACTCGGCAGGTAAAGTCTGACTTACATATAGACCAGAAACTTCTAATATTCTAGCCTTTGTGCCGGTTAGAAACTTCTAATATTCCAACCGTTTCTTGGGAACTAGAAACTTCTAATATTCTAGCCCCTACTCTAGCCCCCATTCTGTTTACCTAGAAACTTCTAATATTCTAGGCCTCCACGCTGGATGCCATGGAGAAAGCAAAAAAACAGGCTGGGCGTAATTATGGGCTCGAGCCCCACATTGGGCGCCATGTTTTTGCAAATTCACCACTCTGTCTTAGAATTCCCCCTATACCAAAAAGGGCCGATATTCCAAATGGTGAACAGGGATTCTCACTCCCTGACTCCGATGCAGGCTTCTGTGGGTGCCATTCAGGTCAAACTATATTTCCAAGTTATTCCCCGGTATAACCCATACCTTCACCGAAGAATTTTACCTACTTACCCCTTAGTAGCATCGATGTCCTGGGTCCTGCATTGCTAAGGAAGTAAAGTAAGCTAATAACCACTTTTTCAGGTTAAATTATTTTATTATTAGTATACTTTTTTTAAAATAAGTTGTAAACACTTTCTTTACAGAAAGGAAAACGATTAGTGATTCTGGATGCTGCTGGTTTGTTGTAGGGACCTTCAGACTCTCTCTCTCTCTCGTAGTTCTCCTCCCCTTCTTTCCTGTTGCTGTTTCTCTCTCTCTCTCTCTTTTAATTCTCCTCCCCTTCTCTCCTGTTGCTGTTTCTCTGTTCTCTGTGTTCTGTCCTCCCCATTGCTGCTGGTTGCTGCTGCTGGTACACTTCCTTAGATTGGGCCAATTTTATTTCAACCTTGCCCTTCATAGCCTGAGCTTTCTTGGGATCAATAACTCTCCCATCAAGTTTGTGCTCCCCATTCAATACCCTGTCTACTCTTTCAGGATCCATTTTAATTAAGCAGTCTACAATCTCTCCACCTCCAGAAAAGCAGTCCCTTAAATCTTTCTTACTTGTTTCCCAGCTGAGTCCACCAACAAACATCTTCCTTCTCATCCTCCTCATTCTTGCTGCCGTTTCTTTGAGCCTTCCACCTCCTTGAGGGGAGCGGAGCTCCCCCGGGCCGTCAGCTGTTCTTGCTTCGCGTTCTGCTCCTCTCTTCTTCTGCTGCTCTCTTGTGATGGCTGCTGCCTCGCGCGTGGGGGGAGTGGGAGGAGCGAGAGAAGCCCGCGCTTAGTGATTTTTGGCGGGAGAGATCGGGACCTCCGATAGGGAAAGGACTACGGGGCTTAAAGGGGCAGTCCATTACAATATTTCAACAGCACAAAGAAATCTATGCAAACTCTCTTTTTTCTTTTTCCCTTTCTCCTGCTGCAGGTTGTAATAACAATTCTGACAGACTGAAATTGACTGCATTTTTGACAGAAGAGCTGACCACAGTTTCTGCTCTTTTCAGCTGCCACCAACCTCTTGTGGGATCTTTCCCTGCACTCTCCCAGACCAGATATTGGCAGACCTCTATGCTTCAAATGACACATTCTGTATTTTCCAGAACAAGTGACCCTCTCAAGGTGAATTTGATTTTCTCCAAACAGAGAGATCTAGCCATGTCCGATAGTCAGGTCTCCGACTTCGGGGGCTTCGAGTCCCTCCAAGCTAATAGTATCCGTCTCCAGGCTACCAGGGAAGCAAAGGCCAGAACGACTGCGTCTTTCTCCTCCTGGATTCCCGGGTCTTCCGACACCCGGAAAATTGCCACCTTTGGACTCAGCGCCACCCTTGTTTTTAACACCGTGGACATGACATCTGCAAACCCCCTAAATCCCCTAAGCTTCGGGCATGCCCAGAACATGTGGACATGGTTCGTTGGTGCTTCCACACATTTTGCACACCTGTCTTCCACTGCAAAGAATCTGCTCATCTGGGCCACTGTCATGTGAGCCCCGTGAAAGGGCAGCACGGTGGCCTAGTGGTTAGCACAGCTGTCTCACGGCGCTGAGGTCCCAGGTTCGATCCCGGCTCTGGGTCACTGTCCGTGTGGAGTTTGCACATTCTCTCCGTGTCTGCGTGGGTTTCGCCCCCACAACCCAAAAATGTGCAGAGTAGACGGATTGGCCACGCTAAATTGCCCCTTAATTGGAAAAAAAATAATTGGGTACTCTAAATTTATAAAAAAAAAAACAAAAAAAAAAATGTGAGCCCCGTGAATGACCTTAAATTGTATCGGCTGAGCCTGGCACATGTTGCGGACGCGTTGACTCTACTCAGCACATCTGCCCATACACCATCCTCTATCTCTCCTCCAACTTGCGCTTCAGCTCCTCGGTCTGCGCCTCCTCTGACCCCATAAGTCCCTTGTAAATGTCCGAGATGCTCCCTTCTCCTATCCACCCTCTGGAAACTACCCTGTCCTGAATCCCCCTTAGCGGTAGGAGCAGGAAGGTTTTCACCTGTTTATGCTGGAAGTCCCGCACCTGCAGATACCTGAATTTGTTTCCCCTCGCCAACCCAAACTTCTCCCCCAGCGTCCTCATACCCGGATAGCCCTCCTCTATAAATATATCCCCATCCTCTCAATCCCTGCTCTCCGCCATCCATACGTCCCGGGGCAAACCGGTGATTGTTACAGATTGGGGACCAGACCGATGCTCCCTCTGCTCCCACATGTCTCCTCCATTGCCCCCAGACTCTCAGGGCCACCACCACCACGAGGTGGTGGGAACGGCAGAGGCGCAGTTACCAACACCCCCAAACTGGTGACCTTGCATGAAGCCGCCTCCATACGCTCCCATGGCGACCCCTCCCCCACCACCCATTTCCTGATCATGGCTATATTCACCGCCCAGTAATAGTTACTAAAATTTGGCAGCGCCAGCCCGCCCTCTCCCTGACTCCGCTCAAGCATCACCTTCCTTACCAGCGGGGTCTTGCCCGCCCAAACAAAGCCAGAGATCACTTGAATGCCTAGGTACCTAAAGCTTCCCTCTACTAATCAAAACGGCAGCTCCCCCAATTGCCTCTCCTGTCCCCTCGCCTGGACTGCAAACATCTCGCTTTTCCCCATATTTAGCTTATACCCTGAAAACCGGCCAAATTCCCCTAGAATCCCCATGATTTCTTCAATCCCCTCTAATAGGTCCGATACATACAGAAGCAGGTTGTCTGCATAGAGCGAGACTCTGTGCTCAAACCTCCCCCCCCCCCCCCCCCTTCCAGCCCCTTCCAGCCCTTTGAGGCTCTCAGAGCAATTGCCAACGGCTCTATAGCTAGCGCGAACAACAGTGGGGAGAGGGGGCATCCCTGTCACGTCCCCCGGTGCAGTCTAAAATAGCCCGATGCTATCCTATTCGTCCGTACACTTGCCTCCTGTGGCCTGATACAGCAAGCTGACCCAATCAATAAAGCCCCACCCAAATCCGAACCGTCCCAGTGCCTCCCACAGATAATCCCATTCTACCTGATCAAAAGCCTTTGCTGAATCCATTGCGATCATTACCTCCTCCCCCCTACCTTCCAGGGGCATCATGATCACATTTAACAACCTTCTTACATTGGCCACCAACTGCCTACCCTTAATAAACCCCGTCTGGTCCTCCCCAATAACGTCCGGAACACAATCCTCAATCCTGGAGGACAAAATTTTGGCCAGCAGTTTGGCGTCCACGTTCAACAGGGATATCGGCCTGTAGGACACACACAGCTCCGGGTTCTTGTCCCGCTTCAGATTCAGCGAAATCGTGGCCTGTGACATTGTCGGGGGCAGCACCCCTCTTTCCCTTGCCTCATTGAACATCCTCATCAACACCGGCCCCAATCCCAGAGAACATTTTATAAAACTCCACTGGGAACCCGTCCGGCCCCAGGGCCTTACCCGCCTGCATGGCCTTCAGACCCTCCACTATCTCTTCCAACCCAATCGGGGCCCCAGCCCTTCTACCAACCCCCTGTCCACCTTTGGGAAATTCAGCCCCCTGTTATGGGCCAGGATTTAGAGAACCCCAAAGTGTATCTTGGAGTTCACTTGACCAACAACTTTTAATAGATTGTGGTATGGGGAGCACACACCCCACTCTACAAGAGTGGTACTTCAGAAATGGAAAAGTTATTTTTTCAAGCAAAACAATGTTTATTCTATATACTCAAGTTAACCTTTTTAACGGTGAATGTCTTGGCAACCATTAATTCAAATACACCCCCCAAAGAATACAACACTAAGTAATCTGTATGCTGTTCTTTTAACATCCAAAAGACTTAACAAACCTGTAAACAGGAGCACATCTGGGTTTACATTCAATACTGAAGCCTTTTACAATTCTGGGTTCACCAAATGATACATAGATAGTCTTTGGTTGGCAGAATTCAGATGCAGCTCACTGAAAAACACAGATACACCCAAGCTTTTTCTCAAACTGAAACTAAAAAGCAGAACCAGAGCTCAGCTCCACCCACACTCTGACATCACTGCAGTAACAGGAGCAGCCAAACATTTCTTAAAGCAACATTCTCATGACACCCCCCAAGCAGTGCCTCATCCCCTCCGGCCCCTCCAACCTAAACAGCCTACTGTAGAAATCCCTAAACACCTTATTCACCCCTGCTGAATGTCCAACCAGGTTCCAATCTCCATCATTTACTTTCCCTATCTCCCTGGCTGCCTCCCTCTTTCTAAGCTGGGGCTGTGCAAGCATTCTGCTGGCCTTCTCTCCATACTCATGGATCGTCCCCTCACCTTTCTCGGCTGCTCCACCGCCCTCTCTGTGGTTAACAAGCCAAACTCCGCCTGTGGTCTCCGCCATTCCCTTAAAAGCCCTGCCTCTGGGGTCTCCACATACCTCCTATCGATCTGTAGTAACTCCTTAATCAGTCGGTCTGTCTCTGCCCTGTCCGCCTTCTCCCTATGGGGCCGTATTGAGATCAGCTCCCCTCTGACCACCGCCTTCAGTGCTTCCCAGCCAATCACTGCTGAATTTCCCCCATGTCGTTGATCTGCAGGTAGTTCTGAATACACTTCCTAAGCCGCTCACACACCCCTTCGTCAGCCAAAAGTCTCACATCTAACCTCCAGTGCCGGTGCTGGTTACTGTCTTTACTAAACTGCAGGTCAACCCAGTGCAGAGCAATGGTCTGAGATTGTGATCGCCGAGTACCCAGTATCCACCACCCTTGCCAGTAAGGCCCTGTGATACACAATCAATTACACAAAGACGAGAGTTGGATGCAATCAAGGCTTTATTACACTAAGGTGGCCTCCTACAGCAGCTGGCGAAATGACTGCTGTACGGAGAGCACACATATTTATACTCCGCCTACTGGGCGGAGCCAGCAGGCAGGGATCTACTCGCGTACCTGTAGTACAGGGGCCTTACCATAAAGCACCTACATCGACATCCTCTATATACAATATATACAGCAGCGGTGACCACCACATTCACTCCCTGTTAAAAAATTGAGTCCGGCGGGGGTGGTGGAGAACTATACACAGAAAGATGTGTTTTAAATGTAGAGATAACATTATAAATTCAGGAGTTCCGGAGCCTTGATCTGTAGTTGAGAGCACCGCAGCGCTGGCGGCGACTCCGGCGTCAGTTTGGTCTTCGGTGATCCCAGGAGGGTGTCGAAATCCTCTTCATCCCCGGGTGTGAGCAGGGGGCAGGACGGATTGTCCTGGTGCGGGGTCTGCAGTGGTGTGCGCCGGGGAGGGGAGGTTGGCACCGGGTCGGGAAGGGTGGCATGGGACGGCAAAGGGGAATCGGGAATAATCATCGACCATACTGAGAAAGTACGTGTTGCGGTCGGTGGAGGGGAGGGGCCCTTTGAAGTACAGGCTGAGGCGTTCAAAGGGGCGGGAGGCCTTCACCAGGCGCGCACTGTCTGGCCGGTAGAAGTGCGGTTTACACTCCGCGCAGACCTGGCGGTCTCTGGTGATAGCCCTGACTTCCTCGATGGAGTAGGGCTGGTTGCCGGCCTTGATGAAATGGTAAAAATGGGTGACTCCTGGGTGACAGAGATTGTTGTGCAGGGTCCGGAGTTGGTCCACTGGTGCGCTGGCACATGTACCTCAGGATAGGGCATCAGGCGGGTCGTTGAGTTTACCAGGGCGGTAGAAAATCTCGTAGTTGTAGGTGGAGAGCTCGATCCTTCACCTCAAAATTTTATCGTTTTTGATCTTGCCCCGCTATGTATTATTGAACATGAAGGCAACTGACCGTTGGTCAGTGAGGAGAATGAATCTCCTGCTGGCCAGGTAACGCCTCCAATGACGCACAGCTTCAACGATGGCTTGGGCCTCTTTCTCGACGGAGGAATGCTGAATTTCAGAGGCATGTAGGGTGTGGGAAAAGAATGCCATGGGCCTGCCTGCCTGGTTGAGGGTGGCGGCCAGAGTGACGTCTGATGCATCGCTCTCGACTTGGAATGGTAACGTCTTGTCGACTGTGTGCATTGCGGCCTTGGCGATGTCGGCCTTGATATGGTTGAAGGCCTGGTGAGCCCCGGCCATCAGGGGAAAAACAGTGGATTGAATCCATGGGCAGGCCTTGTCCGCGTAGTTTGTGACCCACTGGGCGTAATAAGGAAAGGTTCCCCAGGCATCGTTTGAGGGCCTTGGGGCAGTGGGGAAGGGGGAGTTCCATGAGGGGACGCATGCGGTCGGGATCGGGCCCCAGAACTCCGTTCGGGACCACATAGTCGAGGATGGCTAAGCGGTCCGTGCTGAACACGCACTTCTCCTTGTTGTAGGTCAGGTTGAGGAGAGTGGCGGTGTGGAGAAATTTGGCACGGTTGGCGTTGTGGTCCTGCTGATCGTGGCCACAGATGGTGACATTGCCCAGGTACGGGAAGGTGGCCCGCAGTCCGTACCGGTCCACCATTCGGTCCATCTCCCGTTGGAAGACCGAGACCCCGTTGGTGACGCCAAAGGGAACCTAAGAAAGTGGTAAAGGCGGCCATCTGCCTCGAAGGCAGTGTATGGGCGGTCCGCCTTGCGAATGGGGAGTTGGTGGTAGGCAGATTTCAGGTCCACAGTTGAGAAGACCCGGTACTGTGCAATCTGATTGACCATACCAGATATGCGTAGGAGGGGGTATGCGTCAAGCTGCGTGTACCGATTGATCGTCTGACTGTAGTCTCATAGAATTCTCATAGAATTTACAGTGCAGAAGGAGGCCATTTGGCCCATCGAGTCTGCACCGGCTCTTGGAAAGAGCACCCTACCCAAAGTCAACACCGCCACCCAATCCCCATAACCCCATAACCCAGTAACCCCACCTAACACTAAGGGCAATTTGGACCCTAAGGGCAATTTATCCAGGGCCAATCCACCTAACCTGCACATCTTTGGACTGTGGGAGGAAACCGGAGCACCCGGAGGAAACCCACGCACGCACGGGGAGGATGTGCAGACTCCGCACAGACAGTGACCCAAGCCAGAGTCGAACCTGGGACCCTGGAGCTGTGAAGCGGTTGTGCTATCCACAATGCTACCGTGCTGCCCTCAATGTCAATAGTCAGCGACCATCCTGTGTTTCTCCCCAGTTTTCACAACTGCCACTTGGGCTCCCCAGGGGCTGTTGCTGGCCTCGATGATGCCTTCCCGAAGCAGTCTCTGGACTTCGGACCCGATGAAGGTCCTGTCCTGGGCGCTGTACCGTCCGCTCCTGGTGGCAACGGGTTTGCAATCCAGGGTTAGGTTTGCAAATAGGGAAGGTGGGTCGACCTTTAGGGTCGCGAGGCCGCACAGTAAGGGGTGGTAGGGGCCCGCCGTATTTCAGTGTTCGGCTCTGGAGGTTGCACTGGAAGTCCAGGCCGAGTAACAGGGCAGCGCAGAGGTTGGGAAGGCGGAGAGGCAGAAGCCGCTAAATTCCACGCCTTGGACAGTGAGAGTGGCGATGCAATACCTCCAGATCGCCACAGAGTGGGACCCGGAGGCCAGGAAAATTCTCTGGTTAGCGGGGTGTACCTCGAGCGAGCAGTGCCTTACCGTATCGGGGTGAATGAAGCTCTCGGTGCTCCTGGAGTCCAGCAGGCATGAGATCTTGTGCCCATTGTGCAGTTGCAAGGTTGTGTGGACGAGACTGGTCAATCGTGACCGAGGCGAGACGCAGCTGGTCATCGGCGGTTGCAGGCGACGAGTGGCTGGGTGAGGTGCCCGGGGGGCATAGGTCCTGGGTTGGGTAAGATGGCGGCGCCCCCTGGCCGCATATGTCGTGGGGAAAACAAGATGGCGGCGCCCGTTGGTCCTGGTGGGGGAACAAGATGGCCGCACCCACGGGCCGCATCCGTTGCGAGTCGTGCAAGGTGGCGGCGCCCACGGGGTGCACATGGTCTGAGGAGGGGAAGATGGCGCCGCCCACTGTCCGCACGTGGGAGGTGCCGGAACAATAGCGGCGACTGAGAGGGCCTGGCACACCGCAGCAAAATGTCCCTTCTTGCCACAGGCCTTGCAGAGGGCGCTCCGGGCCGGGCAGTGCTGTCGGGGGTGTTTGGACTGCCCACAGAATTAACAATTGGGACCCCCGGGGTTGGTTGGCTGCCGCGCGGCATAGGCGTGGGGTTGGCTGAGGGCGGTTGCTGATGGGGTCCATGATGGGGTTATGGTCTGCGGAGTCCACGATGTACAGGGGGGGTGGGCCGTGCGGTCGGGGGCGTAGGCCTAGATCTTGCGCGAAGCGACTGTAAGTGTGAGCGCTAACTTTTTGGTTTCCGCGAGGTCGTGCGTGGCCCCTTTGAAAGGCGCTGGCGGATGTAATTGGACCCTATGCCCGTAACAAATGCGTCTCTCATGAGCAGACTCGAGTGTTCCGTGGCTGAAACGGCCTGGCAGTCGGTCTCTAACTAGGGGAACCAGGGCACGCCAGAAATCTTCCACTGACTCACCAGGAAGCTGACGACGTGTGGAGAGGATGTGCCTGGCGTAGAGTGTGTTAGGCCGCTGAGCGTAGTTTTCCTTCAGTAGCGCCATGGCTTCTGCGTAGGTCGGCGCGTCCTGGATAAGTGGAAAGACGTTGGAGCTCAGCTGTGTGTGAAGAATCTGGATCTTCTGTGCTTCTGGGATTGGGCCTGGCGCAGACCCGAAACAGGCTAGTCAATGTTCAAAGTCCTTTTTGGCGTTGTCTGCTTGCGGATGCAGCTGCAGGCGATCCGGCTTGATGCGGAGGTCCATCTTCTGAAAGCTTAGTGTAATAAATTGATGCATGATCAATTACACAAAGACGAGAGTTGGGTGCAATCGAGGCTTTATTATACTAAGATGTGTGGCCTCCTACAGCAGCTGGCGAAATGGCTGCTGTACGGGGAGCACACATATTTATACTCCGCCTACTGGGTGGAGCCAATAGGCAGGGATCTACCCCCGTACCTGTAGTACAGGGGCCTTACCATAAAGTACCTACAACGACATCCTCTATATACAATATATACAGCAGTCCTGACTACCACACCTTGCTCAAAATGAAGAAATCGATCCGGGAGTACACTTTATGCACATGTGAGTAGAAGGAGACCTCCTTCACCCTCGGCTGCCCAAATCTCCATGGATCCATCCCCCCCTCTGCTCCATGAACCCTTTTAGTTCCTTTGCCATTGCTGGCACCCTGCCCGTTTTCGAACTTGACCAGTCCAAGGCAGGGTCAATAACTGTGTTAAAGTCCCGTCTCATGATCAAACTGTGCGAGTCCACGTCCGGTATCTTCACCAGCATCCTCTTTATAAACTCCACATCATCCCAATTTGGCGCATACTCATTTACTAATACCACCTGCACCACCTCTAGCTTCCCACTGACCATAAAGTACCGACCTCCTACATCGAAAACTATTCTACCCGCTTCAAACACCACCCGCTTATTGATCAGGATCGCAACCCCTCTAGTCTTTGAATCCAGTCCCGAGCGAAAGACCTGACTGACCTAGCCTTTCCTCAATCTAATCTGGTCAGTTACTGTAAGGTGCGTCTCCTGCAACATTACCACATCTGCCTTCAGTCCCCTAAGATGTGCGAACACACGTGCCCTCTTGACTGGCCATTTAACCCTCGAACTTTCCAGGTGATTGGGGGTCTCATTGCCCCTCCCCCTTCGCCGATCAGCCATCCACTGTTTTGGGCCCGCCTCCAGCCCATGCTCCCCACCTCCACCGGCCTGCCCCCAGGCAGCCTCCGCCCCAATCACCTCCCTATCCCTTGGCCCAAATCCCTCCCTCATCAGCAGATCATTTTCCCCCTAGTAACAACACTCTGTAACCCAACCCCTTTGATAAACCAAACATATGCATACCCCCCACTGTGCTTCCGTGAGCTAGCCCGCCCAGCTAGCTTGGTGGCTCCATCCTTGGCGCCAGATAGTCTCCCACCTATTGTTCCCTCCCCACCCTCCCCCCCTGCTCATACAAACATACTCCAACATCAAACAATCCTCACACAATTGCCTGACAGAAAAACACCAAAATCTGAACAAGCAGACCCCAACAATGCAAATGAAAACCATAACTCACTCAGCTCTGCCAGTGGTCCCAAATCAATACAGAAGGTATTACAAACAGCTTCCACAAAACGAAAAATTAGGAACTTTTTTTTAAAGAACAGAGAAACAAAAAGAAAAAAAAAACATGAACGTTGTAGCAAAGTTCAAAAGTTCTCAGTCCACCATCAATCCTTTCCTTTTTTTTTAAAACGCATTTTGTTCAAACTTGTGTCAAAGTAGGTTACAGCAAATAAACACCCCGGGAAACATGCTTCCCAACAATCAACTATCCAGTTTGTACAGAGTTTTCTCCTTTTTCACCCACCTCCCACCCCCCTGCGATGGACAGCTCCTCAAACACGGTCACAAACATCCCTCACCTTTTCTCAAACTCCCCTGCTGAGCCCCTTAACTCATACTTTATCTTCTCTAACCGCAGGAAGTCATACAGGTCACCCAACCATGCTGCTACCCCCGGTGGCGATGCCGACCGCCACTCCAGCAAAATTCGGCGGCGTGCAATCAGAGAGGCGAAGGCCAAGACATCTGCCTTCCTCCTCTCCATGAGCTCCGGCTTCTTTGAAACCCCAAATATCGACACCAAAGGGTCCGGGTCCACTCCCTCCTCCACTATCCTGGCTAAGACCACGAACATTCCGCTACGCCGGGACCTCCCGCCCCGCCGGGTAGGTGAGACTCCCGCCCCAGATCACAAAAACCTCCATCCGCCAACAACCCCGAGTCAAATGTCCACCCGGCCTCTAGTCGCGTCCCGTACTGAACCGAAGATCCAGCCAGTGGGGCGCATGGTCCGAGATAACTATCCCCGCATACTCTGCCCCCTCCACCCCAACCAAAGTCTCCCGACTCACTACAAAGTAATAAATCCTCGAATACGCCTTATAGGCATGTGAAAAGAAGGAATACTCCCTTCCCCCTGGGTTCTGAAAGCGCCATGGATCCACCATACCCACCCTCTCCATAAACCCCCCCAGCTCCCTTGCCATTCGTACCCTACCCAGCGACCTGGGGCTCGACCTATCCACCCTCAGCTCCAGGACACAGTTAAAATCTCGACCATCCCTTCTTTAACCTAACCTGGTCATTCATACGAAGGAATGTCTCCTACAAAAAGACACCCCCCGCTTTCAAGCTCCTGAGGTGCGCAAACACCCGCCACCTTTTACACTATTCTTTTCCTTTTCACGAAGTCCAGCGCTTCCACAGGCGACTCAAAATAAAAGTGCTGTTCCTCGTACATGACTCAGAGACGGGCCGGATACAACAGTCCGAACTTCATCTTTTTCTTAAGAAGGATCGACTTAATCTGGTTGAAGCCTGCTCTTCTGGCCACCTCCACACCCGGGTCTTGGTAAACCCGCAGGATACTATTGTCCCACTTATAGCTCCGTGTCTGCTTGGCCCACTGTAGAATGTGCTTCTTATCCAAGTACCTGTGGAATTTCACCACCATTGCCCTCGGGGGGTCTCCCGTTCGTGGATTCCTCGCGAGTGCTCTGTGAGCCCTGCCCACCTCCAAGGGTTGGGAGAATGCCTCATCCACCAGCAGCTTCTCAAGCATGTCTGCGATGTATGCCCCAGCGTCCGCTCCTTCGGACACCTCCGGGAGCCCAACGATTCTCAAGTTCTGCCGGCGGGACCTATTCTCTAGGTCCTCCACCTTCTCCAGGAGCTTCTTCTGCTGGTCTCTCAGCATCCCCACCTCCAACTCCACTGCAGCTTGATATTGCCCCTGCTCAGCCAGCGTCTTCTCCACCTTCTGGATCGCCCGTTCTTGGGCGTCCAATCTAAGCTCCAGCCGCTCAATCGACTCTTTGATCGGGTCCCAGCAGTCCCGTTTCTCGTTCGCAAAACTTTCCTGAATAACTTGCATCAGCTAACAAACCAGAGGTCCGATCCTCCGCCATGCTGTCTCCCACTGCAGCTTCAGCCCAAGCCTTCTCTGTCTTTCTGTTTCTGCCTTTACGAGCACTTCTAATCCTTCTCTCCATGCACCGATGTGGGAATTCAGTACACAATTGCCTCTGTCATCAATTTTACAGTTCAAGTCCGGTAGAAAATTGGGGGAAAAGGTCCAAGAATCCGATCCGAGTGGGAGCCACCAAACATGCGACTTAGTCGCCACAGGAAGTCCATCTTCTTTCCTTTTTGATAATTGCTACCTCTCTGGTCTTTTTCATACTGTCGTTGAATGACAGTCGTACCTCTTCTGTTTTTTCTTACTGGACAATGTGAGATCTCGGGTATGGTGATTTTTTTCCACTATTTCTCCATAAATTGACCTGATCCAAACAGATCTGAGAATGTTCTTGCGCTGTGACAACTAGCATTGTATCTCATCTCTTTACTTTGGTAAGTTTTGTCTCTTTCTAGTGGTCTTTCTATGGCTGTGTCTTTGACCTGTGGCATTGGTGTTCGTGAAAGGGTAGGCACCTGTGTCCCCAACCTCCCCATGAGTAACTCACACGGAGCCAATCCATTCTGCCGGGGTGAGGATCTGTAACTCGAGAAAACTAGTTGAAAATCCTCATTCTTTCTCTGATTTTGTTACACTTCTGACACCTCTCTCAACGTCTCCATGAGCTTGATCATACTTCGGTAAATTTATGTGAACAAATCCAAATAATTCTGTAAACCTTTGCAACTCTATGTTTGTGAATTATGGGCTGTTATCTGATATCACAATATCAGGAATCCCATGGACTGAGAAAATTTATTTCAATAACATTATCTCTACTTCTGATATGTGACAATGGAACTCTTTCACTTCAATCTACCTCGACTAATAATCTACAACTGGTATGAACGTTTTCCTTTTATGCTCAAATCCATTCCTCGATGTCCCCATGACCTTGTAGAAAAAGAAGATGACATTTGTGATTCTTCCTGATAGTGACTTGCAAATATGTTACATCGCAATATTATTTCTTCCAATAACCTTGCGAGACCGACCACCAAACTGAATACCCTGTTCTGGCTCCGCACATGGTAATACATAAAGGACCTTGATGTATGTGTTGTAAGATCTCAAGTCTCCTTTCTCTTGGGATTACTATTCTATCATCGCACACCAGTAAATCATTGATCACTGTCAGGTGCGTTGTCTGCTTGAAATCCGGTCTCAAGATAGGACTATGTGATGTAGATGTTGGCCATTCTCCAATGCAAAATTCTCTGATTTGCTTACTTTCCTTGTCTGATTTTTGTGCCCCTTAAATTTCACTCAACCTTTGTGTAGTTGCCGGAATGCGTGGACTATCACTATAGCAGATTCCTTGACCTCTTCAGAAATGCAATGCCGCATTTTTCTGGATTCTCTGTTTCAGTGCGTGACAGTGCGACTACTGTGTTCTGCTTTTTCCCTTGAACATAGACTGTATGAGTATCAAACCTCATTAATCTTAATTTAAACCTTTGAACTCTTGATGGTATCTTTGCAAGCTCTTTCAAATTCAATTGTGTGATTGAAGGTTTCGATCTGCTTCTGTCGTAATGTGAAGACCCTATGATGTCATCATCAAATTTCTCACATGCCCACATGGCTGCTCATGCTTCCTTTTTGATTACTGCATATCCCTTCTCTGTATCTGTCAACAAACTTGATGCGTCATAAACGAGTCTGAATTTTCTATCACCTCGTAGCTGAAAACGTACTGCACCCAATCCTGTAGACGATGTGTCCATTAGAATTATTGTAGCTATTTCCAGATTGTGATATGCTAATATCTCTGATGACTTCAACCTCTCCTTGATTTTTTTGAATTATTTTGTTGTCCTGCTTCCCAACACCATTTGTTGTCTTTACGTATCAGCTGATGTGTTGCCTCATTGAGCTCAGTTTTTTATTTGAGAAATGTTGCAACTTGTCTCACCATTCCCATGATATTTTGTAACCGTGTGATTTTCCCTGGAGCTGGAAATTATTTTCTGACTCTGGTCTTCAGTGGGTCAACCTTTATTCCAGATGCATTCACTCATTATGTGACAAAGAAACTGATTGTTGGCTATGAAATCTCACGCTTGCAGATGAGTGTCCAACCTGCCTCTTGTAGTCTTGCTCACTGCTCCCACACTCAATCATGCTCAGCTTGACTGGACCAATGTATCAACACGTCATCCATGTGGAAAACAACTCTGTATAAGCCCTCCAAATGATTTGATATTGTTCTTTGAATGATCTAATTGAATGTTCTTTGAACTTCCTCAGGAAACTAAGGAAATTCCACATGTCCACTTTGACTCTTACCAATTTTTACAGATGCACCATAGAAAGCATCCTATCTGGCTGCATCACAGCCTGGTATGGCAACTGCTCGGCCCAAGACTGTAAGAAACTACAGAGACTCGTGTACACAGCCCAGTCCATGACACAAACCTGCTTCCCAAACACTGACTCTGTCTACACCTCCCGCTGCCTTGGGAAAGAGGGCAGCATAATCAAAGACCCCTCCCACCCGACTTACTCACTCTTACAATTTCTTCCATCGGGCAGGAGATACAAAAGCCTGAGAACACGCAATAACAGGTTTAAAGTAGCTTCTTCCCCGCTATTACCAGACTGCTGAATGACTATTATTGGCTAAACTGATTTCTTCACACATCTTCTCTACTGAGTAGTACTGCACTCCGTATGCTCACCTGATGCCTATGTATTTACATTGTGTATTTATGTATGTTCTATGTTTTTTTTTCATGTATGGAATGATCTGTCTGGACCTGACGTAGAACAATACTTTTCATCGTATCTCAGAACACGTGAAATTAAAACAAATCCAATCTCTGATGCTGATGTTATTCCAAAGAGTTAAAACAAAATTCTGACCCCCCCCCCCCCGCCCCCCCCACAGTAAAAAGGTGACCCAACCACCCCACCTGAGACCAGAATTACAGAGACCCTCACCAGTGACCCCACCCATGAGAGATACCTCTACCAGAGAACCCCCCCCCCCATAAGAGATAACCCCCACTGGAAACTCCCCCATGAGGGTGTCTGGTGGGGGTGGGGTGGGCAGAATTTGCATTATGGGTGGGGGGGGGGGGGGGGCGCAGCACTCCAATGGACGTTGGGGCGATGCCCTTAAATAGTTACTCCCTTGGCCCACTGCACCAGTGCGGCTGCACCTATTCTCTCCCATGTGAATCCTGGCCCAGAGGACTGTAGAATCTCGCGGGCTTGGAGAACCTAGTGTCCAGCCCATTAATAGGATGC
The DNA here is from genome assembly GCF_902713615.1 of Scyliorhinus canicula. Classification (NCBI taxonomy): domain Eukaryota; kingdom Metazoa; phylum Chordata; class Chondrichthyes; order Carcharhiniformes; family Scyliorhinidae; genus Scyliorhinus; species Scyliorhinus canicula. Next base: position 284,026,540 of record NC_052146.1, on the reverse strand, counting down.
AAATGGATCAATCTGCTCTTTTCTTCCTGTATAACATTCTATGACAGCATTTTGTTTTCTACTTTAGTGAAAAGAAATATTGTGCTACCTTTTAAAGTGCCAGTTTAGGTACTAGAGGAAAATGATGCAGTATTATTTTGCGTGAGCCATGATTATCTGTGTTTCTGCCCACCATGTGTTCCACAATGTGACCCAAGGTTGTTAAAACTATCAAAATAAACATGTAACATTTTCCTTTCCAAGAGCAGAAAGTCAACGTTGTCGAGCTCTTGCGACGAAAGGAAAGTGACATAATACTTTCTAAATTTGTCCTTTTTTCTCCTTTAGGCTGCATTGCACGGACAGTAAGTTCACCAAATCAGCACCTCTTAAAAGCTGATGATGTTATCAGCTGTTGTCTGGATTTAAGCGCTCCGAGCATTTCCTTTCGGATTAATGGGCAACCTGTACAGGGAATGTTTGAAAACTTCAATACGGATGGGCTCTTCTTTCCTGTGGTGAGCTTCTCTACAGGAGTAAAGTGAGTAATTCTTAGCACTTTCTCCATTCCTTAGCTTGTTTTAATTCAGTATTTGTATAACAAAGCGTCAATACTGTAGGGTAGACAGGAGCAAGTCAGGAATCACTGCATGGTAGATGTACGAGCTTTGATTTTCCGAAATTCCTCCGATTCTGGAACAGTCCCATTAGATTGGAAGTTGGCAAATGTAACACTACATTTCAAGAAAGGGAGAGAGAAAACAGTGAACTACAGGTCAGTTATCCTAACCTCAGTTGTTGGTAAAATTCTGGAATCTATTACTAAAGAACTCTTCTGACAATGCACTTAGAAAAGCAGAGCATGATTAAAGCAAGTCAACATGGTTTTACTAAAGCAAAATCCTGTTTGACAAATTTATTGGTATTTTTGAGGATATAACTAGTAGGGTGGATGAAGGGGAACCAGTAGATGTAGTATGCCTGGGTTTCCAAAAGGCATTTGATAAGGTGCCACACAAAAGGTTAATAGGCAAGATAAGGGCTCATGGAGTTGGTGGTCGTATTTTAGGTTGGTTAGAAGATTGGTTAACAGATAGAAAGCAGAATGTGGCGCTTTTCCAAGCTGACAACCAGTGAATAGTGGAGACCACACTGATCAGTACTGGGGCCTCAGATGAAGAGTCAGGGAGGAATGTATCAAAGCTTGCTGATAATACGCTAGATGGGAAGGTAAGCTGTGGGGATACTCTGAAAAGCTGCAAAGAGATATAGACAGGTTAACTGAGTGGGCATCAAGATGGTAGATGGAGTGTAGTGATGTTATTCACTTTGGTCGTAAGAATAGAAAAGTAGAATATTTTTTTATAGGTGAGAAACTTGTAAGTTTCGATGTTCAAAAAGACTGTAGTGTACTTGTACAAGAAACGTAAGTTAGCATGCTGGTGCTGCAAGGTAAACGGAATGTTGTCCTTTATTGCAAAGGAAATAGAATATAGAAATAGGGATTATTTTTCACACTGGTACAGGGTGTTGGTGAAATCACATCTCAAAGACTGTGTAGAGTGTTGGTCTCCTTACTTAAGAAAGGATATGTTAATGCGGCAGAAACAGTTCAGAGAAGGTGCACTTGACTAATACCCGTGATGGGGGATACCTTATCAGGAAAAGTTGAACAGGCTGGGCCCGTATCTATTGGACTTTGACGATTGGGAGATGGTTCTTTTGATACATAAGATCCAGAGGGGACTTGGCAGGATGAATGCTGTAAGGATGTTTTGGGAGACACTAGGACTAGGACAGAGCTAAAAATCAGAGGTCTTCTGTTTATAAGTGAGGTTAAAATAATTATTTTCTCTCAGGGTTGTGAATCTTTGCAACTCTCCTCCCCAGAGTATGGTGGGGGAAGGTCATTGAATATCTTTCAGGCAGAGGTAAATAGATTCTTGACTAACAACGGATGTAGACAGGAATGTGGATTTGAGGCCATAATCAGATTTTATTGAATGGTGCAGCAGGCTCAAGGAGCTGGGTGGCCTACTTCAGCTCCTGATTCATCTGTTCATATGACCTACTTGCAGCTAGTGGCAGCACAAGCAACCAGCAGCAGCTTAATTCCAGTGAGTGCAGATCCCCTTTAAGAAGGTCAGCCTGCCTTTAAGAAGAGCAGGCTGGCTGCACAAATGATGTCAGGACACACTGTCTGGCCTTCTGCTGAGTTCCCAGGCAGCCAGCAGCAAGGGCCTCGCTCGTTATAATACCAAGTTGGTGTGCTTCCACCTCAACGGGAACTGTTTGGGGGAAGATTGCGAAGCTCAGAACCCCACTTCCAAAAGCGGACCTGAACAGATTTTTGGCCTGATAAATGCACAAAAATGAAAGGTATGGGGCGGTATTCTCTGGTCCGCCAGCCGTGTTTTCCGGCCGACCCCCCCCCCCCCCCCCCTCCCCTGCCGGCTTCCCCGTTCCCGCAACCGGCCAATGGAGTTTCAAATTGTGACCACCCCACACCGTCAGGAAACCCGCGGGCATGGGTGTGCTGCCGATGGACCGGAGAATCCCACTGACGGAGAATCGGGCTGATGGTTTCCCCAGAAGTGACAATTTTTAGAATTTGACGAACTTTAGTTTGAAAAAAATGAATTCAGTTACAGAGCACCAGAAACCCAGTTGAAGCTGCTTTGTGACGTTACTGCCAGCTTTATTTCCAAAGTAAGTGTTTGAAATTGTAACGTACAATATTTTAAATACATTTCCTTTTTTTAAAATAATTTTTATTGAGATTTTCACAAAATATCAACAACAGAAAATATCAACAAGAAAACAGTATTAACAACGAAAAAAGAACCCCCCCCCCCGGGTTGCTGCTGCTGCCAGCCTATTTTCCTACCGTTCTGCCAGGAAGTCCACGAAAGGCTGCCACCGCCTAAAAAACCCTTGTACTGATCCCCTCAGGGCGAATTGCACCCTCTCCAATTTGATGAACCCCGCCATATCATTGACCCAGGCTTCCACGCTTGGGGGCCTCGCATCCTTCCACTGAAGCAAAATCCTCCGCCGGGCTACTAGGGACGCAAAGGCCAGAACACCGGCCTCTTTCACCTCCTGCACTCCCGGCTCCACTGCTACCCCAAATATCGCGTGTCCCCAGCCTGGCTCAACCCTGGATCCTACCACCCTCGACACCGTGTTCGCTACCCCCTTCCAGAATACCCCCAGCGCTGGACATGCCCAGAACATATGGGCATGGTTCGCTGGGCTCCCCGATCTCCTAGCACACCTGTCTTTGCCCCCGAAGAACCTGCTCATCCTCGTCCTAGTCATATGAGCCCTATGTAGCACCTTGAACTGTATGAGGCTAAGCCTCGCACAAGAAGAGGAGGAATTCACTCTCTCCAGGGCATCCGCCCACGTCCCCTCCTCAATCTCCTCACCCAGCTCCTCTTCCCATTTACCCTTCAGCTACTCCACCGAGGCCTCATCTACCTCCTGCATTACGTGGTACACGTCCAAAATCCTCCCTCCTCCAACCCACACCCCCGAGAGCACCCTGTTCCGTACCCCACATGGGGGCAACAGAGGGAACCCCTCCACTTGCCGCCTGGCAAACGCCCTAACCTGCATGTACCTAAACATGTTCCCTGGGGGGAGCCCGAACTTCCCCTCTAACTCACCAAACCTCCCATCCACAAACAGGTCCCTCAACCTCCTAATACCTACCCTGTGCCAGCTAAGAAACCCGCCATCAATGCTCCCTGGAACAAACCGGTGGTTCCCCCGTATCGGGGACTCCATCGAGACCCCACCTCCCCCCTATGCCGTCTCCATTGCCCCCAAATTTTGAGGGTAGCCGCCACCACCGGGCTCGTGGTATACCTCGTTGGAGGGAGCGGCAACGGCGCCGTTACCAGTGCCTCCAGGCTCGTGTCCAGACAGGATGCCATCTCCATCCTCTTCCATGCTGCCCCCTCCCCTTCCATTACCCACTTACGCACCATCGCTGCGTTGGCAGCCTAATAGTACCCACAGAGGTTGACAGCGCCAGCCCCCCCTATCCCTGCCCTGTTCCAGAAAAACCCTTCTCACCCTCGGAGTCCCGCGCGCCCACACAAACCCCGTAATACTCCTATTGACCCTCCTAAAAAAGGCCTTCGGGATAAGGATGGGAAGGCACTGGAACAGGAACAAAAACCTCGGGAGCACCGTCATCTTGACTGACTGCACCCTGCCCGCCAGCGACAGCGGCAGCATGTCCCATCTTTTAAACTCCTCCTCCATTTGCTCCACCAGCCTTGTGAGGTTAAGTTTGTGCAGCGCCACCAGCTCCTAGCCATCTGGACCCCCAGGTACCTAAAGCTCCTCCCTGCCCTTTTCAGTGGGAGCCTACCAATCACCCCCTCCTGATCCCCCGGGTGCACGACGAACAACTCTCTCTTACCCAGGTTGAGCTTGTACCCTGAAAAGCCCCCAAATTCCCTGAGAATCTTCATCACCTCCGGCATTCCCCCCACTGGGTCCGCCACATACAACAAGCAATCTGCATATAATGACACTCGGTGTTCCTCCCCACCCCACACCAGACCCCTCCAATTCCCCGATTCCCTCATGGCCAGGGGCTCAATTGCCAACGCAAAGAGCAAGGGGGACAGGGGACACCCCGTCTCGTCCCTCAGTGCAACCAAAAGTACTCCGATCTCTTCCTATTCGTGGCTAACATCGCCATCGGGGCCTCATATAACAGCCTCATACAACTGACAAACCCCTCCCCGAACCCAAACCTTTCCAGCACTTCCCACAAGTACCCCCACTCAACCCTATCAAAGGCCTTCTCCGCGTCTGATGCCATCACTATCTCCGCCTCCCCTTCTACCGCCGGCATCATTATAACATTCAGAAGCCTACGTATGTTGGTGTTCAGCTGTCTTCCCTTCGCAAACCCCGTCTGGTCCTCATGAATGACTCCCGGCACACAGTCCTCTTCGCCAACAGCTTGGCATCCACATTTAACAACGAGATTGGCCTATATGATCCACACTGCAGGGGGTCCTTGTCCCATTTAAGGATCAAGGAAATCAGCACCCTAGTCATAGTCGGGGGCAAAGCCCCCCTTGCCTCGTTAAAGGTCCTAATCAACAGGGGGCCCAACAGGTCTGCGTACATTTTATAAAATTCGACCGGAAACCCATCCGGTCCCGGCGCCTTCCCCGACTGCATGCTGCATATCCCAGTGACCAGCTCCTCCAGCTCAATCGGCGCCCCCCAGCCCCTCCACCTGCCCCTCCTCCACCTTCGGAAATCTCAGCCTGTCCAAAAGGCGCCCCATTCCCCCACCCTCCACCGGGGGTTCAGACCGGTACAATTCCCCATAAAAGTCCCTAAAGACACCATTAACGTCTACCCCTCTGCACCACATTCCCTCCCCTATCCTTCACTCCACCAATCTCCCTGGCCGCGTCCCGCTTACGAAGCTGATGCGCCAGCATCCTACTCGCCTTCTCCCCATATTCGTACACCGCTCCCTGTGCCTTCCTCCACTGAGCTTCCGCCTTTCTGGTGGTCAGTAAGTCGAACTTGGCCTGAAGATTATGCCGATCCCCCAGCAATCCCTCCTCCGGAGCCTCCGTATATCTTCTGTCCACCCTCACCATCTCCCCAACCAACCTCTCCCTCTCTCTTTGCTCTCCCCTCTCCCTATGGGCACGGATGGAAATCAACTCCCCTGTAATCACTGCCTTCAATGCCTCCCAAACCATCCCCACTCGGACCTTCCCATTATCATTGGCCTCTAGGTACCTCTTGATACATCCCCGAACCCGCCCGCCCACCTCCTCATCCGCAGCAGCCCCACCTCCAAGCGCCAGAGCGGACGCTGGTCCCTCTCCTCCCCCAGCTCGAGGTCCACCCAGTGCGGGGCATGATCCGAAATGTCTATGGCCGAATATTCGGCATCCTCCACCCTCGAAATCAGCCCCCTGCTCAGAACAAAAAAATCGATCCGGGAATAGGCTTTATGCACGTGGGAGAAAAATAAATACTCCCTGGCCCTCGGCCTCGCGAACCTCCAAGGATCCACCCCTCCCATCTGGTCCATAACCCCCTTCAATACCTTCAGCCCCTTCAGGTGCGTAAACACCCGGGCCCGTTTGACCAGCCCATTCAGCCCCCTCACATTCCAAGTTATCAGCCGGATCAGGGGGCTCCCTGCCCCCCTCCCCTGCCGACAAGCCATAACCCTTCCCATTGCCCGCCTCAGGCCAGCGCCCCCGACTCGGCCCGTGCCCCATGGCGGCAAACCCCCACCCCCTGCATCCTCCAGCTCCTTCCTGGCCATTTCAGCAGCAACCCCCCCCCCCCCCCCCCCCCCCCCAAGGCTAGGACCCCTCCCAGCCGCGTTACTCCCTCCATAGCACTCCCGTGAGCCACTTAACTTCTGCTGACCCCGGCAACTCCCGCCGCACCTCCGACCCCTCCCAACGTGGGGCTACTTCTCCTCCCCCATGCCCATCAGCAGACCCTCCTTTTTCCCCCTCCCGCTCTCGCACGGGGAAAAAAGCCTGCGCTTCTCAGCTCCGACCCCGCCCCCATCAACCCTCAGTGCGGGAAACAAAAGAAAAACCCACGATTTCGCCCTGCCCGACTCCGACTCCTCTAGGGTCGCTCCCATTGTCGGCCCCCACCACCAGCTCCCCACACTCCAAGTCTATCCCCCAACTCGAGCCCATCCACCGAACCCACGCAAAAAGACAGCGCCCCACCCGCCCTAGAAACAACACACAACCAGCATAAAACTCAGAGAACCCCCCCCCCCCCACCAAAAATTAATACAGTTAGATACAAACCCCCGCCCCGACCCTCAGTTAGAGTCCAACTTCTCGGCCTGCACAAAGGCCCATGCCTCCTCCGGGGACTCAAAGTAAAAGTGACGGTCCTTGTAGGTGACCCACAAACGCGCCGGCGGCAACATGCCAAACTTCACTCTTTCTGTGGAGCACCGCCTTCGTCCGGTTGTACCCGGCCCTCCGCTTAGCCACCTCCGCACTCCAGTCCTGGTAGATCCGATCTACCGTGTTCTCCCACTTGCTGCTCTGCTCCTTCTTGGCCCACCTAAGCATGCACTCTCGGTCAACGAACCGGTGGAACCGCACCAACACCGCCCGTGGCGGCTCATTCGACTTGGGCCTCCTGGCCAGTATTCTGTGGGGCCCCTCCAGCTCCAGGGGCCCCTGGAAAGACCCAGCTCCCATCAGCGAGTTCAGCAAGACGACCACATAGGACCCCAGGTCTGACCCCTCCAGCCCCTCCGTGAGGTCCAGGATCCGCAGATTTTTCCGCCTCGACCGGTTCTCCAGCTCCTTTAACCGCTCCTGCCACTTTTTGTGGAGTGCCTCATGCATCTCCACCTTTACTGCAAGGGCCGAGGCCTCATCCTCTCTTTCGGAGGCTTGCTGTCGGAGCTCCCGGATTGCCACCCCCTAGGCTGTCTGCGTCTCCAGCAGTTTGTCAGTAGTAGCCTTCAACGATTCTAGCAGCTCCACTTTGAGCTCCCGAAAGCAGCGCTGGAGAGTCTCCTGCTGCTCCTGCGCCCACTGCCTCCATTCCTCGAGGCCTCCGCCGGCCGCCATCTTGTTTTTCTTCCCCCGCTTTTTCCTAGGCGCTGCCACCGCTATTTTGCTTGCCCCACTCCTGGTCCAGACCATAGAACACTGGGGATCTGCTGCTGACATCTTCCCACATTGGGAACCGTCGATCAAGTACCGCTTGGGGCCCTAAAAAGAGCCCAAAAGTCCGTTCCTGGCGGGAGCTGCTGAACGTGCGGCTTAGCTCCCCATAGCCGCAACCGGAAGTCCTTTAAATACGTTTCCACACATATTTGCTGCAGTTGATAATGTGACTTTCTGATTAGTATGGTGGAACAGTAAAGTGAATATATTCAATACATAACCTCTGGTGTGAATGTTCTCACACCCCACACTGTTAACACAAGGGAGAATGGCTAGTGGACACTTAAGAAACATGGAAAAACGGGTTGACTTAGTATGACAGCTACTTTCATTGTAATTCAATTTAATGCCGCTTAGGAACCCAAAGTAAAATTTAGCAATTTTGCACTCTTAGTGGGAAACTTCATTTGAGGGGTCTGTGGGTCAGAAAATTATTGCTAGTCTTCTCGCCCAATCCCTGGCTCAATGTCCTTTTAAGCAGCCCCCCACTTGATTTATTTGTATGCCTGGGGCAGCATTTATAGTTAGATGTCAAGTTTAACAACCCAATCAAAGGTTTCAGCTGGCCCAATATACGGTCGTGATCCCACCGGGAATGGATCTCTCAGGACAGAAGTTCAGCCTGTGGAAAGTGGTCTGTCTTGGGTGGCCAGAGTTGCAGTCTGAGTTGTTACACATGCTGCATGTGTGAAGTAAGGGGCCGCAGCTTCCCCTGGTCCGTCCTGAAGTGGCTGAGGGCTGTCCACACTTTCTGTGGAAGGTTAAACCCTGGGACCTCACCACTCGGGTCAGTTACCAGGTTGGGGTTGGCGATACCTGCAGTCATCCAGGAATTGTGGGGCCGTTGTCAGGAGGTTCAATGTGTGCTAGCACAGGAAGCCACTCGAGCTGTTTTGGTCTCAAATGTTGTTTCCAGAAATAGTCCTCATGGCACAGATGGATATTTACCATGTCTGTGTGGTGGTTCCTGAGTCAGCAGTTCTCCACTTAACTGTCGGACGAGAGAGTTTAGTTACTTTGCTCATCTTCATGATTTTTATGCTTTCTAGTTTTTAGTTCAGCTGTTCCTTCTGAGCAAACTGCGTTTATGTCTCCCTAGAGTCCGTTTTTTGCTTGGCGGTCGCCACGGGGAGTTTAAGTTCCTCCCTCCTCCAGGATATGCCCCTTGTTTTGAAGCTTTACTGCCTAAAGAGAAGATGAGAGTGGAACACACCAACGAGTACAAACAAGATCATAATGGTGTCAGGGACCTCCTGGGTCCCAACATCTCACTCACGCAAGCAGCCTTTACGCCAATGCCTGTGGGCACGATTCAGGTAAGGCACTTGTTTTGCCGGACAATTGTATATTTTTCATCTCGCAGTTACAACATCATAGTAGGTGTAGAAGCAGCATATTAAATGAGATGATTCAGACGCAAAAAACACAACTCTGCGAGGTTGTCCATGTGAATAATAATGCGATATCGCTGTGCTCTGTATTAACATGATCTTGTGCTGAAGTCTGCATTTTGATTCGAAAGACAATGAGGTGGCGTCTTTCAGGTCAGGGCAGTAAATCACTGATGGCCTGACACCAACCACATAGCCCTTGTAGTTTATTAATGTGTCACATCAAATCTGATCTGTTGCTATCTTACAGCACACCTCAGGATGTGCCATTATTTCTAATAAGCAGCAGTGTGCACTGCATTCTGTTTGTGTTCGCTGCTGGTGGGCCGTTTCAGTTCAGGGTATGACACATTGATGACTTTTTTTTAACTTAACCACGTTGCTTGAATGTGAATGTGAATGTGAACAGGCACCAGAATGTGGTGACTAGGGGCTTTTCACAGTAACTTCATTGCAGTGTTAATGAAAGCTTACTTGTGACACTAGTAAAGATGATTATTATTATTACTGTACTATATGGAGCAAACACAGCAGTGGCTGCTGGTATATTTCAGGGGAGCCTCACAGTGTGTGCCATTATTTATTCTGCTTTGAATTTGTCAGCATCACAGGCTAACATCTGTTTTCCAGCAGCATTTTATGAATCTGGTTAACAATGTGATAATAAGCAGATAGATATTCTGGGCTGGATTCTCCCGCAACTGGCTGGATGGCCCGGCGCCAAGAATGGGACGAATCACTCCAGCGTCAGGCCGACCGGAAGGTGCGGAATCCTCCGCACTTCCGGGGGCTAGGCTGGCGCCGCGCCAACCGGCGGCGAAGGGCTGGCGCGAGTCCGCGCATGCGCAGACCGGCCGGCGTGTTCCTGCCCATGCGCAGGGGGTTCTTCTCCGTGCCGGCCATGGCGGAGCCCCACAGAGGCTGGCACGGAAGGAAAGAGTACCCCAACGGCACAGGCCCGTCCGCAAATCGGTGGGCCCCGATCGCGGGCCAGGCCAAGGCCCCCCACCCGGGGCCGGATCCACCCGCAACCCCCCGAGGACTCACCTGGGCGGTCTACTAGCCAGGTCCCGCCATGATGGACCATGTCCATTTCACGCCGGCGGGACTGGTCAGGAAACATCGGGCCTAGAGAATTGCTGTCTACGGCCCCTAACAGGCGCGGCATGATCCACCCCCCCCCCCCCCCCCCCCCCCCCGCCTGAAAACCGGCACCGGAGAATTCGGCAGTTGGCGTGGGGCGAGATTCACGCTTACCGGGATTCTCTGACCGGGGGGGGGGGGAGGTGAAAATGTTTGACTTATAAGGCCTCGAGGTATAATAATCCTTTGGATGCTGCTTGTTGTCCGAGAACGAGGAGCGACTGACAGAATCAATTCGCTGCCTTATCGCAACATTGTTCTCTTGAATGTTGAGCGTCACACAGGCGACCGTGAGTCATGACTCCAAACTGGAACGATCGCCCATCAGCATCTTTAAGAATGCAGCAATGCCCATTTTGCAAGATCCTAACATTGCAAATCCACCCCCCTCATTCCTCTCACTTCTGTATCAGAATAAATGACGAGGGGAAAATATGCCCCTCAGTCTCACACCCAGGATTCTGTGTCACTGCCAGCAGCTTACTCCAATTTGATTGGTAAATGCTGAGTTTTAAGCAATGCTTTACACTTCCACTATGGAATAATTTTTTTGATCAATTGCTGCCAACTCAGAGATGCCAAGCACTATGTACAAAGTACTTTATGAATGTGACTTTTAATCCTGTTTTCACAGAATTTATTCTAAATTAGTACCAGGTGGGATGGTTCATCTATATGTAAAGCATTGCCTTTAACTGCCGATTTGTCAGCAGTATTCCTGGTTTGTTGACCTGACTGGTGGTCATTAGCTGCCCTCTGCCTGACCAAATGCCATGTTTGCAGGTGTACGGGTTCATTTACTCCACATGCGGTGGTCTTGGCTCCTACTCCTGGACCTGTGTGTCTCTCTCCTGCAGGTGGTGGTAAACTGTGGAATCGTCACACTGGGGCGACTTCGCAGGAGAGTGGGTCACTATTTATGGCTGGCCAGTGAACACACTTGAGTGAGCGTTTTTGAGGTGCCCGGACCCTTACGGTTCTAGACTTCAGGGGCGGGATTCTCCCGTACCAGGCGGGGCGGGGGGTCCCGGCGGGACGGAGTGGCGGGAACCACTCCGGCGTTGGGCAGCCCCAAAAATGCGGAATCCTCCGCACCTTCAGGGGCTAGGCTGGCGGCGGAGTGGTTTGCGCCCCGCCAGCCGGCGTGGAAGAGACTCCGCCAGCCGGCGCGGGTCCGTGCATGAGCGGGAGCGTCAGTGGCTGCTGACGTCATCCCCGCGCATGCGCAGGGGTGGTTCACCTTCGCGCCGGCCATCGCGGAGGCTTACACAGCTGGCGCATAGGAATAGAGGGCCCCCACGGCACAGGCCCGCCCGTGGATCAGTGGGCCCCGATCGTGGGCACCATGGGGGCATCCCCCGGGGCCAGATCGCCCCGAGGACCTCGGAGCCCGCCAGCGCCGCCAGGTTCCGCCGGTAAGGGACCAACTTTAATTTACGCTGGCGGGACCTGCATAGAACGGGCGAGAGTTTGGCCCACTGCGTGCGGGCTGTAGAATCGCCGGGGGGGGGGGGGGGGGGGGGGGTGGCGATTCCTGCCCCTGCCAAATATCCGGTCTCCGGTGCAAGAGAATTCGGCAGCTGGAGGGGGTGGGATTCACGCTGCCCCCCGGCGATTCTCCGACCCGGGCAGGCGATAAGAGCGTGAGAATTTCCTGGTCAGCTATACTGCTGAAGGCAATGGTGAACCACTGCGGTATTTTGCAAAGCGTAATTATGGAAGCACCAATTCAATGGAAGTCATACTCACCAATGCCCTACTGGTAACTGAAGGTGGAGTGATTGAAAGGGACAGTCTTGTGTTTGGGTATAACCATTTTATGTTTTCCACTATAAAGTGAGATAATCATTGCTTTTATTTGAATCCCTTGCTCTATGTTATTTGGAGAAAGAAGAGGAGGAACCCCGGTGAGATCCAGGTGGGTGAGATTTCACCAACAGGAAGAAATCTGCACACACATTCCACTGACCCTTCCACTGCTTATGGACATGATGTTCTGGACGTTGTGTTGCTGTATATTGAACTTTTAGGGGAAAAATATATTTTGTAAGATTACTTTGGAGAATAAAGTTTCTCCCTTGAACCTATTTCAGATTGTGCTGCCACCTCACCTTGATCGAGTGCGGGAAAAGCTAGCAGAAAACATTCATGAGCTCTGGGTGATGAACAAGATTGAGCTTGGCTGGACCTATGGGCCGGTATGTTGGTAGTGTACCATAAATTTATATTGATTTGGTTGGTAGGCTTTGAACTCTGACCAGGAAGCATTTTCTCTATTGCTCATTAGCTTGGCAAAATAAAAACTGGTTTGACTAGATTAAGACATTTACCATAAACGGATGGAGTAAGATATACCTTTTATATTAAAAGGATGACAACTTTATAAAGTAACATAGTGAACATTACACTATGCAGTGAGTGTGCTTTCCTAGAGCTGGCCATCTCTGCCTCATCATCCAAAATTGTTGGAAGTCTCAATGAATTTGTTACCCGGAAATTCAGTTTCTGCCTGACGCAGACCCCAAATTAGCTGATTGCGGCTCCCTCCACACAAAATTGGCCCTAGAAGACTCACACCATCAGTGAGTTTCGGCCTTCTTAAAATGGCCCCGGTGAACTAAGAGCACCAAGAGGCAGCCCGCTGCAATTGTGAAGGGCGGCGAAATGACTGGCTCCCACATGGAGTCGACCAGTAGATCAAACCAGGGAGGCTGGGAGGCGGGGCTGGTGCTTTGGAGGCAATTCTTGGGAGCTGGGGGGGGGGGGGGGGGGGGGGGGGGGGGGGTGGATCTGTGCCACAAACGGGCGGTCAGTGGGCTAGAGTTCAGTTGTGATCCAGGAGGAGTTCTCTGAACCAGGAAAAACAATAAACATAAAGAAATTTATTTCTGGGGGGAACAAAATAATTTTTTCTCTTTAGTTTAATAACTTGTTTCGACTTCTTGGTACCTGGTTAGGGTTTGCCGAATGTGATTAAATGTAATCCTGGAGGTTTAATCACATGACCTAACCCACGCTCAAGCCATTAGTTGACCAACACATAGATCCTTCTGATCCATTGCCTTCCTACACCAATCGGAAAGCAAAAAGACTCATTGCCCAATTGGATGATGCACGACTGTCAGCCAAACTACTCTCTTCCCCCCCCCCCCCCCTCATTTCAATATTTTTATATCTGGTGAAGATAAATATTCAAAGAAATTGACACACTATCAGGCGAGAAACTCTGAGGCCAAGATGCCCAATATCCTGGGGCTCCGCAATGCAAAATCATTAAACCATTTGAGGAAACATCAAGATTTAATTTTATCAACCTTTGTTTTGAGTTGATGATGGGATTATGAGGGTTCCTTTGAACAAAAGATATTGCCCCTGATTTAAGATATTAGAATAGAGCAGAAAAGTGAGGATTTTCATTGTTGCTCTTACTAAAGTTGAACGTAAACGTTGAAGAAATAATACAATAGCCAATATCCCCCAGTGCGTTTCAGCTCAGTTCATTTACGCTATTTCTGCGGCAAGAAAGACGAGTGTTGCCTCAGATAGGTGAGCTAGGCTTTTGATTGTGTTACGACCGCGCGACAAAGAAGCCGGGGTTTCTCTCAACAGGCATGGCTTTTTCCTTTTCAGATCCGGGATGACAACAAGCGGCAGCACCCATGTCTGGTGGAATTCTCCAAGTTACCGGAACAGGAACGAAATTACAATTTGCAGATGTCACTTGAAACCCTCAAGTGAGTTTGTTATTTCATTTAATCTCTCACTTCTTGTTGGGCGGTGGGGGTAGGGGTAGGAGCAGGCATCCTTTCCCCTGGAGTTTGGAGGAAATACATTTTCATCAAGCTGACAATTTTTGGCACCCTATAGACCTTCGAAAGTTTATTCTTACATTATTTGGGACCGGTAGTTTCTGAGAATCACAAAAGAGCAGAGTAGTGAAAATCCAACTTCTGACAAGCCACCCACTCCATGCGTAGCCCCGCCAGGGAGCTTTCCACCCTGTGAGAACATCAGGTCAGCTCCTGAATTATTTAAAGTGTCTGCCCTCGATTTAGTGCTGGGATTTATGCTTGTTTCGGGTCCAGGAAAATTCATTTCGCAAGTTAATGTCAAAGATGAAACAGGAGACCTGTTGGGTGGAATTTAATGCCCTCCCCTGTGGTGCGGAGAAATTTAATCAGGCAGAAGGGAGAGTGGGGGTCTCCCCCCCCCCCCCCCCCAATTTAGTCCGTGGTGGGAAGGCCAGTGCATGGCCATCCCGCCCTGCCACCATTTGTGGTTCTTAAGTGGGAATTAATGCTCACGTAAGTGCCTTAACTAACCTTGCTGGTTACTTTCAGGAACCCGAGGGAGGAAGGTCGCTTGCTCAAGGGCACACAGTCCCATCGGCAGGAAGAGAAGTGAAGTTGAGAGCCACCCCGCACCTCCCTCATCCTCGCTCCCAACCACCAAAACCTCCCACCCCTTCCCCCACGACATGTCTCCCATCAATATTCACCTGTGGCCTGGGTCGCTCTGTAGCCCTCGGCTGAGTGTTGTGTTGTCCTGGCAGCAACCCTCACCTCCTTGATTGTGTTGCAGTTCAATAGAGCTGCCGGCCTCTGATTGATCGACAGCCCTTGGTAGGCAAGACCTACGGCCCAGGGTCCTTGATCCCCGGGAAGGCCCGTTACAATCCATGTAAGTGCCTGAGTGGTACATAATGTGGCAAAACCTCCCTAAAGGAGGGAATGTGGCACACTGGCTGGCTCTCCAGCTGGTGGGTGAGACCCCCATTATCTCATTAAATACCGCCCATTGACTTGTTCATTTAATAGCTCTTATTTGCAGACGCTCTCCAAGGATAGTGCTCTCAGCCCTCTCCCATGACAGTAATGCAGCAGCAGAGTGCTCTTACTGCCAGTTGGGAGTCTTCAGGCACAATGATTTATTTATTCTTCACCCACAATGACTCCCTGTTATTTCTCTTTGTTGCATTAAAATCCCAGTTGAACAAAAATAGCCAGACTATTTATAAGAAGAATTATTGCAGTATTCCTGAGAGTGAAATCTATTGCCACAGAGCTGTGCGATGAGCATATTTAATTTTTGAACAATGCGATGCGCATAAATTACTCCTTTGAATAATATAAATAAAACTTGAATTTGAATTCACAAACAAGTAACTGCAAGTGCCTAATTTCAAATAATGTTGGAATGAGTAGCGAATGTCAGTGAATAATTTGTAGCGTGAGAGTAACATTGAAAGAAAGATAGATGACGGAATTCTCCCAAGCTTCCGCCGGCATGTTTGATGACGGGTGGGTGGGGCGGGGGGGGGAGATAGAATATGATGGGAGGTCCATAAATTTGTTTCATGCCCGCTTGAATTTCCAGTGGGAACTTAGGCTAGTGTCTGCTATGGCAGGTCGGAAAATTGGCCAGAGGTTGGTGTGAACCACATTTGCATCCCCCGACCCCTCCTACGCCAGATTCTCCACGATCCCAGTGGCAAAACACATGGTGCGAAGCACGTTTGTAACAAAGTGGCATGCGGACGTCAGGACTCATTTGAACAATGCCTGGGGCTGCCTCTGGATTTCAGGATGGAGGCCATCCTGGACCCTGGAACATCGCAGCAGTGGGTCAGGGAAGCATCTGCAGGTGGACCTTCCAGATTTGGTGTCCTGGAAGGGATTCATCTTCCAGCCTCAATGTTCTTGTAGATTCATCTTTGTTCTCAAGTGGTCAATATTCCGGTCTCAGAGAGTTCCCCGAGATCCATCTTCATTTCCAAGGGGCCCATCTTCTTTCTTCAATGGTGGGTCAGTGATGTTGGATGCCTTTTCAACATGGCACCAGGACACGATGGCAGACAGCACGCTAACCAGGTCTGCCCCGCCAGGGAATATAGTGTAAAGCACTGGTGATGGGGGTTGGATGATGTGGCATGTTTTCCCTCCAGTCGCTGCAGTGGGAAAGACTCCATGTTCCTGCCTCCGCCTGGGACTTGGGGCCAGATTCTGCCGCCCCATCCACCACAAAATCATCACGGGCGGGACGCGGAGCATTTAAAGGGCCATTGACCTTGGGCGACAATTTTGGTTGCCGGGCGTGAGTGGCCAGTGACTCCCGCCCAAAGTTTCAAAATGGGAGAATTCTGCCCCAAGGTTTTAGTAGAATGGCCAATGGCTCCCTCCTGCCAGAAATGACTCTGACTCTATCGATGCGGATTATTGTGGTGAAGACAGACGGAACAATCACAAATGTATTCCGTTTTCTCTGTAATCTCATTCAGTTAAATACATGCCTTGAAACTTGCATCTACCATCTTGCTAGGATTAACAGCAGAGGAAAATACAAAGGACCGGCTGTGATTTCAGTGGGGAGGTTAATGTGCCTGAATTATGGTGCTCCTGATTTTCTTGGGTTGAAAGTTACCTTGGAGTGGAGCCTTAGATAATTTATCCTGCAGATTTATAGTGGTCTGTGTTTGATGGCCTCTACAAACTATCTGCAGCTTTGATTAATTCATCTCCCTTCATGGAACAGTGGTCTAAGTGGTGAAACCCCAATGTGTACAAACATTGACCACATCAAAGTAAGGTAAGTACACGCTTGTGTGATTGGAATCTACTTAGTGCTTGGGATGCATTTACCTCTCTTAGATCTGTGTTTTCACCACTTAGGGATGTGTCTGGAGTGGGAGGGGGGGGTCTCCCTATTACAGGGGTCCTGGGGGGTCCCCTTATTTCAGGGATCTCCTGTTTCTGCGGTCCCGTTGGGGTCCCCTATTACAGAGATCCCTAGAGAGGGGATCCCCCTATTACAGGAGTCTCTGTGGGGGAGTCAGGGTACCCTGTTGGGTCCCATATTACAAGGGTCTCTGTGGGGGCATCCCCCATTACAGGAGTCCTTATGGGGGGGCCTCCCTATTACAGCGGGTGACAGGGGGGCCCCCTATTACAGGGATCCTTTTGCGGGCATCCTCCATTATAGGGGTCGCTCTGGAGGGGTCCACCTATTACAGACACCTGTGGGGGTCCCCCTATTACAGGGGTCCCTGGGGGGAGAAGGATTGTTGTGGGGGGCAGAGGCAGTTCATTGAGGGGGGACCTAGCTTGGGCTCGGATGGTCTTCACCAGCGTGGCCCTGGAGGATGGACCTCGCGGTGGACCAAGAGGATAACTCCTTGTGAGGTCCAGCCTGCCAGGGCCATGCTGGCAGAGACCACAAGTGATCCACACTCACATGATTCCCGGCCGCGGGGACCGGAGAATCATGGAGGGCCATAGCATACGGTGCCAGGCCCGCTAATTGGCTGCAAATTTCATTTACATGCTCCCGCTGGCGAGCGCTGTGCACGTTGAGTCCGGGAGTCGGAACACGCCTTCGGGACAGCGCCTGCCGTCGATTCCGATTTTGCACTGCGCCCGATTCTCCTTCCAATCGGGGAACGCGATCCAGGCATACCGTGACGGATAATCCAACCCATAGTTACATTAGAGAAAGTTCAGAGGAGGTTCATTAGATTGACCCCAGAGATGAGGGGTTTGCTTATGAAGAGAGATTGAACAGTTTAGGCCTATACTCTCTCAAGTTTAGAAGAATGAGAGGTGATTTAAATGAGGTATATAAGATTTTTTTTTCATAAATTTAAAATACCCAATTCATTTTTCCAATTAAGGGGCAATTTAGTATGTCCAATCCACCTACGCTGCACATCTTTGGGTTGTGGGGGTGAAACCCACGCAAACACGGGGAGAATGTGCAAACTCCACAAAGACAGTGACCCAGAGCCGAGATCGAACCTGGGTCCTCGCCGCCGTGAGGCAACAGGGCTAACTCACTGCGCCACCGTGCTGCCCAAAATGAGGTATATAAGGTGATAAAAGGTATTTACAAAGTAGACATAGAGTGGGTGCTTCCTCTTGTGGGGCAATCTAGAATGAGAGGTCATAGTTTTAGGATAAGGGGTCGCAGATTGAAACAGAGATGAGGAGAAATTACTTTTCTCAAAGGATCGTGAATCTGTGGAATTCACTACTCCAGAGTGTGGTGGATGCTGGGAGATTGAGTAAATTTAAGGAGACAGATTTTTAATTCGTACCGAGTTGAAGGGTTATGGAGAACAGGCAGGAAAGTGGAGTTGAGGCCAAGATGTGATCAGCCATGATCCTATTGAATGGCAGAATAGGCTCGAGGGGCTGAATTGCTCCCTCCTGCTCCTAGTTCTTATGTTCTTATATGTATTTGAAATCATTTAAAAAATAGTTATTGCCTTTTCCGAATTCTCTACTAATATTTCTAGATTTCTCAGTGTTCTTGCCCCGAACAAATAACGTAAGATATGAAATGAAAAAATGAAAATTACTTATTGTCACGAGTAGGCTTCAATGAAGTTACTGTGAAAAACCCCTAGTCGCCACATTCCGGCGCCTGTCCGGGGAGGCTGGCATGGGAATCGAACCATGCTGCTGGCCAGCTTGGTCTGCTTTAAAAGCCAGCGATTTAGCCTGGGGGAGCTAAACCAGCCCCTGTGTGGCATCTGCACATTCTCCCCGTGTCTGCGTATCCCTCCGGTGCTCCGGTTTCCTCCCACAGTCCAAAGATGTGCAGGTTAGGAGGATTGGCCATGATAAATTGCCCTTCGTGTCCAAAAAGGTTAGGAGGGTTTATTGGGTTACGGGGATAGGGAGGAAGTGAGGGCTTAAGTGGGGTGGTGCAGACTTAATGGGGCGGGTGGGAGAATCGCGGTAGTGCCGGACGATTCATGCCACGCCGCCCTGGCACCCGCATGCGATTCTCCCACCCACCCCAAAACGGCGTGTCGCGTTTTGCGACAGGCCGCTCGGAGAATCGCCGCTCCGGTCGAGCTGCGATTCTCCGCCCCGGATGGGCCGAGCGGCCTGCCTAATACGACCGGTTCACGCCGGTGCCAACCACACCTGGTCGCTGTCGGCATGAACAGTGCGCGACCGCTGCGTGTGGGGCCTGTGGGGGGCGGAGGGAGGATCGAGCACCAGGGGGGGTGCTCAGGAGGGGTCTGGCCCGCGATCGGTGCCCACCGATCGTCGGGCCGGCGTCTCCGAAAGACACACTCTTTTCCCTCCGCCGCCCCGCAAGATCAATCCTCCATGTCTTGCAGGGCAGCGGAGGGGAGGACGTCATTTAGGCGCCGCCGGCCGCTTCGTTCAGGCGGTGCCGCTTTGACGCGGGCGTCAAGGCCCGGCGCACGAGATTGACGCGGCGCCGCTCCTAGCCCCCTGGGGGTGGGAGAATAGGGGGCAAGGAGCGGCCTCCAACGTTGGAGTGAAACACTCCGGTTTTCACTCTGGCGTCGGCACTTTGTCTCCCTTTGGGAGAATCTCGCCCGGGGTTTGCCACTTGCACATAATGCTTAAAATATTTCAGGTGTCCCAATTCAGCGTTGAGTGTTCTGACTCAAAGCTATCCAAGAACTATTCACTGCAATTATATGAGATGAATAATGAATGCTCTCCTTTAAGATGGAGACCATGGTTTTATGTCAGGGGAACAGTTTAGCTCAGTAGGCTAGACAGCTGGTTGGCGATGCAGAGCAAGGCCAGCAGTGTAGGTTCAGTTCCCGTACCGGCTGAGGTTATTAATGAAGGCCTTGCCGCTTGCCTGAGGTTTGCTGATCCTCAGGTTAAATCACCACCTGTCAGCTCTCCCCCCTCAAAGGGGACAGCAGCCTATGGTCATCTGGGACTATGGCGAGGAAAAGGCAGAATGTTTGCACAAGATCGCACGTGCAAAATTACAGCAGTATATTTAACCCACTTGGGGCATTCTCTCCAATTTTAATTAATTCTTCTGTTTCTGAGATGTAATGCACATTGACAGTGTTCTGCAACATCAAGTCTCTATTGCAACCAGGCAGATCAGGTATGACACAGTATTCTGTCTAAATCTAAAGACTTTTGTAATAAGAATCATAAGTTAATTGATTGTAAAGCTTTATCTTAATTATGAATTTAATGAACACATGGGGTTCTTTTGGTGTACAATTTGAGGAATCCCATTAGATTGAACTAGATTTTAGAAATCCTTCCTGTATATTTATTCATTTTTTAAACAAAAAAGAAGTGTCAGAATTCTCACTAAGCACAGTAAGTAGTGAGACTAAAGTTGCTTGGCGATTCTGCTGCAGTTTATGGGAGATTCCATGTACATAGATCCCTGAAAGTTGCCACCCAGGTTGATAGGGTTGTGAAGAAGGCCTATGGTGTGTTGGTCTTTATTGGTAGAGGGATTGAGTTCCGGAGCCATGAGGTCATGTTGCAGTTGTACAAAACTCTAGTACGGCCGCATTTGGAGTATTGCGTACAGTTCTGGTCGCCTCATTATAGGAAGGACGTGGAAGCTTTGGAACGGGTGCAAAGGAGATTTACCAGGATGTTGCCTGGTATGGAGGGACAATCTTATGAAGAAAGGCTGATGGACTTGAGGTTGTTTTCGTTAGAGAGAAGAAGGTTAAGAGGTGACTTAATAGAGGCATACAAAATGATCAGAGGGTTAGATAGGGTGGACAGCGAGAGCCTTCTCCCGCGGTTGGAGGTGGCTAGCACGAGGGGACATAGCCTTAAATTGAGGGGTAATAGATATAGGACAGAGGTCAGAGGTGGGTTTTTTACGCAAAGAGTGGTGAGGCCGTGGAATGCCCTACCTGCAACAGTAGTGAACTCGCCAACATTGAGGGCATTTAAAAGTTTATTGGATAAGCATATGGATGATAAGGGCATAGTGTAGGTTAGATGGCCTTTAGTTTTTTTCCATGTCGGTGCAACATCGAGGGCCGAAGGGCCTGTACTGCGCTGTATCGTTCTATGTTCTATGTTCTATTCTGATGGGAGTGCGGGGGAAGATTGCTGATATGGTACAGGATTAAAATTTCCAATTTCCTCTTTGGCCTTGTCAGAGTCATTGACCCAAAGAGTTTGAGGCTGGCGGTGGGAACATCTTTCACCAAGTGTTCCTGCTTCACGTGCTACTGCCCATGGTTGGACACCGGCACTAAAGCTTGGGAAGACCAAAGCCATTATATTCAGCCCCTGTTTCAAACCCTGCTCCCTAAACACCCTCCCGGCAACAATTTGAGGCTGAATCAGACTGTCCACAAAATTGGTGCCACGTTTGATCCAGAGATAAGCCTCTGACCACATATTTGCGCCGTCATTAAGATTGCCCACATCCATCTCCGCAACATTGCTTGAATCTGCTCCTGCCTCAGTTCATCAGGTACACTTTGTATTCTCCAGACTTGACTAGTCCGACGCACTCTTGGATGATCTTCCATACTCTATCGCCATCATTTTTCAACTTGACCCCCCCTCCCCCCATCCCTTGCCACTCCAACTCCATCCAAAAATCTTTATAACCCACCACCCTGACCTACATTGGCACACGGCCAAACAACACCTCAATTTTAAAATTCCCATCCTTGTGTTCACATTTTTCCATTGCCTTGTCCCTCCCCTTCATTGTAATCTCCTTCTGCCCCATAACCCTCCGTGATTTATACGCTGGTCTAATTCTGGCCTTTTGAAAATCTTCGATTTTAGTCGCTCCTCCGTTGCTGGCTGTGCGTTCAGCTGCCTGTTCTCTAAGCTCTGGAATACCCTCCTTAAATCTCTCTGGCTCTCGACACCTCGTTCTCTCTTTAACATGTTCCCTAAAAACTACCTTTTTGACCGCACTTTGGACCATCTGTCCTAATATCACCTTCTGTGGTTCAGCGTCAAATCGCGCTTTATAACTCCCTTGAAGTGCCTTGGAGCGTTTTATTAAGTTAAAGGCTCTATAGATAATTACGAGTTGTTGCCTGTGTGCCTGGTGAGATGAGGCTTCCTGCTCTCGTGAAGGGCGCAAGACTGTGCGACTATGCCATAGAGGGAAAGCTTGCAATCAGGGAGAGGAGAGAGGCCAGCCCAAACAAAGTCAGTGAAGTTGCCTGGACCCCCTCAAAAAAAAGAGGTAATTGTTATTCAAACGTTTGCCATAGGAGTAGTACAGTTATCACCTCTTCCAGGGTGGTGTTTGTGTGGGGCCCAGATAACAGTAGATACTGGAGAACTGGAAGTGTGAAGCCGCACCCCGAGTGTCACAGGCCTCCCTGGCGAATGGGGTATCCTGCAACTGACAGTGAATATTCTAATAGGGTTGTTTCTGGAGGGCATAAGTGGGTGCTATCGTGGTGTAACTGCCTGGGTCATTGCAATTGGAATTTCAGGGCCACTGCCTACCATACCATTTTAAAAAGCATGACCACAAGTAGGAAAATGTTCCTAATAATAATCATGAGTGAAAAAAAAGAATGCTGTGAAATCCCTCATGAATCTATCGCTTCAGTGCCATTGGAGGCATTAAGGAATGGTTAGCAATGAAATCAGCATGCTTTCTAATATTCCTCAGCAACTTAGTTGATCCAAGATTCTGGAGAAGCCCTTTGCAGTGATAACCCTGGAGTGTGGTTTCAATTGGATGTAACTTGAGAGACCTACGTGATGATATTTATAAATTTGACTTTGGCATCTCAATCTTCCCTCACAACAAAACACAGCGGTCCAGAAGTAATTTTTGACATGAAGATGTTTTGACTGGTTTGAGAACTGGAAGGATTTTCGCCACTGATTCATGTACGAGTACTGGGAGGATGGGAGCACTTACTGCACAGTTATGCAGACTGATTGAGCCTGATTCAGGATGTTGAGTCCAGGGCGTGTATAACGGGGTCTGACTGATCTCCAGAAAGTCTAATGAAAAACGTCTGCCTCTGATTCTTATGGCTGACGTGGCAGAATTTATCAATCCATTCTCTGGCGCTCCAAAAGTGTCGCTGCCTCTTACACCTTTGTTATTCGTGCAATCAGAATGTGAACTGATTCTTCCATCTAAATGCAAATATAACCTTTGAACCTAAACCTCTGTATTGCAATTGGTGCTACTTTTGCTTTAAGGCATGACAAAATGGGAATTGTATTCTAGTCACACTCACCTGTGGGGGGTTTCAGTGGTGCTGCAGGGGGGTCATGGACAGAACCTTCTGCTCTTGTACCTGGTGGGCTTGGAGGCGGGAAAGGCATGTAATTAGGCAGGGTGGTGTTGGCTGAACCCTGCTGTCTTTCTGCCTCCGCCAGAATTACGTAATGGGTGGAAGATCCATGGTCAACCTTCCCATCTGTAACATAGAAATTAGGAGAAGAAGTAGGCAATTCAGCCCTTTGAGCCTGCTCCGCCAATCAATCAGATCATGGCTGATCTCTTCCTGGTCTCAAATCCACCTCCCTGCTTGTTTGCCACACGCCTTTAACCCATTTTTATCAGAAACATATCTATCACCTTCTTGAAACCATTTAATGATTCAGACTCCATCGCACTACGGGGCAGCGAGTTCCCTCTGCGGGAAGTAGCTCCTCCTTATCTCAGTTTTAATTAATTAATTTTAAGCCAATTATTGAACACTGAAGGGCCTCGTCCTGCTACTACTGGGATTAATCCTGCTGCAAACGGGCCTGTTGCCATGCAGTGTGTATGACAAGTGAAACTGGGAGGGCCACTTGTCACCTCAGTAGGATTTGGGAAGGGGGAGGAGGGGTTTCCCTCGATTAAAGACTCTTAGTACCCGAGTGAAAGACTGGACATCAGGGAGGCTGCTGAGAGTCACACTTCTCCCTTGCTTCTGAGCTGCCCCTGACCTCTCTCTGTGATCCCTCCATTACTCACCTGTTCCCTGGTGATCCTGGGACTCAAGGGGTGACCTACCGGCAGCACCCATGGTCTCCCCGGTGGTGCTGCTGAGCTCAAGAGATGCAAGCCTCTAATTAGTTGGCAGCACTTACTAGGTGGGTCTTCCACCCCCTCCCCCTACAATCTGCTCCAGGGTGCTGAGGTGGGTTCTTCATGGGAGGTGGGGGTCAGTGGGGCTGGTGCTGGGCTGGAGGGGCACAGATTGGGTGTCTTTCCTGGAATGGGAGTCATTTGGCTGCTCTTCTCATCTGCAGCGTTTAATCCCTTTAAACAGTCTGCCACTATCTCAGAAGCACAGTTCTCTGATAATAAAGTCAAACTGGTCCCATCCGTATCCCTATAAACAGTCTGTCAGTGTGCCAAGTTCAGAAATCTATGAGATGAAAATATAAGTATTCCCTTTAATGATTTGGAAACCTTTGAAGTAGCTTTCTCATATTAAATGGTATTTGTATTCTAGTTACACTCACCGATGGGGGGTTCATGGACAGACCCTTCTGTCCTCTGGGGGAGGCAGTGGCATAGTGGTATTTTCGCTGGACCAATAATCTAGAGACCCAGAGTCATGGGGACCCGGTTCGAATCCTGCCATGGCAGATGGTGAAATTTGAATTCATTAAAAATCTGGAATTAAAAGTGTAATGATGATGATGGTTGTCGGCTCACTAATGTCCTTTAGGGAAGGGAATCTGTCGTCCTTACCTGGTCTGGCCTGCATGTGACTCCAGACCCACAGCAATGTGGTTGGTACTTAAATGGTCTCAGTGGATGGGTGGCAATGAATGCTGGCCCTGCCAACGATGCCCACATCCCATGAACAAATTTTTTAAAAAACTCATTGCTATTTAACTTTTTCTAGCCTTTTTCTATGTCTAGAAGCCTAAAAGCTTTGAGCCACATTGTTTGCATTCAATTTCATGGACAATTGCCTTTTTAAAAGCGATTTGATTTTCAGGTCTGGGTGGTTTCAAGGAGGGGATTAAGGTTTTGTTTCAATATAGTTGTACAGGCATTCCATTAACTCAGAGGAGCAGCTTTTTTCAAACAACAGTTTTTTTTAAGTGTGGTGAGTGTAGGAATTTCAGTAATGGTTAAAAGCCTGGGTTATCGTGTGTATGACTGCTGCACTTGTGTTTTTAAAGAATTCTCGTTTGAAAGGTTTTGGGAGCCAGAGGTGCAATTAAGCCATTGTAAAACGCTTGGGCTAATGGAGTTTTGTTTGGATTAAGGGGACTCCCTGTGGAGGTAATTAGATTTCAGCTTGGTACGATGATGTAATTAATGGGAGGAGGTATCAGGCATTTTGCAGAAAAGGAGTTTTAGTTTGCGATGCAGTCATAAGTCAAGCATCTGCCCTCACTGCAGTGCAGTTAAAGATATGTCTGTAGACAGATTAGCAGTGTGACTGGAAAGGTGAGCCGAAACCAGCTGAGAAATACAGCCAGATTTTCTGCCTGGTTCTGACAGGATTCAGAGTCTCAAAGAACATCTCTATAAAGCAAGTATATCTGGGTCTGCTAATTGTATTTGAAAATGTATTGAGAGCTGAGATAGTTTTGTTGAGTGGGAATAAAGGTAGCAGTTAAGGATTATTGTGTCACTGTATGCATACATAGAGATATACATGGAAAACAGAAGCAGGAGGAGGCCATTTGACCCTTCGAGCCTGCTCCGCATTCATTATGATCATGGCTGATCATCAAGTTCAATACCCTGATCCAGTCTTCTCCCCATATCCCTTGATCCTTTTGACCCCAAGAGCTATATTGAACTCCTTGATATTACACAACATTTTGGCCTCAACTACTTTCTATGGTAATGAATTGCACAGATTCACCACTCTCTGGGCAAAGAAATTTCTCCTCACCTCAGTCCTCCAACTATGACCCCTAGTTGAAATGAAAATGAAAATCGCTTATTGTCACGAGTTGGCTTCAAATGAAGTTACTGTGAAAAGCCCCTAGTTGCCACATTCCGGCACCTGTCCGGGGAGGCTGGTACGGGAATTGAACCGTGCTGTTGGCCTTCCTTGGGCTGCTTTAAAAGCCAGTGATTTAGCCCAGTGTGCTAAACCAGCCCCAGTTCTGGACTCCCCCACCATCGGGAACATGCTTTTTGAATCTACCCTGTTTAATCCTGTTAGAATTTTGTAGGTTTCTGTGAGATCCCCTCTCGTTCTTCTAAACTCCAATGAATATAATTCTAAACGACTTAATGAACATAGCCCAGTCCATCATGCAAACCCGCCTCCCTCAGTCTACACCTCCCACTGCCTTGGGAAAGGGAGCAGCATGATCTGTATTGATTAGCATTGTTTAAGAGGTCATTGTAAGATGTTTTTCTTGTGGGACATGCATGATATTTTAACACTGTGTTAGTAATAAAGTTTGTTTCAATATACCATATCCCTATTTTTCATGAAATCACTCCTGGAACGAGATATCTTTTCGTCACAGTCTTACAAAACTAAAATAAAATATTGGATTTTCTGTTCAGTATCCTAGCCACTGTTGGGATTTGGTCCAGGATTGTAAAAAGAGGCTATCTCTTTGATCTCTGGCTGCACAGCTATTTAGGAAAGGCGCCCTCATCTCTGAAGAGTGTGACCTGTCAGCGAGATTAGATTGGCATCGAATGGTACTGAGAACCCAATCCTGGGTACATTTTTAAAATAAAGTGCCACGTTGGGTTTGCTCCCAGCACCGGCAGAAATCACTCCGGTTTTCCACCTGGCGGCAGCACTTAGTCTCCAGTTGGGAGAATCGCACCCTTTATGTTTAAGTTTGGTTCAAAAGAAAAGCCAGATCAACAGGTTACGTACCCATCACTTCAGCCTCTAGTGCAGCTGTGCAATGTGGCCCCGGAACACTTACACATAACACATTAGTTCCTAGCTGAGTAGTTCCTAGCTATTAACAGCTAATACAACAATATATGACAATAGCAGAAACCAATGGCCAATAATACAAATTTTAAATGCTAATTAGAATGTTTTTAATTAATTCATGGGTTGTGAGCGTCACTGGGTAGGCCAGCATTTATTACCCACCCCTAATTTCCCTTGAAATTAGGTGGTGAGCTGTCTTCTTTAAGCGCTGAAATCCATGTGGTGCTGGTACACCCACAGTGCTGTTAGGATGGGAGTTTCGGGATTTTGACCCAGCAACAGAGAAGGAACGGTGAAATAGTTCCAAACGGGATGGTAAGTGGCTTGGAGGGGGACTTCCAGGTGGTGGTGTTCCCAATTGTCTGATGCTCTTGTCCTTCTAGATGGTGACGGTTATGTGTTTGGAAAGTGCTGTCTAAGGAACCTTTGTGAGTTCCCACAGTACATCTTGTAGATCGTACGCACTGTTGTTACTGTGCGTTGGTGGTGAAGGGTGTGATTTTCATATTTGGCGTTCACATCAAGCTTTGTCCTGGATGGTGTTGAGCTTATTGAGTGTTGTTCTAACGTCACTCATCCAAACAAAGGGAGGGTTTTTACATCGCCCTCCTGACCTGTGCCTTGTAGGTGGTTGACAGACATAGAGGAGTGGGCAGGTGAGTTACTCACCGCAGGATTCGTAACCCCTGACCTGCTGTTGTAGCCAATGTATTTATGGATCTAGTCCAGTTACTTTTCTGGTTAATGATAACTCCCAGGGCATTGATAGTGGGGGTTTCAGCAATGGTAGTTTCATTGTATATCAAGGGTGATGGGTAGATTCTGTCTTGTTGAAGATGGTCATTGTCTGGCACTTGTGTGGCGCAAATGTTCCTTGACACTTATCAGCCCAAGCCTGGATATTGTCCAGATCTAGCTGCATTTGGACATGAACTGCTTCAGGATCTGAGGGGCCATGAATGGTGTTGAACATTATGGAATCATCAGTGAACATCCCAGTTAATGACCTCATGATGGAAGGAAGATCATTGATGAAGCAGCTGAAGATTGTTGGTTCCAGGACACCATCCTGAGGAACTCGTGTAGTGATGTCCAGTAACTGAGATGATTGATCTCCAACAACCACAGCTATCTTCCTTGTGGAAGCCAACCTGTGGAGCATTTTCCTCCTTATTCCCATTGACTCCAGTTTTGCTCGGGTTCTTTGATGCCACACTCAGTCAAATACTGCCTTTATATCAAGGGCTGTCACTTACACCTCACCTCTGGATTCAGTACTTTTATCCATGTTTGAAGCAAGGTTGTAATGAGGTCAGGAACTGTGTGACATTGAATCAGTGAGCAGGTTACTGCTGAGCAAGTGCTGCTTGATAGCGCTGTTGGTGACACTTTCCATCTTTTTTCTGACGATCGAGAGTAGATTGATGGGGAGGTAATTGGCCGGGTTGGATTTATCCTGTTTTTGTGCACCTGACATACCTGGGCAATGTTGCGCATTGCTGGGTAGATGCCAGCATTGTAGCAGTACTGTAACAGTTTGGCTGGAACAACCCAGGCTGTTGACATAATGTAAATGTTGATTCCTGACGTTGGTTGAAGTCCTACTTATTTACCGTGTTTTTATTTTTCAGGACTCTTATGGCTTTGGGTTGCCATGTTGGCATTGCTGATGACCAGGCAGAAGACAAGGTGAAAAACTTAAAGCTTCCCAGGAAGTGAGTAGCTTGGGCAACCATAACATGTAAACATATCGGAGTATTGTGTGCTGTGTGATCTCGTAAGGCAGGATATACGGGACATTGAGCGTATGCAACAAAGGTTCATCAGACTAATCCCTGGGAAGTTGATACCAATAACGTCAAGGCATAGAGTAGGAAGATGGCGTTGAAAGTAGATGATCAGCCGTGGTCTAGTTAAATATTACAGCAGGCTCTAGTGGTCAAATGACCCACTCTTGCTCCTGTTCTGTGTTCCATCATCAAATTGATGGTGTGTCTGCTTTCTGTAATGCTGACAACGGTAGTTCTTGGGTTCCCAGTGTCTCCTTTGCTTATTGTAACAAGGACGTTCTAACATCTGTGAAACAATACCTGGCCTGAAAAAGAAAATCTTAAAAAAGTCAGCAGCCCTCAGACCAACTTGGTGGGGGATGGAGGTGTAGGGAAATGGACATCCATATTGAAAAGTAAGTCGACTGGGAAAGTGGGAACAGTTAAAGGTTGCTGAGGGTATCAGGAGAAAATGCTGGAAACACTCAGCAGATCAGGCTGCACCTGTGAAAGGAGAAACAAGGTTAACATTTCAGGCTGATGACCTTTCCTCAGTTGCAAGTTTATTATTAGTAAGTGATGACGCCATGACAGACCTGCATTCTGGGTTGGAGTTGAAGATCTTGAACTGACACTTAGTGTCTGGCAGCTTGTGATGACGTTTCGTCACAGAGTGAATAATCCTACCCAACCATAATTTCCTGAAAATCGTCTGGTGTGATATGGCGGGGGGGGCACAGGGGCAGAAATAACGCAGCAGTTGGCCTGGATCAGGAGCAAGACGTAAGCTGGAGAGGCACGCTGACTCAAAACAGCACATGTCAGATCATTTGCTCAGTTTCCAAATTGAAAATAGAAATTCAAGGCTGAAGACTTTTTTAAAAAGCTACAAAAGACATTCAATGTTCAAGACAATTGAATAATAATACTCCCAGGTGTTTGAAGAGGGTGGTTGTGTGTAGAATCATCCAAAACACTTTTTATAATTGCCAGCCAATAATCAATTTATTTAACTGCATGCCATAAGACATATTCATGTTAGAAAATCTCTTTCCATTAAATTTCCATAAAGTCCACCTGCACCGCCACCTGACATATACAGTACAATCTTTTAGTGGACCCTTGGATAAAGCCAACAGAAAACAATGATGTTTTTGTCCTTTTGGGAGAAGTCATGGAGTTCATGATTCAGTCATAAGCTTATTAATATTATTTGATTGTGGCATGACAGACCTCTTATAACGTTGAAGACCGTGAACCGATGGCACTCCGTCTCTGGCAGCTTGTGGTGGTCGGTGACTGGAGATTCTCCATGGGGCATGGATGCACTTACTCGTTCTATAATTTCCTGAAAGTCCTCTGGTGGGATGTGGTAAGCAGCGTGGGCGTAAGGGCAGAAATAACAGAACAGTTGGCCTGAATCAGAAGCAAGATGCAGCTCAGAGGAGGCATGCTGACTCAATCTGCCTACTTTCTTGTTTAATTCTGTAAATGCACACTGGATTTTATCATTAACATCCTCAGTCTGAATGAAAGCCTGAATCAGATATTGCAAAATACAGCTGCAATTAGTCCTTTCGTACCACATTGCGTGTCTCAGGTTTGAGAAGACAAATGACCTGGTACTTTGGCGAGTCTGAAATGATCGCACGTATGACCCGTGACTCATTATCCTCAAAATGTTCCCCCCTTTCCAAGGGCAGCGACATTCTAGCAGTTCAGCTGAGTTTTTGTTGATGGCCAACAAATGATCAGATTCATTGGATTCAAATACACAACTTTGTACGGTGAGAACTAAATTCATGTCCTCTTGGTAAGCAGGGCAGTACCACAACCATAATTTTGCAGGGCCTTATTAATACTTCATTAAATCTGAATGCAGCTGGCCATCCGTTGACCATCAGACATCCAGAATATGACAGAGGAAAATATCCATTGCTGGAGGTTAGGACCTTTACCGAGAAGATTCTGGAAATCCTTCATCTGCATGCTTGGTTTGGAGCTTCTTGAAAGGATGTCTACCTTTGCCTACCCGCTCCAATGTGTTACGGGTGCACATGCTGACGTGGATGCCCACAGAACCTATTTGGGGTAATTGACCTTTGATAGTTTTCCGGGGCCAGAAATACACTGAGGCCGATGGAGCAGACAGATTTACTTTTAAGAAAAAAAATCTTTATTGTCACAAGTAGGCTTACATTAACGCTGCAATGAAGTTACTGCGAAAATCCCCCAGTCGCCACATTCCGACGCCTATTCGGTACACAGAGGGAGAATTCAGAATGTCAAATTCACCTAACAGCATGTCTTTCGGGACTTGTGGGAGAGACCGGAGCACCCGGAGGAAACCCACGCAGACACAGGGAGAACGTGCAGACTCCACACAGACAGTGACCCAAACCGGGAATCAAACCCGGGACCCTGATGCTGTGAAGCAGCAGTGCTAATCTCTGTGCTACGTGCCACCCATAAAGTGGTACATCTAGCGTTTGACAAGGTGCCGCATAAAAGATTGATCCAGAAGTTGAGATCGCAGGGGTGCAGGGCAGCAGGGTAGCATGGTGGTTAGCATAAATGCTTCACAGCTCCAGGGTCCCAGGTTTGATTCCCGGCTGGGTCACTGTCTGTGTGGAGTCTGCACGTCCTCCCCCTGTGTGCGTGGGTTTCCTCCGGGTGCTCCGGTTTCCTCCCACAGTCCAAAGATGTGCGGGTTAGGTGGATTGGCCATGCTAAATTGCCTGTAGTGTCCTAATAAAAGTAAGGTTAAGGGGGGGTTGTTGGGTTACGGGTATAGGGTGGATACGTGGGTTTGAGTAGGGTGATCATGGCTCGGCACAACATTGAGGGCCGAAGGGCCTGTTCTGTGCTGTACTGTTCTATGTAATACTAGATCGAGGATTGGCTGACAGACAGAAAACAGAGGATCGAGTTAAATGGATCCTCCTCTGGCTGGCGAACTGTAACTAGTGGGGTGCCGTAGAGTTTAGTTCTCAGACCTCAACTGTTTATAATCTACATAAGAACATAAGAACTAGGAGCAGGAGTAGGCCATCTGGCCCCTCGAGCCTGCTCCGCCATTCAGTTAGATCATGGCTGATCTTTTGTGGACTCAGCTCCACTTTCCGGCCCGAACACCATAACCTTTAATCCCTTTATTCTTCAAAAAACTATCTATCTTTACCTTAAAAACATGTAATGAAGGAGCCTCAACTGCTTCACTGGGCAAGGAATTCCATAGATTCACAACCCTTTAGGTGAAGAAGTTCCTCCTAAACTCAGTCCTAAATCTACTTCCCCTTATTTTGAGGCTATGCCCCCTAGTTCTGCTGTCACCCGCCAGTGGAAATAACCTGCCCGCATCTATCCTATCTATTCCCTTCATAATTTTAAATGTTTCTATAAGATCCCCCCTCATCCTTCTAAATTCCAACGAGTACAGTCCCAGTCTACTCAACCTCTCCTCATAATCCAACCCCTTCAGCTCTGGGATTAACCTAGTGAATCTCCTCTGCACACCCTCCAGCGCCAGTACGTCCTTTCTCAAGTAAGGAGACCAAAACTGAACACAATACTCCAGGTGTGGCCGCAGTAACACCTTATACAATTGCAACATAACCTCCCTAGTCTTAAATGATCTGCAAGCAGGGACAGAGTGTAACATAGCAAAATTTGGGGATGATATTAAATAGGTGGGAAAGCAGGCAGTGAAGAGGAGATATAGATTTTATTGACAGATATAGATAGGCTCGTAGATTGGGCCAAAATCTGGCAGATGGAGTTTAA
Source organism: Scyliorhinus canicula (assembly GCF_902713615.1). Lineage (NCBI taxonomy): Eukaryota > Metazoa > Chordata > Chondrichthyes > Carcharhiniformes > Scyliorhinidae > Scyliorhinus > Scyliorhinus canicula. The sequence continues at coordinate 283,994,121 of NC_052146.1, read as the reverse complement.
TGTAGATAAGTGTGAGGTTATCCATTTTGACTGAAAAAATAGTCAGGTAAATTGTTATCGAAATGGAAAGCAGATTCAAAATGCGTCTGGGCAGAGGGTTCTGGGTGTCTTCATTCATGAATCGCAGAAAGTCTGCATACAAAATGTAATAAAAAAGGCAAATGGAATGTTAGCATTTATTGCAAAAGGACAGGAGTATAAAAGTTGAGAAGTATTGTTGCAATGTTATTGGGTGTTGGTGAGACCACATCGGGAGTATTGGTCTCCTTATTTGAGGAAGGATATGGTGGCTTTGAGAGTTCAGAGGAGGTTCACCAGATTGATTCCGGGGATGAAAGGGTTGATTTATGAGGAGAGATTAAACAGTTTGGGTTTATACTCGCTGGAGTTTAGAAGGATAAAATGGGATCAAGGTGTATAAAATACTAAAAGAGATTGATAAAGTGAATGTAGACCAAATGTTCCCCCTTGTGGGCCAATCTAGAATAAGAGGTCACAGATATACTTTGACTGATGGTAAATTTAGAACTGAGATGAGGAGGTACTACTTCTTGCAGAGGGTGGTGAATTTGTGGATCTTGCTGCACCATTGTGCGGTGGAGTTTGAATCATTAAATGGTTTCAAGAGTGAGATAGATAAATTTCTGATTTTTTAAAAATGGGTTCAAGGGATATGGCGAACAGGTAGGGAGGTGGATTTGAGACCGGGAAGAGATCAGCCATGACCTGATTGAATGGCGGAGCAGGCTCAAAGAGCTGAATTGCCTATTTTTGCTCCTAATTCCTCTGTTCCTATGATCTCCAATCCTGGTCGTGTAAAACTGGTTCTAGTGTCTGCAAGCCTTTGGCCTAGCTGCTACATGTTGGTGTTTATGCTGCACACAAGCCTCCTTGCAGCCTTCTTTCTGAACCTATCAGTGTAACTTTCTATTCCTTCATCCCTCATATAGTTATCCAGCATCCCTTCAGATACAATCATTACAAATCCATTTGTTACTCTTGTTTTGAGTAGCACAATGACTGTTGGAACTGCGCTACTGATGTTGCCCCCAGTTTGGTGGCCGTATCAATGAAAAGGATAATTTTATCACATCATGCTGAATAGTAACAGCATGCTAACTGTTTTAACTTAATTGTTCTCTAATAGTGGTAGCACAGTGCCATTACTGAGAAAACATTGGGATGAAGATATCAATTGAATTGGTGCCAATGAAATGGTCAACATTTTAGACAACATCTCAAAGCACTTTCGTGGAACATTATACATACAATGAAAACAAAAAACAAATATTTACAGAGCTGTCAATATTACCACCATTTTTGCTCTTTTGATTTTGTGACTGGAAAGAAAATTCTCCTTCAAAGGCTTTCTGCTATCTGAGGACATTTCTCTCTGATGTCTTTTCAACATTCCACTGCCAGTATTCTTTTGCATCATGTTATCAGTCATTCTTATTTATAAGGAGAGTTTGCCTCTCCTTAACATTTTAGTTCCACACCCCGGGATTATTTTCTCTTGGATTGCTGCCAGCTCCATCGAGGAGACTTATCTGTGATCAGTGAAGATGGCAAGAGAACCCTGGAGGGTTGGCAGGCCTACAGTGTAGACTGCTAGCTCCGGCTGGGCTGCTCAGATGTTTGAGACCTGCAGCAGGCTCTTAAGTGCCGGCAGGCAGGCCCACCACCCAGAGCCTTCCTGGAAAACGCTGGAGGGGCTGAACCCTAGCTGGAGTCTGCTGGAGTTGAAGTGGGTGGCCCACGGAAAGGTGATATGGTCATAACGCTGGTGGACCCAGCCAAGCTCATATCAAAGCTCCAAAACTTAGGGCTTGGCTCTCCACTCTGCAACTGGATCCTCGATTTTCTGACCAACAGACTACAATCAGTAAGAATGAACACCAACACCTCCTCCACAATAGTCCTCAATACCGATGCCCCGCAAGGCTGCGTACTTAGCCCCCTACTCTACTCCCTGTACACACACGACTGCGTGGCAAAACTTGGTTCCAACTCCATCTACAAGTTTTCTGATGAAACGACCATAGTGGGCCGGATCTCGAATAACGATGAGGCAGATTACAGGAGGGAGATAGAGAACCTAGTGGAGTGGTGTAACGACAACAATCTCTCCCTCAATGCCAGCAAAACTAAAGAGCTGGTCATTGACTTCAGGAAGCAAAGTACTATACACACCCCTGTCAGCATCAACGGGGCCGAGGTGGAGATGGTTAGCAGTTTCAAATTCCAAGGGGTGCACATCACCAAAAATCTGTCCTGGTCCACTCACGTCGACGCTATCACCAAGAAATCACAACAGCGCCTATACTTCCTCAGGAAACTAAGGAAATTCGGCATGTCCACATTAACCCTTAACAACTTTTACAGATGCACCATAGAAAGCATCCTATCAGGCTGCATCACAGCCTGGTATGGCAACTGCTCGGCCCAGGACCGCAAGGAACTTCAGAGAGTCGTGAATACCACCCAGTCCATCACACAAACCTGCCCCCCATCCATGGACTCCATCTACAACTCCCGCTGCCTGGGGAAAGCGCGCAGCATAATCAAGGATCCCTCCCACCCGGCTTACTCACTCTTCCAACTTCTTCCATCGGGCAGGAGATACAGAAGTTTGAGAACACGCATGAACAGACTCAAAAACAGCTTCTTCCCCACTGTCACCAGACTCCTAAATGACCCTCTTATTGATTGACCTCATTTACACTACACCCTGTATGCTTCATCCGATGCCAATGTATATCTTGTGTTGCCCTATTATGTATTTTCTTGAATTTTGTTTAATTCCCTTTTCTTCCCATGTACTGAATGATCTGTTGAGCTGCTTGCAGAAAAATACTTTTCACTGTACCTCGGTGCACGTGACAATAAAAAAATCCAATCCAATATTCTGAGGAATATCCAGGCCAGTGTAAGTTGTTGAGGGTAAGATTCCTCCTTCGAGGTGGCATTTTTTTTCCACTTTCCCCCTTTTTTTAACACCACATACATTTGCATTGAACTTACATCACAGAATCAGTCCAGTCGGCCCGCACCTGGTTTATGCCAGTGCTTAGGCTGCTCCTGCTACTCCCCCAGCACCCCCGGCTTCATCTAATCTTATCAGCGTGTCCTTCTACTCTTTTCTTCCATGTGGACTTAGTTGGCTTCCCCTTAAATGCACTGAGGGTGTTCACCTCAACTTTACTTTATGGTACGAGTTCCACATTCTAACCACCCTCTGGTTGAAGAAGTTTCTCCCAAATTCCTTAGGGATTTATTAGTGACCACCTTTGTGTATTGGAGTGCCCTACTTTTCATGACCCTTTCCACAAATGGAAACACCATGTCAAAATAAGCCAATAACTTGAGTAACAAACCAAAAACAAATAAACCTCCACATATCATTAAAGGTAATACAATGGCCTGTACGGTCATGTTGCTGCTTCAGTGACACACACTCGGTTTCCAAGTTCATGGTTTTCGCCGCACATCATGCCTTTTATTATATTTGAACTCATCCCTGTGTATCTATTATCATTTCCGTTGAGGCATCTGCACCCATGTCCTTGGCTTAACTGGCAATTTGACAGCAATTTGATGTACACATGAAAATTGTTCAAAGCTCTGCTTTTTACTTCCGCAAACGCAGGTTTTCATATTGTGTAGGACTGTCAATGTTCATCTTGAAATAACAAATGGGCATGCATTTTATGCAGCAGCAATAAAGAAAGAGATGCCAATATAAGTGACAAAATGTTGAATATTTAAAGCTCAGACAAGCTGGTTGTCCCAGCAGCCCATACATTTATGGAGCATTTCTTCAGTCGATCCATTACCTTTTCTTTTTTTTCTTTGTTTTCTGCACTTTAGGTGTTTATTTTTTTGTTTTTGCTCATCAAAGTCAAAAATGTTACTTCTGTGAAATTGAATATCTTACTGCAGCTGTACCGGGCCTTGGTGAGACCATACCAGGATTATTGTCTGCAGTTTTTGTCTCCTTCTCTAAGAAATGATATGCCTGCCATAGAGGGAGTTCAGCGAAGGTTCACCAGACTGATTCCTGGGATGGCAGGATTGTCATATGAGGAGAGATTGGATTGACTCGGCCTGTATTCACTGGAATTCAGAAGAATCAGAGGGGATCTAATTGAAACATATACAATTCTGACAGGACTGAACAGACTGGATGTTGTTTCCGCTGGTTGGGGGGGGGGGGGGGGGGGGGGGGTTCGAGAACAAGGAGTCTCAGGATACAGGACAGACCATTTAGGTCTGAGATGAAGACGAACCTCTTAACTCAGAGGATGGTGAACCTGTGAAATTTTCGACCACAGAAGGCTGTGGAGGCCAAGTCACTGAATGTATTGAAGAAGGAATTAGATAGATTTCTCGACTCTAAAGGTGTCAAGTGGTACAGGAGAGTGTGGGAGTATTTAAACTTAAATAATAATAATCTTTACTAGTGTCGCAAGTAGGTTTACAGTAACACTGCAATGAAGTTACTGTGAAAATCCCCTAGTCACCACACTTACGCACCTGTTCGGTTACACTGAGGGAGAATTCACAATGACAATTCATCTAACACGCATGTCTTTCGGGACTTGTGGGAGGAAACCAGAGCACCCGGAGGAAACCCATGCAGACATGGGGAGAACATTCAGACTCCGCAAAGACAGTGATCCAAGCCGGGAATCGAACCCGGGTCCCCGGCGCTGTGAAGCAACAGTGCTAACCACTGTGCTACAGTGCCGCTCATAAATTGTGCCTTTTTTAAAAAAAATTTAGATTACCCAATTATTTTTTCCAATTAAGGGGCAATTTAGCATAGCCAATCCACCTACTGTGCACATTTTTGGGTTGTGGGGGCGAAACCCACGCAGACACAGGGAGAACGTGCAAACTCCACACGGACAGTGACCCAGAGCCGGGATCGAACCTGGGACCTCAGCGCCGTGAGGCGGATGTGCTAACCACTAGGCCACCGTGCTGCCCCTAACCAGCTATTTTAATACATTTTCCTGAAGTGTATTTGCTGTTCTGGGGCGAAATTCTCCGACCTCCAGCAGGGTCGGAGAATCGCCCTGGGCCACCGAAACTCCCGCCCCCGCCTTCGCCATGGCGGAAGCGGAAGAGAACCCCACATCGCGCATGCGCCGACCGGCGAAAGCCTTTCGGCCAGCCCCACTGCCGGGGGGCGCCGGTCTTTTGCGGCAGTCTTCTGGTGCCAACCGCTCCGGCGCGGGGCTGGCCCCCAAAGAATTCCCCACCTTTGGGGAGGCCCGACCCCTGAGTGGTTGGCGCTACTCCCCTACGCCGGGACCCTCCGTCACGCCGGGTAGGGGAGAATCCCGCCCCTGATCTGGAAAACACATTAGCCAATTTTGCCCATGGAAAGGTCAACAATAACATTTTGCATGATGTAGACCCCTTTAACATAATTAATACATGCAAAGGCATTTTAAAGGAACATTATCAAATACAATTTGATACCAAACCCCCTAAGAAGATATCAGGACAGGTGACCAAACATTTGGTCAAATAGGATGGGCTGCATTTAATGGAGGGTGTGGGGATCTCACCCTCTGGTTGGAAGGCTCACAATATTAAGTGCCCCACAGACATTTAAGTGGCCAGCATCGGGCCTTCCCCAGGATCAAGAACCTAACAGGCAGAATCACACCCACTGAGAGCTGCTGGTCAAGTGGTTGGCTGGCTCACCGTGCTCCTCAGTGCCAAGGAGCTGTAGAGCAGTATTGCACTGGAAAGGCCTTGGATCACTGCCAACTGGTGAGCGGTGGCTGGAAGATGGTTGTGGGCGAGGGGGATCAGCAGAATGGGCAATGGATTGGCTCCCTGCAAGCCCTCACCTCTCCTATGCAGCCTCCTCGAGGGACACCCGGTGCCTACTTACTGGCCTCAATCGACAGCGGCCTGGGAAGGCCATCCTGAAGCCTTCCCATCCTGGACTTGATGGTAATGGAGACATAAGGGTGCCTATGCGCCATCCGCGCCATCCTCCTGTCTGTTTAAGTATTCCCCCTGCCAGCAAACCCACCTCAGGGAATGACTGACAGCCACAAAAATCAATGTGACAGCGAGCGGGATCATCTGTTTTAATACTGTTAGTTGATGGATAAAAAACGACCAGGGCACTGGGGTTGAACCCCCCTTCTTCAACTTTGTTCTTTATCAAAACTATGCTATAGGATCTTCTTGGTCAGAGGCCAGATGGGCTTTCATTTAATATCTAATCAGAAAGATGGTACTTCTTCACAGTGTGCGCTCCTTTGGAATTATACTGAGGTGTCAACTTAGATTATGTACTTAAATCTCTGGAGTGGGATCAATATCCCTGAAAGTCTCAGTCCCAAGCCAGAGTGCTACTACTGCACCATGACTGCCACCTAAAAGGCAAAGCCCCTTTTAAATCTTCGTTATGATAAAGGGGTTTCCCTGTTTGCTGACCTCAATCTGTTATATTTAATAATATAAATCCGTGTCCCTTTGATATACATTTCAGTGAAAGCACAATTTGTTTCCACCTGATTTGTTCCACTCTTTTATAGAACATAGAACAGTACAGCACCGGCCGCACGGTAGCATGGTGGTTAGCATAAATGCTTCACAGCTCCAGGGTCCCAGGTTCGATTCCCGGCTGGGTCACTGTCTGTGCGGAGTCTGCACGTCCTCCCCGTGTGTGCGTGGGTTTCCTCCGGGTGCTCCGGTTTCCTCCCACAGTCCAAAGATGTGCGGGTTAGGTGGATTGGCCATGCTAAATTGCCCGTAGTGTCCTAAAAAGTAAGGTTAAGGGGGGGGGGGGTTGTTGGGTTACGGGTATAGGATTGATACGTGGGTTTGAGTGGGGTGATCATTGCTCGGCACAACATTGAGGGCCGAAGGGCCTGTTCTGTGCTGTACTGTTCTATGTTCTATGTTCTAGAACAGGCCCTTCGGCCCTCGATGTTGTGCCGAGCCATGATCACCCTACTCAAACCCACGTAACCACCCTATACCCGTAACCCAATAACCCCCCCTTAACCTTACTTTATTAGGACACTAAGGGCAATTTAGCACGGCCAATCCACCTAACCCGCACATCTTTGGACTGTGGGAGGAAACCGGAGCACCCGGAGGAAACCCACGCATACACGGGGAGGACGTGCAGACTCCGCACAGACAGTGACCCAGCCGGGAATCGAACCTGGGACCCTGGAGCTGTGAAGCATTTAAGCTAACCACCATGCTACCGTGCTGCCCACGTGGGCAGCTAAATCATTCCCAAATCTCCTTTTCTCTCATGAGAAAAGCTCAATGTTTACATCTATTTTTGGGAAAGCAATGAGTTGAAATGGATTTTTGGGCAAGGGGATGATGGTTGCTTTAAACTCACCAGCCAGTGCCATTAGCATAATTCCTGTCAATTGCAGTTGGGAGTTGAGTGTTCACAGGCACTTCAGCAGTTGGTTGCACTGCTTTGGGCCGTGCCCCCATTGTGGTCTTTAAATGGGTCCTGGGATGGGAAGGAAGAGTATTGCGAGGGAGGAGAATTGGAAGGAGATGACCGCAAGCTGGCAGTGGAAGCTGCATCTAGCGAGACTGTTGCCGCTCTTCCTGGCTGCACATAAACGTATTATAAAAAGAAACAGCTAACTTGACCATTTCCAAAGAAGAAAGGCTGGTCAGGCTGCCCTGAAGACAGGAGACTGGCCAGAGCTTTCTCCGTACAGACTCTGTTTGGTGATGGCCAATAGCAGAGGGAGGTTTGTGAACTCCGACTCCTTACTGATATACACATGAGTTCTTGGAGCTGCTTGCCAAGGCTGTCAGAAGTGCTTGAATATCCCCCAAGAAAAAATGGTGTTGGACATATTCTGGCAACCTTAAGGTGTAAGGCATACCCTCACAAAATTGGTTCTTTATCCCTACACTTTGCACTCAGGAAATGGGCACCACAAGGTCTGATTTCTTGCCCCTTGTGTGCTGATAATCCAACATGCCGTGGAATACTCGGATGCTGAATCTCAAACCCCAACCTCAAGAGTGTACTGCCAAAATTCCGCCAGCATGTCTCCTGTCCCACCAGGGGCGCCAATTTCCTCTACCACTGCGACACAAACATCAACGGAGCCAACTGATCCATCGCCCGACCGCATTTTGGAAAATCGGACCATAAGACGGTGCTCCTTCTCCCGACATACAAGCAGAAACTTAATCAGGAGAATCCAGTTAAAAAGGACATGCAGCGCTGGTCCGAGGCAACAGGAGATCTCCTACGCGACTACTTGGAGTCAGTGGTCTGGTCCATATACAAGAACTCAGTGGCCAACCCAAACGAGTATGCCACCACTGTCACAGACTTCATCAGCAAATGTGTAGCAGATTGTATGCCGAATAAGGTAGTGCGTCTGTTCCCCAGCCGGAAATCATGGTTTAATCAGGAGATTCACTCCCTACTGAAGGCCAGGTCTGCAGCATCCAAGACAGGCGACCTTGACCTATACAAAAAATCCAGGTACGCAAAACCATCAGGGATAATAGAGAGACAATACCAGACAAAGCTGGAGTCACAGACTAATGACACGGACTCTCGTCGGTTGTGGCTAGGCTTAAACAATATAATGGGCTACAAATGCATTCTATGCTTGGTTCGACCTGGGAACCATCAAACCCTTGTCAACTGCCCCAGCAGCCTCGGACACACCCAAAACCACCATCAAAGCTTCCGAAGTCAGATCGGCCTTCTTGAAAATGAATCCTCGGAAACAAGGGTCCTGACGGAATCCCTGGTCATGCACTCCGATCCTGCGTGGACCGACTGGCGGGTGTGTTCGTGGACATCTTCAACCTCTCTACTCTGTTTCGAGGTTCCCACCTGCTTCAAGAAGACCACCATCATACCGGTGCCAAAGAAGAACCAGGCAATGTGCCTCAACAACTACCGTCTGGTGGCCTTGACATCTATCATGAAGCGCTTCGAGAGGTTGGTCATGAGACCAACCATCAAATCCATAAAGACAGAATGCCTTGATCCACTGCCATTTGCATACTGCCACAACCGGTCCACAGCAGACGGCATCTCCCTGGCCCTACACTCATCCCTGGAACGTCTCATCAATAAGAACTCCTACGTCAGACTCCTATTCATTGACTACAGCTCCACCTTCAACATCATAATCCCAGCCAAGCTCATATCTAGCTCCATAACCTCGGACTTGGATCCTCCCTCTGCAACTGGATCCTCGACTTCCTGATCTATAGACCACAATCAGTAAGGATAAACAAGAACACCTTCTCCACGATAGTCTTCAATACCGGGGCCCCGCAAGGCTGCGTACTTTGCCCCCTATTATACTCCCTATACACACTCGACTGTGGCATAAGTCGGCTCCAACTCCATCTGCAAGTTTGCTGATGACACGACCATAGTGGGTCGGATCTCGAACAACGATGAGTCAGAGTACAGGAGGGAGATAGAGAACCTAGTGGCATAGTGTAACGACAACAATCTCTCCCTTAACGTCAGCAAAACTAAGGAGCTGGTCAATAGCTTCAGAAAGTGAAGTATCCCTGTCTGCATCAACGGTGCCGCAGTGGAGATGATTGATAGCTTCAAATTCCTAGATGTGCACATCACCAACAATTCTTCCAGGCCACCCACGTCCAGGCTACGACTAAGAAAGCACAACAGCTCCTACACTTTCTCAGGAAACTAAGGAAATTTAGCATGTCCACATTGATACTTACCGATTTTTACAGATGCACCATCAAAAGCATCCCATCTGGCTACATCATAGCCTGGCATGGCAACTGCTTGGCCCAAGACCGTAAGAAACTACAGACTCGTGAACACAGCCCAATCCATGACAAGAACCCGTCTCCCATTCATTTACTCTGTCTACACCTCCCGCTGCCTTGGGAAAGCGGTCAGCATTATCTTTTTTTTTTCTTTTTTTATAAGTTTAGAGTACCCAATTGATTTTTTCCAATTAAGGGGCCATCTACCTAACCTGCACATCTTTTGATTGAGGAGACGAAACCCACGCAAACACGGGGAGAATGTGCAAACACCACACGGACAATGGCCCAGAGCCAGGATCGAACCTGGGACCTCGGCGCCATGAGGCAGCAGGGCTAGCCCACTGCGCCACCGTGCTGCCCCTGGTCAGCATTATCAAAGGCTCGTGCCACCCGGCTTATTCACTCTTCCAGCTTCTTCCATCAGGCAGGAGATACAAAAGTCTCAGAATATATGCACGAACAGGTTCAAAAACAGCTTCTTCCCCGCTGTTACCAGACTCCTGAATGACTCTTATGCACTGAACTGATTTCTTCACACATCTTTTCTACCAAGTAGTACTACACTCCATATGCTCATCCGATACCTGTGCCTATGTATTTACATTGTGTATCTATCATATATCCTATGATTTTTCATGTATGGATCGATCTGTCTGGACTGTATGCAGAATAATACTTTTCACTGTACCTCGGTACACATGACAATAAATCATATCCAATCCAATCTGGAACATCCGACAGTCATCAGATATCGTGGTGTTAAATGCCAATACACGACACCCTTGGAGTTACTTTTTTAATGATTTGCTGACTCTCATCATGTTGATGAGCACTGAGTGATTATAAATGAATGATCCCACAGATTAGACAGATGACAATGTAACAACCTTGTACAGCTAAATCACTTCAAGAGACCCCATCTTGTCGTCTTCTTTTGATGAATAAATACTGTTGCTGTTCTGCATGGCTTGAGACTGTGGATATTCACATCTGTTCTGCAACTTTCAATTTTTACATGTGGTGATGAACTGTGTGTCCTACTTTATGTCCAAGAGTTTTGTGAATATCTGGCATGTTGTAAGAGGCATTTCTTGTAAATGCATACTTAGCCCGCTACTATACTCCTTGTACACACACGACAGCGTGGCAAATCCATCTACACGTTTGCTGATGATACAACCATAGTGGGCCGGATCTCGAATAACGATGAGTCAGAATACAGGAGGGAGATAGAGAATTTAGTGGAGTGGTGCAGTGACAACCATCTATCCCTCAATGCCAGGAAAACTAAAGAGCTGGTCATTGACTTCAGAAAGTAAAGTACTGTACACACCCCTGTCAGCATCAACAGGGCCGAGGTGGAGATGGTTAGCAGTTTCAAATTCCGAGGGGTACCCATCTCCAGAAATCTGTCCTGGTCCACCCACGTCGACGCTACCACCAAGAAAGCACAACAACGCCTATACTTCTCAGGAAACTAAGGAAATTTGCATGTTCACATTAACTCTCACCAACTTTTACAGATGCCCTATAGAAAGCATCCTATTTGGCTGTATCACAGCCTGATATGGCAACTGTTTGGCCTAAGACCGCAAGGAACTTCAGAGAGTTATGAACACAGCCCAGTCCATCACACGAACCTGCCTCTCATCCATTGACTCCATCTACACCTCCTGCTGCCCGGGAAAAGCGGGCAGGATAATCAAAGACTCCTCCCACCCGGCTTACTCACTCTTCCAACTTCTCCCATCGGGTAGGAGATACAAAAGTCTGAGAACACGCATGAACAGACTCAAAAACAACTTCTTCCCCACTGTTACCAGACTCCTAAACGACCTTCTTATGGACTGACCTCATTAACACGACGCCGTGTATGCTTCATCTGATACCGGTGCTTATGTAGTTACATTGTGTACCTCGCGTTGCCCTATGATATATTTTCTTTGATTTCCTTTTCTTTCCAAGTACTTAATGATATGTTGAGCTGCTCACAGAAAAATACTTTTCACTGTACCTTGGTACGCGTGACAATAAATAAATCCAAATCCAAGCTTGATTTACTAAAGTAAAATACTGCGGTTTCTGAAATAAATATAGAAAATACAGGAAATACTCAGCATTTGTGGAGAGAGAAAACAGTTTCCAGCCGATGACCTGAATTCAAGAACTGGGAAAAGCCGGGGCTGGTACAGAAAGTACAAGGTGGAGCGAGAGGATGAAAAGGTGAGAGAGAAGGGGCTGGATTTGCCGCCCTGCCGCGCCACATTTCTGCTTCACCCCACCGGCGGGATGCTTCATTACGCCGCCGGGCAATGGGGTTTCCCGTTGTGAGGCAGCCCCATGTCGTCGGGAAACCCCTGGGCCGTCGGCAAAATGGAGCATCCCGTTGGCGGAATGGTTTGTGATAGGGCGGAAGGTGAGAGACAGAGACAAGAACCAGGGGGGACAGAATTTGAGAATAAGAGATCGACCATTATAGATGAGGAAAATCTTTTTTCCTCAGAGGTGTCGTCTGTGTGTGGAGTTCTCTTCCCCTTAAAGCAGTGGAGGCTGGGTCACTGGATTTGTTCAAGGCAGAGTTGGACAGACTTTCGATAGACGAGGGAGGAAACGTTTATGGGGGTGGGGGGACTGATGGCAGTTGAGCCCACAACCAGATCAGCCATGATCTTATTGAATGGCAGTGCAGGCTTGAAGGACTGAATGGTCCACCCCTGATCCTTAGTCCTACATTCCCAAAGGACAAAACGAATGATGGTCCAAGGCAAACTGGGTGGTAATGCAGCAAGTAAAGAAATAGAGACTCAACAATTACTCCAGAAATATCACATGATAGCCACTGCTCCCACTTTTCAGACAGCTGTTGACCATGATTATACTGCTGTTGTTCACATCTGCTGTGGATCATTGTCTCCTGAGTTGTCTCAAGGCTACCCCTCTTGCCTTTGTGCCATCTCCCTTTTTGTCGTTGAATCTCTCCGGTCTTCCACGCTATCCCAAAGCTTTTCCTTTCGCTCTTTCCTCCCCTCGCACCATTCCCTGTTTTCCAGTTTGCACATCAGGTCATCAACCTGAATCATTGGGATAACTGTGTACAGTTCGTCCAGTGCCTTCTTCACTTCTGTCTGAGTGTGGAGTTGGGAGGACCTCTGTAAAAATACAAGTCAGCATTACGTAGCCATGTCTAATGCAAGCCCTATCCTTCAGCAATTCTTTTGTTTGATTGATGAACTTGACACATATATAGTACTGGGTCAGAATCTCAATGATTCTCTGTTAGTGCTGAATATTATATGGCTCTTCATTATTATGCCCTGTGCAGTGGCAAACCGATTTTAATTTGCCAGTCAATGGGACTGCCTCAGACACGTTGTTGTAAACCAGGCCCAGATGTGCTGTGTCATGGAAATCACCGTCAGATTATCACTCTGCTCATTTTACTTACCCAGGCCAGAGAGCTGCACATTCCTCATCAAGAATTCCAACCTGGGCCTGATGAGAAATGTGCAATGCAGCAGCTCCGGGTTCCTTCCAGTGCAGGGCAACAGTGTCACGGGAAGTGAAGCCATGCAGTCACTGCCCTATACCAGGTAAGTTTAAAGGTTCCCAGCCATTTGGAGAAGGCAGGGAGAAAGTAAATGTATAAGATAAACATAGACAAATAGGAGCAGGAGGAGGCTATATGGCCCTTTGAGCCTGCTTTGCCATTTATTATTATCATTAGCCTGTTCCCACTTTCCCCCCTTATCCTTTGATCCTTTCGTCCCGAGAGCTCAGGACCTATTTCATCTGCTGAAGTCGTGGAAATTTCTTTAAGGCCACAGAGCTGATTGCACTAAATAGAATCCCATTGTCACTTATAGACCCTTTTCTCTTTGGCATGTCCTGCGCTCCATTGGAGGACTACTGTTCCTTTGTATATTAGCAGGTTAAAAGAGGCTAACCCAACAGGAAATAATTGGTTTTGTGGGGTATATTTTATGAATATTCGCAGTTTCCTGACCTGTGCTCCTAGCGTGCGTAACTTCTCACCCTGAATTCCAATTAATAACATCTACCAGTCCTTCTCATTCTTTACAAGGATTGTTTTACATCTGTGACATCTGAAAGGGGTTGAACTATAAACTTTTATATTATATAAATAATATATTGGTAGATCTTCACAGCATTATTCAAAGTTATTATGAGAATGTACTGTGAATAACAATGGAAGTGCGAGGATCTGATTCCATAATTCATGCGTTTTAAAAAATAACTTTAGTTTTAGGAATTAAAGTCTTTAGGAATTAGAGGTGGAGCTGGAAGCCATCTTAGGTGGGCCTAGGACCCAGGAATTTGTGTAAGATAAAAGGAGACTTCGGTCGCGTCACGTGCAAGCAAGTTGCATGAAAGGCGGTTCCCAGAAGGGACTTTGTTTTTGATCACTTTTACCCGTTTTCTGAGGCAATTTAGGTGTCCACACCTAGTTAGTTGATTCAGGGAACTTTTTTCCGATGGAGGAGTGTCGAAAACGTCGACGAAGAAGCCCAATGTGAAGAAAGCCTAGGGTGGGTAGCCCATCGAAAGACCCTGAAGGAAGGAAGATGGCTGTCTCGTCCATTACATTAGACACAAAGGGGAGTATTTGTGCAGTTTATTTATGCCTCTTTTTGTTATGTTTTTGTTTCCTTGGAGGTTGGGGCTGTAAGAGGGTGGATTGACATGTTGCTTGGAGGGGAAAGAACCTTGCTAACAATGTTGTGTTTGGGTACTTTGGTGAGGGAATGGGTCAGGAGGGATTGGGTAGTTGTTCTCAGTGTGGGGGTATTGGAGAGGGACCCTGAGTTGGGGCCACATAATTAGCGGGAAAGAGAAGGGGTAGCTAGTGAATGGGAGTAGAGTGGATGGAAAGACTGCGGCTTGGCAATTGAGCTATTGGCTATTGCTCTGAGGGCCTCGGACAAGTGGAGAGGAGTTGTGAGGGGCAGGGTAGAACACAGAGTCCCAGTATGCGGACGGCCTTTTCCTGTATTTAAGGGATCTGGGGCCAGTTATGAGGGGCACCATAGGTACATTGAAGACGTTTGGCTCCTTCTCAGGGTCTAAGTTAAATTTGGGTAAGAGTGAGTATTTTGTGGTTAGCCCTTCGGGGGGGAAGATCTGGGTTGCCGGGGGGGCGTCTGCCCTTCTGTCTGGGTGGGACTAGTTTCCGGTATCTGGGGGTCCAGATGGAGCGGGATTGGGCGCGGCTTCGCAAATTATATTCCACCAGCCCAGCGAGCAGGGTCAGGGTGGATCTACAGAGGTGGGATGGCCTTTCGTTGCCGCTGGCGGGCCAGGATCATTCCATTAAGATGAACATCTTGAACATCTTGCCACGATTCTTGTTTTTATTTCAATGCTTCCTAGTTTTTATACCCAAGTTGTTCTTTCGGGGGATGCAGCGGCACATAGCAGGTGTTATATGGGTGGGGAGAACTCCTCAGATCCGGATGAGGGTCCTACAGAAGTGATGAGCCATCAATTGCTCACGTGAGACGAGTTGCTGTACCAAAGTTAGACTTTAATAAGCTAGAACTTAGCCCTGTGGTCGACTACAATAAATGGACGACCGCCGGGCGTTCTGACTATTTATACCTCGGTATGGAGGCGTGGTTAACTCAGCCTCTCGACCAATCGGAGAGCCGTCACATGACTGGTTTCAATCAATCGGTCGAGAAGCACATGACCGACCAGGGCCAATAGTAAGCCGGTGTTCTGCACCAATGGCAGACAGCTATGCAAATCATACCACCACAAGAAGGAAAGCAGGTGTGGGGGTGAGGGGGTGCTGGCGCTGCCAAATTTGATGTTTTATTACTGGACAGCCAATGCAGAGAAGGTGTTGGGATGGTGCGGTGACCTGGAAGCTACCTGGGTGCAGATGGAATCGGGGTTGTGCAAATGGTCTAGCTTGAAGATGCCGCCGATGGCGTCTCTGCCATGTGCTCTGGCTAATTATTCTTCAAACCTGATTGTCGTCTCCACTTTGAAAATATGGTAGCAACTCCGTCAGCATTTTAGGCTGGAGGCAGTGTCAAGATGGGCCCATATCTGTAGGAATCTTTTGTTTCAGCTGGCGAAATTGGATGCCACATTTGGGAATTGGAAAGGTAAGGGGCTGGAGAGGGTGAGGGATTTGTTTCTGGAGAGGCGGTCTGCCAGCTTGGAGGAGTTGAAGGAGAACAAAGAACAAAGAAAATTACAGCACAGGAACAGGCCCTTCGGCCCTCCCAGCCTGCGCCGATCCAGATCCTTTATCTAAACCTGTCTCCTTTTTCCAAGGTCTACTCCCCTCTGTTCCCGCTGAGAAAGCAGGACTTGTGGGTTTGGATACGTTCAGGTACTTACTGGTACGGGATTTTGTTCGGTAGACATTCCCGACATTCCCACTAGTGCTGCCACCTACTTTATTGGACAGGATTCTCTCCTGCACGGGATGGGAAAAGGGCAGCATGTAATCGGATGTAATGGTGTTACAGTTAAATAAAGGTAATTACGAGGGCATGAGGGAGGAACTGGCGAAAATCGACTGGAAGCAGACCCTAGTGGGGAAGACAGCAGAGCAAAAATGGTAGGAGTTTGTATGCATAATTGAGGACACTGTACAGAGGTTCATCCCCAAGAAAAGAAAGATTATCCGGGGAGGGATTAGACAGCCATGGCTGACAAAGGAGGTCAGGAAATGTATCAAAGAAAAAGAGAGATCCTATAAAGTGGCCAAAAGCACTGGGAAATCAGAAGATTGGGAAGGCTACAAAAACAAACAGAGGTTAACAAAGAGACAAATAAGGAAGGAGAGGATCAAATATGAAGGCAGGCTAGCCAGTAATATAAGAAATGATAGTAAAAGTTTCTTTCAATACATAAGAAACAAACGACAGGCCAAAGTAGACATTGGGCCAATTCAAACTGATTCCGGAAGGCTAGTGATGGGAGACGAGGAAATGGCTGGAGAACTTAATAAGTACTTTGCGTCTGTCTTCACAGTGGAAGACATGAGTAATATCCCAAAAATTATAGAGGGTCAGGGGGCTGAGTTGAGTATGGTTGCCATTACAAAAGAGATGGTGCTAAAAAAGCTAAAAGGTCTTAAAATTGACAAATCTCCTGGCCCCGATGGGCTACACCTGAGAGAGGTGGCTGAAGAAATAGCGGAAGCGTTGGTTGAGATCTTTCAAAAATCACTGGAGTCAGGGAAAGTCCCGGACGATTGGAAGATCGCTGTTGTAACCCCCTTGTTCAAGAAAGGATCAAGACAAAAGATGGAAAATTATAGGCCAATTAGCCTAACCTCGGTCGTTGGTAAAATTCTAGAATTGATCGTTAAGGATGAGATTTCTAAATTCTTGGAAGAGCAGGGTCGGATTAGAACAAGTCAACATGGATTTAGTAAGGGGAGGTCGTGCCTGACGAACCTGTTAGAATTCTTTGAGGAGGTGACAAGTAGGTTAGACCAGGGAAACCCAGTGGATGTGGTCTATCTGGATTTCCAAAAGGCCTTTGATAAGGTGCCACACAGGAGGCTGCTGAGTAAGGTGAGGGCCCATGGTGTTCGAGGTGAGCTACTGGCATGGGTTGAGGATTGGCTGTCTGACAGAAGGCAGAGAGTTGGGATAAAAGGTTCTTTTTCGGAATGGCAGCCGGTGACCAGCGGTGTCCCACAGGGTTCAGTGTTGGGGCCACAGCTGTTCACCATATATATTAATGATCTGGATGAAGGAACTGGGGGCATTCTAGCGAAGTTTGCCAATGATACGAAGTTAGGTGGTCAGGCAGGTAGTGCTGAGGAAGTGGGGAGGCTGCAGAAGGATCTAGACAGTTTGGGAGAGTGGTGCAGGAAATGGCTGATGCAATTCAACGTGAGAAAATGTGAGGTCTTGCACTTTGGAAAAAAGAATCCAAGCATAGACTACTTTCTAAACGGTGAGAAAATTCATAATGCCAAAGTACAAAGGGATCTGGGAGTGCTAGTCGAGGATTCCCTAAAGGTAAACACGCAGGTTGAATCTGTGATTAAGAAAGCGAATGCAATGTTGTCATTTATCTCAAGAGGGTTGGAATATAAAAGCAGCGATGTGCTATTGAGCCTTTATAAGGCTCTGGTTAGGCCCCATTTGGAGTACTGTGTCCAGTTTTGGGCCCCACATCTCAGGAAGGACATACTGGCACTGGAGCGTGTCCAGCGGAGATTCACACGGATGATCCCTGGAATGGCGGGTCTAACATATGATGAACGGCTGAGGATCCTGGGATTGTATTCATTGGAGTTTAGAAGGTTAAGGGGAGATCTAATAGAAACTTACAAGATAATACATGGACGCAAAGAAACTGTTTCCGTTAGGCGAGGAGACGAGGACCCGTGGGCACAGCCTTAGAATTAGAGGGGGTAAATTCAGAACAGAAATGCGGAGACATTTCTTCAGCCAGAGAGTGGTGGGCCTGTGGAATTCATTGCCGCGGAGTGCAGTGGAGGCCGGGACGCTAAATGGCTTCAAGGCAGAGATAGATAAATTCTTGATGTCGCGAGGAATTAAGGGCTACGGGGAGAATGCTGGTAGGTGGAGTTGAAATGCCCATCAGCCATGATTGAATGGCGGAGTGGACTCGATGGGCCGAATGGCCTTACTTCCACTCCTATGTCTTATGGTCTTATAGTGAAAGCAAGCACTCAGCTTGAAGAAAGCAAGAAAGAGAGCTTGGAGCTATAAAGCAGCTGTGGAAGAGGAGAATCGAGCTACAGCCACTTGGTGGTACTGAACTTGAATATTGCTGAAAAGAGAGACATGTTCCTGAAGATTTTTGTCTTGCACTTATCAGAACAAACACAAGGATGCCAAATTACAACTGATCGTAATCTATTCTATAAGGGAAAAGGGTGCAGATAGGTTGACAAGTTTATTCTGATTGATCATGGTGGTGCAATGGAGAAAGCAGTGGGGTGCCAGAGACTCCCGAAGCTCCTGAGTAATTCACAAAAGGTGCAAGGTTTGAACATATTCCTTTTGTTTTCAGGGAAAGGTCCCTGCTCAAGAATGTGCATTGTTTCGAGCAAGTGTAAATGAGCCATATTACGGGCTTGATTGATTATCTTAAATTCATTGTTAGTTTAGCTATTAGCACACACAAGCTGGTTCATCAATCATGGAATCACCTCTCACAGTAGACGTTTTGTTTTGGGTTTGCAAGTGTGGTTGCATTCCGTGATGGATTGGACCTTTGGAAGTGTTTGAGGGTCGAAGAGGGTGGGTGGGCAAGAGAGGGGGGAAGCCACGGTTTCAGAGGTGGTGAGGGGGGAGGGGAGAGGGAATCTTGGGTTTGGAGGGCCCTCTAATGGGCCCAGGAGGCCAGTTAAGGAGGGGCACTCTCCCTACCCCCCCCCCCCCCCCCCCCAACCCACCAGCCTGCACAGAGAAACCTGGTGGGCTGGCCATTTAGCATGGGCCTTTCTGCTGCTGGTTTAATTCCAGTGGTGGCAGAACTAAGCCCTTAAGTGGGCACTAATTGCCGTGCCACCCTGCCACTGGTAAAATTCTTGTGGGAGCGGATAGTTGGCAGGCAGGTTGCTGTTGAACTTCATGTGGCCCCCGCCTTCAATGTGGGGACGTGGGTGATGGACGCTGGAGCAGTTTGATACAACTGAGTGGCTTGCTGGGCTATTTCATAGGGAAGTCCATTGCGGTCACTCTGGAGTCACATGTTGACAAGAATGGCAGATTTCGTACCCTGAAGGATATTAATGAATCAGATGTGTTTTTACAAAATCATTATTGATGAGACTAACACTTTATCCCAAATATTTGTTAATTGTTTGAATTTGAGTTCCCCTAGCTGCTGATTTAGGATTTGGACTCCAGAACATTAGGCAAGACCTCTAGATTACTAGACTAGTAGCCAATATACCCCACCTCCCCATTCTTTATATAGCTGTTAGCTCACGCTCATATGGATTATAACCTATATATGTTATATAGGTTATAACATATAATCTATATGTATTGCTATTGTATAATAGATAAATAATTTAGTCATGATTCTTCCGTCATCATGAGCTTGGGACAATGTTGAGGGAACAACTCATCTTTTCCTGCCTCTCAATTTTACACATTTGGGGCGGAACAGTAGGACAGTGGTTAGCACTGCTGCTTCACAGTTCCAGGGTCCCAGGTTCGATTCCCGCCTTGGGCCACTGTCTCTGCGGAGTCTGAACATTCTCCTTGTGTCTGTGTGGGTTTCCCACAGGTGCTCCGGTTTCCTCGTACAGTCCAAAGATGTGCAGATTAGGTGGATTGACCATGCTAAATTGCCCTTAGTGTCCAAAAAGGTTAGGTGGGGTTACTGGGTTACGGGGATAGGGTGGAGGTGTGGGCTTAAGTGGGATGCTCTTTCCAAGGGCCGGTGCAGACTCAATGGGCTGAATGACCTCCTTCTGCACTGTATATTCTATGATCTATGAAATCTGAAGTAAAAAGAGGGAATTGAAAATGTCCAGCATGGAGATCAGCATCGGAGAGAGAAAGCTGTTGTCAGTGGCAAAGTGTGACACAGATTACATAGATTCAAAAATTGAATTAAAACTCAAGAGGCTGTGCCAGTTCAAAATTTTTTGTAAATGTAATATGCGCAGCATCATTTGTTGAAAAACTGATTGGTTACTTCATGCCAACAGGGCTGCAAGTTCAACCCCAGAGCTGTTGAGTTCCTGATCTCAGTCCTGCCGCTGTAATTGGTTAATTAGGGAGTCATAAACAGAGTCACACCTGGGGTGAGGATGGGGGTGTCATGAAAAGGATCTCACTTTTGCTCACGCTGACTGCTTTGTTGCTATTAACATGTGGAATATTATAAGGGGGGTTCTTCAAGTTGTAAGCTTAACATTATAAACAGGTACTATTGGTAAGGTAGTGTAAAGACCACATCAACTTTCTATATTCCATGCACACATGGCAATATGGCAATTGATTTATGCTGTTGACCCTGAATTTCACAGTACATAATACCTTAATGCAACTGAAAATCACTAATGAGAAGTACTGTGTTCTTTGACGCAGTTACCAGCTACCGAGTGGCTACAAGCCAGCTCCTATGGACCTGAGCCACATCAAATTAACCTCAACGCAGGAAGCCATGGTGGACAAACTGGCAGAGAATGCCCACAATGTCTGGGCCAGGGACCGCATCAGGCAAGGCTGGACTTACGGCATTCAGCAGGTAAGTCGTGTCCTATCGTTCTTGCAATGAATGTCACATCCTAAGTTATTGCCTCAAGGGACTTGCTGCTGATTAGACAGAATGGAAGCCATGAAAGTTTCAATAGGTTTTGCATTTTTAATGAGCCCATTGCTAGCTGAATGTGAGGCTGCAGTACGTTTATCCATCTTTCGGGCAGCAGAGTGGGACAGTTGCAGTGTCAGAGATTTATGTTTGACACTGCACTTGATGCTGCAGAACTACCTCAGCAGGTGGGTGGATAGGACATGGGAGAGCCTAGTCTACAGTAGCTAGATTTACTTCAATTTCCAGAACAGTGACCGCTCTCTCGAGACTTGGTGGTTCAGGTTAACAACAGCAAAACAACATCTTTATATGTTAAAGGTTTATATACTTGAGGGGTATGAATGCTTCAGACACTCCGGACTGGGTTTTGCCAGCCCTCTAGGGCTGTTGGGCAGAAGCCATAAAATGGCAAGAGAAGACAGTGCCCCCAGTGCCTTCACACCCCCTTGGCAGCTGGGATGGCAGAGTGGCTAGTTCTCTGATTGGCTTGCAGCTTTTGGAGCTGGCTTCTCATCCATTACTGCAACAAGAGCGTCGACGGCAACTAATTAGTTATTGGATGGGCCGAAGATACAGCCGGGGTAGGGTGCCTCTGCAACCCTGAGTACATTCAGTCCTCGAGTGGGCTACCAGCTTCAAAAACACACATGCTTCTGTTGTTGATGGAAAGCCCCTTTGGAGTCATTCTGCTGTCAGAACCAGTGCTGCACTTCAGACACGTGCTGATGCACGTCACATTGTTGAACACAGACTCCAAATTTCTTCCTCTGCTCCACAGATTTCGCGCTCTTCTCCACGGCCTGAGCATAACGGGGCTTGTCACAAGCAACAAGCTTGCGCCTTGAGAATGGGCTTAAAAGACAGTCCTTTGGTGCAGTGTTGGACCTTTACTGAGCCATCAATGTAACTAATGCCTGCCCTCACTTTGCTCAGTGCTAGGACAAGACTCACAGACACAGTTTCCAGGAACTCTCATGCACACATTTAAGGAACAGCCTCTGGGTGCAAGAGCAGGAGGGGAAAAAAAATCACTCTTATTCACTTGACTGGACTTTGGACCAGATCTGTCACAGGGCAGAAACCTGATGCATTTGGATTCTGTTGAAAATTTCACCCCCATTCCTTATCAGATAGGTCATTCAAGGGGTGAATCAAAGGCGGAGAAATGGAGTTGAAGTACAGATCAACCTAGAAGCGGACTTACATTTTTGGGGGCCTCACATTCTCTGTCTTTGTTGGGGGCCCGATGACACACCCCACCCCCTGGTGATGTGGCTGCCTGCCCCCAATGACGCCAAGCTCCACTCCCAATGATGTCAATGCTCTCCTGACCCCGCCCGCCCTCAGCTGTAGTGCTCTTTAACATATCACAACAACAAGCCAGTACTGTAATTGATAAATTGAGATGTACAATATGCAAGGCACAGAATACAGAAACCCAGAATCGCTGCTTGACAGACAGCTATCATGCTCTTTAACTTATGACAACAACAAGCCTGAGCTATAATTGATAAATTGAAATCCAAGCCTACCTGTTGTCAGCACAATGGTAGAAGTAGTCATATTGTGATCTGTGTGTCTTGAGACGAGTAAACATGAACTGGCTGATGAGCAACGGGATGGAGAAATCAGCCGATGATATAAGTGCGGCGTAGCACAGGCCAGTGCTGGTCAGAATGAGCCTGAAAAGGTCCAGTGCAGGAACAAATATTCCAATAATGTGGAATTTCCAGTCCAAGTCTAACATCAGTGGTTTTGCTGGCAACTGTCTGGCAGGATTTGTTTCTTTAATTGTCCACATGAGTAAGAAGAGACTTTCCGAAGGCCAATAAAGAGTGATGGGGGATGTCGATTACTCACCGGTTATAACTGTCTGCATGTGACCATCAGCCATTATATCAGACCAGCATATGTTCTCTCTTGAAGAACAGAAATTTAGACTGAAGAAAGTAGTAGAGGGACGGATTGTTTAGATTTTCTGGCTTCATCAGTTGTTAGCGCTCCATGGCAACTTGGTTGACTTTTCTTCTGCACTTTCTCGTAAAAAAATCATCAACCACATCACTGTTGGTAAAATCTTGCAAGGATATATTTTCAATGGTCATGATTTCTAAACTTGTCAAATATTCCTGACTCATCACGCTTCACGGATAATTTTTCACTCTTGCCAGTACAGAGATAGAACAGTCACCGGAAGTATTTGTGGCAGGTATTGTTAAAAATATTTTCAGAATGGTTTCCACATTTTGGAAAGCGTGCCCGCAAACCATCACGTACAAGTCTGTGCAAATCAGCTGCTGATCTCGAAGCGCAGAGCTCACCGCTATCGATGAATTGAATGAATTGCTTCACTACATCGTCAAAACGATTTGTGTCCATGTCCTCCCTGTAGAATTCGATAACCTCTTATTGCAGTGTTCTCATCCAAACTATATTGAAAAGCATTCAAAATAATTCAACAGTCTTCTTCAGAGATTCACTTCTACTCTGCAATTGCAATATTATTGGGTCACAAATAACACTGACAGTCTCAATAATGATATTCTTTTTCCCTTTTAGAGTGATGCATTGTCTCTAGTTTCATCCAAAAATAACTTCCTCTGTCTTGTACACATCTCGTCATCAGAGGGACCTGTATTCTTTCTTGATGTCCGTGCCTCTCCTTCCACTGAGCTACTGTCATTTAGAACTTCCAAGCCAAAATGTTTAACTGAGGCTAACAATTATGAACCATTCAATAAAGTTGTATCAACATTTTGCAGGGATTTTCTGACAGCATTAATTCTTTGAAGTAAATGGTTCCGCAAAACAGCAAAGACTGCAAATTTGTACTTTTCAAATTTCTCTGCTAAGGATTTTGCTCCAGCTTTCACATGTGGTTTCTCGGATTTTGATGGGGCTATGTCTGATAAGCATTCCTTTATATCAACAAAGTTCAGTCTCAAAGGCAACGGCATCTGCATGAGCGGACCACGTGGTATCACAAATTCTTTTGATCATCAAATGTTTTCCATGTGCCTACTCCAAGCGTGATTGCAGCATATTCCACTGATGTGTGGAAACCAAAAAGAAG
The DNA here is from genome assembly GCF_902713615.1 of Scyliorhinus canicula. Taxonomy (NCBI): domain Eukaryota; kingdom Metazoa; phylum Chordata; class Chondrichthyes; order Carcharhiniformes; family Scyliorhinidae; genus Scyliorhinus; species Scyliorhinus canicula. Next base: position 283,969,955 of record NC_052146.1, on the reverse strand, counting down.
GCATACATTTTTTGAACAAAGTCAAAGAAATGAACGACTGCCTCACAGGATTCAGCTGCAGCATTGCAGGTTAAATTCAAGGAGTGACTGGAACATGGGCTGACGAATGCAGGGAGGCTTGCATTGTTCAGTCTTACTTGTCGACCTGAATATTTTCCTCCCATACTTATGGCATCTTCAAAGCTCTGCTCATGACAATTTTTGAATCCCAAATCTCAATTTGAAAGGATTTCCAAAACCGTTGCCTCTGGGCACTCAAGTGTAGGGTTGTAGCTGGACAAAACAGAGAAATCGTTCTACAACTTCACCATTGTTGGTCACATATCTTAAAATGAATGTCTCACATCTGGTGTTGAATCAACTATCATGGAATAGTATTTAGCATCTTTTACTTCATTGATGAATTGGTTTCTGAACCGTTCTGCTATTTTAGTGATGAAGTCATTGTAGGTTCTGTGTGTTAAAAAGGCTGGTGTCCCCTGAGCCACAATGTTGATAACTTTTCAAATACTCTTTGAGAAGTTCATCAAATTCACTGAGATATTCCAGGCAGGCTAAAACAATGATCTCTTGAACTTGACACTGATGACTCATCATGTCTTCTCAGAGGTAGTCCCAAGGAAGGCAACAGTTTGATTGTGGCAACAACACAGCTCAGCACTTTCCTCCAACAAGAATACTTATTTTCAAACTGAGCCGGTAACACAGAATCAATTCTTCCAGATAATTTACATCTTTGAACGAAAGCACCACATAGCCTTAACATGGCTTCAGCAATATCACTTCCAACATTGGATAAAAGCAAATTACTGCGGATGCTGGAATCTGAAACCAAAAAAGAGCTTTAACAAAGGGCCATTCTGACTCGAAACGTTAGCTCTTTTCTCTCCCTACAGATGCTGCCAGACCTGCTGAGACTTTCCAGCATTTTCTCTTTTGGTTTCACTTCCAACATTTCTCCAGTTAGAGTACCCGTTGACCATTGATTTTTTTTTTCCCTTTACTAGGATCAGGGAACAATTTGCAAACCTAACTGCCTTCGGGGGTTTCTGAAAAAAAAAATCAACCAATTTCTCCTTCCCGTCATCCCGTTTCTCTTCACCTCAGAAAGTGGGACTCATGGAAATTTCATAACTGCTTTCAGCCTCCAACCTCAAACGCTTTTCTCAAATTACTATGTTTCTGTTATACTTATCACAAAATATTCAATTGTACCCAGTGGAACAGATTTTGGGCCATGAGGCAATGTTCTCGGGGTAGGTTTCTTCCATCACTTCCACAGCAGAAGAATGAGTTTGATCAGTACCTTGCAGTTCCATTCCCATTTCAAGGTCCACTTCTTCCTGTTCACGTTTGTCAGGCTATGTATCGTCTCCGTAAAGTAGAGGGTGAAGTCAGCAGACAAGTCTCCAAACCTTTTTGTGGATGTTGTTCTTGAGGATGAATGTGCAGTTTGGGCACTGCTCAATACGTAAAACCTATTAAAGTGCCAAACTGTCTTTTTGCTTAGCTTCATCCTCTAGCCTCGCCTTGAACTTTCTGCGGTTTTGCCCGCCAGATTCATGGTGTCTCTTCATATTGAGTGATCTGTCTTGATTTCAATGATTCATGAATATGAACCTTTAGCTCTTTTGACGAATCTTTTACTTAAGCAAAAGCAGCCGATTATATAAGCCTCTCAAAGGCAGTGACGAATTAAACAAAGATTATTAAACAAAGAGTTGACAGGGGGGAAGTCTTCGGAATTTGTGAAAAGAATTGGTGTGAGGAAGAACCGAAGTTCACTGCCAACATCCTACCAGATTTATGGCTGCTAGCAATAGGGTTCAGGAAGGCTGTTTTGCCAACAATGAAGGTTATCATTAAAGACACCGGCATTGATCAGAGACAGAAATAACACCAAAAAAGTTGGTAAACACAACTTACAAAAACAAGAAGAAAGAAAATGTTGGTTGCTGCTCAGCCCTCTCACACTCAGTCCTGGCAGGCCTCTGGCTCTGGTCAAGTCGCTCTGCCCCTACCAGCCGTTGCACCCCAGTTTCCTGAAAACTACGATGCCAGTGCTTGCCTGGCCCTCTGTGCACCTGTTGACTGCTGCCCGCTTACCTCTCGGCTCTTGTTCAGGTGACCGGACCTCGAACTTCGATGACTGCGTGTGCTCCTGTCTGGCTGCTGGCTAACTGGGCTGGCCTCTGTTGTTTGTTTGTCGGGCCGCCCTTCCTCCCCTCCTCAGCCCTGGCCTGGAGGTCACGAGTTGCCCCGCTCCCATCGACAGCTGTTGGCCAGCACCTCCTCCTCGCCTCGCTGAAGGTGTCGCAGGCTCTCACATTCTGATGTTAAGTCAGCTCCCTCACTTTTGCCTCAGGCTGACCTTCATGCCGAATGCCACACACCTAGCTGTGGCTTCGTGCCTTTACTCAATAAAAGTTCAGAAATTGCACACCAATTCAGGAGATTAGTGCCTGAACTGCTCTAAATCTCCATCACCACCCAAAGTCTGGCAAACTGTTTTCCTAAAGAGGAGTCCACCAATCAGATCCCAAAGTTGTCCTGTATTGCTGGTTAATAGGCTCATTGAGCCTATCTGCAAATTCAGGCTCTTATTGGTGTTCCCACGCAGCGGTCACCCCTTGGTATGGGAGCCCCCCCCCCGTTGGCCGTGATCCAGCGCTATGTATTTCATTGAAAGTCCACCTCTGGATCTACCATGATGGAATTGAAAGGCGGAACAATCTTGATGGGCTAAAAGGCCTCTGCTTTGAATATTCCTTGAAAGTGCAGCCCCGAATATTTTGAGTGTTTCATTTTGAAAGCAGTTACTCTGTTTCTCAGCCATTAATTCCCCTTCTGGAAGATGTTTCTGTGGTGTTGATTTCCTGTACGATTTCACGGTTGCCAAAGGAGTACTAAAAATACTTCTGTCTTGCTGAGAGGAGCTCTGTGCAGTGAATTACTTGGCAGTTAGTCCTCCATAATTGGTACTGGCAAAGCAATAAATTTCCAGAGTCATTATGTGCCAGTATATGTGAGCAGCAGATTCAATGCAATCAGATTTGACTGATAGAATTGGTGGTAGTTATGTAACTAGTGCTGGTTTTGTTTACAAATACAGAAAATTATTTTCTTTCATGTTTTCCATGATTGAAAAGCAAGAAAGACGGACAAACTTAATTACTTGCATTTATATAGTAACATTCCCATCCTCTGCCCAAAACCCTTCACAGCTAATGAAACACTTGTTGATGTGTCGCAATATAGGGAAACACAGCAACCAAGGCATCATGTCCAATAAGCCAAGTAAGCTGTAATCAGGAGATTGCTCCGAGAGTCATTATGGCACAGGAGGAAGCCGTTGTTTCCATTGGCTCTATGCCGGCGTTCTGTAGAGCAGTCCAGTCAGTCCCATTTCCCTACAAGTTTATATCCCATCCAATTTACTTCCGAAATCATCGATCGTCTCCACTTTCACCAGCCTTGTGTGCAGCAAGCTCCAGGCCATTACGGTCGCACAAGTGATTAGCACTGTGGCTTCACAGTGCCAGGGTCCCAGGTTCGATTCCCTGCTGGGTCACTGTCTGTGCGGAGTCTGCTCGTTCTCCCCCTGTCTGCATGGGTTTCCTCCGGGTGCTCCGGTTTCCTCCCACAGTCCAAAGGTGTGCGGGTTAGGTGGATTGGCCATGATAAATTGCCATTAGTGACCAAAAAAGGTCAGGATATGTTGGGTTACAGGGATAGGGTGGAAGTGAGGGCTTAAGTGGGTCGGTGCAGACTCAATGGGCCGAATGGCCTCCTTCTGCACTGTATGTTCTATTACCACTTGCTGTGAAAAAATGTTTTCCTCACATTCCCCCTACATCAAAAAGTTATGTAACTAGTGCTGGTTTTGTTTACAAATACAGAAAATTATTTTCTTTCATGTTTTCCATGATTGAAAAGGAAGAAAGACGGACAGACTTAATTACTTACATTTATATAGTAATATTCCCATCCTCTACATTCTCATCCCCCTACATCAAAAAGCTTAAATCTGTGTCCCCATGTTCCTGTGCCATCAGCTGATGGGAACAGCCTTTCTTTGTCTATCCTATCTAAACCTAGTACAGCTCAATCAAATCGCCCTTCAACCTCCTCTGCTCCAAAGAGAACAACCCCAAATGTTCCAATGTATCATAACTAAAGACACCCATCCCGGGAAGCATTCTGGTAAATTCCCTGTTGTAACCTACACGAGACCCGCGGGACTGGGCCGGGCTGGGCCGGGGCCTATTATACTGTCCATGAGTCTTGTCGAGCCCGAGCTTCCCTGCTGAGGGGCGGAGCTTCCTCACCAGCAGGGAGATAATCATGAAAGAATATCCCCAGTCTGAGTGTGGGCTAGCGTGGGTAGTCCCTTCTGGTACCAGTGTATGTAGAGCTTTTGTTCTACGTCAATAAATCTTTTGGGGCGGCATGTGGCACAGTGGTTAGCACTGGGACTGCGGCGCTGAGGACCCAGGTTCGAATCCTGGCTCTGGGTCACTAGTCCCTGTTTGTACTGTGGAGTTTATACATTCTCCCCGTGTCTGTCTGGGTTTCACCCCCACAACCCAAAGATGTGCAGGTTAGGTGGATTGGCCACGCTAAATTGTCCCTTAATTGGGAAAAAATTGGGTATTATAAATTTTTTTTTTTAAATCTTCGTTCCCTTATACTCCTGTTTGGATGCTTCCTCAAACTCAACATCTCCTTTCCACCCTCTCAAGGACCCTCACATTCTTTCCAAACTGATTGTCAGACTGAACTACTACAACCAAATGCGCACACAGAAAACAGCAAGGCAAATGTCCCGTGCAGTCCCATGTCCCTTGTCCATTGGTGTGATGGTCTGGACTGCACTCCTTCATGATGTTGCCACTTCCAGCCATCTTCAGTGCTGAATAACGGTTTGAGAGCGGCACACACCTCTAAAAGCTGTACTTCCTGCATCTTCCTTTCTCTCTTGGTGGCACTCGTCTTCGAAGACGGTTAAGAAGACGGGCAAGTGGGGTTGACATTCATAAAGAACGAACTGTTAGTTGGACTTAATGACCTGTTTTTAGAGATGACTACATTTACCTGAATCATAAATGTATCTTTTGAGTTCTATCACATCTTTTTATGGTACATTTTTTTGAAAAGTGAATATCAGTGATATATGCTGTCCTTGAGAATGTGATTAGAACAGAAGCTCATATTTAAATGTAGACATGGACATTAATATGCATGAAGTGCTTTGATTAATTATACATATAAATGCAAACTGTTGTGTTACAATAAGACTTCTCATGTACATGAAAAATGTGTGCTATTTAAATGAAGCAAATCATTTATCTGTCACAAAGAAATCATTAGGGCTCAGAAGGTATCTTCAAGATCATAGTTTAAAGGACTTGAAATATTAGAATGATGGATCTTCCAACTCATATGAATAATCTCCATTAAAAATACACTCTATTTGATTAAAAAGTGTATTATAAGTCATCCCCTACTGCACTCTGTCTGCTAATAGTTGAAGGGCTGTAAAATGCATCTGGTACTGTGAAGGAGTGAATTTCCTTGTTGTGACATTTCCTATTATGTTGAACAAAATGAGATATTAGCAGTAGCTGTCTATGTGACTGAAGTCTAATCGGCAAAATGGAAACCATCCCCTTTCACTCTCACCACTCCGAATACGGGCCTGACACCAATTTAATCCATTTAGCTGATATAATAATGGACAATCGCAGAGGTCTGTCTGAACCTGAGCTGCCATTTCCTCCCTGTGCTTGTTGCCTTGTATGTCATCGTCTATCCTCTGCAACACTGTCCATTCATGGCTCTGCCTCCCTATTGTTGGTGGAACCTTCGTCTAAGCTTTCATCGGCTTGAGGATTCCTTTATTTTGTGCTCCCCTTGAATGAAACAAACTTCCACAAATCCAGAACTCTTAGGTCTGAACTCTTTGTCGCACAAGATAACAAGATACCATACATTCAGCACCACCCCCACCTCTCGCATCCTCTAACTCCACCCTTGCCCAGCTCTCTGAATACCTGTCTCCCAGAAAATTGATTTCAAGACTCTCACCCTCATTTTCCTTTCCTCCATGGCCTTGCCAACCCGATTTGGATGATCTTCTCCAGAGCGATACCTCTGTGGTTCACCCCAAACTCCAAACTCCTTCCTGACATTCAATGTTCAGCTTTAGTTCCTTTTTTCATTTCTGAGCAAAAGGAAATTCTTTAGTCCGTTGGTTGATGCAGCAACAATTTTTCTTGACATATGAGGTGAAAGAACGTGTCAGGTTACAGCAGCTTGTGTTTCATTAACTGCAGGATATAAATTTGTCCCATGTTTCCTCTATTAAATTCTCAAATTCAATCTTTCAGCTGTTATGCCCCTGCCCTTGGATCTTTCTTGTGAAAACCTCTTAAAAACTCTCTCTTCAACTAGGCCTTTGGTTTTGGGGTGGAGGATGAACTATAGAGGGATCTCTTTGCGTTCTATAATTGCAGGAATCCTCTCTCAGTTACAAGCTGCCGACCACAGTGATTCTATTGTTTAATCAAATTACCTTCTGGGATGGTTGCCTCCGTTAGAAGTCAATTTATAATGCAAATGACTCGGAGAACTTTAGAGTTTACAGCATTGTGGGAGGACGTTTGACTTACCTTGTTTGTGCTGATTCATTGCTAGAACAGTCCCATAGCCTGATTCGAAGAAGAACAATTTGTCCCCCTATATTCCAGCCACAGTCCCTTCACAATCAACCTCATTTTCTCATCCAAATATATCAATTGGGCATTAGCAAAAGCATGAGCTTGAGGGGGGGGGGGGGGTGAAGGTAAAAATAAGATGCTTGAGGGCTGCATGTCGATTACCAGTACTCCTACAAAAGGTCAAACTCTGCAACTGAATGACCCTCTTTATGGATGTGCTGAGTTAGAAATTTGTGCAAGGATCTACCAAATGTGGGGATCTTGGTGCCCACCACCATGTTTAAATCGATCTTGATGCCAGATTATGAGAGTGTCAAGGTTGCTGGCTTCAAGGGAAACAGAAACCATGGGAACCCAAGCATGAGAAAACTTTGACATTGGCCCTGTCTCCTCTGATGCCAGGAGCTAAGATTAGGCTGGAGTATTGCCCAACACAGACCCATGTGAGTACTGGCAGCACCAGCTATTTTGGGCAGAGATTTGACATTCCTGGGTTCTGCCCAATTTTCTTCTCACACCCACGTTATACCAAAGATATGAAGCCATTATTTGACTCTTCAGTCGCTGGCTGTGGCACCTTGCTGCACAATTATTGGGTGATATGTTTGCATCTATAACAGCCACTGCTCTTCAAAAGCAATATATTGGCCATAAAGGACTTTGGAGTGTTATGAGGGTTTGACAGGTTTTCTTAGAATTTAGTTAGAAAACTGATTCAAATTTTAAAAAACTCGACCTAAAATTTCACCAATTACGGAAGGTTGGACAGATGATTTCGAGAATGCGAGCAGGATTCTCCGTGCCCCCCGCGTTAAGCTTTGCAGAGGAGGCCCACCATTGGCTGGTGAAGACCCTGCTCCTGTCAATGGGGTTTCCCGTTCTATGCCTATTTCCCCCCAGTCTGGGGAAACATCCTTCCTGCATCTACCCTGCCAAACCCTGTAATAATGTTGTATGTTTCAATGTGAATTCCTGTCATTCTTCATACAATTGCAACAGCACTTTTTTATTCCTGTACTCAAGTCAACATATAATTTGCCTTCCTAATTACTTGCTGCACCTGCATGTCAGCTTTCATTGACTTCTGAAAAAAGACACCCAGGTCCCTTTGGACATTGACACTTCCCAAACTCTTCCCATTTCAGAAATATTCTGCATTTCTATTTTTCTTACCAAAGTGGAGAACTTCACATTTTTTCACACTATATTCCATCTGCCACGCTCACTTAGCCTGTCTAAATCCCCTTGAAACCTCTTTGTACCCTCTTCATACTCACATTCTCACCTAGTTTGTGCCATTAGCAAACTTGGAAATATTGCATTTGATCCCCACATCCTGATCATTGTCATAGACTGTGAACAGCTGGGCCCTAAACACTGATCCTTGCGATACCCCACTAGTCACAGACTTCCAACCTGAGAATGACCCATTTATTCGTATCCTCTATTTTCTGTCTAACAAACAATTCTCAATCCATGCCATTTGCTTTCTATTTGCTTGCTGTACATGCATGCTAACTTTTTATGTTCCATGTGCATGTACACACAAGACTCTCTGAACAGCTGAGACTCCAGCACTGAACATTTACAGGTTTCACACCTGTTAAAAAGTGTTCTGCTTTTCTATTCTGAGGATTAAAGTGAAGGATCTCACACTTACCCAGATTATAATACACCTGCCACTATATCTTTTTGCAACCTCTTTGTATCTTCCTCACAACTTGTATTCCCACCCAGCTTTGAATCGTCACTAAACTCAGATACATTACGCTCTGTCTCCTTGTTTAAGTCATTAATATAGATAGGAACAGGAGGAGGACATTCAGCCCATTGAGTTTGCTCCCGCCATTTCATATGATCGCGACTGATCAGACACCAGTGCCTTTTAAACCCACTGTTCCCATAACCCTTTTTGTTATTGTTAACCAGAAATATATCTATCGCTCCTTTGAACATACTCAATGACTGAGCTTCCACAGCATTCTGGGATAGAGAATTCCAAAAATTCCCAACCTTCTGTGTAAAGAAATTTCTCCTCATCGTGATCCCAACTGGTATCCCCCTTATTTTAAAATTGTGCCCCCCCCCCCCCCCCCCCCGGTTCTATATTCTCCAACCAAGGGAAACATCTTACCTGCCTCTACTTTTAAGTACTTTGTAAGTTTTCAAACCAATGAGGCTCCACTAGTCACAGCCTGCCAACTTGAAAATGCCTCATTTATCACTACTCTCTGCTTTCTGTCCATAAAACAATCCTCCATCTCAATATAATATCCCAACTCCATGAACCTTGTGTATTAATCTTTTGCGTGGCACCATATTGAATGCCTTTTGGAAATTCAAGTGAAATCCATACCAGAATGAATAAGTATAATCTGGAGGAAAAGTTAAAAGAGAGGTATAGAATATAAAAGTAAGGATAAAATGTTGGAATTGTATGAGACACTGATGAGGCCACAACTGGAGTATTGTATGCAGTTCTGGTCACCACATCACAGGAAGGATGTTATTGCTCTGGAGAGAGTGCAGAGGAGGTTTACAAGAATGTTGCCAGAGCTAGAAAAGTGAAGCTACGAGAAGAGATTAGATAGGTTGGGGTTATTTTCGTTGGAACAAAGAAGGCTGAGGGGTGACTTAATTGAGGTGTACAAAGTTATGAAGGGAAGAGATAGAGTGGACAGGATAAAATTGTTTCCTTTGGTACAGAATTCTAGAACCAGGGGACATAGATTCAAGATAAGTGGCAGAATGTGTAGAGGGGACATGAGGGAGAATATTTTTGCGCAGAGGGTAGTGGGAATCTGGAATTCGCTGCCCAAGTTTGTGGTGGAGGCAGAGACCCTAAAAAGTACCTGGATCTGCACCTTAAGTGCTCCAAGCTACAGGGTTATAGACTGGGTGCAGGAAGGTGGGATTAGAAAGGGCACCTCAGCGTTATTGAGCTGGCATGGATAAGATGGGCTGAATGGCCTTCTGCTGTAACTTTTATATGATACTATCATAAGTGACTTAATTTTGCAAATTAACACGCAGAGCATATGTATCATTCTGACATTTCTCTCAAGTTTCTTTGTGCACCTCATGGGCCGGATTCTCTGGTCGCCGATGCTGAAATCGTGTTCGGGGATGGGCCGGAGAATCAAAAGTTCCTGACCGAATTGGGGGCGGTGCTGCTTTCGCGATGCTCCGCCCCTTCCAAAGCTGCATATTGACGGCCTCAGGACATTGACTGAGCCCCCCCCCCCGATGCTCCTCCCCTAACCGGCTGAGTTCCTGAAAGCGTTGGTTATGTATGGTCTCATCCATCGGGAACTCGGCGTGATGGCTGCGGACTCAGTCTAGCGCCGCCATAGTCGAGGGAGGGCTGATCCGCGTGCAGGGCGGGGGGTCTTTATCAGGGGCTGGGGGCACTGTGGGGGGGGTGGTCTGAGGTGCGCGTGCCGGCCAAAGAGGGGGCACTATTTCGCGGGCCGGATTCGCGAGCGGCCTCTGCCATGTAGCATGTTGCGGCTGCTGCGGGCCGCCACCATGCGCCTGCGCGGCCACAGACCCGGCAATTCTCTGGGCCATATAGGCAGCTAGAGCCGGGTGCTCTACGCTACCGGCATGATAACCCCCAGCCAAACCGAGATTTGAGTCCATAATGTGCAGTGGCGGTTGGTTTGTTCCTGCTAGGGAAAATCCCAAACGTTTATGACTTCTCCCTTCCCAGACTGTGACAGTACTTTTAAACCTTTGAGATGTTAGTGGAAAAGTGCAGAGATGTAACATAATCCGACTGGGGTTTTCTGGTCCCGCTGGCACCAATGGACTTTTGAAGGACAAAGCACATTTTACGGCTCTGCCCCACTCCCATGGGACGGTAACATTCTGCCCTCTTGTCACTCACTCCAGAGATGCTGCCAGACCTGCTGTGTATTTCCAGCATTTTCTGTTTTCATTGTATAATAAAAAACTGGGAGCTTCACACCCGCCTGGCTGATTTAAATATTGCTTCAACCAAATGAGTGATCGGCAGATCCGCTTTTACTTCCTTGATGATCTCCCTGTGACGTGTGCTTTCTCCAGCTGTGCACATCATTCACTCTGTTATACCATTAACTTTTTCTTTTCAATTATTCCAATTAAGGGGCAATTTAGCGTGGCCAATCCACCTACCCTGCATATCTTTTGGGTTGTGGGGGTGAGACCCACGCAGACACGTGGAGAATGTGAAAACTCCACACGGACAGTGACCCGGGCCCCGGCCAGAATCGAACCCATGGCCCTTGGCGCCGTGAGGCAGCAGTGCTAACCACTGCGCCACTGTGCCGCCCTACTGTGTTACACCATTGCTGCTCTGAAACAGGCTGCTGGGTAGAACTGAGGAACAGCTCAGAATGATCAGCCATTTTCCCTGCATCCTTGTAGCCATTGTCTGTTTTTCTGCCCAGTTCCCCTTCATGCAGACACACACTGAAGTCAGGAGATTTGCTTGTGAGAAACTGATGGTACAAAGACATTTGATGCAACACATTTGATGCTCCAGGGTCTCATGTTTATCTCACTGCCACCCCATAGACTTTGGAGCAGATTGGATACAAGGCAAACACAATCTCCCTATACCATAGGTAGATGTGAAATGGGAGCAGGAGAAGACTTGTCGAGCCTGTTCTACCATCCACTCTGATCATGGCCGATCTTCATCTTCAATTCCCACACTCCCGTCTGCTCCCCATATCTCTGAATCACCCTGGAAGACCTACCTTCTCCAATGTGACACTTAATTACCCAGACTGCCGTATGTTTGACCTTAACCTGTGCAATTTCTTTTTGTTTTGATTTCTAAATTTGTCTCTTTTGTCACAGGATGTCAAAAACAGAAGAAACCCCCGTCTGGTTCCATATACCCTATTGGATGAGCGCACAAAAAAATCCAACAAGGACAGCCTGCGTGAGGCCGTTCGTACCCTTCTAGGATATGGATATAACTTAGAGGCACCGGACCAGGACCATGGTACATCTTATCACTTTCTTCTTTTGCTCTTTGATAATTTCTAACATGATATGCCAAAGCGTTCAATGATCAGAGATTATTGATAAAAGTATTCACAGTGGAAACTAGTTACTGATTATTGTTAAGTTTGGTCAGTGCTTTTCTAATATATATGCTGTTGCCTCTTTCCTCACTTCTTCCTGTCCCATACCAACCCTGAGCTGAGAAGATGGATGGATATTAGCAGTCCATCCTCTGCCATGCTCCCTCATGTGCAGAATGTTAGGAGATGCCTGTGAATATGATTTTTTTTGTCACCTAGGGCAAACATGTGCCTTCCACATCAGGATATTCCCTCCGTCAACAGGAACAAAATCAGCATGCTATTATAATGAGAGAGACTGAAAGTGAAAGCCAGCAGACGGCTGATTGCATCGACATTTCTGCAATCTGACCAAACTGACCAAATGACAGATCATCATTCAGGAACTTGCCAGTTGCTCAATGGACAGTGTAATTTTTCTTTCATAACAGGGTTTAGCATTGACTGTACTGGCACTAGTTCTGGTCCCAAGTCCAAACCGCAACCGAATGTTTATTTTTTTTTTTGATTACTTCATATTTATTGAAGCAACAAAGGTCTCGGCTCAGCGGCCTTGTCACGCCCGACTTGGCATCAGGGCAAGGCTGTTGAACCTCGCGAGAGGCGTCTCGTGAGATTGACGATGCTTGAAACGTTTTGTGAGATTCTGCGGAATCTTCTGAGACATCGCCATCTAGATCCCTCTCTCTCCGCGCGTTTTTCCTGTTGTTGTGAAACTGACCTGAAATCGCAGAGGATGAAGCTGAAATAGACAAATCCAGACACATTTCCCACCCCGGGATCCCAGCATTTCCCTCTGCATTCTAACCAGGCAATATTCCTGGGTTTAGGCAGATTACAATATACTCACCAAAGCCCTGCTCTCAGCCAGAGGACGGACGGGATACCCTCTCTCTGTCTCTCTCTCTCTGTCTGTCCCCACAATCTCCCTCTCTCTCTCTCTCTCTCTCTCTCAAACAAAGACAAGGCAGCTGGGAGGAAGGGGAGCCTTGAGGAAGATCTGCTGATGCCCCCATCCAATGGATGCCCGGGGCCAACGCACCGTCGCCCCCCCTCTCTGCACGCCGCTGCCCCCTACCCCTACCCCCCTACCTCTACCCCTACCCCGACCCCCCTACCCCCCCACCCCTACCCCCACCCCCCCTACCTCTACCCCCACCCCTACCCCCACACCCCCCTCTCCCCCCCACCCCTACCCCCCCCCCATCCCTACCCCCCTCCAACGCTGGGCGGCGTTGATGATGTCGCCCGACGTCAACCGACGCGCCACTTCCGCAGCGGGTGAAACTGACGCGTACAGCGTCACTCCGCTGCTGGCCCTTTCGGGACAGGAGATTTAGGGCTTATAAGCGGGCCCCGACGCCGGAGTCACCAGCGCCGTTTTTGCCCGCCGGTCAAGGGCGTCACGAAGGTCTTCGGTGAATTTCGCCCAAGGAAACACTTCTTCACACAAAGAGTGGTGAGCCTGTGGAATTCATTCCCACAGGAAGTAGTTGATGCTAAAACTTTGAATATATTCAAGAAGCGGCTGGATATAGCACTAGGGGAGAATGGGATCAAAGGCTATGGGGAGAAAACAGGATTAGGCTATTGAGTTGGATGATCAGCCACGATTGTGATGAATGGCGGAGCAGGCTCGAAGGGCCAAAAGGCCTCCTCCTGCTCCTATATTCTATGTATCTATATATCTATGTGCCAGGATGGCACTGCCAAGGGCCTTTCCAGGTAGAGGGGGGTATGGGAGTTCCTAGGGGCATCCGCAAGCTACCACGTTGAGGGGGGCTGAAAGGGGAGGGATTGCGGGGAAAAGATCCCGATCTGCGAAGTCGCCAGCAGGAAACCCCTCCAGGTGTGGCCTTGGCAGCGAGAATCTCTCTGAAACCAAAAAAAAAGACAGTGCCGTTGAATAGCATGATGTTTCTCGGCACAGTAGGCACAACGAAATACCCTGCTAAATGTGCTGTTCAGTGGACTTTAAATCAAGCCTATTCAAATAGGCTGGTGCACTTGCTAATCATGAGGTAAAATAGAACTTCCTAATTAGCCAAGTTAGAGCGTTAAGTTTAATTACATGGTGGCTGACAGAGCATTTTACCCCATGTGGACTGCCCTCCAATAGAAAAAACGAATTTCAAGGAAAAATGCCCTTGCTTGTTTTTCTGCTAATGCTGTTCAAATATTAATGTGATTAATGAATTAGTGTTCTTATCCAAAGGGATATAAGGATAGGAACAGTCTTTTGTGTAATATCGTAAGAAATAAGAGCAAGAGTAGAAATTCAGCCTCTCGAATCTGCTCCACTATTCAATAAGATCATGACTAAGCTGAATGTGATTTAAACTCCACTCTCCTGCCAGCACCCCCCCCCCCCCACCCAATTACCCTTCACTCCCCTGTCAATCGAAAGCCTGCCTACCCGAGCCTTGATTACATTCAATGACTCTTCATCCACTGCTCTTTGCGAAGGAGAATTGCATCGACCGACAACCCTTTAAGAGAAGAAATTCCTCCTCATCTCTACCTTAAATGGAGACAGTTTAGGGATGGGGAATAAATGCTGGCCCAGCCAGTGACACCCACATCCCACAAATGAACAAAACAAATCCGAATTTCGAAACTGTGCCTCCGGTTCTGGATCGTCCCACGAAGGGAAACAAACTTCCTGTCAGAACCCTATATGCTTCAATAAGATCACCTGCCATTCTTCTAACTTCAGTGGATCATAGAATTCACAGTGCAGAAGGAGGCCATTTGGCCCATCGAGTCTGCACCAGTCCTTGGAAAGAGCACTCCACTTAAGTCAACCTCATCCCCATAAGCCAACCTAACCTTTTGGACACCAAGGACAATTTAGCATGGCCAATCCACTCAACCTGCACATCTTTGGACTGTGGGAGGAAATTGGAGCACCTGGAGGAAACTCACCAGTCACGGGAGAACGTACAGACACCGCACAGACAGTGACCCAAGCTGGGAATCGAAATTGGGACCCTGGAGCTGTGAAGCAACTATGCTAACCACTGTGCTACCGTGGCCCAACCCACTCGACCTTTCCTTAACCCAGGCCTATTCCACCATTGAATTAGATCTTGGCTGATCTGTCCCTCAACCCTATTTACACTCCTTTAATTCATATCACTTGAACACAGAAATCAACAGAAGTCCATTAGTCTTAATGATGAACATTTTAATTGACCCTACATCCAAATTATTCTTGATGGGATAATTCTAGATTTCCACTGCCTTTAGTGTAAATAAATTCTGTGTGATTTAATTGGGGTCACCATGTTCTGAATTCTTCCACTGGAGTGAATGGTCTCTACCTAGTGGAATTATTTGACCATTCTCAACATTCAATTTGACTATTTGACTCTTTTGACCTTCCAAATTCAAGGAAGTAAAAGCCAAAATTCTCCAACTTGTCCTCATCATTTAACCCATAAGTCCTGATATCACTCCAGTAAATCTGCACCGCACCCCCTCCAAGCTTCATAGAACCTACCTGACGTGCGATACCCAAAACAATACTTACCCCAGAAGGGTTCTCAAACGAACAATGACTTCTGCCCCTTTAGAATCCAGTCCTCTGAAGTAAAGTCCAACATTATAGTCACCATTCTGATTCCTTTTTGTATCTGAGTGCTAGCTCTTATTGATTTTTTTTTCATGGACAGACCAGAAGAACTAAATTAGCAAAAACATATTAAAAAAAAAATATGGGACATGATTCCTGAGACCGGCAGGTAAACTGGAGTGGTTCCCGTGGGCGCGAGGAGTGAACCTGATATTACATATAATGGCACTTAGAATTTTTCTTTTACCAAGATCGGGGTTTTTGTGCCATTTGATAGCACTTGGTGAATTTTTTAAAGAGGATTGGGATTTTCGCTAGACCTGAGAGGGGCAGGACCTAATCTTTCTGACAGTTTCCACTCCTCAGGGATGAAAGGGTGTCCTAGTATCAGAATGCTGCTGCTGCAGCTCTCCCGGGATCATCGGTAAGGTCTCCCTCTCCTTAATCGCTGGCAAGGTCCCATCTTCTTTCACAGTAAGGAGAGATGTGCCAATCAAAAATTAGATAAATACTTATTTGTGCAGATTTAGTTCCCCCTTTTTGTTTTGGTAATGGGTCAGGAAAAAAAAATGCAAATTTTGAAATTGTAGTAAGTAGAGTTTATTGCATAGTGGGGCAGAAAAGTTCAAAATTATCTGAAATGAAGGGAATTTCAGAGGGAAAACCACTGTGCATGATCCCTGAAAACAGATTACCAATGAAGAAATAGCAGGAAATAAGTTGTTTAAAAATAGTAGGAGCATCTGCAGTTTCCAGAACAATCAGTCACTCTGCTGTTTATTTGAGATGTTAATGTGCGTGGTACAGAAGTATGTTTGTAATTGGAACTGCTGTGCTGATCGATTTGCCAAGTGGTAATTGCTGTAACACAATAATTACACAATTTGTCAAATCTGATGCCAGCATATAAAACCAGAGAACGTTGGAAATTCTCAACAGGTCTGGCAGCATCTGAGGAGAGAAGAAACCAAGTTAAAACCCATTCATTTGCACAGTTTAAGACAGAGATGAGGAGATTTTCTTTCTCTCTCTCAGAGGCGTGAGCCTCTGGAACTCTCTTCCAGAAAAGGCAGCAGAAGCAGTCTTTGAATGTTTTTAAGGCAGAGCGAGATAGATTCTTGGTTAACAAAGGGGTGAAAGATAGTCCCGGAATGTGGGGTCGAAGTTACAAGCAGATCAGCTATGATCTTGTTGAATGATGGAACAGGTTCGAAGGGTCAAGTGGCTGACTCCTGCTCCTAATTTGCATGTTCGTATGTAGAGTTAAAATCAGGCCGATCTTCTCAGGTCGATGATCTTTCCATTGATTTGAAATTTCTGGATCCCTCCAGGGGTGGGAAGGGGATGGATGAGATCCAACCAATCCCATTTAAGAATAATTAAGGCATTTGAGGAGCAGATTAAGAGCTCATTAACAGGGGCCATTGAGGTTTTCCCAGGGCCATATGGGCTGCACACATTGTGTTCAGAGGTGGGCGCACCATTTGATCGGGAGGGAGGCTGTGAGATGGATACACCACCACTTTCCCCACCTTTACCTGATTGAGTCTGGGAAGGGAAAGCTCGTGGACAACAATTAATGCCAGCTTCAGGGCCTCATTGTCCACCAATGTCATTCACCCAGGAGTGGGTGGGGCCCGCCATGCGGGAAGACCGACAAGCATAACCTGTTGCGGTCTGTTAGGGAAAGTCCCTCATTCAATGGCAGCCAGTGCTTGATTGAGGGCCCCAGCATCGAGAAAGTGGGGTGGAGTACTGCAGAAACTACACTCGTGTCCTGCCCTTATGACATCCATCCCTTCCCCAAGCTGGTGATCCCCATCCCACCCTCACTCACCCAGGGATTATTTGGATTGGATTGGATTTATTTTATTGTCACGTGTACCGAAGTACAGTGAAAAGTATTGTTCTGCGTACAGTAGACAGCCCATTCCATACATGACAAAAAAAACTACAGAATATACCTATATACACACTGTAAATACATAGGCACAGGCAACAGGTGAAGCATACAGAGTGCAGTACTGCTCAGTAGAGAAGATGTGTGAAGAAATCAGTTCAGTCCATGAGAGAATCATTCAGGAGTCTGGTAACAGCGGGGAAGAAACTCTTTTTGAGTCTGTTCATGTGTGTTCTCAAACTTTTGTATCTCCTGCCCGATTGAAGAAGTTGGAAGAGTGAATAACCCAGGTGGGATGGGTCTTTCTTTATGCTGCCCACTTTTCCAAGGCAGCGGGAGGCGTAGACAGAGTCAATGGATGGGAGGCGGGTTTGCATGATGGACTGGGCTGTGCTCACGTCTCTCTGTAGTTTCTTATGGTATTGAGCTGAGCAGTTGCCATACCAGGCTGTGATGCAGCCAGATAGGATGCTTTTTATTGTGCATCTATAATAATAATAATCTTTATAGACAAGTAGTCTTACATTAACACTGCAATGAAGTTACTTTGAAAAGCCCCTAGTCGCCACATTACGGCGCCTTTTCGGGTACACAGAGGGAGAATTCAGAATGTCCAAATTACCTAATAGCGCGTCTTTTAGGACTTGTGGGAGGAAACAGGACCACCCGGAGGAAGCCCACGTAGACACAGGGAGAATGTGCAGACTCCGCATAGACAGTGACCCAAGCCGGGAATCGAACCAGGGTCGGTAAAAATTGATGAGTCAATATGGACATGCCGAATTTCCTTAGTTTCCTGAGAAAGTACAGGCACTGTCCTGCTTTCTTGCTTGTAGGGTTGACGTAGGTGAACCAGGACAGATTGCTGATGATGTATACACCTAGGAATTTGAAGCTGTCAGCTATCTCCACCTTGGCACCATTGATGCAGACAGGGATGTGTACAGTACTTTGCTTCCTGAGGTCAATGATCAGCTCTTTAGTTTTACTGACATTGAGGGAGAGATTGTTATCTTTGCACCACTCCACTAGGTTCTCTGTTTCCCTCCTGTACTCTGACTCATCGTTGTTTGAGATCCGACCCATTACTGTCGTGCCATCAGCAAACTTGTAGATGGAGTTGGAGCCAAATTTTGCCACACAGTTGTGTGTGTATAGGGAGTATGGTAGGGGGTTACATACGCAGCCTTGCGGGGCTCCAATTTTGAGGAATATTGTGGAGGAGGTGTCGTTGTTTATCTGTACTGATTGTGGTCTATGGGTCAGGAAGCTGAGGATCCTATTTGCACAGGGAGGATCCAAGTCCTAAATTTTGGAGCTTTGATAAGAGCTTGGCTGGGATTGTGATGTTAAAGGCAGAGCTGTAGTCAATGAATAGAAGTTTTACGTAGGAGTCCTTTTGTCGAGATGCTCTAGGGATGAGTGTAGGGCCAGGGAGATGGTATCTGCTGTGGACCGGTTGTCCACATGCGTAGTGGGTTGAACTGTTTTATGCCTTAGATTGCTTTTTCTAAGTAATCGCACCAAATTACTTTCCTAAACAAAATTGTCATTTTGACTCATGTATAGGAAATTGGGACAGAGAGGGGGGACTTGGTTTTGCTCTGCTTAAAGTGATGTATCATCGTTAGCCTTCGGCATCTGAAGATTGATTGATTGCCTTATTGAGTTGAGGAGGGTTAATTTCTGACAATATTTTTTTGCTGAAATTTAAAGACTTTCTCTTTCTCTCTGTCAGGAGATAATGATTGAAGAAGGTGGTGCATAGCATTCACTAGTCTAATGGATAGCGTGAATATTGATGGAACTGATTTCATAAATCTTTACTCGAGTTAGCCTTCAACACACAACGATCTCAAATCCACAGGCGTTGATTATTCTTCAGGCATTTCTTTAGCCTGCAGAATAAGTGTACATTTGGAACATTTAAAATGTTACTTTTCAACACTCGTTCTAACGGAATCTTTCAAAAGTTTATACTGACAGATTTAGAAATGTTGACAACGCAATTATTAATATGGAGTGGATTAAGGTGTGGTTAAATGTGAGATCTGAATGAATCGACGAAAAACGATTCCTTTCACAAGATCACTTTCTCTGACTTCTCAGAACGAATAAAATTTCTACCTGGCTAGTAATGGGGGAGAAGTGCATTGTTAACATAGCAACAGTGCCTGCATGCATTCTGTTAATTCAATAAAAGCTACATGATGGTCAAGATGGATATCTGCCAAGGAATTTAACAGGTGATTTGCGCTAGTTTATGTGAGCAGTCTATCTCTCGGTGTGCCTTATTAAAGCACTGGTAAATTTATGCAGCCTGTCAGAGAGTTGCATTGAACGAAAAAGCCTACAATTCAACACAATATTAGTTAGTTTAAAAGACAATTAAATGTTCTGATTAGTCAAACATTTCTGTGAGTGCGATGGGCCAAATAGCATCACTCGTTTCCACCTTATTTTTCCATTTTCATACATACTTAAATTTATATTAAAGCTGAGTGAGATCCAGTGTATAACCTGACATGCGATTTCTGTGTTCTAACATTTCCACTTATTTTGTGAGATATTTTATCTTGGCTTTCCTCATGCAACACCATTGGGGAGGGAAGCTGTGAGAGGAGGTGGCCGATTAACGTCAGGCCGACCCCAGCAATGCTCCAAAATTAGCTGCGGTAATGGAAATGTTTTGACTTTAGCTCAACGCCTCCTCACGATTAGCTTTTTTAAAATTGTGAATATATGTAGTAAGTCGCAATACAGTGAGCTGATTTTTTTTCTTTGGGAGGGAATGAAAATTTGAGCTTCTTAAATTGAAGGGCGACATTTTTGGGCACCTGTGCCACACCAGGGGCGGATCTTCCAGTCAATTTCCCGAGGGCGGAACTGTCACAATTCTTTTCTCAGAACTCTAAAGGCGGATTGAGATTCCTGATGAACAATGTCAGGAAAGCCTTTAGCATGCATAGCATGTCATGAGTGAACATTAATAGGCCACCTCTCCGGAATTAAGTTCCCGCTCTTAATTAAGTTACCGCCAGCAGGAAATTAGAAGTTCAACTTTTATGTTTTTATATACGTAGTGTGCATTGGTGAGCTTCACTTCTTCCCTGGCTTTGAGGTCAGTAGATGCTGCTTTTGCCTTCTTGGGGACCTCACATAACTTTACTCATCATGAGCGCCAGTAGCACAAGTTGTGCAAAGGCTGGAGGGAGACCAGAGTGAAAGGATGGAACAGAGGCTGGACCCAGAAGGCAGGCTGAGGGGATAAGGGAGGGGGCCTGTCTCTGTGCTCTTCATATATGGCACCCAGCCCTGCAAACCCTGCGGCTTCCTGCCCCCCCGCCCCCTCCACGAACGTTGAGATTTGTTGTGCTCCGCATGGATGCATATGTAATTATGTATAAGATCTTGCACAATCAGCTGCCCGCCCCCTCTTGCAGGCCATGTGGTAAGAATGAATTGGCAGAGTCAAATATCAGCTATTTGGAAAAGTGAGAGAAAAATAATTCTTCACTCAACATAAATTAAAGGGTAAAAGGCCAGAGTGATTTGGGGTATATGTATCAAATCATTGAAGGTGATGGGGCATATGGAACCCTGGTCCTTTTAAATGGAAGAATAGACTACGAAAGCGAAGCAGTTACGATGAACCTTTATTAAAACATTAGCTTGGTTTGAACTGGAGCACTGTATCAGATTCTGGGGACCACACTTCAGGAAGGATGTGTATGATTTTAGAGAGGGTATAGAAAAGATATACATGAAAGGTTCTAGGGACAAAGGACTTCAGTTATGTGGTTAGATTGGAGAAGCTGGGCTTGTTCTCCTCCGAGAAGTAAGGTTAAGTGGAGGTTTTATAGAGGTGTTCAAACTGAGGCGGGTTCTAATCAGAGAAAATGAATAGAAGTTGTTACTGTGACAGATGGGTTGAAAATCGGACAACACCAAATTATGTTGAATGGCAGAATCATAATAATCTTTATTGATGTCACAATTAGGCTTACATTAACACTGCAATGAGGTTACTGTGAAAATCCCCTAGTCGCCACATTCCGGCACCTGTTCGGGTACACCAAGGGAAAATTCTGAATACCCAATTTACCTAACAACACGTCTTTCGGGACTTGTGGGAGGATACCGGAACACCCGGAGGAAACCCACGCAGACACGGGAAGAACGTGCAGACTCCACACAGGCAGTGACCCAGTGGGGAATCGGACCTGTGACCCTGGTGCTGTGAAGCAGCAGTGCTAACCCTTGTGCTACCGTGCCACCCTGCAATAAAAGGGAAAAGCCTTTTTACACAGCGAGAGGTTAGCAGTTGGAATGCGTTACCTAAGAGAGTGATGGAAGCACAGTCTTTCACGGTTTTAAAAAGCTTATTGGATAAGCACCTGAAAAGAGAGAAAGGTTGCAGGGCTTTAAGGGAAATGAGGAGTGTGGGACTGGCTGAGGTGGGATTTGCGGAAAGGCAGAGTATAAATGCATGAGTTGGGATTTGGGGAAAGGTGGAGTGCAGAGCTGACTAAAATGGGGTTTGAGGGAAGGTCGAGTTTCGGACTGGGTAAGATGGGATTTGGGGAAATATGGAGTGTAGGATTGGCTGAGGTGCTACTGTTTGGAGCCAGCGCAGACATGATGAGCTGATTGTCCTCCTCCTGTGCTGTGACCATTCTATGATTTCAGGATATGGACCGGGATTCTCCCCTACCCGGCGGGGCGGGGTGGTCCTGGCGTACCGGAGTGGCAAGAACCACTCCGGCGTCGGGCCTCCCCAAAGGTGCTAGGCCCGCGCCGGAGTAGTTGGCGCCCTGCCGACCGGCGCCACGGCTGGCCGAAAGGCCTTCGCAGATCGGCGTGAGTCCGGAGCATCGGCAGCTGCTAACGTCACCCCGGCGCATGCGTGGTGGAGGGGGTCTCTTCCGCCTCAGCCATGGTGGATGCCGTGGAGGCGGTGGAAGAAAAAGAGTGCCCCCACGGCACAGGCTCGCCCGCCGATCGGTGGGCCCCGATCGTGGGCCAGGCCACCGTGGGGGCACCCCCCCAGGGTCAGATCGCCCCACACCCCCCCAGGACCCCGGGGCTCGCTCGCGCTGCCTGCTCCTGCCGGCACCAGAGGTGGTTTAAACCACGTCGGCGGGAGAGGCCTGACAGCGGCGGGACTTCGGCCCATTGCAGGCCGGAGAATCGCCGCGGGGGGCCCGCCGACCGGCGTGGCGCTATTCCCACCCCAGCCGATTCCCGGGGGGTCGGAGAATTCCGCCCATGGTGCAGATTTAGTTCTGTGGAGTGTCAGAATCATCTTACCTCAGTTTCAGAAGGTCGTGGGTTCAAATCCTATTCCAGGACTGGAGTACTAAAATCAAGGCTGGAATTCCAATGAGGCACTGAGGGATTGTGGCACGGTCAGAGGTGTGATAGTTTGGATTCAATGCTAGACTGAAGCCTTGTCTGCCGTCTTAGATAGATAGAAATTATTATTATTTCGATGAAGAACAGGAAATTTATCACCAATATCCTGGCTAATATTTCCACCTCAAATCACCATCTCAAAAATAGATTACTTGGTCATAATCACGTTGCTGGTTGTGGGAACTTAGATGCAGTTGACTGTCGTGTAACTAACATTATAATCATAACTACACTTAAAAAAGTACTTAATTGGCTGAAGTGTTTTGAAGTGTTCAATGCGCATGAAAAGTGTTATCAAACTGGGTTTTTTTAAGAAATTATGTTTTTCTGCTTCTGCTTTGCATTGACTGTAAATAAACCTACAGCAAAAGGGTCTAAAATAATACTGCAAATTACTGCGGATGCAGGAATCTGAAACCAAAGAGAAAATGCTGGAAAATCTCAGCAGGTCTGGCAGCATCTGCAGGGAGAGAAAAGAGCTAATGTTTTGAGTCCGATGACTCTTTGTCAAAAGGGTCTAACTTGCTGTTATGTAAGGCTGTCAATTTGGATTGAGGGTTCCTGGTACTTCTGCAGGGCAGTTCAAGCACATTTATACGTACAAGGGACAACTTTCAATACTCCCTGTGATCAGTGTGGCATTTAGTACAGTGCAGTCCCTTTATTACCAACTTGTTTGTGATCCAGTTTTTAAAACAACATATTGATCCTTTCCAAGAGTATTAAACATTCCTTTTTTTTTGTCTTATGTTACTTCTTTGCAAATGTTGAGCAGAATTGAATCCAGGTTATGGGGTCTCGCCAGTTAGCAGGAGAGCTGGCAAGAGCCCCGAATCATCTCCTTTGGGGAGGGCTTGCTGTATTAAGTGCCTGTCAGGCAATAAGTGGCGGGGGCCTGCCCTGGGATCAAGGACCCAAGGAGTGGAAACACCACCTCCTGACAGCTGCTTGTCAATAGGAGGCCAGAAGCTCCTCTGTTGTTATCAATGCACCCACCAGAGGCCCAGGATCGGCACAGGATCCAGGCCACGGGTGAGTGAGGGCGGGATGAGTGTTGTGTGGAGCCGGTGGCTCCACTGCCTAGGTGGGACAGGGGGTTTGGAAGAATGGGAAAGGGCTGTCCGTCCCTACAGCCCACCCGTTTCCTGATGCCTCATCCTTTGATCAGGCCCTGAGTGGCTGACAAGTGAGGCTTGGCATCCTACATGGCGACTGCCTCACTACCACCCCCCAACCACCACCCCCGCTAGTTGAATTTGGGCAGCAGCGGGATCATGCCCTTAAATGGGTGTTGAGGGCCTCAATTGGCTTCAGGGTATTGTGACATTATGAGAAATGTACAGAACTGTTATGTTATGTTATGTTATGTTATGTCCGAATCAACCACTAGAGGAAGTTAGATGCAGAACTTCAAGCATTAATGCTAAGCCTTCTGGGAGAATGCTGAGGAGAAGGCTAGGAGAAAGATTGTAGGGAAGCTAGTGTGAGTGAGAGCAGATCATAGTTATTGTATTAGTGTAGAGATTAGTGGTAGATGAGTGCAGATTGTATCTTTATTGTCAATTGTTTATTACATAGAAGTAAGAGGTCGAATCCAATTAAGTAATGTAAATAAATATCTAGCTTTGTTTAATATAAAAGCTAGTTTTGGTCTTTGTGAACACTACGCTAAACATCCTAGGATCTGAACCACAAAGAACACCACCGGTATCAAAGCCTGCAGCTTTCAGAAGATGTTTCTATAATACATGAACAGAGTGATCCAGGAGGTGGTCATATGATCAAATATCTCATGATCAAATGCCAAGACTCCAGGAATATGCCCAACTTGGTTGTCACCTTGTAACCGCTGGGCCGAGGAAACATTCATCCTTTCAGTTTGTCTGAGGCCCCTGTTTGTATCCAACCCATGCATTTATTACTGGAGCAAGATGATGGAACCATCAATTTGTGTAGTTGGATCTGAACAGAGGCTTAAATACACTTACAACAGAGCCAGCCTATTCGTTGTTGAATTCCAGATGAACTGCAGGCTGGCTCTAAGGCACTGATCTTTATACATCAGTTCCAGGAGGAGGAGTCCTGGGCGGAGCCAAGGGAGGAGCCCAGTACAAACTCTCGCGTACTCCCAGAGCGACTCCCCCGGTGGTCGGATAGTGCAACTGCACTTACAATGGTGGACAGTGAACATATATACACAGAGTTATATTGGCAACTATATACAGCATTGATCTTACAACGGGTAGATAACGAACATATATACATGGAGTGATATTGGCAACTATATATAGTGTGAATCACATTCACCACACAAGAAATTACCTGTTTCTTTATGTTGTGTTTTTATTGTAGCTGCAAGATCTGATCTGTTGAACAATGTGGCAGAGAGATTCCGCATTTTCCGTGCTGAGAAAACCTACGCCGTGAAAAGCGGGAAGTGGTACTTTGAGTTTGAGGCCGTGACTGCTGAGGACATGCGCGTTGGCTGGACCAGACCAGGCTGCCGCCCGGATCAGGAGCTCGGGACCGATGATCAGTCCTTTGTTTTTGACGGTTTAAAGGTTTGTCTAAGCTTCAAAGCAGATTAGTCAAGGACTGTGCCCATGAGACGATGCGGTCAGGCAGAAGTAAAAATGGTAAAATAAAGTGCATTAACCATTTTGCTCTCTACATTTCAGTTGTCTTTTACAGCGGAAATATTATCAAATACATGTTGTGGTTCACAAACGCTGCCTTGAGGAATAGATAACGCTTGATTTCTTTGGGGGAGGGGAACTTTTCAAAATGATGTATGGCATTATTTTTGGGGATTGAAAAGTATCACACAATTTATCAGGAAGAGTTGACGGATCAGATGCAGAACACCCTACTCCACCCGATCAAGCTGCCTTATTCCTGCCCGGAAGATCACCAAATGCTTGTGCTTTAATTTTTCCACTGCCCCACCCGAATATTCCTTTGTACATTATCCATTTTTGACACATTTATTTTCTTTCTCTTTACTTCAGCATTCTCCCTCCTATTAGTACTCCCTGTCTCTACCAATGGGTGTTTTGAAATAGATGATGAGAGGTGCGCAAGATCATGCCCCCAACCCGCCCCCTACATTTCGGTCCTTTCGACCCCTGTATTGCACTGTAGAATATGAGCATAGCTTAGAATAGAAACTTTGTGTGGAAGTCATGATCCCACATTTTTCAATTCAGTGAAACAGTACATGTAAAATAACCCATTTTGAAGCAGTAACTGCTGAGGCCATGCGCAGGATCTTGAGCTCATGTTTGGGGCAGAAATAGAGGTGGGTGGGTGGGAGCTCATAATCGGCCTGCGAGGTGGTGTGCCAGTCCACTGGCCCTATCATGCCTCTGGGCCAATCTCATGGAGGTGGAAGGACTAACTATCTGCAGATAGCAGTTAGCCAACACGCTTGACTCGACATTTAAGGCTGATTAAAGGTTTCCGCAGATGCAGGGGACCAGTTAAGGTGCCTGGGGGTGGCCTCCTGGTAGTCGTCTTGGGGTCCAGGGCTCCAGGCTGCGCTAGAGGTCCACCCTGCCCCTCTGGATGGTGCAGCAACCCCAGGTCACCGTGGAGAGGGATTCCCTCTTCACAGTGATATCCTGGCTGCAACGTCCATTTTTAAAAATTCAAACTTTAAAAACAAGGTTGGAGAAAAGGCACCTCCACTTTGAAGTGTTTTTCTTACCCCCCTTCATAGCCTGCAGCTTCTTTCAAGCTTCAAGGCCGCTGATTGGCCCTGTACCTTAATTGGACAATGAGCTCTCGTCCAGGCCTATTAATTTCACCGCTGTGAAAATTGGGCTTGTTGACTGCTTCCCCATCGCGAGGGAAGTTTGAGGTCCAGTACATTGTCCCAACCTGTAATTCCTAACCGCAGAGGAAATATCTTACCGTGGTGTGACCATACCAAGTGCAATAGATTTTCCAGAGAGCAAAGAGCACACACCAAAAAAAGCAGATATTCTCCTCCATTTCAATTTAAAAGGACAAATCATCCATCATTCCTTCCTACAACATAAAAATCATCACCAAAGTTAATGGAGTTAAAGACAGCCCCTTCACTCCTTGTGTTGAATTTCTCCATGGAATTGCCACCATGTTTATTCACTGGATGATTGGACAATTCGCAGGAAGTGGATGTGCACGGATTGAACTCTGCTTAACATTCAACATGTGGAAACTGCACCTGTCTGTTCACCTCGTAATCATTTGCCTGTGATGTTTGCTGCAGGCACAACGCTGGCACCAGGGTAACGAGCACTTTGGCCGCTCCTGGCAGGCAGGGGATGTTGTTGGCTGCCTGGTGGACATGAACGAGTACACCATGACATTCACTCTCAACGGAGAGGTTCTGCTGGATGACTCGGGCTCTGAACTTGCATTCAAGGATTTTGAAGTTGCTGACGGTAAGCAGGGACTAATGTGCAATTTGGAAAAGGGTTTTGATGGAACCATCAATTCACTAGACACATACTTTAAGATATGAACAGTGGTTTTAATCTACTTACTACAGAGCCAGCCTGTTACCCGTTGAACTCTCGATGAACTGCAGGCTGGCTCTGGACAAGGGTATTTATACACCAAGTCCAGGGGGAGGAGTCGTGGGCGGAGCCAAGGGTGGAGCCCTGTACAAACTCCTGAGCATTCCCAGAGCTGCTCCCCCTAGTGGTCGGATAATGCTACTGCGCTTACAATGGTATTGGTAAATACAGTGTGAATTACTAAGTTACATTCACCACATTCACCACAGGCTTTACCACCGTTATGTCCTAATTTGAAAAATAAATGCAAACTAGTTATAAATAAATGTTAATTGACTGCCTCATCCAGTTGCATGGTCACAAGACTGTGGCATCACTAGACACTGGCTTTTCCACATTTATAGTCGCTCCCCCATGCCTTCTATCAAAAACCAAGGCAATAACATGTCAGGGAGTTGGGGACATGGAACGTGGATCTTCCAAGGGCCTCATTTTGAAACCCACTCCTTTCCTCCTGGCAAGCAAGGTTAAAATCAACCATTGTGTTACCGCACCAGGGCATCTATCAGCAGTTTTTTTTCTGGCACACAATTATTTCATCATCAATCATTAAATGTATCCAGTGAAGAATAATTGAATTTGAGAACATTTTGCAGCCTGAGTGTTGTGTTGAGAGGGCCACGTGTAGCAGCTGATATATGCTGTTTTATATTCACGACGTGTCCTTCATCTGCTAACACAGCGGATGGCCTGAAAAGGATGAGAGGCAGCGGAGGCAGAGAACCTGCTGTGTTTGCCGAAATTAGATTAGATAGCAGACTCTGAGAAATTAACTAGTACGAGCTTTGGTTTTCAACTGCACCAGGAGTTCTCAAAGTCAAAATAGATTAATCTTTTAATACCATGAGCCAGTGCTATATTAGCACAGTATGGAACTGATTCACATATCTTATCACATTCAGTAAAGTCGCAGGTTGCTGAATGTTTTGATGGAGGAATTTTCTCTTCTGATCAAGCAGACAGCTGCTGTTTTCAAAGGAAACTTCCTAATAAATTTCCGCTTTGGTCGATTCAACAGGGGGTGCAATTTAATTCTATTCATATCCAGTTAGATTATTAACGTCTGAGAGCAGAGTATTAACAAGTCTGTGCCTCCTTAATTATCCTGTTCGCCTAGCTGATGAATGTCTTTTTTTATATTTAATTTTAGTTCCGTCTTCTCAGCTATCGATGCTATTCTTCTGGTATATGTGGTGGAATAAGCTTGCAACGGTTGTGGTCCTCCTGCTTGCTTCTCAGGCCAAATATTTTTTTTAATGTATTTTATTACAAACATGTATCAAAACAGGTTACAGCGAACAAACACCCTGGGAAACGTGCTTCCCAACAATCAACTATACAGTCTGTACAGACGTTTCCTCTTTTTCACCCCCAACCCCCACGACGAACAGCCCCTCTAAAACGGTCACAATTCTCAGGCCATAGATATGAATGCTTTACTTGTTGCAGTGTTGCAAAAGGGATGGAAACAAATCTGCACCTCAGTGTCATTCAGGATTTTGGGCGGGATTCTCTGGTCTCCCAGCCATGTGTTTCCCGGCGTTGGGATGTGGCGCGCCGTTCGCTGCCAGCGGGATTCTCGGTCCAGTCGCTGTCAATTGGAATCCCTATTGAAGCCACCCCACGCCTCTGGAAAACCCGTGGGAGGTGTTGTGCTGCCGGCGGGACTGGAGAATCCCAAAGCCAGCAAACGGCCCCAGAATTCCGTCCCTTATTTGTTTGTTTGGACGGAAATAACAACTTTCAAAACATTGCACCCATTTCGACTCAATAAAATTTCCAGTTTGCGGAAAGAAAGCAATTTTCACATAAAGGACATCCAGGCAGTTTTTGCACAGGTTACCTCTTCCTTGACCAGTCATTATTTGGAGATGCCGGCATTGGACTAGGGTGGGCACAGTAAGGAGTCTTGCAACACCAGGTTAAAGTCCAGAAGGTTTGTTTGGAATCACAAGTTTTGGGAGCGTAACTCCTTCATCAGGTCCTTCATCCTCCTTCACTCACCTGATGAAGGAGCTAAGCTCCGAAAGACCGTGATTCCAAATAAACCTGTTGGAATTTAACCTGGTGTCGTAAGACTTCTTGATCAGTCATGGAAACTCTGCCTTCCTATTCCCTTCCTCAGCAATTAACTGTCTGCAGCCAGGGTTGCCCCCCTTTTAAGGGATGAAGTCCGGCCCCCAAGAAATGCCAGCCAATCAGAGGCTGGCAGCCCTTCTGGTTCAACAGTGCCAACTGGGATTAGTGTCCACTGCTGGGATGGCAGCAGGCCAGGACCAACCATGATGGAGGAGGCCCCACATTTAAGGCAAGTCAGGTCTGACTCGTTGGGGTCCAACAGAGGGGTTGGGTAGTTGGGGGGAGCAGTTGTGTGGCCAGCGGGGGTAGCACTTGCCACTGGAGGAGCCTTCCATGGGCTACAGGGTGGCTAATCGGGAGGCCCACTCACTCCCCAAGTCTGCAGCGGGGTTGACAGGGTAGAGCTGGCGGTCTCTCCTCGTGGTGAAGTGCCCACCTGCTGCTGGCAATATATCAGCTGCGGGGGGAATTTCACCTCACAGCCCCACTGCTGATAAAATGCCAATCCCCACCATCCCACTGGATCCTGCCTCCTCCACCACCACTCCGAAATCCCCAAACTTTCCGTGGGAGCCTAAAACTCCAGCCAATGCGATTTTCTAAAATATTTACAAATGTATCTCCACTGACAGCTGAGCTGTTCAACTTATTCCCCTAGAATGGGCAGCACGGTAGCATAATGGTTGCACTATAGCTTCACAACTCCAGGGTCCCAGGTTCGATTCCTGGCTTGGGTCACTATCTGTGCGGAGTCTGCACGTTCTCCCCGTGTCTGTGTGGGTTTCTTCCAGGCGCTCCGGTTTTCTCCCACAATTCCCGAAAGACGTGCTATTAGGTAATTTGGAGATTCTGAATTCTCCCACTGTGTACCCGAACAGGCACCGGAATGTGGCGACTAGGTGCTTTTCACAGTAACTTCATTGCAGTGTTGTAAGCCTACTTGTAACAGTAAAGATTATTATTAAGTTACAAAAAGTAGAAAGAACTCAGATTTAATTCTTGGTCTGGTCATTGTTCGTGATCTTGGTTATGTCTCTTATTCACTTTCAATTTCATCCCATTGCATTGTAATTTGTATCGTTCCCATGGTTCCATAGCTATTCATATCCTTTTGTTCTTTCAAGGCCTACTCACTATCTCATTGAGCTGACTCATATAATAATTGATATGTTATTCACTGAGTTTTACCTCTTACCTTTTTTTCTTCAAACTTACTAAACTGTTTCCTTGTGACAGGAATAGTGCATGTGTATTTATGAGTGACTGTGCGTCTGTGTGTGTGGAGTTGGTGAGAAGGGGTAAATTTTCTTCTGTTTGTCATGCCTGTTATACACACATTTATATCATGGCTGTTTCTTTTGTCTCTCTGCTTCATTTTTCTTGTCAGCTAAGTGTCCTTTTTCTAATTCCAATTGCGGTTTTTCTCCTTTTAAATTGTTTATATTTTGTTGCTGATACGACCATCAATTCACACGAGACAGAGAGTTGAAGTGAACAGTGGCGTTAATCAACTAGAACAGTGCCTGCCTGCGACTGCTCTGCACTGAGAGCCGCCTACAGGGCAGCTGCTCTATATACCTCCCCTCAAGGGGGCGGAGCCGGGGTGGAGCCCACAAGGGCACCAGCATGATACAATTGGTGTAGTATAGCACAATTCCACGTGGGCAACAGCATAGTATAATGTAGTACAGTGGTGAATGGTTATCATAATACGTTCACCACAGTTGCTGTTACTCACCAAAGCTGTTTACGCAAAGGCCTAGTGATTGAGTTGTGCCAATTGATCCCTGAGTTGATATTGGGCCTTGGGCCAGCAGCAACCAAGAGGTAGTTTCTGACCATATTGGATGCATTTGTGCGTGTTTTACGTCTATGAAATCCAAAGTCAGTGAATTTAGAAGTCAAAATGTTTCAATTTCCCCTCAATTCATATATCAGATTAATGATTTCTAGTTGTTGCAGTTGCTGTTGCTTATCTACTCTACCATGAGTTCCTTTATCATTAAAAAAAAAAAATCACTATAATTACTGGGACTTCTCACAAAGGAACTTCTGCGGAGCCCCATCAACAACATATAGAAGCCTGTTTGCTGTAAATGATTTTTTTTCCTTTATTCGTTCATGGGATGTGGGCGTCGCTGGCCAAGCCAGCATTTATTGCCCATCCCTGAGGGTATTTAAGAGTCAACCAACCACATTGCTGTGGATCTGGAGTCACAAGTAGGCCAGACCATGTAAGGGTGCCAGATTTCCTTCCTTCATGATTAGGCTTTAATTTCAGATTTTTATTGAATTCAAATTCCACCATTTACCCGGTGGGATTCGAACCCGGGTTCCCAGAGCATTACCCTGGGTCTCTGGATTATTAACCCATTGGCAATACCATTCTGCTACTGCCTCCCTTGATCTGTCTGCAAAGGAGTGTTGACCCCTCATATCCTCAACAAACCCAATCTTGCAAAGAGGGTCCAGAGCTGCTTCTGACTCAATCTCAAAATGTCTGTCAATATGGTCCTGATGTGGAGCACCTTGGGATCTTTTCCTACAAGGGTACTGTAAAAATGCATGGTGTTGTTCACTTGGAAATGTCTGCTTACTGACCGCACCAACATCGAGAAAAGCCAAGGCAGCTACTGCTGTTTGCGCAGACTCATTTGTGGTCCAAGTCAGTCCCATCATGCCGCTGACCATTCGCCACACAAAACAGGGCTGCTTCACCTTTCACCTTTTGCCTGGCAACCAGCCCAGCCTGACAGGCCATGAAACATAAACAGATTCGAAAAACTGTGGGACAGCAATCAATCTCTCCTCCTCAACTAACTAATCAGGATATAGTTAACTATTTCATCTGAACTAATGCCAGTGAATATTCAATTAATTTTCTGCATGCTTTACCTTTGATAATTAAGGAGTCATTGTTTTACAAATACCTGCACCTTCAGTTAATAATATTGGGGCTCAGTCATTTGATTATCTTTGAGACTCAACTACTCTCTCCTCTGCTCCGCCTGGGCTTTGGTCCCCAGTTAGTGTGTTTCCTCAATCTAACTGTTTTCTTACCCCCAAGTCACCTCATACTCTGTGCTTCCTGATCCCTTTATTTACACTTTATCATGGTATTCTTTTGCTCTCTACCATTTCCTTTACCCCATTGCCATGACCTCTTTACATTTCCCTGACCAGTTTACTACCCTCTTGGTGCTCTCTGCTTCCTGGCCTCCTTTACCTTCCTGTCCCTACTGTCGCTAATTTTCTTCTCCCCACCTTTACACTTCTCCTCCGGACCATGCTCTCCACGTGTGCCTTGGCCCACATTTGTTTTCTGGTTTCTCTCCTGCCTATGTTTTCTGTTTCCTGGCATTCCTCTGGTCTTTGCCAGTTAACTGTGAAGTTTCAATCAGCCATCCAGTCAAGCCAGAAAAGACTTGGGCTGCAAAAACCAGTCTTATTCTGATGTTTTTTGGATTTCCACAGCAGAGTGGAAGAACGTTTGAGAGGTTGCGTGTTATGCCTTTACTAAAGTGGCAGCAGTTTTGCCTTGAGTAATATTACTGGATTTTTAAAGTTAAACATCTAAAAGGGAGTGTTGCCTGGAAGGTGTTTACTTGGGGGCTTGACTCAGTACGGAGTCTTTTTGGGACGTGGGGAATGTTCTGTGAGAATATTTTTAACTGTGTAACTGTTATCTTGTGTTTTTACGTTTTCATCTTTTCTTATTAATAATTCTTTTATTTTTAATATCCCAAAGATGTTACTGGACTATTTGATGCTGAGATCAGTGTGTTCTCTTGTTTACAGAATACAAAAAAACGATAAAGCCAGTAAGCCATGTTTCTCTCTGGGATTTGGTTTTCGCCTGACATTGGTGTGGTCACATCTGGAGCACTTTGCACAGTGCTTAAGGAACAATATGATGTGGTGTATATGGATTTCAGTAAGGCGTTTGATAAGGTTCCTCACGGTAGGCTATTGCAGAAAATAAGGAAGTATGGAATTGAAGGTGATTTAGCGGTTTGGATCAGTAATTGGCTAGCTGAAAGAAGACAGAGGGTGGTGGTTGATGGCAAATGTTCATCCTGGAGTTCAGTTACTAGTGGTGTACCGCAAGGATCTGTTTTGGGGCCACTGCTGTTTGTCATTTTTATAAATGACCTGGAAGAGGGTGTAGAAGGATGGGTTAGTAAATTTGCAGATGACACGAAGGTCGGTGGAGTTGTGGATAGTGCTGAAGGATGTTATAGGATACAGAGGGACATAGATAAGCTGCAGAGCTGGGCTGAGAGGTGGCAGATGGAGTTTAATGCGGAAAAGTGTGAGGTGGTTCAC
Organism: Scyliorhinus canicula; assembly: GCF_902713615.1. Classification (NCBI taxonomy): domain Eukaryota; kingdom Metazoa; phylum Chordata; class Chondrichthyes; order Carcharhiniformes; family Scyliorhinidae; genus Scyliorhinus; species Scyliorhinus canicula. The sequence continues at coordinate 283,936,302 of NC_052146.1, read as the reverse complement.
TTTGGAAGGAGTAACAGGAATGCAGAGTACTGGGCTAATGGCAAGATTCTTGGTAGTGTAGATGAACAGAGAGATCTCGGCATCCAGGTACATAAATCCCTGAAAGTTGCCACCCAGGTTAATAGGGCTGTTAAGAAGGCATATGGTGTGCTAGCCTTTATAAGCAGGGGGATTGAGTTTCGGAACCACAAGGTCATGCTGCAGCTGTACATAACTCTGGTGCGGCCACACCTGGAGTACTGCGTGCAGTTCTGGTCACCACATTATAGGAAGGATGTGGAAGCTTTGGAAAGGGTTCAGAGGAGATTTACTAGGATGTTGCCTGGTATGGAGGGAAGGTCTTACGAGGAAAGGCTCAGGGAATTGAGGTTGTTTTCATTAGAGAGGAGAAGGCTGAGAGGTGACTTAATAGAGACATATAAGATAGTCAGAGGGTTAGATAGGGTGGACAGTGAGAGTCTTTTTCCTCGGATGGTGATGACCAACACGAGGGGACATAGCTTTAAATTGAGGGGTGATAGATATAGGGCAGATATCAGAGGCAGTTTCTTTACTCAGAGAGTAGTCGGGGTGTGGAACGCCCTGCCTGCAACAGTAGTAGACAACTTTAAGGGCATTTAAGTGGTCACTGGATAGACATATGGATGAAAATGGAATAGTGTAGGTCAGATAGGCTTCAGATGGTTTCACAGGTCGGCGCAACATCGAGGGCCGAAGGGCCCGTACTGCGCTGTAGTGTTCTATGTTCTATAGGTCCCAGCTGGGACTACCGATCATGCCGGTCCCAATCCGGGCCGGCTTTTAAGTACTAGATTCATGAGCCTCAGCTGCTAGGCCTCTGCACCTCAGCGGGGGGAGCTCCTATTCCACGGGCCCATGGGGAAATCAGTCGGGCATCCCTGAGGGTCTCGCGACGGTTATAACACCCTGTTTGCTTCTCTTATTTGTTTTTCATCGCCCCTATGAACCATAATATTCAGCCTGGTTCTCCATTGTAGTTCCTACCTGACATATGTCATAAACATGCTTTTTCTTCTTTATGTTAATTTCTATCTTATTGTTCATCCAGGGAGCTCTGGCTTTTTTTGTCCTACCCCTCCCTTTCTAAGGGAATATAGCTTAATTGTATAATTGTACTTGTAAGGAAGTTTACATTTAGTCATAAAACTATGATCATCCATTTTTTTTACTGCCGCAGCCTGCGCTATACATTGTTTGTGGTACTGTGACAGTAAGTCATGCGCACGATTCCTTCCTATTTTACGCCTGCACTGTCCTGGACTGTCCCAGGAGGGCAAGACAGTAAAGGGGGGAAATTTGAGCACCAGTTTGAACTATTATTTCCTTCTGGGGCTGCAAGCCATGCCAGGAGGGTATCCCCCCTCAAGGTGGCTAGAATCATTATTATGCAGATCGCGTTAGGTTCGTGTGGACATTCAAAGTAGGGACAGGAGTAGGCCATTCAGTCCCCTCAAGCCTGGTCCACCATTTGATCAGAGCGTGACTGATCTGTTTGTGTTTCAAGTTCCACGTTCCCATCTACACCCGATAACCTTTGAATCCCTTGCCTAACATGAATCTATCTACCTCTGCCTTAAAATATTCAGTGACCCCCTGCTCCACCACCTTCTGAGGTAGAGAGTTCCAAAGTCGCAGAGCCCCCTGAGAGAAACAAACTCTCCTCCTCTCTGTCCTATAAGGGTGACCCCTAATTTTAAATCAGTGCCCCCTAGTTTCTGACTCACCCACAAGGGGAAACATCCTTTCCACATCCTGCTTTCAATACCGCTCAGGATCTTGTATACTTCATTCAAATCACTCTTCTTTATTTGGTTATCAGTGGTGAGCGCTGAGTGAACAACATCAAGGGAGATTAGAAAATAGCTGATGAATGTATTTCAGGCTGTCGCCAACAGTGTATTGTGTTTCCATTTAGAAAGAGCCTAGAGTTAAATTTTAGCATTGACCGACAACTTGGCATTGGGAGTGCAGAAAGCTTTGAATAATTCAAGTGCGAAGTATAATTATATGCCCTGCCAAATCCTTGAATGAACAGGATGTGAACATGGCTGAATTGTCGACCTACACCTACAAAATATCAATTAAGGCAAAAGAAACTCTGATTGATTCTCAGCACTTGGGAGTTGTGAAGCATATCAATAATGGCTGGGGTGAGCAGGGCAGAATGAGAAAATTCACTGCTTCCAATCCCCAGTGGGTTCAGACCTGTTTGTGATACTTTAATAGCTCTGGAAGAAATTGAATAGGTGAGATGACGTAGACTGGGAAGAGGCTTCAAACTGGTCACACTTTGCTTCCTGTTTCTGGGCCAATCCTTTTTTAAAAAGTTTGCATGCCACTGAGAGTTGACGTTAATATTGTTGCATTGTATCTACTTGAGTTTCAGACAGAGCTGACTTCTGCAGTGATGATCCAATAAAACTAGGACACACACTTAAAATGCAATGTGAGATAAGAATTTGAATATTACTACTATTGGCCTTTCCTGCTGCTGTTTCTCTTTATCTTTATTGCGCTTGTTTTAATCCTTGATGCGCTGATTCAAGAATCCTGTCTAATAATAATAATAATCGCTTCCTGTCACAAGTAGGCTTCAATGAAGTTACTGTGAAAATCCCCTAGTCGTCACATTCCGGCACCTGTTCGGGGAGGCCGGTACGGGAATTGAACCCGCACTGCTGGCCTTGTTCTGCATTACAAGCCAGCTGTTTAGCCCACTGTTGTTTAGCCCACTGTGCAAAACCAGCCCCTATGCTGTCTCATAGAAGCATAGAAAATAGGAGCAGGAGGAGGCCATTCGTCTCTTCGAGCCTGCCCCACCATTCACCACGATCATTTTTGATGTTTATTAGAAGAAGGGGATGTGCGACAATACATCTATCTGACCCTGTCTCTGTTCAGGTGCATCAATCTCCGTTTTCTGTATTTTCGGTGAGCTGAAAGTCGGTGTCCAAAACCAATTTGTAAAAAAAAAATGAAAGCTCGACCTTCCAGAAATGACTTGTACTGTCAAAAACGATGCCAGGAGCCTGAGCAAACACAGAAAACAAGACACAAAATTATAGGTACAAAGTAAAGTCAGTCAGGAAAAGAATAAACTTTCTCTTTTAAAAAAAAATGGAGAGATGGGGCGAAATTCTCCGACCCCCCAGCAGGGTTGGAGAATCGCCTGGGGCCGCCTAAAATCCCGCCCCCGCCGTGGCAGAGATTCCGCTGACGTCACTGCCGGCGCATGCGCCGACCGGCGAAAGCCTTTCGGCCAGCCCCGCTGCCGGGGGCGCCGGTTTTTTGCGCCAGTCTTCTGGTGCAAACCGCTCCGGCGCGGGGCTGGCCCCCAAAGGTGGGGAGAATTCCCCACCTTTGGGGAGGCCCGACCCTTGAGTGGTTGGCGCTACTCCCCTACGCCGGCACCCTCCGTCACGCCGGGTAGGGGAGAATGCCGCCCCAGATAACAGCAGGTTATAAAATTGTAGGTATGCACTCTTTGCCTGGAATGGTTATGGAACAGTCAGACATACATTTTGGCAAGATGGGCAGAAGTGAAGTGGGCTGGGGGGAGGGGTGAGAGAATCAACACATCTGCTGACCACAGAGCGGGAGCAAATATGAAATATGACCTTTATTGTTCATCGATAACTCTTACTCGATATAATAGTACATTAGTCCCTCTGTCTCATCTCTATGACGAACTTTACTATCAGCAGTTTTTTTTATTAGTTTGCAGATCATTTAACCATGAAAATCATCACTATGATTAGTACATCTAATGGTTCTCCCTGCCGTTTTCTTTTCACTTTTCCTCAAGCATAATGAAAATTATTTTCTTTCAGTCTTTATTTCTGATAAGGGATACGCACAGGATGTGTCATAACCTTGCGTTTCCCTTTATAGATGTTGAGTTGCCATGCATCTCCAACACTTCACCCCCAAATGATTCACTTCACAGTAGTTTGAATGGAATTAGCACTAATTGGCAGTGTATTTGAACAGAAATACGTTGACGTAGGCAATTGTTTTGTGTGGTCAGTCAGCATGACTGACTGCAGAGACTGGTCGTTGCTCCAGAAGAACACACAATATTGGATCTCGGGCCACATTTAAACGCGACGAAGAAAACTCCAGGTGCATGTTGGCTGCCCCCCAGGTAGCTTGTCAATTGTGATGACTCTCAGAGTGGGGTTTACCAGTCCTGCCAGCGGCGGAGATTGCCGAGGGCAGGGTGGGAACATTTGGAGAGCGGCCAAAAGTCAACTGGCCAGACTTTCCCCATCATGGTGCCCGCCGCTGGCAGGACTGGAAAATTCCGGCCTTGGGAGTGTTGTGGGAGGGATGGGAACCAATCAAGAAGGGGTTATGAGCAGGAACAAGCAATGGCCTCCAGCAACGTTTTCTCTAATCCAACAGCTCCCACGTGCTGCTCGGCTCCTTCAGCCTAACACATGCAGGGCTGCACAAAAGAAATGTAAATGGGCCCTGCAATGAAACAAATTGCTCGATCAGTCTAAAAAAAATTAATAGGAACATGCAGCACTTAGAGCTGCTGAAGGAAGCTGGAGCAGGCCCTCTCTCGGCTCCGGTTCATCTAAGTATTTTTTTAATGACGATCTCTAGGGACTATTAGTATGGCTGCATCTAGACCATGGACCCAGTCGAACGGCCTCGTTGCGCCCACCTCGGCTTCTCGTGAAATTTGCGACACTCGGGATGCCTCACGAGACCCAACGAGATCTCGTGAGACGTCACAACCTGGATGTCACCCTCGCTGGGCGGGATCCAGTTTTACATATTGAGGTGAGCGGTTAGGCTTGAACTAGGGATCGAAAGCCAATGCCTGGGAGTCCTCTCCATGGCACTTAACACTGGTTCACACAAATGTGGACCTGGCATAATGGTACCTGGGGAAATCTCCCAGGTCATCGGAGGCCCACGGGTCACCAGGTTCTGGAAATGGTGGTACCCTGGCACATCTGCTGACACCTGGGCGCCTTGGCACAGCCAACCTGGAAGCTCCATCCGGGCAGCCTAACAGTGCCACCCTGGCATCGCCAGGATAACTGGGTGACACTGCTAGGCTGGCAAGGGCACTCCCAGAGTGCCAGGATGGCAGTGTCAAGGTGCCTGGGTTCCAGGTTGACATTGCCAAGGATTGGGCTTTGGAGCTGCCTTGTCCTTGTGACGGTGTCTCGATGACCCCCCCCCCCCTCCCCATCTAGCTGGTAAGCTGGAGCATTTGGGGCATCTGGAGGCCGCGGTGGGGGGTCCAGAGATTGGGGAGGCCTTTTGATCTCTTGAACACACAGGCCAAGAAAAAAAGAATCCTGTTTGATAGCGGCCTTGTTCTCGGCGCTGCACACGACAAGAAACACCCCGTTAAACGCGGCCAAAACGGGACTCTTTTTTTCTCCCCCCCCATTAAATTGTGCCCCACTTTTACATTAACACAGCTGGCCTCGGGCAATTTTGGGAAGAGAGAAAGAGGCGCATTATTTGAATAAACATAAGGCCGAACGCCTATTTCAGACGTGGATCCCAGCCTCCTGGAGTTTAGCAAATGATGGGTGGCACACAGCTGGTGTAAAATATGCACACGCATCTCGCCTGTCACCTTGGATGTTGAGGCATGCACCTTATTCCTGGGAAACCTAAATGTCCCTGAATGTTGTGTTGTATAATTAGCTAGCTTGGGATGTTGTTAAGGAACTGGCTCATAATTGGAGCTGGAGTCACAAACATCAACGGTAGATTCTGTAAAAAATAACTCCTCGTCTTGAACATTCCTGTCCTGCAGGAGCAACGTATTTGTCATTTCTGGTAGTTGTCCGGCAGATAGCTGTGCAGTGGTCTTGGTGGGTTTATGAGGGGTAGTTGTGGGTAATTGTTCTTAACATTGATCTGTTAACGTAAACTACCTTTTCTTTACAAAACGGATAATGCTACAACCTCCTGCCTGCAAAACTGAAATACTTGTCTCGCTGATCGAACAAAACAAAATCTTGTGTAAAGACGATTTGTTTGAAGTGTGTAGTTCTAGTGTCAATTTAGATCTCAAGTTGTTCATGGTTAGGTTGTTACGATTTTTTTTCAATTCATCCACTTAAGCACTTAATTTATTTTCTTCCACTCTTTAATTATCTATTCCACATATCCTCATATGCATTGGTTCAATGAGTCATAGGGACTAACAATACAATTTGTTCAAAAAGCATTGCAGGATGAATGATATGAATTATTGGAACTGTGAAGTTCTATGATAGACAAATGCATGATGAGGCTGGCTCAGTGTGCACCGTGCTAATGCCCTTCAGTGCAGATGGCAAGTGCTTTTAGTGCATAGAACTGGGTAAGGCTCATTGTGCTTCCATTTCTTTGTTAATAAAGGTAAGACCAGAACGCACAGCTCTGTTCAAGATGTTCTATACCCATCAGCAATGAGATTTTGAGAGAAATACTTCCGATGGGAGTGCAAATAAGGAAACGATTCCCAATCCTTAGCCCATGCAAATTTATGCATGGTGAGGATTTCAAAGGGATTCCTGAGGGAATCCAGCTGTTGGGTCAGCATTTTGAGTGGACTGCCCGATAGTGAGGTGCCACCCCCCCCCCCCCCCCCCCCCCCCCCCCCCCCGGCCACCCTGCCATCCCACAGTGTAATTCAGCCCCCACACCCGGATTATCTGGCTCATCCCCAGTGCAGGGGTGACCCGACCCCTCCTCTCCACAGAGATCCCCGAAATGAAGAGACACCCCACAGAGCCCCCAAATAAAGAGACCCCCCACAGAGACCCCCTAAATAAATAATGACACCACCAATAGAGGCGCGCTAATTAAGGATACACCCCACAGACCCACCATAAAAAGTGACCTATGTAATGAAGCCCCCATAGGGCAGCATGGTAGCACAGTGGGTTAGCACTGTTGCTTCACAACTCCAGGGTCCCATGTTCGAATTCGGCTTGGGTCACTGTCTGTGCGGAGTCTGCACGCTCATACCGTGTTTGCGTGGGTTTCCTCTGGGTGCTCTGGTTTCCTCCCACAAGTTCTGAAAGACGTGCTGTTAGGTAATTTCGGTAATTTGGACATTCTGAGTTCTCCCTCTGCATACCCGAACAGGCGCCGGAATGTGGCGACGAGGGGCTTTTCACAGTGACTTCATTGCAGTGTTAATTTAAGCCCACTTGTGTCAATAAAGATTATTATTATTATAGAGAGACCCCTATCAGGAAGCACCCCAGAAAAGCAATGCCTGTCCGGACGCTAGCGAGTAGTCCAGACAGAGGCAGTGGAAAAAAATTGACACTCGCCTAGGCAATATACCTGCAGACTCAGACACAGGAACACCACCTGTCAATTCCTGGAAAGAGAAAACCAGACAGCTGTGTTTAACACCTCTCAGATCTTGGAGCTGCAAGCCATTCATTGATTTCACTTCAATATTGATTTTACTAGGCTGTGATTGACAGCTTCCACACACAACGGTCAGTACTGCTCAGTTCATCTCCCTTCACGGTTGAGTAACTCTGAAGTGCACTCACGGCAATGTTTATAAACATCAAGCTTTTATTGCCTGGTCCTGAACCACATCAAACAGAGTTAAGTACTGTCCATTTCCTGCGACACTTCAAAAACACTCAGGCATGAAAGGAAGTGATTGGAAAGCATTTCATTCTGTTTGAAGTGGTCCAGAAGATGTTAATCAAAGCTTGATGTTTATAAACTTTGTGGTTAGATCACTTCAGAGTTGCTCAACCATGAAGGGAGATGAAAGGAGCAATGCTAACAGCTGTGTGTGTGCGTGTGTGGAAACTGTCAATCACAGTCTAGTAAAATCAGTATCAAAGAGAAGTGAATGAATGGCTTGCAGCACAAAGATCTGAGGGTGTATTGCCCAGATGAGTGTTACTTTCTTCCCTGCCTCTGTTGGGACTGCTTTCTAGCTTCCAGACAGGGGTCTCTGCTCGGGGCAGGGGCTTCCTGACAGGGTTCTCTTTTCTGGGGATGGTGTCTCCTTATTTAGGGGGTCTATGTGGGGGTTTCTTTATTTGTGGGGGCTCTGATGGGGGGGGGGGGGGTAGGGGGCTCAGGTGGGAGTGGGCAGATCTTGCTATGTGGGAGTAAGGGTAGCTCTCAGATGGGTTTTCGGGGTAATTCCCTTAAAGAGTTACCCCCTTGGCCAACAGTGAGGTCCACCACTTCAGGGCCACTCTTGTGATGTGATTCTCGTCCATGTGGTTCCCAGCTCAGAGGACCAGAGAGTCACGCAGGCCTGGGGAATATAGCCACGGGCCCATTAAGTGGCTGCAAATGGGTATTAATGACCCATTTGCATCGTCCCACTGGCGCAGGGTGCGAACCTTGATCCCGACGCCAGCAGGGGCTGGACCATCGGGAAGGCTCGATCCCATTTTCTTCACAACCTTTGGATTCTCTGCCTCACCGGGAATTCTGCTACGAGCTGCACAAGGCGGAGAATTTCACCCGATGTTAAAAAGACCATGAAAAACCTTTCAGCCTATGACCTCCTGCATCTTGGCTTCCAATGATCACACTGCAAATTGGGCCTTTTTATTGCAAACTATTTAAACAAACATGATCAGACACCGTCACGGGCAGCTATCAGCTCTTTAACTAATCTTGGTGTGGTGCCAGTGCATCGTGCAGAATGTGCGCTGGGAATTTTTCCCAAACATAAATTAGCTGTCCTCGAATTATGGAGTAAGGTCAACTTGTAGCCTCTGTAGACATAGCCAGTGCCAGTATGTTAACAGTCTGGAGCTGCTGCACTGGAACTGCTTTGTTGGACCTACAGAATAATATTGTTTTGCATCCAAAGAAATTAAAACTTAGATGATGTTCACAATTTGTACAAAAATGCTAAGTTCGGTCCAGCAAGTCATGTCAGCAGTTACATTTATCCTCTGTATAATTTCTCCGCTGTTCTGTGACGCTGTAATTAGTTGGGCAGTTGGCAAAGAAAGTACTCAGCATGCGAACTTGGAATAGATGAATATATTAAATGGTAATGAAACTTTTGAGCTGTTTTAAAGACAAGGGAGAAAATTCTGACCTGGGCAATTAGTATGAAACAGAAAATGTTGGAACAGCCCACACATCAGATCCCTTTCCCATTGGTGTCAAAGAAAATAATTCCGAGATGTGTAATACGGGGCTGATCTGATGTCTCAACATTGCCCAAAGCCAAAATTATCTCCACATCGTCCCTTTTTTCACCGTGGTTATTAAATGTGTGCCTCACATTAGTGCTGCGAGTGCCACAATAATCATTTTCTTTCCTTTTTTCTCCTCCTTCCCCGCCACCCCAGGTTTTATTCCAGTGTGCAGCTTGGGGCTCTCTCAAGTTGGCAGGATGAACTTTGGCAATGACGTCGGCACACTGAAGTACTTTACCATATGTGGACTGCAAGAAGGCTACGAGCCCTTTGCTGTGAACATGAACAGAGACATCACAATGTGGTTTAGCAAACGGCTGCCTCAGTTTGTACCCGTACCAGCAAACCATGAACATTTCGAGGTACGGCAGAAAACATTCAGGGTTAGTCTCGGGTTCAAGGGGGAACGTTTAAAAAATGGGAAGATGAGTCCGAAAGATTCCTGGCCATGCTTGCTGACTTAAAGCCAAGCGCCAATAACTCATGTTATTGACAGGTTTAATTGGGTTTGAATGCTAATGGTGCCTCTTTTGAAGAAAGCGCCTGGTTCAGCTTTTGAGTCATGCCCCGATGTCTGCATTCTGTTGTTGATTCTTGTAATACCTGGGTACAGTTCAGTGATCCTGTACTTCCAGTGGGGGCTTCACTTGAAAGGAGAATCAAAAATACAAGTTGTAGCTGTTTCTGATTTTACACTTTCTTCTCGTCCGCCTTTTCCGATGGGATTGCTGAATCCTCAAGCTGCATGCGTTACACGTAACATCATCAAATTCACAACCTGATATCAGTGAACCAGTTTCAATGGTCCGAGGTTTATAAATAGCTTCTTTAAAATAAAGCAAATCCCACTGCAAAAAGCAAAACAAATTTAATCCGATCAATTCCCGCCCCATTAGCCTAAACCCAGTCATCACCAAAGTGATGGAAGGTATCATCGACTGTGCTGCTACTACTTACTCGCGAATCTGGGGCGAAATTCTCCGACCCCCCCGCATGGTCGGAGAATCGCCCGGGGCCGGCATAAATCCCGCCCCCGCAGTGGCCGTAATTCTCCGCAACCCAGGAATTGGCAGGGGCGGGAATTGCGCCGCGCCGATCGGCGGGCCCCCCGCGGCGATTCTCCGGCCCGCAATGGGCCGAAGTCCCGCCGCTGAGAGGCCAATCCCACCGCTGTAGTTTCAATCACCTCTGGTGGCGGCGGGATTGGCGGCGCGAGCGGGCCCCCGGGGTCCTGGGGGGGGGGGGGGGCGCGGGGCGATCGGACCCTGGGGAGTGCCCCCATGGTCGCCAGGCCCGCGATCGGGGCCCACCGATCGCCGGGCGGGCCAGTGCCGTGGGGCACTCTTTTCCTTCCGCCACCGCCACGGCCTCCACCATGGCGGAGGCGGAAGAGAACCCCCCTACCGCGCATGCGCCAGTGGTGACATCAGCGGTCGCTGACGCACCGGCGCATGCGAGAACCGGCGAAGGCCTTTCGGCCAGCCCCGACGCCAGGCGGCGGGCGTCAAAGGCTGCACCTTTGGGGAGGCCCAACGCTGGAGTGGTTGGCGCCACTCCGCTATGCCAGGACCCCCCGCCCCGCGGGTAGGGGAGAATCCCGGCACTGGTCACCAATGCTCTTGGTTTCGCCAGGACCATCGGACTCTAGATTGCATTACAGCCTTGGTCCAAAAATGGACAGAAAAACTGAATTCCAATTGGGAGGGGAGAGTGACTGTCCTTGACATTAAGGCAGCATTTGATTGTGTGCAGCATTAAGAAGGCAGAGTAAAATTGACGTCAATTGGGAATTGTTGGAGAGATGGGGAGGAACCTCTTCACTGGCTGGAGTCATGCTTAGTTCAAAGGAATGTGGTTGTGGTCATTGAAGGCCAATTATCTCGGCCCTGGGACATGGCTGCAGTTCTGGAGGATATTGATTGAAACCCAATGCTTCATCATAAGGAGAGAGTGGTGGTGTTCACTGATGATTGCCCAATGTTCCATTCCATTCCATTTGCAATTCCTTAGATAACCGAGTGGTTTTTACCCATATGCAGCAAGACCTGGACAACATCCAAGTTTAGACTGATGAGTGGCAAGTAACTTTTGAGCCACACAAGGCAGTGACATTCTCCAACAAGAGAGCATTTAACCACCCCGTCCTGAAATTCAGTGGCATTATCATTATTGAATGCCCCACAATCAATATCCTGGGAGTCACCATTGTCAAGAAAATATATGGGACAAACCACATAAATACTGTGACAACAACAGCAAGTCAGAAACTGGAAATTCTGAGGTGGGTAACTCACCTCCTGACTCCCCAAAGCCTGTTCACCATCGATAAGATACAAATCAGGACTGTGATGGAATACTCCCCACTGGCCTGGATGAGTGCAAGCTCTCAAGAACAACTCTCAAAATACCCAACGTCATCCAGGAAAAATCTGCTTTATTGGCACCCCATTCATTACCTTAAATATGAACTGCTTTCACCTCCAGCACAATGTGGCAATAGTGTGTACCATCTACAAGATGCACTGCAGTAACAAGGCTTCTTTAATAGAATGACTGGCCGCAAACATCTCGAAGGCCAAGGAAATCAGACGTACGGGAATACCATTGCTTTCAAGTTCCCTTCCAAGGCATCCCTCATTCTGAATATAAAATATATTTCCCATTCCTTAATCATCTACTGGGTCACTTGTCCAGGAATGCCCTTCCAACCTAACAGCATGCATTTGGAGAAAGTGGCTCACCACCACCTTCTCAAGGGCAATTAGGGATGGGCAATAAATGCTGGTTTTTGCCAGCGACAGCCACATCCCATAAATGAATGAATTAAAAAGAGATCCACTGACTCACATACGTCAGTGCTACACATCAAACATGCCAGCTGCAGGTCATGTTATCGTAAAAATGGTAAGGCCGTTCCTGCACTCACAGGTTAAAGGTTATTTAAACAACTTTTCAGCCCAGATCTTTGTGACCAGGCCATGCTACAAAAAGCTCCAAGTAATATGTCTCGTGGGCTTTTATCGTAAGCAAATTACATTTTGTTTTTCTTCAGAGTGGATGGTTAGATTTTCACAAATACCTTCGCTAGGAATGTCGCTATTACATGCCATTCATTATTTTGCACATTTTAATTAATATGCTGAAATTAGACATAAAATTGTTGGTCCTTCTGTTGCATTTATGTCAAGGTGACAAGAATAGATGGCACTGTCGATAGCTCGCCCTGCTTGAAGGTCATACAGAGGTCATTTGGATCTCAGAACAGCAACACCGACATTGTTTTCTATCGCCTGAGCATGCCCCTTGAATGTGCGGAGGTGTTCTGCAAGATGCCCATCGGTAGTCTGGCAAATACCAATATCCTACCTCAGAAAAATGAAATTGAAGACTTTGACGCGGACTCTGATTTCGAAGTTCTAATGAAGACAGCACATGGACACCTGGCCTCAGCCACGTCAGAAAAAGAGAAAGAAAGTACTAAAGCAGAATTCAACAACCATAAGGATTATAATCAAGAAAAGCCTTCTCGCCTGAAACAGAGGTGAGTGACCCCTTTGCTGTTCTCGAGTTTCATACTTTATTGGAACACTGTCCTTCTGCCTTCGGAAGCTGAGTTTGAATCATTCTCAAATGCTAAGGTGAAAGCTTTATTCTTTCTGATGTGATTAAACAAACACTTCACAAGCGAAATGGATACTTGGTGCGAGAGGAATTAACTGACGTTGTTTAGAGTACAGCTTGAGATGGACCTTGGATATCAGCTAGCACCGCTAGTTCAATCTTCACCTCAGTTACTGCTATTGCCAAAACATTAACAGACCAACTTGCATCTTCATGCAAAACAATTATTTTGCAATGTGAATGGACAAAATAGTTTTAAAAGTGAATATGTGCGAGCATCAGGTGTATGCTGTAAAAGTTATCCTTTGCTTGCAGCTGGGATGTTGAAGCTCTTTAGATTAACATATCCTTCTTTCTTATATGATTTAATACAGATTGATAATAGCTTTTTTTGATAATTACTTTTTTGATGCAGAGCCTGTTGAATGTACTGGTAAAAGTGTCAGTGTCTGGCAAATGGGATGAGAACACCAAGCTCTTTATCATATTAATACCCTATCTGTGGCCTACAAAGCTCTATCTTATGGACCTAAGTGGCCCATGGAGAACCATGGCAAGATTTTACTGCGCCTGTCGGTGGGATGGGGTTGGGGGGGGGCATCAAATTCCCCGGATAGCTTCCCCGCCTGGCTCACACATGCAAGGATTTCTCCACAAATTTATGGTGGGATAGGCTAGGACTGGGGTATCTGACGTGCCTTCCTTTTCCCCCATTGAGGCCTTTAAGTGGTAAATTAATGGCCACTTAAGGACCATTTTCCACCCAGCCTCACCTTTCTGGCCAGAAAGGGAACCTGTTCACTTTTCAGGTGGGAAGGGGAGGGGGGGTTGATGCCTCAACAACACCTTTTTTGAACTTCGGGCACACCCCTCCCACAAGGTTTTCTCCCTGCGGGTGGTCCCTTTACTACTGGCCTCTACACTAACAAGCCCCCCCCCCCCCCCCCACCCCACCCCACCCCCAGGCCTCACCTCTCCTTACTGCCCTGAGACTCCATCATTGACCTGGTCTTGGACACTCAGGGTGTAGGCTGCAGCCCCAGTCCTGTCCACTGTGGCTTACAGGGTTTCTGGGACTAGAGGAGCTGCCGGGATGTCAGATTGGCCAGCAGCTCTCTGAGGTGGGACTTCCTCCTGACTGGAAGTCCTGCTTCCAGCTCCTTGGAATGCACCGACCTGTTGAAAACATTTTTCCAATGGGCAGGCAGGGTTAAAATTGAGTTTAATGCTTCTGACTAGAGTCATGCGCTTGATTGCCTTAGGGGAAGCCTTGGCATAGTGGTATTGTCGCTGGGCTATTCATCCAGAAACCCAGCGTAATGCTCTGGGGTCCCGGTTTCGAATCCCACCAGGGCAGATGGCAAAATATGAATTCAATACAATCTGGTATTGAAAGTCTAATGATAACCATTGTCGATTGTTGTAAAAGCCCATCTGGTTCACTAATGTCCTTTAGGGAAGGAAATCTGTCATCCTTACCTGGCCTGGCCTACATGTGTCTCCATACCCACACAGTGATGAGGTTGACTCTTAACTGCCCTTCTCTGAAAGGGCTGTGCAAACCACTCAGTTCCAGGGCAATTAGAGATGGGCAACAAAATCTGACCCAGTCAGCGGTGCCCACATTCCCTGAACGAATATTTTTAACACTCCTGCTGGATGCAATACGGTTCAAGTTACTCTTCCCAAAATCTTTTGAAGAAACAGGAGTTTTCTTAAAAATTATTTTGCATTTAAGAGAATAGTTGATTAGGTCTAAACAAGAGTGTCCCTGTTATATTAACAAACCCCGTTTACAGGCGGAATTTTACCATAATGTTTCAGTGACAGGCACTGAATGAAAACCGCCGTGCATTTCTCTAGATGCACAGCTGAGATTTTAGGCCAGATTTTCTGGCAATCAGTGCACAGAAAATCTGGGGTTGTGGTTTACACCGGCACCCTGGTGGTATGGGACGTGATGGAGCCGGCACGGTTGACTCCACAGAGATCGGCCCGCCATCATTTAAAGGGCGTCTCAATCAGTGCTGGAATGCAACTCTCCACAAGCATCAGGGCGATCCATCTTGCCACCCACCCCCCAGATTGGGGCCCTATTTCCCTCTTCCCCGCAACAACCACACAAATATTGGGGGCTCTCTCTCTCGCCCCCACCACCACACAAGTATTTTCTCCCCCCCCCCCCCCCCCCCCCCGCCCCCTGCCGCCGCCGCCACCTACCACCATGGCAATATTGCAAGCATTCTCTCTCTTCACCAGTCATTGCCGCCCCCTTCACAGGCATTGGCCTCCCCACCCCCCCTCCCCACCCACCACACATAAGGGAATACCCCTCCATGAGGCTCTCCAGAAAGCCTGCTCTTGCACTGCCCCGGCACAGGTTGGCAATGCCAGTCTATGCCGGGCCAGTGTCAATCTGTACCATGGATAGTTCCAGAGCATTGCCAGGGTATATCTCTCTTCCCCCCGGAAGGTTATACTTCCCTTGTCGCCCCTGGCATGCTTCTTTCGACCAATTCCCGTTCTTATAAAGCTGCTGTAATCTGTCACGTCGGCGCGGTCTGAATATTTACTGAGGGGGATCATGTTTTTGGGAATTCCTTTAATAATATGTTAATTTATTAAAATATAAGGTTCCCGCCCTTTGTGGCCAATTTCCCCGCCCTCTCCTTACATCACCAGTGAGGGGTGGGGAAAATTGGGAAGCATGGTCTTGTGGGCGAGAATCTCGTTTCCCGCATCTCACAATATTGTACCCATGTCACCATTTATACTCATGGCGAACATGAATGCAAAATCTCCCTCTACTTGTCTTCTTCCTACAGTTTTCATTGGGAATCTGTCTAACTGCCATTGTACTCCATTATATTGCCATCTGCATTAGAATGCCGGATCCTCAGAGGTGAAATTTCTCTGGGGTTTCTTCCCGTCACAGCCATAACTTGGCTGGCAAGTTAGATGACCACTCTTTAACTGCACCAACCAGTATTTCCCCATTCCCCCAAAGCTGCAGTATCACAGTGGGAGGCACTCAGAAAATGTATCCGTATGAAGTTTGTAGAGTGAAGTTTTCTTTGCTTATTTCCCTTCTTAAACTTCTGTTGGATTAAACAGACTTATTCAATTCTCACAGTTCAGGATTACCCAAATGTGGTGTGACCTCCAAAGATTGCTCGTAGTTCCTAGTCGGGATTGCCAGGGCCCCTATAGAGAAAATTAAGCTGGACTGTGTACATTTGGCGCTGGAGACATTTCTTCTGCAGTTTCAATCAACTGCCTAGTACCTTCCCACACTCTGATTTACCTTTCTCATTTTTACCTTGTGTCTAATGGTATTTGCACCTTTCAACATGGTGATCAGCTGTTCTAGATCAGATTTGCCGATTCCCATCATACGACTGTATAGATTCCAACACGAGGAATTTCCGTGGTGGTGGTGGGGGGGGGGGGGGGGGGGGGGGGGGGGGTTTGAGAGAAGAAACTTCTGATTGGCCTCTGTAACTTCAGTTGCAACCTTGGGTGGGACTTTCCTAACCCCCCAGCCCTGAGACCAGAAATTGAATAATAAATTCATTGAACAATGGGCGACACGGTGGTACAGTGGTTAACACTGCTGACTCACAGCGCCTGGACCCTGGGTTCAATTCCGGCTTGGGTCACTGTCTATGTGGAGTTTGTACATTCTCTCTGTGTCTGCGTGGGTTTCCAACGGGTGCTCCGGTTTCCTCCCAAAGTCCAAGTGGATTGGCCATGCTAAATTGCCCCTTAGTGTGCAGGGATGTGTAAGTTAGGTTATGGAGTTAAGGGACAGATGGTTGGGTGAGTGGATATGGGTAGAGTGCTCGTTCGAAGGGTCGGTGAAGACTCGATGGGCTGAATGGCCTCCTTCTGCACCGTAGAGATTCTAATTCCCGCCCGGGGTCAATGGACCTTTCAATGGTCCATCATATTGCCCATCCCACCTGGGACGATTCCTACACCAGGTGGGACTGGAAAATTTACTCCCTTGCTTACTGACTCATCCAGGGTCTCCGCTGCTGAGCTCGTCAAAGTTAGGGTAGTTGGTTCAGAGAGCTCCTGGGAAACACTCAGTGATGTCCTTAAAAGTTTAGGCTATTTCAAAGTCACTCTTCCAAAAACAAAGGAAGGCCGATTGATTCAGTGTTGCATTGTAATTAAAATTTGTAATGTATGGAATCATCTTTCTTGCTTCATTCAGTGTTCTGATGAGCAATGAAATTCTTCCTATGACTAGGCAAACAGGACTGCCAGCCCAACATATTTCCACTGCCCTATTCATTTATTGATCTGGTGGCTGTGCCCGCTGTAGTCACTGGTGTTTGCTGCTGCATTCATTTATTGACTTGCTGGTCTGCCCCACTGCTCCGTCACTTCATCACTTCACCAGTAATCACTTTACCGGTTATGCAGCCATTGCTCGATGAATTTAATATTCCATCGGGTGCGCACCCTACTGCATTAATTCACTGGACAAACTGACTGTTTGTAAGACAGTGGTCACACCACACAAAGCTAAATCAATTTGCTGGCAACTCCACTCATCCATTTATTGTTTCTGCTGCTGCTCCATTACTTTATTGATTAGTTGGTTTGCTCCCACTACATTTATTAATCAGTGGTGTGGGTTGCTCTATTAATCCATTGTTAATGCATCTTTCCACTCTGCATGCATTCATTCACCTCTGCCTGTTTTCCATTAACGTGTTAACCCTTTCTTGCGTCTGCTACTCTACGACTTAATTAATTGGCTTGCATTTGATACTCCGACATTTTATCCATTTGCCGTTTTGTCTGATGTTCAGCTTTTGGTCCTTTTTTTTTGCTCTTGACAAATGTATTAATTCTTTGCTCCCTGGCACTCCATTAATTTAACAATCTGCTGCTGTGCCTCGTGCGCTGTGAATTGATGAATACACTGGTGCCCACTACTATGTTCAATTTGTAGCCGCTCGCCCACTGCTGCACTTATCTGGTTCTCCCCCTCCCGCCCCAGCTCCAGAAAATTATTCATCCAGCAATGTCAATTGCACTGAGAGTTTACTAATTCAGTGGTGTTGACTTAGCTGCAGTCAGCATCCTTTCATTGTTGTCAGTGATTCATATGGTTTGTGTAGGCAGACGTGTTTTTCCCTGAAGCCCACCGGCTGCAGCTTGCGGACAGACTGTGATTTTGGCAGGCAGTGCTCCTCCCGGGGGGTCTAATTAATATATGTTAGAGTGAGAATCCGCGTCCCATTTAGGACCCAAGCACCACTTTAGTCTGACTCAGCGCTGCCTCCTTGAACCCGCCCACAAAGCATGGGTAATACAGGTGGCTGGCACCTTCCCACCGGGTAGGAGACAGGGAACTCACCTTCATTTTAACTTGCTGCAGACGTTGGATAAATATCTTCCTGTTAGCTCACAGTCTTACCTGGGTGCAGAATTGCTTTCGACTCTTTTTCACTGGGGTATGGGTAATCTTCGGTAAGCTTGAGGCGGTCCCAACTCTCTCTCAAATTAGAGACCAATTCAAGCCCAGAGGAAGGAGAGGGGCAGTAACACACAGAAAGGCAAGGCCACATCGAACTGCAGTTGAAAGGAGAGCACGGAAAGGAAGCAAGAAGGACTTGCATCGACGTGGCACTTTTCGCAACAATTGGATGACTTAAGGTGCTGCACAGCCAATGAAGTATTTTAGGCACTTTGTCACTGTTGTGATGTAGACGGTGCAATTTGTGCCCAGCAATCTCTGCCGAACTGCAAAGTCATAATGACCATATCTTCTGCTTTTGTGATGTTAATTAAGGGATAAATATGGACCAGAACACTGGGCTAACTCTTCTGTTCTTCCACAGAAATGTCCCATGGGATCTTTAACATCCAGCTGAGCAGACAAATTTGTTTAACATTTCACCCAAACGACAGCACGTCCGACAGTGCAGCACTCAGTCAGCACTGCACGGTAGTGTTGGCCTTAATTTTGTTATGAGGAGGAGACTCCGCGGATGTCCTTATCCTCCCAACAGGGTGCAAAGTTCATGGGCGACTATACCTGCAGTTCTCAAAGGTGCAGGGCATAGGGGGCTGTGCGTTTCCCAGGAGGCTGCCACAAACAGACCAGTGTTGCCTCCGGCAACCGGAGTGGCAACTCAAGGCTTGTTGTAGTCAAATTTGCCACAGCCTGCAACTCCAGTAATGGGTTTTATCAGTAATTTCTGTCAGTCTACAGCTCACGGTTCTCGAAACAGGTCACCGATACCATGTTTCTAAAGGAGATGGGTTTGTTCCCCGTGGACTACAGGAAACTGCTGGCCACGACATGAAGATTTGCACATTTCACAGGCTGTATCCAAGTCCACAGCATGAGTGCCTGAACTCAAAATTACCATGACGGCTCCTGAATATCAGTCACTGCCTTCGTCATTTGTTACACCTTCTGTTGCTTTAATGTGCAACTGGTGTGTGATCACTAGCAGTGCATCATGCCAATCTGTGCCTCCTTTTCTGGCAGTGATGGTGGCAGAGTGACCAAGTCACATGGCTAGTAATCCAGAGGCCCAGGCTAATGTTCTGGGCACACGGTAGCTGGCGGAATTTAAATTCAATTCATAAAATCTGGAATCAAAACAAAGGTTTCAGCAATGGTGACCAACTGACATCCTTACCTGGCCTGGTCTAAATGTGGCTACTGACTCACAGCAATGTGGTTGGCTCTTAACTGCCCTCTGAAATGGTGCGGCAAGTCACTCGGTTCAAAGGCAATGAGAGATGGGCAACAAATGCTGGCCTCGCCAGTGATGGCCATTCTCTATGAGAGAATAAATGAAGTTGCCTCAATGCTTTCGTATTGCACCAATCCTCATCCTTTCATCTTTAGTCCTGCTGGTGAATAAGAAGCTAGCTGCTTGCGGACAAGGGTACGCCCTAGACACAGCTGCTGAGCTGTGTGACAGTCATGTCCACATGTTGGGCTGAATTTATTAGTAAGAAGTCTTACAACACCAGGTTAAAGTCTAACAGGTTTGTTTCAAACCTGTTTTGTTTTAATAGAGGCAAAGGGGTCTTGCCCACTAGCTGGAGAGTCTTCGAGAGCCCTACGTCACCTCTATTCGGGAAGGCCAATCGCATTAAATACCAGTCAGGCCAGTGACAGCCAATCATAGGCTGGTGGCGCTTCCATAGTCAGCAGCGCCACTGGGGAGGCAGTGGCTGCAGCTGGTACTTCATCCACCCAAGACCTCAGATCAAGGGGGGAACCCAGGTACAGGTGAGTGATGGCAGGAAGGGGTTATGGGGGCACGTGGAGAGAGCATGGTTTTCAGTGACTTCCGCTTCCTGATGCCAGGTCTCTCGATCTCAGGTCTCAGGTGCTGAGTGCCTTTGAACGAGGGACCTCCATCCCTTTAGGGCCCGCAAACAGACACTTGAGAGTTTGCCTGTCATGCTCCCTGCATGGCGAGACCCCAGTCCGCCGCTGGGTTAATGTCAACAATGGTGGGATGAGGCTTTTAAGTGGCCATTAATGCCTATCAAATTGATTGTCCGACACCAAACCCGCCATGGGTAAGAGGATTAAAGTCCACAGCCCGCATGAGTCAAATCAATGTTCAGACTACCCCCGGCGGAAGGTTCAATGACATGCAGGTAGGGGGGAACAATGCAGTGGGGAGCTCCAAAAATGGGTCTAGGATGGAAGCCATCTGACTGCCCCGCTACGCAATAGGTCGGGAAACCCCTGACTGCATCGCTAATGAAGCTGGGGTTGCACTAAACAACGGGAATTCCTGCCAGCCTCCGGGGTGGGAAATACTGCAGATCCTTGCCCCTGTCCCTGCCACAGGAATTAGTTCCGAATGGGAGAATTCAGCCCAGCGAGAATAAACCTTATTACTGTGATTTACTGCAAGTCACATTAATTCGCATTGTAATGAGGACAACATTTGGAGCCAGTAATGGATGGAACGTTTTTGTTAAGATGACATACTACTGGTGTAGTAAAACAGTGCTACAAATGTACTCTTGCTTACAAACAAAACACCCCTTTTTCAGGTTTATGTTAAAAAGGACAAAACCTGATTATAACTTGGCTCACTCTTCAACACGACTGACCGAGGAGGTACTGGCAGAGGATAGGGATGATTATGACTTTCTGATGCAGACAACAACAGTAAGTGGTTTATGATGCTCGCCATCAATTGAAATTATATTTTGACCAGATACATAAAGCATTTTTATTTGTTTGCAAATCAGTTTTCAAATGCATGATCAAATAGAATGTGGCTGTGAATCCCATTGATTTACCTGCTTTCGTCCAGTATTTTTATAAAGCATGAATAGATGTGAAGCAATAAAATAATTTGAATAATAAATAGTTGGAGCATGCATCATTTATTTTGTTTTCTATTCTTCTGTCTGCTGTTTTCTGGTTTTGGGGTACAAAACACGACGGTGGCAGATATGCTGATATGTTAATTTAAACAATTGTGGAAACAAAATGAAAATGTATTTTGAGTTTTTATTTTATTTTATTTTATAAATTTAGAGTACCCAATTCTTTTTTTCCATTTAGGGGCAATTTAGTGTGGCCAATTCACCTACCCTGCACGTCTTTTGGTTGTGGGGTGAGACCCACTCAGACACGGGGAGAATGTGCAAACTCCACACGGAGAGGGACCCGGGGTTGGGATCGAACCTGGGCCGTCGGCGGCGTGAGGTGGCAATGCTAACCACTGTGTCACCGTGCCACCCTTTCTAAGTTATAACTAAGATGAACAGTTTCATATGAAGCATTGTCAGATACAGGTCACTTTTGTATTTGACTGCATGACTCGGGGTGTGATTCTCCAGACTTCAGCCGCATGTTACAGGGCGGTGTGCCATCCCCCACCAGCGGGAAAAGAGAATCCCGATGACTAGAGAATTCCAGCTTAAGTCCCTGCCAACATCAGTCTTTCTCTCCAGTTTCTGTGTGCAGCAGAATAATTTAAACTGGAGCAGTTCGGCAAAGTGGTTGGCTTCCAGCGATCTGGTTTTTCCTCATTTGCATTGCGGGGTGATAAACAGAACGGATGACAACATAGCGAACATCGAGCAACTGTGCAGGGGTATTTAAAACAAAATTATTATTGGGACTTTATTTGTGGATAAACTTTTTCCAGCGAGATGAGGCTGTTTTGCCCCTGGAGTAAGCCAAGGAACTACATTGGGGGGTAACATTCTGTGTCTCTGTGTCATGCTAATAGCGTGCCGGTGAATTGCCTTCAACATTTGAGGGTCTGAAAAATGGAATAAATGTTCTGAGGTTTGGCTTACAGAGCCTCTATGCTGATAAAGTTTCCTCATTTACAGTACTACTATTCTGTGAGAATATTTCCTGGTCAGGAGCCAACAAACGTATGGGTTGGTTGGATTACCTCAGATTTTCATCAGTACGACACTGCTTATGACCTGGAGAAGGTTCGCACTGTGACAGTAACACTAGGAGACGAGAAAGGAAAGGTCCATGAAAGGTACGGTTTGTGCATTGTTTCAAAAGAATTGTAGTGTGGTTGTGCATTCAAAGCTCACCAGCCAATAATATTTTGACCAAACAGTTGAATCTTGGAGAGATTGAGGAATGTTTCCTGGCTAGGGTTTTGTTCATTTATGTAGGGGGAAGGAAGCATCTTCTATGCAGTCTACAGATCAAAAAGAGATGTCTCCCTACACATGGGAGTAACATTTGAGTCTTAGCTGAATGAAGTTTTAAATTGAGTTGAACGATTGACGGTAAAAGAAGCATTCAGCATGAAAGAGAAATCAGGGGCTGGATTTTATGAGGCCCACGATTAGGCAGGCAGTGGGCATTACCACTGGAAGTCCCACCATGCCAAGGAGCCCAGGCAAGTCTGGGGCCAGGGGTTTCAGCGAGGAGGATGAAGGTCTGGTTTAAGAGGCCAGGGAGGGTTAAAGGCGTGGATGAATTTGGGGAAGAGGGGCCTCTGAAGGGCCCAGGGGGCTCATAAAGGAGGTTTGGGTGTGTCACCAGTGTGCACAGCTAAAGCTGCCAGGTCTCCTGCAAGGTGTGGCTCTCTCCTTGCAATGCATAACATATTGGTGGGGATGGGATGAGACCCTTCAGTGGCATTTTTCAGTCACTTATTATAGAATTTACAGTGCAGAACGAGGCCATTCAGCCCATCAAATCTACACCATTCCTTGGAAAGAGCACCCTACTTAATCCCACGCCTCCACCCTATCCCCGTAACCCAGTAACCCCACCTAACCTTTTGGACACTTAAGGGGCAATTTAGCATGGCCAATCCACCTAACCATCACATCTTTGGACTGTGGGAGGAAACTGAAGCACCGGGAGGAAACCCACGCAGACACAGGGAGAAAATGCCAACTCCACACAGACGGTGACCCAAGGCCGGAATTGAACCCGGGTCCCTGGAGCTGTGAGGCAGCAGTGCTAATCACTGTCCACCGTACCGCCATTTGAGAGCCTCAATAGACCAAAGAATGCACAATACCTCCCCTGCGCCGTGTAGAATCCCAGATAAGTCTGGGGTGAGTGGGTGGGTGGGTAGGCGGCAGGACAGCCACCCATTAGATTTTACGGTACCCCTCCACCTTCAAACCCATTGATGGGGGAGAGTAAAATCTTGCCCCAAGTTTGTGGGAGACAGTTTTAGAAATGCTTTTGTGATGGTAATGAGGTCAAGATTTTCCATAGATGTGGAAGAACGAACAAGAAGGACGATGGGAGGTAATCCTTAGTTGGACCCATGAGCGAAAATGTATCATTTGAAGAAAGGAAACAAACAAGATTTTGTTACAACTCGAGCAATGTTCCCTCAATCCAGATCGTACTGCAAAGTGCGACAAACAGACTACACAACCGACATTTCATAATACGCATGCTTGGATGGCAGTCCTGTCCTCATGAATGCTGTCAGGGTAACATACAGGCCACACCCAATCGAGAAACATTGCAGGGATCACTGCCAGGGGCTTTGACGATATTAATTCGTTCACAGAGAAAGGATGCTGCATGTGCATTGATACACTGTCCTGAACATTGCAAAACATTCCAAGGTATTATCAAACATAATTTGACATGAAATCATAGAATTCCTACAGTGCACAAGGAGGCCATTCAGCCCATCGAGTTGGCATCAACCCTCTGAAAGAGCACCCTACCTAGGCCCACTCCCCAGCCCTAGCCCTGTAACTCCATAACCCCACCTAACCTACACATCCTTGGACACTAAGGGGCAATTTAGCACGGCCAAATCACCCAAGCTGCACATCTTCGGACTGTGGGAGTAAACTGGAGCACCCGGAGCAAACCCACACAGTCACGGGGAGGGAGTGCAAACTCCACACAGTCAGTCGCCTATGGCCGGAACTGAACACGAGTCCCTGGTGCTGTGAGGCAGCAGTGCTAACCACTGTGCCACCATGCCATCCCATGAGGGGATATTT
The DNA here is from genome assembly GCF_902713615.1 of Scyliorhinus canicula. NCBI lineage: Eukaryota > Metazoa > Chordata > Chondrichthyes > Carcharhiniformes > Scyliorhinidae > Scyliorhinus > Scyliorhinus canicula. Next base: position 283,912,021 of record NC_052146.1, on the reverse strand, counting down.
GGACCGATCGAAAGCTTGGTCAAAGAGGCCGATTTTAAGGAACATCACGAAGAGGAAATAAATGTTAAAAAAGGGAATGCCAGAGGTTTAGGCTTGAGTGGTGATTATGTGAGCGGGCAGTGGACTGAAACTTTTAATAGTCCCACAATAAAAAATGTAAAAATGGCTTCAGCTGTTTTGTATGTGGCAATCAGCAATCCTTTTAAAGACTATTGCCCGGTCACTCAGTATCTGTTCCAAACGGAGAAGAATTGTTATTGGGAGTCTGCAGCTTAATGAAACAGTCAACCTTCTGCTAGAAACAAGGTGGGTGGGTTCTGGACCACTCAAGGGGGCCTTGGCTTCAGTGGGGTAGTCAAGGTGCACCTTTCCTGATTTTCAAGTGTTGGCCATTGGTTGTTGAATCAACTGGAAGTAACCTCCATTAAGTCAGTCAGTAGATGTGAACAGATTTCCTTAATGCTCCTGAGCTTCAAATAGGTTGTTGTGAAAATATTTTGATTAATGCTGGAATTACCTTGCCATACGTAGCATAAAGATATTAGACATGCTTCCCAGTGAGATAATGGCTGGGATTTTCAGGAGCCTTAATTCCCATTGAAAGCCAGTGGGAATTGCTGGTTCGCCCAATTTCCCATGGACAGGACAGGAAAATCCCGGCCAATGATACACGCCTGCCAATTAGTCATGGGTTACACTGTTGAAAGTGGTTCTATTTTAAGTGTGATATGCTTGGAATTGCAAACCGAACTGCAGTGGGGTGCTCTCATTTCTCTCCCTACCCTAGTGACAACAGGAGAAAAACAATCATACATTCCCACTCCTGTTTAATACCAATCGCCCACTAGAAAGTGCACAGGTAGATATCATGGGTGGAATTTTTCAATTTTTCTCCGAAATATTGTCGCCGGCAGGAAAAGCAGAGGGCAGCACTCCCCCAGATGCGTTGCTGGCTTTTCCCTATCGTGTTTGCCAACACTTAGGAAAAAAACGTTAAGAGGTGGTCTGAAAAAACAGTCCGCCTCACCGGCAACCTCGCCTGCTGAGAGATAATAATAATCGCTTACTGTCACAAGTAGGCTTCAATGAAGTTACTGTGACTGGGGTGCCTTTCAAATAAGCAAAAAGAAAAAGAATTCGCCACAATTACGGGACCCACCCACCCTGCCACAGCTCCCCCCATTGGAAATGCACTGCCTCCCCCGGCGGTGCCTGGGCTCGACCCTGGGCAGTGCCAGGGTACTGCCCGGGCATGAACCTCTTCCTCCTCCGGCTGGGACCATTCGCCAGGCCCCTGTTTGTCAGGACCTGTTACCAACCCCGCTGATGTGTCATTGTGCTGGCAGAGTTTGGTTGGGCGGAAAAGTTCTTCCATGGGGGATAATATATTGGGGAATCCCGCTAATGACATTCAAATGTGTGCTAAAGAGGTTCCTGACCTTTCATGGCGGGAATCCCATTACATCTTTGGTGGGGGAAGGGGGGCTATTTCAGTGGGAAATCCTGCCGGCGTAAATGCTGACTTGGGACTCCCGATGGACTCTCAGGGTGGGGATTGGCGGGGGGAGGGGTAGTCTGGGTGCATTGCTCACATGGTTAAATTGTTTGCCAGCACCCATTCTCTCGGCTCACAAATATACAATGATCGCTTGTGTGACTTACTGGAGGGCAGTGGGTGATCCTGGCATCACTCACTGGCAACAGACGGGGGAACGAATTGCGCCAGCGAAACTCGGAGCTACATTAGCCGAAATAGGAAATGCTTTCACATCACAGACAGAAAAATGTGATTAGCTCTAGAGGTAAAGCTCTTTGAGTCTCTGCGTCGCTATGTCTGCCCACATGCACACTGCAGCAATGATGAGTGTTTCTGTAAATGTTTTTCCAATGTAGCATCAAGCGAAGCAACTGCTACATGGTGTGGGCGGGAGAAAGCACGAGCCCCGGGCAAGGACGTAATAACAATGGGCTTGAAATAGGCTGCCTGGTGGATACTGCCAGTGGCTTACTGACATTCACAGCCAATGGCAAGGAACTAAATACATATTATCAGGTATGTAACATTAATCAGAAGAATTACTTGATTTTTTTTTCCTACGTAGGAACAGGGGTAGGTCATTCACCCTCTCAAACCGTTTGCAGCACTCAGTCAGATGAAGGCTAATCTGCATCCCGCCTTCATTTACCCACTTTAGCTCCATATCCCTTGATATTCCGGCGTCTACTTACCATGGATATGATGCACTTACATAGAACATATAGTGCAGAAGGAGGCCGTTCGGCCCATCGAGTCTGCACCGACCCACTTAAGCCCTCACTTCCACCCTATCCCCGTAACCCAATAACCCCACCTAACGTTTCTGGTCACTAAGGGCAATTTATCATGGCCAATCCCCCTAACCTACACGTCTTTGGACTGTGGGAGGAAACCAGAGCACCTGGAGGAAACCCACACAGTCACGGCGAGAACGAGCAGACTCCGCACAGACAGTGACACAGCCGGGATTCAAACCTGGGACCCTAGCACTGTGAAGCCACAGCGCTATCCACTTGTGCTACCCTGCTGCCCACTGTGCTTACCTACCAAAAGTCTACGAACCTCAGTCTTAAAAGCTTCTCAGCATCCACAGTTTTTTGTGGAACGAGTTCTGGAGCTCAACTAGTGTTGTGTGTAAGTATTTACTCGATCTTGTTATTTTACACATGATATTCGATTGTAAAGTGGATTTCCGTCAGCTGGCACCTCTGCGAATGCTGTATTGGGCACTGGAAAATATGCAAAGGTTTTTCTTTATTTTTTTTCCATGGGATGTAGGCGTCACTGGCAAGGCCGGTATTTAATTGCTAAGTGACTTGCAAGGCCATGTTAGTGGACAGTTAAGAACCAGCCACATTGCTGTGAGTCTGCCTGGATCATGACGGCAGATGTTCTTCCCCAGTGGACATTAGTGAACCAGATGGGGTTTTAACAACATCGCTCCCCATCCCCACGATACTTGCCATGGGGCTGGATTTTATGCACCACAACATGGGTTTGAAGGTGGAGGGGCTCGGAAAATCTACTGGGTGGCCTTCCCTCCTGCCCCCCAAAGCTGTCTGACATTTTATTGGCGTTGGGTGAGGTGTTGGACAACCTGCTCACCCTTAGGCCTGTTAATTAGCTTCTGAAGTGCCTCATCTGGCCCCGTGACATGTAGGAAGCAGTGGCGTTGGGCAGTGGTATAGGAGGGTTGGCAGCCTCCTTTGTGCATCTGACCCCATCCATCGGGGGGACCACTCATTCCCAGGTCACACATACCCCTTATCTCCCCTTCCCGAGGTAGGGGCAGCCGTATGGCTCGGGGATGCGCCTGTCATTAACTTTGTCCTGGGATGGGGCACAGGGACCACATGGCATCCCATAAAATCCACCCCTTTGTCACCGTTTACTGAGACTACCTTTAGATTCCAGATTCATTAATTGAATTGAATTTAAATTCCAATGTCCGCAGGGCATTAGCCTGGACCTCTAGGTTACTGGTGAGGTGACATTACCATCACACTACTGCCACTGTGAGGTGAGTTGAAACACTTTCCCTTCACTCCCCAACTGTCCCAGAATATCTGGTGGAGATTAGCAATTTACTGTGTGAGTAGCAGTGAAACCTCACAGTGTGGCACACAATCTCATTGCACTACATGATCACTCTCAGATTATGCTGGCTTTGTGCATCATTAGCAACAGCTTACATTTACATGGCAATAAACCATCCCAAGGTGCTTCAACGGAGCATTGGAAAATAAAATATCGCATAGTCACATTGGGAGATATTAGGTCAGATGACGAAAATCCTGATCAAAGATACAGGCTTTGAGGAGTATCTTAGAACGAGGGAGAAAGGTGGAGAGGTAGAGGGAGCACGCTGCAGATTCGTGGATCTGGGCAGCTGAAGGCACGGCCACTAATGGTGGAGACCTTAAATTCAGGAATGTTCGAGAGACCGGAATTAGACGAACACGATGTTTCAGAGGGTGTGGAGGGGATCACAGAGATAGCGGGGAGAGAGGCCATGAAGGGATTTGAAAACAAGGGTGAGAATTTTAAAATCAAGGTGCTGCTTGACTGGGTGTCAATGTGGGTCAGTGAGCACAGGGATGGTAGGCAAGTGGAACTGGTGCAAGTTCGGACGTGGGCAGCAGTTTTGGATGATGTTAAGTTGATGGAGGGTAGAATGTGGGAGACGAGACCGAGATGCTTTGGGATAATCATGTTTTGAGGGTACCAAGGCAAGAATAAGGGTTTCATCAGCTGATCCAGGGGCTGAAGTCAGGCAATGCTAGGGAGATGGAAATGGGCGGTTTCGTTATGATGCGGCTATGTGGTCGGAAGCTCATGTTGTTGTCAAATTTGACACCAAAGCTCTGAACAGATTTGTTTATTGTCTAAGACAGTTAGGGATGGATTCAGTAGGTAGAGAACAGAGTTTGGAGTTGTAATGCAAGCAATGATTTCCTAATATTTATTTTAGGAAATTTCTTCACATCCAGTACTGGATCTCGGATAATTTAGCGACAGCAGAGAAGCTGAGAGAGGTGGTGGTGAGGTGTGAGCTGGGGTTTTTCAGCGCCGTGTGAAAATTAACCCCGTCCCTGTGGATGTTCTCGCCAAAGAACAGCATGAGAAATAGGAGTGAGCCATGGGGGGATCCTTCGGAGACACAAGAGATGACAATGTGAGAGCAGGAAGAGAAGCCATTGTAATTCATCCGTTGACTGTGACTAACAACTAGATAGCTATGGATGAAACCAGGTGAGTGTAGTCCCACCCAGCTGGACAGCAGTGGAGAGACATTGGAGGAGGATGGTATGGAAGTCCGGCCAGAAATGTGGAGCTGTGATTTGGCACAGAAAAATAGGAGCAGAGTGACAATCTGACAGCGATTGTCACTTCTCAAGATTTGGGCCTTTATTTCTTTCCTACGTACTATGCATCGAATGATATAGCATAAGATAGCCTTACACTGTGTTACTATCCCAGTGATTGATGTGGCACTTTTAGCATGACAGTGAGTACCATTTGAATGGATATAGTTGCATCATAGATATGTTACTGAGCTAGTAATCCTGAGGCAAGAGTTACATCCTGGCATTGAAATTGGGGAATATAACTTAAATTAATGAATTAAATCTGGAATGAAAAGCTAGCATCATTAATGGTGACCATCAAAATACGACAATGTCACAAAAAACCCACCTGATTCTCGAATGTCCATTGGAGAGGGGAGTCTGCTGTCCATAACTGGTTTGGCTAATAGTAAATCCAAACCCACAGCACTGTGGTTGACCCTTACCCTGCTCTCTGAATGGCCGAGCAAGTCACTCACTTGTATCACAGCTGCTGCGGCGGTTCAAAAAGGCAGCTCACCACCCTTTTTTTTAAGGGCAATTGTGGTTGGGCAATAAATGCAGACCTTGCCAGCGACACCCACAGGGGCGTTTTCCCGCCCGCGTTCACCGTCGGCAAGAAAGGCGATGCTAGCACAGGATCTCGTGAGAATCGGGAAATAAGATTCTTGCCGGTTGATCTCATTTCCCGATTTTCCCTGACGTAATGAAAATACTGGAATCTCATTTACATACATTGTTGTGCATTTACACTTGTTTAAAGGGCTTCCCCTCCACATGATCCTCGCTCACGGAATATTGAAATCTTGCCGATGTGATGTCATGTCAGCGAGGTTTACAGCAGGTTTGTGAAGATGGGAAAAAGTTGTGGGAATCCCTCTGGGAGCCGGTGGGTGGGGGAGTCAGTGCCAAGGTAAGTATAGCCCCCCATGGGACGAGCAAGATGCCAGGCAGTGCCATCCTGTGTCACGGGGCAGTGCAAGGGATAGTCCCTCTGGGGAGTCCTAGGGGAGAGTTACCCTATTCTTTTGGAAAGGGTTGATGATTGTGAGGGCAAAGAATGTCCCTGAGACTGTAGTGGTGGTTAGGAGGTGAAGAGTTCCCCCGAGACTTTAGTGGTGGTGGTGTGTTTGCCCCAATACCTGCAAGGGAGGAGAGGGGGAAGGGGAGGTCGACCCGATACCTGCAAAGGCGGGGAGTGAGCGGGGAGAGTCCTGATACCTTGCAGGGAGAGCTGGAGGGGGTCACTCAATGCCTGCAAAGGGTCAGGGTGTGGGGGGTTGGTGGAGATGGAACACCCGATTCCCGATGCCTATGAGGTGGGGGTGGGGGGGGGGCATTGGCGTATGGTGGGGCAAGGGTAAGCACTGTTGCTTGTGAGGGTAGACCTCCAAGTCCTTGGGGGGAGGCTGGGGTGGGTGGGTTTACGTTCTGTGTTGATTGGGGTGCCCTTGAAAGATGGAGCCCCGATTTATTGGAGCTGGCCAATAGGGTTTTCCCATTGAAGCCATCCAATGCTGTCAGGAAGCCCACAGGCTGGGGTGCGGTGCCGGCGGGAAAAGTGAATCCATCCCTCGTCTAAAAATCCGGCTGTGCAGCTGGAGGGCTACATGCTGGAGAGTTTTCTGTCAGAGCCCGATCCTCTGAAAAAATATGGGAAAAGTCCGCCCCACGCCTTTTTAATGACAAAACCCCAAAACACAGGAATCTCCATATCCACCTTTGGCAATGACATTCATCGAGTCACATTATGGCAGAGGTCTGGTGGGTAAGTGGGTACGTAACAGGTCGGCTCATTCACAATGGTCCTAGAAAATAAGGTTTTTAATTACAAAAAATATTTTTTTCTTATTTTGAAGAGCTGGGGATTGTGCGTGGGCAGTGTATCGGACATCTTCATGGTTTACAGCCGGCTGCAATTTTGTTATCCTCGTGTAGCTGGAGAGGGCATTATGAAAAAGGGATTATCCCACAGCGCAGCAAGCATTTTTGTTGTATGAGAACGCTTGACTTTCTTAGCGGGCCACAGCAACCCTTCATCATTGGCAAGTCCAGCCGTGGGTGTGCTGCATTCTTTGCACTTGCTGCAATGAGCGCACCTTTGCTATGTTCTTTGCAGTGTGTGCTGCATTAAAATTGCTTCATGGATGGCGATTTTCATAACTTGAAAGTGAAGTATACATTTCAGTGACAGATGAGTTGGCAGTGTGGTTGCATTCTGAGTTATTAATCATCTGGATCAATTATCGCGGGCTGGTTGCTAATTTTATAATTTTAAGTAGGTACATTTTAACAAAAAGTCACAGAAATAATTGCTGTGAAGTGCAGCATTCATTTTTTGAGCACCTGTGGTTGCGCCCAGTGAACTACAGTACTGAGATGTGTACGTTCTAAAGCACTTAAAGGATCCAATTATCGTAAGGAACTCAGAATGACTCTGGAAAACTGGGTTCTATTTCTTCGTGATTGACTGTTAACTTTCAGAAAGGTTCCTCAGCCGTCATGTGATCTTCATTCTGTGCCTAGGTGGAACCAAGCACAAAGCTGTTTGCAGCAGTATTTGCACAAGCCACCAGTCCCAATGTGTTCCAGTTTGAACTAGGAAGGATTAAGGTAAGTCATGATTGTGTTAAATCCTAAATTTCATGCTTCCAATGGAGAAGCTGCCTCTAAGTGCAGCATTGGGTTAGGGCTACAAATCCGATCTGTGTGAATTTATCCTGATGCATACACCAAAAGGTTCCACCCCTTCAATATTTCAACTGATTGATGTGATCACACTTGCTGTTATTTATGTGCAAATGGCCAAAGCAACTCCAGGCAAAGGCAGACGCAGATCTGAAAGTACCGATGGAAAAGTTTCTGTTGGATATTCGACGCTCTGCTATGAAATTCGCGAAAATAATATTTCACCACATGGGATCAATTACAGATACATTGGGTGACATTAAGTTCCTGCACTTATATGGAAGATACAAAGGAAACTTGCTAACTAAAGTCAAGTATTTGTCCGTTTCAGTCTAAATATCCTTCCAATGATATGATGAGTATTAATTATTGGTACTGTAGTCACTTCCTCTGACACTGAAAATGATCCATTACAATATATGGAGTCTCATTCATAGATTCCCTCCAGGTTTTAATTTTTGTTGTAAATTTAGAAATTTCATTACTTTTATTTTCTTCCTCTTCCTCTTTTTAATCCATCTTTTCATCCAATTTTTCTTTCTCTCTTTATTTCCCTTTATGTACTGACATTGAGTTCACCACTATTAATTATACATCCTTGCTCAACTTTACATGATTACTTTCACAATGCTTAGATCTGATTGGTGAAGGAGATACCCAGTTTCTTGCCCTGTTCACTTAGACCCCAGGTACCCTGTAAAAGGCACTGTCCTGCTTCCATCCCCCAATTCCTGAACCATGCGGTCCAAATCTCATCAATATTTAATCGGCTATAGTTAACAGCAGGTGCTGGTTGTTGCTATGTCACATGAAGATTCCCTGCCCACTCGCATACTCCCAAACCAATTCATGAGTCCCACCCACTCCCAATGGACACTGAGAGTCTCATGTCAAATCAGTGCCCTTCCATTCATTCTGTATACATTGGGTGCGATCCTCCGGCCATGCTGCGCCAGAAAAGCAGCTCGCCGTGGTGCAGCGTGGCTGTTGAAAGCCGGGAGACCCTGCTCCCGGGATCTACCTGGCTTGCAAGGCCAATCTCGTGAGATATTGCAGGGTGAATCACCTTTTTAGCAAATCTGCATATTAGAGTGAGGCAGTAAGCCTTACTCTAATATGCAGATTCCCGAGGTACCTGAGGCTTTGGGATTCAATCTATTCACCTCGGGACCTCGAGGGAACGCCATTTGGTACTGGTCCCCACAAACGGGGACCAGGCGGAACGGCACTAGCGGGGGTCTCCAAGGGGATCAGAGGCCACCAGTTGCATTCCCTTTGGGCAGCGTGGTGCCCTGTCACTGCTGGTGCCACTTGGGTACCCTGGCGCTGCCAACCTCACACCCTGGCAGTGTTTGGGCGGCGGGGGACCCTCTCATATTGCGTTTGGGCTGGGGGGGAAGTCGGGGATTCTTTTTGGGGCCTCAGATGGTGTCCCACTCTCTCGTGACAACGGGAAGTTCTGGCGAGTGGAGCCCTCCGTTGTAAAAGAAACGGGGCTATTTCCCCGTTCAGGCTCCTCATTCAACACGTCGTTCTATTCACAATGGTAATTATGTGACCTTAGTGAATCAGCAGCTGTACAGTATTCTAGCAAGGGTCCTTCTGAATTGGGTTATTATTAAACTGTGGCCCAGTTTTTCATCCAGTCGGAAGGACTCATAGCCATCTATAATGGCAGGCTGGACCTCATTCTGCAATCCAGTTCCTGGCACCCCAGATTTTCACCAGCAGAGCCTGAGGGTGCAGGGAGCTAGCCAGGGAGTCGCGTTGAATAGCCTGGTGTTTCTAGACACTGCGAGTGCTGGGAAACACACGGCTAAATGCGCTCGCTTGGGGACTTTGTTCCATTTTGGGAAGATGGCGCCCATTATGTACGCCCAATGGTGCCCAATGAATCAATCAAGGGTATGAGTTGGCATTGAGTTGGCATGTGGGCTATTTGCATGGGGGTGGATGGGCATGAGTTGGCATAGGAGCATAAGTAAGAACTTTTGAACTTACCTTTCAAAGAATTGCCATGTCCTGGCTATGCTTCAAGATCCCTCTGAGTTGCATGAACCATGAGCCATGGAGAAGCTGACAATGAAAATTGACAGCAGGCTAGGAGATGCCTACCTGCATAATGGAGACAGGCTAGCTCCCTGCACCCTCAGGCTATGCTGGTGAAAATTTGGGGTGCCAGGAACTGGATTGCAGAATGAGGTCCAGCCTGCCAATATAGATGGCTATGAGCCTTCCGACTGGATGAAAAACTGGGCCACAGTTTAAAAATAACCCAATTCAGAAGGACCCTTGCGAGAATACTGTACAGCTGCTGATTCACTAAGGTCACATAATTCCCATTGTGATTAGAACACTGACCAAACTTTTCCGCCATTCCTACTGATGGGATCTTACAGACCTGCTGAGGGTGCCCCCCTCGGGTTGCCTGGCAGTGGAGGGGGCAAGCACCAAGAACTCTTTTTGACTGCAGCGAGACCGGTTAGCCTTCACCGCCGCAAAGTGTCAGTCAATGAATTGGAGGTGGAGTTATGTTAGAGGGATGGGGTGGTCAGAACTTGCAACAGACAGTGTACTTTACAGCAAACCAAATGTATTAATTTAACAAACAACTATTCAAGCAAAATATATTTACAGGGTCAATTCAAACAGTCTGCAGCAAGCAGGGACCTTTACCGAAGCAGCTTTTACCTATAAGCACACCAGCAAATTGTAATGGATACATAATGTGCATAACATTAAACCTTGCCCCATACATTTTAGGCCCTCTATCACCCCCCCCCCCCCCCCCCCCCCCCCCCCACACACACTTCCTGCATTCCCATGCCAATTCATGACCCCCACCCACCCCCAGTGGCCCATTATATCCCCATGCCAACTCATGGCCCTTTCATGCTCAGGATTAATGGGGTATTACCCAATTTTCCTCGCTCTGTTAGGAGTAGTGACGCCAACGTAGCTGCTCTCTGAACCTGTTGACACTGCATGATGCCACTCCAGCAGCTCGGGCAGTGCGTTGCACGTATTCACCATCCTCTCTGTAAATCAGTTAAATCTCCAGGATATATTCCTGTTCTGAGTTTGAACCCACGCTCCCTGGTTACAGAGAATGTGATTGTGCTAGACAATTCATCCGGGTTCAGTTAACACAGAAGCACCTTAGAGCCTTGAAAACATATGCCTGTAGATAATCTGTCGCCAGTCTCCTCTCTTCCCATTTTACAATCACTTCCACTTCTTAATGAGGTCATGAGTTTTTTTCTCAGCATGGTAATTGATGCTACAATTAAAATTCTCTGGAGTGATTTTAATACAGTAATTTATCTTTATGCTGTTATCTAAGCTTTTTGGTTATATTGTAAATGATCTCAGATTATTCAATATGACATGTGTGCTGAGAATTTCTCATTGTTCAAAGGTTATTTTTATTCAGTGTTCTTGCAGTCGTGCTAGTTTTGTTCTGAATTATTTGATATTCCAGTAAAATACTGGGGGCTGGAATCTCTGTTTGGAAGATTCTTCTCCCTGAGCTGAATTGCAAATCCAGGTAGAGACCATCCGAAAGTAACCCCCCCCCCCCCCCCCCCCCCCCATCATCAATGCATCGCCTGTCCATGCCTCCTTTACCAGACCCCCTTCCCCCAGAAATGAGACCTATGTCTGGAAGCGAGAGATCAGTCCAGACTGGGGCATTGAGAAGGATTACAGTTGTAACCATTACCTTGCAGCACCACATGTTTATTTCCGGAAGGAGCAGCTATGACCTGTCTGGTTCCCACAGATCCATTAGCTGCAAGCCATTCATAGTTTTCAGGTAGTGGTCTGTGATTAACAACTTCTACAAACTACCTACAGACTTGGTTCATTCATCTCCCTTTACAATTCAGTGGCCTAAGAGGTGAAACCCCAAATGTCTGTAAACATTGACCACATCAAAGAGAGGTAAGTGCATTCCAAACACTAGGTGCATTCCAATCACTCAAGCGAGTGTGATTTCACTGTGCTTGCCTCTCTTTGATGTGGACAATGTTCACAAACATTTGGGGTTTCATCACTTAGGCCATTGAACTGTGAAGTAAGATGAATTAATGAGTGCTGGGGAAGGTGGAGGATGGCCTTCTTTGCCCATATCCCAAGTGAGGATCTTAAGTGGCCAATTAAAGGCTCCTTCTGATCTTCACTGGCATTGTACCAGTGGCAGGGGTGTCCTCCTGGTGGGGTACCTTATGGCCAATGCAAAGCCTCTCCATTGGCAAGGCCGTTCCTGTGGAGACACCCCTTCCTGCCTTCAGCAGCCGGCACCACCCCTCTCCCCCCTACTAGGGTCAGGAACCCAGACCCCGCTTACCTTGGTCCCAGGGCGACGTCCATGATGCTGCTCCAGGCCAGTTGCAGTCCCATCAGTGTCCATCGTTCCTGGTGGCACCTCTAGCACTGAAGACCAACTGACCCTCTGATTCAACAGCAGCTCTTGGAGGCAGGTTTTCATTCCTTAAAAAGACAGATGCCCCAACTGTGTATAACCAGCTTGAGAATGTATGAATGCATTAGGTACTGCCATAACAAAATATCCATATACTGTATCTAAAAGTCACAAGTTTCTCATAGTTCAGATAATTTATTTGTGAATAACTATGGAAAGAAACACAGACATCTTTCGCTGTAGCTGGAAATTTATATGCATCCAATAATGTGCAAATGATTGCTTCTTTATTCCATAATCTCTAATATACTTTTAGTCTCAGAGGAACAGGCCATATGAATTAGAAATATGCTTTAGCAGAAATATAACAGCGTGCACTATATATACCAAGGCCTTCCCATCGTTAGAAAGCAGCACATTACTTGATTTTCACAAACAAAGCTATTGGAAATTCACTAGTATTCACTAACCCTAATAAGCAAATCTCTGGCCTAACAAGACTTCTGAAGCCTCTGGTAGCTGGGAGGCCCCTGATTAAAACCAGAGCTTAAAATGCATTAGCTTTACTTTGTTTAATCCCCTCTTTTGATATAATTTCTGTTTTGCTAGTTCATAATACTGATTGAGCAGATAAAAAGGGACATGCTGAAATCCGGCTTCTGATATGATTACTGCACTAATTAATTGGGAAGAAAGGGAAAACATTTTCTTTGTAAATAAAATTCAAGGTACAAAGGAACACAGTAGCAGGCCATTTACCTCCTCAAGCCTGTACTGCCATCAATGAGATCATTACTGATTGGTAACTTTCAAATCTTGAGATAACTAACAATTGATCCATCATCATCTGTCATTTGCAGAAGATGATTCCAACCTTTATTACTCTTTATGCAGAGAACTGTTTCTTAACTTCACTCCGGAAAGTTCTTGCTCTAACTCTTAAACTCCCTAACCATTGGAAACAGTTTCTGTCCCGCTACCCCTATCAGTTCCCCTCAAAATCTTGAAAACATTAAGCAAATCACCCTCAGCCTTTTCCCTTCAAGGAATCCAACCAAGTTTGTTTAATATCGCCTCAAAATTTAACCCTTAGAATCCTGATTGGCAAAAGGTAAGACCTCTGTCCTCACTGTCGTGTTATCTACCCTGGGGTAACACGGACTGCAACTGGATGCAGTTGAACTGTAAAGCATACACCAAACTTAGACGTTGGTTCAATACGATTTATTGAACTTCTGTAACAATGCACACAGCTGGCTGTGGGTTGACACTCTACTACTCTAAGTGTACTAACTCTAACTAACTAGACCAGACTAGCTCTGATCAGTAGAAGGTGCTGACTGATATATACACCCTGACTGTCACTACAGTTGTCACCAGTAGAAAGAGGCGGAGTGCTGATGCCTTGTGTGTTTTATAGGAGGAAACCCGCCTTGAGTGTTCTGTCTGGTGATTAGTTGTGTTCTGTCCTGTGTGTTGATTGGCTAACCTGGGTGTCTGTCACTGACTGTCTTTACCTCATGATGTGCATGGGTGTATATTATGACACTCACTTGGGTGGAAGTCCTGCCTTGGAGAGCTGTCAGCCAAATCAGATCGGCCGTCGGCTTTCCAGCCCCTTCAGGCACAGCGCTGCAGTAGCTGCAAGAGGAAATGCAGCAGTGTGCCTGGAACTAAGTGCAATGAGCCAGAGTGAAGTTAATGTGGTGACTGGGGGCTTTTCACAGTAACTTCATTGAAGTCTATTGTGACAATAAGCGAAAGTGGTGTGTGTCCCGGGGGAGAGAAGAAAAGGGGAAGCCTGGGGGAGGTTGCAAGGGTCTGAGTCGGGTGACTCGTGATCGGCCTGGCATCCGGGGCGGATCCGACCTCCCTGCCCCCGTTCCTGGCAGTAGAGGGTGCAAACATCAGGAAAACCCATTCACAGCGGTGGGACCGGCAGGCAATGTTAGGCAGTCTCTGTCACCACAAAATAACTGGGTGGGGGGGGGGGGGGGGGGGTACATCCCACCCAATGTACTGATTTATTGCTCATCGCTTCAGATTAAGAAGTCTTAGAACACCAGTTAAAGTCCAACAGGTTTGAAGCTCCTCGAAGGAGCAGTGCTCCGAAAGCTAGTGTTTGAAACAAACCTGTTGGACTTTAACCTCGTGTTCTAAGACTTCTTACTGTGCCCACCCCAGTCCAAGCCGGCATCTCCACATCATGGCTTCAGATTCCAATTCCGAATGATAAAAGTATCTGGAAGCAGTCATAATTTTGCTGATTTTACCACCATCTAGTGGGTGATCTTAGATATTCAGATGTTAACTTTCCTCAGTCCTGCCAGTTGGTTAACTCCATAAAAGTTGCAGCTAACAATCAGGAGTAAGGGTTGTATTTGTTGCCTTCCTGTTTATAACCCTCAGTACTTGACACCCTGCATGGCTGTTCCTGTGCTGCTCACCACTGCTTTGAAATGAAATGAAAAGCGCTTATTGTCACAAGTAGGTTTCATTGAAGTTACTGTGAAAAAGCCCCTAGTCGCCACATTCCAGCGCCTGTTCGGGGAGGCTGGTACGGGAATTGAAGCGTGCTGCTGGCCTGCCTTGGTCTGCTTTAAAAGCCAGCGATTTAGCCCAGTGTGCTAAACCAGCCCCTTGATTTCCACTTTGATTTCCACTTGATTGTGTATGATCAACTGCTAGCTTTTATGCCCGAGTACAAAGAGACAGGAAGATAGATCAAGTCTGTGTGTGTTGGGTGGAATATGGAGGAAGGGACCTGGATGTCCAGCATAAATTATTTTAAAATCTTTTTTGTTACGGCTCAAAAACACTTTTACCCACATACTTCGATATTGCTTAAGATCATTTCATCTAACTGCACTTTGGCAGATAATTCAGCCTCCAATAGGAGTTTAATTCTGTCAGTCGACACCTGAAAGGCAATGTAACTGTATTGGGACTTTGGTCCCCTGTCGTAAGGAAAAGATTGATATTGTAACCGGTTTCAAGGTCCCATTGCATTTCTTCCATTCATTTGCAGAACGTAATGCCCCTGTCAGCCGGATTGTTTAAAAGTGAGCGCAGGAATCCAACCCCACAGTGTCCTCCTCGACTTCATGTTCAGCACCTTACCCCTGTGTTGTGGAGCAGAGTGCCGAATGAGTTCTTAAAGGTGGATGTCAGTCGTGTTAGCGACCGCCATGGATGGCAGGTGCAATGTACAGAGCCTTTAAGATTCATGTCTTTACATATTCCTGAAGAGAACAGGTAAGTGTTCAAAAAGCCGGGTTCAGGCAGAATCCTGTGAACAATTAATAACTGTGAACGCTAATTATGGTCAAACACAGCAGCAGAGGCCTGGAGAAATA
The DNA here is from genome assembly GCF_902713615.1 of Scyliorhinus canicula. Lineage (NCBI taxonomy): Eukaryota > Metazoa > Chordata > Chondrichthyes > Carcharhiniformes > Scyliorhinidae > Scyliorhinus > Scyliorhinus canicula. The sequence goes on along the minus strand of NC_052146.1, from coordinate 283,896,670 downwards.
TTTTTATTCCCACTTACCGGATTTTAATTACACACTCCACTTAATGATCCATTTGTGTTTTGGGTGCGCGTTTGTGTTTTGGGAAACTGTTCTGAGCATCTAAATGAGAAAGTAACACAAGGACCAAGCGCAATAAATCAGCACTGATCCTACGTGCTGACTGTGAGCACTAGTTCAACAGTTAAAGGTGGGTTAGACTGGAAGCCAAAGGAAAAGGAAGCAAAGAAGGATGGGAACAAGGAGCACACAAGGGATTAGGATAAAAGTGTGTGGAGAGGATGAGTTTGTGGAGAGGATTAGCACCAACATGAGCTGATTGGACTGAATGACCTGAAACCATGTTGTCATTTTTTAATGCAATTCTGGCAATGAGTGATTAGCAATGTCCTCAGCAGCAATTTCTTTCTGTCGATCCACACATTTGGAGGGTGGCTTTGCTCCACCTGGGGTCCTGGAAAGGCCAAATCTAAGACGTGTTATTTTACCTAACTTCTGGCCTTCCTTAACTGGCTGCAGTACTGTCATTTTTTTTAATAGACAAGAGGTTGGCATGTGTCTTATATTTATTATAATTAACCTTTCCTTTAATTCTTTATGATATGTAGGGCTTTGGATATCTTGGAACTCGCAGAGCATGAGGACCTGCTGAAATTTCACTACCATACCTTGCGTTTGTATTCCGCAGTTTGTGCTCTGGGCAATAATCGAGTGGCCCATGCCCTGTGCAGCCACGTGGATGAGTCTCAATTGCTGTACGCTATAGAAAGCAAATACGTACCTGGTTTGCTGCGAACAGGTTACTATGATCTACTCATTGACACTTACCTTAGTACCTATGCCACTGCCAGGCTGATGATGAACAACGAATTCATCGTTCCCATGACAGACGAGACCAAGAGCATTACTTTGTTCCCAGACGACAACCAAAATCATGCGGTCCCCGGAGTGGGCCTCAGCACCTCCCTCAGGCCCAGAATGCAGTTCTCCTCGACCAGCTTTGTCACCATGACGGGGGAATCCTTCCAGTACAGCCCAGAATTTCCACTGGACATCCTGAAGGCCAAAACTATCGAAATGCTGACAGAGGCCGTGCAGGAGGGCAGCCTCCACGTGCGAGACCCAGTTGGTGGCAGCACCGAGTTTCTTTTCGTCCCCCTCATCAAACTCTTTTATAGGCTCCTTATCATGGGTATCTTCTGCAGTGACGATTTGAAGCATATTTTGCAGCTGATCGAAGCCAGTGTGTTCGCTGAAGACACTCAGGCAACCGAGGAAAATATAATGAATGAGAAGGATGTAAGCAAAAGTGATCAAAAAGCAGAAGGAGGCGATGAGGAATTCAAAAGTGACCAAGTCCCCAAAGAAGGTCTACTACAGATGAAACTTCCTGAGCCAGTTAAACTTCAGGTAGTGTTTAAAGAAAATCTTAACCAAACGTTGATGTGTTCCTGCCTATTATATCTGAATAAGTAGGTGCCACTATTCTGGGGGGAAACAACTGTAGGAAACTTCATAAATTATAGAATTTACAGTGCAACGGCAGCATGTGGCTCAGTCAATAGCACTGGGACTGCGGCACTGAGGACCCGGGGTTCAAATCTTGGCCCTTGGTCACTGTCCGTGTGGAGTTTGCACATTCTCCCCATGTCTGCGTGGGTTTCACCCCACAACCCAAAGATGTGCAGGTTAGGTGGATTGGTCACGCTAAAATGCCCCTTAATTGGAAAAAAAAATTGGGTACTCTAAATTTATTTTTTAAAAATAATTTACAGTGCAGAAGGAGACCATTGGGCCCATCACGTCTGCACCGGCTCTTGGAAAGAGCACCCTACCCAAGCCCACACCTCCACCCTATCCCAGTAACCCCACCCCACCTTTCTGGGCACTAAGGGCAATTTAGCATGGCCAATCCACCTAACCTGCACATCTTTGGACTGTGGGAGAAAACCGGAGCACCCGGAGGAAACCCACGCACACACAGGGAGAACGTGCAGACTCTGCACAGACAATGACCCAAGCCGGGAATCGAACCTGGGATTTCTGAAGCTGTGAAGCAACTGTGTTAACCACTGTGCTACCGTGCTGCCCATTGCTAAATAATTTCAACTTGTTGATATCTTGGTTACTTTAGAGTTTTTTGATAAACGTTACTTTCCTGGCCATTTTGTATTGAAGAATCTTTGAAAATGTAAATAATTTCAAAGTATTCCATGGACTTGAGAATCATTTTCTCCTCCTTTAGGTTCTGTTGATTTTTAGAGAGCTCTGGGTTTGAAATCGTTCTGCACCTCATTGACAATGAAGACTCTACGAGCGTCTGCCTGCTATTTTCACGATGCCCCCTGACTTTATTTATTTTAAACATGGTGACGCCTTTGTTAAAATGCCAGACAGATAAATATTCTTGCACAGAAGATTGTTAAGTTGTGGAATGCACTGTGGTAATGACTGAAGCAAAGTCCATGTCACATCTAAGAATGAGCTAGGTGGTTACAGAAACGTGGATGTGGGCACATAAGAGGGCAGTTCCTGCAGAGGATTGAAAACTAGCGAGGCCTGGTTGGGCTGAATGGCCTGTTTCATGTTGTAATTTCTTTAATGCCAACTGAGCACTGGCTGCTAGAATATTTGGAGGATGTGAGCATTGCTGGTACGGCCAATCTTTATTAGCCATCTTTAATTGCCCTCGAGAGGGCAGCACAGTGTGCAGGGTTAGCACATGGCGCCAAGACCCGGGTTCAATCCGGCCCTGGGTCACTGTCCGTGTGGAGTTTACACATCCTTCCCGTGCCTGTGTTCCCCACAACCCAAAGATGTGTAGGCTAGGTGGATTGGCCATGCTAAATTTCCCCTTAATTGGAAAAGAATAACTGGGTACTCTAAATTTTATTTAAAAAATAATTTATTTCGAGACAGATGAGTGCCACATTTCAGAGGGCATTTAAGAGTCAACCGCATTGCTGGGTCTGGAGGTCATAGAATTTACAGTGCAGAAGGAGGCTATTCGGCCCATCGAGACTGCACCAGCCCTTGGAAAGAGCACCCTGCTTAAACCCATGCTTCCACCCTATCCCCATAACCAGTAACTCCACCAGACCAGCTAAGGACAAATTTCCTCCCCTAAAGGACATTATTCAATTTTATTGGTTTTTATGTCAATCCGGTAGTTTCCTGATCATCATTACTGATAGTACTATCTTTATACTCCAGATTTATTTAATTAACTTGAGTTCAACTTCCACAGTTGCTATTGTGCCTTTGAATGCATGCCTCCAGATCACTTGACCAGATCTCTGGATTACGAGTAACATAACCGCAGAATGCGCTCTTGTATCTGAGTCTCAATGTACGAGTGAATTAACTTGTTATGCACAATTGATACAGAAAGACCCTAGGTTGCGAATTGTATCTTTATGGTCACTAGATTTAGAACTCTGTATTCTTCTTAAAATGATTACTTGTTGGTTAAGGCTGCAAAATCACTAGTCATCTTTTAGTACTGTTCCCAGGTGGCCATTACTTGCGAAAGTCGTGCTCGTGAATTTCAGCAGAAGAAATCCATTGGATTACAACAAGGAGCACCTAATTGATGTCCTGAGCAGAGAGCTTGTCTTCATCTTGTGCAGGAAGTGTCCGTAATTGCAGCAACTTGAGCTCTGAGTTTCGGAACTTGGGTAGCAGTTGGCATCGCTGTGGTGCATTTGAGAGGTTGAAGGGTTTGTGGATAACACAGTTATAGAAGTGGTCAACCCGCAGTTTAATATTATGTAGGGAGGGAGGGAATGGGTGGCCACCAGATAGTCAAAGAGGAACAGACAGGTAGCACAGGGGATCCCATGTATGCATCCCACACTCCAACTAGTATTCAGTATGCATACTGATGAGACTGATGGTTCATCTGGGGAGTGTAATCAGAGCCAGGTTCATGGCATCATGGGTATATGAATTATGGTAGAATGATGGGGTGTAGATTAATTTGTTCTTAGTCTAGGACAAAAGTTCGGCACAACATTGTGGGCCGAAGGGCCTGTTCTGTGCTGTATTTTTCTATGTTCTATGTTCTAGTTCATGTCTGTTCTCTCCCGTGTGTTTGCAACTCCCCGCGCTAGCTCCCTCATTCTCTCATCTGTACTTAAAAGTAGCCAAAAGGAAGACATTCTAGGAATAATGCTACACATTTTCATTCACAATTTAATATGTGTGGTTTTTTCCCTCTCCTGAGTGGGTAAAGTTCTGTTTTGGAGCACTCAGTACAAAGATACATTGTACAAAATAACTATCAACTTTTGTAATTTGGCGAAGCAGCAATGATATTGAGTCCACCAGCATGCATCTCCCAATTCCCAGCGGAGTGGGGTCTAGTCAGGGATCCTCCCCAACTGCCATGATCCCTATCTACCTCCCTGGGGGTGCATTCCAGTGGAAACTCTCCAGCAAGACTGAATCCACTGCTGTCACTTTGGGATAATGAGGACAGTGATATGTGAGACATTAAGAAAGCTACCAAAGTCAGGATCATTGAAATAGAGGACAAATGGATTTTTCTGTTGTAGTAAAGAACTTTGGAGTTCCAAGTTGAGTCTCTTTGCTATAACACAGAGTGAGCTAGATCTTGATTGATTGATTGATTGATTTGATTTATTGTCACATGTACTGAAGTACAGTGAAAAGTATTTTTCTGCAGCTGAGGGAACGTCCACAGTACGTACATAGTAGACAAAGAGAATAATCAACAGAGAACATTGACAAATGGTACATCGACAAACAGTGATTGGTTACAGTGTGGAACAAAGGGCCAACAAAGCAAATACATGGACAAGAGCAGCATAGGGTGTTGTGAATAGTGTTCTTACAGGGAACAGATGAGTCCGAGGGGGAGTCATTGAGAAATCTTCTAGCTGTAGGGAAGAAGCTGTTCCTATGTCTGGATGTGCAGGTCTTCAGACTTCTGTACCTTCTGCCTGATGGAAGGGTCTGGAAGAAGGCAAAGCCTGGGTAGGAGGGGTCTCTGATAGTGCTGTCTGCCTTCCTGAGGCAGCGGGAGGTGTATACAGAATCAATATGGGGGTGGCAAGCTTGTGCGATGCGCTGGGCTGAGTTCACCACACGCTGCAGTTTCTTGCGATCTCGAACCGAGCAGTTGCCATACCAGGCTGTGATGCAGCCGGATAGGATGCTCTCTGTCGCACATCTGTAGAAGTTTGTGAAAGTCGATGCAGACATGCCAAATTTCTTTAGCTTCCATGGGAAGTAGAGACGTTGTTGGGCTTTCTTGACTGTTGCATCAACGTGAGTGGACTAGGACAGACTGTTAGTGATGGTGTGCCCCAGGAACTTAAAGCTACCGATCATCTCCACTTTGGAGCCATTGATTCAGATGCGAGTCTGTGTCGTGCTACGCTTCCTAAAGTCAGTTCCTTGGTCTTTCCAACATTTAGACAGAGGTTGTTTTCGGTACACCATGCAACCAAGTGATCTATCTCCCTCCAGTAGTCTGATTCGTCGTTGTTTAAGATGTGGCCCACCACAGTCGTATCATCCGCAAACTTAGAGGTTGAGTTGGAGTTAAATTTGATTGTGATGTGACATAGATGTTAGATTTAATTTGGTGTGACAGTGTCATATGATTTGACAACCCGCTGTATGTCTGTCTCAATTGTTATTTTGGATTGGGATTAGAAATCGGGGGGGGGATATAAAAATGGGTGACGAGACCCACCCCAATATTCATGCTGGTGAATAAAAAACAAAACAGTGGAAAGTTGGAGATTTTCTACAAAATTCGGAAGATTTGAAACAGTGATGAGCACTGCTTATGGTTTCCTGATTTTCCACGCTTTAAAGGTAGATATTTAAATTAGCCCCAGGTTTTATCTGACTGACATTTGTTTGTGGCTGGGGATGGACTGGGGGGGGGGGGGCATGGAGGTGATGTGAAGATGATGCCTTCTATGATTCCATTGGTCTCATTGCCACCAGGTTAGGAAGAGGAAGAGTCCTGGGTTCTTGCCCCCGACAGTTACCTTTCAACCACTATTGGAAGACTGCATATGGGCATGTGATGGGAATGTGCTTAGTTTCCATGCCCCCAAACACCCACCGCACCCCACACCCACGCACGACACTCACTGTGAGTCGAGGCTCAAATTGATCAATGTTTTCAGAATTGAAGGGGGACGAAAGTTGGAAAAAATAAAGGAAATGTGAATAAATTCAAGTAGCACCAGGCTGATGTGCACCCAGCCAAAGTGAAGCAATGGACCATTCCCGAGGGTTCACTACTGCAGATGGCAAGAACAGAACCAGTGTGAATTGGGGTTAATGGCTCACTAATTCTAACTTAGTTACATTTTTAAACTTTAGACTGAGTTTCCAGGTCCTGGTTTAGCACAAGGGGCTGGTTTAGCACAGGGCTAAATAGCTGGCTTTTAAAGCAGACCAAGGCAGGCCAGCAGCACGGTTCAATTCCTGCACCAGCCTCCCCGAACAGGCGCCGGAATGTGGCGACTAGGGGCTTTTCACAGTAACTTCATTTGAAGCCTACTCGTGACAATAAGTGATTTTCATTTCATTTTTTCATTTCAGGTGTAAGGGGTCTCCTGCCAATTCGCAAATACGTAACCAGGAGGCCCAGATCAGAAACGATCTTTTAAAAATTACAATGGATTGACTTTACAGCATGAAAACTTTTAATCATCTGATAAATCTTGTTTAAAAAATAAAATCAGCATACTTTTCCCATTCTTTCTTGTAGCATTTGTTAGTCGTAAAATTCCTGCAGTGCAGAAGGAGGCCATTCGTCCCATCAAGTCTACATCAAGTTGACCCCCTGAATGAGCACCCCACCTAGGCCCACTCCCTCGCCCTATCCCTGTAACCCCATAACCCCAGCTTACCGTTGGACACCATGGGTTGAATAGCATGGTGAATCGACCTACGCTGCACATCTTTGGACTGTGGGAGGAAACTGGAGCACCCGGAGGAAACCCACAAAGACACAGGGAGAACGTGCAAACTAGTATTGAGAATGAAGACTTTTTTGTTGACTCTTAAAATTCCTCTCACGTGAGAATCTGAAATGATTTTCCTTCCTTTGGTTTTCTAAACATTACAGCCGAAATTTTGAATTTCTCAAAACAAATCAACACTTTATGTTTCATTTCAACTGAATGGATGTAAATAATATATAAAAATGTATTATATAAAATTAAAATGAAGCACAACATACTGTTCTCTTTAATAAAGACGGAAAAATGCTAGAAATCTCTGGCAGCATCAGTGGAGAGAGACAAACTGAGTCATACGGACTTAAAACATTAACTCTGCTTTCTCTCTCTCCAGACACTGCCGGATCGGCTGGAGTTTTACCAGCATTTTTCAATCTTTATTTCAGATTTCCAGTATCCACAGTATTTTGCTTTCATTCTGGCCTTCTTGCCCTCGTCATCAAACAAACAAGCAGTTTCTATTGATTCAGCTGGCCTTTTCTGCTCAACTAAACGTCCCGCATAAAAGGTTAATGGACTTCATAACCATTGTGGTGTAAGCTCGATCACCAGCAGCTATTTCATTTAATGTTTATGAAGCTCCGTGCAGTTGGTCAAGCATGTTCCTTTTTTACATTGCAGTGTTTGCGAAGCGATCAAAGATGTTTGAATGGAGGTTTTAGAATGCATGATCTATCCTGTCTTATCATTCATTGGTGATATGACTGATTATTAACTGATTGATTGATTTATTGTCACATGTACTGAAGGGGACATACACAGCACATACACAGTACACAAAAAGAATAATCAACAGAGTACATCGACAAATAAGTAATTGGTCACAGTGCAAAACAAGGACCAAATCAAGAAAATACATGAGCAAGATCAACATAGAGAGCCACGAATAGTGGGCGCGATTCTCCGCTCCCCACACCGGGTGGGAGAATCGCGGGAGGGCCAGGTGACTCACGACACACCCCCTTGGCGCCCCCCGCGATTCTCCCACCCCCCCCACCCCCCCGGCTCGGAAGAATCGACACCCGCCGTTTTTCACGGCGACTGGCGATTCACCGAGCGGCCTGCCGTTCACGACTGGTTCACGCCAAAAGCTGGTTTGAAGCTTGTGGGGGGCGGAGAGGGGAGTGAGCACCACGGCCGTGCTCGGGAGGGGACTGGCCCGCGATCGGTGCCCACCGATCGCCGGGCCGGCATCTCAAAGGGACGCACTCTTTCCCCTCCGCCGCCCCGCAAGATCAAGCCGCCACGTCTTGCGGGGCAGCGGAGGGGAAGACGGCAACCGCGCATGCGCGGGTTTGAGCCATCAGCCGTCGTGACGTCAGCCGCACATGCGCGGGTTGGAGCCGGCCAACCTGCGCATGCGCGGCTGACGTCACTTAGGCGCCGACGTTGCGTCAAGGCTCGGCGGCCGAGAGTTACGGAGCGCCGCTCCTAGCCCCCCGGGTGGGGGTGAATAAGGTGAGAGGAGCGTCCTCTGAGGCCGTCGTGAAACTCGGCCGAGTTCACAACGGCCTTCCTGATTTATCACGGGAGCGGAGAATTCCATCCAGTGTTCTTACAGGGAGCAGATCAGTCCGAGGAGAGTTGTTGAGGAGTCTAGTAGTTGTGCGGAAGAAGCTGTGTCTGATGTGCGGGTCCCTCAGACTTCTGTATCTTCTGCCTGATGGAAGGGTCTGGAAGAGGGAAAAGCCAGTGTGTGAGAGGTTTCTGATAATGCTGTCTGCCTTCCTGAGGCAGAGGGAGGTGTATACAGAATCAATGTGAGGGTGGCAAGTTTGTGTGATGCGTTGGGCTCAGTTTCCCACACTCTGTAGTTTCTTGCGATCTTGGGCTGAGCAGTTGCCATGCCAAGCTCTGATACAGCTGGATAGGATGTTCTCTCTGGCACATCTGTGGAAGTTTGTGAGAGTCGATGCAGAGATGCCGAATTTCTTTAACTTCCGTAGGAAGTAGAGACGTTGTTGGGCTTTCTTGACTGGTGCATCAATGCGAGTGGACCAGGGCAGACTGTTGGGGATGGTGACCCCCAGGAACTTAAAGCTATTGACCAGACGACTCGACTTCCGGGCGGCGAGCGAGGAGGTCGCAGGGAGAGGGGCTCCCGCAAGCGCCAGGAAGGAACCCCCCCGACAGGCCGGACGGCGGAGGAGGAGCGGGCGGCAACGGCGGAGGAGGAGCGGGCGGCAACGGCGGAGGAGGAGCGGGCGGCAACGGCGGAGGAGCGGGCGACAACGGAGGAGCAGCGGGCGGCAGCGGCGGGCGGCAGCGGAGGAGAAGCGGAGGAGGAGCGGGCGGCAGCTGAGGAGGAGCGGGCGGCGGCGGAAGGCGGAGGCGAGGAGCAACGGCGACAGGGAGGCCCAGCAGCGGCAGGTCCAACCCCTCTCTCTCCCCCCCCCCCCACGCGGGCCGGGAACGGTGCGGCAGCGGCGGGCCCTCTTCCCCCCCCCCCCCCCCCCCCCAAACCAGCAGCGGGACACCACCCCCCCCCCCAACCAGCAGCGGGGACACCAACCCCCCCCCCCCAACCAGCAGCGGGGACACCAACCCCCCCCCCCAACCAGCAGCGGGGACACCAACCCCCCCCCCCCCCCCCCCAACCAGCAGCGGGGACACCAACCCCCCCCCCCCAACCAGCAGTGGGGACACCAACCCCCCCCCCCCAACCAGCAGCGGGGACACCACCACCCCCCCCCCCCCAACCAGCAGCCCCACTCGCCCCTCCCCCTCCCCCCAACTGCAGTGACCACCACGTGGCAAGGACAAAGGGGGACTCTCTCTCTCTCTCCTGGGCGAGTGGAGAGAGAAAACAAAAGAAAAAAGAGACTTATATTTCTGTTCTTTTTTTAAAATAAAAACCCAAAAGAAAACTGGTAAAGAGAAAAGGGGTGAAATAAAGGGGTAAAGGAAAGAAGGGGGGAAATAAATTTTTCATTTAAAAAAAAAATATATACATATATTTTTATATATATATATATATATATATTAATAAAATTAAAATAGGGTGCGGAAAAGGGGGAAAAGAAGAACAAGGAGAGAAGAAACGATGAAGGGGAAGGGGGAGAAAAAAATGCCAGAAGGGACCCAAGAGAAAGGGGGCACCGGAGGTGGACGGGGCAAAGGGCAAACCAGCTTGGGCGAACGAGTCAACACGCGAAGCAGCGGGAAGAATGTATCGCCGCATCCAAAAGAGCTGGACGGGCGGGCAACCTCTCCCCTGGGGTTAGAGGGGGGCGTGAATTGGAAGGAAGCCATTGCCGAGGTGGTGAGGGAGCAGCTGCAGGCAATCAAGGCAGAGTTAAAAGCAGACACAGAGGCCGCAGCACAGGCAGCAGTGACCAGGGCCATGTCAGGGGTGCAGCAGGCTCTGACCAGAATGGAGGAGAAAGTGGGTGCCCAAGGGAAGATACTGGAAGCCCAAGGGAAGATACTGGAAGCCCAAGGGGCAACCATTAAAGAGCTGGAGAAGGCAGCGACTGACGTGAGCGACCGGGTCATGTCCCTGGAGAGGGAAATGGCGAAACTGAGTGCAACACAGGGGAGCCTGAAGGGCAGGGTAGACGACCAGGAGATCAACTCGAGAAGGCAAAACATTAAGATAGTGGGCCTGCCAGAGGGGATAGAGGGTAGAAATCCCACAACATTCGTGGCTGCGATGCTGGGCTCCTTAGTGGGGCGGGAAACTTTTCCCACCCCACCGGAAATGGACAGAGCTCATCGGTCACTGCGCCCGAAGCCCAAGGAAGGGGAAAAACCGAGAGCAGTTATAGCCAGACTGCACCGGTACCGGGATAGGGAGACAATCCTGCGCTGGGCCAAGGAGAATAGAGCCTGCAATTGGGACGGGCACGCCATCAGAATCTACGAGGATTTTGGAGCGGACATAGCTAAGAGACGGGCGGAGTTCAACAGAGCGAAAGCAGCTCTCTATAAGAACAAAGTACGTTTTGGTATGCTGTACCCAGCAAAACTCTGGGTCACATACCAACACAAGGAATATTTCTTTACAGCCCCTGCCGAGGCGAATAGATTCGTTGAGGAGCACGGGCTGGAAAAACGCCATGGGAAGTAGGGACGAGGGGCCCATGGCAAGGAGATACGTCATGCCGACGGGGGGGTGGGGAGGGGCGAGGCAAAGCCAGCCCCCTCCCCCCTGGCAGGAGCACCCAGGAAAAACAACCCAATGCCCAAGGGCCCGCTCCAGGTGGGAGGCCAGGCCCCGGCACGAGGGAACGGGAGTACTGGAGAGGGGAGAGGGGAAGGGGGACAGCAACCTCCGAGCGGGGAGCCACCGTGCTAGCAGGAAAGCTAGCGAAGGGGGCGCGCAACAGAGCAGGGCCGCAGCGCACCCCCAACAGGGGGGAAGGCGCCAGGCAGGGGAGGGGGGGGATCACCCATCAAAGGTGGGAGAGCAAATGGGGACAGGAATGGGGGAGAGAGGGGCAATGGAGGGGTACACAGGGGTATCCCCGAAAGGGATAGAGCGGGGGGGGGGGGGCACTCGGGGGGCGAGAGACCAGGGAGGGGAAATGCAGGGACGAAGGGACAAAAGAGGCCAGAAAGGGAATAGGGCCACAAAGTGCCACAGACAAGGGCTCGAAACAGGGAACTGCTGCAAACACCCACCCAGTACGGTCTGTGGGTGAAGGGGCCCCCCGGAGTGCAGGGGGCTACCCGCGTGGCGGACACACAGTGGACGGCCATGGCGGGTGTCCCCGGGACAAGGGGGAACCCCGGAGCGCAGGGACCCGACCGCATGGGGAGAGCAGTGATAGTGGACATCCTGGACGGCCCCCTAACAAAGGGAAACCCCAGAGGGCAGGGGCGCGTCCACCGGACAAATATGGTTAACCCCACAGGAGCAAGGGGGCAGAAGCCCCCCACCAGAATAGTCACCTGGAACGTAAGGGGACTTAATGGCCCAGTGAAGAGATCTAGAGTCCTCACCCACCTTAGAAACATGAGGGCCGACATAGTCTTCCTCCAAGAGACGCACTTGAGGGAGCAGGACCAACTGCGGGTAAGAAAGGGCTGGGTGGGACAAACCTATCATTCCTGTTATGGGGCAAGGGCCAGGGGGGTGGCGATCCTGATTGGCAAGAGGACAATGTTTAGGGCGACAAAGACGGTTACGGACCCAGGGGGACGGTATGTCATGGTCAGCGGGGCCCTGGATGGGGCGCCGGTAGTCCTAGTTAACGTGTATGCGCCCAACTGGGACGACACGAGCTTCATCCAAAAGACCATGGCAGAAATCCCGGACATAGCGACGCACCGACTAATCATGGGGGGGGACTTCAACTGTGTACAGGACCCAACGACGGACAGATCAAACCCCAGAACGGGGAAAACCTCAAACATGGCAAGGGAACTCAGTCACTATATGGAGCAGATGGGAGCAGTAGACCCCTGGAGATTCGCCCACCCGGGGGAGAAAGAATTCTCTTTCTTCTCCCCAGTACACAACGTGTACACCAGAATTGACTTCTTTGTGGTGGGGAAAACGGTGCTTCCAGAGATAGACAAGGTGGAATACTCCGCAATTGTGATATCAGACCACGCTCCACACTACATGGATGTGCGGCTAGAGACGGGAAGGGCCCAGCGCCCCAAATGGAGGTTGGACGGTGCCTTACTAGCTGACAAGGCCTTCAGCGAAAGGATAGCGCAGGCCATAGCGGAGTACACTGCGATCAACCAAAACGGGGAGGTCTCACCCTCCACGTTCTGGGAAGCGCTTAAGGCCGTACTAAGAGGGGAAATCATAGCCTACAAAGCGCAAAGAGATAGGGAGGAAAGGGTGGCTAGGCAGAAGCTGGTCGACTCCATACTGGAGGTAGACCATAAATACTCCGAGGCCCCGACCGTAGAACTCCTGGCGGAGAGGAAAGAATTACAAAGGAACTTTGACCTGCTCTCCACCAGGAAAGCAGTACACCAACTCCGCCAGGCACGCGGGGCCCTATACGAACACGGAGACAAAGCCAGCCGCCTGTTGGCCCACCAGCTGAGAAAGCAGGCAGCCAGCAGAGAAATTGCGCAAATCAGAGATACCAGAGGCACGTTGGAAACAGAACCAGAGAGGATTAACAAAACCTTCAAGGCCTTCTACCAAGAGCTGTACACCTCAGAGCCCCCAACGGGGAAGGCTGGGATGAACCGGTTTCTTGACGGACTGGACATACCAGTTGTGGGAGAGGGCAGAAAACGGGATCTGGAAGCACCACTAGCACTGGGAGAGATCATGGACAGCATTAGCTCCATGCAGGCGGGGAAGGCGCCGGGACCGGACGGATTCCCGGCGGACTTCTACAAAAAATTTGCGACAGCGCTGGCCCCGCACCTGCGGGAGATGTTCACAGACTCGCTAGCTAGGGGCACATTGCCACCCACGTTAGCACAGGCCTCAATCTCGCTGATACCTAAGAAAGACAAAGACCCAACGGAATGTGGGTCATACAGACCCATATCTCTGCTGAATGCAGACGCCAAAATACTGGCCAAAATCCTAGCCAAGAGGCTAGAAGACTGTGTACCTGAGGTGGTCACAGAGGACCAGACGGGCTTTGTCAAAGGTAGACAGCTTACCGCGAACATCAGGCGCCTGCTGAACGTGATAATGACCCCCTCCGGGGAGAGAACACAAGAGGTGATCGTCTCCCTGGACGCAGAAAAGGCCTTCGACAGAGTCGAGTGGAAATACCTCATAGAGGTACTGGAGCGGTTCGGGCTTGGAACAGGGTTCACCGCTTGGGTAAAGCTCCTGTACAACGCTCCCATGGCGAGTGTACAGACCAACAATACCAACTCCCAATACTTCCAGCTGCACAGGGGCACCAGACAAGGATGCCCACTGTCCCCGCTGCTGTTCGCACTAGCAATTGAACCGCTAGCAATCGCGCTCAGGGCAGCAAAAAATTGGAGGGGGATCCGAAGGGGAGGTAGAGAGCACAGAGTCTCACTCTATGCGGATGATCTGCTCCTCTATATCTCGGACCCACAAAGCAGCATGGACGGAATCATCGCGCTCCTGAAAGAGTTTGGAGCCTTCTCGGGCTACAAACTCAACATGAGCAAAAGTGAGATCTTCCCAGTACACCCGCAAGGGGGGGGGGGGGGGCAGCACTAAAGGGGCTGCTGTTCAATCAAGCCCGACATAAATTCCGCTACCTGGGGATCCAAATAGCCCATGACTGGAAAGGGATCCACAAATGGAACCTCACCAGCCTGACGGAGGAAGTTAAAAAGGACCTGCAAAGATGGAACACACTCCCGCTCTCCCTCGCGGGGAGAGTTCAGACGATCAAAATGAACGTACTGCCCAGGTTCCTCTTCCTGTTTAGATCCATTCCGATCTACATCCCCAAGGCCTTTTTCAAAGCGCTGGACAAACTCATCATGGCGTTCGTATGGGGGGGTAAAAATGCTAGGATCCCAAAGAAGGTCTTACAAAAAACAAAAACCAGGGGAGGGCTAGCCCTCCCGAATCTACAATTCTACCACTGGGCAGCAACAGCCGAGCGAGTAAGGGGATGGATCCAGGAGCCAGAGGCTGAGTGGGTGCGTGCGGAGGAGGCCTCCTGCATGGGAACCTCCCTCCGGGCCCTCGCCACGGCAGCACTCCCATCCCCACCCAAAAAACACTCCAGCAGCCCAGTGGTGACAGCCACCCTCCAATCCTGGAACCAACTGCGGCAGCAACTTGGCCTGACCAAAATGTCGAACAGGGCTCCCATCTGCAACAACCATAGGTTCACACCAGCACTGACTGACGCCACCTTCAAAAGGTGGAGGCAGGACGGGGGGACACTGACAGTCAGGGACCTATACACGGACGACAGGATCGCAACACTGGACGAACTGACAGAGAAGTTTCAGCTAGCTGGGGGGAACGAGCTACGGTACCTGCAGCTCAAAAACTTCCTACGAAAGGAGACAAGGACGTACCCACAACCGCCACGACAGACACTACTGGAAGACCTACTGGACGCAAGTATCCTAGAGAAAGGGAACTGTAGTGACATGTATGACCGACTGGTAGATAGGGACGACACCGTACTGGACGCAACAAGAAGGAAATGGGAGGACGACCTGGGGATGGAGATAGGGTGGGGACTCTGGAGCGAAGCACTGCATAGGGTCAACTCCACCTCCACGTGCGCAAGGCTCAGCCTGACGCAACTAAAAGTGGTACATAGAGCCCACTTAACAAGAACCCGTATGAGTAGGTTCTTCCCGGAGGTGGAAGACAGATGTGAACGGTGCCAAAGAGGCCCGGCCAACCACGCCCACATGTTCTGGTCTTGCCCCAGACTCGTGGAGTACTGGACAGCCTTCTTCGAGGTTATGTCCAAAGTGGTGGGAGTGAGGGTGGAGCCATGCCCGATAGTGGCGGTCTTCGGGGTTTCAGAACAGCCAGATCTATTCCTGGGGAGGAGGGCGGACGCCCTTGCCTTTGCCTCCCTGATCGCCCGCCGTAGAATCCTGTTTGGCTGGCGGTCAGCAGCACCGCCCAGAGCTGCGGACTGGCTGTCCGACCTCTCGGAATCTCTCCAAATGGAGAAAATCAAATTTGCCATCCGAGGGTCGGACGACGGCTTCCACAGAACGTGGGAGCCATTCATGCAACTGTTCCGGGACCTATTTGTGGCCAATGTACAAGAGGAAGAATAGTCGGGGGAAGGTAGCGGGAGGGGGGGGGGGGGCTACAGGTTCGGGACGGGGGTTCGATGGCTAGCTAAGGCCCCAAACCAAACTAAATAAACATGTTGAGGGGGGGGGGGGGGGGGGGGGGGGGCGCAGTTACTACTACGAAGATGCTTACCTGTAAATATGTATGTTAATTTTTGCGTGTTTGTTTGTTGTTTTTTTTTTGTTCTTTTTCTCTCCTAACAATTTGTAATTTGTTCAACATAAAATATGAAAACTGAATAAAAACATTTATAAAAAAAAAAGCTATTGACCATCTGAACTTAAATCCATCTACCATCTCCACTTCGGAGTCATTTATGTAGATGGGGCGTGTGTCGTACTATGCTTCCTGAAGTCGATGATCACTTCCTTGGTCTTGTCAACATTTAGAGAGAGGTTGTTTTTGGTACACCATGCGACTGAGTGATCTATCTCCCTTCTGCAGTCCGGCTCATCATTGTGATTATGGATTTATGCACAGAAAGCAGACACTGTTGGCTTTCTTGCGCTGTCTGACCATGTTTGAAGACAATAATGAAAAAATGAGTCTTTCTCGAAGTGAATTTTTCCAGATTTATATACACCAAAAATATGAGATTGAGGAAGCAGAGGTTCCTCGTTCAATTAAAATGAAAATGAAATGAAAATCGCTTATTGCCACAAGTAGGTTTCAAATGAAGTTACTGTGAAAAGCTCCTAGTCGCCATATTCCGGCGCCTGTTTGGGGAGGCTGGTACAATTTCCCCCACAAAGGTAGTTACTGATTTATACAGAACTGATGGAAGAACTAAAAATGTGCTGTTTGTACATATGCAAACAATCTTTCTACAGAGAGCAAAGCGAGCATACATTCCCAGCGGTGAGTACCTTACCTTAGCTGCAGTATGACTGTGGTGGAGTGGGTAATGGCAGAGCCCAGGTCACAGTGACATTCCGAGAGTCGGAGCAAAAGGTCACAGGACCTTCGGCTCTATTGACTACCTGGTACGTGTGGAGACTTCGAAGAAAAGGTAACTTACCAAGAAATCGATAAACGGGGGATGGAAATTTTGAGATGTGGACAGTTTTTGTTGTTTTCTGGGTGGCCAGAAGGAACTACCAACACAGAAAGAGCATCAGTTTACTTGAGAAATCTTACGTCGAGCCTCAATTTCTTTTTAATACTAAATAATGATTTAAAATTCAAATAATTAAATATACTTCCCCGAGGGGCATTTTTTTCCCAATAATCCACAATTAAAAAGAAAACCTCTTTCGGAACAATTTTTATTCCAAGCCACTATGAAATCATTGTACGACGACTGTATGGAAAGAGTAATGTGAAGTGCAAAGTGTTTCACAAATCTTTACATAGCTTTCGCAATCTAATGGAGAGGGATGCAGGCGTTAACACTGTGGTGATCGTAGATCTGAGTAGATGCAATACAACTGAGCAAGCACTAGAGGGAGCATGGGGAGCTATAAATACACCGGGACAGGAAGTGAGGACACACTTCAAGGAAGGCAGAACTGGTAGCAGGACACAGACACAAGCAGGCAGCATTTGAGGTAGCCGTAAGTTAAGCTCTGAAGAGAGAACGAATTCACAATAAAGCATCTTCTCCACATTTGAGACTACGAGCTTTATTAAGACACGAGGAACAACACATGGTACCATGAGTGGCTTCAGACGCTTACTACAGGACAACTCAGCTGCAGATACAGAAAGAACAAAATGGCATGGAAATCTCCTACTGGACATTGGAAAGACATCGCTGATTCGAGGATGTGGTATGGATACCCACCTCAGCTGGACACGACTGGCAATGTAAGAAATGTCTGGAAAATGTTTAAACAATTGTTCGATTTATATATCATAGCTAATGATGCAGCAGCAGCCTCAGCCGAAATTAAAATAGCAATGCTCATCGCAGGACATGAAGCTAGGAAAGTATATAATGGATTTAAATACTCAAAAGGTGAAGACAGCAACAGCTTACAAACAATACTAAACAAATTTGAACAGCACGGCATGCTCAGAGGCCAAACTGCACAGAGACTGAGTGATGCAAAACTTAAACAATCAAAATCAGAACAGAAAAGTTTCAGTCAAGAAAAGTACAGATCAAAAAGAAGAAATAACTTGAATTTTTCACAAAGCCAAAATGCTGAAATCCAGTCCAGATCGAAAGAAAAAGGTAACTTACAACTTTCAGAAAGAAAAAACGCTGAAATCCGCGATAAAATGGCGTCGGACCACATTTTGCAGTCTCGGGCAGACAAAGAACTACAAGCTGCGTCTGCGCATGCGCAGGAAACGGAAGTCGCGCATGTGCAGTTCCAACCACCCGTTTATCGTTCTGCGCATGCGCCAGCCGCGCATGCGCAGTTTGAAAAAGTTTGCATTGCTGATCGTTGCGCATGCGCATTGGACACAAAACCGCACAGTGAAGGAAGGCCGATTTGCGCATGCGCAATTGATTCCTACGCATGACGTCACGAGCGTCATGACGTCTAAACATCCAGACCACGCCTACTTAAAAGGGAAATGCCCGAAAATTGAAAACAAGATACTTAAAGCGGTAAAACCAAATTTTCTTGCCTCAGAACACAAAAAAACGCCTGAACTTAAACCAGCAGTTAAAAACAACTCGCACAACACCCTGGAAAAAGCAGTCTGCACCACCCAAAATGAAGAGAACAAAAATAAATCAAAAACAACAAAATATGATTTGTTTTTCGAAGAATACTACTCAGACATGGCTGAGTTATTCGGAAATGCTGATCACAGCATCAGCGACACGGTCGCAAAGCTCAACACGAATCTACTCGTGGTAGATGAATCCAACCAAGGTGATTTGGTTTTCGAAGAATACTACTCAGACATGGCTGAGTTATTCGGATATGCTGATCACAGCATCAGCGACACGGTCGCAAAGCTCAACACGAATCTACTCGTGGTAGATGAATCCAACCAAGATGATTTGGTTTTCGAAGAATACTACTCAGACATGGCTGAGTTATTCGGATATGCTGATCACAGCATCAGCGACACGGTCGCAAAGCTCAACCCGAATCTACTCCTGGTAGATGAATCCAACACCATGGTGCCATGGCAGATCGTCGATACATTGGATGACGGCAATACCCTAGACGAAGATGACGCCACACAGAGAGCACAGAAAGACTCCACAGAGTGAGCGATGACAGGCTCCACAGTGCGAGGGATGAAAGACTCCAAAAGGGGAGCAAGCAAACACTCCCTGGCGAACACCATGCATGAACAAGACCATGAAGGTCAACCCGCTGTATCTGAGCAACCGCAAGCAGACTATGAAAGTCTACCAAGCTCACATAAACAAGAAAAAGACAATGTACATCTACCCACTGCATGCGAAAACAGTGACAAGGTGATCACACTCGACGTACAGGATCACAGCGAGACTGACAGTTCTCAGCTTGTCTGTACAGAAGCACAGAGTCGGGCCACCCAAGAGTCCAGAGAGACAATGCCAATAGAAACCATGCAGATTTTGACTCCAGAGGAGGAGCACCAAGAGTCCAGAGAGACAACATCAACAGAAACCATGAAGATTTTGACTCCAGAAGAGGAGCGCCAAGAGTCCAGAGAGACCACGTCAAGTGAAATCATGCAGATTTTGACTCCAGAAGAGGAGCGCCAAGAGTCCAGAGACACCACGTCAATTGTAATCATGAAGATTTTGACTCCAGAAGAGGAGCGCCAAGAGTCCAGAGACACCACGTCAATTGTAATAATGAAGATTTTGACTCTGGAAGAGGAGCACCAAGAATCCAGAGAGACCGCGTCAAATGAAATCGCGAAGAATTTGACTACAGAAGAGGAGCACCAAGAAAGCAAAGACGACGAATCAAATCCACAACAAATGACTGATGTCACCAGCATCAATGCAACGTCAGATCAGTCTCACAATTCTCGAGATGAAACGTTCAATTCAACAGATTCCACAAAGGACACTCGCACCAATAACTGTGACAATGACTCAAATTATCCACATGGGACACTCATTGAGCATAACAAGAAAAACAAAAGCCAAAAGAAGCACAGCAGAAACGAGAACAACAACAGCAAGAACAAAAGCAACATGAAGCGCGACAAGAACAACACCAATCGCAAGAAGCACTGCAGAAACAAGAACAACAACAGCACCAACAAAAACTACAAGCACAACGACAAAAACTACAAGAAGAACAACAAAACCAACAAGAAGCATAACAAAGATAGCGACAACAACAAAGACAGAAACGACAAAAACAGTAACAAGAACGGCAACAAAAACAACAAAGACAGGAACAAAGATAGCGACAACAACAAAGACAGAAACGACAAAAACAGCAACAAGAACGGCAACGAAAACAACAAAGACAGGAACGACAGAAACAACAGCAATGAAACAACGACTTGTACAAAATGGTACAACTCTGCACATAAAGGACAATGCCACAGCACACTGCAAAACAACGACAAGACTACAAACATTCCATGGGATGACAATGAATCGCACAAACTCACATCTGCTCCAGAACAAGCAAGCACACCAGCTTTCAAGGCAGATGACATAATAAATCAATACCACAAGCACCGAAAAAAAGTCCATGTCAGTCAACATCAGTGGTTCGACCATGCAAACACCTCGGGATGACGCTTTGGTTACTTAAAATAACAAGGAACACCAACAACATTTACAACAGAGTTGCAATATCAATATCACCACGTCAACAACAACAAAAGAAAAAACTCTGAACAAATTCATCAAGTTTGGACTCATGTTTTTATTAAGATTGGACTCATAAATATAAATTGGCTTTGTAAAATATGCAATAGCACCATTACTTGTATAGATACTCATATCATAAGTAACTGTTTTGTACAATTTTCTTAACGATGTACAGAAAATATGTAATGAAAAAAGGGGTGACGTGGTGATCGTAGATCTGAGTAGGTGCAATACAACTGAGCAAGCACTAGAGGGAGCATGGGGGAGCTATAAATACACCGGGACAGGAAGTGAGGACACACTTCACGGAAGGCAGAACTGGTAGCAGGACACAGACACAAGCAGGCAGCATTTGAGGTAGCCGTAAGTTAAGCTCTGAAGAGAGAACGAATTCACAATAAAGCATCTTCTCCACATTTGAGACTACGAGCTTTATTAAGACACGAGGAACAACACAAACACGTGACATGTTCTGTCTCTATTTTTCCTCAGATGTGCCACCTTTTGCAGTATTTGTGTGACTGTCAGCTCCGCCATCGGATTGAAGCCATTGTCGCCTTTTCAGACGATTTTGTGTTGAAACTTCAGGACAACCAAAGGTTCCGATATAACGAAGTGATGCAGGCGTTAAACATGTCCGCCGCATTGACTGCCAGGAAAACGAAAGAATTCCGATCACCTCCACAGGAGCAGGTTAGAGAAACAGATGGACAGGATAGTTACTTACTAACATTATACATCCCAATTTTTTTACGAGCCCCTTCATTGATGATGTCTTTAAGGAATCTTATTGAATTGCTTGATGATTTTTAAAAGTTTGACAATGTTTTAACCTCTGTGTTTGAATAAATATGTGATGTTTTTTATGCTTTTAATTTTGAATTTTCAAAATATGTGGATTATTCCTCAATTGAATAGGAACTGAATAAAGACTCCATCCTTTCTATTTTCTTCTTACACATTTTAATACTTTACTAGATAAGACAGCTTACAGTATTGCTGGGCTGTTGTATCAATGTTGAGTAAATGATAAGCGACTAATTCAAAACTTGTTTAGTGGTCATACTCTTGAACCCTGCTGGTGGATTCATGGAAAAATCTCGCAGCACTATTTGAAAAAGAGCAACAAAGTTATCTTGGTGTCTTAGACGTTATTTGGTTCCCATTAATAAAAATCTGTTGAATCTTATCGCAATCTCAAGACAGGGGAGTTCTCCCCAGTGACCTGACTAATATTAATTCTTCAAACATGAATAAGGGACACTTAGGGCTCAATTTGAATCAGGACGTTAAGGCCGTCCACAAGGGCAAGAGGTGGGAATGCAGCAGTGTCCACCCCCTCCCAACAACCCACCCCTGCCTCCAAACTCTCCGCCGGGGACGCATTAAATTGTGCCCCAGGTGATCATTGGGGGATCAAAGTGCAAAATTATTTTCTGCTTGACATTTCTGAAATTTCTAATTCAACGTTTGCTAGGGGTTGGGAAGATGTAGACTTAAATTTTCCTTCCTGTTTTTGAACAGCCTATGAACAATAACTTACCTAAAGTTGCTTCCCTTCTGGAGTTTGTCACTGAAAGTCAGATCATGGGATCTGGCTGCATTATGCTAGTGACATGCATGAGGATTAAAAAAAACAATGCACACTCATCTCATGATCTGCTCGGGGCAGGAAGAATTCTTGTCTTTGAAGGTGATAAACAGGCGAAGATTGTTTTTTATTGGGTGTTCGTTTGTGAAAGCCTGTAAAGAACAATTTAAAGGTTTTTACATATGCCAAACAGCCTACACCATATTGCCTATGGTGTATGAAACACGTATCTGCAGATTCAAAAAACATTTTCACATCCTTTCCAAACTAACAGACTATTTTAAGAATAGCATGACGCCTCGAGTGTGAAACCCAGTATTTACACCCTTCATAACCAGCGGAAAATCTTGAGGATTTCTGCACGTTCCCAACGCAAACGAGTCCCAAGATTGTTTCAAATAGGGAAAGATTTAGAGGTGTGAATGCATTTATGGCATTTTTAAAAACTGTGCCTCTTCACTGAAAGAGTGAACTTGTGATATTGGTTATATCCTGACAGTCCAACAGCTTAGTTATAAGATTAATGAATTTGTTCTATTTTCAGATTAACATGTTGCTGAGCTTCAAAAATGACAGGCGTGAGTGTCCATGTCCTTTAGATGTCCGTGAAGAACTGTTGGATTTCCACGAAGACCTCATGGCACATTGTGGTCAGTTTGACATACTGGGAAAAAAAAATTTGTATCCCGCTGGAGGCAGGGTGGGAGACAGGAGGACTGGAAAAATGGTGTCGGAGAGTGGCGTGCCGCTTTTTCGGCATGTTCCCACATCCGACCCATTTTGGTAGAGGGAGGTTGGAGAATGGGTGGCCTATTAAGGCAATTAAGAGACAAATTGAGGCTAAGATTCCGAGATGGAATGGCAACAGACCGGGCTGGAGGGAGCGGGACAATACTCCAGCTTCGTTTTAAACCTCCACCTCCCTGTAGCTGACAGATATTTTTCTTTTTCAATTTTTAAAAAAATCTTCAGAATGCATCACTAACCTAATGCTCCCTCTCTTTCAATTTAAAAAAAAACATATTTGTTCCTGGGATATGGGCATCACTAGCTTGGCCAGCATTCATTTCCCTACGAAGGAGTTGGTGAGCCTCCTTCTTGAACCTCTGCAGTCCACCTGGTGTAGGTACATCCACAGTGCTGTTGGGGGTGGAGTTCCAGAATTTTAACCGAAAAACAATGATACAGTTCCAAGTCAGGATGATGTGTGGCTTGGAGGGGAACTTGCAGGTGGTGGTTTCAAAGATTTCATAGAATCCCTACAGTGCAGAAGGAGGCTATTTGGCCCATCATGTCTGCACGGCCCCTCCGAAAGTGCACCCTATCTAGGCCCACTCCCCCACCATATCCTCGTACCCCCACCTAACCTGCACATCTTTGGACACTGAGGGGCAACTTATCATGGCCAGGCCATGTTAGAACATAGAACATAGAACAGTACAGCACAGAACAGGCCCTTCGGCCCTCGATGTTGTGCCGAGCAATGATCACCCCACTTAAACCCACATACCCGTAACCCAACAATCCCCCCATTAACCTTACACTACGGGCAATTTAGCATGGCCAATCCACCTAACCCGCACATCTTTGGACTGTGGGAGGAAACCGGAGCACCTGGAGGAAATCCACACAGACATGGGAAGAACGTGCAAACTCCACACAGAACAGTGGAGTCCCATTCATCTGCTGCCCTTGTCTTTCCAGGCGGTCAAGGTTTCAGGTTTGGAAGGTGTTGTCAAGGAGCCTTGGTGAGTTGTTGCAGTGCCTCTTGTTGATGGAACACACGGCTGCCGCTGTTCATCAGTGGTGCAGGGAGTGAATGTTTACTATGGTGGATGGGGCGCCAGATAAGCTGGCACTTTGTCCTCGATGGGTTTGAGCATCTTGCTGTTGTTGGTGCTGCACTCATCCAGACAAGTGGAGAGTATTCCTGACGTGTGCCTTGTAGATGGTGGACAGGTTTTGGGGGGGGGTGGGGGGTCAGGAGGTGAGTTACTTGCCACATAATTCCTAGTCTGACCTGTTCTTGTAGTCACAATATTTACATGGCTCGTCCAGTTCAGTTTCTGGTCAATACTCCCAGGACCTTGAAAGTGGCATATTTAGTGATGAATGTCAAGGAGAGATGTTTAGATTCTCTCTTGTTGGAGATATGTATTGCCTGATACTTGTGAGGTGTGACTGTGACTTGCCACTTATCAACTCAAGTCTGAATATTGTCTGGTTCTTGCTGAATATGAACTTGGACAGCTTCAATACCTGAGGAGTCATGAATAGTGCTGAACATGGTGCAGTCATCTGTGAACACTTCTGACCTTATGATGGGGGGAAGATCAATGATGAAGCAGCTGAAGATGGTTGGGCTAGGACACTACCCTGAGAAACTCCTGAAGTGACATCCTGAGACTGAGATGATTGTCCTCCAACCATTACAACCATGTTCCTATGTGCCAGGTATGACATTAACCAGCAAAGAGTGTTCCTCCTGATTCCCATTGGTTCCAGTTTTGCTGGGGCTCCTTGATGCCATACTCTGTCAAATCCTGCTTTGATGTAAAGGGCAGTCACTCATACCTCATTCTGGAGTTCAGCTCTTCTGTCCATGTTTGAACCAAGGCTGTAATGAGGTCAGGAGCTGAGAGACCCTGACAGAACCCAAACTGAGCATCTATGAGCAGGTTATTGTTGAGGATGTGCTGGTTGATGAGCCATCAATTGCACGAGAGACGAGTTGCTATACAAAAGTTAGGCTTTAATAAGCTAGAACTTAACCCTGCGGTTGACTACAATAAAATGGACGACCACTGGGCGTTCCGACTATTTATACCTCGGTATGGAGGCGTGGTTAACTCAGCCTCTCGACCAATCGGAGAGCCGTCACATGACTGGTCTCAACCAATCGGTCGAGAGGCACATGACCGACCAGGGCCAATGGTAAGCCGGTGTTCTGCACCAATGGCTGACAGCTATGCAAATCATACCACCACATTGGTTGAGAGCACCGTTGACGACACTGTCCATTACTTTACTGATGATGAGAGTAGACCGATGGGGCGATCATTGGCCAGGTTGGACTCGTCCTGCTTTCTGTAGACAGGACAAACCTGGGCAACTTTCCATATTGCCAAATAGATGCCAGTGTTGTAGCTGTACTGGAACACCTTGTATAGTGGTGCGGAAAGTTCTGGAGCACAAGTCCTCAGTACCATTGCAAGAATGTTGTCAGGGTCTATAACCTCTGCAGAATCGAGTGCTTTCTGCCGTTTATTGATACCATGTGGAGTGAATTGAATTGGCTGAAATCTGTGATGCTGGAGACCTCCGGAGGAGACCGAGATGGATCATCGGCAATTCTTGCTGATGATTGTTGCCGATGCCTCATCCTTCTCTTTTTCTGATGTGCTGGACTTCCCCATCATTGAGGATGGGGAAGTTTGTGGAGCTGCCTCCTTCAGTGAGTTGTTTAATTTTCCACTATCGTTCATGATTGAATGTGGCAGGTCTGCAGAGCTTAGGTCTTATCTGTTGGTTGTGGGATTGCTTCACTCTGTCTATTACTTGCTCCTTATACTGCTTGGCATGCAAGTAGACCTGTGTTGGTCTAACTACTTGGTCCACAGCCTTAGGTGCTTTGACGTTTCAAGTGCTCACCTAAATGCTTATTAAATGTGCGGTAAATGCCATGGTGGGATTTGAACCATTATCGCTAGACCATTAGCCTGGGCCTCTGGATTACTAGTCCAGTGACATTACCAATACACCATCAACTCTGTGTTGCTCCTGGCATGCTGTCCTGCACTCTTTATTAAACCAGGGTTGATACCCTGATTTGATGGTATGATAGATTTGGGGATATGCTGAGCCATGAGGTTACAGCTTGTGGTTGTATTCAGTTCTTCCGCTGCTGATGGACCACAGCATCTTATGTATGTGCAGCTTCAACTAAAGTTATTATTAAATACAGTAAAACCATCATTCCCTCTTAAATGATCCCAAACACTACTAAATAATCCTAAGATTCTCAATACCACCTGTGCCGATGGACTCAGTCGATTCTCTCTAGTTCGATTTCCTCAGGACCTTCTTCCGAAAGTGGGTCTCGCACACTGCTTCCTTTCATCTCTGGTCAGTCGTCCAATCTTCTCGATTAACTCTGCGTCAAGTCTTCACTGGGGAGGGTTCCGATGGTCTCAATCTTTATTCCCATCCTCTCACCTTGCCAGAAAGTTCTCTGGCCCTCAGCCAGTGAGGTCTCGGGGCGGGAGTCTTAATACCCAATGGTGTTGCTGCTTGCAACTCTGCAGGGCAGCAGGAACCCACCCAAGGGTCCATCTCTAGGTGTATTGTTCACACATAACCTCTTTCCGTGTATGGTAATGGTGGGGAAACTGGGTGCCCGAATGTCTAGCTCTATCTTGGTAATCCAAAACAATCGATTCATATGAATAGGGCCGATTATCTCTTGATTGGTTATTGACAGGGCGGGCCCAGGCATGTCCTGGCAATTTGTCTGTTCAGGTTGGTCTGGAGCTGACTGCGGTTTAATTAAAAATGTCCAATTCTTAATTTAAAATGTCAGATTTTATATTGAGCCTATAATTCAGGCTGCCGTCCATTTGCCACAGATGCATCTGCAAAAGGTAGATTGCTGGGAACAAGGTCAAATATGATTTTCCCTCTGTTGATTCCCTCAACGTCTGCCAAAGATTCCATACAGCAGCTACATCCTTTGGGACTCAGCCAGCTGGGTCAGTGGTGGTGTTACGGAGTCACTCTTGGTGATGGATGTTGAATTTACCCTTGCAGAGTACATTCTCTACCATTGTCATCCTCAGTGCTGTTCCAATATGGAGGAGTACTGATTCATCAGCCCAGGGTTTAGCTCACTGGGCTAAATTGCTGGCTTTTAAAGCGGACCAAGCAGGCCAGCAGCACGGTTCAATTCCCGTACCAGCCTCCCCAGACAGGCGCCGGAATGTGGCGACTAGGGGCTTTTCACAGTAACTTCATTGAAGCCTACTCGTGACAATAAGCGATTTTCATTTTTTCATTTTTTCAGGTGGTAATAGCAGGAGGTTTCCATGTTTGACTTGATGCTATAAAACGTCATGGGATCTGGAGTCAATGTTTAGGCCTCCGAGGGAAATTCCTTCCTGACTGTAAAACTCTGTGCCGCCATGTCAGCTGTATATGCCCTGTTGGTAGAACTCATGGATGGCGAAGGCAGTGTCTGTGAGATTAAGCATGATTCAGCAGACTGAAGTTAAAGTCCACCGAATGGCACCTTTAGTGGGGTGCTGCTTGGCGGCTGCAGTGCTGAGAAACATCCCATTATCTAGTGGCGCTTTGCTGTTTTATATGGTCTCAGGGGGTTTCTCCTACCGAGGCTGCAGAGAAGGATTTCCTGCTGGCGAGCTGATCTTAGCAACAGGAAAGGCTCCTTGCCATTTTGTCTGGCAGCCCCAATCTTTCTCTCGCTCTCTCTCTTCTCCCCCCCCCCCCCCCCCAACACACACACACACACACCTGCCACTTTCAGGCTCCACCTGTTTTGAATCCCCCCCCCCCTTCACCCACCAACCTTGGGGAGGCCGCTGGGAACCTTCCCTCACATCCCCTTTACTTGGCAAGGCCCCCAGGCCTGACACCTGGCATCCATCCACCATGACACTGCCCCAGCAGCCTGGCAGTGCCACCTCGGCACCCTGTCAGTGCCAAGGTGGCACTTCCAGGGTGTCAGGCTGGCTTTGCCCAGGTGCCATCTTGACCACCCGGGAGTCTCCAATGGCCTGGGTGACGCTCTCTCCTCAGGTGCTCTTATGACTGTTCCATGTTTATATGGACCAGCTCTAAACGGCACCCTGGTGACGCCCCCCAGGTGCAGCCGGTGAGTTTCAGGCATCGGGTGAATCCGGCGTCCGAGTATTTAAATGAGCAATCCGGATGATTTAGACATTCAGATCTGGATCTTGCCCCTACTGGGCGAGATTCAGATCGCCCCAGGCGGCGCAAGTCGGGTGACTTGCGATCGGGACTGCGTCCGGCGTGGAACTTGGTTTGGGGCTGGCAAGCAATTCACCTGTTGCGCCTGGCACAACGGGGTGGTTGAATCACACCCATTGTCTTCAAGGCATGTTTCTGTGAGTATGGCGATGTCAGCCTGTTGCTTGAGTAGTATGTGGGATAGTTCTCGATTTTAGAACAAGCCTTCCAAAGATAGTACGATGATCTTCGATCCTGCTGCCTCCATCAGCAGTTCTCTCATCTGATGGCACCTAAATTAATTGTCTCCGCATTAAACCATGCTATTATATAGAAATCTTTTACACATTGGCACTAAATGTCATAGAAAATTGATGGGGCCTCACGGTAGCATGGTGGTTAGCATCAATGCTTCACAGCTCCAGGGTCCCAGGTTCGATTCCCGGCTGGGTCACTGTCTGTGTGGAGTCTGCACGTCCTCCCTGTGTGTGCGTGGGTTTCCTCCGGGTGCTCCGGTTTCCTCCCACAGTCCAAAGATGTGCGGGTTAGGTGGATTGGCCATGCTAAATTGCCCGTAGTGTAAGGTTAGTGTAAGGGGGATTGTTGGGTTACGGGTATACGGGTTACGGGTATACGGGTTACGTGGGTTTAAGTAGGGTGATCATTGCTCGGCACAACATCGAGGGCCGAAGGGCCTGTTCTGTGCTGTACTGTTCTATTGTAAAATATGCATTAAAACCGCAAGGAGTACTGTGAATCATCAATGATTTTTTTGAAGGGCGTGGTGCTGTGATGAGAGTCAATTTGTCATTGCAAGTCTTTGAAAAAGAAAACGTCATGGTTGAATTTTAAAATTCAAGTGTGAAAATCGCAAATATTTATCATCCAATGTATTCGATTTCTCACAGAACAATACTTAGGTATGGATTATACGTTCCTCTGCTGGGCATTTGAAGGTTGTTGGGGGTGGGGGGAATGTAAAATCTAATGGACACTGTGTCTACCACCTACCCACCAGCTGCTGCCTGTACCGCAATTAAAAGGGGGATGGAGGTCGCTCCCTTGGGGCTATTGAGGTCCTTAAATGACCAATCAATATCCATAGAGAGGGAAGGCCCACACCAATCTGAAACTTTTCCTGCACAGATTGGTATCGGGCAAGGAGGGGACCTTTGTGGGTCCTCTGACTCCATTGGATGCATCACACCTACAAGATCATCCACTGCCTATAACCCCCTCCCCCTAGAATCTCGAGCCTGGCTCCAACTCCCTTCACCCCTTTGCCAGTAGCTGAAAACTTGGCCCCAGCAAGACCTCGGACAATGGACTTACTTGAGCTGCCCTGTGTGGTGGACTGCCTGTAATCGCAGTGGAGTCCGCTGCACCGCATCCGAATGGCTGACAGCTCTCTATTGTGGGCCTCTCTTTTAAAATGGTGCCAGCGACACTGCTGTTGTTAATAGAGTGTAATATTGACCACACTTACAGACCATTACTCCGCAAACAAAGGGTGTGAAAAACATCCTCCGTGAAACTGATCTGCCTACATGCAGTTAATACTTTGCTAATCTGTCAATGTTAATGGCAACACCAACTGCATGTTCTGCTTCAAGTCACTCGCTATCCTGACTTGGAAATATATGGCGTTCCTTCACTGTCGCTGTGCCAAAATCCCAGAATTCCCTCCCTAACAGCGCAGTGGGTGTACCTACACCTCAGGGACTGCAGTGGATCAAGAAGGTAGCTCAACACCACCTCCCCAAGGGCAATTGTGAATGGGCAATAGATGCTGGCCTACCCAACGATATTCCTGAACGAATACATTTTTAAAAATTATCAATTTATTGATACATCTCAACTTTCCTTACATCAGGTGAACTTAAGAAATGAAAATAAAAATCTGAAATGAGGTGACATCTCATTAATTAAAGTGACCATGTTATGCTGGAAGATTTTACAAGCTGGTTATTGATAGGATAAAGACATTTTATTGACGAGTTTTAATCTTCACGATTTCTTCCTCCAGGAAGTTAAATAGCAATTTTAAAATGAGTCACTTGAAAGCAACTTCACAAAGGGAGCTCCCCACTCTGACCTGTTTCCCAGTGCTGTTAATTTGAATAAGACTTCAGATGCTAAAAAGCAGTTACATTTCTTGTTTCAGGCATTGAACTGGAGGAAGAAGAAGCAAATAATGATGACAGTGACTCCACCATCAGGGGTCGACTTATGAACCTGGTGGAAAAAGTGGCGTACTTAAAGAAAAAACAGAAAGAGAATCCAGTGGAGCAGGAGGCAAAGAAACCTAGTTAGTATTTATTTCTGTATATTAGAAGTGATTTCCTTTAGATTCAGTGATCCCAGATCGTGACTCCCCCTTTTAATGCACACTGTATGACTCCTCTTTTTAAATACCCTAGAAATTCTGAATCCTTCTCACTGTGCTTTCAGAAATGGATTTTCTTCAGCAAGGTTTGGAACAATTGGGTTTCGGTAACAATGCTACAAATAGAGACATGCTGTCAAAGCTTTTTGTCTTGCACTCAACAGGACAATGTACCGGAATACCAACTTATAGAGGGAACAACAATTTATACCACATTTATATTGCTCCCTTTACAATTTTGTATTCTTGTGAATTATCCTGATGAGTGCAAGATGAAAAGCTTCAACAGCCTTTCTCTTTGTTCAGCATTACTCAGGTTCTGTGTGACCAAACGATGAAGAACAATGTGTTGTTAAATCTGATACAAAAACAAAATACTGCAAATGTTGGAAATCTGAAATAAGAGCAGAAAATGCTGGAAATGTTCAGCAGGTCAGGTAGCACATGCAAAGCGAGAAATAGACTGATTGACCTGAATTTTACACTCTTCCTCCCCCCAATCCCCCCCCCCCCCCCCCCCCCCCCCAGAAAGTTTTGCGGTAGGGGGATGTGGGATGTGATTTCCTGGACCCTGCCTTCCCCGATCCGGAAGCAATTTTATGATGGGAGAGGCAGGGCTTTGGGGCAGGGGGGTGCAGGGCAAGGAACGACTTAAGGGCCTTTTCCTGCCCAGCATCAATTTTTAGGTGGATGGTTGATCGTGGGGGGAATAGAAAACATTTGAAACCAATGCATTGGGCAGGAAAGCAGGGGGTAGAGGTGCCGCCACTAATTAGAAGCCCCTTTCTGATGGTGGTCACCATTCAGTGAAGGCCAGGAGACCATTGGATCATCACCAGGACCCCAGTCGTCCCCATTGCGACCATCCCCCACAGGTTTTCTCTATCCTTACCTCGCCAGACCCCAAATGCTTACCTGACCCCCCACGTCCCAAAACTTAGCCCTCGGCACATCACTGCAGCACTGTGCCTGGAAGGCCTGGAGAGATGCCTGACAACTGATTGGGCGTCAGGATTGCCTGCTGCCAATCAATGCTCGTTAAGAGTATAAAAATCCAGCAGGCCTGTTGGCTTGATAGGGATCGGTTTCCCCGAGACTCTTCAGATGGCGAGAGCTGACCCCCCCCCCCCCCCCCCCCAAAACCGGGAAATTTAGTCCAGTGTTTATGGTCATAAAACTTGCATTAAAAAGTTGTGAGATTAGAAAATTGAATTGTAGGATACTGAGTGCATTAAGATCTGATCAATCATTTGCAGTATTGGGAAAACAGTGTTCCCCCCCCCCCCCAGGCTTACATGATGCAAGCAAACTCTGTAAGCGGAAAGTCAAAATAGGCAAAATATTTACATTTTGCATCTAACAGCATTAATTCACCATTACTTGTACCCGTGGCAATAAATGTGAGTACACCATAGAAATTTGAATACGCTGTCAGAATATTTCAAACCCGTACATTGAAGTGACTGTCAGATTTTGATTTTTATCTTAGCCACTCTGCAACAGTTGATTTCTGAGACCATGGTACGGTGGGCCCAGGAGTCAGTGATCGAAGACCCAGAGCTGGTTAGGGCCATGTTTGTGCTTTTACACCGGCAGTATGATGGCATTGGTGAGCTTGTTCGTGCTTTACCCAAGACATATACAATAAACGGAGTGTCCGTGGAGGACACGATAAACTTACTTGCTTCCCTGGGCCAGATCAGATCTCTTCTGAGTGTCAGAATGGGTAAAGAAGAGGAAAAGTTGATGATCCGTGGGCTGGGGTGAGTAAGCAAAATGTAACCTTAACCTTTGTGTAGCTCAAGGGATTTCACAATGTTATGTGAGCATTGTTGGATATTTACGTTCATACTCAGCTGAATCGCTTTTCAAATGTTAGTGACCTTCTTTCAAACTTGACAACAGGTTTTAACATAATCTGTTATACACTTGGGATAATATATGAATGACTGACAATTTTGTTTGAAATTCGTCCCTCAAGTACATTTGAGGTGGAGTTGTTAAATCATTTACGTTCGTGAGTTCATGCCTCCAAAATCTAATAGAGAGAACAATTTGAGACAAATGGGTTGCTCTTGTCTACCCATCATCCCACGGTATAATTGCAAGACCTATCTTTTGGAGGATTTTGAACAAATTATTATTTTTAATAGACTTAAACTTGACACCGTTTACCACAGAATGTTTCCGTCAATTATAACCAGATTTGGCTTGAAGGGCCGAATGGACTACTTAGGCTCCCAGTTTCTGTGAGTGGGATTTTCTGCGCAACCCGCTGCGTGTTCTGCGGCGGTGGTCAGCCATTGTCCGGCGGCGGGATCTTCTGATCCTGCCATTGCCAACGGGGTTTCCCATTGAATGCATCCCCCGCCACCAGGAATCTTGTGGCGGAGGTGCTCCGTTGGCAGGACCGGAATATCCGGCTGGCCTGAACGGCCGTAAAATTCCACCCAATGTTTCTAAATACGACCATTGGGGAACTGATGGGAATGCTGCTTTTACAACCTGCCTGAATTTACTCTCCATTGAATTTAACCGTTGCAATATTAGGCAGGCGTAAGACCAGTGACCTACCCGATCCTATGGGTCTCTCACCCAGCGAATTAAGTTACCCCCATTAGGCTTCACAGCTCTGGAGGGTATGAAGGAATTGAGAAAATTGCTTCAGTAAACGGCTCTTGGAAATGAGTACGACTCTCCTCCAAAAACTGGCTCTGAAAATCTTTGGTTTGTGATGGAAACACCTACGAGCCTCCTCAACATGAGGCCTGAGCATTATTTCAATTGCTCTGATCTGTTCCTCAAAGGAAATGCACGGGAAATCAGGGTGGGAGCTGGATTTCACCAAGGGATCTGAAAAAAAAAATCGCTAGCCTGAGGTTTCTCGAACGGCAGTGGTGACTTCTCCAGGGGGTGGACTTAGCCAGGGGAAATCGGCAATGTCCCGGGCTGCTGGAGGCTGGGCTTGGGGCAGGGCCTTGGGGTGGTCAGGAAAGGGGTTGGCTAATCTTGATTCCGTGGAATTCCAGATCATTGTAGAAGGATTTGGAAAACCCACCCTCGTGCCTGAAATGCCCCTCGTTCAAATGGCAGAAAATGAGAATGCGGCATGAAATCCCAACCGTCATGCCTGACTTGGGGTTACCTTCCATTTCTCTTTTACTTTGGAATTTATTTTAAGCTATAATTTTATTGCAGTTTTGATTTCAGCATGTTAACCAATATCAGGCAAAATTGATTTAAGTTCAAAGGATCAAAGTGCCTTAATCTAATAAATGGAATATAGATAAAATTTAAAGGTCAGGCTTAAATATTCCAAAAAATGAACAGTTAAGTAATATAGATTTGTTAATCGAATAATCAGAGCAATTAATGAAAGCCATTAATAAACATTTTTGCCCAATAAATGTTTTATTTTAACTTCCCCCTTTCACATAGGGATATAATGAATAACAAAGTGTTTTACCAACACCCAAACCTAATGAGGGCTCTGGGGATGCACGAGACAGTGATGGAAGTGATGGTGAATGTGCTCGGAGGTGGAGAGTCGAAGGTAAATGGGCCTGGATTTGTACAGCATTAATATAAATTGTCATAGTATCTCAAACTTGTGCATGTTTTATTTCCTGAATGTATCATCCCAATAAGTAATTTAAGAGAGAATTGATTATTTTAAGTACAATTTAATATTAATTCCTCCTTACAGCTATCCGTATTTCTTGTAGAGATCATATTAATGAGTTTTAGTTTAAATTTACCCAGGTCGAAGAGTGGGTTGTGAACTCTCAATATCTTGTCATCTTTTAAGCTAGTGCCAGCACCATTTTACACTCTTCATAGAATCCCTACAGTGCAGAAGTATCGAGTCTGCACCGACACTTCAAAAGACCACCCTACCTAGGCCCCACGCCCCACTCCCCACCCCATTCCTGCAACCCCATCCAAATGGGGCAATTTAGCATGACCAAGCTACCTGACCTGCACATCTTTCGACTTTCTTTGGAGGAAACCAGAGCATCCGGACTAAACCCAGGCAGACATGGGGAGAATGTGCAAACACCACACAGACAGCCACCCAAGGTCGGAATCGAACCAGAGTCCCTGGTGCTGTGAGGCAGCAGTGCTAACCACTTCAGAGCTAAAGCCAGGAAATTCCTTTGATAAGTACATATTCTCATAACAAGGTGACAAATATAATAGTTTTTAAAATTAAATGTGCATTTTGGTGTAAATTAAAGGGGCATGGAGGTACCAATTATTTTCCACAGTTTTTTCGATCTGAGTTGGTTTTACTACTGGACAGGAAGATCGCAGAATGGAACCGTGGCTCAAAAGACTGTAACGTTTACTTTTTTAGAAGAAGAAGGTTTTGGTTTGACTATAATACAAAGCTTCTTCGCTCCCACTTATCTTCGCAAATGTACACAGATCTTATGGATAACACAGGTTACAAAATATATCTTATGCTATAGCATTTTCAGTAAACGCACAGTCCCTCTAATCCAACAGGCTAACTGTGGTCAGACAGCATCCCACTCTGAAACAAAATGGCAGATGACACTCAATCAGTCTTCGATGGATTTCTCCTCAAATTGTCCCCAAATGATTGTCACAAGAATGTTTCCAAATCCCCTCTCAAAAAGATACACTTTAAAATCTTCTTGTACACAATGTTTTCATCAGCTGTTTTCATCAAGGATCTACCTCCAGGTTTCCCAACTATCCTTTCAGACAGTGCTTCTTCGCCACTTTTTTTGCAATGATCTGCGTCCAGGTTTTCCAACTCTCCTTTCAGTATACCTTTGCTTTAATGTTTCTAAGCCTTTACACAAACTCGCAGAGATCCAGACCACTAATTGCTTCACAATTACTTCAACTATCGCTTCACAGGCTTCTGTAAAATATCATAAACCTTAGTATCACTTCATGTATTCTATTATATACCCAACTGTGACCCGGTAGCACAGTAGTTAGCGCTGTGGCTCCACAGCTCCAGGGTCCCATTCTGGCACCTGTTCGGGTACACAGAGGGAGAATTCAGAATGTCCAAATTACCTAGCAGCACGTCTTTCGAGACTTGTGGGAGGAAAACGGAGCACCCAGAGGAAACCCATGCAGACAGGGGAAGAACGTGCAGACTTCACACAGAGGTCCCAAGTTCGATCCCGGCTCTGGGTCACTGTCAGTGTGGAGTTTACACATTTACACATTCACCCCCACAACCCAAAGATGTGCAGGCTAGGTGGATTGGCCACGCTAAATGGCCCCTTAATTGGAAGAAATGAATTGGGTACTCTAAATTTATTTTTAAAAATTATTATTACTATACTGCCTTTACACATATGACTGTGTGACAAAATTCGACTCCAACTCCATCTACAAGTTTGCTGATGACATGACCGTAGTGACTCAGATCTAAAACACTGATGAATCAGAGTACAGGAGGGAGATAAAGAACCTAGTGGCATAGTTGAATGACAACCGTCTCTCCCTCAATGTGAGCAAAACTAAGGAGCTGGTCATTGACTTCAGGAAGCGAAGTGTCGTACACACCCCTGCCTGCATCAATGGTGCCGAGTTGGAGATGGTTGACAGCTTCAAATTCCTAGGTGTGCACATCACCAACAATCTGTCCTGGTCCACCCACATCGACGCTGCGACCAAGGAAGCACAGCATCACCTATACTTCCTCAGGAAACTAAGGAAACTCGATATGTCCACATTGATTCTTACCAGTTTCTACAGTGAGCCATAGAAAGCATCCTATCAGGCTGCATCATAGCCTGGTATGGCAACTGCTCGGCCCAAGACTGTAAGAAACTACAGAAAGTCGTAAACACATCCCAGTCCATCACACAAACCCGCCTCCCATCCATTGACTCTGTCTACACCTCCTGCTGCCTCGGGAAAGCAGGCAGCATAATCAAAGACCCCTACCAGCTGGGCTAACCTCCTCCAGGGCAGAAGATACAAAAATCGGAGAACACGTACTAACAGATTCAAAAACAGCTTCTTCCCCACTGTTACCAGACTCCTGAATGGCCCTTTTATGGACTGAACTGTTCTCCCCACGTATCCTCTTTACTGTGTAGCACTACACTCCATCTTCTCACCCGATGTCTATGCCTATGTGTTTAAATTGTGTATCTATTGTATGTCCTACGTTTTTCATGTATGGAATGATCTGCCTGGACTGTAAGTAGAACAATAATTTTCACTGTACCTGGGTACACGTGACAATAAATCTAAACCTATATCCTTGCCTTCTTACTCGCCACCTTCTTCTCCGCTCAGTCTGTCACTTCAATGAACAGTGCCCTGTTCCAATTCCAGGTTCCTCTTTTCCTTTAACTTCAGACCTTCTGGAAACTCCTCTTCATTCCTCTAGTTTCCTTAACTAGCTGTTCTTTACATTTCTGGCACTTGCTATCTCGGCCTTTACTGCATCGTCTGGCTTTTCTTCCAGAAATACTGGCTCTCACTGCTAAGCTCCTTTTACTCTGGCTTCCAATTATAACTAACCTCAAAAAGGTCCCTTCCTTAAAAGTGGCCCCCGGTTGCTCAGCAACAGCTCATTCTTTCTCCAAACTCTTGCTTTGCAAGTTGTAAACTCTCTCAGAGCAATGCTGGCACTGTTTAAAATGAATCCAAAAACCCCCGTACATGCAAACACTTGTGTTCAACATGAATCAAACTGGAGTTTTAGCCTTCCTTACACAAAAACACTGAACTAAACTCATTTAAATCTACACCTTGGGCGAAATTCTCCCCTACCCGGAGGTGGGGGGGGTTCCGGCGTAGCGGAGTGGCGGCAACCACTCCGGCATCGGGTTCCGCACCTTTAGGGGCCAAGCCCTCACATTGAGGGACTAGGCCCGCGACGGAGCGGTTGGCACCACGCCGACTGTCGCTATAACCAGCAACAACAGCCTTTGACGCCCGGCGCCGGGGCTGGCCGAAAGGCCTTCGCCGGTTTGCGCATGCGCCGGTGCGTCAGCTGCTGCTGACGTCACCACCGGCGCATGCGCACTGGGGGATTCTCATCCGCCTCCGCCATGGTGGAGGCCGTGGCAGCGGCGGAAGCAAGAGAGTGCCCCCATGGCACTGGCCCACCCGCCGATCGGTGGGCCCCGATCGCGGGCCTGGCCACCGTGGGGGTACCCCCCCGGGGTCCGATTGCCCTGCGCCCCGCCCCAGGACCCCGGGGGGCCCGCTCGCGCCGCCGATCCAGCCACCACCAGAGGTGGTTCAAACCACGGCTGCGGGAGAGGCCTCCCAGCGGCTGGACTTTGGCCCATCGTGGGCCGGAGAATCGCCGCAGGGGCCTCGCTGATCGGCGGGGCGTGATTCCCGCCCCAGCCAATTCCCAGGTGGCGGAGAATTCCGGCCACGGCGGGGGCGGGATTTACTCCGGCCCCGGGCGATTCTCCGACCCTGTGGGGGGGTCGGAGAATTTCGCCCCTTATTCCTAACATACAATAATGCAAACGTAGATCACTTAAAATTACCTCTGCTCCTTGACATAGTTTAGTGACAACTGTTTCCAAATTTGAAAAACATGTAAATAAAGTTTCTGGATAAGCTTTGTTGAGGTGTAGGTATTATCCATTTTTCAAACAGTTAGGGTGGGTTTACCTTTACGCTTATTACTAAATAACGAAAAACTAAAATACTTTGTGACTTTTCTGTTTCTCCTAATTATTGTTCTTTAAAAAGATTTTCTCAATGAACCGAGTCTGTTTTATCCTATCAATGCATTTTGTTTAGGAGATTATCTTCCCAAAGATGGTGGCCAACTGTTGTCGCTTCCTGTGCTATTTCTGCCGAATCAGTAGGCAAAATCAAAAAGCCATGTTTGACCACTTAAGCTATTTGTTGGAAAACAGCAGTGTTGGATTAGGTGAGGATATATAATTCGTTAGAGAACCTATTGTATTCTGAATTGATGAAGCATTCACTTTTAATCATATTGGTATTCGTATATTGGAACAGTATTGCTCAGAATATGAGTGTTACTGGACTAGTAATCTCGAGGCTCAGATTAACGCTCTGGAAATATGAGTTCAAAACCTAGCACGGCAACTTGGGTAGTTTAAATTCAGTTAAGAAATTTTTAATAAAATGCCAGCCTCATTAATACAGGTCATGAAAGTACTTGATTGTTGGGAAAAATAAACCCAAATGGTTCACTAATGACTTTCAGGGGAGGAAATCTGCTGTCCTGATTTGGCTTAACGAACTGCAGATCTGCATCAATGTCGTTGAGTCTTAAAAGTCACTCGAGCTGCTACAGAAACAAAGCACTGTGTATAGGGGTACGTACACCACGTGGGCTGCAGTGGCTCAAGAAGGTGACTCACCTTCTTGGTGATGAGCAATAAATATTAGCCTGGCTGGCGACACCCAAACCCCAGGAGCAAATTTTTAAAAATGTCATAATTGATCTCCCTTAAAAAGATTCTTCAGTTGGATTTTTTTATTAAGTAGCGGCATTATATTTGAGTATCAGGGCCAGTATTGCTGCACCTTGTGCGCTTAGTATTGCTCAGTAAAGGTGAACAAAATTCAAACAAGTCTTTCATATTGTACTTGTGCCTTTAAAGAGTAGCACATCTTTGTAAAAAATATGTTGCTTTTGGTGATTGATATTGATTGGAAAAGTGAGGCTGGAAATTGCCCAATAGTCTAATTTCCTGAAGGTGCAAATGCACACAGAACGATTTATTCATCCTGTGTATTCACCGATGAGGATTTGGAATACTCAAATGACTTTGATACTTGGAACTCAGTTTCCTGCCAAGAGGACTCAATTGATTCTGAAACTTAAGCATTTCTTAATCGGTCCAGCTTTTCTGTGCCAATGCTCAGACTAATAAAAATATCATCCCTGTAGTGTCTTTCCATGAATAAGGAGAGGGCAATTAAACCAAAAAGATTATCATGTCTGATACATTATTGAACAAACCACTTATCAGACTACTTCAAGTGCTTTATATTTTCTTAATAGCATCTCCTTCAATGCGAGGTTCCACTCCATTGGACGTTGCTGCAGCATCTGTGATGGACAACAATGAACTCGCCTTAGCATTGCGAGAGCCTGACTTAGAAAAAGTGAGTATCGGTCTGTGCTTATCCTCATAAAAGCTCAACGAAAAAAACATCACAATGGATATTCAGCTTTGGAAAGAATGAAAATAATATATTAGTTGGTTGGGCAATAATGCTGCAATGTGTCAAAAGTACCCTACTTTCCTGTACTGTATATTGAAATGAATCCCATTAACAGTACAGTTTAGGTTATGTTCGTGCATACAGTTGCCTTTGCTATTGCGTACAGACACGACTATATTGGTCAGGATCTTCCAGCCCCACTGCAGCGGGTTCACCAAGGCTCCACGCGGCGAGCTGGCCAAAGGTTCACTCTCTTCAGCGGCATTGGTAAATCCTGCTGAGGGCCAGTGCCAGAAATCCTGCCCCTTGTGGTTACATGTCTAATCTCGTGACCTTTACCACGCACCCTATTTTGTGCTTTCTGTCTTATTCAGTCCAGCGTCCCACTGACCTTCTACTTCTGATGAACTGTAAATATTAAACCACGTGCTGCTGGACAGCTGTGTATTTCCAGTCTTTTCCGTTTTCACTTCAAAACATATGCTTTCAGCTTTCTTGTAAAATTATTTTAATGAGATTGCACGCTGGCACGGAGATCTATGTGTATATACTAGAAAGTATTCCAGTGTTTCAATGGTAAATATTTTTAAGTAAATGATGACTGGACCTACCTAATATCAGTGTATTTTGCCGAAGGGGAGAAATGACAATTCTTTGCGTTAATCATGCAGTTTATGCATAATTCAATTGTGTGTGGTAGTTTTGAATACAGTGGCTGAGCAACCTTTCTTGAGTCTTTTTGTTAACTTTCAGAGATTAGAATCAATGTATTTTACAGTGTTTGAGTTAATTTGAGCATTGTATTGTTGCTGTGATTGATTTTTTGGCTCGATTTTTACCACAGTTGGCACAATTATTGAATGGAAAGTGACGCCGAAATGTGGCATGCGATCACATAGCATATAACAGGGACCGGAGAGAAATTGTAATCACACTGCTCAGGAGTGTATCACTGCATAGACCATCACTTCAGACTTCAAATAGTTTGATCAGACTTCAGTTCTCTTTACTTGAGAGTTAGGACCACAGGAGGAGATTGTTCGGCCCGTCCTGCCTGCGTAGTCTCTTGGAAAGAGCTATCCAACAGTCCTACTCCCTAACCCTTTTCCTGATAGCCCTGCAGATGTTTCTCTTTCCAAGTACTTGTTCAATTCCCTTTTGGAAGTAGTTACTGAATCTCCTTCCGCACCTTCCTTTCAGGCAGTACATTTCAGATCATAGCAGCTTGCTGTATAAACTTTCTTTCCATCATGTTGGCCCTGCTTCTTTGACCAGTCGCCTTACAGTGGTGTTCTCAGCTTACTGACCATTCTATGGTTGGAAAAAATTTCTCCCTTCACTCCATCAGAAGGTTTCATGAATTTGAACGCCTCTGTCCAATCATCCTTTAACCATTACTGCTGTGACTTCCGGTGGCGGCCATGGAGTGAACGGTCGCACATTCAGCAGCTCTCGCTCTCGGTCGTCTTTTAATAGCTTTTAAGCCGCATTTTTCCGGAAATTTCTCAACATACGTTGATCGAAGGGAGAGGAAAAGAAGGTGACCCCCAATTTATGGAATCGAAAAAGAAGAAACCAGAATATGAGTGAAAGCAAGACTCAGAGGTCATCGAGCACAATGGTAACGAGACAAAGCGTATCCACGCCAACTCACTGGTCAATGGAGCAATGGGTTGAGTACCTGGATGAGAAGTTCACCTGGCATTGTCAGGAGTGTGCAGAAGACATGACCCAGGCGATAGCCTTAATTAAGGAGGTGGTTGACCGGGTGGAGGAGAAAATGATGACCCAGGGACAGGAGATTCAAAAGTTGCAGGAGCAGGCGATTGAACGAGAGGAGGAGTCCACTGCGAAGGCTTTGGAAATAAGCATACTACAGGACAGCCGGAAATGACTGCTGGGTAAGGTAGAAGACTTGGAGAACCGGCCTCGCAGGCAAAATATCCGAATCGTTGGGCTGCTAGAGGGAAAGGAGGGATCAAATGCAGGTATGTATGTGGGGAAGATGTTGCCCACATATCCCCGATGGTCAGGGCCGATGTGTTTGACAAGCCGCTGGACATGGACCAGGCACATAGGGTGCTCGTACGTAAGCCCCAGGGTCGTGACTCCCCGAGAGCATGGTGGTGAGGCTACATCAATTCCGCAACAAGGAGCATATCATGAAGTGGGCCAGGCAGACTAAACAGTACATGTGGGAAGAATCAGAGATCCGGGTGTACCGAGACTGGGGACCAGAACTCGCAAAGAGGAGAGCAAGTTTCAACAAAGTTAAGGCGGCACTGTTTGCGAAAGACATTAAATTTGGACTGCTATACCCGACTCGTCTTTGGGTGACCTACGAGAACCGGGAACTATACTTTAACTCTCCGGAAGAGGTAGCTACTTTAATGAAATCAACAATCTGCCTTAAGGACTTTTAAATTCAAACTGTGGTGGACTGAGTTTGGGGGAAGGGATAAAATGCCGGGTTGGGGGGGGGGGGGGGGGGGGGGGGGGGGGTTGTTCTGTGCTTAGTTTTGTCATGTTGAAAATTTCAGTCTTTCTGTTTCTGTGAGTTATATCGCGATGTTCGGGAAGAAAAAGGATTTTTTCTTGTGTAATTTGATTTAAATATTGCTTTATGTACTGGATTACAGAGAAAGTCTTTTAAATTGCGAGGGGATGTTTTCTTTTCTGTAAGAAAGATGTTGATTATTGCACGCATAATTTTGCTTAAGCTGCTTGAAGCTTCTTCTATTGTGTTTGATTCTGTTTGAAGGTGATGGGACTGATAAGAATCGGAAGTGGGAGGGGTTGGCTTTGTTGCCTGTTCGTTGGGGGATGGTTTATTTGCTTTTGGGGCTTGTTACTGTGTTGAGTGCTTGTGTTATGTT
Organism: Scyliorhinus canicula; assembly: GCF_902713615.1. Classification (NCBI taxonomy): domain Eukaryota; kingdom Metazoa; phylum Chordata; class Chondrichthyes; order Carcharhiniformes; family Scyliorhinidae; genus Scyliorhinus; species Scyliorhinus canicula. The sequence continues at coordinate 283,854,233 of NC_052146.1, read as the reverse complement.
TAGGGGAGATAGAATCTGTAAAATGGCAGGTTTTTTGATGCCAGAGGGTGGGATCTGCTGGGCTAGCTGGACAGCTGGTCCACGGAAGTAAAGTTGGGGTAGAGCTGAGGAAAGATGAAGTGGGGTGGGGGAGGGTGCGGAAGGGGGGGACTGCTGCCGGGGGTAAGGAACAGCTAGGATTCTGGAGATAAGAGATCAGATGGCGGTCGCCACCGAGGGGCGGATCAAACGAGGTGCAGAACGTGGGCTAGGAGCTGGCCTAGGAAAGGTCATGGCTGATTGAGGGGCAAGAGCCATCCCCGACCAGACTGGTTACGTGGAATGTTCGTGGACTGAACGGGCCGGTTAAGAGAGCCCGTGTGTTCGCACACCTGGGACAGTTAAAAGCGGACGTGGCATGTTACAAGAGACACACCTGAAGCTGGGAGACCAAATTAGATTAACAAAGGGATGGGTCGGGCAAGTGTTTCATTCAGGACTGGACTTTAAAACAAGGGGAGTGGCTATCCTGATTCACAAAAGGGTGACATTCGAGGTGGGGAGGATAGAGGTAGACCCGGGAGGCAAATTTGTTATGGTTAGCGGGAAGCTAGAGGGAATGGCAGTGGTGCTGATGAATATATATGCCCCAAACTGGGATGATGTCGCGCTTATCAGGAAATGCTGGGAAAGATCCCAGACCTCGACTTGCACCGGCTAATTATGGGAGGTGACTTTCATACGGTTCTGGACCCGAGATTGAACTGGTCGAGTGCTGGGTGGGGGAAACAATCAGCAATGGCAAAGGAACTACGGGGGTTCATGGAGCGCATGGGAGGGGTAGATCCGTGGAGATTTGAGAGACCAAGGAGCAGGGAATATCCATTCTACTCCCGTACATAAGGCGTTTTCCAGGATAGATTTCTTCATGCTAGATAAAACACTGCTAGCAGGGGTTGAGGACACTGAGTACTCAGCAATTATGGTTTCAGATCACGCACCACACTGGATAAACCTACGGGCAGGCACGCGAATGCCCCAGCGCCCACAGTGGAGACTAGATACAGGGGCTGTTAGCGGATGAAGAGATCTGTGAGCGAGTGAGAGAGGCCATTCTGGAGTACATAAAGATCAAGGACACGGGAGAGACTGCGGCTGGGGTGGTCTGGGAGGCACTGAAAGAGGTTATTAGAGGGGAATGTATTTCGATTCAAGCCCAGAGGGATAAAACTGAGCGGTTGGAGCTGGACAGGTTGGCAGGAGAAAACTTACAAGTGGAGAGGAAATATTCGGAGTCTCGAAATACTTTAGCCTATGTTGGGGGACAAGGCAAGGATGTCTGCTCTCCCCATTACTGTTTGACCTGGAGCCCTTAGCAATGGCCATGAGAGCAGCGAATGCCTGGTGGGATATAGTGAGGGGGAGGGGGGGGGGGGGGGGGGGGTGTGTGGAGCACAGGGTCTCTCTCTCTCTATGCAGACGATTTGTTGCTTTATGTCACGGACTCGGTGGGGGGGGATGACCAAAATCATGAAGGTGTTAGGAGAATTAGAGTGATTTTCAGGCTATAAGTTAAATATGGGAAAGAGCGAGATGTTCGTGAACAAGGTGCGGGGGCAGGAAAGGAGCCTGAAGGAGGTATTTTTTAAAGTGGTTGGGAGGAGTTTTAGGTATCTTAGGATTCAAGTGGCCAAGGATTGGGGGCAGCTTCACAAGTTGAAATGAAATGAAATGAAAAATGAAATGAAAATCGCTTATTGTCACAAGTAGGCTTCAATGAAGTTACTGTGAAAAGCCCCTAGTCGCCACATTCCGGCACCTGTCCGGGGAGGCTGGTACGGGAATCGAACCGTGCTGCTAGCCTGCTTGGTCTGCTTTAAAAGCCAGCGATTTAGCTCAGTGAGCTAAACCAGCTCAATGAGCTAAACTCATAAACCAGCTAAACCAGTTAAATTTGGGCAAAGCAATGGATCAAATGAGAAGAGATTTCCGTAGATGGGACATGCTCCCATTGATGTGGGGGGAAGCATTCAGACGGTGAAGATGACGGTCCTTCCGAGACTGCTTTTCTTTTTTCAATGTCTCCCGATTTTTGTCCCAAAGGGTTTTTTCAGAAGTATGAATACGGCGATATCGAAGTTTATATGGGCGGGTAAAACCCCGAGAGTAAGGAGGGCACTCCTGGAACGGACCCGCAGAGAAGGGGGCTTGGCTCTCCCGAGCTTTATTAACTATTACTGGGCTGCCAACATATCGATGGTCAGGAAGTGGGTAGTGGGGGAGGGGTCGGTCTGGCAGCGGATGGAGGCAGCATCCTGAAAAGGTACGAGTCTGGAGGCTTTACTGACGGCGCCCCTGCCGTTCCCGCCGGCTCGGTACTCTATAGGTCCTGTGGTGGTGGCAGCCCTAAGGGTGTGGGGGACAATGGAGGCAGCATATGAGACTGGAGGGGGCGTCAGTGTGGCCACCGGTTTGTCCCAGGGGGGGCTGGATGGGAGCTTTAAGGTATGGCAGTGGACAGGGATTGAGAGGTTTGGGGATCTATTCATCCAGAAGGGCTTTCCGACCTTGGAGTCTCCAAAATTGCCCTTGGTGTTGAGTGGGGTTGCTGGGTTGTGGGGATAGGGTGGAGGTGTTGGCCTTGGGTGGGGTGCTCTTTCCAGGAGCCGGTGCAGGCTCGATGGGCCGAATGGCCTCCTTCTGCACTGTAAATTCTATGAAGTTAGAGAAGGAGTTTGATTTGCTGGGTGGAAACGGGTTTTGGTAACTTCAAACGCGGGACTTTGTACTGAGGCAAGCTTTCCTCGCCTCCCCCTGAGGGGACTACAGGATAAAGTGCTGTCAAAAACTGGGGCTGGAGGTGGGAAGATTTTGGAGATATACAGGGAATTGTTAGAGTAGGAAGGGGCCCCTATCAGAGAGGTGAAGAGGAAGTGAGAAGAGGAGCTAGGAGGAGAGCTAGAAACTGAACTGTGGGCCGATATGCTGGCCTTCTCCTCTCTATTGGCTGGAGACGGATCTTGCTGAGATGGAGGGACTCAGAGCCCCCGAAGTCAGGAGTGTGGGTTAGCGATATGGTTGGGTTTCTCAGTCTGCAGAATTCAAGTTCACTCTGAGAGGATCAATACAGGGATTCGCCCGGTGTTGGCAGCCGTTCATCAATTTCTTAACAAAAAAAATTGAACTGCAGCAGGAAGGGGGGAAGGGGAAAGGGGAAAATAGGATGCATGGTAATGTTAAATAAAGACAGGAAACTTAGTATACAGGTAATTGGGGACAGGGTGGGAGAAGTGGGGGATGTGGTTTATTATTTGTTGTTCTTTTAGGTGGTATTATGTGTGTCGACTCGCGCAGTTGTTTTAGAAATGTCAACATGTTGAATTGTGAAAATTACAAATACTTCAATAAAATATTTTCTGAAAGAAACCATCCCTGCTGTAAGCAGAACAGTCCCAGCTATTCAACTCTTGCCGCTTAACTGAAGTCCCTCATCATCATAGCATTCTATTAATTCCCCTCTTCACTCACTCATATGACTGCAGCATTCCTAAAGACTTGCCCAGAATTTGCCACAATTCCCCCACGGAGGCCGAACGAGCAATTTGTAAAAGTTCAGCATAACCTCCTTGTAAACAGACTAAGACTGATTTTCATCACCCTATTTTTGCATTGGCAGCAGGACAACATTGGAGGAACCCCCTCACCTCCGCCCCCCCAACCCTCTCCCCATTCAAAACTTCAGGTATGTCACGATCCTGCCAGTTATATATTCAGTCTCTGCTAGCATTGCTGCTGTCGGTCCCTCAACTCAACTTTGAAGCATTGTAGCCATATTTAGTGATATTTAAGGTGATCCACAGCTTCTCTCAGTTAAAAGTGCTGAAAAACTTCACATTTTGCTTCTATTGCCCTGTGGCTTTTGGGTACTTCAGAAAACTTCAAATGTATTGATGCCTGTAGAAGGTTACGATCGGTGCAGGGGCCTTTGGTGACATACCGTGAGTGTTCTTCTGGAGCTTCCTATCTGCCAAGAGGAGGAGGAGAAGTTGGGATACATAGAGCTGCAGCTTGCAGGAATCACTTCTCACACAGGTTGGATGGTGATGAGCCATCAATTGCACGAGAGATGAGTTGCTATACAAAAGTTAGGCTTTAATAAGCTAGAACGTAGCCCTGCGGTTGACTACAATAAAATGGACGACCGCCTGGCGTTCCGACTATTTATACCTTGGTATGGAGGCGTGGTTAACTCAGCCTCTCGACCAATCGGAGAGCTGTCACATGACTAGTCTCAACCAATCGGTCGAGAGGTACATGACCGACCAGTGCCAATGGTAAGCCGGTGTTCTGCACCAATGGCAGACAGCTATGCAAATCATATCACCACAGATGGGAACACCAGAGTACGTTGTCCTGTACCTTGAGCCTGTTCTACTTGTGTGTCTGTTTGCAACAGAATAGGTCCTCTGGCTAAATTACAGAAATTCTACACCAAATAATTTGCAGCAATTGCAGACTTTAGTGCAGGTTGTTATTTCTTCACAAATCTCCTTTTATTATGATCTGTATGCCATTGTTTCTCACTTAAGTCTTTTATAATAGTTATTGATGACTAAACGTGAAAGGTAATGGTACTTCACTTCCATTTATCTGCCTTTGAGACATATTCCTTGATACCCCTCAGCTAACAGAAATCTCCTGAGCTATCAGTCCTAACTCAGCACCCAGAAGCTTTTTTTTGTGTGGGGGGGCGGGAGGGTGTTGTGTTTGGGGTGGTCGCGACTTTCCATTTGCCACCACCATTTGTGTGAAGTCGCATTTCCTGATTTCACTCTGAAATGCCTAGTTCTAATTTTAATGTAATATCCTCTTGTTGATTATTCCTCGAGGTTCTCGGTATGTACACACTGCTGGCTCAGCAGAATGAACCTGCACATCACTGAGAAGCATAAGGAATCTCTGCTTCTCCAGCAAGGATGTTGCGTGGTTGTGTCCCCTCCAACAGCAAAACCCAGGACTGACTGCCACATCTGCTACCCAGCATTAACTGTTATTGTCAAGGTCATATTCAACCCTGAATTGCTTTTTCCTCCAGATCTATCCACACTGCCTCAGTAATGTCAGTCAGTCTGCAGTATGTGCAGCAGGTAATTGATTTGGTTTTAAAAAAAGCTATTTTATGATTTTGTCTTTGGACATTTGGGAGCATCAGAATAGTCTCTAGATTGCCATGGCACACTAATTTTGCAGGTGCCTCATGCACAATGATCAAACTGTGCTGCAGTCAGAACAGTGGCTTCTTTAGTGACCCCATTGAGAGGGCTTGAACAGTCCTCAAGCACTGTTTTTGATACTGGGACAGGACTGGTGGCTTCCTCTGAAAACTGTCCCATAAGAGAGTGGTTTAATATTAGTTTTTATTCATTTGTGGAGTGTGGATGGTGGACAGACTTTGGGGAGTCATGAGGTGGGTTACTCGCCGTGGGTTCCAGGCCTCTGACATGCTCTTGTAGCCACAGTATTTCTATTGTTAATCCAGTTCAGTTTCTGGTAAATGGTAACCCGCGGGATGTTGATTGTGGGGGGGATTCAGCAATGGTAATGCCATTTGTTATAACCCCTGTGAGGACCATGTGGACCTCTCCACAGGACTCGTGTAGTACGAGCTTCCCAGACAGGAGGCAGAGGCCATCCAGCTGGAGCTCATTACAAACAAACAGTAAAGCCGGCCCAAAGCAGGGCCTGGTGGGGTTAGTTCTCCCAACAATGACCATGCTTTGGAACGAGTTGCTGCCTTGAGCAGAATATTGTATATAGGGAAATAAACCTCTGTTCTCGTACTACTGGCTTCCTCAAGTTATTAAACTATGGAATGTTGAGGCAATGGCTAGGTTCTATATTGTTGGACAGAATTTTCACAAAAAGTGTCAGTGTCAGGGTCTGACTAAAAATCTAATACTGGATTCTCCCGAATCCCCGCAATGGCCCGACTCCGGCGTAAAAAGCGGCGCTAACCACTCCAGCGTTGGGCCGACCGGAAGTTGCGGAATCCTCCGGACTTCCGGAGGCGAGGCGGTGGCGGAGGGGTTGGCGCGCGCCAATCAGTGCGAAGGGCCCAGCAAGTTAGCGCATGCGCAGAACCGCCGGCATGGTTCCGTGCATGGGCAGACGGGCCGGCGTATTCTAGCGCTTGCGCAGGGGGGTGTCTTCAACGCGCCAGCCATGGCGGAGCCCTACAGTGGCTGACGCGGAAGAAAGAAGTGCCCCCATGGCACAGGCCCGCCCGCAGATCGGTGAGCCCCAATCGCGGGCCAGGCCACCGTGGGAACCCACCCCGGGGTCGGATCCCCCCGCGCCTCCACTCTGCGAGGTGATGCATTTTGGAAGATCTAATTCAAGAGCGGACTAGATGGTCAATGGAAGAGTCCTGGGGAAAATTGATGTACAGAGCGATCTGGGATTTCAGGTCCATTGTACCCTGAAGGTGGCAACGCAGGTCGATAGAGTGGTCAAGAAGGCATACAGCATGCTTGCCTTCACCGGACGGGGTATTGAGTACAAGAGTCGGCAGGTCATGTTACAGTTGTATAGGACTTTGGTTAGGCCACATTTGGAATACTGCGTGCAGTTCTGGTCGCCACATTACCAGAAGGATGTGGATGCTTTAGAGAGGGTGCAGAGGAGGTTCACCAGGATGTTGCCTGGTATGGAGGGTGCTAGCTATGAAGAAAGGTTGAGTAGATTAGGATTGTTTTCGTTGGAAAGACGGAGGTTGAGGGGGGACCTGATTGAGGTCTACAAAATTATGAGAGGTATGCACAGGGTGGATAGCAACAAGCTTTTTCCAAGAGTGGGGGGTGTCAGTTACAAGGGTTCACGATTTCAAGGTGAGAGGGGGAAAGTTTAAGGGAGATGTGCGTGGAAAGGTTTTTACGCAGAGGGTGGTGGGTGCCTGGAACGCTTTACTAGGAGAGGTGGTAGAGGTGGGCAATACAGCATCATTTAAGATGCATCTAGACAGATATATGAATGGGCGGGGAACAGAGGGAAGTAGATCCTTGGAAAATAGGCAACAGGTTTAGATAAAGGATCTGGATCGGCGCAGGCTGGGAGGGCCGAAGGGCCTGTTCCTGTGCTGTAATTTTCTTTGTTCTTTTTCCCCAAGGACCGCACCAGCTGGCCTATCAGCCAGGTCCCGCCGTGTGGAACCATGTCTAACTCATGCCAGCGAGACTGGCCAGAAACAGGCAGCTACTCAGCCCATTGGGACCCGGAGGCTTGCCGGGGGGGGGGGGGGGGGGGGGGGGGGACTGCCAACGGCCCCCGACCGGCCGACGTGATCTCCGCCCCCGTCTGAAAACCGGCGCTGGAGAATACGGCAGCTGGCATCAGAGCTGCGGGACAGAATTCATGCCGCCCGCCGGGGATTCTCCGACCCGGAGGGGGGTCGGAAGTCCCGTCCCTGGTGTGTTTCTCTCCAGAAACACAGCTGAGTCTTCAGACCAGATTTCCTGGCACTTAATGCACAGAACATCTGGGGCATAGGTTACACTGTCACTCCGGCAGGGTGGGACCTGATACAGCTGGCAGGACTGGCACCACAGAGATTGGGGCACCACCTTTAAAGTGCGTGCCGACTTGTATTTAAAATACAGTTCCCCTCCCACGGACATGGAGCACTACCCACGCAAGCATTGGGGCGACCCCTTCCCCTAGCACGGAGGTATAGGGGCACCCTCCCCCTTCACAGCCATGTTCTCCTCTCCCTCAGGCTGTCATTGGGGCTCTCCCCTCTCCCTCCACTACACATATGGGGAACACCCACAAATGGAAGTGGGTTAACCCCCCCCCCCCCCGCCAGTGCCCCCTTGGCACTGTCCCCTTTTTGTCTCCATTTGGCACTTCCCCTGCCAGGATTCCCGGGGTCAATGCCCAGCCTTGGCCCTCAAACCCCAAGGCAAACTTCAAGGCATCTCCGTATCCCTGGTGTGGTCACCATAACTGGTTTTCACTTTTGAAAACTAGTGATTCACTCCACCTGGGGTAGAGGATACATCATGGGCAGGCACTACGGATCAATTAATTATATTAACATTTAATTACATTAACATTTATTTAAATTAATGAAAAGCAGGTTCACGTTCTTTTGAGCATGAACCTGATTGTGTCACTGGGTGGGAAGGAAAACCTCAAACCAAGATCTTGTGGCGCAAATCCCATTTTGGCCTTCTTGCGAGATTTAGCAGCTATAAAGGGATTTGCACGAATGACGAATGGGGCCGCTAGATCTCACCTGGCACTTCTATGCCGTGTATGTAACTTTGTCCAGGATATTGTCCAGGAATTGCTGCATTTGGACATGAATTGCTTCATTATCTGAGGAGTCGCGAATGGTGCTGAACATTGTGCAGTCATCAACAACTATCCTCACTTATGACTTTCTGATGGCAGAAAGGTTTTTTAAAAAAAAACGCATTTTATTCAAATTTGTATCAAAGTAGGTTACAGCAAATAAACACCCCGGGAAACATTCTTCCCAACAATCAACTATATAGTTTGTACAGATTTTCCTCCTTTTTCACCCCCCACCCCCCTGCGACAAACAGCTCCTCAAACACAGTCACAAACATCCCCCACCTTTTCTCAAACTCCTCTGCTGAGCCCCTTAACTCATACTTTATCTTCTCTAACCGCAGGAAGTTATACAGGTCACCCAACCATGCTGCTACCCCCGGTGGCGATGCCGACCGCCACTCCAGCAAAATTTGTCGCCGTGCAATCAGAGAGGCGAAGGCCAAGACATCGGCCTTCCTCCTCTCCATGAGCTCCGGCTTCTCTGAAACCCCAAATATTGCCACCAAAGGGTCCGGGTCCACTCCCTCCTTCACTATCCTGGCTAAGACCGCGAACACTCCCGCCCAGTATCTTCCCAATTTTTCACAACCCCAAAACATGTGTGCGTGATTCGCTGGCCCCCGCCCACAACTCTCACACTCATCTGCTATCCCTGAAATAACCCACTCATTCTCGCCCGAGTCACATGCACCTTGTGCACCACCTTAAACTGTATCAGGCTCATCCTTGCACAAGAGGAGGTCCCGTTTACCCTTCGCAGTGCCTCACTCTATACTCCCCAATTGATCTCCATTCCCAACTCCGTTTCGCATTTCTCCTTGATCTTCACCACCCGCTCACCTCCCTCCTCCCCCAGCCACTTATATATATCCCCAATTCTTCCCTCCCCTTCCCCATCCGGAAGCAGCAGTCGCTCCAGCAGGGTGTATCCTGGAAATCTAGGGAACCCCTTCCAGACATTTCATGCAAAGTCCCTAACCTGTAGATACCTGAACTCACTGCCCCTCGGCAGCTCTACCCTCCCCCTTAGCTCCTCCAGACTCCAAACCTTTCCTCCAAATACAAATCCCTCACCTTGACCAGCCCCACTTCCTTCCACCTCCTGTATACACTATCCATCCCCCCCGGCTCAAACCCATGATTTTTGCACAGCGGCGTTAGCACCGACATCCCTTCCACCCTAAAATGTCTCCTCAGCTGATTCCATATCTTCACCGTGGACTGCACCACTGGGCTCCCTGAATACCTACTCGGAGCCATTGACAATGCTGCTGTCACCATAGGCCTCAAACTAGACCCCATACAAGATTCCTCCTCCATCCTAACCCAGTCTACCCCTTCTCCTTCCCACCACCACCGCACCTTGTCCACATTCGCCGCCCAATAATAATGAAGCAAGTTTGGAAACACGAACCCCCCCTGCTGCCTCAGCCTCTGTAGCAGGGTCCTCCCCACCCTCGGCACCTTCCCCGCCCATACAAAGTCAGAGATGATTGTGTCCACTTTCCGAAAAAAAGCTTTTGGTATAAAGATCGGGAGAGTCTGAAAGATAAACAAGAACCTCGGCAGAATATTCATTTTCACCACTTGGACCCTCCCCGCCAAAGTTAAGTGCAGTGAATCCCACCTCTTAAGATCCTCCCTGGCCTCCTCCCCCAGCTTCGTTAAGTTCCACTTATTGAGCCCGTCCATTCCCTCGCTACCTGAATCCCCAAGTACCTAAACTTATCCCTCGTTACAGTAAATGGCATCCCCCCCTAAATTAGCCCGCTGTGCCAGCACATCCACCGGGAATACCTCGCTTTTCCCTACATTCAGCTTGTATCCCGAGAACCCTCCAAACCTCCCCAAGAGGCCCATAATCCTTCCCATACTCTCCAACGGGTCTGAAACACATAGCAAGAGGTCATCGGCATAGAGCGACACCCGATGCTCACTCTGTCCCCTCATTGTCCCCTGCCACTCTGCCGACCCCCTGATCGCCAATGGCTCTATGGCCAGCGCAAACAGCAGCGGCGACAGCGGGCACCCCTGCCTCGTACCCCTGTGTAAATCAAAGCTTTGTGAGCTCATATCATTCGTCCTCACTCTCGCTCTTGGCTCCACAAACAGCAACTGCACCCATGCCAAAATCTCGGCCCAAACACAAACCTTCCCAACGTGTACCGCCACTCCACCCAATCAAATGCTTTCTCCGTGTCCATGGACACCACCACCTCTGGTACCAGAGCTCTTGACGGATTAATTACCACATTCAACAGGCGTCTTATATTACTCGTGAGCTGCCTGCCCTTCACGAAGCCTGTTTGATCATCTGCAACCACCCCTGTGACACAATCCTCCATCCTCCCCGCCAACAACTTAACCAATACTTTCACATCCGTGTTCAATGGTGATTTGAGTCTATACGACCCACATTCCACTGGATCTTTCCTTTTTTGGGGATTAATGTGATTACTGCCTGCTTCATCGTCTCCGGCAACTCCCTCTTCTCCAGTACTTCATTAAACACCCCCAACAGATGTGGTGCCAGGTCCGCCGCAAATTCCTTATAAAATTCTGCTGGGTAAAATTCTCCGCGCCTCGGAGAATCGCGCGCCAGCATCAGGGGGTCGTGGCGCGGTTGCGGCGATTCTCTGGCCCGGCCCGGGGCTCGGAGAATCGTCCCCCACATCCCCAGCCCCAGTCCAGATCTTCAATATTTCCATGGACGCAGCCTGTCTCCGCAGCTGGTGCGCCAGCATGCGGCTCGCCTTCTCCCTATACTTGTAGGAAGAAAGGTTATTAATTAAACAGCCGAAGGTGGTTGGGTCTAGGTCACTACTTTGAGGAACTCTTGTATTGATGTTCTGGAACTGAGAAAATTGACCTCCAACCACCACAAACATCTTCCTTTGTGGCAGATATGACCCCAACCAGTGGCGGTTTTACCCCGATTCACATTGACTTCTATTTTGTTAGGGATCCTTGATGCCGCACAGCATAGGGAAACATATAGCTTTTGCTCTACAAAGGGGAAAACACCTGAAGCCATAGTTACCTGAAAGTGAAATGATGTTAACTTTGAATAGAAAATATGGAGTGTACTTGCTAATAAATGAAAAGATTTACCAAAGATTTATCGTGGCGGCCTTGTGCAGGACTCGGTCATTAGCTCCCTTACCTCTGAGTCCAAAGCTCCTGGTTCAAGTTCCAGTGAAGTCCAGGACTTGATGGCCATGGGCATGTTGATAATTAACCTGCTAATCCTCCAGCGCTTGCACACTGTTCTCCAAAAGGGATATGTGAAGATATGAAACAAACTATTTTTTATCCACCTTTTGTCCCTTCGAGAAATTCGAAATTCCTCAATCTGTGGCTGGATTAAAATTCAGATGCAAGGGGTCAACAGTTGATTTCACCTTAACTTCCGCCATTGTTCCAGTAGTTTGGTGAATGTTTCAATCAAGCTGGATAGTTTCCCCAACTCTCATTGAAAATGTAGCATCAAGGCACTTACTGACTTTTAATAATGTTTTATTCTCCAGGTTGTTCAGTATTTGGCTGGCTGTGGCCTGCAGAGCTGTGCTATGCTGGTTGCCAAGGGTTACCCAGACATTGGATGGAATCCTGTGGAAGGGGAGCGGTATTTGGATTTTCTCCGTTTTGCTGTATTCTGCAATGGTAAGGCACCCTGTAAAAGCCTGCACTTTAAAAGTGAAGACTGTGCCAACAATAGACCACAACGGCCTACAATCGCGTTATGGAATAGGAGGAATAAATTGTCAGTGATGGTACAATACACGAGCGATGCACACAGAAGTAAGCCAGCTGATTGGAGGAATAATCTGATACATGTTTATTGGAGATTGATATCCTTGATGGAAATCAGCTACATACAGGGCTAAAGGCAGCAAGTCTGTAGTGTGGACAGACATTGCTGGAGCTGCACTCACCCTGGCAAGTACAGAGTATTCCATCACATACCTGATTGTGCCTTGAAGATGGTGGACATCATGGTGCACATTTTGCTTGTGCCCCCCCCCCCCCCCCCCCCCCCCCCTCCCCTCCCCAAGATATGTTGCTTTCCTACAAATAGATCACTGAATACTTGGTCAAATTATTTTTTAATTAATTTATGGGACGTGGACATCGCTGGCGGGCTAACATATACTGCCCATCCCTACTTGTCCTTGACAAGGTGGTGGCGAGCTTAAGCCCCTGTGGTGTAGGTACACCGACAGTGCAGTTAGGGAGGGAGTTCCAGGATTTTGACCCAGCGACAGTGAAGGAACGGTGATATAGTTTTAAGTCAGGATGGTGAGTGGCTTGGAGGAGAACTTCCAGGTGATGGTGTTTCCAAGTGGTGCTGCTGTTTGTAAGGTTTAGGGTTCTGAGGGTGGGCGGGGTGTGCGGGAGAGTGGACCAAGGTACAGTGCTCTTTTGGAGGGTCGGTACAGACTTGATGGGTCGAATGGCTTCCTTTGCACTGTAGGGATCCTATGAAATCATCACCTTTAGACTCCCTTTAGATTGACTAACAAGGTATAACATGGACAATCATCTTTAAATGATCTAAAAGAGTGTTAAGCCCGCTTTAGCACGGGGTTTTAAAGGCTCTAACAATCTTTACCCAAAGGGAGGGACATAACCCTCCTACATACAAGTATCTCCTAGATACTAACATAGAATCCATGGCCTAAGCTCTGGTCTCTACTCACCAAGACTCTCTGGAACAACACTGCACCTGTTGGCTTAAAGACCATGAATGTTGCCACTTAGTCAAATGCTCGTTCCAATTCAACAATAAGATAAGGCTAACCTTACAGGGTAATTGTTATAAATATGCCCTTTCTGCAGAGGGCTTTGCATGTGAGGAACATATGTCTCAAATATGAATTTGAGCAGCTAAGTCAGTGTACTGCACAGCATTTTACACTCATTAATTTCCCTTGAAGACACTGACTTGAATTTGTGGGTGGTCCCGTCAGCATCACTAGATCAAGCGGACAATTCTTTCATATTTGAGCTGTTATTTGGCGACTTAGCAAACAGGGGCCCTCACATCTGAGTCAAATCCTCTTCGTAATTGAGATCGATAAACCCACCTTTCTCAGCAGGGTTCCCTGGTTAACAGTCAGCAATGGTAATTCTAGATGATTCTTGCTCTTAAACCAAGTGCTGAAGCTGATTGCGGTGCCAGTCCAGCTGAATTCAGCATCTCAACAAAGGCCGGAAATTCAGCCTTGAACCTTCCAATAATAATCTAATTCCGTGGGTGTACCTACCAAATTCTTGGAGGAGCTTAAATCACAAAATTGAACAACATTTCACGATAAACATTTGAAATGCTGAAACATGAAATGAGGATTTACAGGTTTTCTATGCTGGTTATTTTTCACTCTTGTTAGTAGAAAGTGGAAAATCACTGCAAGGTGGTGTTTGTTTCTGATTTTTAAAAAACATTTATTAATTTGCCCTGTGTAAAATGCAGTTACTTCTCCGCAACCTTGTGGTGATGGTGTATATCTGCAGTGAACTCGTTATCAGTATTGTAATTGTGTCGGCCAGGAAAATGGACACAAGAATAAATGGACTCCAAAGTGTGATTTATCTTTGATACTAACCAGACAGATTCTGGCATTTCACTTAGATCATGCACTAAGTATCATGTACATCTCTTAGTACCAACTGTTGTGAATGGATGCAGCAAATCAGTAACCTACACTTCCTTGAGAACATTGCTACTCAGTGGAAGGGGCTGGTTTAGCTCACTGAGCTAAATTGCTGGCTTTTAAAGCAGACCAAGCAGGCCAGCAGCACGGTTCGATTCCCGTACCAGCCTCCCCGGACAGGTGCCGGAATGTGGCGACTAGGGGCTTTTCACAGTAACTTTATTGAAGCCTACTCGTGACAATAAGCGATTTTCATTTCAAGAGCTAGCTGCAAGACAAGAAAGAAACTTGTCTTTAATTCATTTGCAGGATGGAAACAGGGTCTCCGTATTGTGTCAAAGGTTTCTAAATCTTTGCTGACCATTGATTTTCAAATACATCGTTGATTTAAGGGTGATTTTATTTCTCTTGTGTGCCGAGCTGGTACCTCACCTGCAATTTGTTCCGTCGATTTGTAGGTGAGAGTGTGGAAGAGAATGCCAATGAGGTTGTGAGATTGCTGATTCGTCGCCCCGAGTGCTTTGGCCCAGCCCTACGAGGAGAAGGAGGAGACGGGCTCCTGTCTGCCATGGAGGAAGCTATAAAGATCTCTGAAGACCCAGCGAGAGATGGCCTGTCATCAACTGACGAATCTAGTAGAAGTCTGTGAGTCTGACTTGTGACCTCACTGCCAATGCCCAGATTTTTCTGGCCACGGAGTGGCCGTGGCCGCTCTTTAAATATTTTCCGTAGCGATATCTCCATCTGAACTAAGAAAAAGGCAAAAGTACCATTGTTTCTAGCCTCACCTTTAAGGAGCTCATTTTTTCCGCAAGGGATGAAAAGATCAAAAACCATTGCAGCCACCCATAGCTTTATCTAGAACACAATATAGTAGCAGGGGAAGGTCACTGAGTCCTTCAAGTCCTGGAAAGGCGATGACATAGCGGTAGTGATCCAGAGACCCAGGGTAATGCTCTGGAGACCGATTCAAAACCCACCATGGCTGATGGTGCAATTTGAATTCAATAAAAATCTGAAATTAAAAAAATCTAGTGACAACCATGAAACCACTGTCATAAAAACCCATCCGGTTCACTAATGTCCTTACCTGGTTTGGCGTACAGGCGATTCCAGACCCACAGCAATGTGGTTGACTCTTAAATGCCCTCTGAGCAAGGGCAATTAGGGATGGTCAATAAACGCTGTCCTAGCCAAAGACATCCACATCCCATGAATGAATGGGAAAAAATAGTACCACTATTCAATTTGATCATGGTTGACCTGCATCTGAATTCCAGCTACTCACCTTGATTTCATAACTTTTATTTTAAATTTATTTACGGGATGTTGGCGTCGCTTGCTAGGCTAGCATTTTTTGCCCATCCCAAGTTTCTCTTCAGAAGGAGATGGTGAGCTGCCTTTTTGAACTGCTCCAGTCCCTGAGGTGTAGATATACCCGCCGTGCAGTTAGGGAGGGAGTTCCAGGATTTTTCCCCAGCGACACTAAAGGAACGGCGATATATTTTCAAGTCGGGTGGTGAGTGACTTGGAGGGGAACGTCCAGGTGGTGGGGTTCCCAGGTATCTGCTGCACTTATCCTTCTAGATGGCAGTGGTCGTGGGCTTGGAAGGTGCTGTTTAAGGACCCTTGGCGAGTTACTGCAGTGCATCTTGTAGATGGTGCACACGGCGGAGGTGGAGCATTTGAGTGTTTATGGAAGGGGTAGCAATCAAGCGGGCTGCTATGTCCTGGATGGTGTTGAGCTTCTTGAATGTTGTTGAAACTGCACTCACCCAGGCAAGTGCAGAGTATTCCATTACACTCCTGACTTGTGCCTTGTAGATGGTACAGTTTTACAGTACAGGAAGAGACCCTTTTACCTGAGCTGGCCATCAAGCACCTATTTATTCTGGTCCCAGTCCCACATAACAAAACTTTATCAATTTCATTTTTGCAATTTTCAGTTGACCCCTGGCCACAACAGAAAAGGGTGTTCCAGATTTACACTGCACTTATTGTGAATATATTTACTGACATAGCCCCTCAATGGCCTCATTGTAATCTAAAGGTTATAACTTAAGGGCGGGATTCTCTCAGCCTGGGGTCGGGCCGGAGAATCATCGCGACCGGCGCGAATCGCGCCACACCACTGGGACGCGATTCTCCACAGAGCGGAGAATCGGTGCCATTGGCGCCGGTGTGGTTGGCGTGGCGCTGGTTGAGCGGCTCCCCCTCCGCCGATTCTCAGCCCAGGATGGGCCAAGCGGCCATAACAAAAAATCTGAGTCCCGCCGGCGCCGTCCATGTGTGGTCTTACCTGGTGGAACCTGGGTGTGGAAGGGGCGGAGGGGGAACCGATCCAGACCCCGGGGGGGTGGGGGGGGGGAGTGCCTTCGCTGTGGCCTGGCCCGCGATCGGGCCCACCAATCGGTGGGCCGGCCTCTCGGGCTGGTGGCCTCCTTTCTTCTGCGCCGCCCCGGAGCCCTGCGCCATGTTGCGTCGTGGCCGGCACGGAGAAGGGAACCACTGTGCATGCGCACGTTGGAGCCAGTGCCACTGTGCATGTCCGACCCCACGGCGCTCAGTTAGCACCGGGATCGGTAGCTGGAGCGGTGTGGGTCGCGCCAGCGCCGTGCTGGCCCCCTGTTGGGTCCAGAATTGCTGATTCTGAGGCCATGTTGGCGCCGTTGTGGAACGCAATGGCGTTTACGACGGCGTCAAAACTTAGCCTCAGGATCAGAGAATCCCGCCCTAAGTTTTAGGGAAAATACAGTAGCTACCTGTCTTTCTAGACAAATGGTTTTTGACTAGGAAGGTGCTTTGGTTGAATCGCTGAACCGTAAAAATGTGAGAACTGAGTTAACATCAATAGGCACAGTCCTATGTTTAAACATTCGTGATGACTCAACAATATTTTGCTAATTAAGCTCATTCACATTGTTAAACTCAGCAAATTCTCTGAGCCAAGTTCCCCGATTTGTTATCCATATTTGCAGTCTATATAAAAATATTCTAACATCAGCAATAGGAAAATAAGAATATATTCTTTGCAACTGATTTTTATTTAAATGCAGCTGGAAATAATGTGCTGCTGTTAATTTCTTGATTTAAAAACCGTGGAGATTAAATCCTCCTTTAATACAAATCACCATGCTGATAAAATTGGGTTTACAGAATTGGCACGTTTTAAATACTGCATACCTGCCATTTTATTCCAAGGATGTTAATTAATTATGGAAAATAAGTAATCTCCCAATTTCCACTACAAGAGGAATTTCATTCACACCACATAGTGATTTGTGTAGTTGGAAATTCCATGATATGCACAACCAGCCCCTGCCTTAGTGACACCTAAAGAGGCAGTCATTATTGGCAGCAACCTGGCTCCACCTGTGCTGTTGCTTGGTGGGCCACATGAATGGTGGTGTCAGAGGGACAGCGAGAAAGATGTGAAGGAAACATTGAAACACAGTTGTATAAAATACCTTTCTGTAACATAAACCATTATTTTTCAGTTGTGTTTGCTGCTAATATTCTAGGATATTGTATTAGCGTTTTGTGTGTGTTGTGTGTATATAATAATATGTGAGTGTGTGCATGTGAGTATATGTGTATATGTATGTGAGTGTGTGTATGTAAGTGTGTGTGTATGTGAGTGTGTACTATGTGTGTCTATGTGAGGGTGTGTGTGGTATCTGAGTGTGCGTGTATGTGAGTGTGGGTGTGTATGTGAGTGTGTTTGTCAATATGAATGTTTGTGGTGTGTGTGTCTATGTGAGTGTGTGTTTGAGCATGTGTGTGTGTCTGAGTATGTGAGTATATGGGTGTGTCTATGTGAGTGTGTGTGGTGTGTGTCTATGTACGTATGTGTGGTGTGTGTATGTGAGTGTGTGTGGTGTGTGTCTATGTAAGTATGTGTGGTGTGTGCCTACATCAGTGTATGTGGTGTGTGATATGTGTCTGTGAGTGTGTGGTGTGTATCTGAGTGTATGTGGGCCGATGTGAGTGTGTGTGAGTGAGTGTGTATGTGAATGTGTGTGGTGTGTGAGTGGGGGTGTGTGTGTATATGAGTGTGTGTGTGTATGACTGTGTATATGTGAGCGTGTGTGAGTGCATATTTGTATGTGAGTGTGTATGGTTGTGTGTGTGTACACATACTGAATTTTCTGACCAGTTGTAAGCATTTGTATTACTTTTCCTCATGAATGGACACACAAATCTGCACGAACATATGATAAATTACACAAAAAATCAGAAATATTGTGAAAATATTTGGTTAACAGAGATCTTGAAGAAGAGGAAGATGACACTATTCACATGGGGAATGCCATTATGACCTTCTATTCTGCTTTAATCGATCTGTTGGGCCGCTGTGCTCCAGAGATCCATGTAAGTAGCAAATTAACTCAAAAACGAATTTCATGGGTCTCAAACATTGATATCTTAAAGGTACTGAGCCCAACTGTTTTAATTTTGATAGTCCTTCACAAAAGGTATTTTGGGGATAATTGCACAGAAGTACTTTTCTTTCAACTGAAATTGAATATTGCTAATTTCTGATGCTAATAGTCAGACTCAAATAAAGAATAACATCAGCCTTCTCAAACTTGAGAGTGTAATTAAATAAATAAAATAATGTATATTGCTTTCTTTAAAAAAATAATATCCATAGAGAGAGTCTGAGTTCATAGAGCCTTTATTTGGAGTTTTTTTTGCAGCATGGAAGAAGGCCCTTTGGCCCATCGTGTCCGTGCCGACCGTCAAGTACCTATCTACTCTAATCCCATTTTCCAGCACTTGGCCCGTAGCCTTACATGCTATGGCATTTCAAGTGCTTGTCTAAATGCTTCTTAAATGTTGTGAGGGTTCCCGCCATTCACAAGTGGGCAATAAAGCAAATGAGATTTCCATCATTGAGTGTTTTGGGGATTTTTTTGACCAGATTGTTGAAAGAGGTGTTCTTCACTCCCTCATAGCCCAGACTGAAGAGTTTGTGAGGTGGGGTTGGTCTGCTGCAATATTCACCTGCTTCCCATGCATTCATCACCCATCAGGATTTAAATAGATCAAGAATTGAGACATCTTTGTATTGCCTGCTTGTTTTATCCTGTCATTGCTTCAAGTCAAGCTGCATAGAAGAGATCAGCAATTCATGATTTCATAATTAAAAGGGAGGCTAATCAGATCTGGGTATTTGGTGGTTACAACATTTTATGATGCCCACAAGATAGGGGAATCGATCCCAGAGAGGGCTGCTTATGGGCAAACAGTTATGAATATTAAATAATAAAATCCTTCCCCAAGTTTTATAACAACAGATTTCAGATAACATTTGGCAAAAGTCTGGGACCCGTTTGTGTCCCTTGTTCTCTTCTTCAGAGAGGAGAGGCCAAAAAAACAGAAAGAGCAAAAATACCATTGAACAAGAGAATGTCATGAAGTGCAGTGGTAATCGTGTTTTGTACTAGATATGTGTAGCTTTCCTGTTTTGAATATCTCAACACGTCTATTTTCTTTTTATATTTCAAAGCTCATTAATGCTGGCAAAGGAGAGGCAATCCGAATTAAATCCATTCTCCGGTCACTGATTCCTCTGGAAGACCTGGAAGGAGTTGTCAGCATTCCTTTCCAAATGCCAACAGTTGCTAAGGGTGAGTTTCCCACCCTATAACAGGGCTTTGGAAACTGTGAACGTGATCTACTGGTCGCAATGTACGTGAACGGGGGCAGGACATGGCCGTTAGATGCCAGGAAAGGCCTCCCCTGACTACCTTACATCTGTTACATCTCACGAGATCTAGCCAGATCTTGTGAGACATCCCGATCTGGACCCTGCCCACAATGGACGGGTTCCTGTCTTGTAGAGTGACCTCAGCTTGGAAGCTGATTTCCGCCTTCAACAGATTGGATGGCTACCTGGCATCTACCGGCCTCGCCGGGGGGGACTCCAGCTGGGTGGCATTCAGTACTAGCCCCCACAGAAGAGGACCAGACGGAAAGGTACCTAGGGAAGGTCTCCCAGGTGATAGGTCCCCTGGTGGTCAGCCTCTGGACAGGGTGGCACCCTCATAATGTTGGTACCAGGCTGGCACACTGGCACTGCCACCTGAGCATCCTGGCCATGCCACCCTGGTGCCATCCTGGCACTGCCAGGGTGCCCAGGTGGCACTGCCAGGCTGTCAGTGCCAAGGTGCCTAGCTGGCATTGTGCCCACACTAAGGATCCAGCTCAGGGCATATGTGATGGGTGCAGGGTGCTAGAGGACCCCCCCAACAGGTGAGCTGGGGCATTGCGGTGGTCGGGGGTTGTGTCGGGAGGGGGGGTCATGAGATCCGGGCACCATTTAAAAATGGCTTCCCGACCCTTTCCTGCACTGAGGAGCTTCGCACATCGGAACTCCTCAGTGCAGGAAATGGGGCTAAGTTCAGCCTTGGCAGGACGTTCCCCCCCGGGGCACGAAAACAGCAGAGTGCCGGTAAATAGCACTGGGAACGATCCCACCCAGAATGACACTCTGTTTTGGTTTTCTCAGATCGTGCCCTGTATATTAAGAAATTTTATTTGCAGACGATGATAAGTTTAGTTGTGCCACAATACCAATCTATCCATAAAAGGAAAAAGGAGCAACCCCACGGGTGGAATTTTCCGGCCCCAGCCCTGATGGGCATTGTCGTGGACAGTATTAAACCCCACCCCGCCGTGTTTTGGGGCGGTGGAGGCGTCCCACATTTGCCAGTGGGCGGGATCTCCCTGTCCCGCCATTGTCAACAGGTGTGTTCACAACCTTCGCTGCTGGGAAACCCAGGGCGGGAGGCGGTCAATGTCGGTGAGACCAGAAGATCCCGCTAGTGGAAATGGCAGAAGATTTTGACTGATGACGTTTAAGAGCTCCCCAAATTGTTCCCACTCATTGCGATGACCGCCAGTGTCGGAGTTGGAAAATCTCACCCCAAATGTGTCCTTTTGGTGTCTTTCTGAGAAAAGCGGCGCTCAGTTGGCTAAGGGTTTGAGATATAGTTGGTAGAAATAATCTCCGATCATTTATAAAGCACTTATATTGCATGCTATAAGCCTTCCTTTGTCAACAAAGATTATTGATTGTCTGAATGAATTGCTGCACCATTGTGTTCAAGCTTCTATCTATGTTTGCTTACTGGAGTGGGAACAAATCAGGCACATTATTCCCATAGTCAGCCTACATTTGTTAGAATAATGGCCTTTTTCAAAGTATGATTTTTTAATACTGGTGGCTTTCCAATATATTTTGATTGACAACTGTATCTTTTTTAGGCACAACTCCAGCATTTTGGAGGTCATTAAAATCATTGTAGACAGAGTAATCTTGAAAAATGAGGTAGATGGCGTTGAGATAAATAATTTCAGTTTCTAGAATGTGCTGACGTGCGCAAACCATTAAAAAAATTTATAGCTCAGTTGAACATCATTATTTCAGTTAATGTGATGATATATAGTTCACTTGTGGTGAGAGACTTTAGTGAAATTTTATGCAACACAATATTTATAAGCTTATTATTTTCTGTACATGCAGTTTTCATCAAGGCTCCCGAGTAAACCGGTGCCCTATTATACAATGAGCTCGAAGCACAGACACGATGGCTGCGATTCTCCAGGGCTGCTAGATGCAGGCGGGGTTCCCGGGGCCTGTTAAATCAGGAATGTAAGCCAAAACAGGATTTGCACCGGGTGTCAAACCCATTGTGAGTTTCCTGGCCTGCTGGACCAGGTTCTGGACCAGAACAGGCGAGAACCTGATTATAACAGATTTCCATACATCAAAATGTGACTAGTGGGTTGGAAGCCTGAATCAGCAGCCTCCCAGTATAACCCCCCCCCCCCCCCCAGCTGCAAGTCACACGGGTGCCAATCTCTTCTGATCCTGATAACGGTGACCAGTGGCCGAGGTCTCTAAGGCGGAAGGGTTGCGGGGGGGGGGGGGGTGGCAAGGAAGTGAATATCCTCTCCACACTTACCTCTGTGGAAGAGTGGTCCTTCAGGGGAGGTGGAGGTTGGGGGGCTCAGGTCGGGGGTCTTTCCCAGGATGGGGGTCGTGTGGCACAGAGATCTTCCCTCTGGGGCTTTGAAAATCATTAAACTGTCTTTCGTCATGTCACGTTGCCTTGCCTCTGATGTGTTGGAACCCTTTGATTTCACTTCTGGCCTGTCAGGTTCAAAGATATACCGGATGTAGGTTAAAGTCTTCCCTTTGTAGACTTGAAACCCTTTGATGTCTCTCCCAGCATGTCAAGTTCAAAGATCGGTCAGATGTGGGTAAAAGTCTTCCTTCTGAAGACTTGACACCCTTTGATGTCTTCCCCCACCATGTCAAGTTTAATCATCTGTCTGGTGAAGTTAAATGCCTTCCCTTATATGTTTTGGAAACTGTTGAAATGCTTTTACCACAGTCAATTTCATTCTCCTTTAACATTTTCAAGCCTCTGGGCATGCTGAGAAACCTATAAGCTTTGAACTGTATTGTTCCCATTCAATTCCACAGTGCGTCACCTTTAACAAGTTTCTTGATTGACAGGTCCATGCTATTTCAAAGCAGGGATTAGCTTTATTTGTTTTTATAGCTCACCCATAGAATCCCTATAGTGCAGAAGGAGGCCATTCAGCCCAACAAGTCTGCACCGACTTTCCGAAAGGGCACTCTACATAGGCCCACGCCTTCGTCCTATCGCCGTAAACCCACGCATTGATCATGGAAAATCCACCAGGTCATCTAAGGACACTAAGGGGCAATTTTACCATGGCCAATCCACCTGACCTACACATCTTTGGATTGTGGTCAATCCACCTGACCTACACATCTTTGGACTGTGGGAGGAAACCCACATAGACATGGGGGGAACGTGCAAACTTCACACAGACAGCGACCCAAGGCCAGAATCGAACCCGGGTCCCTGGCGCTGTGAGACAGCAGTGCTAACCACTGTGTCACCGTGCAGCCATTCACAGCCTAGTAACTCTGAAGTGCTTCCTCTTTTGAGCAGGTGTTGTTTCTAACTGCAGTTCTTTTAAAGAGGCTGTTTCTTTGTTCCTCACCCCCATTGAAAGAACTCTTTCGGCATCCTGGACATAAGTGTCAAGAGAGCATTCACCGCTTTGCCCCCCTCGGAGTCCATGGCACCAGGCTGGGACTGTTAAGGGGCCAGTCTGAAGGGGGTACTGAGTGGGGGGGGGGTTCTGAAGTGGGTGATGGAGGTGGGGCTGAAGAGGGAGATGCCTGAAGGGAGGATCCTTGACAGTGTCGCTCCCTTGGGGGGGGGGAGGGGGGGGGGGCTGCTGTGTTATTGAGAGATCAGGGCTCCCTGTAAGAAGGGCACTCCCATCTCTGAGGAGCAGGAGCAGGACCTGTTAGCGAGTTTAGGCCCTGCCCCTCTCAAAGCCAATGCAGAACCCACCCCTGCCAAAAAAGTTTCAAAGTGCCATTGAATCCTACCCCAGCAGCATGCCAGCGCCAACGGGAAACACAATGGTTTTTCCACTGCTCGTAGCACTTAGTTTCATCGCAGTCGATACCTAAAGGACAGGGGTGGGCAAACTACGGCCCGCGGGCCGCATGCGGCCCGACAAAGGTTTTTATGCGGCCCGCCAATGAGGTGCCCGGAATCATAACCGGCATTTTTGAAAAGTCGCCGGGGAAAAGCCGCTGAAGTAAATGTGCTTATTCAATAAGCGCATTTACTTCAGCGGCTTTTCCCCGGCGGCTTTTCAAAAATGCCGGTTATGATTCCGGGCACCTCATTGGCGGGCCGTATAAAACGCGCGTAGTGGAGTGGATGAGTGGGGCTGTCTCATTGGTCGGTTTAGTTGGGTGTGCGACCAATAGGAGTCCAGGTTACAAACAATAAGCCTTATTATTGTTTGTAACCTGGACTCCTATTGGTCGCACACCCAACTAAACCGACCAATAAGGCAGCCCCACTCATCCACCCCACTACGTGCGTTTTTATCGTTGACTCGGCCGGGCTGTGCTTCTGTCAGTGTTAAGGATCAGCACAAGCAACTTGACACCTGATTTCAACAAACTGGTAAATGACTGCAGTCAGATGCATCATTCTCATTGACATTGTTCTGTTACTTGCTGAGTTACTTTGTTTTTCAAATAAATGTGCTTTTTTTTCTTTAAAGACCTTTTATTTTGGCTATTTAAAATATTAATTATTTTACTTAATATACTATGCGGCCCTTTAAAATTGCGAATTTCTGAATGTGGCCCTTGCACGGAAAAATTTGCCCACCCCTGCTATAGGACAATACAGAGGCATTGTGTGGTTACCTGGCAATTTGACCATGGGATGAGATTATTCCCTCCCTTTGAATGTATTGACATGAAAAAAGCTGAAACTAGAGTCAGACACAATGCACTCAAGCTGGAAAAAGAATATAGTGCGTCAGAGGATTTGTCCCAATTCTTATTTGGACAGAGCAGCTAGCAGTGTTTAAGGTGTGAGCGCTGAAACAGCAAGCACGTGATAGGAATAAAAATTTTATAATGTGCGGACAGTCCGCTCCATCAGATTGCCACCCATCTGGGGAAGAGGAGTTTTTGTCCCAGTCTAGAATTAATTATTTTAAGGGTCTTAAATAGTGTTCTTTTTCTTCTGCTGCCTTTGATGGAGCATATTGCTACAAAAAGTCAAATGAGCGAATGAGCTCTGAACACGGCATATATTTCAGCTACTTGATTTGGAGTTTGAAATTTCTTTTAACTTTCTTAATCTGCTGAGAGAGTAGGAGTGGGGTGGACGTTGTGGAGTTTTAACATGCATGTAATGTCACCAACAGGCCTGATTGACAGGTTTAGCTTCCAATTGGGCAGTGGAAAGTGGAGCAGGCCGCACGATTTGGTAGATCCATTGATCCATGCCCTGAATTGGGGGGGCACCCATTTTTAGAGTTAAAATTACACTCATTAAATTCCTTTTACTTTGACTATTCCTACTATGATGTGGAGATGCCGGCGTTGGACTGCGGTGAGCACAGTAAGAAGTCTTACAACACCAGGTTAAAGTCCAACAGGTTTGTTTCAAACACAAGCTTTCGGAGCGCAGCTGCGCTCCGAAAGCTCGTGTTTGAAACAAACCTGTTGGACTTTAACCTGGTGTTGTAAGACTTCTTACTGTATTCCTACTATGTTTGCACTGAATCCTGGTAGGAAGAGTTTGCTACTTATTAGCCCTTTACCTCCACAAGTGACAAAAAATTGAAGCATGCAGTCTTTTTCAATGAGCTGATGCCAAATTGGATGAAACATGAGGGGTAGCATCCACTTCAATTTACTGCCAGATAATTACATCAGTTATAAGAAGATGGTCAGCGTAAAGTACAAAGGCTATCAGCTGTTGATCATTTAGAAGTTTGCCATTGTTTGTAAAATGCTAAATTGAAATGTTCCGGATATTCTGGGAGGACCACTAGCTTCTAGAGGCGCGTACAATGTTTTTTTCTAAATACTTGTTCCATCGACCTGTACACATTGGGTAAAATCAACATCCTTACCGATCTCCATTGAGATAACGGGAGCAAGTAATCCCTGGTCCCTCTCACTCTATGGAGTGGGGTGATATTGTGAATGTGAACAGCAGAACATGGGTTTAGCTGCTCCTTCCCTGCCAGATTTTCAGTTTCACTACCATGGGGATGTGGTGAGAAGACTCGCCGCTTCCCCAGCGGAGAGGCAATATCAAAGCGAATGCTGGGCCACGTCTCGTGGCTAACCTGAGAACACCATCGTCGACAATGGAGGTTGTTTGCACAGCTAGCTATGTGACGCTTCTGCACTGGGAAAGGAAAGCAAAAATAAAAATAAAGATGCTGTTAGACTTTTCCTGGACTTTTCTAAGGAAAATGTTATTAATGCATTCAGCAATTTGTAAATACATATGTTTCTTTTAGATGGGACGGTTGTGGAGCCAGACATGTCAGCAGGATTCTGCCCTGATCATAAAGCAGCCATGGTATTGTTCCTCGAGAGGGTGTATGGAATCGAAGAACAAGATTTCCTTTTACATCTGCTGGAGGTTGGCTTTCTGCCAGACCTTCGAGCTGCTGCCTCATTGGATACGGTGGGTAGATAAAAGGCCTCTGAAGTTTAATTGGTGTCATGTTTCTGCATGCTTCTGTCAATGTGATATAAGTATAGTCTGATTCAACAGTTCAGCCATTCACACTGGGAATAAAATGGCCTGACTGACTGCTAGATGAAGCCATCAATCTATAATATCAACGGACACTTCCAGGTTAGTGGAGTAAAATAAATACATTAAATTCGTCATCTGTGCTGTCAGCAAGTAGTCAGCAAGGTGTAATGGTGAATATTTTTCATACAGCCAGGCTGTAGGAATTTTCCTCGTCAGTATTTTGGTAGGAATAATGAACATATAAAACTTTAATATTCTATCTACTTGTACTGTACCTGCAATATAATTGTAAAATTTGTCTTCCCAAAGTACTCTTCTATCCAGAGGAAATGCTTTGAGAAGCTTAAATTGAAATTAAGTATTAATTGCTACAGGATTGTCACTTGTGGCATGAAGCGCAGAGCACAATTTTAGATGATAAATGTGAAGAATTAGTCCAGACCTGCATTGGCACAGCATTAAAACCGATTGGAAAAATCACACACATTTATTTATTTATTTAAAAATAAAATGTAGTGTACCCAATTCATTTTTCCAATTAAGGAGCAATTTAGTGTGGCCAAACCACCTAGCCTGCACATCTTTGGGTTGTGGGGGTGAAACCCACGCAAACAGGGGGAGAATGTGCAAACTCCACACAGACACTTGACCCAGAGCTGGGATCGAACCTGTGACCTCGGCGCCGTGAGGCAGCAGGGCTAACCCAATGCGCCATCGTGCTGCCCTTCACACATGTTTATAACACTTTGCTGCCTGTATATGCTGTGTAAAGTTAGTGACACCCCACAATATCGTATCAGTTGCCAATCCTTCCACCGTACATCTACGCCACACAACTCGCCTCTTTCCAGGACCAGGCATGACACTTCCAAAATGGCAAATGAGGGTTAATTTTTCAAATTTGCATTTCTAGCACAAGAGCCTTGCCCAACGTGAGCATATGTTGGGAATTTGGGCCTGTGTTTCTCCGCTACCGCGAATTTGCATCCATTTACTTTCAGTTGACTGGGCCATGAGAAATCCCTAATAATATCAGATTATCATTCTGGATTGAGCCAGCTATGGGGGCAATTTCCAAACAGGTTTTAAATGACTGGCATTGCCCAGTTTGTAAAGTGCAGAACAAAAATACTAAAACATCCTAAACTAAAGAGCTGTAACAAAATAACAGCAGATTATTGCAACCCCCAAGCATGAATCATGCACAAAGTTAGAGTGCTTGCATGATACAAGCTGCTGGCAGCCATATATAATGTGCACTGCATTTCTCCTCCAAGAACCCTAGACTATTGATATGGTGGATATACATTTTCTATTCTGGCATTGTAAACGACTGGTATCTTAACAAAATGGAAATCAATGAAAGGGTGTCAGCTTCTCTATCACCTGCATTCGTTGATGATCCTCTTATGGTAGCGCAGTGGTTAGCACTGTTGCTTCACAGCGCCAGGGTATCCAAGTTCGATATCCGGCTTGGGTCACTATCTGTGTGGTGTCTGCACGTTCTCCCTGTGTTTGCATGGGTTTCCTCTGGATGCACCGGTTTCCTCCCACGTGCTGTTAGGTGAATTGGACATCCTGAAGTCTCCCTCAGTGTACCCGAACAGGCGCCGGAGTGTGGCGACTAGGGGCTTTTCACAGTAACATCATTGCAGTGTTAATGTAAGCCTACTTGTGACAATAACAAAATTATTATTATTATAATTGAATGTTTCACAGCTTGTTCTGTCCTCATCAGCAACATATTCAAATGGGGTGGGATTATGGAAACAGGGTACATGGGGGTCACAGTAGTAAAGTGTCTAAGGCAACAGTGTTGCAAATGCGGCCAGGAGGCCATATGTGACCCATCAGGATTCTACGTGTGGCCCACAAGAAAGTTTGTTGACTGTTGCCCATGTGCAGGGTTGCCACATTCCGCTGGTTTCCATCCATGTAGCTTTTTTCCTACCGGTATGACCGAAACAATACACATAAAGCAAGGGCACATGAAGTGAGGTGTGTGCTGATTGCAGACAACATTGACTGTGAGAGCCATGTGCTCCCTCTACGTCAATATTTATTTTGTTTTTACCACTTGAAGTTGATCACAGATCTATTAATATATAAAAGATTGAGCATTTTCTATAACTCATTATGAAATATTCAGCGTGCATTAAATGTGTTCAATCTTATTCATGGGGTGATGGTTTGTGAACATGGCTGATTTCAATCTTGTGGCCCACTGGGATGAAGGAGAGCCTCGGTTTCCCATTGCTGGTGGAGGGGATAGTGGCTAAGCTGAGAGAGAGTGGCAGGGGCCGGACTATACCCATGTTAAAACGTGCAATATGGTAATCGGAGCAGGGTGTGCAAGTTATTGAGTGGTGTAGGAGGAATCTTGGAGCAGCATTTCTCAAGCTAACCAGACTGCCCAGACTAAGGGCCCATGATTGCTTTTCACTGCAGAGATAAATTCGTTTTCTTTTGTTTTTTTTGCATCTTTAGGCTGCCTTGAGTGCTACAGATATGGCATTGGCATTGAATCGATACTTGTGCACTGCTGTCTTGCCGCTTTTAACAAAGTGTGCTCCACTCTTTGCTGGCACTGAACATCATGCGTCCCTTATTGATTCCTTGTTGCACACTGTCTACAGGCTGTCTAAAGGGTGCTCCCTCACTAAAGCTCAGAGGGATGCTATTGAGGAATGCTTACTTGCAATCTGTGGGTAAGTTAAATGATAAGATTTGCTGCGGAGTAAAATTGAATATTTGAGCTTCATGCTATGTCCAACATTCCATCACGTTCTATGTGTCTGAGGTCAGCTAATTTTGATTTGAGTTCAATGATGTCTGAAAACCAATCAGAGAGCACAGGATGCCGTGTGGCACAGTGGGTAACATTCCAACTGCTGGAACACAAGCTCCGGGTTCTGAAGTGCGTGATGGGGGAAACTCCCCCCTTGTGTAAAAGTCAGCGACCAGCCGGATCCTGCTTGGCTCGTTCATCCTGCAGCCATTAAACAAACAATGGCACTTTAATAGGCTGGAGTTAGGACGACCAACCCTCACCAAGAGGGAGTTCCTGCCCCAGAGAGCACTGACCAATTGGCAAGTGCTGACAACTCTCATGTCCCAATAACACCACCACAGCCATCCCAGAGCAAGTTTAAAATTTACCTCCCCTTCCTTCTGTGTTATAGTCAACATTGTGTAATTCTCCAAATACTCTTTACTCCAGATCTGCAAAATTAAGGAACTTATTTTCTTGCTCAATCTCTCTTGCAATGCTTTATCTGATGCTTACTTCTGATGCTTACTTCCCGGTTTACCTTGTATATTCTTTGTTAATTTGGTTCTTGGGGTTGTCCTCAATTTATGCATCTTTGCCTTTTCTTTGGTACCTCAATTTTAAAAAAAACAGAATAATTATATTTTTGCGACAGTATTTTAAGGGACTGTGTAATTATTGTTCTGCTGTACTGGTAAACATGAGAAGGAATCACATCCAAATCTCAACCTAGAGATTTCCCTTTCAGTCAATTACGACCATCCATGATGCAGCACCTATTGAGGAGACTGGTGTTTGATGTCCCCCTGCTGAATGAACATGCAAAGATGCCTCTGAAAGTAAGTATGTGTTTGCCCAAATGTGGTAAGTTCTTTAAAGCCCATTGTTGCTATAGCTCCTGATATTCATGTCAGAATTATTAATGCCCATGCCTAATTGCCTTTGTGAAGGTAGTGATGAGTTCACTTTCTGAACTGCGGCAGTCCATGTGGTGTAGGTACACCAAAACGCTATTAGGGAGGCATTTCCAAGATTTTGACCCAGCGGCTGTGAAGGAATGGCGATACATTTCCAAGTCAGGGTGGTGAGTGGCTTGAAGGGGAACTTGCAGGTGGTGGTGTTCCCATGTGTCTACTGCCCTTGTCCTTCTAGGTGGCAGTGGTCGTGGGTCTGGAAGGCACAGTACAAGGACTGCATTTGTTAAAAATTTTAATCTTAATGTGTGCTGGTAAGAAGGTTAAAATATAATTTCCCTTGAGGTGGTAGAGTGATGATGTTTTGTTTTGCTGTGCTGTTGAAGGATCAAGATAGAATTGGTTTATTGTCACGTGTACCGAGGTACAGTGAAAAGTATTGTTCTGCGTGCAGCTCAAGCTGATCTTTCCATACACAAAAAGAAAATACATAGTAGGGCAAACATAAAATACACAATGTAAATACATAGACACAGGCATCGGGTGAAGCATACAGGAATGTAGCACTACTCAGTAGAGATCAAATCAGTCCAAAAGTCCATCAGTCATTTAGGAGTCTGGTAACAGCGGGGATGAAGCTGTTTTTGAGTCTGTTTGTGCGTGTTCTCAGACTTTGGTATCTCCTGCCCGATGGAAGAAGCTGGAAGAGTGAGTAAGCCGGATGGGAGAGGCCTTTGATTATGTTGCCCGCTTTCCCAAGGCAGCGGGAGGTGTAGATGGATGGGAGGCAGGTTTGTTTGATGAACTGGGCGGTGTTCATGTCTCTCTGTAGTTTCTTGCAGTCTTGGGCCGAGCCGCTGCCATACCAGGCTGTGATGCAGCCAGATAGGATGCTTCCTATGGTGCATCTTTAAAATGTGCTAAGAGTCAATGTGGACATGCCAAATTTCCTTAGATTCCTGAGGAAGTATAGGTGCTGTTGTGCTTTTTTGGTCGTAGCATCGACGTAGGTGGACCAGGTCAGATTGTTGGTGATATGCACAACTAGGAATTTGAAGCTGTCAACCATCTCCACCTCAGTCCCATCGATGCAGACCGAGGTATGTACAATGTTTTGCTTCCTGAAGTCAGTGACCAGCTCTTTAGTTTTGCTGGCATTGAGGAGAGATTGTTGTCACTGCACCGCAACACTAGGTTATCTATCTCCCTCCTGTATTCTGTGTCATCGTTGTTCGAAATTCAACCCACTACAATCACTACAATCAGTTGACATAATTGATAGGTGCTGAGCAGAGCCTTGGTGCTCCTTCAGAGGAAGGAGGTATAGTTTGGGCCACTTTTAGTATCGTAGAAAGAGGGTGTTCAGCCATCGAGCCTCTGCCAGCTTTCTGAAAGAGCTATCCAATTAGTCGTCGTTTTCCTGTCCTTACCTCATTGACCTGTAAATTTTGAGAATTTATGTGAAATGAAATGAAATTAAAATTGCTTATTGTCACAAGTAAGCTTCAAATGAAGTTACTGTGAAAAGCCCCTAGTCACCACATTCCGGCACCTGTTCGGGGAGGCTGGTATAGGAAGATTATTTGATTCTCTTCTGAAAGTTATTATTTCTATGTACTTCCAGCACGCTTTCAGGGAATGCATTTCCAATCATAACAACTGTTTTTTTTCTCTGTTTCCCTCTGTTTCTTTTCCGACTGTACCAGACCTTCTTGTCGCACATTCTTGATGGAGGCCCCGGGAGCAGGTTATCTGTCCGCCTTCTCCGGGAATGATGCACATTACATAATGAGGGAGAAAACAAAATAAAATCAATGTATTTTTTTAAGAAGTAATTTTTTGTTCAGTAACCAACCTGTCATCCTTCTCTTCCAGTTATTGACCAATCACTATGAAAGGTGTTGGAAGTATTACTGTCTCTCCGGAGGTTGGGGTAGCTTCGGAGCTACTTCAGAAGAGGAGCTTCACTTGTCCAGGAAGTTGTTCTGGGGTATTTTCGATGCCCTGTCTCAGAAGGTACCTCTGCAGGGGAAGCAAAACCTGGGATTTCTATCTTACTGTCCACCATAACAACAGTTTTTAATTTATTTTTTTATTTTATTAATTAAGGGCCAACCCACCTACCCTGCACATCTTTGGGGTGTGGGGGTGAGATCCACACAGACACGGGAGAATATGCAAACTCCACACAGACAGCGACCCGGAGTTGGGATCGAACCTGGGTCCTCGGCGCTGTGAGCCAGCAGCACTAACCACTGCGCCACCATGCTGCCCTCAACAGTTCTTTATAAATAACCATTTTTTCTATTGAAATTAACCTGACTAATTCTGTCTCAGCTAATAGTTCTGAAAGCAATTTTCAGTTGCTAGGTCCATTCCCTTTTATTTAATAATTATAGTATCAAATGATATGCAGTCTGGATCCTTTGAGCAAAATATACTTTTCGTGTTCTGAGAAAATGCCACTTCCATTTCCTCTTTTTGTACTGTTTCATATTTAGTAAAAAGTCATATTTCCAATCCTTCTTAAAATCCAAGTGCTTGTTATTTACAACATTTATATTCAAGCACAGTAACTGGGTAAAATTTCTTACCCCTTGTCAAGACCTGTCTGTTGACGCTTCAAAATAACATAATTTAATAATTTACTGTTGAGCTTGTCACATTGTCTTATTTATGACTCACTTTGAGGATGCATTTGTTTTGTAACTAACTGGCATATATGAACTGCCTGGAAATAATTCCATCTTTTCATAGCTAAAGAAAACACAAAAAGTGAAGGAGATAGCATTTTTAAAATTAATAGTTATGGGAATACCTGCCCATAATTTGTAACTTTGACCCCCTCCCCTACTAACAAGATTTCCAAAATGACAGGCAACATGAAAGCCACTTTCACATAAGGAGATAGGCGGTATTGAGGTAATTTAGGGTACAAATTGGCCCGCACCCGATTGTGGTCATGAAACAGGCAGTACGATGTGCCCTCATCCAGGTTAGCCTGAGGATTGCCCAACAGTAATAATCGGGCCAAGTATGGCTGCCTCCCTCACTGGTGATGGCGGATGGGCAGGGGTGTGTGTGTAAGCAAGCATTCCTTTCGGGCAGCGGCCTGGGACGACTAAAAGCAAGTACCAATACGTCCCTGCTGCTGGCTCAGATGGGTCACAGGCTCTCGCAACCAGAAAGTGTTTGCATTTTACATGCAAGAAACATTCAAAATGCAGACCAGTCACTGCCTCATTGTGTTCATACCAATGCAGACTAAAATACAAATAGTGCAGCATTTATAAATCCTTGAATTTCACTAAAGAAAAACCTGCAAGAAATGGATTCTCAGAAACCAAGGGATACAGAGAGTGGAGTTGAAGTTGTAGATCAGCCATGATTGCACTGAATCACAGGGCAGGATAGACGGACCAAATGGTTTACCCCTGCTCCTATTTCTTGTACTCTTATAGGATGAGGTTCTCTGACCTCCCCGTGGCGTGTTTCTTGGTGGTGGGAGACGGCCCGACATTGGCCGGCGGCGGGATCTTCTGGTCCTACTGCTGTCAATGGGAATTCTCATTGAATCCACCCCACGCGCAGAGAAACCCACGGCGGGGGTGCCGGCGCGAACAGCCGTAAGATCTCGCCCAAAGATTACAATAAAATTGCAGATCCTTAATAATAATAATAATAATTCCATTTAGAGATTCACATTCTGAGCGTAATCGGAACTGGAATGTGGACAGAGCAAAATGGAAATGGTGGAGGGAGCGACAGGTGGATTTGCATTACTTTGAAGTGATCAAATGGATGATGCTTTGAGCTTCTTTCTGTCTCTCTGCAGAAATATGAACCTGAGTTATTTAAGCTGGCGTTGCCCTGTTTGAGTGCTGTTGCAGGCGCCCTGCCCCCAGACTACATGGAGTCCAACTATGTGGCAATGATGGAGAAACAGTCTTCAATGGATACAGAAGGAAACTTCAACCCACAGCCCGTAGATACATTAAGGTTTGATTGGGCAGCTTTTGAACACTCCTGTTTCCTGGAGCTTACGTCGTGATCAGGAGCAATCCTTAACTGTGCAAATCGATGACATTAATTTATTGATGCTAGCTAACAATTTTGACTTTCAGGGAAAGGGAGGGGATGGGGGAGGTGAGGGAAGGGGCATTTCAAAACTTTTTTTTGTCTTTTAAATTCATTTGTCTTCCCCTTCTCCTCACAGCGTTCTGACAGTATGGTATAAATCTGCACTTCATACGTCACCAGTTATTCCTTCATATTTTCCGTCACAAATATGAATGTAAAGTGTGAATCGCATGCTTGATTTTTGATAAACAAAGATTCTAAATATTCAGCCTCTCTGTGCAAATTTTCCAGGTTGGAAGTAAATAGTTCCTTGGGTTCAGAATCGCCTGTTACTCTGTTAAATTGACTTTACTGTGTTCTGTGACCTAGGCACTTTTACTGCTCAATATCTAGTTAAACTATAGTGTGTCCTGGGACCCAAAGCACAGACCTTCTTATTGCTTGTGCTGAATACTGTGCTCCTTTTCTTGTTGAGGCACGCTGAAGGTATCTCTTGGTACTTGGCACCAATTGTAGTACAACCAACTGGTTTATTCTACATGAGCTATATGAACAAATAGGATACCTTCTATTTGTATATCAATTTTATACCATATTAACAACATAACATAGCTGTCCCTATGCTAAGCCTACAGTACTGTCTTTACAGTATGAACAAGATGGGTTCTGTGTACCTTTGTGTGTCACTGAGAGGTGCCTATCTTGGACTTCTCTCTCCAGAGAGAAAGGAAAAAGGAAAAACAATGACTATCCTCTGACCATCTCCCAACTGAGTTGAAGTTTGACCCACTGAGTTTTGAATTAAAGTTACTGCCTTATAGGGCAGCACGGTGGCGCAGTGGGTTAGCACTGCAGCCTCACGCGCCGAGGTCCCAGGGTCACTGTCCGTGTGGAGTTTGCACATTCTCCCCGTGTTTGCGTGGGTTTCGCTCCCACAACCCAAAGATGTGCAGGGTAGGTGGAGTGGCCATGTTGAATTGACCCTTAATTGGAAAAAATGAATTGGTTACTCTAAATTTATTTTTTTTTAAAGTTACTGCCTTATATAAAAAGTCACTCCTCGGTGTGCAAGCTTGTGGTATTGGTATGCCTGTAAAGTTAAGCCCCACTGCCAACCACAATGGATAAAAATGATTCTATTGTAACAGGAAATACCTAAGCCTATCCCTGAATGACGTTAAATGTCTCATGCTTTAACTAACATGCAAAGGTAACAGCCAGATGCCTGTAATAGCTGGCCTGTCATCCGTATCCCATATTGGGAATCATCCTAATCAACATTTGAAGTGGGAGCGAATCCCTTTATGCGCATTAACCTTTGATAATATGTTAAAACAAAATTCTTTCCAGTCTATACTAAGTAAGTGACAATCCCAAAATGCCAATACACTGAGTTAACTGATTCAACACGGCACAGTCAAAGCCTTAGAGAAATCATTGCAAAGGACTGGGGATGCATTATACCGCCAATATTAAGATTGGTGGAACAGGTTTCACTGGCTTCACTAAATTTGTTTGGTGATGTGATGCGATACGGGTCCTGGCTGTTTACTTTAAAAATACAGAGGAACAGAGAAAACAAAGCAGCATGAGGAAGTTCTGCGAGGAGTAGTGTTGAGGAGTGACAGGAAGATCAACAAGTTGCAGGACCAAGGTGTGTTCCCCAAACATCTAGAGTCAAAGCAGATCTTACTTAATCCAACACAATAGGCAGTGCATCAGGTTAGTTAGGAGTCGGCACGGCCCCATTAAAGCAAAGTAGTTTCTGTGAAGCTAATGCATTCTTTATAGACCAGTAAGGAAGGACCTCTCCTGGTGGAATTACAGACCTTTGCAGCGTATGGCAGCTCTCTTGAGCTACCAGTTTAGTTTCATTGCCCTGTCTCTTCGCCATACTCATTTATACTTCTCTTGTTTCTGTCTTCCAAATTGAAATTAGTAGCAAAATGAATCTCATTTGAAAGCACTTAGCAGTTGAACCCATGATGTAGTATTTGGTAACACCGTCCTGCCAAGGTATAGGGAGCAGACGTAAAATTCATCATTCAGTCAACAGTTAAGAAAGAGAGAGGGAAGGGGAGAAAACTAAATTTCCTTTCAGCAGTGGCTGACTAATAGCACCATAGTAAGAAGTCTTACAACACCAGGTTAAAGTCCAACATGTTTGTTTCAAACACTAGCTTTAGGAACATTAGTGTTTGAAACAAACATGTTGGACTTTAACCTGGTGTTGTAAGACGTCTTACTGTGCTCACTCCAGTCCAGCGCTGGGCAGCACGGTAGCATGGTGGTTAGCATAAATGCTTCACAGCTCTAGGGTCCCATGTTCGATTCCCGGCTGGGTCACTGTCTGTGTGGAGTCTGCACGTCCTCCCCGTGTGTGCGTGGGTTTCCTCCGGGTGCTCCGGTTTCCTCCCACAGTCCAAAGATGTGCAGGTTAGGTGGATTGGCCATGCTAAATTGCCCGTAGTGTCCTAAAAAGTAAGGTTAAGGGGGGGGGGGGGTTGTTTGGTTACGGATATCGGGTGGATACGTGGGTTTGAGTAGGGTGATCATTGCTCGGCACAATATCGAGGGCCGGAGGGCCTGTTCTGTGCTGTTCTGTTCTATATCTATCTCCACATCATAATATTGCCACAAGCGGTTTACAAGTTATATTAATAGAAAGATGCGGTTCAGAGGGTAACTTTACTTCTTTGTTCACTTCCATTGTCAGTACAACTCTTCCGGAAAAGTTGGATTATTTTGTCAACAAATATGCAGAACACAGTCATGACAAATGGGCAATGGACAGGGTAAGCCTTTTTATTTTACTTTCATTCTTACCTGGGGTTTCCATTTGGTGCAGACGCAACCAGTTGTGAGAGCACCACGCTCCTGAGCTTTCACTGATGCTGCTGTAGATTGGCCAATGGGAAACAAACAAAAGAGGTCTATCTCACAATGTCATTGCTCATCATCTCCCTTTACCAGCGTGACTGAGATCAGGAAGTCGGCGCTTATTACAATGAATCCGAAAAACACCATTGTTCTTCACCAACAAACTGCACCATGTACTTTTCATAAACAATGGACCCACCTCTGAGCACATTTGTTACTTAAATTTTGCAGTGACATTTGATTTTGCTTCATTCTCATTAAGCTGCATGCTCGTCACGTCACAGAAGCATAAAGAGTATTTTCCCTCGGAGAAAGTAGGATGCACTTACAATATATCCCCCACACAGGTTTTGGTAAAATTTGTTCTCATTCACATCTTCAGATCGCAATCTGTTTCCCGTGGAGAGGGTACTCACACACTTCACACCTGCGCTGTTGAGACAGTTGTAAGGAAGTGTACAAGTACTGTACATGCGATTGGCCCTGTGTTGTACCATCCTCTTTGTGGTCAATCTTGTGGTCTGTACACCTTCTCCCAATTCATACACAACATCAGCGACTTGCCATGTTGCCTTGTGCCCAGCATACCAGTATTTCTCTGCTTCATGAGATATTTGAGCACAGCCCCACTTGAGTACACACTGCACCAATGACTGCTGGTTCGATAGAATTTACTACAATGATTAAGTGTCAACTATATCTTGGATAACACCCAAACTGCCATAAGATCAAAATAACATGGTGTTTCTTTCCAGTTTGCAAATGGATGGGTGTACGGTGAAACATGTAACGAGGCTGTCAAGGTTCATCCTTTGTTAAAACCATTCAAACTCCTGTCTGAAAAGGTGGGTAGGAAGGAAATACTTACCTCAATAACTGAGTGTTATTGTACAGAAAATGATGGATACTAAGAAATAATTGAACGGTAATGCTGCAAACTTGCAGACTGAAGCCTGAACAGTTTATAATTATTATTTTATTTTGGATCATTCCTAACATGAAGTTACAGCTTTCAAATTACTCCCAACATTCAATTTTATTTGAAAATACAAATTGTGAAATTCATCAGTATATATTTTTATTCTATTTTGTCTGAAGTTTTGATACACGATCTTTAATCCAAAGTGGATAATGACAGAAAATATGCCCTGTGAAGATATGTGAGAATATTCACATTGAATGGTTAGTATGATGAAATATAGCCCTTATCAAGGTGAATGATGTTTATGCTCAGAAACAATTAACTACCAGAAAATAATGGCAGCAAACTCTTTCAAAACACCAACATTTGCGATTGATTTGTTTTATTTTTCCCCAGCATTTCCAGATCAGGCAGATCTGGATTTCAAAGAACGCTACAATCTGAATTTGTCAAAGATCGAAGATGTGGATATTACAGACACACACAAATCGTTCTCACAGATCTAGCCAATTCCTTATGAGTAAAAGGAAATCCCAGGTCACCTACTGATCGGCAGTACTTCAGAAAAGCCTCTTGACTGAGCAAACCAAAGAGAATGAATGAGTCAAGAAGCTCTCCTCCAACTTCAAGAGTTGGGGACTAACATATGAATTATAAACTGAGACCCTCCTGGATAGTTTATGAATTTTGCCAGAGCAAATCTTGGGGGCGCTTCTCTAAAATGGAGACTAAGTGTTTGCGCCGTCGTGAATGCTGTCGCATTCGGTGGGCCCCGATCGCGGGCCAGACCCCATTGGATGGAGGCCCCACCTGGCGAAGGAGCTGTTTTCCCCACCCCACAGGCGGTCCCCCCCCACAGACCCTTTGCGCAGAGTTCCCGCCGACAGCGACCAGGGGTGAACGCCGCCGGCGGGACTCTGCTTTCTCCGCGCGGCCGCTCGGCACATCCTGCCAATTCCAGCGGCCCACGGCCGGCGCCGCGTCGAACACGCCGGCGCAAATGGCGGTGATTCTCCGCACCTCGGAGAATCGCGCTCCGGCGTCGGGGCACCGTGGCGCGGTTGCAACGATTCTCCGGCCCGATGCGGGGCTCGGAGAATCGCGCCTCCTATGTCCATTGATATGAATCAAACATTTTGGCTGGGATGTGGCGGCCCATTTTCCGCAGGTGCAAATCCCATAATGGCCAGCGTGTTCCTGGCAGACCCAGCGAACCCCTCGTGGGCACCACAGACGCGGCTTTCACCAGACCCGACTACGTCCCAGGCCTGTGCCGTGCGGCTGCCCGTTCAGCCCGGGGGACCATCTTACTACTTCTGCGGTCAGGGCCAACACCCTCGGCAGCGTTGCTCAGCCCGCACCGCGATATTTAGGTTTTCGCCAGTCTACTTTAGAGTTGATTCAGCTCCGAGTTGCAGTACCATTAATGGCCACTGCCTTAGCCGGTCACAGATTACTGCTTGACTGCAATGATGGTGATGTGAGCTCTTTTTGATGTTTTTTTTCCCCCCAGTTTAACTCTTAAGGTCTGCTGACAAAAGTGACTTCATGCAGCAAAATGGCTGCAGGACTTCCAAATTGTCAGCAAACTGTGAAAAAAAAAGCTTTTCACAGGCTTCTTATGGCTGTGAGGATCTGTTCCTGAACAGAGTCTTCCTCCCAGCCTAGGCTGCAGTACTTAGCTTCAACAGGAATGAATTCTCCTGTCTGTGGAGTTCAACTCAAAGTGAGACCATCTTTAATATGTTATTTAATTTCTGTTGCTGCTTAGAAACAGGAGCAGTTAGACTTTTATAATTTACTTCTCTCCGATTTCTCCAAGGTGTAGTCCAATGGCAGGTCAAAGGTGGGGCGCGATTTACTCGAATGGGAATAGAGTTCCATAGCATTTTTATATGGTGTCCCAATCTCTCGTCCTCCCGACGCAACCCTCGAACACCCCCAAAGCCCCAACTCACCTATGAGGGGCTCCTCAGGCCCCATACACCCCTTTAACCCACAAAAGGCATCCCTGGGCCCGATCAGCCCGATCAGGAAAAATGCCAGGATGCCCAAGTGGCACCAGCAATGCCAGGGTGCCAACCTGCCCAGAGGGCAAGCACCTGCGGGCCTCCGATCCCCTGGGAGACCCCCACGAGTGCTGTCCCGTCTGGTCCCCATTTGTCAGGACCTGCACTGAACGGTGCTCGCCCGAGGTCTCCAAGGCGAGGGGGTGACATCTCAAGCCTCAGGTAGATTATGGGAGTGCATATCAGAGTGTGACTAGCTGTCTCATTCTAATGTGCAGATTTGTCAAAAGGTGATCCCGTCCACAATGGGCGGGATTCACATTGCAAATTCTCATGAGATTGTGTTGGATCTCGCAAAGCGTGACGAGTCAAGTAGATCCTGGAAGCAGAATCTACGGCACCTACCGGTCAAGTAGCGCTGCTTTTTGGCCGCAACACGCTGGCAAATCGCGCCATAGGTGTGTGTGATGTGTAGAATTCCCACAAAATCACTTAAACATGGTGAGGTTTGACGGTTATTTCACTTTAATACGAGTTGATTTTTCTCTACTGGGTGCAAAGGGGATGTGGCTTGCATTTGGCTTGGTCAGATCTTCAAAAAGCTTGCCGCCACCATGATACGCTCTGCTTATTTTTGATTTAATCGTGCCAGTCGTACACAAGGATTGGCAAAATATTAATGTGGGATCTTTATTTGTAGGTAAGATTTATTTGCAGGTCAGACTTTATACAGACAGCATTCACTGAGCAGCTCAGTATACTACATCTCATTTTTATCCTGCTGCTTGCAGACTTGACTGCAGCTCATGGGACATCACACCCTGTGGAGGCACGTAATGATTACCAGAAGTTTAAAATATGTTTCTAAAGGCTAGATGCAAATCAGATCACAACATCATACACATATCCTAACTCACTTTCTATGACCTGAGGAAAACCAAACTAATGCTTCTTGATTTCCTGAAAGACATTCCATTTTTAAAAAAAAATTGTTAATATAATTTGGAGAAACATAACGTGTTCAAATAAAATTGCAGGACAAGGAAGTGTATCGTTGGCCAATAAAAGAGTCTCTAAAAACAATGGTTGCCTGGAGTTGGACAATTGCGAGGACCCGAGAAGGCGAGTCCATGGTCCTATACAACAGGACACGTCGAATCTCTCAGTCCAGTCAGGTAAGACCAACATTAAAAAAAAACTACTAGCTGAATTTTCCATTGACCAGTTATGCAGCAGGTGTGTTTTGGAATGGATTCAGTTGTCTTTCCTAACTAAAACCATTTGGCATTTGACACCCTTGCTGATTGTATGTACTAATGGGAAAAGGATAAAAGCAAATTACTGCGGATGCTGGAATCTGAAACGAAAGGGAAAATGCTGGAAAATCTCAGCAAGTCTGGCAGCATCTGTAGGGAGAGAAAAGAGCTAACGTTTCGAGTCCGATGACTCTTTGTCATGGGAAAAGGATGTTGTTTGTAGCTCCCGGTTTTTGGTTATGCTCAGGAAGAAGATGCAGAATAAAAGCAAAATAAAATAGTCTTGTCCGTCACCAGGACAACCTGTCTTTCTCTCAATCATCACTCCAGTCGTCATCACCTGCTATCAAATAACTAGCTTAACCAATCAATTCTTGAATAGCAGCTCTGCTATGGTGAACATACATTTTGCAGAAACACACAGCCAACCTCTGTTGTTCATACAGAAATGGTTGCTTCTAACCTTACTTCTAATGCAGTGTCCGTACTAAATATTAACTTTAACCCATTGCACACAGCATTGGTTCAGTTGAAGTATGGCCAGGCATAAATGCCACACAGTACTAAGGGGTAAAACAGGCAAAATAATACAGCAAAAATAATATATAATTAATATAATCGAAACAAAAGTCAAACTCTGGAATACTGTTTTTGAATAATGTTGGATAAAACGTAGAGGTCTGAATTTTGTCAACATTGAAGAGATTCCATCCGTGGGACAGAAAGTTGGAGCTGATGCTGTGCTAATGAGTGTCAGGTCTCTGGAGCAGTATTTTACCAGCAATGGCTAATTAAAAGGCTGCTGCCGGGGACACTATCCAATTGATAGTGGCAACCACCTCTCAGAGATGCCAGTCCAAACAGGAGGCCGGTAGCTCGACAGCCATGACAGCACGGCTATTAGAGGTGGCTACTTCTGAGGCTGCTGGCTGCAGGATATGTCTCCTTGAAAATACAGGCTGGACCTTTATGGCCATTGATGTTGGCAGGACCTTCCTGTCCCACTGTCAGGTTTCCCGGTGGCGAGGGGTGGATTCAATAGGAAACCCCTTTGACAACGGTAGGGGCCAGAAGACCCCACCGCCGGGCAAGAGTGGGTCTCCGCTCCCTGCCGGGAAACAAGCGGTGCGTCGCACGGTAAATCCCACACACGGTAATTTTTTTCTCTCTGGTGCCAGGGTAATGCAGGCCGACGCTGATGATTGGAGGGCATACACTCCAGTAACAGCACTTTGCCACAGGGTCAACTATTGCTACCAGGGACATCTCCCCACACAACTGAAGTTGGTAAAATGGCGGTGGAGGAAAATGATCCTTAATTGGCTCAATTGGGTGCCCGGTCGACACCTGTGCCACTGAGGTTCAGCAGCAGAAAGCCGGACTCTCCTCCTGACGCTCGCCACCGCT
Organism: Scyliorhinus canicula; assembly: GCF_902713615.1. NCBI lineage: Eukaryota > Metazoa > Chordata > Chondrichthyes > Carcharhiniformes > Scyliorhinidae > Scyliorhinus > Scyliorhinus canicula. Next base: position 283,811,858 of record NC_052146.1, on the reverse strand, counting down.
ATTTTGCCAGCCCACCTCCCTCCCAGCCTGTCATTGGAGGGCTGGTGAAATCTAACCCTTGAGGTGATGCTGACATGAAGTGATACTGCAAAAGAGCTGGTAGCAATCTACCTTCCTGGACTACATTGAGAGAAGATGGTGTCTGGCATGGGGACAACAATGAAAAATGGTGAAAATAATAATCACTCTTAACATGTTAAATAAAATAAGTCAAAAGGCTGTCACCTAACTGTTTTTTGTTTTCCTCTCCTTCCTACTGTTATAACTCATTGTATTTAAATAGATGCAGAAGGTAACTATTTCTGTCTGTTCTTTGCACCTGTCTTTACAATGGTGTCTCGACCTTTTGCTCAGATTTCTGTAGATTCTGCACATGGCTACAGTCCTCGGCCGATCGACATGAGCAATGTTACACTTTCAAGGGACCTGCACGTAAGTCGCTCCTGCTCCAGTTAATCTGTTACAACATATGCTCTGTGTCAGATTCCGTGTGATCTGTTGTCAAGAGTGCAATTGAAGAAATACGATTATATTATTGATATTATTTATGGCTTTTCTTCCTGAAAAGTTCGATCGACCCAACATTCACACCTCCATGGAATCCACAGGAGGCAGCCATTCAGTCCATCGTGTCTCTGCCAGCTCTTCGAACCAGCCATTCAATCAATCCCACTCCCCTGCTTTACCGCTTTGAAGGGAGAGGGTTTGAGAGCTCTAATATACTCTCTGTGAAAAAGTATACATGGAATCCTTTCCTTTGAGCCGAGGCATAGACTATAAGAGCAGGAAAGTTATGCTGGAACTATATAAAACGTTAGTTAGGCCCCAACTTGAGTACTGTGTGCAGTTCTCATCACAGAAATGATGTAATTGCATTCAACAGGGTACAGAGGACATCTATGAGGATGTTGCCAAATCTGGAAAATTGCAGCTACGAGGAAAGATTGGATAGGCTGGGGTTGTCTTCCTTGGAATAGAGGAGGCCGAGGGGAGATTTGATTGTGATGGGTCTGGATAGAGTGGATGGGAAAGGCCTATTTACTATGGCAGAGGTTAGTGACTAAGAGACATATATTTAAAGTGATTGGTAGAAAGATTAGAGGGGAGATGAGGAAAGGTTTTTTGACCGAGAGGGTGTTGTGGGTCTGGTACTCACTGCCTGAAAGGGCGAGAGAGGCAGAAACCGTCATTTCATTTAAAAGGTGTTTGGATATTCACCACAAGTGCTAGAAAGTGGGATTAGACTGGGCGGCATGTTTTTGGGCCGTTGCAGCCACGATGGGCCAAGTGGCCTCTTTCTGTGCCATGAACTTTCTGTGATTCTAATTTCACACAAAACATCCCCAGTTATAATTATAAGATTACTCCCCCTGTTCTGGACTCCCGCACCAGAGGGAATCACTTTGGATTGTTTTGCAGTTTAAAAAAATCTCAATCACTCCTCAAACTGCAAACTCAAGATCATTCAAGCCAACTTCACACGTTCTTCATAGGTTAACATTTTAAGCTCTGATGACCTACATTAGACCCCCTCCAAGGTCAATATATCCTGAAGTTTCCTAAAACTGAATGCAGTCCTCCTGATGGGGTTTGACCAAGTGTTACAACCCCAGTTGATGTTACTACTGGACAAGTAAGATGCCAGGATGGAACCTATTTATTTGATTAGAGACATAGATGAACTTAGTCACAATACTGCTGATTAACGTTTAAAGAAGGAACAAAATATTTATTATACAACAAAAGGTTAACTATTCCTTCGCCCCAGCTATACCTTTGCAGCTATATGCAGAATTGGAAAGATAACATAAGTGACAAAATACATCTTATATATCTATCTATTAAGATGCACTTCCTCTACCTGTAAAGAAGTAAACTCTCTGCGGCTGTAGCAAAGTGAACTCCCTGTACCTGATGGTGCACTCCCTGTACCTGTATAAAGGTAAACCCCCTGTAAAATCTATTGGGAGGTTTGAGATTTTTGCATGTTTGCTTCTTCCAGCTGGTCTCTCTGCAGCTGCAGCTTCGTGTATTCTTTTCACCTGTCCTGCTGCTCATCTTCCCTCCTGTCCCTCTTTCTCAAGCCTGAAGGAATTGCTGAATGGGATTTTAAAAAGGTGCATTGTCAGGACCTCTTAAGAACTTACATTTATATAAGGTAAAGACTCCAGAGTCCCAGATGACCACAGACTGATGGGGAAAGCCGACTCTATGTGATTTAACCTGAGGATCACCACAACACAGGTGAGGGGCAAGGTTGAGATGACGGACCTTCATGAATAACCTCAGCTGGTACGGGAATTGAACCCGTGCTGTTTGCCTTGCCCTGCATCACGAACCAGCTCTCCAGCCAACTGAGCTCAACAGCCAACCTCTTAAGAACAACTTGCATTTATATTGTGCTTTTCCCAATCACCAGACACCTTAGCACTTTTCAGCCAGTGAAATAGCGCTTTGAAATGCAGTCACTGTTGTAAACTTGCCCAGCACATGACCACCTCCTGATTTACTAGCAATCATTTGTCGGCAGGTTGATAAGTATTGATGGCAGTGCTGATGACGTTAAACTTGTGCTACAGTCTTAAAGCGAACTGAATTTCAACACCCTAACTGGAGAACAGGCTATAGAAGTGTATAACTCATTCCACTTTGAGAATGAAGTTGAAAAAAATAACTTTGAAGTGGCTGTTAAAAAAATTGATCAGTATTGTGAGCTTACAAAAATGACAAGCTTGGTAAAAGATTGCAAAAGCAACAAAAAATAAGACTGGAAGATTCAATTAAAATGCCCTGTGCAACTAAAGAATCTGAAAATAGTAAACGTGCTGAAACGTTGAATCAAAGTGAAAAATATTTGCCTCCATGAAAGCTATGACGCAGTTAAAAATTCATCGCATTTAAAAAGACCAGCCTGTCCACCCAAAAAAAAACGCTTCGGAAGTCAGACATTTCAGACATGCACAGTTAAAGGAAAAAACGTGCAATTCAGAATTTGAATGTTCTGCACATGTGCGGGACCAGTTCGCAGATTGAAAAACGACGTGATCCGGAAGAATACCATTCTGCGTATGTGCACTTCAAAAAAGCGCGCACTCTGGACGAGGATCGATTTGCGCATGCGCAATGTTTGTTTGCGCATGATGTCATGGACATGATGACATCAGAATGTTGTGGACACGCCCACTTAAAGGAAAACTTTAAGGAAAACGGCCCAGAAATTGAATAAAACAAGTTTTAAAGGGACAAAACAGAATTTTTTTTATCTCGCAAGGCAGAACATTTCCTGAATTTGAACAAACAGCTGAAGAAGGCCTCTGCAGTACTATGGAAGAAAATGTTTGCAGCGTGCAACAAGAAGGAAATGTCAACAAATCTAAAACTAAAGAAGATAAATCCTACATTGAAGAATATTACTCAGAAATGGCAGAGATATTCGGGTTTGATGATTATTCTGTTAGTAACAAGATTGAAAATCTAAATAGCACTCTACTAATGGTAGATGAATCCAATACATTGATGGAATTTCATACTGTTGCTACATCGGATAGCAGTAACCTGACAAATGACAAATGAACGACCACATAGAGAGCAATGAAAGAAGAGACTACGAAGATTTATCTAGTTTATTTGATCAACAAAAAGAAGACTATGAAGATCTATCCAATGTCTTTGCGAATAGTGATAAAGTGATCATAAATAGCATACAAGCTGTGCAGGACTCAGCTGGACTGTACACAAAATCATGACAATCAGAGTACAACAATGAATAATTTAATTGAGAACTCATCAATTGTGAACAACCTACAAGAAAATGACATCTTGGAGAAGTTGATGCCAGATGAGAAGCACCTGGCTTCAACGATACATTGGATCATCCAGAAGTGATTGGTGTCACAAAGCTCAACAATGCATCAGATTTTCCACAGGAACCTGAGATGATAAAGTGCAGCAAAACGTCAGATAATACAAAGGACACTGATAGCATAAAGATTGAAAATGAATTAAACAATCTAGAAGGAACAGATCCTGAGCACAAAAATGAGAAAATATGGAACAACAGACTACACAATGGTACGACTCTGAAACCGCAAGACAGCTAAACAGCACAGTCCAATGCAATGGCAAGAAATTGTTGAAACTTGCAGTCACACTTGACAGACCATACAGTCTGGAAAACAATACAGATGGCAACTGAGCAAAGGACTGCAGGACAGTGTGTGAAACAGTTGCAGGTGGAGGTAGAACAAACAAATGTGTGTGCAGACAATACAAAATTCGTATTTTCTCAAAGGCCAAAAAGCAAACCAGTTTTTCAGGAAAAGGACACACAAAATCGACACCACAAACACAGAGAAAAGACCAGGTCAGACAACAAAAGTGGTTCAACTAGTTGAACACTTGATCAATTTTAACTGATGACTTGTTGGTACTTCAACACACTATAAGTGAAGACTGAATACAGATTCAATTTGTGGAATGTAAAAAGTTTTTTTTAAAGTTGTTAACTACTGTACAATTTCAGTACTGAATTACATGTAAAGAACGTACAATGCTTCTTACCCAACATATTTGTAGAAATCTCCAAACATCTTTGAAAAAAGGGGGATGTAGTGATATGTATCTTGACTGGGATGTAAAGAGTTAACAAGTTCATGATAATGATTCATACCACTAGAGGGAACCACAGATCAGACCTATAAATATCATGTGACTAGGGGATTCTGGGATTAGATTAGAAAATGATTAGGATGATAATAACAATCACTTATTGTCACAAGTAGGTTTCAATGAAGTTACTGTGAAAAGGCGCCGGTTCGGGAAGGCCGGTATGGGAATTGAACCCACGTTGCTGGTCTTGTTATGCATTACAAGCCAGCTGTTTAGCCCACTGTGCTAAACCAGCACCATTTTAAGTTAAGAGTTAGGAGAGAGCTGGAAGAGTGTCAGGCATAGAGAGCAGTTGTATACATGAGAGGTCTGTAAGTTAGAGATAGCATAGTTTTATATAATAACCTTCTACTTTAGGAATGCGAACAGATCTTAATAGTAACAAATTTATGGTTTTGTTCGTGAACAAAGCTTTGTGTTCTTTATTCAACACTACACATCCGAGCCATCCAGATAAAGCAGAATAGAGAATACAACTCATCAGCTGAGCATCCATAATTCCATAGGTTTCCACATTAAATATTTCTTCATCTTAATTCTAAGTGGACAATCCTCTATCCTGATATTGTGACCCTCTAGTTCCCGGCTCTCCAGCAGGGTAAAACAGTTTCTCGGCATCCACCCTGTCAAACGCTCTAAGAATTTGAAATATATGATAATATTAATCTTTATTGTCACAAGTAGGCTTATATTAACACTGCAATGAAGTTGCTGTGAAAAGCCCCTAGTCGCCACACTCCGGCGCCTGTTCGGGTACACGGAGGGAGAATTCAGAATGTCCAAATTACCTAACAGCAGGTCTATTTAAATATTTAAATGAGATCTTCTTTCATTCTTCTCAATTGGAGCTAATATAGGCCCATTTTACTCAGTCCCTCCACAGGGTTGAAGCCCTCACATTGTAGTATACAGGCATGTTCTTCCTTATTCAGAGAACCATAACCTACGCAGAGTTTGATAAGTAAATGATCAGTTGTGCAGCTTCCACTTCTGAAGAAATTTTTCTACACAGTTTGAAATATTTTTAAAGCGGTTATGACTGTACTTCTTTGCAATTTATCACAGGCAATGGCAGAGCTGCTGGCAGAGAACTATCATAATATCTGGGCTAAGAAGAAGAAAAACGAACTAGAAGTTAAAGGTAATGTGACATGTTGCATTGTCATTTGGTTATCGTGATATTGCTGGAACCTGTTGGTTCATTCTGATTGTTTTATGTGTGCGCTTAGGTTAGTAAATCGTGTGACAGAGCGTTGAAATACTGTTCCGCGATTTGGTCAAGATTTGATGGGTAGTCCTACTTTGGTCCAATGAAGTGGATCTAATTTGGTGCTGAATGTACCATCCCGTAACATCATCTTAATCTGTGTTTCATGATCAAAAACAATAAAATGGTCAAAAAACTCCCCAACTTTTCCTTATCAGAGAAATACGGGTAAATCATAAATTACTCGATCAATTAACCACCATTCTTCTCGTCACGGTACATTGTGTATTTAAATATTTTTCTTTCCACAAGTATAAACCGTTATTTTATATCATTTTTCTCAACAACCTTCTATTTTTAAAAAATATATTTTTCTTCGATTCTTAACATTTTATTATTTTATACATAAACCAAAACAATGTAAAACATCAAGAACGGCAACCCACCCCCCCCCCCCCCAACTCCACCAACCAATACCCCAATAACACAACAGACCTCTCCCTCCCCCAACCACCCCCCTACCCTTAACAGCTGGCAGTATCCATCTCTTTTTAAAAAAAATTTAGAGTACCCAATTATTTTTCCAATTAAGGGGCAATTTAGCTTGGCCAATCCACCTATCCTGCACATCTTTGGGTTGTGGGCGTGAAACCCACGCAGACACGGGGAGAATGTGCAAACTCCTCACGGACAGTGACCCAGGGCCGGGATTCGAACCCGGGTCTTCAGCGTCATAGGCAGCAATGCTATCCACTGTGCCACCATGCTGCCCCGCAGTATCCATCTCTGACCCATCTCTTGTTGAACCCATCCATCGCCCTTCTCAAGGCAAACTTAACCTTCTCCAAATACAGGAACTTCATCAAGTCCCCAAGCCACACTGAGGCACACAGCGGAGAAGCGGACCACCACCCCAACAGGACCTGCCTGCGAGCCATCGGCGAGGCGAAGGGTAAACGCCAGCCCCGCTCCCGTCTGCAGCCCCGGCCAGTCCAACACATCAAATATGGCACCCAGGGGTCTGGGCTCCAAATCTATGTGCAGGATCTCTGACATGGTGCTGAAAAACGATCACCAAAATTTCCCCAATATCAGGCAGGATTAGAACATATGTACATGGAATAGCTGGACCTCTCCCACACCACTTGCAAGTGTTCTCCACCCCCCCCTCAAGTAAACCCCCTCAAGCAAACCCCCTCATCCTCGACCCCATCTTTAACTGTATTTTTTTAAATAAATTTAGATTACCCAATTATTTTTTCCAATTAAGGGGCAATTTAGTGTGGCCAATCTACCTATCCTGCACATCTTTGGGTTGTGGGGGTGAAACCCACGCAGACACAGGGAGAATGTGCAAACTCCACACGGACAGTGACCCAGAGCCTGGATTGAACCTGGGACCTCAGCGCCGTGAGGCAGCTGTGCTAACCACTAGGCCACCGTGCTGTCCTCTCTTTAACTGTATTAACCCCAATCTCGCAAAGAGTTTGAGGCATTCACCATTCCCAACACTTCATACTACAACCCGTCCTCCAGCGCCACCCCCAGCTCCTCCTCCCACTTAACCGTAACCCCTTCCAGTGGCCCCATACCCTCCTCCAAAATCTTCCCATGAATCGCTGAGATGATCCAACCCTCCAACCCCATCACCGACAACACCCCCTCCAATAACGAGGAGGGGGGTGGCACTGGAAATATTGGGGAAATATTTTTTGCAAAGTCCTGCACCTGCATATCTCCAAAAGGTCTCCCCCATGGAATCCCAACCTTCACCATCAACTTCTCCAAACTCGCAAACCCACCTTCCAAAAATAAGTCCTTCATTTCCATCACCCCTCTGCCCCTCTCACCCCCGAAACCTAGTGTCCGGCCTGACCAGCTCAAACACATGATTCTCTTGGACCGGCATCAACTTCAACCCCGCCCCCCAATTTAAAGTGCTGTTGAAATTGCCTCCATGTCTTTAGCATGGCCACCACCACCTGGACTAACCAAGTATTTCCCATAGGCAAACGGGAGCGGCGCTGTTGCCAGCGCCCACAACCCTGACCCTTACAAAAGACTGCCTCCATCCTCAGCCACATTGCCTCCAGCTCCTTACCCCAGCCCCACACCTTCTCGGCGTTTGCCGCCTGACAGTAATACAACAGATTTGGAAGAGTCAAACCCACCGACTGCTACCCTCCCTGAATCACAATCGTCCGAATCCTCGCTACTCTACCTGCCCAGACAAATGACAAAATCAACTATTCCATCCCCATAAAAATCACCTTTGACATAAAGACCGGCAAATACTGGAATAAGAATAAAAAACGCCGCAAGATATTCATCTTTACCGCCTGCTCCCGGCCTGCCAGTGATAAGGGAAGGCTTTCCCATTTCGACAAATCTGCCTTGACCCTACCCACCAGATTTGTAAAATTCAATTTACGGATCCGGGGCCATTCTCGAGCCACCTCGAGTACCTGAAGTGAGCAGTCGCCACATGAAACAGCAATCCCCCCCCCCCCCAAGCCACCTCCTGCCCCCTTGGAAGAAACCAAAAAGCAGTTGCTCTTTCCCAAATTCAGTTTATATCCCGAAAAAGCCCCAAACTTCTTGAGCAGCACCATTATATTCCCCACCGTGGACCCGGGTTAGAAATATACAATAAAAGGTCGTCGGCATACAGGGACGCCTTATGCTCCACACCCTCCTCGCTATCCCCCTCCACTTAGCGCAATGACAAAGTGCTCTATCGGCAGCGCAGACAAAGGGGGACATGGGACACCCCTGCCTCGTTCCCCTATGCTCAAGTTCACCTCATTTGTACAAACACTCACCTTCGGTTCCTTACATAACAATTTGACCCACGCCACAAACTTAGGCCCAATCCCACACCGCTCCAACACCACAAACTGATAACTCCATTCTACTCGATCAAACGCCTTCTCTGCATCCAGCGCCACAGCCATCTTCAGTTCCCCCTTCTAATGGGGAGAGCACCATGTTTAACAAGTGCCGCACACTCGAGGACACCTTTACAAACTCCATCTGGTCCCCAGTCACCTGCGGAAGGCAGTCTTCAAACCTAAGCGGCAACACCTTGGCAAGCATTTTGGCATCCATATTTAACAGGGATATTGGCCGATATGACCCACATTACCATTTGGACTGGAGATCACTCATACGCCCCCCCACCACTCCTATCAGTCATGACCAGGCCATACCCATAGTCGCCATCAGCCAGCTACCCCTCCCCCCCCCCAACCCCCTTCCCAGAAACCCCCCAACCACTTCCTCTCAAAACCACTTCTCTCTGCGTACTCCCCATCCCCCCATCATCCACACCTCCCACACCCATCAAAACCTGTCCACACAGGCTTGGCCCGCTGTTGCCCCTCCTCACACCTTGCTTCCGTTCACCAACCAACTCAAGTTTAATACTGAGGTGGTCCCCGCCAGTATCCTCTCCCCCCCACATACCTAGTACATCAAACCAACAAAAAGATACCCCCACACCCAGACCTCCTAAACCAACCAAACATGATAAACCCTGAACAAAGGGGAAAAGAATCCCAACACATTACCCCAACCTCCCCAAACCATCCCCTCCCTGCCACAACATATGAAAACAAAGTCCAAACTCAGTTCAGTCCCAAACCTTCAATCCTCACGAATGCCTCCTCTGCTGTCTCAAAGCAATAGTCCTTGGAGTTATGCATAACTCTCAACCTTCTGCCCACATGAACAAATAATTCCAGTCACATTTACCCATTCTGTTCCCATATCTCTTTTCCTCATTATCCTTCGTCCAGTTCTCTGATTTATCTTGAATGTTGACATTGTTTTAGCCTCAACCACTTATTCTGTGGAATTTCAATTCCAGACTGTGAGCAAAGAACATTATTATGAAATGCCGCATATTATTTTTGATGCCAGTGGTTGCTATTGTCCCCACAGGAGGTGGAAACCACCCTTTGTTGGTGCCCTACGATACCCTGACAGCGAAGGAGAAAGCCAGAGACCGAGAGAAAGCACAAGAAATTCTTAAGTTTCTTCAGCTCAATGGCTATGCAGTCTCAAGGTATTAGTATACAGTGTGAGGACGACAATGGATTTAAACACAGTCCACTAATCCACTAATGCAAGATGCTGCTACTAAAATATTAGCAAGTTGAATAAAAAGGGAAGAAGAATCAGGTCCTCACCATGTGGCAATAGTTAAAGTTATATCAGTGGGAAACACTAGCAGCACATGTTTGTGTATTACATACAGAATTGTGTAAATGTTATAAGATGATATAGCATTCTCACCCCGCTGCACCAAACAAAGTTTTCTAACCTACCACTCCAGCCAGGTGGCATGGAGCAAATGTCCTGTAGGGAGAACTATCTTGGTCCCCTCTAGTGTACTTTTTCATGTATGGTCATCAGATGATATAGATGAGGATTACAGAAGACTTTTCCAGCCTGTTTTCGATTAGCAGGGACAGAACAATTCGGGGTAGTTTGAGAAAAATGGGGATAGCTAATGGGAGAGATGAGAAATACAAAATTTCAACCGAGGAGGGAAGCACCAAGCTGCCTATTCTTCAAAAAATTGAGGCAGGTTTTCAATGAATCTCAGATTTTGAAGGTCCGTACTGAATGGCGAAGCACCTAATGGGGTTACTGATGAATAGCTTTTCTTGTTTGGAAAGAAATCGTCAGAACTTAGCTCTTGAGAAGTGTAAATAACGGTCAGCAATGGTAGGAAATGCTGAATAACCAGGTGCACATTTCAACAATGTCGAATGGAAAGTTTCCTTTTGAAGTAACCTTGCCAAGGCTGTGACGTACCACAAGGTAGATAAGATGAAGAATATTTCCTGTAATATCTTGGCTGACAATTTCCTGAAAGAGGCTGCCAGCTGGCACCATTCGCTGGGCCTGGGAGCATGTGGCAGAGGTGGTTTGCGCCATGGGCAACACTGTTCGGACCAGCCAGGAGTGTCGGAAAAAACTGCACAACCTCCTCAGGGTAAATGCTTAGGCCATGAATCAACATGTCCGAGGCCTGGGCACCCGTATCACAGTGTGCCTATCAGAGGCAGCCATGTGCCAGGGCTACCTGGACATTGCAGCGGCATTTCTGAGCTTGGCGCAGTCATAGCGGGCCATGGCTGAGAGGATTGGCAGCAATGCTGAGGTGCTGGCCGACGTACCATAGACACAGAGGGAGGTGGCCCAGTCCCGGTGGAAGGTTGCGCAGTCACTGGCTGAGGTGCCACACACCCAGAAGGTGGTGGCACAGTCTCAGCGTGATGTGGCACAGGTCCACTCCCTGTGCTCCGTGGCTGTGAACATGCAGATCCTGGTCGAGAGGTCAGCGATCCTCCAGGACTGGCAGTAGCAGGTGGCGGGAGAGCCTCAGGGGTTAGCTCCACTCACACCCTATCCCATGGAGTAGCCCATGGGCTGCCAGGCACCGTGAGGCAGGAGGAGGTGTTGGGGCCTGTGCCGGTGACTCCCGCACCGGAAAGGCCCGTTCACATGCAGGGATCACTCAGGTGGACGGTGGGAAGTGCTACCGTGGGCAGGAGTCAGATGTTGTCAAACGATGCGGAGCACCAGAGTTCATCGCAGGGTGTGGTTTCATCGTCCTCCATTACATGGATCATACCTGCTGCTACTGTCAACCCGGGGCCTGCAAGCTGTAGTGCGGCAGACAGGTAACACGGGGGGGATTGCAGGTGGGGTGGTAGGATGTGGGGGTGGGATGTGATGTTCATGCCTCTGTCCAGTGCCGCCCCATCAGTCTGTTAAACTGGTGGCGATCAGAGCGTCACGTGCGCGTTGACCTTGGCGCACACGTTATGCAACCTCCTGAATTTCCTGTCCATCCTCGCCCTCCTCTGCCTCCTCCTCATTGGACGAGGCCTGGCGTTCATCCTCCTCCTCCAGCACGTCACACCTCTGCTGCGCGATACTGGGGAGGTCGCAGCAGCCCACCACCATGTGGACGATCCTCCCAGCCCTACACTGGAGGGCCTCTCCAGAGCGGTCCAGGCATCTGAACCGCATCTTCAGGATGCCGAATCACTGCTCGATCACACCACTGTTCGCTGCATGGGTGCCGTTGTAGCGGGTCTTTGGAGGTCTGTAGCCTCTGGATAGGCATCATCACTGTGGTGATTGTAGATCTGAGTAGATGCAATACAACTGAGCAAGCACTAGAGGGAGCATGGGAGAACTATATATACACAGGGACAGGAAGTGATGACACACTTCACGGAAGGCAGAACTGAAAGCAGGACACAGACACAGGCAGGCAGCATTTGAGGTAGCCGTAAGTTAAGCTCTGAAGACAGAACAAATTCACAATAAAGCATCTTCTCCACCTTTGAGACTACGAGCTTTATTAAGACACGAGGAACAACACAATCACCACGACCGCAGCGGATAACCCCTGTTACAGAAACCAACCCCCCAGCCAGGGGTGCGCCTCGAAGAGATCAGGAACCGTTGAGTGTGCGAGGATGAAGGTGTCGTGCACACTGCCCGTGTATCAGGCGCAGACGTGCATGATGTGAAGCTGATGGTCACCCACCAGCTGCATGTTCATCGAGTGGAACCCCTTTCGGTTTGTGAAGATCGGCCTGTCAACTTTCGCAACATCTTTTGTGACTAGGAATCTCCACCTGTACCGATTCCTGACCAAAAAATAGCCACCACTATCAGCTGACATAGAGGTTGGACATATAGTGCATCTTGTGAAGTCTGACTCACCAGGTGGATAGGTCAGATGGTGCAATTCCCATTAGAATGTCATGATATTTGGGTTGACAGAAACTGCACCTTTTCCACAAAAGCTAGTGAGAAACTAAATGCCAGAAAAACAAAAAGCACAGAACAAATGTAAAAGAACAAGGCAGAAGCTATCTTAACATTGTTAAGTGAATCTTTTTACTGCCATGTACAGCTCAGTGCCAAGCAACACTATTATATATGGATGTCATTTGCACTTGGAACTGATTTTATGCGATGGCTAAAACATGATAGTGTAATTCTAACACCTCTGAGGCTTTACATTTTCAATTTCCTATGCATTTTACATGGGAGTTTCCTGCAACCAGCTCACCACTACCTGTCTTAACCCCTCCACTCTCTCACGTTCGCCATATTGCTTATCTGGCAACATTGGACAAACAGAAATTTTGTCCAGTTAATGATTCTTATTACTCTCGTTGAGCTGGCAACCACAGGGCATCAGCAGCCCCTTTATCTTTGTTGCTTTTTTCTATTTCTTCTTCTTCAATTAATTCTGTAACCAGTGGTTGTTTCAAGACTCCTTCTTGGTCAATGATCCCCATTGAGAAACTTTATGAATTTACCTGGTTCTAGTCCTCTTTTCGAAATGAATGAGGCTCCCATATTTTAACGGAGAGGTTTTGGAATTTGAGCCTAAATGACAGGTTTTACCACAGGAAAACATTCTAACTGGATTGTGTTTATTTTTATCCAGGGGTTTAAAAGAGATGGAATTGGATACACCTTCCATTGAAAAACGATTTGCCTACAGCTTCCTCCAGCAGCTCATCAAATATGTCGACCAGGCTCACGAGTACATACTGCGGTTTGGTAAAGTGCATATTTACATACCATTGACATGTCAGATTCAAATATTTTGGATGGCGCTTTTGCTTGTCATTCCCACGTTTACATTTTGCAAATTCTCAAATTACTGATGTATAGTTTGAATAGGGGCATTTGCGGTGATTGTCCCTTTGAGGGCAACACAGCAGAGTAAGGGTCACCTGACTTGGGGAGCCAATTGGGATTCACTGCGGGTAATCACCACAGGGGGTCGGGACCGCTCTTAGGCAGCAGCTGTGCGGCTGCTGTACAGTTCTTCTTGTTAATAAATGCATTTTGTTTTTCTAATGAAGTCTGTGAAAGTGCATCATTACATTGAATGAAGAATAGTAGGAGGATTGGCGTGGAGCATAAACACTGGTGATGACCAGTTGGGCAGAATGTCCTGTTCCTGTACTGTAGATTCTGTGTCATTAAATGCTGCAGGCTACCTTGTGCAATTTTCCTCATGCTAGCTAGAATATGGTGCAGGAAGTCAAACAGGATGGCAAACCCAACAGAAAACAATTTAAAACAATACCTCACTCTCGGATATTTGCTGGCACAGTATATTGGGGACCCCAGGCACTGAAACAAAGAGCTGGACAATCTTTACATAGTGAAACTATGCCTCAGCTGTTCATCCGTAGCAGTCATGCAGGAAGGAAGAGCCTCCATGAATAGCCTGTCAATTGGTCTAAAAAGGTGCAGGCCAATGCTTTTGGTGCAAGTCGCATTCTTACCTCCACCTTCATAGATGATGCTTCATAAATCGAGAGAGATGGGTGATAGTGGCAGAATGAAATTAAAAGTGGCATTATAAAAATAACAAAGAATAATTTATATTTAGATTGTGCTTTAATTACTTTTATGAGACAATTAAGTACTTTTGATGTGCAGTGGCTGTTGTAATGTGGGAAATGCAGCGACCAATTTGTGCACAGCAAGATCCCACAAAGTAACAGTCTGACACTGGCCAGCCAATCTATTTTTGTGATGTTTATTGCAGGATAAAAATAGGACATTGAGGATAACTCCCTAGCGCTTCTTCAAATAGAAAGAAAAGAAAGACTTGGATTTATATTGTCCCTTTCATGACCATTGGATGTCTCGAGTGTTTTCATGATAATGAAGTACCCTTTTAAATGTTATCATTTATATAATTTTTAAAAAATTCTTTGCGACCATCTTCAGCCAGAAATGCCAAGTGGATGGTCCATCTAGGCCATTTCCTCAGGTCCTCAGCATCACCATAGCCCGTCTTTAGCCAATTTGATTCACCCCACATGATATCAAGAAACGGCTGAAGGCACTGGATACTGCAAAGCCTATGGATCCTGACAATATTCCGGCAATGGTACTGAAGACTTGCTCTCCAGGACATGCCACACCCCTAACCAAGCTGTTCCAGTACAGCTACAACACTCATCTATCCAGCAATGTGGAAAATTACCCAGGTATGTTCTGTCCACATAAAGTAGAACAATTCCAACCCGGCCAATTACTGCCTATTACTCCACTCCCAATCATCGGCACAGTGATGGAAGGTGTTATTGACAATACTATCAAGTGACACTTACTCAGCACTAACCTGTTCACTGACACCAGGGCCTCTCAATCCCTAACCTCATTATAGCCTTTATTCAAATATAGGCAAAAGAGCTGAATCTGAAGTGAGGTGTGTGACTGCCCTTGACATCAAGGCAGCATTTGACTGAGTGTGGCATTTAGGAACCCTGGCTAAACTGGAGTCAATACCAATCAGGGGGAAAACTCTTCACTGGTTGGTGTCATATCTAGCACAAAGGAAGATGGTTGTGGTTGTTGGAGGTCAGTCATCTCAGCTCCACAATGTAATTGCAGGAGTTCCTTACGGTAGTATCTAAAGCCCAGCCTCTTCAGCTGCTTCATCAATGACCTTCCGTCTATCATAAGGTTAGAAGTGGGGATGTTTGCTAATGATTTCACAATGTTCAGCACCATTGGTGACTCCTCAGATACTGACAATATTAAGGCTTGGGGCTTATAAGTGGAAAGTAATACTCGCGCCACACAATTGCAAGACAATGACAATCTCCAACAAGAGAGAATCTAACCACCGCTCCTTGACATTCAATGGCTTTACCATTGCTGAATCCCCCACAATCAAAATCCTGAGAGGTCATCATTGACCAGAAACTCAACTAGCCATGTAAATACGGTGGCTACAAGAGTAGGCCAGAGGCTTTGAATTCTGCAAAGGTTAACTCACGTCCTGACTCGCAGATTTCAGGAGTGTAATGGACTTCTCTCCACTCGCCTGGATGAGTGCAGCTCCAACAACACTCAAGAAGCTCCATGCTATTCAGGATAAAGCAATTCATGTGGGATGGCACCCTGTCAATCACGTTAAACACACACCTCCAATGAGTGTTTACAATCTGCAAGATGCACACTGTAACAACCCACCTAGGCTCCTTCAATAGGACTTCAAAATCCATGACCTCCACCACCTAGCAGATACATGGGACCACATCCGCCTGAAAATTCCTCTCCAAGGGAAAAACGCCCAACAAGCTGGCCACTGCCTGGCTGTACAGTGAGGTACGCCTTTCTTATAATCATATGACCATGCCTTCAGAACCTTTGACGATCAGGGATTGATTACTCCTTGTATGAGCTGCTCTGTGAATGGCCAAAAGTGATGTCGCGCCTCATGGACAGAGTCTCGATTAACTGTTTCAAAATGTCCTTTTGACTGTTACAAAACTGTCAGACGTAGCATTCTACATTTTTGACAAGTATCATCCAGGTATCTTCCTTCACACTGTTTCAAGGTTCCTTACTCCCCAACCGTAATGATGATTATGGGACCAGACAAAGTTACAAGATCCTCTTAACAAGATTCACCCTGCCAGTGTTTCAATTATCATACATATTTGTACCATTAGAATGTTTGCAAGAAGAACAGATCCCACATCTGATTTCTTAAAAGGGAGGCGGTAGCATAGCAGTATTGTCACTGGACTAGCAATCCAGAGATCAAGGGTAATGCTCTGGGGTCCTGGGTTCGAATCCCACCATATAGGATGGTGAAACATTTGCATTCGATAAAAATCTGGAATTAAAGTATAATGATGACCATGAAACCATTACTGATAGTTGTAAAAAAAAATCCAAGTGGTTCATTAATGTTCTGACCTGGTCTGGCCTACATGTGACTCCAGACCCACACAGCACGCGGTTGATTCTTTACTGCCCCCTCTGAAATGGACTAGCAAGCCACTCAGTTCAAGGGCAATTAGGGATGAGCAACAAATGTTGGCCCAGCCAGCGACGCTCACATCCCAAGAATGAATATAAAAAAAACATACTTTTGGTCATTTTCTTGCCTATATCCTGACTAATGAATGCAGCACATACTGATTTCTAATAAGTTTTTACTTACCCAAGTTTTCCTTGCTATTTTTTACTCCTTTAACCCTGTGTTCCCACAAACGCGAAGCTTGCAAATTCAGAAGTGGCCAATTCGAATTAATATATCATGCCTTAAGTACATTCTCAATGCATAGCAGGCATAACCATAGTCATGGCATCGAGCTGAAAATTACATAGCCATTCCACTCCACATTTATGGATTCACCCTTAGTGACAGGCAGTTTGTCAGAATCCTCCTATCACTCATGCTGGAGTTCCATCTCCTCCAAGTCCTTCAAGTGTGGTAGTAAAAACTGTTGCAGTCAACAGCTTCTCTGGTATCGTCCCTGTTGGCACAGAAGATAAGTGTAAATACCGCTTGATAACCAGTTGCATTATTACCAGTGTGTGGGAGATGATCCTGACCCATGAATGCATTTCGATATTCAGTCCAAAGCCCCGCCATTGACTCATCGCTAATGAACTGTATTTCCTCTCAAGTCTTTTCACTCTGCATTTGAAGATTGTAAAAGTGATGGTTAGATTCATCAGGGTTTCTGCAACTTTTTAGATAATGGTGGAAATGTCATACTTACGGCTGGTTTAGCTCACTGGGCTAAATCTCTGGCTTTTAAAGCAGGCCAGCAGCACGGTTCGATTCCCGTACCAGCCTCCCCGGGCAGGCGCCGGAATGTGGTGACTAGGGGCTTTTCACAGTCACTTCATTGAAGCCTACTCGTGACAATAAGCGATCCCCCCCCCCCCCCCCTCCCCCCTCCCCCCTCCCCCCTTCCCCCCTCCCCCCCCGGTTACCATCATGGTGCAATTGGGACCCACCCTATCCCAGGTGATCCTCTAAATTGGGACCACATTATGTCAAATGAGGAGACAATGGGCCTTCTCTCCCCGAACACATCCTGCTAGGTCAGGGCTCCCCAGCTACTTGTGGCACACATATCGTGACATGTAACCTTTACCCTCCTGTACCAATATTCTCAATTCTAAAAAGACGATTCTCCTTCGACATCACAGAATCAATCTTATTTCATTTGTATCACTATTGAACAAATGACACTCCTGTCTCACCGGGTTTACCTGCACTGGTGTAAAATCCATTAATTGTCTCTGTCTCTGGTGAAGGAATAAGGCTGAAGCTTGTCTTAAGCTAGTTTATTCTCTAAGCTAGTTAGATCAGCACAGCAGACTGACAGCCTCTGTCTGTTTCCTCACTCCCAACTTTTACAGCTGTGTCCATTTATTCTCTTGAGCAAACAAACAAATTAAACAAATTAAGGGACAAACTCAAAGGGATACTGCATCCATATATAATCTCTTGAGCAAAGCGGCGAAGTGTCCGTTCATTGGGAGCTAATGCTCATTGCCTGTTTTTAACAAAGCAATTGGCTTAACAATGTAAGTGCCAAAGGAGGCTATTGTTTTTACATTGACAGCTGGGTCCCTTACTTTTGCAAATATTGGTGGCTAAACATACCCCGGCGATATTTGCCAGTTGCTCAAGAGTGTAATTTTCCTTTTGTAATCTTCCAAAGTGTTCTCGGACCTGTTACACCAAGAACAATACACATATACATCATTTTCTTTTTTATTTTATTTAGTGCACCCAATTCAGTTTTTTTCCCAATTAAGTGGCAATTTAGCGTGGCCAATCCAACTAGACTGCACATCTTTGGGTTGTGGGGACGAAACCCACGCAAACACGGGGGAAATGTGCAAACTCCACACCACATATACATCATTTTCAGCAGCTTCCACAGAGGCGTTTTTGCTTATTTCACTATCTCATTCATTAGGCAAGCACATCTTATGAATAAACTGTCATAGTCCATCTTCCTCTACTTCTCTCTGTTCTATATATTTTGCTTTGTATAATATTTCCTTAATTAATTTCTCACAGTTTCCATTCACTGGTATGAAGTCGCCAAATCTAAATTGTTTGATTCCCTGGATCCTCACAGAAACTAGTAATTTCTTCCTCATCTACCGTGGTATTAGTTCTTTCCAAAAATTACCGTAATATTTGACACAACATCTCATGGTGTCCCACCATATGGTAAATCCTGTTCCAAACTCACCAGAGGAGGTGGTACACCACAAGGCAGAAATGGGATTCCCTCTCTGCTTCCATTCTCCTTTTGACTAGGAATAAAACCTCCAAGGTGGGATTCTCTGAAACCCTGCCGGGTCGGAGAATCCCCGGGGGGGGTGAATCCCGCTCCGTTGCTCCGACGCTGGCTGACGTATTCTTCATTCTTCGGCACCAGTTTTCGGGCAGGGGCGGGGATCACGCCACGCTGGTCGGGGGCCATTGGCAGCGGCCCACCAGGCAATTCTCTGGGCCCCGATGGGCCGAGCGGCCATCGGTTTCTGGCCAGTCCTGCCAGCGTGGATTGGACATGGTCCCACACAGCGGAACCTGGCAGTTAAGTTGGCTGGTGCGGTCCTCAAGGGGCGCAGGGGGATCCGCCCCCGGGGGGGAGGGGCCCACGGTGGTCTGGCCTGCGATCGGGCCCACCGATCTGCGGGTGGGCCCATGCTGTGGGGGCATTCCTTCCTCCCGTGCTGGCCCATGTAGGGCTCAGCCATGGCCGGCGCAGAGAAGACACCCCCCCCTGCGCATGCTCCAGAATATGCGGCCGGTCTGCACATGCGCTAAACCATGCTGGCGGTTCTGTGCATGCGCTAACTTGCGCAATTCCTTCGGCGTCGCTGGCGCGGGCAACCCCTCCGGTGGCACCGGCCTAGTCCCCGGAAGTGCACAGAATTCTTAACTTCTGATCGGCCCGACACTGGAGTGGTTCGCACCGGTTTATACGCCGGCGTTGGACCATCGCGCCAGAATGGGAGAATCGCGCCTCTATGTCCAGCAGTATGGACAGCCAGGGACTCGTTTTAGCGTCTCATCCAAAGAAGGCATCTCCAACAATACAGTACACCCTCAGTACTGCACTGGAGTGGCAGTATGCATTTATGAGCTCTCGGTTCTGGGACCCACAACCTTCTGACTGAGGAATGAAGAGTGATACCGAGTTAGCCATTGATGGCACTTACACCAAGGCGCGATTCAGCAGTCAAAGGTTAAAGTCTGCTTTTTGGCACGTTTTGCAGGCTGTTTCTTGGCGCTGCAGCATTATTCCCTGGTGCCTTGCCGGTTTTTTTGGTCGGGGAGTTTCTCTTTGATGAGGTACTCGGAGAGATTTCTTGCTGCCATGCTGAGCTCGCCAACAGAACGATTCCTTGCAGTTTGGGGTGCCATTTGGACCGTCTGCCCCAATCTCAACACACCCCCCCCCCTTTCAAGCCCCACCCCCCTTCATAGAATCATAGAATTTTTTACAGTGCAAAAGGAGGCCATTCGGCCCGTCGAGTTTGCACCGGCTCTTGGAGAGAGCACCTCACTTAAGCCCACACCTCCACCCTTTCCCTGTAACCCAGTAGCCCCACCTAACGTAGGGGCAATTTAGCATGGCCAATCCACCTAACCCTGCACATCTTTGGACTGTGAGAGGAAACCGGAGCACCCGGAGGAAACCCATGCAGAAACGGGGAGAACATGCAGACTCCGCACAATCAGTGACCCAAGCTGGGAATCGTACCTGGGACCCTGGAGCTGTGAAGCAACTGTGCTAACCACTGTGCTACCGTGCTGCCCTTCACCCCGCAACCTTCTCTTGCCCCCTGGAATCCCCCCCCCCTCAACCCCATGCCTGATTTCTGGCAGTGCCCCAAGCACCCTGGCAGTGCCACCTGGCCATCCTAACATGGTAGCACTTTCAAGCTGCTCAGATGGCACTGCCAGGGTGCCTGGGTGGCACTGCCAAAGTGTCCAGGTGCCAGGATACCATTCTGCTCTGTCCCCAAGCACCCGGGCCTGCGGGACCCCTGAGGTGCTATTATGCTTGGTCCACATTTGTGGAAACCAGTGCTAAACGGTGCTCTGTCAAGGTCTTTTAGGTGTAGTGGTTGACTCTTGGCGCCGGGTGAAATGGCTGGCAGGTATTTAAATGACGTTCATAGCTTGTTTAAATATGCAGGTGTGGATCTCGTCCTTACTGGGCGAGATCCAGGTTGCGGTGGGTGGTGTGAGTCGGATGACTCGCTATTGGCCTGGCAAGGAGTCTAATTTGGGGCTCTCGTGTGATTCACTCATTGCGTCCTGATCCGCGCCGGGCACAACATGGCTGCTGAATTGCCCCCCAAACTAATTATTTTGTAGAAAATGTGAATCTTCTTTTTTTTCGTAGTCCAGTGAAGCGTGCTGCTCATACTGTTCTTGAATTATCAGAATGTTTGTTTCTATTTGTGCCACCTCCCAACACAGCATGTGTTAGTTGTTAAAAATCAACATTTTAAATTCTGTTGCTTTGTTACAATTTTAGTGGATGTTGTATGTTTCACTGCTATTATGGTAAATGTTGTCTTGCCCTTGCAGATCTTTGTTCCACAAGTAAAGGAGAAAGGTTTCTGCATGAACAAGAAGTCAAGTTCTTTGCTAAGGTACAGAGGAGGAAACTGGTGAAATATTTGTGAAGAATCAATGTATATAGCGGAGTTGGAGAAATGTTTTCGCGGCTGCGTTTTATGCTTCCCCACTGTCACTCCTGCCCCATCCCACCCTTCCCCACCTGTGCGCTTCATCCCGTTGTTGGCAGTGATTTATCTCTGGGTTCATCGGCAGCAACCCCCCAAAGGACATTTCCCAAGCCACACTTAACTCTCTCCTGGTCTCCTGATCTCGTCTCTCCCCCCCCCCCCCCCGCCTCACCGCTCTCATCAAAACCACCAACTGGAGTGGAGCTTTGCCTTAAAGCAATTAACGCTGTTCCTAGCATTAAATTTCTGCAGCACAGCCGTTTGGATCAAGGGTAGGCCCTGTGGACATTTTAGCTGGCGGTGGTGAAGGCGGGGTCAGGGGTGGGGGTGGGGAAGCTAGAGGAAGGAGTTGGGTGGGAACAGGGTCTACAGTGCTCCATAAAATCCATCCATCCCCTGCACCTTGTTCATACGTCCCTGCGAGTCACCAATGCAAAATATCCTCCTTTCATGTATCAGACCTCCAGCTGTGGCGGATTCACAATATACTTCATAATGGCATCCATGACTTATTGGAGCTGATCCTAAAACGTATGGGCCCGGGATTCTCCGGCCGTTCGCTAGCAGCAGGATTCTCTGGAAATCACGGAGACATTTAATGTTGATAATTCAAATGCTAATTAGATCCATTCACCCCCCCCTTCCAGAAAATAACATGTTGCCATTGAATATATCAGTAGTTTGATACAGAACATGTTGTAAGTGTAGTATGCTTAGGAGGAACAAATGATTTTGGTTCCTGATGGTTCCTGAAGACAGGCACACTGGAGTTTTTCCGCACACCGTGGGCGGAATTCTCCGATGTCCGTCGCAATGCCCGGGACCGCCGGCCAAAAACGGCGCTGATGACTCCGGCGTTGGGCCCCGCAAAACATCGCGTATTCTCCGGGCCCGAATGGGCCAGCAGCGGCGTTACGGAATTCACGTCGGTTTCACCCGCTGCGGAAGTGGCGCGTCGGCCGCCCGGCAAGACATCACATAAAGAGCCCCCCCCCCCCCCCCCAAACCCACCGGCACTCGCAGTATGTCAGTTCTCTCTCTGTCAGTTCTATCTCTCTCCCCACCTGTCACCCACCTCCACGCTGAATGGCGTCAACCATCAGCACTGGTTGACGCCGTTAAATACCTACTTTGATTAACGCCGACGTGACCCATGGCCACGTTGGCGGGACTTCGGCCCATCCAGGCCGGAGAATAACAGCAGCACATAAAACCGTGGCATCCCGCCGGCCCCCGCCATTCTCCGAGGCGGGCGGCGGGATTGGCGGCACGCCGACTTCTGGCGGGTGGGAGAATTCTGGATATGGCGGGAGCGGGATTCTCGGCGGCCCCGGGCGATTCTCCGACCCTGCGTGGCGTCGGAGAATTTCGCCCCATGTTTGTGTCTGTTGCAGAGTAATTGATAAAGGTTTGAGTGGTAAGGTTATTCAACAGCTCTGTTACTGTTGCATCATGTGACTACCGGGAAACTAGAAGGCAAATCTGGTGGATCTTTTCCCCTCTAGTTAACCAGCTGCTGGATGTTCGTCTTGAGTGACTTGCACACTGAATGTTGTTCATTTTTATAGGTGGTTCTCCCTTTAATTGATCAATACTTTAAGAACCATCGCCTGTACTTCCTGTCTACTGCAAGTAGCCCTCTCAGCAGTGGGGGTCATGCATCAAACAAGGAAAAGGAGATGGTAACAAGGTAATACTTGGATGTGTTTTTTTCCATTGCGGGTAGAGAGGAAATCATGTGTCACACCTTGCAGTATGGTTTGCTTATTATTGCAGCAAGTAACTTAGTAGGGCAGCACGGTTAGCACTGCTGCCTACGATGCTAAAGACCCGGGTTCAATCCCAGCCCTGGATCACTGTCCGTGTGGAGTTTGCACTTTCTCCCCGTGTCTGCGTGGGTTTCACCCCCACAGCCCAAAGGTGTGCAGAGTAGGTGGATTGGTCACGCTAAGTTGGAAACAAAATAATTGGGTGCTCTAAATTTTAAAAAAATGTCAACTTAGTGTAGGAAAAGCCAGGTAACACACAATTTCTTAATTGCAGACGTATAACAATTGTGCTGACTATATCAACACAACCTGACGTCGGGCCCAACCTGATATGGTGCAGTTTCGACTTGGATTTTGGTTTATGCTGAACAGAGACTCTGTCTTACCGAGCAGTCCCCCTGGCCAGCTGAGAACATAGAACATACCGTGCAGTAGGAGGCCATTTGGCCCTTTGAGTCTGCACCCGACCCACTTAAGCCCTTACTTCCACCCTATCCCAATAACCCATCCTAACCTTTTTTGGTCACTACGGGTAATTTATCATGGCCAATCCACCTAACCTGCACATGTTTGGACTGTGGGAGGAAACCAGAGCACCCGGAGGAAACCCACGCAGACACGGGGAGGATGTGTCGACTCCGCACAGACAGTGACCCGGCAGGGAATCGAACCTGGGACTCTGGTGCTGTGAAGCCACAGTGCTAATTACTTGTGCTACCGTGCTTCCCAGGCTGGCAGGCTGGTATTGAGGCAAAGTACCGCCAATGCTCCTCATTACCTGTCCATCTTTCCAGCTCCCTTCCTGTGTCCTTTTGCTTCTGGGGTAGCACTGTTGCTTCACAGCTCCAGGGTCTCGGGTTCGATTCCTGGCTTGGGTCACTGTCTGTGCGGAGTCTGCACATTCTCCCCATGTCTGTGTGGGTTTCCTCTGGGTGATCCAGTTTCCTCCCGGAAGTACTGAAAGACGTGCTGTTCGGTAATTTGAACATTCTAAATTCTCCCTCGGTGTATCCGAACAGGCGCCGGATTGTGGCAGTTCGAGGTTTTTGCTTTCAGCCTGTAATGGTTTTCACTATAGATTCATCCAGGCCTCAAGAACAACCCTGCAGGTTCAGAAATGAGCAGTAGGCAGCATTTCTGGAGAAAGAGAGAGAGAGAGAGATAGACGCTCAAAGCTACTTCTCTGAGAGGCCAGGATCAGACTGTCCCTTCCTGCGATCTCTAAAAACTATCCCACATAGGTAGGACCGAATCACCACCTGTCGGCGTGCAGGATACAGCCTTTTGCTAATTCGTTGGTCACCAGATAACCAATCAAACCAAATCCTTCCAATCTCTCTTGGGTGCCAATAAGTCTGAGTTCTGCTGTTCAAAAGCTATATCTCCAATGTAATAATAATAATAATCGCTTATTGTCACAAGTAGGTTTCAATGAAGTTACTGTGAAAAGCCCCTGGTCGCCACATTATCATGGCACCCACCTAGGGCAGCACGGTAGCACAAGTGGTTAGCACTGTGGCTTCACAGCACCAGGGTCCCAGGTTCGATTCCCTGCTGGGCCACTGTATGTGCGGAGTCTGCACATTCTCCCCGTGTCTGCGTGGGTTTCCTCCGGGTTCTCCAGTTTCCTCCCACAGTCCAAAGAAGGACAGGTTAGGTGGATTGGGCATGCAAATTTCCCTTAGTGTCCAAAAAGGTTAGGAGGGCTTATTGGGTTACGGGGATAGGGTGGAAGTGAGGGCTTAAGTGGGTCGGTGCAGACTCGATGGGCCGAATGCCCGCCTTCTGCACTGTATGTTCTATGTTCTACTCCAGCGCCTGTTCGGGGAGGCCAGTACAGGAATTGAATCCGTGTTGCTGGCCTTGTTCTGCTTTACAAGCCAGCAGTTTAACAGTGTACTCTTTTGCAACTTTGGAGTTCCTCACTTCCTCTGCTCGACTTAAAGGTATATGCCATTACATATCCATGGACCAAAAATGATAAACGCAAAGTAAAATAAATGGGAAATAAGGGAATCACAGGAAGGCCCCTTACATAGAAATGTTCAAAATTAAAAGAAACCTAAATGAAGAATGTAGAGAGAAAGTGATACCATTGGCGGTAGGTGGAGAACCAGAGGACACAAAGGTGGTTGGCAAAAGGACATGAGAAAACAAATATTTAATGCCGCAAATATTTATGATCTTGGACTCAGTCCCTGAAAGTTTCAATGTTGGCTTTCAAAAGGATAATTGGATAAGCACCTGAAGAAAAAAAACTATTGTCAGGCTGTGGGGAAAGGGTGGGGGAGTAGAACTAGCTAAGTTGCTCTTGCAGAGAGCATGGAATGGAATATACCTAATGGCCTCCTTTTGTGCTGTTCCCATGCTGCATGTTTGTAAAGTAACCAAAATGTTGCTCAGTGCAATTCCTAGGCAAGCAGTCTAGAAAATCCCCATGTCACTATTTGACCTGTACTGAGTTTGTCAACCTCACCTCGGGTTGCTTAGGAGCTCTGCACCCAAAGATAAGTGTTTCTAAGTAGGAGCTTCACTTGAAGGGAGCATGAGTCGTAATTAGGTAATGTCTTACAATAGTCTGATACATGCTCCTATCAAGCAAAATTGGGATTGCTGAGATTATCCATTGACCTCAACACCTCTAGGTTAGCGAGAAAAAGGAATCAGTTGGGGTTCCTACCTCTGAAAGTTCTCCAGTGATTCCTGCTGAGAAGGTACCTACATGAATGAGAATTGTAAACAGGTCTAGGCTCATCCACCATTTTGGCTTTGATCAAACAGTTCCTGCCACCCATTGTCAAGACTTACATGTGGAGAATGGGCTGTTGCTACCCAGAAAGGGTACCCAGTATTTATTGTCATAGATGCCCTGAAAGTGTTAAGAGGCATCTTCATTGCGTTGAATGGGTGTGGGCCAGACTTAGGAGGTGCCCCTTCCCAAAGGATTTCTCTAAACCAAATGGATTTTTGTAATAATCCAACATCTTTTTGAGACAGCTCACACGTGACCATACTTATTGCATTGAACTTCAAACCTTGCCCTGGGGGAAATACACACGGTGGAACAGTGGTTAGCACTGCTATCTCACAGCGCCAGGGACCCACATTGATTCCGACCTCGGGTAACTGTTTGTGCCGAGTTTGAGCCTTCTCCCCGTGTCTGCGTGGGTTTCCTCTGGGTGCTCTTGTTTCCTCCCACAGTCCAATGATGTGCAGGTTAGGTGGATTGGCCATGCTAAATTGCCCCTTAGGCTGGGGTTACAGGGAGGGGAATTGGGCCTAGGTAAGGGTGGTCTTTCGAAGGCTTGGTGCAGACTCTATGGGCCAAATGACCTCCTTCTGCACTGTAGGGATTATATGATTCCATGATGTACAACCTCTAGATTGTTAAACCAATACTGTAAGGATAAGGCTCACTCTTAACAATCACGCCATGACACACATTTAAACAATCCAATTACCAGAGTAAAAGTGTGCCATGGGGCTTCACAACACTGAACAATCATAGATGTGTTGTTCACAGTGCCAGGTAAGCAGGTCACCTGTACCCGGTTGCCCGGTTAGCTGAGAATGATAAGAATACAAGGTAACTGGAGGATTATTCGTGCAAATGGCAGATATGGCTTTTTTTTGCACTTTTAAACAAATAAAACAAAAGTGAATAATAACTAAAAGGTTTAAAGGTATTGGTGACAGATCAGACAACAAATCATTTTTTATTTTTAGAAAAACCTAATTTTAAACTAAGATTTTGATAAGGGCAGGACTCAGAAATAGGGGTATGCCATTCGATAGCCCCACTTTGCTGTCTGCCCTCCATAAACCGTGATTCTGATATCTGGCAAGAATCTATCCAACTCAGCCTTGAATCAATTCAATGACCCGCTTTCAGGGGCTCAGTTAAATGGCCAGAAATTCCTGAGCTGGCTTCATGAGGTTTTGCTGCGGTAAATCTATTCCTTTTATAATAATAATCCTTATTCATGTCACAAGTAGGCTTACATTACGACTACAATGAAGTTACTGTGAAAATCCCCCAGTCGCCACATTCCGGCGCCTGCTCGGGTACACTGAGGGAGAATTCAGATTGCCCAAATTACCTAACAGCACAGGCGGAATTCTCTGATAATGGACTCAGTCCAAAGATGTGCAGGTTAGGTGTATTGGCCATGCTAAATTGCCCTTAGTTTAGATGGGGTTACAGGATTACAAGGTTAGGGTGGAGGGTGGGGTTAAGTACGGTGCTCTTTCCAAGAGCCGGTGCAGACACGATGTGCCGAATGGCCTCCTTCTGCACTGTAAATTCTATGAAATAATGGGGCTATGTCCCTACAACTGTGAGAAAACGGGAGGGAATCAGTCTGGACTTTCCTGGAGAAAGTCCAGAGTGATTGTCCTACCTGAAAGGGGCTAGCAGGGCACTGGAGTCATCCTCGCAGCTCCGGGGCCCTGCACTTCTGTCCAGGGATCCGCGCTTGCACGAGGCAGTGGCCCCGTGCAACATGGTGGAACCACACAGCGGACCGGCCCCAAGAATATAGGCCCCCCCAGATCGCGCATGCCCACCGATCGGTGGCCTCCGATTGCAAGCCTGGCCGTCCTGGAGGCCCCCACCGGTGACGGCCGTGGACTGGGTCCACAGCCGCCACTACCGAGCTCCCGCCAGGTGGAACCATGAGTGAACCACACCGGCGGGAACTCGGCCAGTTGTCGGCGGAGAATCGCTGTTGGGACCTCTTTCAATGGCTCCTGACCGGTGCCGCGTCAAACGCGCATGCCCGATTAGCTGTGATTCTCTGGTCCCTGGAGAATTGCGGGAGTGGCGTCGGACCCAATCGTGGGTCTGACGCCAATTCCCCGCACTGAGCCCGATTTCGGCACGGAGGCTCGGGGAATCACGCCCCACATCTTTCCGGATTTGTGGGAGGAAACTGGAGCACCCGGAGGAAACCCATGCAAACACAGGGAGAACGTGCAGACTCTGCACAGACAGTGAGCCAAGTCGGGAATTGAACCTGGGACCCTGGCGCTGTGAAGCAACAGTGCTAACCCACTGTGCTATCGTGCCGCCCTTTTGTTTACATACTAACAATTATGCGGGGTATTTAAAGAGAGCATCTGTATTTATGTTTTTATTCCATTTAAAAAAAAGGAAACTTATTAATATATAACTTATTGTCTTATTTATCCTGGCAAACTATTATGGTCGGCATATAAGTGAAATTTTGCACTGCACATCATTAAGAACAGAAGCATTCATATATTGCATCAGGTTCTTTTGCCCATTATTTGAAAAAATAAATGAACCTGTTTATGTTAAATAGGCGGAAATTTGTTAAATTATGAATGAAGGAATCTGAAGTGAACATACAAATATTTTCTTCACTAACGTCACAATTTGCCATTTCCAAGAAGGAAATGATGATGCAGTCATATAGTTAACTTACTCTGTGATTAGAGTGCCACCTTTTGACAAATGTTGGTAAAACGTTGAATAATTTCACCAGTAGAAATGGGATAAGAAAAATAGGTAAATGGAGTGACTAATGTGGAAAATATGTTTATTTTACTTTGGAAAATAAATGCATAATTTTGAAAATTAAATGATCTGGCTATGAGAACATTGACATTTGATTACTACAATCCTCTTTGTAATATGGAAGGAGAAAAGAAAACATTGGTGTTTTAAATATATCTTTGGAAAACCGATTCAACGTCAAATACCTTTAATCGATAAGAGTAAAGATCTCCCAGCCATGAAAAAGAGCTTTGTTTCACATAGTATATGTGAATGTGTTAGCGTACTGTTCTCTACTGGTGGTTCCTGTTGCAAATGAAATTTTAACCTTGGGCCGGCCATCAGAGAGGGGTGCAGAGAAAATGCCGAGCACTTCTCATGGGACAACGAGAGATCAAGTTGCTCTGCCTCAGTTGGCATTCCCTCTTGCAGCTGATCGTGTAAGATGATGGCTGAGGGCTTGGAGCAGGTCACATTCCCAGGCCCTCAGCCGGAGGATGATGTCTGATCAGAGTGCAGAGAATCTGAAGGATGTTAGGAATTAAGGTTAACGTGTGGTATGGGGAGAGATTTTGAAGAAAGAATGTACACCTGTTCCAAAGTCTCTTATGTCTCTGATCAAATTTTACTGTTCAACTGATGTGAAATTTGACTGACTTTATAGCAAAACAGCTCCTTTGCTTTAATGAACTTTTATTTTTATTAACACATAGAAGCTGCTTTTTCATTTTAATAAAAGCTTTGCTCTTGGCTTTGCATACACTGTACAATCTTGTGTTAGAGACTCATAATCCAGACCATAACGTGTCCCCAGAGCTCCAAATGGTCCCACACTGTGTAGTTCTGATTTTTTTTCTTGAAAGACTTCTTTCTTCATGGTGTCAGATTAATCAATAGGCTTTTATTTCAGCCGTTTCCTTTTTCTGTTTTGTTTCCCCTCTATTCTTCCTTCTCTCCACTTCAGCCTCTTCTGCAAACTTGGAGTGCTTGTCAGACATAGGATATCACTGTTTGGTAAGCTGAAGCATAAACGACTGAAGCATGGCAGCCTATTGTTTTCTCACCGTGTACATGTTCTGATTTGTGGTTTGACCTTTTGCACGGCTGGTTTAGCATGTTGTTGTGTTCGGCTGCTAGGGATGCTGGTCACTTTTTCCCTATTTCCTGCCCTTCCAGTTAATCTGATACTTCCTATAGATATTTATGGTGCCTCTTCTCCCCCCCCACCTGTTTTCATCACTGTCACTTTTGGTTATTGATCTTTAGTCCCCTTGCCTGCTGTGGTTCCTTAAAATCTAAGGTTCATCATTTAACTATCATACAGAAAGCATGATATTTTATCGGTCTCATTGGTTAAAAGTTTGTGTTTGTGCATCAGTGACAACTGCTGTATGTTACAGTCTTTCAAATATTTGTGCTAATATAGATGTCAGTCGTCTGTTTCATTTGCTATACATGTTCAGCAAACACCAAATACAACCAGCCATGCATCACACTGCAGTTCCTTTGCCTTCTAAACAGAGGCCATCCAAAATGATTAATTGTGGTTCAGGCGTATTGAAGTGATGGCCGGTGGTCCTGTTAATCATGTTACAAGGTGAAAATGGTGATATTATAGCTGTAGGAAGACCTATTTAGCAACTTGGGGAGACATTGTAAACTGCTATTAACGCCATATCGTGGGGGTTTTCCCCACTCTTCTGTCAAGGTTATGGTGAGGGTTACGATCAAGTCAGGAGCTGTCAACACTGAAATAGAACACCTGTTTTACCCAATGGAACTATGCAGCAAGATTTCACTCTTGGTAACAGAACACTAACCAAATTGTATATAGAACAAATTAAACAAAGCGAATGTGAGTGAGTTAATAGCTTTTAAATGCATGTGTTAGGCAATCTTTCCCCAAGACTCCTGTTAGAAGGCGCATTAATTTTAAAGTTGTTTACTTCTGGAGGGTCCACACATAAGTATGTCAAAGTCCTCAGGAGAATTCTCCTCAGTTCCAGCTATTCTCAGAGATAAAACTTCCATTTATCATCTCTTGATTGTGAATACATCAGTCCCTTGTTCTGGTTACTTTTCTAATACTTCCAAACAAATCTACTTGTTACTTTATTTAGCCTATGTCTGTGTGGAAGACCACTGTAGATTCTTCCACTAGTTTCAAACCAGACTATCTTCCCGTTTTCTTTCCTTCACAAAATTCAAACTTAGATAAAGTCTTGTCTGCATTCCACAGAATCAATGATTAAGGTTTTTTTTAAACTCTGTTTACCGTGCAGGCCTATCGAACGGTCACTTATTTGGTTATCATCGCTCAGTGGGTTGCAAACCACACAAGGCCCAAACTGCAACTAACTCTCTCGACAAATACCCCAACCAGCTGAAACCAGAGAACTCCCGTAAGCTTCACTTATCTCCACGACAACGTAGCCTGCACAGCTACCCTCAAATTGACCTTTAAGTTAATTGTCTCTCATTTACGATCTCTTCTCTGATCTAATGAAGTAAATGGATTTTACAGCTTTTCAGGGTTCGCTGAATGTTTTTAAACCAAATTGAACCAACTCCCAAAACAAAAACATCTCTCGACTGCCATTACAGCAAGGATTGCAGAGGAAATATGGTGGAGTAGTGGTATTGTCACTGAACTAGTAATCCAGAGACTGAGCATAATTCTCTGGGGCCCAGGGTTTCAATTCCACCACAGCAGATGGTGAAATTTGAATTAAATAAATAACTGGAATTAAATGTCTAATGATGACCACAAAATTATCATTGCTTGTCATAAAAAACCATCTGGTTCACTAATACCATGTAAGGAATACCATGTTGCTCAGGGGCTGGTTTAGCTCACAAGGCTAAATCGCTGGCTTATAAAGCAGACCAAGCAGGCCAGCAGCACGGTTCGATTCCCGTACCAGCCTCCCCGGACAGGCGCCGGAATGTGGCGACTAGGGGCTTTTCACAGTAACTTCATTGAAGCCTACTCGTGACAATAAGCGATTTTCAGGAAGGAAATCGGTCATCTTTACCTCTCTGGCCTACACGTGACTCCAGACCCACAGCAACGTTGTGGATTCTTAAATGCCCTCTGAAATAGCCTAGCCATGCACTCAGTTGAAGGGCAATTATGGATGGGCAAATGCTGGCTCAGACAGCGACGCCCACATGCAATTATTTAAAAAAACATGTCTTGAGTTCATTACATAAATAAGTTGATCTATAGATTTGTCTCATCCTATCTGACTTTATTAAACAAACATAGGTCACCTATTGAACAACGATTGCTTTTAAATCTCCAGTGTCTAAAATTTTAATTACCTCATATTTACAACTTTAATATTCCCAGTACTAAAACTTAACCTCTAAAATATTAACATGAACTATGATCCATTAACATGAACCATTTTGCAACACGAGGATTTGGGGAACATCCACAATAATCCAACCCGTGTACTTCCGCTCCAGGAGCCAGGCTTGCCCTTTTAAAGCACATGCACAGATTTAGGTGAAGACTCGAGACTGAATGTAAAAAGTCTATTTAAAATCCAGCACCGGGATGCAATGAGGCTTTTGAAGGTCCAGTCACTGATGTCAGGCCAAGATCTGGTAATTAGACCTTTCGTAGCCTGGGCAATCTCTAGCCAAATGTGGGAAAATCTGAAGAATTTGGTCTGCGAGCATTCTTTCTAAAGATAATATTGACAAAGAGAATTCCGGTTTAAAAAAAAGGCAAACTGCCCTATACCTTGCATGTTCCCCTCCCAGTATGGTTGAAGCTTCTTTATGCCGTCACTAGGAGGTAACAATCCGAAGGTACAGATTTATCATTTGTGGCATTTTCCAGGGACTTATTAACCTCCATTTTGCTGCACAGCAAATATTATTTATTTTCCGCGCAACACATGGTACTGCTAAAGTTGACAATGGTTTCGCACTGTCTGCCAAAGCAGACATTTTGCCCCTCATTGTAAATCAATGTTATTTTTTTACTGCAGGGAATGATGCCACATCCATTGTAAACTGTCTTCACATATTGGGCCAGACTTTGGATGCCAGGTAAACCACTCAATCCGTGTTGTTTAGATAAACATGCAGCAAGAATTTTCAATTGCAGCCCGTCCGCCGAACGCGTCGTGGGCGCCTCAAGTTAAAATTGTTTCCTGGGTCCCTTACAGCAATGGGAGTAGCTTCAGCTGGATCCTCACAGCCGACTTCAGACCACACCACATTGTTGCAGATTGTGTTGCAACCTTCGACGTGCAGCTGGATTGTAAACCCCACCTGACCTTATTACAAGGTGTCCAGACTTGAACCTGAGCCTGGCCCAGTTAAAAGTGTGTGTATGGGTGGATAAGAAAGATAGTATGTGGTGGTGGGAGGGATGGCTTTGCTATAAGCAATCCTGTACCTGTGTTTTCCGTTTTATTGCTTTCTTTCCAGCAATCCACAAATGAAAGGCTGTGATAATTTCAGGCATCATGAGCAGTAACATTGAATGAAAGCCCTTCAGCAAAGCAATCAAAATGGTCGAGTGCTTCTCAGTGGTCACCGTCAGGTGGATTGTCTGGCACCTGTTTAAAAAGTAAAATCTTGCCCCGATAGTGAACTTTTTATTTGCATGATAAATATTATTTTGAATCCAGTGATGCACAAATGCTAATGGACTTGCTGCCTTGTGAAGTTAGCTGCCAGACTATCAAAGAATAACATTGTCAGGAACTTACTGAATTTGTGCAACTTTCAAACTGCAGAAATTGAATTTCAGTGGGATTATTGGACAGGGTGAGACAAATTGTGATTTTGCAACTCTTCCTTTCCCCTTCCCAGAAATTTGATCGCCTCCAATATACTTTTATTGTGATGTTAGCTGCTAATATGGCGATGCAGCAAAATCACAATCAGAGATGGGAAGATACACAGGCCGGGATTTTGTCAGGTCAACAAGGGTCTTGCCTCCAGTTGGAGGACCAGTCAGGAACCCCCATCGGTTCTGTCGGGAAATCCCAAAAGATTCAAGTGCCCGTTGGGCACTTAGGTGGTTACCATTGGGCCTTCCCAACGACCTGGGTACCCGATGGTGGAAGTTCCGCCTGCTGGGAGCTGCCAGCCAACTAGTTCCGCATGCCGTCAGGGCCAGCAGTGACAGCTGTAGCAATGAGTCCGCCATTCTACATTTAATGTGAGGTGAGACCAGAGTGACTGCCTTGGATATCAAGGTCTCATTAGACTGAGCATGGTATTGAGGGGACCTAGCAAAGCTGCAGTCAATGGGAATTAGGGGAATATCTCTCCATTGATTGGAGTTACACCTGGCACAAAGGAAGATGGTTGTGGTTGTTGGAGATCAATCATCTCAACTTCAGGACATCACTGCCGGATATCTTCAGGGCAATGTCTTGGCCCAAACATCTTCAGCTGCTTCATCAATAACTTTCCTTCATAAGGTTAGATATGGGGATGTTCGTTGATGATTGCACAATGCTCAGAACCATTTGCAACTCCTCAGATACTGAGGCAGTCCATGTCCATTGCAGCAAGACCTGGACAATATCCACACTTGGGATGACAAGTGGCAAGTAACATTTGTGCCACACAAGTGCCAGGAAATGACCATATCCTACAAGAGAGGATCTAACCACTACCACTTAACATTCAATGGCATTGCCATCACTGAATCCCCCCCCATCATCAACATCCTGGGGGTTACCACTGAGTAAAAACTGAACTGGACTAGCCATATAAATACTGTGGCTGTAAGAGCAGGTTCAGAGGCTAGGTATCTTGAGGTGAGTAACTCGCCTCCTGACTCCCCACAGCCTGTCCACCACCTACAAGGCACAAGTCAGGAATGTGATGAAATACTCTCCACTTGACTGGCTGAGTACAGCTCAAATTAACACAAAAGAAACTCAACGCCATCCAGGACACTTGATTGGCATCCCTTCCACAAGCATTTACTACTTCCACCATCAACGAACAGTGGCAGTGGCATAAGATTTGGGAAGCACGGTAGCATTGTGGATAGCACAATTGCTTACAGCTCCAGGGTCCCAGGTTCGATTCTGGGTTGGGTCACTGTCTGTGCGGAGTCTGCACATCCTCCCCGTGTGTGGGTGGGTTTCCTCCGGGTGCTCCGGTTTCCTCCCACAGTCCAAAGATGTGCAGGTTAGGTGGATTGGCCATGAGAAATTGCCCTTAGTGTCCAAAATTGCCCTTAGTGTTGGGTGGGGTTACTGGGTTATGGGATAGGGATAGTCCTAACAGCACTGTGGGTGTACTTATACCACATGGACTGTCGTGGTTCAATAACTCAGCACTACCTTCTGAAAGGCAATTAATAGTAGGAAAGGAATGCTGGCCAAACCAGCGAAGCCCACATCCAATAAATTAATAAATAAATGAGGCCCACGATCATTGTGGGATCCCAGACCAAATGTGAGTGATGTTGCAATGGGCGCGTACTGAGTGAGGATTACTGGGGGTGTGGGGGGGGGGGGGGGGGGTGTTGTCGGCGAGCAGGCTTCCCTTTCCTGATGTCGGGTCTCTTGACTGGACAAAGTGTCTGAAAATGAGAGATTGTCAAGGTAGGCCGCTGGTAAACCTGACAGGGTTAACTAGACGGCCTTCCAAGGGTGTGGGAATGCCATGTGGTCTCCGCTTAATGCCTGAGGCATAACTAAATTGTAGTGATTATAGGTGGCAATTGGCTGATTAATGAAACTAATCGTCAACCCGCTGACGGCTGGGAATCCATCCTGCGTCCGCCCCTCCGACCAAATAGGGGGGAATATTTTGCCACTCCGAGAGCTTGGACTGCTTGTTGACCACCTCTAAATGATTGTCTTGTTTTACGTAGAACGGTGATGAAGACTGGCCTGGAGTCTGTTAAACTGGCTTTACGGGCCTTCTTTGAAAATGCAGCAGAGGATTTGGAAAAAACCATTGAAAACCTTAAATTGGGTCAGTTCACTCACACGAGGATGCAGCCAAAGGGAGTGACCCAGATCATCAATTATACCACCGTGGCACTGCTGCCAGTCTTGTCGTCGTTGTTTGAACATATTGGACAGCACCAGTTTGGAGAAGATCTGATTTGTATGTTTTCACTCTTTTTAGAGCTGTTTGCCTATAGTCTCTTGATTAATCTAATCTAGCAATGATTGCCTGTGACATTTTTTTTGGAAATTTATTTGTGCCATAACATGATGAATTTGCAATGGTTCATCTATCCTTCAGTGTGGTGTCCTCCAAAAGGCCACAATGACTCATGGGACTAGAGTTTATGCTTCCTCACCAACATGTTTGAAGGCTTTGGGAGGGCACATAAAATACAGCAGGTCACCAACTTCCCTACTGCCCTCAACCTGTCTAAACTTTTAAGATGGCTGGGAGGCATTGGGCAGTCCGCCTGCTCCTGGGCTTATTGAGGCTCTTAAGAAACTAATTAATGGTCACCTAAAGGCCTAACCACCCCCCCCCCCCCCCCCCCCCTCAACACTGCACCCCACCACCGTTATTTTACAAATGACAGGGAAGGCCCACGCTTGTTGGGCAAGGCTGACAGTTTTAGCTGAACGGGCTGGTGTCAGGCGGGGGTGGGGGGGGGAACCACCATTGCGGGTCCCCTGAGCCAATGAGGGGCATCCTTCCCTGAAGGTCACAGTCCCCCACCTACCCTCCTTCCCATCTTTGGAGCTCCCCAGACTCTTGATAGTTTAATTGCAGTAAAGGTATATTCCCATGAAGGGAAAGGTAAAGCAAACAGATTCAGAGATCTCTCTGGATGACCAAGGAGATAGAAATTACAGATAAAGTGTGTTTATGACAGGCGTCAGGTGGATAATACAATTGAGAACCAGGTCTAATATAGAAGATTGAGAGGGGAGTTGAAAAAGCAAATATTAGAGGCAAAGAGACTGGCAGCTAACTAAAGTTAATCCAAAAGTCTTCTGTATAGACATGTAAATAGTAAACATGTGGTAAGAGGAGGCGTGGGGTGCGATTCGTAACCAAAAGGTGGATTTACGCATGGAGTCAGGGAGCATATCTAACATATTAAATGAATGCTTTGCATCTGTCTATAATAAGAAAGAAGATGCTGCCCATGCCATCGTGAAAGAGAAGGTAGTTCAGACACTTGAAGGGTTTAAAACTAATCATTCAATAAGCTGTCTGTACTTAAAGTTGATACAACAGCAGGACCAGATGGGATGCATCCAAGGATACTGAAGGATGTGAGAGTGGAAATTGCGGAGGAACCGGTCACATTTTACAATCTTCCTTGTATTCTTCTGGATGGTGCCAGAGGATAGGAGAATTGCAAATGTTATAATCTTGTTCAAAAAATGGTGTAAAGATAAGCCCGTTAACTGAAGGCCAGTCAGTTTAACCTCAGTAGTTGGGGAACTTTTACAACTGATAATTTTGGGAATAAAGTTAAGTCACTTGGGGAAATATGCGTTAATTAAGAAACACCAACATGGATTTGTTATGGACAAATTATGCTTAACTAACTTTCTTGTGTTTTTTGATGAGGTAATAGAGAAGGTTGATGAGGGTAATATTGTTGATGTGATGTACATGGAACTCCCAAAAGGCATTTGATAAAGTGCCACACAACAGTCTTGCGAGTAATGTTAGAGGTCATGGAATAAAAGGGACAACTGCTTCATGGTTACAAAATTGACCCGAGTGGCAAGAAGCAAGGACAATTGTTTTTCAAACTGGAGGAAGATTTATCATGGAGCCCCCTAGGGACCGGTGTTATCACTCCTGCTCTTCCTGATAAGTATTAATGATGGGACCTGGGTGTACAGGGCACAGCTGATGTGAAACTATGTTGTGAACCATGAGGAGGAAAGTGTAGAATTTCAGAAAGACGTACACAAGTTGGTGGAATGGTGGACAAGTGACAGATGAAATTTAATGCAGAGAAGTGTGAAGTGATTCATTTTGACAGGAAAGACACGGGGAGCCAACATAAAATAAAGGGTACAATTCTAAAGGATTTCAGGAGCAGAGGGAATAGGGTGTATGTGTATAAATCATTGAAGGCGGCAGGGCAGGTGGAGAGCATGGATAAGAAAGCAAATGGCATCCTGGGTATAGAATACACAAACAGGAAAATTAGGTTAAACCTGCATGAGACAACTGGAGTATTGCATTCAGTTCTGCGCACCTCGCTTTCGGAAGGATGGGAAGGCCTTCCTGAGGGTGCAGAAAAGGTTCATGCGGACGGTTCCAGGGATGAAGAACTTCAACTATGTAGAAGCACGGGAACAGTTGAGACTATTTTCCTTGGAGAAGAGAAGTTTGTGAAATGATTTGATAGAGTTATTCAAAATCATGAGGTGTATGGGCAAGGGTAGATGAGGTGAAAGGAGAAACTGATCTCTTTGGAACATAGAACATTACAGCGCAGTACAGGCCCTTCGGCCCACGATGTTGCACCATCCTGTGAAACCCTTCTAAAGTCCCTCTCTACACTATACCCTTATCGTCCATATGCCTATCCAATGACCATTTGAATGCGTTTAGTGTAGGCGAGTCCACTACTGTTGCAGGCAGGGCATTCCACACCCTTACTACTCTCTGAGTAAAGAACCGACCTCTGACATCTGTCCTATATCTATCTCCCCTCAATTTAAAGCTATGTCCCCTCGTGCTGGACATCACCATCCGAGGAAAAAGGCTCTCAATGTCCACCCTATCTAATCCTCTGATCATCTTGTATGCCTCAATTAAGTCCCCTCTTAACCTTCTTCTATCTAACGAAAACAGCCTCAAGTCCTTCAGCCTTTCCTCATATGATCTTCCCTCCATACCAGGCAACATTCTTGTAAATCTCCTCTGTACCCTTTCCAATGCTTCCACATCCTTCCTATAATGTGGCGACCAGAACTGCACACAATACTCCAAATACGGCCGCACCAGAGTTTTGTACAACTGCAACATGACCTCATGGCTCCGAAACTCAATTCCTCTACCAATAAAAGCTAACACACCGTACGCCTTCTTAACAACCCTCTCAACCTGGGTGGCAACTTTCAGGGATCTATGGACATGGACACCGAGATCTCTCTGCTCGTCCACACTACCAAGAATCTTACCATTAGCCCAGTACTCTGCCTTCCTGTTATTCCTTCCAAAATGAATCACCTCACACTTTTCTGCATTAAACTCCATTTGCCACCTGTCAGCCCAGCTCTGCAGCTTATCTATGTTCCTCTGTAACTTATAACATCCTTCTGCACTGTCCACAAATCCACCGACTTTAGTGTCATCTGCAAATTTACTCATCAATCCTTCTACGCCCTCCTCCAGGTCATTTATAAAAATGACAAACAGCAACGGCCCCAAAACAGATCCTTGTGGCACACCACTGGTAACTGGACACCAGTCAGAGCATTTCCCATCAACCACCACTCTTTGTCTTCTATCAACTAGCCAATTTCTGATCCAAACTGCTAAATCACCCTGAACCCCATGCCTCTGTATTTTCTGCAATAGCCTACCGTGGGGAACCTTATCAAACGCTTTACTGAAATCCATATACACCACATCAACTGCTTTACCCTCATCCACCTGTTTGGTCACCTTCTCGAAGAACTCAATGAGTTTTGTGAGGCACGACCTACCCTTCACAAAACCATGTTGACTATCTCTAATCAAATTATTCATTTCCAGATGATTATACATCCTATCTCTTATAAACCTTTCCAAGACTTTTCCCACAACAGACGTAAGGCTCACTGGTCTATAGTGACCGGGGTTATCTCTACTCCCCTTCTTGTACAAGGGGACAACATTTGCTATCCTCCAGTCCTCTGGCACTATTCCTGTAGACAAAGATGACTTAAAGATCAAAGCCAAAGGCTCAGCAATCTCCTCCCTAGCTTCCCAGAGAATCCTAGGATAAATCCCATCTGGTCCAGGGGATTTATCTATTTTCACACTTTCCAGAATCACTAACACCTACTCCTTATGAACCTCAAGCCCTTCTAGTCTATTAGCCTGTATCTCAGTATTCTCCTCGACAACTTTGTCTTTTTCCTGTGTGAATACTGACGAAAAATACTCATTTAGCACCTCTCCTATCTCCTCGGACTCTACGCACAACTTCCCACTACTGTCCTTGACTGGCCCTACTCTTACCTTAGTCATTCTTTTATTCCTGACATACCTATAGAAAGCTTTAGGGTTATCCTTGATCCTACCTGCCAAAGACTTCTCATGTCCTCACTTGGCTCTTCTTAGCTCTCTCTTTAGAGCCTTCCTAGCTAACTTGTAACTCTCAAGCGACCCAACTGAAACATCACGTCTCATCTTCACATAAGCCTCCTTCTTCCTCTTGACAAGTGTTTCAACTGCTTTAGTAACCCATGGTTCTCTCACTCGACCACTTCCTCCCTGCCTAACAGGTACATACTTATCAAGGACACGCAGCAGCTGTTCCTGGAACATGCTCCACATTTCCATTGTGTCCATCCCCTGCAGTTTTCCTCTCCAGGCGATGCATCCTACGTCTTGCCTCATCGCATCATAATTGCCTTTCCCCCAGCAATAACTCTTGCCCTGCGGTTTATACCTATCCCTTTCCATCGCTAAAGTAAACGTAATTGAATTGTGGTCACTATCACCAAAATGCTCACCTACCTCCAAATCTAACACCTGTCCTGGTTCATTACCCAGTACCAAATCCAATACGGCCTCGCCTCTTGTTGGCCTATCTACATACTGCATCAGGAAACCCTCCTGCACACATTGGACAAAAACGGATCCATCTAAAGTACTCAAACTATAGTGTTTCCAGTCAATATTTGGAAAGTTAAAGTCCCCCATAACAACTACCCTGTTATTTTCGCTCCTATCCAGAATCATCTTTGCAATCCTTTCCTCTACATCTCTGGAACGTTTCGGAGGCCTATAGAAAAGCCCTAACAGGGTGACCTCTCCTTTCCTGTTTCTTAACTCAGCCCATACTACCTCAGTATTCGAGTCCTCATCAAATGTCCTCTCAGCCACCGTAATACTGTCCTTGACTAACAATGCCACCCCTCCCCCTCTCTTACCACCTTCCCTGAACTTACTGAAATATCTAAACCCCGGCACCTGCAACAACCATTCCTCGCCCTGCTCTATCCATGTCTCCGAAATGGCCACAACAGTCAGGTACTAACCCATGCCGCAAGCTCACCCACCTTATTCCGGATGCTCCCGGCATTGAAGTAGACGCACTTTAGACCACCTTCCTTCCTGCCGGTAGGATTGTGGACCAGAGGGCACAGGTTTCAGGTACTTGGCCAGATGAGGGTAAACATTTTCAGCAATGCAGCAATTGGTTATCATCGGGAATGCTCTGCCTCAGAGCGTGGGACAATTGTTAGGGACAATTGCGGATTTCAAAGGGAATTGGCTCATTATCCAAAAAGAAAAGAGGTGCTGGGCTGTGGGGGAAAGGCAGGGGAGTGGCAATAGGTGAATTGCTCATTCAGAAGGCCTGTACAGACACAAGGGGCCAAATGGCCTCCTTCTGAAATCTGTGATTTCAGTCTGGCTAAAATCATACAGAGAATACCTCTTCTAATTCAAACTTTAATTGTATTTTGAAATGCAGTATTCTAGTTACCTGAGGGCTTTGCTCAGTCTGCATTGAGGTCACACCAGTTTAATTTAATGTGTTTAACAAAGGCATTGACAGGTAAAAGAATATCAGCATATCAACAATAAATGTATTCTACTTTATAAGGGTTAACAGGGATGCTTAAAATCTGCAGTGTGCAAGAAACACAAGACAGCGATTTAGTGTTAGAGGCAGATCAGTTGTTACCCTGGACCCAAAATGCAATGCCGCCAAATAGATTGATCAAACTGACTTCAACAGCTCAATTCGATGCTCAGGTTCACATCTCATCATTCAGATTGAACTGGCCACCTTCCATTCTACAATACGGCAGTGGACAAAACAGTCCTGTCCTTTGAGTGAACTCTTCCGCCGCCCAGATCAATCTATCCGTGCTCCGTTGTCTGGTTCAATAAATACAGTCATCCATTTTTCTTAGAATTACGGCAAGTGACCAATCCAACAAAATACTCACGTGGCAAAAGCACAATTATATTTGGATGACACCCCACCCCCCACCCCGAGAAAGAATGGAACCTGAGGACTATAAATCTTACATCAGCTCAGGCACAGCTGTGAAGGGAGTGTGTTCTGCAGAGTTTCTGATTATTGCTATTAGAGTATGAGGAATTACCAGCAGTATGAGAACAGAAACAGGATATTAGGTAGTTGCTCTTGAATATTTTACATTTTCAGTGCTTGCATTTATCACACAGCAAGTAAGTAAAACAACTTCAGTGGAAGTGCTCAAAATAAGGAACACGAGGAGTCATTTTCTGGAACATACTGCTTGTGAAGCGAAGCTCAAAGAAACGTGCTGCTAATGCAAGAGCGTGCACTGATCATTTTTTTTCCATTTAAGGGGTAAATTAGCGTGGCCAATCCATCTACCCTGCACATCTTTTGTGTTGTGGGGGGTGAGACGCACGCAGAGACGGGGAGAATGTGCAAAATCCGCACAGACAGTGACCCGGGGCCGGGATCGGAGCCAGGTCCTCGGCGCCGTGAGGCAGCAGTGCTAACCACTGCACCACCGTGCCGCCTGTGCAATCTTGAAATTGATTCCCACTGCGCAAACATGGACAATGCCAGGAAAGCAGATTTTGTTCAG
The DNA here is from genome assembly GCF_902713615.1 of Scyliorhinus canicula. Classification (NCBI taxonomy): domain Eukaryota; kingdom Metazoa; phylum Chordata; class Chondrichthyes; order Carcharhiniformes; family Scyliorhinidae; genus Scyliorhinus; species Scyliorhinus canicula. The sequence continues at coordinate 283,769,354 of NC_052146.1, read as the reverse complement.
ATAGACCTGTTCAGATTATACCTTCTAGCGCGGACCAGTACAGTTTAAAGTCATCAACAAGGAAGATCCATAACACACTGAAGCTCCTTTCAGGGAAAACGATGACCAATTTTTTAGATATCATTTTTTTTAAAAACATCTCCGGTTAATAGCACAAGCCCTCTCAGCTCCAGGAACATCTGCACCGCGGATAAACCTGTGACCACTTAAGAGTGGATGGAGGGTAAATATTTTATCACTTCAATCACAATGAGTCGGAGAATTAACATGCTGGTGGCACTCTTCTTTTGCAGTGGATGACGTGCAGGTTTCTGGTTACAGAATATTAAGCAGCTTATATGCACTGGGTACGGGGAAAAGCATATACGTAGAAAGGTAAGCAAATAGCCAGTGGAAATATTAAACCGTAGACAGCTTGTATCTAAGAGTTACTTGTATTGTGGTAACATATGCCGTTGTTTCTCAGGAGTCATCCTCAAAGACATTACCTGCAATACAGCGGATTCCTACATTATGTAACAGGATTGTCTTGAGTTTATGTGGTTCATCAGTGGCATCTCAACCATTAAAAAGTAACACCAAAATAGTTATAAAGAATTTAAGAATAATTTACTATCTTAAGTCTCTAAATTGTGAACAATAAAAGGAATAAACATTTGTGTAAAAGGAAGTAAAGAAAGACTTCCGTCCTCAACCACCGGATGTCTCAAAGCATTTCTTTGCAGCAAATGAAGTGGATTTTGATGTTTTGTCACTGTTGTAATGTAAGGAATTCAGCAGCGTATTTGCGCTCGCCAAACTGTCACAACCTGATAATGACCCGATAATCTGTTCTTTCATGATGTTGACTGTAAATACTGGCCAGGTTAGGTGGATTAGACATGCTAAATTACCTTTAGTGTCCAAAAAGGTTAGAAGGGGTTGTTGGGTTACGGGGTAGGGTGGAAGTGAAGGCTTAAAGTGGGTCGGTGCAGAGTCGATGGGCTGAATGGCCTCCTTCTGCACTGTGTGTTCTATAAGACCAGGGATAATTCTCCTGCTCATCTTCAAAGTAGCGTAGTGGGATCGCTGAGAGTAACCTGAGCAGACAGGTGGGCCTCGCTTTAACACCCTCAACTGACAGACCAGCTCCCACCCCGCAGTGCAGCACTCCCTCAGTACTGTAATGGAGGGTCGACCTTCATTTTTATGCTCAAACCCTGGAGTGGGAATTGAACCCGGAACCTTGTAACCTGAAGGCGAGAGTGCTGTCACCTCAGCAATGGCTAACGACATTTAGCAACTTTGACGACTTTGGGAAGTCCCAAAGCAATTTATAGCCAATGAATTTCTGTTGGAATGTGGTCGTCGTTGTAATGCTGGAAACACGCCAATTTATTTTTGCACAAAACGCTCCTCTTGAGGTTCCCGGTCGAGCATTGCTTTTCAAATGTAATTTTAAAAAAAAGTTAACATGGCTCTCTATGAGAACAAGAGCCACCTCAGATATCCTGAGGTAAAAAATTAATCACTAATTTATTTATTTTTACTTTCTTAAGATATATCTCTGTTCCTCTGGCCTTCAACCTTACTATTTTGCCTGAAATATCAGCCCTTGTAAAGATTGAGTTGGTTGACATGGCAGTCGCTACATTCTTTAAAGAAAATTAATTGTTTCTCAAAATGCCGTTAAGTGCATTCTGAGTGTAACTGTTTCCTTTCTCTTAATTTCCATCTTAGTTTGGTTTAGTGTGAGAAGATATTGATTTCAAAACTACTTATATTAAACATATTTTTATGCCTCAAAAGCTTCACAGGGGCACCGTTAGCTGAACTTTGACACTGAGTCAAAGGATGATATATTAGGCCAGATGACCCAAAGCTTGGTCAGAGTGGCAGGTTTCAAGGAGCAAAGGAGCAGAGAAAGAGATGGATAAGGAAGGAATTCCAGAGTTAAGGGCATAATCAACACCTTTTTTCTAGCAAATTTGCAGACCAACAAAGCTGTTTCCTGATTCCTGTTAATTTTATTGTCGTTTGTGCAATTTTTCATCTGCAGGCAGCGGCCAGCACTGGGTGAATGTCTGGCAGCCTTTGCTGGGGCCTTTCCAGTCGCATTCCTAGAAACTGACTTGAATAAGCACAATCCATTCTCAAGTTACAACACCAAGGCACCAAAGGATCGAGCCGGTACAATAACTCTCTGTGCAATTTTCGTTCTTGGCTATTCCTTCATTTGATCCTGTGCAACCTTTAAAGGCCAACAGATGCACTGATGCAATGCTCCTAAGTTCCACAATTTTGTGCTGCATAATGGTAGGGCCTGGGTGCAGACAGCAACGTTTATGGAACTAATGCCATTAATGTTGTGACATACCTTTAAGGAGCGTCCCTTAAATTGCTGCCTATCACCATATACCACAAAACAGGATGTGATGTGTATTCCAATGTACCTTGCAGGTGGAACAGAGCAACAATCTGACAGGTCAGATGTGTCTACATAGGAACTGAGAAATTAGGAGCAGAAGTAGGGAATTCAGCCTTCGAGCATGCTCCGCATTCAATAGGATCATGGCTGATCTCTTCCTGATCTTAAATCCACCTCCCACCAGTTGCCCATATGTTCTTTAGCCGTTTTTTATTGGGTTGTCTGCTACATAGCCTTCTAGTTACCATTGTCTTATCTTTCAAAAAAGCACCCACATTATTGTTTACCAATCCTTGTATGATTGATACATTTGTGATAAATAGAAGAATGTAAAAATTAAATGACCCTGGCGGTGTAATTAAATGAAGCCACTAAACTCATGCTTTGGTGCTTCCTCTATAAAGAGAATAATTGTCGCCTGCAGTTCATTTGAAATATGACAATGAGGCTGGGAAATGTTCAACTTGGCCTTTGTGTCTCTCTCTGTTCCGGCACACTGTTGAGTGCACCGTTAAAACTGCGCCTAGTTTGGGGTACTAATTGCTTTTCATTCATTCTGGGAATATGGGCATCGCTGCCTGGGCACCATTTAATAATAGTCCAACCCGAATTGCCCTTAACTGAGTGGCTTGCTCTGCCATTCCAGAAGACATTTTCTTGTAAGAGTTCACCACATTGATGCGGGTCTGGAGTCACATGTAGGCCAGACCAGGTAAGGTGGCAGATTGCTTTCCCAAAAGGACATTAGTTAACCATATGGGTTTTTGTGACAATCAACAATAGTCATCATTAGACTTGTGGTCCCAGATTTTCATTGAATTCAAATCACATCATCTGCCATGGCGGGATTCGAACACAGGTCCTTAAAACATTACCCTAGGTCTTTGGATTACTAGTTCAGTGACAATATTACCACGCCACCTCCTCCCCTTGCCCCTATTGCCTCGCGAGGGTCAATTTTAACCCGAGCTGTCTGGCATAGATTGGTAGGCAGCTCAAATTAATGCCAGAAGCAGATCAAGATTGTACGTTGCTTTTGACATCCCACTTGATCCAGAAAAGGATACAGATGAGTTTGAGTTCAAGTCTTTTGGCCACACACTGCCAGGATGGTTTAATGCGCATCTTGGCCTTCATCCATCTAGTTCTCACCTTGAGTTAAAACCGGAGCTTTAGGGTATAAGTTGTTATTATTAAGCTTCTGTTGTGAACCAGGATGTCCTATTATCTAATGTTGCTGGTGCTGCAGAAAGTATGCAGGTGTATTCTCAGTGTATGTTGAAAACTAATCTGTTTTCTACAAGTAACGATTAGCAGTATCTTACCATAAGAGCATAAGAACTAAGAGCAGGAGTGGGCAATTCAGCTCCTCAAGCCCGCTCCGCCATTCAATACGATCATGGCTAATCACTCAGCCTCAACTCCACTTTTCTGCCGGTTCTCCATAACCCTTCAACCCATTGCTAATTAAAAACCTGTCCAACTCCTTAAATTTACTCAATGTCCCAGCATCCACCGCACTCGGTGGAAGTGAATTCCACAGATTCACGACCCTTTGCGTGAAGTAATTTTTCCTCATCTTTGTTTTAAATATCCCACTCATTAGCCTAAAACTATGACCTCTTGTTCTAGATTATCACACAAGAGGCAAATTCCATTCTATGGGCTGGATTCTTCCGCCCCGCCTGCAGCAAGTACGGACAATGGAGAAGTCTGATGACCTCGGGCAGGATTCTCCGATCGCCGGAGAATCCCGCCCTATGTCTACTTGGTCAATACCTTTTTTCATCTTACGTACCGCAATTAGATCTCCTCTTTTTCTTCTAAACCCGAGAAAGTATAGACCTAAATTGCTCAATCTCTCTTAATAAGAAAGACCCCTCATCTCTGGAATCAATCTAGTGAACATCCTCTGAACTGCCTCGAATGCAATTACATTTCTCCTCAAATGAGGGGACCAAAGCTGAACCCTGCACTCCAGATGCAGTCTCACCATTGCCTTGTACCGAGAAGTAAAAACCTCTCCACTATTAGAATTCCCCTATAGTCAATTGAGCGCTGTAATTTTCAATGGTGATCCAGGGATTCCCTTGCTTTCCCTGACTCCTAGGCAGACTTAGGTGGATGCCAATCAGGTCAAACTATTATTTCAAGTTATCCCCCGGTATAATCCATATCTTACTAGGAGATTCCATCTACTTACCACTCAGTACCTTACACACGGGTCCAGCTTGCTAAGTAGAGTAAAGTAAACTTTCTAATAATAATAATAACCACTCTTTCAGGTTATCAATTTAACCTGAACTTTATTTTCAAGTTAAAAAGATATAAACTACTTTTACAGAAAGTTAAAAGATCTTTTCTTATTCGGAGCAGTTGTAAGATTTTCAAGTCTATCTTGACAATCGTTTTTCTTTAACTTTTGGTCTTCTGTTCGCTTCTCTTGCTCGGTCTTCAGATGCTGCTTGTCCCATCACCGAGGAAGATTCTCTGATTTTCTGCTCACTTTTCAGAGTTTTTATCGCAATTTGTGCAGCCTGACCTTCACAAATGGCTCCCTTCTGCTGCTTGACCCTGACGGTTGAAAGCTAGTTTCTATCGGTCAGAAGCGTGGCACCTTGCAACAGCGCGGCTTCATTCCACCAGCTCGCCATTACATACTTTGAACTTTTTCACTTTGCTTGACATTTAATAAATTTGTCTCTGTCTTCGGCAGTACCCTTTCATATATATGTCTTTTTAAATGATTTTTTCAGTCTCAACCCGGGTCATCTTTGGGTCAAGCTAATGTCATGTTCAGGTTACCCCCTTTGACTCTATCCTTATCTGGCTTGGCCATTTTCTAAAAGGTTTTAACATCAAAATGGTGTGTTATAGTGTAACCTTGTCACCTTCTGTTTTTTTTAAATTTGTAAATCAGTTGTCTCATCTTATTACTGGTGCCAGCAAGTTTTCACACCTAACAGTTCCTTATTTTAAACCTTAGATTCTGACTGCTCTTCTTAATTGTTCAATAAAATAATTCATTGCTTAAAGAATTGTGAAATACTGATCCCTTTCATATAACTAAAGAATTTGAGTCGATCAAATGACTTTTTAACTTGTAAATCAGAATGAATTGTTCCTAGCTGTTTTCCTTCCCATCTGTGAAGCTGACTGCATTTCAAACAAGCTGCTGCTGTTAACCCCTTGTGGGATTTTTCCCTTTCATTAAAAGTCTCAGGCATTCTCAGTGTTACTTTCATGTTTCATGGACAACGGGAGGAAGGATAGCCACTTAACGAAAGATCAGGGAATGATTCCAAGTATATAAAATCCAGTTTAATCCGGGTGTAGGAGAGAAACAAGGGGATCTGTGTCTGTACTCTTTGGTCTTGTGTATAAACCTGAATAAAAGAAAAGACTGGCTTGAGATTTATCCTTTTCTCAATGTATAAACAGTGACTTTAATGGGGTAGGTGCTGTTGAGGGGAGGGTCATATGCTTACCTTTATGGGGGCAAATGGGGTCATGAAAGGGGCAATGCCTGCCCCCGTGGAGCACTGCCCTGATACCCCAAACCGTCCTGAACTCTCCCAGGGCATCCAGCCATTGAGACACCTCCTACATGCAGCTGCAACTACAGAAATGGCCATCGCTAGTAGAGGCGCTGCTGAGCTGCCAGCCATCCGACTGGGCCGCCAGCTGATTAGGGCTGGCCATCATCCTTCATTAGATTGAAGCCCCTGATTGGCCGCCGCTGGCAGGTCTTGCCACCCATTGGAGCCTCCCACTTATGACCAGAGCAGCAGGACCTCTGCCATCCCGAGAACATTCTGCTCAGCATGCTGACTACACATGTCACTACAGAGACATGCTATTATTGTGCCTTCTAGTGCGTTGAGTGGCCTCGACTAAAATGAAGTTTTGTAGAGATTGTCGAAAAGATAGTGATGACCATCATCAAGGATATTGTTGGAATATATTGTGTTAAGGAAATTAAGGGAACATTTCCCTAAAAGAGCCATATCTTCTTCAAGTTATATTTCGATTTACTTGTCAAAATGTTAGGCCTCAGAATGATTAGTTGAAAAATACAAAGTATTGTTGTCTGTGGCACTTCTGATGTTTTTCCGTTGTTTTAAAATTGTTTCTTACGCCTTAGCTCTGAAGCTGCCGGCCAAAGTGGAAGATATGTGTCCCAATATTCCTTCCTTGGAAAGTTTGCTGGAAGAGATTATGGAGCTGGCGGAATCTGGGATTCGCTACACTCAGATGCCCCACGTGATGGAAGTCATTTTGCCCATGCTGTGCAGCTACATGTCCCACTGGTGGGAACACGGACCGGAGAGTAACCCCGAAAAGGGAGAGCACTGTTGCACTGCTCTAACTTCGGAACACATGAACACCCTCCTAGGCAACATTCTGAAGATTATATCGAACAATTTGGGCATTGATGAAGGAGCCTGGATGAAAAGATTAGCAGGTATTGCAGCTTCTGTTTTAATGAAGGTTTAACATTGTCGGACTGAGTGGGATCTGCTGGGCTCGTGCAAATCAGGACATTGCCGCCAAACACCTCAAGCCCTTTGGCACGCTTGCTGAATGGATAAAAAATTGTGGGGAGCAGCTCCAGTCCTTCCCACTGATGGGATCATCCACCTTCACTGCTGCCTTCTCCTGGTTGGGGGGAGGGGGGGGGGGGGGGGGGGGAGAGGCAGAAAATCCCTCCCCATGTGTTTAGAGATTTGACCAAATAAATAAAAAGATGTCACAATTAAAGAGCAATTTATTCTGCAGTGACAGGATTAGTTTCATCAACTGCGGATTTTTTTCTGCATCCCACAGGACAAAAATTTGTATTTGTTCAAGCAACCGTAGTTTATCGTAATGTGGTATTTTTCTTCTCCACTACTCAGATATAAGATTGATATTTGAACTGCAGTGTATAATTAATATCTCTTATCAGCTGTTCAGAATGCATCATTCATTTTGTTTACTGGGAGAAATTAGTTACTGCCAGACTTTCTAAAATGGAAATATTCCTTTTGATTGATGAAACAATTAGAGTTTGTGCAGCAAGCCAAGAATGCACAAATAATTACTTCAATGGATCTTCAATTATTCCCCTGTGGATGAGTTAACTTTACTGTTTTTACTGGAATCTGTTCCATACGCCACTATCCGATAGAGAAGAGGAGGCTTCCTCCAATCTCTCATTTCATTTGAGGCTTTTTGCTTGTGACCAGTCCTTACAGATTACTACATAATGCTTCCCAGGATGGCAGGACTGACATATGAAGAAACACTGGATCGACTGGAGTTTAGAAGATTGAGAGGAGATCTCTTAGAAACATATAAAATCCTGATGGGACAGGACAGACTAGATGCGGGAAGAATGTTCCCGATGTTGGGAGCGTCCAGAACTAGGGGTCGCTGCCTAAGAATAAGGGGCAAAGGATTCAGGACTGAGATGAGGAAGACCTTCGGGCAGGATTCTCTCAGCCCGGGCTGGAGAATCGGCGTGAATCACGCCACGCCGCCCCAGCGCCGGGATGCGATTCCCCGCAGAGCGGAGAATCGGCAGCATTAGCGCCGGCGTGGTCGGCGCGCCGCTGGCCGCGGGAAGCTCTATGCCCACCGATTCTCGGCCCGGAATGGGCCTCACGGTAGCATGGTGGTTAGCATCAATGCTTCACAGCTCCAGGGTCCCAGGTTCGATTCCCAGCTGGGTCACTGTCTGTGTGGAGTCTGCACGTCCTCCCCGTGTGTGCGTGGGTTTCCTCCGGGTGCTCCGGTTTCCACTCACAGTCCAAAGATGTGCGGGTTAGGTGGATTGGCCATGATAAATTGCCCGTAGTGTAAGGTTAATGGGGGGATTGTTGGGTTACGGGTATACGGGTTACGTGGGTTTAAGTAGGGTGATCATTGCTCGGCACAACATCGAGGACCGAAGGGCCTGTTCTGTGCTGAACTGTTCTATATATACAACAATAATCCCAAGTCCCGCCGGCGCCATTCTAACCTGACCCTAGCCGGCGGGATCTCGGCTTGGAAGGGTCCGGGGGGGGAATGGGGGGTCCGATCCCGGGTTGGGGGGGGGGGGCCTCCATTGTGGCCTGGCCCGCGATCGGGGCCCATCGATCGGTGGGCCGGCCTCTCTGGCTGGGGGCCTCCTTTCTTCCGCGCCGGCCCCTGTAGCCCTTTGCCATGTTGCGTTGGGGCCAGCGTGTTGGCGCCGATGCCACTGTGCATGCGCGGACCCCGAGGCGCCCAATTGACGCCGGGATCAGCAGCTGGAACAGCGAGGATCGCTCCAGTGCCGGGGGCCAGAATTGCTGATCCTGAGGCCATGTTGGCGCCATCGGGAAATGCAACAGTGTTTCCGACGGCGTCAACACTTAGCCCCAGGATCAGGGAATCCCGCTCTTCTTCTCTCAGAGAGTTGTGAACTTGTGGAATTCTCTACCACAGAAGGCTGCTGGGTGGAGCCAGTTCATTGTATCGATTCAAGAGGGAGCTGGACGTGGCCCTTGCAGTTAAAGCGATTAAGGGGTATGGAGAGAAAGCAGGAGTGGGATACTGAATTTATAAGATCAGCCATGATCATACTATATGGTGGTGCAGGCTCGAAGGGCCAAATGGCCTACTCCTGCACCTATTTTCTATGTTTCTATGTTTCTGAAGGACTGTAAAGTGAATCACTGCATACTGAATGACAAACTACAGTTATATTACCGGTGTGCGAGTTATTAAAATGGACAGTCTAATTGCAGATGGAGTTTGCCATGTTTTTTTGTCAGGCTGGTTTTAGTACTGTCCGATACGACACAGAAGGAGGTCATTCAGCCCATCCTGCCTGTCCCAGCTCCTTGGTAGAACTAGCTAATTTGTCCCCCTCCCTTGAACTTTTCCTGTAGTCTGTGCAAATATTTTCTCTTCACTTTTGAAAGTCAATGTTGAGTCTGCTCCCGCCAATCCTGTCAAAAGCTGTAATCTGCTGTTTTGCTTCGGACAGTATTCTCACAGCCAATTATCAGCAAAGTGAAACCACAGCTGCTTAAAACACACTTCTTGCCCCTGATGGAGAAGCTGAAAAAGAAAGTGGCCACAGTGGTGATGGAGGAGGAACACCTTAAATCGGAGGGCAGAGGAGACATGTCCGAGGCTGAACTGCTAATTCTGGATGAATTTACTGTGCTGGCTCGAGATCTTTATGCTTTCTACCCACTGCTGATCAGATTTGTGGATTATAACCGGTAATATATTTTTAAACCTTTAAAAATGCACTGATGTAAAGGCGCTGTTTCTAAAGGAGTGCTGCCTTCATGAGCAAATGTCTGGAAAAACATTTTCATTCATTTACAAGGGAATAGCATAAAAACACAAACCACGGCAAGCATTGTTGAGCGTGTTATCATTGTGATGATGTTAGCAGAGTGGCTAAGCTGTTACGAGTCTGATGGAGTGAATTACCTCTCAACGTTTTGGCACATAAGTGATGTATAAATGGTGCCATAACTGTTCTGCACCTAGGAGCATCGGGCTCCCGATTCTTGCCATTAAAATGCCCTGGCAAGTTCCCTCATGGTTTTTACAACCTTCACGGGGCCCACCTTCTGACTCTTTACTGATCTATGTCAAAATGAGGAGCAGTGGAGCAGCAGTTCTGAGCTTTCCATTTGAACACCCTCAGTGTAGTCAAGGTAACCGGGGCTGAGATCCATGAGGCGCAGAAGGGAGGAGTATTTAAGCTTTATTAGTGTCACAAGTAGGCTTACATTAAGACTGCAATGAAGTTACTGTGAAAATCCCCCAGTCGCCACACTCTGACGCCTGCTTGGCTACACTGAGGGAGAATTCAGAATGTCCAATTCACCTAACAAGCATGTCTTTCGGGACTTGTGGGAGGAAACCGGAGCACCCAGAGGAAACCCACGCAGACACAGGGAGGAATGCAGACTCCGCACAGACAGTGACCCAAGCTGGGAATCGAACCTAGGACTCTGGTGCTGTGAGGCAACAGTGCTAACCAACTGTGCTCCCATGCCGAAGAAAGGGCAGTAGCAATTTCTGCAGCTGGGAATTTTTTTCTTGTGCAGTCCTTATGTCCATAGACACCTTGCTCTATGTCCAGCTGTGTCAGATCACCGGTAGAGTTTAGTTCCCATCTGGAGTTGGAGCTTCTTGGGGTCGACATGAGATTATCTGTGGCCTCTATTATCATGGATTAGGTAGAACAGCACAGGATAGAGGAAAGGCTAGTCAGGCAGCATTTACTACAAAGAATGCAACTTGCCAAGTGTAAGCCACACCCTCCCCCCACCCACTTTACCCATCACCATTCCGCACCACATATATTACAGATTATACACATAGAGAACTCATATGATGACCTTTCAAGGAGGTTTGAGGGTCGGAATCGGCAAAATGCTGTCTCATTGTTGCCATGACTAGCTCTGACCTTGTTTGGCTGTTGATCCATGGGGCTCCTTTGGAGTTACTCTTGAAAATTATGATTAAAAAAAGGTTTCAACAATGTTACCTGCAATTGAAAGGAAGCACTTCTTCCTTCCCTGGTTGCTTCCCAGTCTTTTGCTGAAGTGTGCAGGTTAATCTGCCTTTGTTCAGATGCCGCAGCCCCAGTTTCTTTGTTTTGTAGCAACTTACAGGTGATTTGCACCACTGACTACTCCAATGGGTATCCACACAAAGTGGTCTAGGAAACCCATTTGTTAGTATCTCTCCTCATCCACTAGCCCATGCAATTTTATTTATGCCACAACAACCCACCACAGGGAAATCTCCCACCTCGAATCAGCAATGGCACACAGTGAAGGATACAATGCAGCCCATGATCACTGCACTGTTCACTATTTTAAGTATCTTAGGCCAAATGTTGGAAAGAAACATGGGGTCAGGGGTGAACTAGTTGGATGGATCCAGAACTGGCTTGGCCATAGAAGACAGAGGGTAGCAGTGGAAGGGTGTTTTTCTGAATGGAGGCCTGTAACTAGTGGTGTTCCGCAGGGATCAGTTCTGGGGCCTCTGCTCTTTGTAATATATACAAATGACTTGGAAGAAAACGTAGCGGGTCTGATTAGTAAGTTTGTGGATGATACTAAGATTGCAGGAGTTGTGGATAGTGATGAAGATTGTCAGAGAATACAACAGGATATAGGTAGGCTGCAAAATTGGGCAGAGAAATGGCAGATGGAGTTTAACCTGGACAAATGCGAGGTGATACATTTTGGTCGATCCAATTCAGGTGGAAGCTATAAAATAAACGGCAGATCCATCAGAAGCATAGACATACAGAGATCTGGCCGTGCAGGTCCACAGATCCTTAAAAGTGGCAGCACAGGTGGAAATGGTGGGCAAAGAAAGCATATGGCATGCTTGCCTTCATAGGACGGGGTTTCGAGTATAAAAGCTCCAAAATTATGTTACAATTACATAGAACGTTGGATAGGCCACATTTGGAATACTGTGTCCAATTCTGGTCACCGCACTACCAGAAGGATGTGGAGGCTTTTTGGAGAGAGTACAGAAAAGATTAACCAGGATGTTGCCTGGTATGGAGGGTATTAGCTATGTGGAGAGATTGAATAAACTGTGATTGTTCTTCCTAGAGAGATGGAGGCTGAGGGGCAACCTGATAGAACTTTATAAAATTATTAGGGGCAGAGATAGGCTGAACAGTTGGAGGCTATTTTCCAGGGCGGAAATGACAATTACATGGGGCACAAGCTCAAGTTAAGGGGGGAACGTTTCAGTGGAGATGTGCGGGGGACGTTTTGTACACAGAGGGTGGTGGTGGCCTGGAATGCACTGTGGTTGAGGCAGATACGTTAGCGACCTTTAAGACTTATCTGGATAGGCACATAAACAGATGGGTATAGAAGGATACATGCGGTTGGTCTAGATAGGACACGTGATCGGCGCAGGCTTGGAGGGCCGAAGGGCCTGTTCCTGTGCAGTATTGTTCTTTGTTCTTTGAATTGAACTATGAAGGAAAGTATATTTTAATGTAGATATAAGGTGTGTACTATTATACACTTCTTAACGCATGCTACTTGCAAAAGTCATGCCTGCTGTCTTGGTACTGTCTACATTAACCCACAATTTTCGCTGTTCTGCTCCTGTGCCATCACTGTAGCGTTGCCAGAAGTGCGATGGAAATGCTTTGTATCTGTCTTGTTACACTTTTGGTGAAGTGTAGCGATGAAGTAGGGGTAGCCTTGAGGAAATGCTGCTATATATTGTATACAGCGTGTACAGACAGGTCGTTAACCAATTATCAATTAAGCAAAAGAGTAATCTTAACTTTGAACATGTAACAGTTCTATTTTCCCGACTGGCCACTTCTGGAGAGTAGCTGTGCTCACACGGAGCGTTGATTAGGGTTCTACTCATTTTAATTACTTCCCTGTTACTGCAGTAATTAATTCACACTGGCTAATTTTCCGACTGGCCATTCCTGCGGCTAGCCGCACGCTATAGCAAGCCAGATTTTCCATCCATTAACTTTAATGAATGAATATCATAGGGCTTTCCAAGCAACCATCCCTTTGATCATTGCTGCTTTCCAATTGCGGATACAGCCTTGATTTCCATGCAGACACAGAGAGATTGAAATGGATTGCAGCTTCACAGCATGCCCACAAAATGTCTTTTTGTTTCATTTCAGTGCAAAATGGCTCAAGGAGCCAAATTCTGAAGCAGAAGAACTTTTCCGCATGGTGGCTGAAGTATTTATTTACTGGGCAAAATCTCACGTAAGCGCAATCTGCCATTATTGTGCCCAACCTTTCAAAATTGTCAATAAAACAACCATCTGCGTGTTATATATTTTCGGCCTCACTCACTGCCGGTATGTGTCTTTCAGAATTTTAAAAGAGAAGAGCAGAACTTTGTGATACAGAATGAAATCAACAACATGTCCTTCCTCATCACTGATACAAAGTCCAAGATGTCAAAGGTCCCATATTTGTTGTGATTTATTTTGAGCTATAGTGCCATTTGTCATGCACAGAATTTCTGCTGTTATTTGCAGTTGGAGTTGCATTGGATTTAAAGTCACAGTAGTTTTGTGTCATTAATTTGCTCATGTATTGATTAGACGCTCGTCCGACTGGGCAGTTTCAATGACTTCACCATGGATGGCAGAAAGGCTTTGAGGGGATTAGTAAATATTCAATTAAACCTGACAGATGCTCATTTTTCTTTGTATCCTGCAATGCCATGTTTAATATTCAACTGGGTGAATTATTTGGTTATTGTCACCTAAGGAGTGCACAGAAATGGGCTCAAATCCACTGCAGTCAAAGGGATTAGAAATCTCCTACCTCTAGGAGTTCAATATGAAGCAAACCAGGGTATTCAATTCATTCCTTAGATGAAGTAGCCATACTGCATGAAGGCATCAGCTGACAATAAATTGGGAATAGATTTTCTTCACACTTCTCCATGGCTCCATTCCACGACTGAAATCTCCTTCAGATCTTCCATCCCCATAATCCCTGGCCCTCCTGCTCTGCTCCTTTTGTGCACCTCCTTACATTTGATCCACAAATGATGGCAGAAGACCCTGATCTTCTGAAAAATATGACACCAGCAACCATTTGAAATGAAATGAAATGAAAATCGCTTATTGTCACAAGTAGGCTTCAATTGAAGTTACTGTGAAAAGCCCCTCGTCGCCACATTCCGGCACCTGTTCGGGGAGGCTGTTACGGGAATCGAACCGTGCTGCTGGTCTGCTTGGTCTGCTTTAAAGCCAGCGATTTAGCCCAGTGTGCTAAACAGCCCCTAATGTCTTCAAATGTCTCAATGCACTCCACACGAATCTTCTTCCGTTCATTGAAAAGCTTATTTTAATTGAAAAGCAATGATGATCTGGGTAAACTCAGGAAGAATTCTCTTCTCCAATAGCAAATGAGAAAATAATGTTGGTCAGGCATTTCACTTCTGAACAGCCTGAAATTAATGTTGAGAAGGGAAATTTGCATTTAAAAGTTTCAGAATGCTGCGGTAATCACCAAAAGGTTTGATAAAAGAGGAATTAGAAATCAGCAATACTGTATACTGTCTCTGCCTTTCTCTGGTATTTGTATATTACACACATTTTTCACTGACAGTTCGGGGAGGCTGTTAAATAAGCAACGTTATCGATGACAACTATTAATCTTCTTATGTTATCCACAGGGAGGTGTGTCTGACCAGGAGAGGAAGAAGTCAAAGAGGAAAGGAGACCGCTATTCTCTTCAAACTTCACTCATTGTTGCAGCATTGAAGAGACTACTGCCTATTGGGTTAAATATTTGTGCACCTGGTGACCAGGAACTAATTTCATTAGCTAAAAATAGGTTTAGCATGGTATGCAGACTACGATTAAGATTTTATTTTTTGCAAGTTATGCTATGCCTTCTTAACATCGATAGGTAACAATAGATTGGCAGGAATATCATTAGCAGAGTCTAATGCCTCTGCACCTTAGACATATCATGTACACTAATTGAGTAGTCCAGTAATTTTGTTTCTGAGCAGTCGCTTGAGTTTTTATTTATTGCTCCTGCTCAAAATTTTTCTCAGCGCATTGCATACAATAACATTGCCCACTCTGCATTATGATATACTGCAAGGCTGATTGCTTCCATTTAAGGGAATATTTGCTCAAATTTTTGTACCTTTCAGTTTGCAGACATTGTGCTGCAACATTTCAGAAAAGCACTGTAGCATCACAAGGATGTGTCTTTGTGCCAGTTAAAGCATTTGCTCCGATTGAGGGACTGCCCAATGACTTACATTTGCTTGAAACAGGATAAGAATTGGTACAGTTACAAGATTAGTTAGTGCACCAAATGATGAAGGAGGAGCAGAAAGAGTAGCATAGAGTGGTCAGGGAGATAAGGGAACCACTGAACACACGCATATAAGTCCCACAGATACCTCATGTACACAGGGAAGTAAAACTTTGTGAGTGGTCCTGCGGAACATTATCTTAGGAGGCTTATAAAGACTTGCATTTCTAATGTACCTTATCATATCCCCAGTTGTTTCACATACAATGAATGACCTTAAAGTCAGCGAGTATTATTAGGTCGATAAATGCAGCAATCATGTTGCGCATAGTAAGATCCCATGAGCAATGATACAAATGATCAGTCCATTTGCTTTTGTGTATTTGGCTGTGGGGGGGATGCAGACCAGGGTATCAGGAGAATTGCTTGCTCTTTTGCAAACAGTGCCAATGGGATATTGGACAGCAGAGTGATATTCTTCAAGCAGAACTTCAGATATTTGCATTGATCAGAATGGGGGGAGGTTGGGGCCTGGCTTGCAGAGGTTCTCCTCAACCATTGTGAGGATATTATTTTGCTGTTTTCATAGACAAATGGATCAAATGAGAAATAAAGTAGTTTTGAAACTATGTAAAAAATTTAACTTAATGTTTGTTACAATTCCCATGGAGACGAACAGTGATTTAGACGATAAGACCATAAGACAAAGGAGCAGATTTAGGCCATTTAGCCCACCGATGCTGCTCAACCATTCAATTATGGCTAATATGCTTCTAATCTCCATTAATAATAATAATAATAATCGCTTATTGTCACAAGTAGGCTTCAATGAAGTTACTGTGAAAAGCCCCTAGTCGCCACATTCCGGCGCCTGTTCGGGGAGGCCAGTACGGGAATTGAACCCGCGCTGCAGACTTTGTTCTGCATTACAAACCAGCTGCTTAGCCCACTGTGCTAAACCAGACCCTCCCTGCCTCCTTCCCATAACTCCTGATCCTTCCCATAACCCCGATCTTATTAATCAAGAACCTAACTATTTCTTCTTAAAGACACTGAGTGACCTGACCTCCATAGCCTTCTGTGGCAACGAGTTCCACAGATTTACCACCCTCTGGCTGAAAAAACTCCTCTTCATCTCTGTTTTAAAGGATCGTCCCTTCAGTCTGAGGCTGTGTCCTAGGGTTCTAGTTTCTCATCTGGTGGAACAGCCTCTCCATGTTCACTCTATTTAGGCCACTCCATATACTGTAAGTTTCAATGAGATCCTCCCCTCATCCTTCTAAACTCCATCAAGTACAGACCCAGAGTCCTCAACCGTTCCTCATATGACAAGTCTTTCATTCCGGGGATCATTCTTGTGAACATTCTCTGGACCCCCTCCAAGGCCAGCAAATCCTTCCTTAGACACTGACCATATAATTCTGAGCTTGCATTGTATGTCATCTCTAGTTAACCAAGCCTCCTTTTACCATCAAATGTAACATGTTCCCTAATTTTTAGATGTTCTGTGGTTCCCTAAATTTACACAATCTCCTGTTGTTGCACCAAACTTTGAATACTTGGCTTCATCATATCCTACAAGTCGTGCATTTTTGCCAAGATGTCCCCCCTTGTTCCTGTGGACACCCAGCACAATGTGACTTGCTCAATGATCTCGCTTTATGTTGACAAAACCCTCTATTTATGGAAAGCCTTGTATACCTTTGTTTCAATGTAAATTACTGTGCAAGTTGCTGAAATTAGGTGTGCTAGTTGTTCAAGAGACTTTAGTACCTGGTTCTCTCTTTGAACAAGCATTTAGCAGCTTTGTTACCAACAAGTCTATGTAGGATTCCAGTTTTACTGTTATCAAGAACATAAGAACTAGGAGCAAGAGTTGGCCATCTGGCCCCTTGAGCCTGCTTCACCATTCAATAAGATCATGGCTGACCTTTTTGTGGACTCAGCTCCATTTACCCGCACGCTCACCATAACCCTTAATAATTCCTTTACAGGGCAGCACGGTGGCCTAGTGGTTAGCACAACCGCCTCACTGCGCTGAGGTCCCAGGTTCGATCCCGGCTCTGGGTCACTGTCCGTGTGGAGTTTGCACGTTCACCCCGTGTCTGCGTGGGTTTCGCCCCCACAACCCAAAAATGTGCAGAGTAGGTGGATTGGCCACGCTAAATTGTCCCTTAATTGGAAAAAATAATTGGCTAATCTAAATTTATAAAAAAAAAAAAAATAATTCCTTTACAGGGCAGCACGGTGGCCTAGTGGTTAGCACTGCTGCCTCACGGCGCTGAAGTCCCAGGTTCGATCCCGGCTCTGGGTCACTGTCCGTGTGGAGTTTGCACATTCTCCCCGTGTCTGCGTGGGTTTCGCCCCCACAACCCAAAAATGTGCAGAGTAGGTGGATTGGCCATGCTAAATTGCCCCTTAATTGGAAAAAATAATTGGGTAATCTAAATTTTAAAAATCAATAAATAAATAATTCCTTTACTGTTCAAAAATCTATCTATCTTTGCCTTAAAAACCTTCAACGAAGAATCCTCAACTGCTTCACTTGGCAGGGAATTCCTTAAATTTACAACCTTTCGGGTGAAGAAGTTCCTCCTCAACTCAGTCCTAGATTTGCTCACCCTTATTTTGAGGCTATGCCCCCTAGTTCTAGTTTCACTTTCCAGTGGAAATAACCTCCCTGCTTCTATATTCCCTTCATAATTTTATATGTTTCTCCAAGACCCCCCAACATTCTTCTAATTTCCAATGAGCATAGTCCCAGTTTACTCCGTCTCTCCTCATAAGCCAATCCTCTCAACTCCGGAATTAACCTAGTGAATCTCCTCTGAGACCCCTGCAGTGCCAGTACATCCTTTCTCAAGTAAGGAGACCAAAACTGTACCTAGTACTCCAGGTGTGGCCTCACCAGCACCCTCCACAGCTGCAACATAACCTCCCTGCTTTTAAACTCCATCCCTCTAGCAATAAAGGACAAAATAATAGTCCAATTCCCACCAAAATGGATGACCCCATATTTATCAATGTTATTCTCGATCTGCCAGACCCTCGGCCACTCACTTAAACTATCCATATTCCTCTGAAGACATGATTGATTTATTGATTGATATTTATTGTCACATGTACCGAAGTACAGTGAAAAGTGTTTTTCTGCGGCCAAGTGATCATACATAGTATGTACATAGAAGACAAAAGAAGAATCGACAGAGTACATTGACAATGGTACATCAACAAACGGTGATAAGAGATAAAAGAAAGCGGTCTGGTTGAGAGAGCTCACAGAGAGTCGCCACGCTCCAGCGCCATCTTGAATTCCAAAATTGGAATTGGACTTTCAGTGTCCTCTGCACACTTTACTCTACCACTCATCTTAGTGACATCTGTGAACTTTGACACATTACACTTGGTTCCCAACTCCAAATCATCTATGTAAATTGTAAACAATTGCAGTCTCAAAATTGATCCCTGAGGCACACCACTAGCCACTGATCACCAACCAGAGAAACACCCATTTATCCCCACTCTCTGCTTTCTGTTAGTTAATCAATTCTCTATCCATGGTAATACATTACCCGTAACGTGTGCACCTTTACCTTATGCAACAGCCTTTTGTGCGGTACCTTGTCGAATGCCTTCTGGAAATCCAGATACACCACATCCACTGGTTCCCCTTGTCCACCTCATTCCTTGGTACCTCAGTAATACAGAATGATTATTTCAGCCCATAAAATCCTTAAGAAACAATGCATTATGGGTAATTTCTGAGCTTGCAGTTCTAATTAATTAGTGGTTTTATTGGGTGAAACATGATGAATAACAATGCAGAGGAAAGATTGTACTACTCACTCTTGTTGTTAACAGAGCTGTACAAACACCTGAGAGAGACTGCCACACTGATAATTGGTGTATTATTACCGTGTGCCCCAGAAATAATTAGACCTGAGTAACACTCAATGATCCGAAACATCTCCTACAAATATTTTGGAAAATTAATTTCAAGACAGTGCTAGAAAGTACAACTTTTGCTGCTCTAAAAAGAATCCCTGTTACTATGCACTTGATGTATTATGAGAGAGTTGCAGGATGTTGTGGGAGTTTTGAAATTTAATTATTTTTCCTTCTTAAAACAGAAAGACACGGAGGATGAAGTTCGAGAAATAATTCGCAATAATCTTCACCTTCAGGGGAAAGTAGGTTTTTGGTGTTACTGTCCAGTTGCTAAGAAACCCCTGTCTTTATGTGTATTCGTGAAATTGCTCTATTGATTGGACTGCTATGCTTGAGCATGAATTATGCACAAGTTTCATTTCATTACAGGAACTGTTTGGTTATGAGATCTTTTATCTGCTCATTTCACACATCTATCTCTTTCTTCCCGTATGCCTGCATGCTGCCCTTCAGTGTCGAATCTTTTATTTCAAGGGGCTGCTGAAGAGACTTTTTCCTGAAATGGATGCAGAACAAAATTTCCAAATCCATCTCAAGGTTCAGTAAACTCAGGTCCAGATTTCCCAGTCAATTATACTTAACAAAGCTTGACCATGCAAAAACACTCTTCTCACTGGGCATAATGCTCAGAAGTCGGCCAGCTTCTTTCTCAGCTCTGGGGGTGTTTGACCCTTTGGCCACAAAGATACACTCAAAGACCCAAACAGAGCGTTTTGGATTCTTGCTATGCGTGGTTTGCTTGGGTGCTACAAGCTGTTTCTAGATATACAGGGTAGTCATGTAAGTCTGAATAATTTTCATTGATCTCGAATAAAATTTGTCTTTCAATAGAACTATGCTTTTTGTGTTTACTTATAAAAAGACTTGCCCTTGTAGAAAGTGCCATCACAATTTATATTTTAACGTTACAAAATATATTATTTGAAGTTCGGATGCGAATGAATAAATAACATTGATATTGCTTTGTGTATAGTTGGCCTGCAGCACTGTGAGAACAACACCTCGAATTTGGATAATGTTTGATTTATACCGCGGAATACCTTCTTGAATCTCTAACATTCAGAATGTGTGTAAATTTATATTATTCAATCAGAATTTTTCTTGCAAGATAGTGGGCTCAATTCAACTAAATGGGAACAAAGTCCCATAGTGAGTGGGTTTAGCTGCGTGTTTCCTAGCGCTTGCAGTGTCAAGGAGCAACCGCAATTCAACACTACTCGCGTTGTAGAAGGGGTCTCAGCAGCCCCGTTTTGTATACTGAGGAGCTCTTGCAATATAGCGAGAGATCGGGAAGCCATTTAAAAATGGCATCACAATCTCCAATCAATCCATGATCCCCCCCCCCCTCTCCAACCATGCCAAATACTGTGGTAAGGGTCCCGGGCCCCTCCCCACACTGGACAACCCCCCACCGTTCGGCCTGATCGCACAAACGCACAAAATGCCAGCTTTTTGTGCCAAGCTGGCATTTTGTATGTGCTGGCAATTGGGCCAGGGATGCCCTGGGCTGGTGTTACAGGAGGTGGCGGGGACACTCCCATAGTGTGTTGAGGCTTGAGGGTATTGGGGGTTGGGTCGGGGGCATCAGAGATGGGTATGCCATTTCAAAATGTCATCCCAATCTTTTGCTACATAGCGGAGTTCCAACAAGTGGACCTCTTCGGTGTAGAAAACGGGCTACTCAGCCACACGTTCCCGCTGTGTCCCCTTATTTAATGCGAGTGGCATTGTATAGCCATATGTTTATTGGCACTAGGAGCACTGGGAAATGTGGCTAACTATACTCGCTATGGGACTTTGTTCCCATTTAGTTGAATCGCACCCACTAAGTACTCAAGCAAGTTTCGAAGAAAACTGCCAAAAAGCCATCTTTTTAATAGAAATACCATTGTTGAATTCCCTGGGCACTAATCACCTACTGACCTTCCATTAACCTGCAGCAAATACATCACAGCTGTTAACATTTCAGTGTACGCATAACTGGCTATCAATAGCAAATACATAAGGAGTGTCAGTGTCCAACATAATATGCTGGAATTTGCAGTTGGTGGAGAAGCATCAGAGCTCACCATTAACCAGTAGGAGGACTGCACACCAAGATTAAACAATCTCTGTGGTGTAGACTTCCCCTTTCCTGGTGACACTTTAAACCTAGTGCCAAATCATGGAGATCTCCAGACAATCAATGGCATTTGACTAGGCAAGCAGCCAATGACATTGAAATATTCTCACAGGCAGCAACCCAGGAGGTTAAAGGGATTGAATGTCCTCATTTTAATTGAAATTATCAGGTCGCAAATTAGATGATTGTGATTGGATTAAGATAGAAGCTAAAGCATTATGAAGAAACTTTAAAAAAAATTAAACTTTGTGGATGTTTTAAAAATCGCAATGGAGGAATTTGACATTCCCCAAATATAAATTTAGCTTTTCAGCAGCAATTATTAAGTAAGTACACCATTAAAAATGCAGTTACCCCTCATGCAACTAGATAAAACGTTTTCAAGGCTTTTGACAGTGGGATTAATAGCTGTCAAAATTGGAAGTTTTCATTAATTCCCATGTTACTTAGGGATTTCACTGTCAGGGACCTCAAAAGCACACACTCTGTTGGAGCTTAGAATCATTGACAGCAGTTTCTGCAACTCCATATGATCCTGCACAAATGCAGATTCCAGAAGTTGCTAGCAGTTTAATAGTTTGAAGCGAGTAATGATGGCAATCGCAAACCATTTCATGGCCATTACTATCACAAAAACTGTCCAAGTGATTGTGTCAAAAAACTTCCGGTGTGGAATAAAATCACTGGCTTAATTGAACAATACAAACTAATAAAAAAGAAGAAAGTGGCAATGATCTCATTGCAAGCTTAACCTCATCCCAAGATTCTAAATCCATTTTATGCCTTTTTTTGTGACCTGAATGTGGCTGCTTTGTAATCGTTCCCAGGATTTGATGAAGTTTTCATACGCTGCTTTGTCTGATCATGTGATTGTAGCGTTCTGCAGTGGTGGTATGGTGGTTTCTCGTAATCTTCAATCATTTGACATTTTTCCGCTTGATACCGTTTTCACTTTTGTGGAATTCTACACTCTCTGAAAAATTATGAATGTTACAGAGCAAATGTCAGGCTTTAATTTCATCTCAAATGTTCAGATAATATTCAGAAATTGGTCAAGTTTCACCGTTACAGCTTCTGCTACCATCTGAACTGCAGAGTCTGCACGTCCTCCCCGTATCTGTGTGGGTTTCCTCCAGGTGCTCCGGTTTCCTCCCACAGTCCAAAGATGTGCAGGTTAGGTGGATTGGCCATGCTAAATTGCCCTTTGTGTCCAAAAAAGGTTAGGTGGGGTTACTGGGGTACGGGGATAGGGTGGAGGTGTGGGGCTTAAATGGGGTGCTCTTTCCAAGAGCTGGTGCAGGCTCGATGGGCCGAATGACCTCCTTCTGCACTGTAGATTCTATGATATATTTTATGGTTGTTTTCTGTATTCTTTCACCTCACTTTTCCGACCTAATCTTTAAATTTGATTTGTTCAAACTCCAGAAGTGGCTGAATTTTAACAGCAATAGAGTAGTAATTGAAAACATTTATTCATCTGTTTGGTGAGAGATACTCGGTACTGAACTAAATAGATATTAGTATGAGCACAGATACATCAAAATAAGTTGTTTTGCTGTGCGGATGCTCTTGTGTATGTCACTGACACTTGTCCCTTCCTACAGTTGGAAGATCCTGCCATTAGGTGGCAGATGGCACTTTACAAAGATCTACCCAACAGGAATGAAGACCCATCCGATCCAGACAAAACAATTATACGTGTGCTGGATATTGCCAATGTGGTCTTCCACTTGGAGCAGGTCTGTGTTTTTCACTTTGAGATAAATGATTATCATTCAAATGCCCAGAATGACTCTGTGGAGCTGAGCTCAAAGACAGAGGTTAAGTGGGGGTTAGGGAATGGCAGCCACAGGCAGGGGATAGAAAGGAGCGGACAGCAGATGGAAATGGCTTTGTGGGACCTGCAGTGGTTCCTTTAAAGACGACTGGTTAAACTTTCACATGCCTATTCCAGTGAACCAATCGTGCACAGCACACAGCTCTGCCTGTTGGTATGGTTGTAATGCATCTGGATCCTGTATACGTTACAAAACCGCAATTTGCATTCCTCAGCGAGCTGCCCGCCTGAAAGAAGCAATAACTTTGGTTTTGTATTTTCAGGATTGCTTAAAAATGACAACAGATTTAACAGGAATAGAAAATGCAGCAGTCTTCGGAGCGTAATTACCTCATATAACCTAGGAGCTGCATCCATTGTTATATTCTGTATGCTCTATTGCTGATGGATGAGGACGACAATTCAGTCTGTCTTTGTCCATCAACCTAAAACGATCCTACACTCCACCCATTGCAGCATCTTTTTGTTTCCTAAATTATTGCAATATTTCCGCATGCACCAGTCTATTCAAACAACCATTACTAATATTTAACTTTAATGTCCAGTTTCCAATGTGAATAGGTTCTGCCCGGGGGGGGGGGGGGGGGGGGGGGGGGGGGGGGGCAGGATTAAATTAGGCCGACTCAACAATATTCAGCTCCACTTCCCATCCCACGCCATTGGGTCCAATTGAAATGCAAGTGTTAGTGACGATTAAGTCATTTGGACCTCAATGCCATTTCAATGTGCACTTGCCAGTTTGGGGATTGGCGTTGGCTTGGCCAGGAAAACCTGAAACCATGCAGGAGCAGGCCCAGGCCGAGGGGAGAGTCTAGAGGGTAGTTACATTTAATATATTACTGTCTTGTTGTGTCCAGGAGGAGTAGGAGAGCTCCTTTGTGCTTTAAATAAATCTTGTGCGTCGGCTCTTTCCGTCCGCGACTGTGCTTCTCCTGAGCTTCTCCTCACCGCCCCACATCGCGCCTCCCTCTCCTCAAAGCACATCCCTTCGATTCCCAATAGAATATCCAGAGTTCAACTTGCAGTTGAGTTCTACTTTCTCAAATTTACTATTTTTCATATTTCTAATAAGATAACCTCTCGATACCCAGCTTCAGTGGCTGAAAAGACTGCAGGGTCTAAATTCCATATTGTTGGCCCATTTTAAAGCTGCCGTTCAGCTGGTCTAAAACCTCTGTTTATTGCAAAAGCAAAGAATTAGAATTTCCTACAAATACACAAAATGTCATGCACTGTATGTCAAAGTCTCGCAGTGTGATTTTGAAGCCTTCACATCCTAGTCACCTCATGTACAATCTCATTGTCATGGGCATGATGAGGATACGTTCGAGGATTGGTCGAAACTGAAGATGACTGAACCATTTTTGGTAAAATTGTTTGCACAGTTGTAATGCTAAGACTGAGTTTTGCATTTCTACTTAATGCTTTAGGTCGAGCATCCTCAGAGGTCGAAAAAAGCAGTATGGCACAAGCTGCTGTCGAAGCAACGTAAACGGGCTGTTGTGGCCTGCTTCCGGATGGCACCACTTTATAACTTACCACGGTAGGAACTGATTGTTTTGCCCTGCATTGGCGGCACCATCTCCTGAGCCTGAGACGCTGACACCCCCCCTCCTGAATGTCACAGCTGGGACCTATCGTCTGTATCAGCTCTGGGAGAACCTTGCCCAGAGGCTCGTCATCTGGTTGGAACCCAGCTGAGTCCTGGGATCTAGCAGATCTCCGACTGCTATCTCCCATGGATGTTCCTGCCTCCACCAGATTGTGCCCCCGAAGCCTGCCCACTCATGTCGCCCACCAGGGTGTGGCCCTGCAAAGGTGGAGGGTACGGGTGATGGCTGTGATGCCTCGATGGTGTTCTCCTCAGAGCTCTCCTCCAAGGTGTCCTCTTGGGTGACCCGGGGTGGGGGGGGGGGGGGGGTCATTCCAAATGGACCAGCCTCATTTGATGGTGATCCTACAAGACAATGGACAAACGGTCAGTGAAAAAGGATAATTTTGTGGGACATCAACAACTCACTTGAGACAGGTCATCTGGATGAAGGGACAGTAGAACCTGACTTCTCTGGCACAGGCCAACCTCGCTGTCAGTCACAGCTCTCTCCTCAGGTAACCTCATGATCTCCAGGGCCCGTTTCTCATAAGGCACGAGGACTCGGATCTCTGGCATCCCTCCTCCCTCCCCCATCTTCGTCCTGTCCCGGATATTATGGGCTAACTTCTCCTGCGGGGATAAAGAGAGGACTTTGTGAACTGCACGTTTGATGGCTTGGGGGGGGGGGGGGGGGGGGGGGTCTATAGCAGGTGGCACGTGTGTGCATCGTACTTAGACATGAACGGGTTGTGCTGATGGGTGCCAGGGGGTTCTGAGGAACAAGCTTGAAGATCGGAATTTGGGAGTGCAAGGTGTCAGCCAGTGGATGGGGGGTGAGGGGGGGATGGGGTTGGTTAGAAAATCGAGGAGTGCCAGGAGGAATTGATGCCAGGAGAGCGCTGGCAACTTACCCTTGCAGCTTGTTGGAGGTTGTTTGTCTTCTTCTGACATTGGAGGGCGTTCCTCCTGGTCATGGTGCCCACATCCACTGCAGCTGCCACTCCCTTCCAGGCGGCACTGCTGACCCTGCTGCTGGTTCACCCACCCCCTCGGAGGGGACAGGACACCCTGCCACTTACCGATGACATTAAGAAGTCTGGCCAGGTCGGCATCCCCAAAGCAAGAAGCAAGTCTCCGCTCTGCCATCCTCCTGTCATGAGTGGGAGAGAGTGCTGAGGGATCGTTTAAAAGCAGCTCCACCTTGTCAGCGGCGAGCAGCTGAGGCGCAAGTCGGGCGAATCAGATGGCGAGGCAGCCGGACGTGGCGACATTCACGTTGGGGCTCAATTTTGGGACTATGTGAGGGTGAAACAGGCCGTAATCTCACCAAAAAGAAACACCCCACCAAACTCACCCAAAATGACACAATGAAATGTGAATCGTGCCCTGAACATGAGATAGGATTTGGGCAATGGTTTTTTGGATAAACAGGATTTTTTATAGGGTACAGATTACTGAGTGTGGTACAGGAGAGGTCCAGTCTGGAGAGAACTAAGGCATGAATAAGAGGAGAATGTTGTTTTAAAATTGCAGACATTGGCTCAGTTCTTGAACAGGAATACTAATGACTGGCAAAATCCATCTTTTGCATCTGTGGACCAGCTGAGGCAGTCAACAGTCAGTGCATCTCCACAGCAGATGGTAACATTTATATTGCATCTGGAGTGCAGCTATATACTGTCAGAATGCACCACTCAAAGTGTTTTTACATTGTTAAGCCAATTCCTGGCAGATCCGTCAAAGGCAACAATGCGGCCTCCCGTTTCACCATAACGCACTGCTGCCAAATCTGGTACTGCTGGCAACAGTATCACCATTCGGTTATGGGACAATAGTGTCAAAGAACAAAGTAAAGTACAGCATAGGAACAGGCCCTTCGGCCCTCTGAGCCTGCGCCAACCATGCTGCCTGTCTAAACTAAAATCTTCTACACTTCCGGGGTCCGTATCCCTCTATTCCCATCCTATTCATGTATTTGTCAAGATGCCCCTTAAACGTCACTATCGTCCCTGCTTCCACCACCTCCTCCGGCAGCGAGTTCCAGGCACCCACTACCCTCTGTGTAAAAAAACTTGACTCGTACATCTCTTCTAAACCTTGTCCCTCGCACCTTAAACTATGCCCCCTAATAATTGACCCCTTGACTCTGGGAAAAAGTCTCTGACTATCCACCCTGTCTCTGCCCCTCATAATTTTGTAGACCTCTATCAGGTCGCCCCTCAACCTCCGTTGTTCCAGTGAGAACAAACCAAGTTTATTCAACCTCTCCTCATAGCTAATGCCCTCCATACCAGGCAACATCCTGGTAAATCTCTGTGGTAGTCACCACTGATGTATATATTAGGTGATTTATGGTAAGGCCCTGTACGACAGGTACGGGGGTAGTTCCCTGCCTGCTGGCTCCACCCAGTAGGCGGAGTATAAATATGTGTGCTCCCCATACAGCAGCCATTTCACCAGCTGCTGTAAGAGGCCACACATCTTAGTGTATTAAAGCCTCAATTGCATTCAACTCTCGTCTTTGTGTAATTGATCATGCATCAATTTAATACACTAAAGTTTTCAGAAGGTGGACCTCCGCATCAAGCCGGATCGCCTGCAGCTGGATCCGCAACGCCAAAAAGGACTTTGAACATTGGCTAGCCTGTTTCGAAGCTTACATCAGGTCAGCACCAGACCCTATTCCGGAAGCTCAGAAGATTCAGATCCTCTACACGCGACTGAGCTCCGACGTCTTTCCACTTATCCAGGACGCGCCGACTTACGACGCGCCATGGCGCGACGGAAAGAAAACTACGCTCAGCGGACTAACACGCTCTATGCCAGACACATCCTCTCCACTCTTAGTCAATTCCCTGGTGAGTCAGTAGAATATTTCTGGCGTGCTCTAATCCCCCTAGTCAGGGACTGTGACTGTCAGGCCGTCACGGCCACGGAACACTCAAACTTGCTTATGAGGGACGCTTTTGCTACGGGGATAGGGTCAGATTACATCGGCCAGCGCCTTTTAGTAGGGGCCACACTCGACCTTGCGGCAACCAAAAAGCTTGCGCTCTTACTGACGATCGCCTCGCGCAACATCCAGGCCTACACCCCGGCCGCGCGGCCCCCTCCTACACATCGTGGACTCCGCAGATGGCCGCCCCATCGGGGACCCCACTCAGCCAACCCCACGTCTGTGCCGCACGCCCACCAACCAACCCCGGGAGCCCCAGATGTTACATCTGTGGGCAGCCAAAACAACCCCGACAATGCTGCCCGGCCTGGAGCGCCCTTTGTAAGGACTGCAGCAATAAGGGGCACTTCGCTGCGGTGCACCAGGCCCGCACAGTCGCCACTATTGCTCCGACCCCCCCATCGTACGGCCAGTGGGCGCCGCCATCTTCCCCTCCTCGGACCACGCACGGCCAGTGGGCGCCACCATCTTCCCCTCCTTGGACCACCACCACCACATGGTTCAACCACCACCACGTGTGGCCCGTGGGCGCCACCATCTCGTCCTCCCCAGGAGCCTGAACCACCGCCACCTTGTCTTCCCCACGACACGTGCGGCCCGTGGGCGCTGCCACCGTACTAGGACCCATGCCCCACAGGCACCCCATCGTCTGCCACCATCGACAACTAGCTGCGTCTGGCCTCAGTCACGATTGACCAGTCTCGCCCACACAACCTAGCAACCGCCTCTACAAACGTGAAAATCGATGGGCACGAGATCTCCTGTCTGCTGGACTCCGGGAGCACCGAGAGCTTCATTCATCCCGATACGGTAAGGCGCTGCTCCCTCGCTGTACACCCTGCCAATCAGAGAATCTCCCTGGCTCCAGGTCCCACTCCATAGCGATCCGGGGGTACTGCATAGCCACTCTCAATGTCCAGGGCATGGAGTTTACCGGCTTCCGCCTCTATGTCCTCCCCAACCTCTGCACTGCCCTGCTACTCGGCCTGGACTTCCAGTGCAACCTCCAGAGCCTAACATTGAAATTCGGTGGGCCCCTACCATCCCCTACTGTGTGCGGCCTCGCGACCCTAAAGGTCGACCCACCTTCCCTATTTGCAAACTTAACTCGAGATTGCAAACCCGTCGCCACCAGGAGCAGATGGTACAGTGCCCAGGACGGGACCTTCCATCAGGTCCGAAGTCCAGCGACTGCTTCGGGAAGGCATCATCGAGGCCAGCAACAGCCCCTGGAGAGCCCAAGTGGTAGTGGTGAAAACTGGGGAGAAACACAGAATGGTCGTGGACTACAGCCAGACCATCAATAGGTACATGCAGCTCGACGCGTACCCCCTCCCTCGCATATCTGATATGGTCAATCAGATTGCACAGTACTGGGTCTTCTCAACTGTGGACCTAAAATCCACCAGCTCCCCATCCGTTAGGCGGACTGCCCATACACTGCCTTCGAGGCAGATGGCTGCCTCTACCACTTTCTCAGGGTTTCCTTCGGCGTCACCAACGGGATCTCGGTTTTCCAACGGGAAATGGACCGAATGGTCGACCGGTATGGGCAGCAGGCCACCTTCCCCTTACCTTGACAATGTCATCACCTGCGGCCACGATCAGCAGGACCATGACGCCAACCTTGCCAGGTTTCTCCGCACTGCCACTCTCCTCAACCTAACTTACAACAAGGAGAAGTGTGTGTTCAGCACGAAACCGCTTAGCCATCCTCGGCTATGTGGTAGAGAACGGAGTTCTGGGACCCGATCCCGACCGCATGCGCCCCCTCATGGAGCTCCCCCTCCCCCACTGC
This sequence comes from Scyliorhinus canicula, assembly GCF_902713615.1. Classification (NCBI taxonomy): domain Eukaryota; kingdom Metazoa; phylum Chordata; class Chondrichthyes; order Carcharhiniformes; family Scyliorhinidae; genus Scyliorhinus; species Scyliorhinus canicula. The sequence goes on along the minus strand of NC_052146.1, from coordinate 283,739,910 downwards.
CCCAAGCCCCTCAAACGTTGTCTGGGGTTCTTTTCTTACTACGCCCAGTGGGTCCCAAATTATGCGGAAAAGGCCCACTCACTCATCCAATCCACTCTTTTTCCCCTAACGGCTGAGGCTCACCAGGCCTTCAACCGTATTAAGGCAGACATCGCCAAGGCCACGGTGCACGCAGTTGACGAGAGGTTACCATTTCAAGTCAAGAGTGACGCATCAGACGCCACCCTCAACCAGGCAGGCAGGCCCGTGGCATTCTTTTCACGAACCCTTCATGCCTCTGAAATTCGGCACTCCTCCGTCGAAAAAGAGGCCCAAGCCATCGTTGAAGCTGTGTGGCATTGGAGGCATTACCTGGCCGTCAGGAGATTCACTCTCCTCACTGACCAATGGTCAGTAGCTTTCATGTTTAATAACATATAGCGGGGCAAGATCAAAAATGATAAAATCTTGAAGTGGAGGATCGAGCTCTCCACCTACAACTACAAAATTTTGTATCGCCCCGGTAAGCTCAACGAGCCCCCCGATGCCCTATCCCGAGATACATGTGCCAGCGCACAGGTGGACCGACTCCGGACTCTGCACGACATTCTTTGTCACCCGGGAGTCACACGTTTGTACCAGTTCTTTGACGGCCGCCAAGATACTGTCTCCCTCTGGGACCTGGCCCGCAATCTGCCCTACTCTGTCGAGGAAGTCAGGGCAGTCACCAGAGACTGCCAGGTCTGTGCGGAGTGCAAACCGCACTTCTACTAGTCAGACCGTGCGCGCCCCTTTGAACGCCTCAGCATGGACTTCAAAGGGCACCTCCCCTCCACCGACTGTAACACGTATTTCCTCAGTGTGGTCGATGAGTACTCCAGATTCCCCTTCGCCATCCCATGCCCTGATATGACGTCTGCCACCGTCATCAAAGCCCTCAGCACCATATTTGCTCTGTTTGGCTTCCCCGCCTACGTCCACAGCGACAGGGGATCCTCATTCATGAGCGATGAGCTGCGTCAGTTCCTGCTCAACAAGGGTATCGCCTCAAGCAGGACAACCAGCTATAACCCCTGGGGAAACGGGCAGTTGGAGAGGGAGAATGGGACGGTGTGGAGGGCCATCCAGCTGGCTCTACGGTCCAGAAAGCTCCCGGTCTCCCGCTGGCAGGAAGTCCTCCCCGATGCACTGCATTCCATTCGGTTGCTCCTATGCAGCGCAACTAATGACACACCCCATGAACGTCTCTTTGCCTTCCCCAGGAAGTCCACCTCCGGGCTGTCGCTCCCGACTTGGCTTGCAGCTCCAGCACCCGTACTCCTCCGTTAGCACGTACGATTCCACAAGGCGGACCCGTTGGTTGAAAGGGTATAGCTACTCCACGCTAACCTACAGTACGCCTCGTAGCATACCCCGACGGCCGCCAAGATACTGTCTCCCTCAGGGACCTGGCACCAACAGGTTCCACACACTCACACCCCTCCGGCCCGGCGCCACCCTCCCCTTCCCTGGCGCACCCAGCCGCAACTCCTGCCCCAGGACAATCCGTCACCCCTCTGCCCACGCCCGAGGATGATGAGCATTTCGGCACGCTCCCGGAGTCACCGATGACCAGACCGATACCGGAATCGCCGCCACCACTGCGCCGCTCCCAGCGGCTGATCAAGGCTCCGGACCAACTGAATCTGTAACTTGATCAGGACTCTTGAAACATCAACCTTCTGTATAATTCTCCTCCACCCTACTGGACTCAATTTTTTTTTCCTCTGGATTTTAAAACAAGTACTTGTATATAGTTCTCCACCACTCCCCGTCAGACTCAATTTTAACAGGGGGTGAATGTGGTAGTCACCACTGATGTATATATTAGGTTATTTGTGGTAAGGCGCTGTACTACAGGTACGGCCGTAGTTCGCTGCCTGCTGGCTCTGCCCAGTAGGCGGAGTATAAATATGTGTGCTCCCGTACAGCAGCCATTTCGCCAGCTGCTGTAGGAGGCCACACATCTTCGTGTATTAAAGCTTCGATTGCGTTCAACTCTCGTCTTTGTGTAATTGATCGTGCATCAATCTCTTCTGCACCCTCTCTAAAGTCTCCACATCCTTTTGGTAACGTGGCGACCAAAATTGAACACTGTACTCCAAGTGTGGCCTAACTAAGGTTCTATACAGCTGCAACATGACTTGCCAATTTTTATACTCAATTCCTCGGCCAATGAAGGCAAACATGCCGAATGCCTTCTTGACTACCTTCTCCATCTGTGTTGCCCCTTTCAGTGACCTGTGGACCTATACACCTAGATCTCTCTGACTGTCAATACTCTTGATGGTTCTACCATTCGCTGTATATTCCCTACCTGCATTAGACCTTCCAAAATGCATTACTTCACATTTGTCCAGATTAAACTCCATCTGCCATCTCTCCGCCCAAGTCTCCAAGCGATCTAAATCTGCTGTATCCTCTGACAGTCCTCATCGCTAACTGCAATTCCACCCGCCTTTGTGCCGTCCGCAAACTGACTAATCTGGCCAGTTACATTTTCCTCCAAATAATTTATATGTACTACGAACAGCAAGGTCCCAGCACTGATCCCTACGGAACACCACTAGTCACAGCCCTCCAATCAGAAAAGCACCCTTCCATTGCTACTCTCTGCCTTCTATGACCTAGCCAGTTCTGTATCCATCTTGCCAGCTCACCTCTGATCCTGTGTAACTCCAACTTTTGTACCAGTCTGCCATGAGGGACCTTGTCAAAGGCCTTACTGAAGTCCATATAGAAAACATCCGCTGCCCTACCTGCATCAATCATCTTTGTGACCTCCTTGAAAAACTCTTATCAAGTTAGTAAGACACGACCTCCCCTTCAGAAAACCGTGCTTCATCTCGCTAATACGTCCACTTGCTTCCAAATGGGAGTAGATCCTGTCTCGAAGAATTCTCTCCAGTAATTTCAAACCACTGACGTAAGGCTCACCGGCCTGTAGTTCCCTGGATTATCCTTGCTACCCTTCTTAAACAAAGGAACAGCATTGGCTATTCTCCAATCCTCTGGTACATCACCTGAAGACAGAGGATCCAAAGATTTCTGTCAAGACGTCAGCAATTTCCTCACTAGCCTCCTTCAGTATTCTGGGGTAGATCCCATCCGGCCTTAGGGACTTATCTACCTTAATATTTTTCAAAACGCCCAACACCTTGTCTTTTTGGATCTCAATGTGACCCAGGCTATCTACACACCCTTCTCCAGATTCAACATCCACCAATTCCTTCTCTTTGGTGAATACTGATGCAAAGTATTCATTTAGTACCTGGCCCATTTCCTCTGGCTCCACACATAGATTCCCTCGCCTGTCCTTCAGTGGGCCAACCTTTTACCTGGCTACCCTCTTGCTTTTTATGTACGTGTAAAAAGCCTTGGGATTTTCCTTAACCCTATTTGCCAATGACTTTTTGTGACCCCTTTTAGCCCTCCTGACTCCTTGCTTAAGTTCCTTCCTACTTTCCTTATATTCCACACAAGCTTCATCTGTTTCCAGCCTTCTAATCCTGGCAAATGCCTTCTTTTTCTTTTTGACGAGGCCTACAATATCTCTCGTTATCCAAGGTTCCCGAAATTTGCTATATTTATCCTTCTTCCTCACAGGAACATGTCGGTCCTGAATTCCTTTCAACTGACATTTGAAAGCCTCCCACATGTCAGATGTTGATTTACCCTCAAACTGTCTACATATTGTTTTGAGAAGCCCTCCTGGATGCTCCTTACAAACTCTGCCCTGTCCAAGCCCCCAGCACGAAGTGAGTCCCAGTCAATATTGGGGGTTAAAGTCTCCCATCACAACAACCCTGTTGCTTTTACTCCTTTCCAAAATCTGTCTACCTATTTGTTGCTCTATCTCCCGCTGGCTGTTGGGTGACCTGTTGGAAACCCCCAACATTGTGACTGCACCCTTCTTAATCCTGATCTCTACCCATATAGCCTCGCTGCCCTCTGAGGTGTCCACCCGCAGTGCAGCTGTGATATTCAGCTTCCTGTCAGCTTCCTGCTTCAGAGGAATGTAGGAACAGGAGTAGTTCATTTCGCCCCTTGACCATGTTCTGATATTCGATGAGATTATGGCTGTCCTGTATCATTTTTCATTTTTCATTTTTCCAATTAAGGGGCAATTTAGCATGGCCAATCCATTTACCCTGCTCGTCTTTGGGTTGTGGGGGTGAAACCCACGCGGACATGACGCGAATGTGCAAACTCCACATGGACAGTGACCCGGGGCCGGGGTCGACCTTGGGTCCTCGGCGCCGTGAGTCAGCAGTGCTAACCACTGTGCTACCGTGCCACACATGCTGTCCTGTATCTTAACTCCATCCACTTAACTTGGTTTCTGTAGCCCTTAATACCCTGTTTCCTAATATGACCCATGAGTGTCCAGCTCCAATTTTAAGGTTACGCCCCAATGTTCTTGATTCTCCCAAGGGAGAAAATAATTTTTCTGTACCGCGCTTTATCAACTTCTTCAATAATCCTCTGAGATATAGCTCTCAGAAATGAATACGGTTTCTGATGGTAATTTTCTGTGCCGCCGGATGCAGCTGGGACATCACTCATGCTTGATGTTTTACAAGGAGAAATGGAAACATTGTGGGCGAAATTCTCCCAAAACGGGAGAAATCGTCAAACTGCCGTAAAACCCGGGCGGGTTTTACGGCATCGCGCCCCTTCCCGACGGGGGACCGATTCTGGTCCCCCGTCGGGGCTAGCAGCCCGACGTCGGAGGCCCCGACAAGTCGGGCTTAACGAAAATCGTTAAGCCCGCTTGTCGGACTTAGCGCCGGCTGACGCGTCATATGACGTCAGCCGCGCATGCGCAGGTGGGAAGACTCCACCCGCGCATGCGCGGGTGACGTCATCGCGTTTTTGCGCGAAACCCGCGCATGCGCGGTCCGGGTTGCCCCTCAGCCGCCCCGCGTATTGATACTGCGGGGCGGCGGAAGGACAAATAGTGCGCGGGCATCGGGCCCGCTGCCCGCGATCGGTGGGCACCGATCGCGGGCCCATGGCACCCTTGGCACGGCCGTGGTACTGCCGTGCCAATCGGTGCCATGGTTATTTTTTTCCAGGTGGTCACGACGTTTTTACGAATGGCAGGACCAGGTGTGTTTGCCGTTCGTAAAAAGGTCGTAAAGGGCTGGGACTTCGGCCCTTCTAACAGCTGTGAATCGCTGCCGGCCGTAAAAAAACGGCGGCAGCGATTCGTGTCGGGATTTCGGCGGGGGGTGGGGAGAATAGCGGGAGGGCGTCAAAAAAGTCGGGAAGGCCCTCCCGCTATTCTCCCACCCGTCGTGGGGGGGGGAGAATTTCGCCCTGTGTTATTTGTGTAAAGATAGGCACCTACATTTAGGAACAGAAATTTTAGTAAGAGATTAACAACCGATTTATGTTGGTATAGATATTCATCTTCTTTATATTATAAAAAAAAACTTAATCAGATTGAAGCAGGTGAAGAAACCTCGCTTGAGTTGAGAAATGACCCAACCTTCTGGCAGCAGATGGCAATGTCTGACAAGACAATGCTACTGACTTGGGCATCAGACCGCAACATTTATTTCCCTAATCGCTTTAACATTATATGGAAAGTAATACGGCCCTTAATGTAACAAGCAAAGCAAATAATCTTGTCATAACTGTCATTTTTATATTTCCCTTCAGGCACCGAGCTGTCAATCTCTTCCTTCAAGGCTATGAGAAATCCTGGATTGAAACAGAGGAACATTATTTCGAAGACAAGCTAATAGAAGACATAGCTGTGAGTAACACTTTGCTGTTGGCTTTTGTGCAGCCAGATTTGGGTGGAATCTAATGAGGTAATACAAATGTAAAGTAGTGTCATCATTGTCCTGTCTTTGCTTTTACCTTTCCACCAGGACGGCTATTCCATTAGCACTTGACAGTCTACAACAAGAGTCCTTTACGGGGTATGAACGCGTTAATTCATTCCTTTGTACATTATTTTAGCAAAGGTGGAATTCCATTTTTAATAAATGCCTCTGTTAAAATAGTGCACTGAGGAATTTCACACAAACTTGTTCACATTAGTTACAATGTTTCAATGCAAAACTGAAAACACTTTAGTTAAATTTTAAATGATTTGCAAGAAAGATAAAGACAATTGTCACATTTTCAGGCTCAATAGTTTGGGCGTAACAGCGTTCCTGGAAAAGCTATACATTTTTCACACTTGCCGACCTCGAATCTGTAAAACAGATTTCATGGTCCTTGCAGGTCAGGCACGGCAAGAATAAGTTGCATTAGTGTGGTGTCTGAGGTATGCAGAAGCTTCTCAGGGCACCTCACCACTAAGGAAAATGAGAACAAAGTCTTAGAAATTTCAAGAAATGTTGGGCGTGATTCTCCCAAAACGGGAGAAATCGTAAAGCTGCCGTAAAACCCGGGCGGGTTTTACGGCAGCGCGCCCCTTCCCGACCGGGGACCGATTCTGGTCCCCGGTCGGGGCTAGCAGCCCGACGCCGTAGGCTCCGGCAAGACGGGCTTAACGAAAATCGTTAAGCCCGCTTGCCGGAGTTAGCGCCGGCTGACGCGTCATATGACGTCGGCCGCGCATGCGCAGTTTGGAAGACTCCAACCCGCGCATGCGCGGGTGACGTCATCGCGTTTTTGCGCAAAACCCGCGCATGCGCGGGCCGGGTTGCCCCTCAGCCGCCCCGCGAATGGATACTGCGGGGCGGCGGAAGGACAAGTAGTGCGCGGGCATCGGGCCCGCTGCCCGCGATTGGTGCCCACCGATCGCGGGCCCATGGCACCACGGCCGTGCCAATCGGTGCCATGGTTATTAATAGCGAGTTTGTGACGCCGTTTTTACGAACGCAAGACCAGGTGTGTTTGCCATTCATAAAAACGGCGGAAAGGGCTGGGACTTCGGCCCATCTAACAGCTGAGAATCGCTGCCGGCCGTAAAAAAACGGCGGCAGCGATTCGGGTCGGGACTTCGGCGGGGGGGGGGGGGGGAGAATAGCGGGAGGGCGGCAAAAATGTCGGGAAGGCCCTCCCGCTATTCTCCCACCCGTCGTGGGGGGCGGAGAATTTCGCCCGTTGTGTTGTTCTGAAGACTGTGCAAATATGTGGAGGGTTCATTAGTTTAGACCAGTCACATGGGAACATTTTACGTAGGTAGAAAGCTTGAAAACATAAGACGAGCTGGGTGCGTGTGCTCTACTCAAAGGCAAAAGGGACACTAAGACTGGATCGCTTGACACACTTCCCTTCTGGTGATGTCATGCTGCTGTCTTTTACAGGCATATTTCAATTTCTGAGTGCACAGGATACAGCGAAGGTTATGGGTTCTGACAACATCCCAGTTGTAGTACTGAAGATTTGTGCTCCAAAACTAGTCTTCCCTGTAGCCAAGCTGTTCTTGTACAGCTACAATGTTGGTGACTACCCAACAGCATCAGTTCAACATGATGCCACACCATCAATTCCTCAAGGGCCACTAATTGCCTCACCAGTGATTTCCATGCTCCAAGAAGGAGTAAAACATAATGGGCATTAACCTCAGAAAGGAAAGATTAAGAAGGAGTAATTGAAAGATTGATTGAAGACGTAAGAAAAGCAAGTTAAGTGGAAGACATGCTGGAAATTTGAATGAAAAGCAAAAACGTTTCAAAACCCACAGCAAGGCAATGAGCACATGTGAAGGGAACAAGTTGTCAAGATTTTGGCGTTGTCCTCCAACTCAGGTGACAGCTGTCTGTTCTCTTCGTAGATGTTGATTGACCCACTGCTTGTTCTTGTTCTTGATTTTGTTCTTCTTGTTTGAGACCTGAAAGAGTGCTGCATAGGTCAAAAGTTGATACGGTCTGATCGAGCAAGAATAATCTGGATCCATGGTGTTGTTTCAAGTTACATTAGCTGGCTATATATTGTGAAATGTTTTCATCAAAAACTGTACTGTAAATTGAAAGTTTTTTGTTAGTGAGAAGCTGGGCAGGATTCTCCAATCCCGCGGCAGAGTGTCCACGCCGTTGTACATACCGTCGCGTTTTAAGACGGTGTGAACTGGTCGCTCCCAAGTCTAATTCTGGTACCTACAGGGGGCCAGCACGGTGCTGGAGCAGCTCGCACTGCTCCAGCTGCAGATCCCGGCGCAAACTGTGCACCACGGGATCTGTGCATGCGCAGTTGTGCCGGCGCTAACGAGGACATGCACAGTGGCGCCGGCATCATCGCACACATGCGCAGTGGCCTCCATCAACGCGCCGGCCCGATGCAACATGACGCAGGGCTTCAGGGGCTGGCGCATAGGAAAGGAGGTCCCCAGCCACAGAGGCCGGCCCACTGATCAGTGGGTCCCGATCGCGGGCCAGACCACATCGGAGGGCCCCCCCGGGGTCAGAATCCCCCCCGCCCACCCCCACCCACAGGCCGCCACTCGACCCTTACACGCCGAGGTCCCGCCGACCCAGGGCAGGTTAGAACGGCGCCGGCGGGAATCGGCTCTTTTCCTACGGCTGCTCGGCCCATTCGGGCCGGAGAATCGGCGGGCCGGCCGCGCACAGCGGCCTGCGATTGGCGCCGCGCCAGCGCCAGTGGCGCCGATTCTCCGCACTGCAGAGAATCGCGTGCTGGTGTCGGGGCGGCATGGCCCATTCGCGGGGATTCTCCGGCCCGGCGCAGGGCTGGGAGAATCCCGTCCCCTGTGTCTGATACGTTAGTAATTAGCGTCAACATTTTTCAAAAGGATTTCAGCTTATTTATAATTTTTTCTGTTTATTTCTTTAGAAACCGGGGAAGGAGAAACCAGTGGAAGAGGAGGAGGGAGCCAAACGATTTGACCCTCTTCATCAACTCATTCTTCTTTTCAGCAGGACAGCTTTAACTGAAAAATGGTAGGCTCAGGAGAGTAGTACAATTAGCATGACTTGCTTTTCATTTCCTTTACCTTTGACAAGGGAAGAGCCACAAAGAGGCTATTTGTACCCAAAGCCAAGAAGATAGGAGAAGCAGGCGTAATTCTTATGGATCCGTGTGTAATTTGGGGACTGCTGTCATAGAATCATAGAATTTACAGCGCAGAAGGAGGCCACTCAGCCAATCGAGGGCAGCACGGTAGCATTGTGGTTAACACAATTGCTTCACAGCTCCAGGGTCCCATGTTCGATTCCCGGCTTGGGTCACTGTCTGTGCGGAATCTGCACGTTCTCCCCGTGTGTGCGTGGGTTTCCTCCGGGTGCTCCGGTTTCCTCCCACAGTCCAAAGATGTGCAGGTTAGGTGGATTGGCCATGCTAAATTGTCCTTAGTGTCCAAAATTGCCCTCAGTGTTGGGTGGGGTTACTGGGTTATGGGGATAGGGTGGAGGTGTGGGCTTGGGTACGGTGCTCTTTCCAAGAGCCGGTGCAGACTCGATAGTCTGAATGGCCTCCTTCTGCACTGTAAATTCTATGATCAATGATCCGCATGGTAACTCAGTGTCTACCATAGATCCCGTTTCCTCTTCATAATTGGCATATCATCCCATGGGGCATGAACAGTAAATTACTGCGGATGTGGGAATCGGAAACAAAACAGAAAATACTGGACAATCTCAGCAGGTCTGACAGCATCTGTGGAGAGAAAACAGTGTCATAGCCATACAGCAGTATTCTCCCTTCTAGGGACTAAGTCCCCATGACAGTGGGAGAACCGGCGCCAACCACTCCTGTGTCGAAAGCCCCCAAAAGTGCGCACTTCCAGGGGATAGGTGGACGCCGGAGGGCTTAGCTCCGCTCCAGCCAGTGGCAAAGGGACTGCGCGAGTTCATGCATGCGCAGACCGGCCGCCGTATTTAGGTGCATGCGCGGGGGGTTCTCTTCTTCGCGCCGGCTATGGCGTAACCCTACAGGGGCCGGCGCGGAAGGAAGGAGTGCCCCCACGGAACAGGCCTGCCCACAGATCGGTGGGCCCCGATCGTGCGCCAGGCCACCTTGGGGGGCCCCTCCCCAGGGGTCGGATCCCCCGCGACCCCCCCGAGGACCGCCCCCACCGACTTACCTGCTAGGTCCCACGGTGTGGGACCATACGTAACCCACGCCGGCAGGACTGGCCAAAAACAGACGGCCGCTCGGCCTATCGGGGCCTGGAGAATCGCTGGGGAGGTGAGGGGGGGGGTGCTCCCAACGGCACCCGACCGGCGTGGCATGAACCCTGCCCCCGCCTGAAAACCGGCGCCGGTGAATACAGCAGCTGGTGTTGGGCCGGGATTTGCACTGCCCCCCGGGATTCTCCGACCCGGCGGGGGGTCGGAGAATCCCGCCTATAGAGTTATGGATGTTTACAGCCTGGAAACAGGCCCTTTGGCCCAGCTTGTCCATGCCGCCCAGTTTCCATCACTAAGCTGGTCCCACTTGCCTTCATTTGGCCCATATCCCTCTATTGCCCATGTAACCGTCTAACTGCTTTTTAAAGGACAAAATCGTACCCACCTCTACCACTACCTCTGGCAGACCGTTCCAGATGCTCACCACCCTCTTGAGTGAAGAAATTTCCCCTCTGGTATCTTTTGTATCTCTCTCCTCTCAACTTAAACCTATGCCCTCTAGTTCTAGACTCCTCTACCTTTGGGAAAAGTGTCGGCTATCTAATTATCGATGCTCCTCATTATTTTATAGACCCCTAAAAGATTACCCCTTATCCTCCTACGATCCAGGGAAAAAAGTCCCAGCCTACCCAGCCTCTCCTTATAACTTAGACCATCAAGTCCTGGTAGCATTCTCGTAAATCTCTTTCTAGTTTAACACTACCCTTCTTATAATAAGATGACCAGAACTGTGCACAGTATTCCATTTGTGGTCTTACCAATGCCTTGTACATCTTCAACAAGGCGTCCCAACTCCAGTATTCAATATTCTGACCAATAAAACCAAGCATCCTGAATGCCTTCTTCACCACCTGCAGCTCCACTTTCAAGGAGCTGTGAGCCTGTATTCCTGGACTCTTTGTTCTGTAACTCTCCCCAACTCTCTACCATTAACTAAGTAGGTCCTGCCCTGATTTGATCTTCCAAAATGCATCACCTTACATTTATCCAAATTAAACTCCAGAACTGGAACCAAGATGAGATGTATACTGTTGTTGGGGGGTGGGGGTGTGGAGCTGGCTAGGGGGTCAGTGATTGACAACAATGTAGAGGACAGAAAGTCAAAGGGAATGTAAATGTGCTGATCATGGCTAAGAAACATGCTGATAGTGCATGTTAAGAGATCAGAATGCGTCAATGGCACAACAGGGGTAAGCAGTGTGGCCAAGGACAACTTGGAACAGGGAACATATGGCCATTGTAGGGAGGGGGAGATAATGGTGAGGTAAAAACGGATCGATGGAAGAAATTAAAATAAATTAATAGAAATAAAAATGGGGTGAGGGTGGAGGAGAATGTTAAGTGCAGAAAGATGTAACGTGCCAAATTAGAAGATGAAGTGCTGTTCCTCCAGTTTCGTTGGGCTTCACTGGAACATTGCAGGAGGCCAAGGACAGACATATGAACATGCGAGCAGGATGGTGAGTTGAAATGGCAAGTGACAGGCGGGCCCTGGTTTTTCTTACGAACAGACCAGAGGCGTTCTGCAAAGCGGTTACCCAGTCTCCGTTTAGTCTTTCCAACGTAGAGCAGGCTGCATTTGGAACAGCAAATCCAATAGACCAGATCGAAGAAGATCCACGTGAAGCGCCACCTCACCTGAAAAGAGTGTTTAGGCCCTGGGATGGTAAGCAGGGAGGAGGTAAAGGGGAAGGTGTTGGATAGGGCATTCATTATGTTGGTCTCCTCTTGTCGACCCAAGAGGACCAACAGTGGAGATACAGTGCTTGTTGCTGCTCGGTTGACAAATGAGAAATGGGACAAGAATTAATTTTAAGGTCAATATTTCCATTCCTGCTAAGCCATTACCCATGTGGAGTTACTGAGCTACACACTTGCCTGGCTGGCAAAGCCAAGACTTTTTACCATCATTGGTGATTGCCATGCCCCTTAACATTGTCCTCTTCTTAAACATTTTCTTTGCTTGTGATGTGGCAAGTTGCTTTCTTTGCATCCAAACACAACCTTTGTTTCTTTACTATGCCCATTACCACTCTCTTTGGCTCTTGGATCATGAATTTGTTATTTAATCACCCTTGACCTCTACCCTTCTCCTTCACTCTTCCTGCCCCATCTTCCCTGTCACTGGCTTAAAAACTTACATTTCTATCTCCAGTTATTTTGAGAGGGCATTGATCTGAGACATTGGGCCATTATTCTTGTGGAGTAGCAATAGTGATTGTGTTTCTGCTCCCGTCCTAGTCACTTACACCTCCCGCCCGACCTTCCGCCTCAGGTTGGGTTAGGAAGGTGCAGTTCAATGAGTTTCCCAGGTCCTCAGTCAACTGCAGGAGAGTCAAGGGTCAGGAGGATGTGCCCCATCTTTTTACAGCACCAACTGTCGGGGAAGTAGGGAATGTCAGGAGTGTGGGGTGTCAAGGATTGTCGGATGGTGGGTTTGTGTCAGATTTTGGAGGTTGTGTGGACAGTGGAGGGGTTGTTGGGGCAATGTTTAGAGGCCGTGGTCAATCAGGGAATGTAATTGGGAGGGGGGATTGGGGCTATCACTGGGTATTTGGTCAGTGGGAAGGTAGGTAATTGGGGGGTTGGTCATTGGGGGGGGTTGGTCAGTGGGCTGGAGACATGTGATTAGTAGGGAGATCAGTTGATGGGTCTGGGTGGTCAGTCATGGGGGGTTGGGTGGTCAGTGGAGTTGTCAGATGGTGATCAGTGTGGCAGGGGGTTGCCAGTGGCATTGGGTTAAGTGGTCAGTTGTGGATAACATGTGGTGGCGGAGGGGGTTGAGTGATCAGTTGGGTGGTGGTCGGTGAGAGTAGTTGGGATGTTGGTCGAGTAGTCCGGAGATCTTATAGTGATTTGGGAGGGTAGTCGACAGGTCCCATGGTGGTCAGGAGGGTAATCAGATTGCCATGTGGGGGGCTGAGGGAGGAATCTTTTGAAAGGGTGGGGTACAGATGAGGGAGACAGAGGATGAAGCGGGTGTTTGGGTGGTCCCAAGGAGGGGGTTGGAAGTGTAATCAGGGCGTCCTGCTGGGTAGTCGAGGAGGGCGTGATGGGTTATGGCCTTGTTGGGGGGGTGGGGGGGGTGGGGCAGCGGTCATTGGTTGGGGGAGTGTTGTCAGGAGGGGGTGTTGTCGGGGGGGGGGGGGGGGGGGGGGGGGTTGGTGAGGGTCTGTACTATAGTTTCCCAGTGGTTTTAATTCTACTAATTTTTCCTGACTAGCTGTTCCTGTCGGAAAGTCAGAACTATCCAAAGACTGATTTCAGTTGGAGTTTCAGATGGTTGGCAGTGCAGTGAAATTACTCAATGGAAGTTTGAAGTTCCCGGTCAATTGCTGTGTAATCCTTAACGTGTGGACCTCCAGAGGTGGTGAGGGGAGGAGGGGGCACATCTTTTGGGAGGTGGGACCCCCAGCACATCTTTGGGGGTAACCCCCGGGAACAACACAATGGAGCTCAGAAGTTATGGGGAAGTAACTCGCTGCCTGAACTACTGAGTAATTCCGGCAAGTTTTATTTATTTATTTATTTATTTATTTAAATTTGTGAACTTGTGTTGAGTCAATACATTCACTTCAAGAAAAAGGCTCCAGTTATTGACTCTCTACCACTCCCATTCTATCAGTGCCGGGGGGGCGGGGTTGTGGCGACTGCACCTCTTCACATCTAGTCAGTAGTTTATGGAATTGCCGCCTGGCTAGAGTAGTAAAGTAATAAGTCAGACTGATTTCAGATACTATCGGCTGTTTTGATGGGAAGACTGTAAGATCTCTCTAGATGGATGAGCTAAGGTTGGTGAGGTGACATGTATGGCTTTACATCCTGATTTGTGCTTGTCTTCCGATCAAAGAAGCTTCTTTTTGTTCAGCAAATGGAGCGCAACCATTTATGGTGCTGAAATTTCTGAACTGAACTTGCTGAGATGACTTATTGAATCTATCCTGTCATGTTGAGATTGAACAGCTGGGGACATTTTTGGGTAAGTCTAAGGTGCATGCCTTGAGACTAAGAGCAGAGTGATGTGGAACTGTTTGAAAAGTTTGGACTCTTCAATCTTGAAAGGAGGCGAGCGACAGGGGTCCTTAAGGAGTCACATGTGTAATATTAATGAGAAAGGGAAGGTACCAAAGTATTAGGAACTATTTCCTGTTCAACTGCAGTTATTGAACTGACGTACGAAGGTACAAAGTGCAAAAAGGTAAAGTTCAGGACTGATAGTGTTAATTAACCCCTGCAATGGTCTTTGAAAGGCACGGTATCTAACCTCATTAAAAGATAAATCAGAAATTGTGATGGATTGCAGTCTTTGAAAGGATGTGCCAAAACTTCATCTTTGACTAGTAGATCATGTTAGCTAACATTTCAGCTGCTGAAGCTTGACATTTCCTTGAAGCCACTTCCATACTATCAAATTAACTTTGTGTACAAACGCCGGTTCCTCCACATTTTTGACAAGTTACAACTTTGGAGTAAGAGCTCCTCGGAAGACACTTTGGCTCTACGGGCAGCACGGTAGCACAAGTGGATAGCACTGTGGCTTCACAGCGCCAGGGTCCTAGGTTTGATTCCCCGCTGGGTCACTATATGTGCGGAGTCTACACGTTCTCCCCGTGTGTGCGTGGGTTTGCTCCGGGTGCACCGGTTTCCTCCCACAGTTCAAAGACGTTCAGGTTAGGTGGATTGGCCATGCTAAATTGCCCTTAGTGACCAAAAAGGTTAGGAGGGGTTATTGGGTTACGGGGATAGGGTGGAAGTGAGGGCTTAAATGGGTCGGTGTAGACTCGATGGGCCGAATGGCCTCCTTCTGCACTGTATGTTCTTTGTTCTATATTCATTACTCCTTTCTTGTCCTTTAGAGAGAGACAATGCCAGAAAGTTACCATCTATTGCTCATACCAGTTTGCCCTGAGGACACTTAAGAGTTGACCACAATACGTAGTTATTCACCGAATGAAAATAAATCAGTTGTTATGGTCATTTTTGCACCCCAAACCCTCGCAAATGATTTGATCATTTAATTCTACCTCACAGCTTGACAAAGGGATTTTAATTCACTATCTCTGGCTTGTTATTCTATAACCATGCTGTACAAATATAATAGTGGTGTGATTATGGCCTTTGAATTTCTATGTGATTCTCTTGATAACTTGGTAACTTCATTGGGAAATCTGGAGGAGTGACATTAACAGCCATTTATACGGCTTTTTTAAGGTTTCTGCCGGGAATTCTAACCCATGTTATACAAACACTTCAAAATATCCTGAGCTAATTCAGGTATGATTTTAAAATATACTGAGAACATTCTCTTCTGTTCTCCTCAGTAACCTGGAAGAAGACTTCCTCTACATGGCTTATGCTGACATTATGGCGAAGGTAATGATTGAATTTCATTGATAACTGAATTCAGTGCAAATTATTTGTATAAATATTAAGACTCAATTCTTCTCTATAGGTAAAATAATTGACATTGAATGGTTTTTACAAAGCTATAATGGCTGAACATATGGGGCACGTAGTCAGTGATGCGACGAGGTCATTAAATCTCGTGAGAGACCTCTTGCGAGATTTTGGACGCTCGGAACACCTTGCGAGATCTAACGAGATCCAGATTAACATATTTAAGTGAGCCATTAGGCTCATTAAAATATGCCTGCGCCCCGATTCTCTCCCGAGGCCTGGGAACTAAAGTCCGCACCTGGGAGACCTCGCCATGGCATCGTTTATCACTGCTCCACACAAAGGTGGACCAGGCGTAACGGCACCTGGGCCATTGGAGGCTCCCGGATGGTCAGGCTCAGGGCAGTGTGGTACCCTGGCACTCCCGCTGGCACCCGGGCACCTTTGCAGTGTTACCCTGGCAGTGTTACGGATGACACTGCCAGGTTGGGAGGAGAACTTCCAGGGGTGTCTTGCCCTTAAGAGGTGAGCTGAGGTTAGTGGGTGGTGGTAGGGGGGGGGGGGGGGGGGGGGGGGTGGAGAAACACCTCTAAGATGTATGTTGGGGCAGTGGGGGGATAGTAAGGCCATGGCGGGGTTTCCCAAGGGGTGTCAAAATTTTGCGGCGGAATTTAAAGTGGCGCCCCCATCTCTTCCTACTGGAAGTAAGGTAAGTGCAGCCTTGGCGGGGCGCTCGCGACCGAGGCCAAAAATCACACAGAGTCCTGTTAGACAGCAGCGCCAAGAAAGACTTTGCTATACTCGCCCAAAACAGCACTCTGGGCGGGATTCTCCGTTGTCCGATGCCCATATCATAATCAGCAATCAGGTGCAGAATCCATTCCGCCGCCCAAATCGAGGCCGACACCGGTTTGACACTGGTCACCCATGCTCGGCCCCCTCAGAAGTGGCGTAACTGCGCCGCACGCCGTTGCAACGACGGGCCGAGTTCCCGACCGCGCGATTGACGTGTGGCCTGAACAGTCGGGAACCCGGCCTGGCAGTCGCGGACTGTGTCCAGCGCCGCCAACGCTGCCAGGAACCGTGCCATTGGCCGGGGGATGGGCTTCCGCAAGCGCTGGGGGAACTGGTGGGGGGGTACCAGGGGGTGACCTTTGGGTCGTGGATGGCGGGTAAGGTCCGCGCATGGCCGACGCCATGTTGTACGGCACGACCACTGCAGGTTGTCGCACGGCCACGGACCTGGCCATACTCTGGCTGTTTTTGGCATGGGAGCCGGGAGTTTCACTTAGTTCTGCTGATAGTTCCTCAATGGTCCCAGAATCGGTCAGGGTTTGATGTGTTTTGGCATCATAACACACCCATGAATTTCCATATCTGTCAGCATTTAGCCGCTGAAAGGGAAAATCCAGCCCTTCTGTTGTTTGCATGTTAAATCGTCCCTGTGGTTGCTTCACCTTTCCCATATAGCAGGAAATGTTGCAAATAGTTCACAATGTGTAATCTTGTCCTAAGAGGGCTGATTAGAATGGAACTGGTCGTAGAGGCTTCGATGGGTGAAAGAGGGCAGGGACCTGGAATGTGACCTGGGCGCAAATACTTAGAGCAGTTGACTTTAGAGTCAGCAATGGGCCAGATATAGTTAATAATCTAAAGGTGTGTGAACATCTATCCATTTCTGATCATAGTAGGTGGGATTTTGTAGAGGATTTTGAGGAGTGGGCAAGTTGGCAGGCTGGTGGCACTCTGCACATTTACAGGACACAGTGGACAGTCAGCGGAGGCCACAGCAATGACAGTCCGTGCCTGGCCAAGCTGATCCCGGGTCAATGCCACGAACCCATGGCCCATCCCGTGGTCACCCCCGCTACTCCCCCCGGCTCTGGCAGACGTCCCCCAGCCAGTGGACTGTCAGTCCACCCTTGTGCCTTTGGAAACTTTTCTTACCTCCTCTCTCTCCCTCAGCAGCCACAGTGCCTGATCTCCATTTCCAAATATCACACCAGCGTCACCTCTGCCTGGTGGAGGTAGAGCATCACGGAAGCCCAGAGACTATCGGGTCAAGCCTGTTAATGATATGTTAAGGAGGGCTACTGTATGTTTTGCATGTCCACGCTGCCAGGGGGCGTATAATGCATTCACGCCACCATCGAAGCACCGGAGCATGGCATCCGTTTGGTGTCTTGATAATGCCCTCTGAAAATGTCATATCTTTTAAATTGAAACGCATTTCAATGTGTTGTTACTGCAGAGCTGTCATGTAGAAGAGGACGAGGATGGCGAAGAAGAAGTCAAAAGTTTTGAAGTAAGACTTACCTCGATTAATCTCTCAGATAGGACACATTAGAGTATCTTTCACAGCTTCCATGTGTAAACTAATTGCCTTTTGTAGACGTCATTGCGTAATACCAACTGCTTTGAGCTTTACCGCTGTGAATTTGCTGCTTATTTTAAGTTGAATGTGATGTTTAATTCTCGCAATGTGAACATACACAATGGGCGGGATTCTCCCGAATCCCCGCGATGGCCCGATGCCATCGTAAAAAGCGGTGCGAACCACTCCGGCGCAGGGCCGACAGGAAGTGGCAGAATCCTCTGCACGTCCGGGGGCTAGGCCGGCGCCGAAGGGCTGGCGCGAGTTAGCGCATGTGCAGAACCGCCGGCGTGGTTCCACGCATGTGCAGACCAGCCGGCATATACTAGCGCATGCGCAGTGGGGTGTCTTCTCCACACCGGCCATGGTGGAGCCCTACAGGGCCGGCGCAGAAGGAAGTAGTGCCCCCACGGCACAGGCTCGCCTGCAGATTGGTGGGCCCCGATTTTCAGGCCAGGCCACAGTGGGTCCCCCCCGTGCCCCCTCGAGGACCTCACCAGCCGACCTACCAGCCAGGTCCCGCCTTGTGGGACCATGTTCAATCCACGCCGGCAGGACTGCCAGAAACCGACGGTCACTCGGCCTATCAGGGCCCGGAGAATTGGCGGGGGGAATTCACATGCATAATTGAATCATCACTGGATACAGCTGAGAACCAGAAGCTATCATGTGGAAGGGAAGTAGTATTGATACTCAAAGTGCTGCAAAGCTGAATCCATGACAAGGTGTAATCTAATGCCCATGGCTAGGAGAAATTGGCATAATTTACTTCAATATCCAAAGGTAATTATAACCCAAACATCAACGGTCCCTAGGTTTATTTTTCTTATGGTTGCAGTGGCCCGTTTTGAACCGCAGAGGATGGATTTCAAAACTGGAAAAAATACCAAGTATTGATTCCTTTTAATATGGTTTAACCTTTCAAAAAAAAATTTGAGATTGGAAGAATAGTTTCTAAATCCTGTCACATTTGCAAAATCTACGATGGGGATCGGTTCTGATTGTTTGATGCAGTTATTTATATACATCCTGGTGGCACTTTTTAAAACTGAGCAAGGAATTTGACATGCTCTTAAAATATTGGTTGCCACGGAATACATCCATTCTGCATACAAAAGATGAACAAGTAAGCTGACAAGCGGTCATCCATGCAAGACATTTCACCTGTAATATAAAATACTGGAGGAAGCAATGTCAATTTCAGTGCACATCTCTCCAGGTTTTCCTGTCAATTAAATGAGTCTAATGCTACTCAAATTATTTATGGGAAAATCGCACAACAATTTCAGACGAGGGCAGATGAGTGGTTAAAATCTGGAAATTAGGGGCAGCACAGTGGTGCAGTGGTTAGCACTGGGACTACGGCGCTGAGGACCCGGGTTCGAATCCCGATCCTGGGTCATTGTCCGTGTGGAGTTGCATATTCTTCCCGTGTCTGTGTGGGTTTCACCCCCACAACCCAAAGATGTGCAGGTTAGGTGGATTGGCCACGCTAAATTGCCCCTCAATTGGAAAAAAAAAATTGGATACTCTAAATTTATTTTTTTTAATCTGGAGATTGCCGCCAAATTGTACCGCTCTGCGAATAGCTTTGCAAAAACAACATATTGCATTCTGACTCACCATTCAATGAATTGGAGGGGGTGACATTCCTTTACTTGCGCATTAGGTAGGAACTAAATTCACCACAAAGAAGTTATGGGTTTGTTCAATTCAGTCTGAAGTACCCTTTTTAAAAGTGGGAATAGTGTTACTTACTGCTGATCAACCTCGCTGACACTGAAAATGAACTATTGCAAGAGTGGAACTCATTCTTCCAGTATTTAATTGTTGTTGAACTTGAGGCCATCCAAAACTCTATTGTACATGTCCCAACTCGAACCATGCCCCATTCACTCATCACCACTGTGCTCACTGATCGATACTCGCTCCTGCTTAAGCCAGTCTCAATTTTAAAATTTGTGTCTTTAAATTCATCCGTATGTCTGTCGCCCTCCAAGGTATCTGCGCTGCTCCAATTCCGGCTCCTTCAGCATCCACAATTTTAATTGCTCCAGCATTGCATCAGTACCTTGAACTGCCAAGGTCTTGACGTTGGAGACTTCTTAAAAAATATATAATGACTTTTTTAACTTTCAGTTGGGAGGGCAATTCACTTTCACGTGTTTCCTTACTGTTATTTGTCAGATACTTTACAGTTGGGAAGTTGTACCTAATATTCATTCATTCATGCGTTTGTTCGTTCATTCATTCAGCCATCCATCCGTCGATTCATTCCTTCATTCATTCATTCCTTCAATCATTCATCTGTCCATCCATCCATTCATTCCTTTGTCCGTTTGTCCGTTCATTCATTCAGATGTCCATCCATCCATCCGGCCATTCATTCACTCACTCACTCATTCATTCTTTGATTCATTGTGTACTCTGCCCAAAGGACGGTTCCCAGTATATTGTCTTCTGATGTTTCGTTCTGAGCTTTTTCCTAGGCAGTTTTCTTTTTAGTGCTGTTTTGCCATTGCCTTGCCACTCTGAGGGGCAAGAGCAAGGAGGCAGGCCCAAGTCTACCTCAGGAAGAAGGGGAATTGATCCTGCGCTGTTGGCGGTATTCTAACACATGCTGGCCATCTGGCCAACTGAGCTAATTGGGCCCCCATGAACGTAACATAGACAGCCCCTAAATGAAAGGGGGTGGAAAATAACTTAAGGGAGGGAGCTTGTGAGACATGCAAAATCCATCCTATGGAGGCTACGAAAGGAATGCTGCAGCTTTAATAAAAGCAAAAACTTCTGAACTGACCAAATTTTGTTTTCCTTCGCCATGTAGCTACTAAGGAAGAGGTTCAAAATGAAGGCAGAACTGTCAGAATTTGGCATGGCTAAGTGGAGCAAGGCTGCACTTTACTTTACTCGCCCATTTTAGATTTATCACCATTTTCTTCCAGAGTTTTTTTTTCGCTAAATGGAAATGACAAAAAATTGATCAATTTTGTTTTTGCAGCGTGATATAATCAAAGATTTACGAAACAAATTTGGCAGCCTCTGGGAAACGACTCTGGTAAAACAAATAAAAAGAAAAGAAAACAAACAATAAACCCCACTAATTGTTCTGTGTTAGTCTCATTTACAATCATTTTTGTTTATAATCCAGTACCATCTTCATTGGTGTTATTTCTTGATTTTTCCCTCTATGTTTTATATGTAAATATAAACATTCCCTTAAAAGCCTTAATTTATTTTCAAAACCTTTTCCATCTGAATTGTCTGCTTCTTTCAGTGTGTTTCTGAGTAGTTCAAATAGAACATAAAGGCAGCAAAACCAATTTCATGAGAACTCGCTTTTTTTTGCTGCTGCTATTGCTGCTGCTGCTGCTCCTCATAAACCACACGTCTCCCAAAATTTCTTTTCTCCGGACATTACGCCGATTTACTCGTCTTACGCCCAATGATCTCAGCTTTCAGCTGTGCCTATGAACGCCCAATGCTGCTCAATTCTACAGGGCTCTAAACTGTCTTCTGTCGGTACTCTTTGTCCCATCCAAGCTGTGGTATCCTCTTTGCAGTCGACTTGCAGGCTTTAAATCTACCAGGAATTCGGACTTGTCAATCCCTGTTTTGCCAAGCCTTTTTCCATTACGCGCTGCTGAAAGACAATGGGCCCACTGTGGCGCTCCTCATGAGCACCCGTTCGTGGGGGCTATGTGTGTGATCGTGCACGTGCCTCAATGTCCCGTTGTGGTTCAGCTGAAACAAGGTCCACCACTCTTCTCAGGCACCACTCTGACCAAATGATTACATTCTTTTGGACACCAGGAAAGTTCAAGAGCATTTGCGGCATCTTTCGTTGATTTTCCAAATCGTAAGCAGTCCCAATCACGATCAGCAAACAACATAAGATCTATCCCAACATGCACTGAACATCACGATTCTAGAAGCTGTGTGGCAGAATGGAAAGAGGCTTTAAGAGTGCAACAGACAGTTTTTTGTAACATTCCGCAACGAGAAGTAAACGGTGTTTTCTGTTCTACTCTGTGAAAGCTTCGACAACCTTTTCAGGAGCTAAAGAGAATGCCAGATTCCTGCTAGAAAGGGCTTTGTTTTGGATCCATTTATTGATTGTGCAATCTCCTCAAAAAAGGATACTTCAGCTTTAGGATGGTTGAAGAAACTAGCAACACTGTTCAAAAATGGTAAACGCAGATGTCTTGGCATCTTTTTGTCAGCATCCTGCAAAGATGGAACCGAATACAGGTAACGGCAAAGTTGAAATTCTGGTGTTAGGCCTCCAAAATGCACGGCCTGAGAAGTTAGCATAGAGCCCTAGGTTTAAAAGAAAACCCTCCCTTTGGAGAAAAGGTGAAACGCTTAGTTTGCCTCTGTTCAATTGCGTATGTTTTCTCTTTAGGAGAAGGAAATGGAAAAACAAAAGCTTCTGTATCAGCAAGCGAGACTTCATGACCGAGGTGCTGCAGAGATGGTTCTGCAGATGATCAGTGCCAGCAAAGGTAAGAGTCACATAGAGCTGCACTGTAAAAGAAAAAAGCTTACCTCCAACCAGAGCTGTGCTTATGAGATAATGGTTCTTGCGTTATGAGTAGAAATACAGCAAATACAACTTGCTCTCATTGAAAAAGATTGAATATTTAAAATGAAAACATGCATCATGCCCACACTGGGAGAAATGGATAATCTAGTTGTCCACAGCATTGCAGATGTGGGGCAGGGTTCTCCGTTTAGGAGACTGTGGGCTGGATTCCCAAGCACGAGGAAGAGATTCAGGTTGCTCAGCTTTCCCCGAATGGAATCTTTCCCATTGTCACTTCATCAAAAAACTTGCAATATTTGTCATAAATACTCAGTGTCCCAGATTATTCTATTCATCTTTAAATGCACAGTGTCCGAGATGATAATTTTATCTTGGGGCGGCACGGTGGTGCAGTGGTTAGCACTGCTGCCCCACGCTGCTGAGAACCCGGGTTTGATCTCGACCCGGGTCGCTGTCCGTGCGGAGTTTGCACATTCTCCCCATGTCTCTATGGGTCTCATCCCCACAACCCAAAGATGTGCAGGCTAGGTGGATTGGTTACGCTAAATTGCACCTTAATTATATTTAGTTTTAAATATATAATTTTATCTTGAAGATTGTGGTTTCAACTGTGTAGAAACTCTACAGAAACATAGAATCCCTACAGTGCAAAAGGAGGGCATTCGGCCCATCAAGTCAGCACCGTCCCTCTGAAAGAGCACCCTACCTAGGTCCAATCCCCACGCTATCCCTGTAACCCCATCTAACCTTTGTACACGAAGGGGTTGTACACGAAGGGGCAATTTAGCGTGGCCTATTCATCTAACCTGCATATCTTTGGACTGTGAAAGGAAACTGGAGGAAACCATGCAGACACGGGAAGAATGTGCATACTCCATACAGTCACCCGAGGCCAGAATTCAACCTGGGTCACTGGTGCTGTGAGGCAGCAGTGCTAACCACTGTACCACCGTGCCGGCCCATGGTTCCTTTCAGAAGGAATCCTGATTATGCAGGAACAGTCAGCAAAAGATATGAAAGAACCA
Source organism: Scyliorhinus canicula (assembly GCF_902713615.1). Lineage (NCBI taxonomy): Eukaryota > Metazoa > Chordata > Chondrichthyes > Carcharhiniformes > Scyliorhinidae > Scyliorhinus > Scyliorhinus canicula. Next base: position 283,716,498 of record NC_052146.1, on the reverse strand, counting down.
TCAGAGACGGCCATCAGAGACTGCCATCATCCCCCATCAGAGACCCCTGTCAGAGTCTGCCGTTATCCCCCATCAGGGACTCCCATCCGAGATCCCCACTCTACCTGGACTGCCTTTTGGCTTTCAGGCAGGGTTGACTATTAAGGGTCTCTGATGGGGGTCGTTAATTGGGGGTCTAATGGTGGGTTCTGTTGATGGTGGGGGACAGAAGCGTTGGAGGGGGGAATCATGTCACCCTTATGCAAGCTGTGGGAGGACTGACGTCGTTATTTTCGTGGTTGGGGGTGGGGGGAGATACCCTTACTTGTAGTGGGGGAGGTGGGTTTCCGGATTTTCATTGTAGGGGAAGGGGGGCCTGCGTCGGGCTTCAGTATGGGACTGCCCAATCAAGATGGTGGCCTGACACCGGGATTCCAACAGAATCCGATGAGCTCTCCCTCATCATAGAATCATAGAATGTACAGTGCAGAAGGAGGCTATTCGGCCCATGGAGTCTGCACTGGCCCTTGGAAAGAGCACCCTACCCAAGCCCACACGTCCACCCTATCCCCATAACCCAGTAACCCCACCCAACACCAAGGGCAGTTTCGGACACTAAGGGCAATTTAGCATGGCCAATCCACCTAACCTGCACATCTTTGGACTGTGGGAGGAAACCGGAGCACCCGGAGGAAACCCACGCAGACACGGGGCGAACGTGCAGGCTCCGCACAGACAGTGACCTAGCAGGGAATCGAACCTAGGACCTTGGAGCTGTGAAGCAATTGTGATAATCACTATGCTACCGCGCTGCCCTCATGCATAAATTAGCATGGAAAAGGGAGAGACCCGCTGTGATACCGTCAATTCACTGTGAGACCGTGAGAACGAGTGAACATTAGGCTTTAATATCCATGAACTCGCATGCCAGAGTCGGCTGTACAAATGAGTGCCACCCAGAGGTGGCCGGACTATATATGGCCCCGGTGAGGGCGGAGCCGGGGCGGAGCCCACCGGGGTTCCAGTACAGTACCTGGAAGTAGCCTATAATCATCACTTCCAGATCATGGGTCACATCATTATACAGACAGTACAGACAGCTCATGCATTAGGTGAAGTACATTCACCACACTCGCATATTTGGCCCCGCTTCTAGCGCCAGCAGAGACCAGTAGTCATTCCCTGCAAGCGGGAGCACTTGGGCTCCAGAATGGAGTATCTCGGCCATAGTCATGACCTGGATTGTTAGAATCCACTGGCATCATGGTTTACAATAGCCCAGAGTTGAAATGTTTGTCATTGATAAAGTTGTCACTTAAAATTATGAAAATGAAATTTCAGAATATGTCTAGCTAATTAATAATATTACTGATAAACTGACACACCATTGCTTTTGGATTTGCAATTAAATGCATTTAGTAAATACTTTCATTTTCTTTAGGTGAAATGGGATTGATGGTTGCGTCCACTCTAAAGCTTGGGATCGCTATTCTGAATGGTGGAAACTCAACAGTTCAGCAGGTATGTTAGGCTGAATACAAAAACAAGGGATGAATCTGTACCAAATGCTGACTATGGAATATAGTCTGGATGGATAATCTTAGACTTACCTGCAATGAAATTCATCTGCCACAGCCTTCCTACTCACTCTATCAATTCATTATTGGACATTTATGCTCCTGTTTACACTCCTTACCATGCCATCAATTTTGGTGCCATCAGCAAGATGCATGGCTTTCTATTGTGCATTGTAAATCATTAATAAATATAGTGAGGGTAAAACACAGATCCTTGTGAGACACCATTCATTACTCCCTCCTGGTATGTACCTATTGTGAAACTCTCTAGGCGAACACCTCTGCCTCGCGCCTCCAGCAGCGGAGTTCCCAATGTCGGGAGATTCCAGTATTGGGTTCGAGGTTCGCGCATCATGGGCCGGGCACCATATTCTCCGGGACCACGTGATTCGCCGGTCCTCTGGGCCGGGAATCACGTGGACGAGAATCACTGCTGGTCCTGACAAGCGTGGCCCTGACGCGGTGAACCTCGTAGTGGGCCAAGGGGATAACTATTTCAGGGAGTTGCCCCAAAGTGCATCCGAGGGCCACCCACCCCACAGTGCAAGACCCGCTCATCCCACCCCAATAGTCCCTCTAACCAGAAATTCCCGAAATAAAGAGACCCCTCCAGAGACCACCTAAATAGAAACTCCCCACAGCGACTCCTCAAATAAAGAGACTCCCCACAGAGACCCCTGAAATAAAGAGACCACACACAGAGACCCGCAAAATAAGGAGACCCCCCCAGAAAAATGACCCCCTATCAGTAAGCCCCCAGGAGAGTCCTGTCAGGAAGCTCCCCAGGCCTATCGGGAAGCTCCCCAGAAGAGAGAGGCCGATCAGGAAGCTCCCCAGAAGAGAGAGGCCTATCAGGAAGCTCCCCAGAAGATAGAGCCCTATCAGGAAGGTCCCCAGAATAGAGGGCCTATCAGGAAGCTCTCCCAGAAGAGAGAGGCCTATCAGGAAGCTCCCCAGAAGAGAGGGCCTATCAGGAAGCTCCCCCGGAAGAGAGAGGCCTATCAGGAAGGTCCCCAAAAGAGAGGGCCTATCAGGGAAGCTAGAGAGCAGTCCAGGCAGACAGACACAGTGAAAAAAAGCAGCACCTGTCAATTCCTGGAAAAAGAAAACCAGTCAGCTATGTTTTAACCCCCTCAGATCTTTGAGCTGCAAGCCATTCATTCATTTTTCCTTGATATTATTTTACTAGGCTGTGATTGACAGCTTCCACACACACAGCTGTCAGCAATGCAGGGCAGCACGATAGCACAGTGGTTAGCACAGTTGCTTCACAGCTCCAGGGTCCCATGTTCGATTCCCAGCTTGGGTCACTGTCTGTGCGGAGTCTGCATGTTCTCCCCGTGTGTGCGTGTGTTTCCTCTGGGTGCTCCAGTTTCCTCCCACAGTCCAAAGATGCGCAGGTTAGGAGGATTGGCCATGATAAATTGCCCTTAGTGTCCAAAAAAAGGTTAGGTGGGGTTACGGGGCTAGGGTGGAGGCGTGGGCATAAGTAGGAGCTGTTTCCAAGGCCTGGTGCAGGCTCGATGGGCCGAATGGCCTCCTCCTGCACCATAAATTCTATGATTCTATGATTATTCCATTGATGTTCCTTCATGGTTGAGTAACTCTGAGCTGCTCTAACCACAATGTTTATAAAGAGCAAGCTTTGATTGACAGGTCATGGACCACATCAAATAGAATTAAGTGCTTTCCAATCACCTCCCTTCATGATTGAGTGATTTTGAAGTGGTCAGCTCGAAATTGACAGCACCAAAATGGCGGCCAAATAATGGGAATCCCTCGCAATCCTCGCCATTCATACATTTACTTGGTGAAGGATTGGAAATTCTGGGTGCGCCAATCGGGTGCAATTTAGCTCCAGCGGGAGAACACAGGGCTGGATTCTCCGATTTTGATGCCATGTCCGGAGCATCTGTCCAGTCTTCCGACCAAAAAGTCAGCGGCGCCCACGCACCGATGCTCCGGCCGGTGAGGGGCTAGCTGCCATGCAGCGTAAAGCTCGGATACAGATACAGATGCAGATGGAGAATTGTCGGGTCCTTGGCTGCCTGCGGCAGGCTCACTGTACAACATGGCGCCGGCCGCGCATGGACCTGTCCTGCCAGATAGTGCTCCCCTGGCCACCCCCTGACAAGTCCCCCCAGCCCCCGCCGAAGCCCCCCAGGCCAGCAGAACGGGTCCCCTCCCCGACTGTGGTGGTGCTGCTCTCAGTTTCCAAACTCAGGGTCTCATCTTGTGAATGTCGATCCCAGGGTTATCGCTGCTGAAATCTCAGATGTTCGTGCTTCTTATAAGGTTTTAGTTCTTAGTTTACAATTCATTCTCATAAACAATCCTCGAGCACTTAGGCATCATTTGTCCTTGCGAGAGCCTTGTTTTCACTGTTTTGACAAAGTGTTATCAGTAAAAGGTCCAGTTGCAAAATGTTGTTCTCCGTTTCCCACTAAACAAATTTTTGCTGAGCTGCAGTCTTTACTCATACACACACATACAAGTCTGTTAGCCTCTTTTACCATCATGCTTCACTGTTAGCCTCTTTTACCATCATGTGTCACGGCACAATGTTAGTCGTTTCTTCTACTCAGTAAACCTCTGCTTGCTAAATAGGCAACGCATAGTGAACTGTAGTTTACTGAGTAGAAGAGATGACTAACATTGTGCCGTGACACATGATGGCTCATCAAAGTCCAGATAAGCTGCATCGATAGACATCCCTGTCTATTACTTCAGTTATTTCCACGAACAGTTTAACATGTTTCCTTGCACTTAATTTACCCTTTATCAATCTCCCTTATTTATTTTGCATATCTTCACACTCCTTACTGCCCTCGGAGAATAGTGTGGAGCGCTGAAAAGGTGAATAACAGCTTGTTGAACCATGCCATTAACGCCCCTTCCGGGGCATCAAGACTTAAATCTGGGGATATCAGAGTCTGAGGCAGGAACACGTTGCCTATTTAGCAAGCAGAGCCCTGTACTTGGCTCTCTCTCTAATCAGCTTAAATATCTCTGCATCAAAAGTCACTCTGTCCTCAATCATAGATTGCGATAACTTCCTCACAACATTCGGCAGACTGACAGGTCCTGGAACCCTTCTCTCACCCTCTTTAACTACGTTTTTCAACCTCAAGGGATAGTTACTGAATATATAGAACTTTGGAAAATGATGACTGAAACATCTGCAACTTCCTCAACCATTGCCTTTAAAACCTTGGCATTTGACTGGGATCTTCCGCAGCCTCCCACCAACGGTGGGTTATCTGGTTGGCTTGTCATGGGCTGCCAGCGGGATTTTCCTGTCCCGCCAGATTCAGTGCTTTGCTTGCCGGGTGTGCTGCTAGGGAATCCGCCATTGCGGGGGTGTGGTGGGACCGCCTTCGTGACAGTGGGAAGGGCCGGAAAAGTCAGCCCAAATGAGCTGAAAACCATCAGGTCCTGGGGATTTAATTGCCTTTGGCATCATAAATTTTTCAAATACTGCTTTCTTGCATATATTAACTTTACTGAGTTTGAGTCTTGGATTAATTATTAGTTTTCATGGAAATCCAGGTACATTGTCCTCACCTTCTGCTGTGAAGGCTGGTGGGGGGAGGGGGGAGGAAACGCAAACCAATCAGAGCCTGTTGCTGAGTTCAAACAGACACCATTTTGGCTGTTCCAAGGGCCCAAAACCATAGTGTGGGAGTCGTGAACTGAGGAAAAGACGTTAACGCCATTCAGCTCTGTTAACGTGTCAAGATCTGAGGTTTCTAATTGGCATTCACCTGTCTCTATAGTTCCCTACAATTTTCCTCTGGGGTCAGTGGACCCGACTCTCCTAACCCCACCCGCAGAGGGAAAAATGCGTCTACTGGAGCCCTTTAAACCACGACAGGTCTGCTGAGTGCCCGACTCGAGTTACCTGCCTTGATAGTGAAAATCCAGCCCAGTTGGATTGGACACAACTTAAACCAGATTTAATGTGTAACCGATGGCCTTGTCTCTCGTCTTGTCAATTTATCTTTGAAAGTTAACTTTTACCATTCTTTCAAGGAAATGTCTTTAATCCAGCTGTATTATTAATACTGCTGCCACAAGATTTTTGTAGCAATTAGCTCAATATTATTATTGGTGTTGCTGTTCTCTTTAATCACCACATTGAATCTACACCGTAGGATCACCAAGAGGTTCTGTACTAAAGTATGGTAATAGAGCAATGCCATATAAACAGATTGGGCTGGATTTCCAAAGGACTGCAGGTTCGGGACCCACTGTGGGCAGGAATTAAACACCATGGACCCCAGAGTTAACCTTGGGATCCTGATGTCTCCGAGACAGTTTTGAATTTTCAAAGGGCTGTTGGGGGTTGTGAAAATCTGTCACCACCAGTCAATAACTCTTAAACTCATTATCAACCTCATTGGAATTTTTAAATGTTATATCGGAGCACCCAACAGCCTTGTGCATCTTTGGCCACAGCTGTTGTGTTGGCCGAGGGACCCCAATAAATTGCCTTTAACCAGTTTTTAAATTCGAATCTCTGAGCCCAATGGGTGTCAGCATGAGTGCTGCTCCTAACCGTCCATCCATGGCTGCTTTATGCCGCGTTACACCTCAAGGAGCTGCCTGCTGCAATCAGCAAGGCAGAAGCAAACCCTGGCCTGACAGGCAGCACTTGACTTCTGGAAGCGCTTGGCGCCTCTCACTCGGCGCCAAACTTACTTCCTCACCATCTAGGCAATTTGCAAATAAAAATAGCATCAGAAGAGTGACGCAGATTGGGAGCGGGGTCAGGACCCAGAATTCATCAGGATCTCGGGTTCCCTACCCCGCTTTGAAAATCCAGCCACTTAAGTCAACATGGGCTTGTGTCACAAACAGTACATAGGTACAGGGGTAGGCCATTCAGCCCTTCGAAAGCATTCAGCTATTCAATAAGATAATTGCTAATCTGTAGTTCCACTCCACCCACCAGCCTTGGCTCCAGATTTTCCAATATCTTTGGCCAGTAAAAGTACATAGCTCAGATTTTTGATTATTTGTTGAACTAACATCAATGTTTTTTGTGAGAGTTCCCCACTTCAGCCACCTTTTTATGTAAATAAGTGTTTCCTATAGTCTCTCTTGAATAGCCTGTCTGTTTTTCGTTTTACACCCCATAGTCCATGACCTCCCCGACCAGCAAAAAATGTTTCCCTCTATCTACTCCTTTGAAACTGCTAAAAACCTCAATCAAATCACCCTTACTGTACTGAAAGCAGTACCAGTCTCGCTCATGTAATCTCTCCTACTACATAGATGGAACCATGATAACGTCCTTGTGAATCATCATTGCACTCCCTTGTACACGGATGGCCCTTCCATCCATAACGTCACCACAGCATTTTGTACCCCTTTGAATATGGCGGACCTTAATAGGAAATGTTATTCGGTGCAGGTCAACACTGTGACTTGTAGTCATTAATCCATCACATAAGGTCTGGTTTTGATCTTCTGCAGAAAATGCTTGACTGTCTCAAAGAGAAGAAGGATGTGGGTTTCTTTCAGAGCCTTGCAGGTCTGATGCAGTCATGCAGGTAAGGGTACCGTGTTAATAACCTCCTCCAGTTAATACTTTATTCCACAAAGGGGAATTTCAGCATTACCTCGTTTTTAAAAAAAAATTAAGGTTTTGATTATTGTGTTCAGAATATGTTTCAGAATTATGAATATATTGATATGTATTGAATATATATAATTATAGATATATATGTTGGGCCGATTCAGCGAACAGATTGTTAAAGTCCACTGCCGGGGGCATTTAATGGGTGTACCTCAGTGGCTGCAGTGCAGAGATACACCCCGCTATTCAACAGCACTTTGCCTTTTCCTTTGGCCTTGGGGAGTATCTCCCTGTCGAGGCCGCACTTCGAAGGATTTCCTGCTGCCGAGCTGATCTCCACTTACACGGAGAGCTGATCTCCCCCTTCACTTACAGGGAGCCCCCCAACATGGTCACGGGCAATTGCCCCCTGTCTCACATGCCCCCCCCCAAACAGACATGGATAACCCCCACCATGGATAAGGGGAACCTCACCAATGGAGCTCCCCAGAGGCCCACCACATTCTCCCCATGTTTGAGTGGGTCTCACGCCCACAGCCCAAAGATGTGCAGGGTAGGTGGGTTTGCCAGGCTAAATTGCCCCTTAACTGGAAAAAAATGAATTGGGTTCTCTAACTGTAAAAAATAAATCTCTCCTTGTGGGTGACAGTGTTATTCTCTCAAGTACGTTCTTAGACAGTTCTTGTAAGCCATTGTTCAGGCATGTCCTACTTGAGCGAGGGAACTATAGTGTTCAGCGACTTTAGTAATTGCAAGTTGCACTCATTTGGGGTGAATTCTCTGCAGGTGAGGTTCTCCGTTCTGCTGGCAGTGGACTCCTACCCACGGGTTTCCCTGTGGCATGGGGTGGGCACAATTGGAAATCCCATTGGCCGGCGGCAGGATGGAGAATTTCACTGCCAGTGACGGTGCGCAGCCAAGAAACACTTGGCTGAGGGAATGGATAATTCACCCCATCGAGTCTGCTCTGCCATTCAATCATGGCTAATATGTTTCTCATCCACATTCTCCTGCCTTTTCCCCGTAATCCCTGATCCCCTAGTTCTAGTCTCTCCTACAAGTGGAAACATCTTCTCCACATCCACTCTATCTAGATCTCTCTGTATTTCATAAGTTTCAATCAGATCCCCCCTCATCCTGCTGAACTCCATCGAGTACAGATCCAGAGCCCTCAACCACTCTGCATATGACAAGCCCTTAATTCCTGGGACCATTCTTGTGAACCTCCTCTGGACCCCGCTCAAGGCCAGCACATCCTTCCTTAGTCGCAGCACCCAAACTGCTCACGGTATTCCAAATGGGGTCAGACAAGAGCCTTATATAGCCTCCCTGCTCTTGCATTCTAGCCCTCTGACATGAATGCGAACATTGCATTTGCCTTACAAAATGCCGACTGAATCTACACGTTAACCTTAAGAGAATCCTATACTTTGACTCCTAAGATCCTTTATGCTTCAGATTGCCAAAGGTTTACCCCATTTAGAAAATAGTCTATGCCTCTATTCTTCCTGCGAGAGTGCATAACCTCACACTTTTCCACATTGTATTCCATTGGCCACTTCTTTGCCCACTCTCCTAGCCAGTCCAGGTCCTTTGAGCATCCCGCTTCCTCAACACTACCTGTCTCTCTACAGATCTTTGTATCATCTGCAACCTTAACAACAATGCCCTCAGTTCCTTCTTCCAGATCATTAATATATATAGCGTGAATAGTTGTGGTCCCTTCAGAACGCCACTAGTCACCAGCTGCAATCCTGAAAAAAGATCCCTTTATCCCCACTCTCAGCCTTCTGCCAGTCAGCCAATTCTCTTTCCATGCCAGTACCTTGCTCCTAACACCATGGGCTCTCATCTTATTTAGTATGGCACCTTGTCAAAGGCCTTCTGGAAATCCAAATAGCTGGCATCTGCTGGCTCTCCTTTGTCCAACTTCCTCATTACCTCCTCAAAGAATTCTAACAGATTTGACATGACCTCCCCTTGACGAAGCCGTGCTGACTCAGTCCTATTTTATCATGCACTTCTAAATACTCCGCATTCTCATCTTTGATAATGGACTCTAAGATCTTACCAACAACTGGATTCAGGCTAAAGTGCCTACAATGTCCCATATTCTCCCTCCCTCCCTTCTTAAACAGGGATGTTACATTCGCCATTTTCTAGTCCTCTGGATCCTCCCTGCCTCCAGTGATTCCTGAAAGATCACCACCAATGCCTCCACAATCTCCTCAGCTTTCTCCTTCTGAACCCTGGGTTGTCGTCCATCTGGTCCAGTGATTTATCCACCTTCAGACCTTTCAGCTTCCCCAGCAGCTTCTCTTTAGTGATGGCCATTACACTCACCTCTGACCCCTAACTCACTTCAAATTCTGGTATGCCACTGGTGGTGACCACCGTGAGCACTGATGCAAAGTACCTATTCAGTTCCTCTGCCATTTATTTGCTCCCCATTACTACTTCTCCAGCTTCATTTTCCAGTGGTCCAATGTCCTTGCCTCTCTCTTACCTTTTATATATCGCAAACAAAACCTCTTGCAATCTTCTTTTATATTGCTAGCTTACACTTATAGAACATGGAACATACAGTGCAGAAGGAGGCCATTTGGCCCATCGAGTCTGCACCGACCCACTTAAACCCTCACTTCCACGCTATCCCCGTAACCCAATAAGAAGGTATTTCATCTTCTCCCCCCTTATTGCTTTTTTAGTTGTCCTCTCCTTGCTTGTAAAAGCTTCCCAATCCTCTGGCTTCCCACTTACCCTCGCCCCATTGTATGTTTTTTCTTTTGCTTTCATGCTGTGCCTGACTTCCCGTAGCAGCCATGGTTGCCTTGTCCTCCCCTTCGCATGTTTCCTCCTCCTTGGGATGAATTTCTGTTGTACCTCCCGAATAACCCCCAAAAACACCTGCCATTGCTGTTCCACTGTCTTCCCTGCTCGGGCTCCCCTTCTAATCAATTCTGGCCAGCTCCTCCCTCATGTCTTTGTAATTACCTTTACTCAATTGTAATACATATGGTTCCAGCTTCTCCCTCTCAAATTGCAGGGTAAATTCCACCTCTACAAAGAAAGATCACAGTTCAAGTTGAGAGGTGGTAGATTTAGAACTGAGATGAGGAGGAACTACTTCTCGCACAGGGTGGTGGATTTGTGAAACTCGCTGCCCCATAGTGCGATGGAGTCTGAGTCATTCAAAAGTTTCAAGAAGGAGATAGATATATTTCTGATTTTAAAAACTGGTTAAAGGGAGATAGAAAACAGATAGGGAGGTGGATTTGAGGCAGGAAGAGATCAGCCATGATCTGATTGAATGGCTGAGCAGGCTCGAAGGGCTGAATTGCCTACTTCCGCTCCTAATCCCTATGTGAAGACTGACGCAAAGTATCTATTCAGTTCCTCTGCTATTTCATATTGTGGTCATTGCCCCCAAAGGGTTCCTGCACCTTAATCAAGTCTTCCCCAGCAGCTTCACCAAATCTGGAACTGCCTGTTCACTAGTGGGCTCTACCACAAGCTGCTCCAAAAAAAAACATCTTGTAGATATTCCACAAATTCCCTTTCTTGGGATCCACTACCAACCTTATTTTCCGAGTCCACCTGTATATTGAAGACCCATGTGATTATTGTAATATTGCCTTTTTTACATGCCTTTTCTATCTCCTGATTTATTTTCTGCCCACATCCTGACTACTTCTATAACTCCCAACAGGATCTTTTTTCCTTTGCGATTCCTCAACTTTACCCACACAGATTCTATGCCTTCCGACCCTATATCGCTTCTTTCTATAGGGTGAAGAGGAATTTTTAGGATTTTCACTCAGCGTCAATTTAAAAACGGCACTATATATTCAATTATGACTTTTATTCATTTATGGGATGTGGGCATTGCTGCCACTTATTGCCCATCACTAATAGCCCTTGCTCAGAGGGTATCTAAGAGTCTACCACAGTGGGTCTGGACTCGCATGTAGGCCAGGTAAGGATGGCAGAGTTCTGTCCCTAAAGGACATTGACAATAATTTCATGGTCATCATTAGACTTTTAATTCCAGATTTTTTATTGAATTCAAATTTCACCATCTGCTGTGGTGGGATTTGAATCCAGTTCCCCACCCTTGGGATCTCTAGCTTACTAGACCAATGACAGTACCACTATTCCACCATCTGCCCTGACTTGCAGCGAACTGCTGACCTTGCCCCATTGATGTAGGATGTCACGGGTTGGGAGATGCTGTTAAAAGGAAGAGTCATTTTGGACTCAATGTTAACTCTGTTTCCCTCTCAGTTCCTGACGCTGCCAGATCTGAGTTTTTCCAGCAAAGTTCTGTTTTTAGTTCAGACCTCCAGCATCAGCAGTACTTTGCTTTTATTGAAATAGGCTTGTGGCCCATCCTGTAGGTAGTTTGTGCTGCAGCTGCAGTGCTTCAATGTGGAATTGGTGAATATTGTAGTTCAGTGGCACTTTTGCTGACCAAGCAGACTTCTATGCCTTGGGATAGTATTGAGTTTCTTGAATGCCGTTGTGTCTGCACCCATCCAGGCGAGTTGTGACTATTCCATCACATTCCTCACTTGAACCTTGTAGATGGGGCAGAACCATTGAAGGATTAGGTGGTGAATGGACCATCATAAAGCATCCAGCCTTGCGTTTTTGCCTCTGTTATTGGCATGATGACATGCAATGTATGTCAGCAATATGCAGAATGCTTGTTACCTCTTCCTCTGTTCACAGACCGTTTTTTGTGAATGCCTATTAACTTGATATCTCTATATTTTTCCATATATTCCATCTAAAATATTTGTGAGTGGTCTCCAGCTCATGAAAACCAGCAGGAGTTTTCCTCTCCACTCATCCTTATTGCACTTTGATAGTTAATAGCTCCAACAGCAAAAGTGGAAATGATTTAATTGCAGGCTTGATTTTACCATTTCCTTTAAATATTTTTTTTTAAGGTACCTAAAAAAGTTAGCTATACAGGGGCCAATCTGTGTTTTCAATAGCCACCATCTGGAGTCTGAGGTCCCTTTTTAATTATGACATAACACAATTCAAAATATGCATTTGAATCTGTCATTCGTGATGCTACATGAAAAGATAAAGTACTATTTGGCAGTGTTACTGAGAATTTACTATCTGTGGGTCAATGAAGCGTTACCTTTAAAATCCTACATTTTAATGCTTTTTTCTCAGGAAGGGCAGCAGGGTAGCATGGTGGTTAGCATAAACGCTTCACAGCTCCAGGGTCCCAGGTTCGATTCCCGGCTGGGTCACTGTCTGTGTGGAGTCTGCACGTCCTCCCCCTGTGTGCGTGGGTTTCCTCTGGGTGCTCCGGTTTCCTCCCACAGTCCAAAGATGTGCGGGTTAGGTGGATTGGACATGCTAAATTGCCCGTAGTGTGCTAATAAAAGTAAGGTTAAGGGGGGGTTGTTGGGTTACGGGTATAGGGTGGATACGTGGGTTTAAGTAGGGTGATCATGGCTCGGCACAACATTGAGGGCCGAAGGGCCTGTTCTGTGCTGTACTGTTCTATGTTCTATGTTCTAAGTCTTAAAAAAGCAAACATGATATATATTTATTTCTGCTGATTACAGCGTACTGGACCTAAATGCATTTGAACGGCAAAACAAAGCAGAAGGACTTGGCATGGTGACAGAAGAGGGATCAGGTATATGCTGAAGCACCATATGGTACCTGAGTCGACTTCTATTAGCTCCATAATAAAATTAAGGCAGAAAGTCACTATTGATTTGTAATTATGCTATCGAATGCTAACTGACGTGCAAACCCTTAATGCATTTGTACGAAATGTCTTCCTGCACTATCTTAACAAGTGTAAATGTTTTGCTTTAAATGGATTATTGCCTCTATTAGAGATGAAAGAATTTCATATGAATGCATTAAACATTGATGTACGTGTATGCTGTGGCACAATTTTGAAGCTGGGGTGTAATATTTACTGAAAATTAAATGTATAACTTTTCAGGGAAACGGAACAGGGGATAACATGTTGGCTGGAATTCTCCATCCATTCACATTCGGCGGGATTCTCCTATCCCACAGCAGTGAACGGGGTTATGGCTGAGTGGCAAATTCTCCTGGCAGCGGTGGGCAGGGCGAACTTGGATCAGAGAATCCTGGCCGTTTGGGTCTCTTTTTTGCAATTATATTTCATAAACCCAACAATAATTGCAGCGCTACTTCAAACAAGGCAGATTGATCATTGTTCTAAATTTCTTCAATGGAATTCTCCATCGATAGGATCCTCTAGTCCGCCAGCCCCCACGGGTTTCCCGAAGGCGTGAGGTGGCCACAATGGGAAATCCCATTGGCAGTCTGCGGGAACGGAGAACGTGCTGCCAGCTTGCAAAAACGCATTTAGGTCGAAAACGCAGCTGGCGGACTGGAGAATCCCCCTCCTTATTCTGTTGAAATGCTCAGAAATAAATAATTCTTGAACGTAATAAAATAAAATCCTTAAAGAAGGGTACAGTTGCTGCAGTGCAGGTTCCTGTAAGACATTTTTATCATTTCAATATTCAGAAAGAGTAGTAATGACAAGGTCTACTACTGATTTATTGGCATTTTATTAAGTTGCCTGTGCGACAAAAGCATATTATTTTGAAAAATACCGTGATGGATTTGCAATGCTGCCGTTGTAATGTCTATTGCAGCAGAAACATCACAGTGGCTCTGTCACTGAAAGTTCAACCCCACTAAATCTGCCTGCCTAGCTGTCCAAAAGACAACCTTTAAGTAAACGGTTTTGTATCAGCAAGAACGGTTTCTCATTTTCATCCATTTCCGGGATCAGACTAAGCCTAAAGTTTTAATCAAAGCTTCTCTGTGGGATTCATGTAGGCATTTGTGTTTTAAAGGCTTTATTTGGATAAACAGCCCATGCTTGCAAAGAAACAATCTAATCGATCATACTAAAATTCATAACTTATTTCTTTACATCATGAGATCTCCAGTTATGGCCGGCTTCAAGGGACAGGCGCCTTTAGCAGCGACTATTTCTGATCCCCCTGAAGCCCAAATGCCAGCCTTTGAATGGAAATGAAGTCTGGATTAAAGGCAAATTGTCTGAGAAATACAGTGCGGATAATTACAAACACGTTTCTTCTCCTGTTGCAAATAAAATTAAAAAATATAAGCCTACAAATTACTAGAAAACGATAACACAATTACTAAAATTAGAGGTTACTTTAAGGCCAACTTTAACAGGATGAGACAGAGACTGACAACACCAAATCGGTCAGGTAAAACTGCAGTTGGGAAGTGGGAGGTGTTCAAAAAATGAGTCTCATAACACAAGGCCGATATGTGCCCTCAGGGGCAAGAGGTCCACTTACCAACTCAAACAGCCAACAGCAGATAAAGAAATGTAAATGTCACGGAAAGAGCGCGTAGACAAGTGAATTGTGAGAGACATAAGAAAAACAGCAAAACTAAGTTAATCAAGGGGCAGCAGGGTAGCATGGTGGTTAGCATAAATGCTTCACAGCTCCAGGGTCCCAGGTTCGATTCCCGGCTGGGTCACTGTCTGTGAGGAGTCTGCACGTCCTCCCCCTGTGTGCGTGGGTTTCCTCCGGGTGCTCCGGTTTCCTCCCACAGTCCAAAGATGTGCGGGTTAGGTGGATTGGCCATGCTAAATTGCCCGTAGTGTCCTAATAAAAGTAAGGTTAAGGGGGGGTTGTTGGGTTACGGGTATAGGGTGGATACGTGGGTTTGAGTAGGGTGATCATGGCTTGGCACAACATTGAGGGCGGTAGGGCCTGTTCTGTGCTGTACTGTTCTATGTTCAAGGTGGAGAGCTGCAAAAAGAGATTATGGAAAGAAAGTTACAAGGGATATTAAGACAAACACAAAAAAAATTAACAGTTACCTGAGATGGAAAACGATAGTCAAGGGTAATTTGAACCCTTTAACACAAAAGTGGGTAATGTTGTAAATGACTTGTTGAACAATTACTTTGTGTCAGTCTTTACAGTGTAGGAAGAGGATAATATACTTGCTATTCCAGGAAAACCAATAACAAGTTAAAGACAGGCACTGGCTAAAGTTAACTTGAGAGAAGATTATTATAGAAATTAATGATACTAAAGACTGATAAATCCTCAAGACCTGATGGTTGCTACCCAGCGCTATGAAGAAATTAGCGGAGGAAATTACAGATGATTTAACCATTGTATTCCTTAGCTTTCTATATTCAAGAGTTGCCCCTTTAGAATGCAAAATTGCCTACGTAACTCCCATTATTTGACAAAGATGAGAGAGAAATACCAGGAAAGTATAGTCATCTTAGTCTAACAACTGCTTTGAAGAAGTTATTGGAATCTACATTTAAGGACAGAGTGACTGAGTACTTTTGGGAAATTTGAGTTGATTAGCGAGAGAGCCAAATGGGTTAGTCTATGGATATAGTTTATACAGACTGCCAGAAAATATTCAGTAAAATTCCACCTAAAAGACAGTTTGCTGAAAGGGTGGCATGGTAGCACAGTGGTTAGCACTGTTGCTTCACAGTGCCAGGGACCCGGGTTCAATCCCGGCTTGGGTCACTGACTGTGTGCAGTCTGCACGTTCTCCCCGTATCTGCTTGGGTTTCCTCCGGGTGCTCCGGTTTCCTCCCATAAGTCCTGAAAGACGTGCTGTTAGGTGAATTGGACGTTCTAAATTCTCCCTCAGTATACCCAAACAGGTGCCAGAGTATGGTGACTAAGGGATTTTCACAGTAAAGTCATTGCAGTGCTAATGTAAGCCTACTTGTGACACTAATAAAGACTAGTAGATTATTATTATAAAGCACATGGAACTGAAGGCAAATTACTCAACTTGTTAGAAAATGAGTTAGGTGATAGACGACCGAGAGTAAGGATATTGGGTATGTGCACACAAGGATTAATTTGATGCCTTAAATATTCACTATATTTATTAGTGACTAAGGTAACAGGTTAGAAAGCCACATATCAAAGTGTGCTGATGACACTCCGATTAGTGACATAGAAGGTTTGTAGACCGTTGCATAAAATTACAAAGAGAAATTGTAAAATGAAGTACAGCGTTCAAAACTGGGGTAGATGGTTTCATTGCAGGTAAGTGTAAAGTCATCCATTTTGGACCAAAAATAGAATAGATCTAAGTACTTTTTAAACCATGTAAAATTAGGAACAATGGACGTCAGGAGAGATTGCGGGGTCTTCGTACACAGATCACCAAAATACAGTAGTGAAGTATAAAAAAATGTTTTTTTAAATTAGCCTGTTAACTAGAGGGCTGGAACATATTGGTCAGGAGGTTTCTCTCCAGCTTCACAAAGCTCTGGTTAGATCACATCTGGAGTACTGTGTATAATTCTGGGCAGTGCACCTCAGATGGAAATATTGGCCTTCAAAGGGGTACAGCATGTATTCACCAAAAAGTTATCAGGACTCCACGGATTAAATTATGAGGCAGGATTCGGGGTGATTGAACCGGGGTGTTTTCTTTTAGAATTTTTGAAGGAATTGATATATTAGATGGAGTGAATCATTTTCTGCTGGTGGGAGAGTCAATGTCAAGAGGATATAATTTTGAAGTCCAGAGCCAGACTACTTAGCACAGAAGTTAAGAAACACTCCTGCACACAGGATGAGAGAAGTCTAAAGCATTATTAAAATGCTAGCTCCATGAATAATATTTAGTACGAAGCAAAGAGCATTTTGCCTCTTTGACTTTTCAAGGAGGCGCCTTGAAGGAGTTAGTTAGCAGAACAGGTTCAAGGGCTGAATGACCTACTCCTTTTTCTCTGCGCTATCTGTGAGATTAGCATTTGAACCCATTTATACGGCAGTCCTGTACCTGCTATTTTAGAAGTATCCATTCTATTTAAAAATACAAGAGGTAAATCATTCTGTTAAAATAGCAGTTGGAAGAATGTCTTACGATACATGATCACAAATAGTAATTTGTGGGCTATAGGTGTCGAAAATCTTTCTGAATTCTCGTTATTCTCCAAACTATCCAAAAAAAGGTTGTGTAATATATTGATAATGCAAAAGCAGCTTCAATTATCAAAGTACTTTTTCAGCAATAAATATATCCTGCTTCATCCAACTCTTGACATGTCCAGCAAGTGCTTTATAAAGAGGCATCCTTTATGATCAAAAGATCAAAATGTTTAACAATACAGATGTAAATATTACTCAATCTGGAAGCCTCTCTTTTGCTTGCACACAAGCAAATCATACTGCTGCATTTTCCATTTTCGAATGTTGTCACCATTCATTTTTATTTGGTCCTTCTTCCTCTTGACACTGTAACATTCTTCATTGTAATTTTCTTCAATATCATTGAATAGTCACAGCCACATGGTCATGATGTATCTATCGCTTGTTCCCTTGTTTTGTCATGTGATCGTGTTAAAATCCTACCAAAGAAAGCGTCGTCTTCATGAAAGCAAAACCACTCACCAAACACCGCTCTTTGAAAAATGCCAAATTCCAAATGGCAATCAACTAAATTAGATTTTGAGTAGATGCTAGCATTAGATATTAAACAGATATCCAACTGCACCGACTTTTCAAGTACTTTTACAACAGCAGTGTGTATTAAACCTGTGAACCATATAGTAGGATGTGTGTGTGTGTGTGTGTGTGTTTGTAAAAAAAAATTGTGTTGAATTGTTCATTTTTAATTCATTGCATAAATAAATGTTAAAATAAACATAGGGTTTGTTAGTTATTGAAAAATACCTTTTTTGTTTGATATAACATAAACCCTTTGTTACTTAGTTAGAAAGAAACCAAGGAAATGTGTTTGATTGTTCTTTTGATATATGGTTTTATTTTTGTGTGATTTTTACAATTCTGTTTGCCTCTCTTTCAACCTACCCAGATCCTATAAAATTTAGAGTGAAGCTGAGCATAATTTCTAACTACCTAATCTCATCTTTTTTTTCTTTTGATTTCAATTGTTCTGTCTACCCCTCCTCAGTCATCACTCATGAGCGCGGTAATTATAACTCTGCCATTTCCTTTGTTACCTTTGTGTCAGCACTGTACAGGTCCTGAACTCTGCCAATTTGCACTCTTTAGACATTATGCATAGTTGTTAATGAAAAAGAAAACATATATTTCTGGGTTTTTTTTGCTTTAGAAAAAGTTTAAGCTTTTTAGCCAACCTCACGTCTGTTTTGCCTCTCTCTCAGGATTTGCACAGTAACTGTCACACTAGATGTAAGAACTGTGAGCCGTTAAAGTGGCATAGTTTGCAGTGGTTGGATGTGCCGAACTGTGGTGGTGTACAGTTACTGTAGTTCTTGTTGTGTATTCAATGTGGCTTTATGGCTGCACCTATCAATGTGCAAGTAACGACTAAAGGACTTTTAGTGTTACATTTTATACCTGATTTAATTTTTCTGTTGCTTTAAAAACTGATGTGCAGTGGCGCTGTTATTTGTTGTGATGCAGATGACATTCTTTGTGTGAATTTACTGTGTGTTATACTATATACCTTCTTTTGCAACCGGGTTCCTTTGCACATACTGCAATGTAAGGTTCAGGCTTGTTGCAAAGGGCCTTTGTACAGTTTTGGCTCTTTAGGGTGAGCCCGTTCAATATAAAACTCCAGAAATCAGAATTGCATACTGGTTGCAGAAATTGACTAATAACAGGTATCGGACATGTTTGCCCAAAGAAAGGATTGGTCAGTTAGTTCTCAGTTTAAAGTCTCCACACTGTGGACATTGTTTTGAATGGGTGTAGAAAGAGGTGCAGTCAGCAGAGTTCACATTTTCCCAAAATTGAATAGAACTATTCAAAGAGGGATAGAATGTTGATAGCTAGTTCTCCAATGCCAGAAAATTGGAAAATAGGTTTAATCAAGATCAAAATCTTTCTTTTCCTCATTGGAAATCTTTGGAAAATTTTCACAGTTGTGATGCCAGACAACCAAGAGTTGTGATGAGTTTTTAAAAAATAAATTTAGAGTATCCTTTAATTTCCAATTAAGGAGCAATTTAACGTGGCCAATCCACCTACCCTAAACATCTTTTGGGTTGTGGGGGTGAGACCCACGCAGACATGGGAAGAATGTGCAAACTCCACATGGACTGTGACCCAGTGCCGGGATCGAACCTGGAACCTCAGCGCGGTGAGGCAGCAGTGCTAACCCACTGCACCACCGTGCCACCCAAGTTGTGTTGAGTTACGAACTGCTTCAATGCCACATGAATGAGTTTCTGAACTTGGCCTCTGGATGAAATGCGAAATCCCAGCATTCCTTCCCTCACAGCACTGTGGGTGCACCTACCCCGCATGGATTGCAGCAGTTAAAGAAGGCGGCTCACCATCGCTCTCTGAAGGGAAATTAAGAATGGGGAATACATGCTGGCCTAGTCAGCGACGCCTCTCCATAAAGGAATAAATAAAAAGTAAAACTGGCTCCTTGACCTCAGAAGCAGTTTATGTATTGGTTTTCCCTTTTGGGCGCTTTTTACGCTCCATGTAAGAAACATCGCTGTTAATGCCATTTCCAAAGAGCTTCCAGTTATCTTTCACTGAAGTTAAGTGAGAGGGCGGAAAAAGCTCAGCTAAAATTCCTGTGCCATTTTTATCCTATTATAACGATCCCACCTTCCTCCATGTTGCACGCAAATTACAAGCCACAGAGCAAAAATGATATCCAATGTTTCTGGACCCAGTATGCATTTTCAGCCCAGTCATCTAGGTCTAGTCAGTAATTGAATTCACATTCAAATAACCACCAGTACCTTTTGCTTTTCTTTTCCCTACATTGATGTTTCATTCATAGTACTCCGTCCACAGTACACATCTGAAAAGTCCCATGTAAAATCATAAATCCATACAGCATTAGCTTCTTCTGTCAGCCATGACGTGTCAGTGGTCTCCTCCATATTTTAGAAGTGTTGACATGGTTCACGGCCATAGCCTAATGAATTTGGTTCTAATTACTAGTTCCATTGATTGAAAATTGAAACTGAACTCAGGCGTTCTTTCTTCCACTATCATGGTGGACATTGTGTGGTTGTTCGGTTTGAATAATTCCACACGTCGAATTGACGCCTTGCGAAATTTACATCTCTGAACACTCTGCCAAATTTTTTTGCCGTAAAATATTTATCCGCCCCTCTTCTTTTCAATCTGTTAAAATGTGGCTGGGCCATGTGCATTCTGAGAGGCACGAGGTTGACTTGCTGTTGGGACTTTGCCACTATTCAGTTGGTTGCAGAGGGGTACAACAGTTATCTGGCAGTGAGTCTTTGTTTAATTTGCCCTTTAGCCCATGGAAAGCTGCTTGATCTTTGCTCAATAACTCCCTCTGACAGCGCAGCAAGCCCCAGAACTCAGTGAGACTTTAGTAAGTTAACGTTAAACAGTGTTCAATTGCCCAACCATATTTGAGAATTAAAATATTTTCTGCAAGTAAACCTTATGCCGGTGGACTTAAAGTGAATTTTACCTTGGCCTTGGACATTGTTTCCGGTTTTGCTTCCTTAATCAGAAAGTTTTGCTTCATAGTTCTGTGTTTCATCCCTGTCAAGTGTCTTATGAAAACGTTCACATTGTCAACTGTCTCTATTAACTACTCTCTTTTTAGATAGCGTCTAAATTCAGCCAAATCAGAAATGATTTTTAAGATGAATGATACACAGTCTATAAATGTACTTTGGGCGGTAGAATCTGGAATACGGTTTGACACATCTCCAACACTTGCAAGTTTATCTAAACCAGTGTTAGCCAGGTATTCTAAACCGTGCTCAAACTTAAACAGCTTCACGACACATTGGATCCAATTTGAGCTGTGGAATAAAGAACATAAGGCATAGTTTACTTTGCTGGAGCTCGACAATCACACCTCTTGTCCCACATAACTATCCTTGTCTGCTTTCTGATACTCAGCTTTCTTTAGCTAAGTTAGCTGAGGGGCGGCTACGTTTCTGAATTTGGCATTTGCAGCATCACTACTGCTGAAGCTTGTGTAATTGCAGCTCAACTAACGAAACAACTCTCCTTAGCCCCACTGTCTTGATGTAAATGTTGCCAGAGGATCATAGGTTGCACTCCCCTTTAGCGCTGAACGGTGGTGATTTAACCTGAGGGCCACCACACCTCAGGCAAGGGGCAAGGTTGAGAAGGCGGGTCCTCAGCAGCTATGGTAATTGAACCCACACTGCTGACTTCGCTCCACACCACGAACCAGCCGTCCAACCAACTGAGCTAACCGACACCATACGGTCCTGATATGCCACCAATTAAGCATTACGGAAACATAGCCATTTGCTTTATATTGTTGTTCAAGGAAATTTTAAAATTATCTTCTATCATCAGGCCATTTGCACCTGCATTTTAAATCCACACACACACATATACAAGACCACCTTGACTGTATTTTTAAATACATAATTTTTAAAAAAATCAATAAATATTGGCCACAGCCATGTCAACTTCTAAAATCGCTTTCATGTGTTTTGTGTGTTTTCAGGTTTCATTTTGGTAGACATATTTTGTGCGTGGCTGTTTTCATTTTGTTCTCTATCTGTGAAGTGCACTGAGTGGGCTTCTGATAGAACAGTAGCTATGATTAGCAACTATTGGGAAAAGAGGTGGGATATATATTTGTAATTTAATGAAAGGTGTGCAAATTTTTTAGATTTAGGATGCACACGCCAGGCTCCTGATACTGATGCACTGCACTCTCGCTCTCACTGACATCTTGTAGGTGAGAAGGTGATGCAGGATGATGAGTTTACGTGTGATCTCTTTCGATTTCTCCAGCTGCTCTGTGAAGGTCACAACGCA
This sequence comes from Scyliorhinus canicula, assembly GCF_902713615.1. NCBI lineage: Eukaryota > Metazoa > Chordata > Chondrichthyes > Carcharhiniformes > Scyliorhinidae > Scyliorhinus > Scyliorhinus canicula. The sequence continues at coordinate 283,694,560 of NC_052146.1, read as the reverse complement.
GGTGTGTAACAAAAGGCTGCATGTGTTCCCTGGACGTGGAACAGCGCGCTTACACTATAATTGAAACACTTAACAGCGACCATTATCACACTTGATTCTGTTTTATCTTTTGACTGGTAAACTATTGACATAGAAACTATGATGAAAATCTACCTTAAAACTGAAAGGATTTTTAATTATAGAGTCCAGGAAGATCCAACCTTTGTGGGCTTGGAAGCCAAATGCATGTTTCAAAGAGAGTGCCTTGGCCATAAATCATTGCACGAGGTGTAAAAATGGAAACATTCCACATGCAGGAAGTTCACAACAGCCCATTGCACAAACTCGTGTCACACAAAGCATGAACTTGCAAGATTCCTAACATTAAAAAACAAGAGCAGCATACACAAAATTGTGAAAACAAACACACAGAAAGATGCAAACTCCCCTATACAAAGTACCAATACTCTGCATGTGCGCAGAATATGAGGTCCTAATATGCAAATAGCAGCACCATCCGCATACTAAAACAGACAACCAAATGATACAGAAAGCTTTTGTTTACAGGAAAATAACTAAACTTTCCCCTACACAAAAATGATCTCAAGAAACAATAAAAAAAGCAAAATTCCCAGGTCCAATACTGATGAGATCTTCCCCAACACGATGACCCCATCCTCTAGTGTAGAAAATTCGCAAGATTCTCATGCCAAAAAAAGTGAAGACAACAGGCTACATCTTGGACACTTCAGATTGAACAATCGTTGATTACGCTTATCATCTTTGTTTCTCTATTGGATTACTATCAGATAGTTATGCATAACCTGCCGTGAACTGTGACAATAGAAAGTACATTCATTTGGATCGCTGTTCATTCTTTAAATTCTAATTTCTTTGTCTAAAGATTTCCAGAATTACCTACGAACCCAGACGGGCAACAACACAACAGTCAACATCATCATTTCAACTGTGGACTACCTCTTGAGAGTTCAGGTATGGTCTGTCAAAGATATGTGCGCATCTTCAATTTTGATTGGAGTAGATCTTGTGCAGAGGGAATGTACAAAACAAGTGAAACTTGGGTATCATTCGCCGTGGTCCCTATTTGAACCAGGAGTCGGCTTCCAGTGGCAAAAGAACTGGATAAGTGTGTTATGGGCCAGGGTTTAGAGAACCCCAAAGTGTATCATGGAGTTCACCTGACCCACAACTTTTAATAGATTGTGGTATGGGGAGCACACAGCCCACTCTACAGGTCTGGTACAGCAGAAATGGAAAAGTATTTTTTTTAAAGCAAAACAATGTTTATTCTATGAACTCAAGTTAACCTTTTTAAAACATGGCATAACTTGGAGTTGCTATATAGCATCTGGAGTCACAAAAGCTGTAATCTTCTTCACCCTTTCGGATAAAGGTACCTGCCAGTAACCTTTAAGTAAATCCAGTTTGGAAATAAAAGCTGATTGCCCCACTTTCTCAATGCAATCCTCCAGATGTGGGATAGGATAAGAGTCCGTTCTTGTAACTGCTTTAACCTTTCAGTAGTCCACGCACAACCATTGGGTACCATCTGGTTTAGGCACCATCACTGTGGTTGAGCTCCATTGGCTGCAACCTACTTCAATTATGCCATTTTTAAGCATACTCTCAAACTCTTTGTTAACCTGTGCCAATTTTAAAGGGTTAAGTCTATATGGATGTTGTTTCATTGGAACAGCATTTCCCACATCTACATCATGTATAGCCATTTTAGTACTTACCAATTTATCTCCACAAACTTGCCCATGTGATATAAATAACTCTTTCAGGTCAGTTTGTTTTTCCTCTGGAAGGTAATTCAACAATTTATCCCAATTTTTAAAGAACATCCTCATTTTCCAATTTAATTTGAGGTATGTCAAATTCACAGTCATCTGGAGTTGGTTCATCACTTTGAGTTAGAATCATTAAAACCTCCTCCTTTTCTTCTTTCCTTTCAAAGTACCTTTTAAGCATATTCACATGACACACTCGGTGAGTTTTCCTTCTATTTGGCGTTTTTACCACATAATTCACCTCACTTAATTTCCTTTCAATCTGATAAGGTCCACAAAACCTTGCTTTTAAAGGTTCACCTACCACTGGTAACAACACTAAAACTTTATCTCCAATGGCAAAACTACAAACTTTGGATTTCTTGTCCGCTACCCGTTTCATCACATTTTATGCAACTTTTAAATGTTGTCTAGCCAATTCACCTGCTCTATTTAATCGTTCCCTAAAATTTGGCACGTAATCCAATAATGTAATTTCCGATTTCTCACTCACCAATTTTTCCTTAATCAATTTAAGTGGTCCTCTTACCTCATGACCAAAACTTAGTTCAAAAGGACTGAATTTGATTGACTCATTAGGTGCATCCCTAATTTCAAACAGGACAAATGGAATTCCTTTATCCCAATCCTCTGGATAATCATGACAATAAGCCCGCAGCATTGTCTTTAATGTCTGATGCCACCTTTCTAATGCTCCCTGCTATTCTGGATTGCACGCAGTTGATTTAAATTGTTTTATTCCTAAGCCATCCATAACTTCTTTGAATAATCTCGAGGTAAAATTTGATCCTTGATCCGATTGTATTTCTGTGAGTGTTCCGTTTTGAGTAAAGAATTTAAGTAACTCCTCCACAATCTTTTTAGCTGTAATATTACGTACTGGAATGGCCTCTGGAAACCTAGTAGACACATCCATTATAGTCAAAAGATATTGGGCGCGATTCTCCCTGGCCGATTTTTGCGACGGCCCGACACAGCCACGTTCCCGACGTATTCACGTCCGGGAAATGGGCTAGGAACGGGGCCGCGTAAATCACGTGCGCGATGACGCCGGAACACGACGGCGACACGAACACGCCCACGTGAGGCTGCCCGACGCCGTAAAAAGGCGCGGGCGAGCACAGAAACTGTAGGCCAAGATGTCGGAGCCAAGGAGAGCAGCCCTGCGATTCTTGGAGGCTGACGTCGAGACGCTGCTGGATTCAATCGAGCAGAGGAGGGGCATCATCTGCCTGCGTAGAGGGCATCGCCACCCTGCCAGCGCAGTGCGCCAGGCCTGGCGTGACGTGGCTGCTGCCGTCAGTGCTGTGGGGCAGACCCCTCGCTGTGCAGAGCAATGTAGGAAGAAGATGCACAACCTCACCAGGGCTGCCAGGGTAAGTACCAAGAGGGTGCCCCCAGGTCACAACCATCCCTACCCCCCTTACTTAATCACCCACCTCCCCCCCCCCCCCCCCCCCCCCCCCCCGGCACTGCGGGGTGGAGGGGGATTGGGGCAGAGTGAGTTGAGGGTGGTTCACAAAGTAGTCGCAGACCCAGCGCTCTGGCCCCCGTGGAGAGATGCAATGGTCTTATTACAACTTGACCCCCAACCTGTGCCAGTATCTGAACGGCCTGCTGATACCTGCCGTATTGTAATGATCTACCTATGCACCCTCCCCCAACAGGACAAGACCGCTAACAACACTCGTGAGCGGAACAAGACTGGAGGGGTTCGCCCATCCTGCTCCCCCACACCACGTTTGAGCAGAGGGCACTGGACCTTGTTGGGGGATCTGCCACCTGGGAGATCGCGCAATGCGAGGTTGGTGGAGCTGCAACAAGTGAGACAACCCTGCATGACAAACACCCCCCCCCCTCCCCCGTCCTCTGTCCCTTCACACTCTGCCCACTGGGCCACCTCCCCCATCCTCTGTCCCTTCACACTCTGCCCACTGGGATACCTCCCCCATCCTCTGTCCCTTCACACCCTGCCCACTGGAACACCTCCCCTATCCTCTGTCCCTTCACACCCTGCCCACTGGAACACCTCCCCCATCCTCTGTCCCTTCACACCCTGCCCACTGGGACCGTCCAGCGCCCGGCCGAGCGTCTCTAAATAACCCGTTTCATTCTCTTCCCTAGGACGTGATGCCGAACGACCAGGGCTGTGTGCCTCCAGGCGGAGACAGGCATCTGCCCCCACCGCACCCAGGGCCGCACGACAGAGGGCGCCCGATCAGCGGGGAGTCCCATCCTCCCCAACCGAATCTGTGGAGCAGGACACCCAGAGGGCGGCGAGAGAGGAAGAGAGAGAAATGGCCCGCCAATGCCCTGCGGCCTCTCAGCGACATAAAGGAGGCGTCAACCCAAGACGACCTTGAGCTTGCGGCACTGCTATCTCCCACACCATCCACCATCCCAGAGACACTCACCCCGGTTGGGCTATTTAGTGATGAGGCTCCTGGGTTACAGTCTGGGTCGCACATCACAGCTGAGCAGGTACAGCAGGTGGAGGTCGGAGCAGCCGAGGGCCCGGACTGGCAGAGGGCAGGCCAGGCCCAGCATCCAGCTGGCTCCCAGACGTTTTCCGAGTTCCTGGAGTTTCTCAACCCACCCACACAGCCGATGCATCAAGAAACCCAGGGATACAGTGACGGGATGAGGGCTGTCTTCCAGACTCTGCAGACGCTGTTAGAGGAATCGAACCGCGTCCAGGAGCAGGGAGTGGTGCCGCTCATGGCAGCAACCCAGGCCGACACCGCACGGGTGGCATCCGCGGTGGAGGCAATGGGTCAGGTCATGCAAGGCGTTGGGCTTAATGTGCACGCGTCATCCTCGGCTCTGGACAGGGTTGCCCTCTCACAGGCAGCAATGCGCCAGAGCCAACACGACATTGCCGACGCGCTGCGGGCCTTGGCCGAGTCTCAGCAGGTCATGGCCCAGTCGCAGCACGCCATGGCACAGTCACAGCAGTCAATGGCACAGTCCCAGCAGTCAGTCGCGGAGAGCATCAACCACCTGACACATGTGCTGGATGGCGTCGTGCACTCACAGGTTGAGATCGCACAGTCCCTGGTGGGAATGTCTAACTCCCTGGACTCCGTCTCTGCAAACCTTCGGATCCTGGTGGAGCAGCCGAGGGCCCGGACTGGCAGAGGGCAGGCCAGGCCCAGCATCCAGCTGGCTCCCAGACGTTTTCCGAGTTCCTGGAGTTTCTCAACCCACCCACACAGCCGATGCATCAAGAAACCCTGGTTGCAGGCCTCCAGGACTGGCAGCGCCAGGTGTCGGTGGCGCGACGGGGCACCTCCCCGCTCGCACCTCTGTCCCAAAGTGAGGCCCGGGGGCCACCGGGCTCCCCGAGGGAGGAGGAGGTTTTGGGGCCCGTCCCATTAACTCCATCACGTGACGTCCCGGAATTCTCGGCCTCCCCCGTCCCATCCCTGGTGCATCGGGTGGGCAGCAGGCAGAGCAGGGTGGCACAACGTCACCCGGGACGCCCGCAGAGCAGCCTGGCCCATCAAGGCCGGGTCGCCCCAGGAAACGCTTGCCGAAGGAGAAACAAGTCGAAGGGGGCGATTCGCAGCAGTCTTCCTCCACTCCTGCTGTATCATCTGGGGAATCACTTAGACGTAGTGGTAGGGCCCGTAAGGCAACAAAGAGGGACACTGAGTAAGTTGGCACGGGTGAAGGGCACAGTTTAGTTGTAGGGGCTAGGGCACAAGTAAATGTTTGTTCACAATAAACGCACTGTTCCACCTTACTTGTAATACCGTGTGATTGTTCCACAGCCACAGGAATCGTGATGGTGACCGAGTGTCGCTGGGGTGACGATCGGTGAAACTTCGGTGCCGGGTGTGCAGTCCCTTCCCCTCCCCCCACCCCCTCCACAGCTACCCGACGCGGGCAGGTGATGGAGTGTCCGTGATGAACTCAGCGGCCACCAGGGTGGATGGTTCAGCTATTACCATGGGTCAGACTCTCTCTAACTATTCTGAGCTCACAGCTCATCGTAGAGCGGGCTGTCATCATTCCACATGGCACTAATCACACCTGCTGACACAGCCATCAATGTTGTGCCATACCGTCTGGACCCAGTGGTAAGGGTGATGCCGAAGTGGAGCAGGGTACACGGAGAGGGGGTGTGGGGGGGGTTGTGGTGGGGGCAGTTGTGTGTTGACCCTCTGCACGACTAGCGATGCAGGTGGTGGTTTGGTGTTCAGCGACGCGTGAACCGTGCTAATGAGGAAGTGAGCAAACGAATATGAGGGACAGTAGGACCCTGAGGGTAATGTGTTCACAGACAGAGAACAAAGAGGAGAGCAAAGCATGGCTCGGGGGATGGTAGCCTCGTGGAGAATAGTGAAAAGGATGCTGGGTTAAAAATGTGCCCAGGATAAAGAGAGCCAATTAGGATATAGGGCCAGGTCAGGAGGTGTGTAAAATGACCAATGGTAAGTTTGTATGCAAATCTTGATGTAATTTGAAGTATATCTCCAGAGTTCTTTTGTTTGAGAGTCTCTTAATCCTGGAGGCTGCAGAAGACAGTATGTGTGTCCTGTGGCTCTATGGATTGAGTCAGCCTTGCAAGTTAATTATAATTAAATGATATGATACCTGCAAATCCATGTCAGATTTTATTGAATCTAGACTGACTGCAAATTAACCATGAATTAACATTGCCACCAAGGCGTCGCGTGCCCGCCGTCCTCGCCGGGTCCGTCGTGCCGCCTCCTGGGCATCACCAGCACCTGGGTCGTGTCTGCGTGCTGCGCCCGCCACTCCGCCAGCCTCCTCCTCCCTCTCCTCCTCCTCCTCTGTGCTGGCGCCACTGCCACTGGCTTCTCCCTGCGCCTCCTGCAGCAGGTCATCTCCCCTCTGCATCGTGATGTTGTGCAGCGCACAGCAGACCACTACAATGCGAGCGGCCCTGTCGGGTTGGTACTGCAGGGCCCCTCCGGAGCAGTCCAGGCACCTGAATCTCATCTTCAGGAGCCCAAGGCAGCGCTCCACCACACCCCTGGTTGCTGCATGGGCCTCGTTGTATCGTGTTTCCGCATTGGTCTGAGGCCTCCATATAGGCGTCATCAGCCAAGACCTCAGCGGATAACCCCTGTCGCCTAGCAACCAGCCCCTCAGCCGGGGGGGACGTCCCTCAAACATCGCAGGGATGTACGACTGTGCCAGTATGTAGGAGTCATGCACACTCCCTGGGAACCTTGCACAGACGTTCATGAACGTCATGTGGGGGTCGCATACCACCTGGATATTCATGGAGTATGACCCCCTCCTGTTTGTGAAGACCTCCCTGTCCTCTGCAGGCGGGCGCATGGGGACGTGAACACAATTGATTGCCCCCTGCACCATCGGTATCCCGGCCATGCTGGCAAATCCACGAGCTCGTGAATCTTGACTTGCTTGGTCCTCAGGAAAGGTGATGTAGCGGTCCGCGATGGAATAGAGGGCGTCGGTCACATCCCGGATGCACCTGTGCACCGATGACTGGGAGATCCCGGAGAGGTCTCCGCTCGGAGACTGGAAGGAGCTGGTCGCATAGAAGTTAAGAGCGACCGTCACCTTGATGGCAATCGGGATCGCGTGATCTCCCCCCGTTCCACGTAGGGCGAGGTGCGCCACGAGGTGACAGATATGTATCACCGTCCGCCTACTCAGCCGGAGTCTCCTCCTGCAGGTGATGTCCGTCATTTTTAGGAAAGGGATCCGGACACGGTACACCCTCGGCCTTGGTCGTCGCCTCTGGCGCCGTGGCTGCACCCTCACTCTCTCCTCCTCCCCCTCCTCCTCCTCCTCCCCATGCTGCTCGCCGACTGGCAACTCCTCGGCCCTTCCCTCTGCTGCTGCAGCTGGCCCTGCATCCACTGCGGGTTGTGGCTGTGGATGCTGCTGCATCGCCAAATGCAGTGCAGCGGCCCCAACCACTGCGCAGAACATAGCCGTTCTGTTCGCAGACATTGTGCTAACCTACAGAAGGGTGGTGGGGGGCAGAGAAACGGGACATGTTAGACGGAGGTTAGTCGACACCTCGGCAGCCGCCTGCCACGGGATACCTGTGTGTCCCGGTGGCCTGGTCGCGCTGCTGACACGCGGGCAGCCTAACCCCTGGTCACTTTCTGCATCCAACGGGCAGTTAACTACGTCCTCTTCACCGGTGCGTCAGTGGCCTGTGGCCGTAAGCCACAGGGCAACCAGCGGCCGTGTCCTCGTGACCGGCACGCCATGGCATGCTGGCAGACACTTTGTAACCGGGGTTGGACGAGTCACTCGCTCACTCTCTCCGTACCCCCCCCCCACTCCCCCCCTCCGTCTCCCACACTCCCCCCTCAGTCTCCCACTCTCCCCCCTCCGTCTCCCACACTCCCCCACCTCCATCTCCCACACTCCCCCCTCCGTCTCCCACACTCCCCCCTCCGTCTCCCACACTCCCCCCTCCGTCTCCCACACTCCCCCACCTCCATCTCCCACACTCCCCCCCCCGTCTCCCACACTCCCCCCCCCCTCCGTCTCCCACACTCCCCCCTCCGTCTCCCACACTCCCCCCTCAGTCTCCCACACTCCCCCCTCCGTCTCCCACACTCCCCCCTCAGTCTCCCACTCCCCCCTCCGTCTCCCACACTCCCCCACCTCCGTCTCCCACACTCCCCCCTCAGTCTCCCCCCTCTGTCTCCCACTCTCCCCCCTCCGTCTCCCACACTCCCCCCTCAGTCTCCCACTCTCCCCCCTCCGTCTCCCACACTCCCCCCTCAGTCTCCCACTCCCCCCCTCCGTCTCCCACACTCCCCCACCTCCGTTTCCCACACTCCCCCCCTCCGTCTCCCACACTCTCCCCTCATTCTCCCACACTCCCCCCCTCCGTCTCCCACACTCCCCCCTCTGTCTCCCACACTCCACCCCTCTGTCTTCCACACTCCCCCCTCAGTCACCCCCACTACCCCCTCCGTCTCCCACACTCCCCCCCTCGTCTCCCCCACTCCCCCCTCCGTCTCCCACATTCCCCCCTCAGTCTCCCCCACTCCCCCCTCCGTCTCCCACTCTCCCTCTCCGTCTCCCACACTCCCCCCTCAGTCTCCCACTCCCCCCCCTCCGTCTCCCACACTCCCCCACCTCCGTCTCCCACACTCCCCCCTCCGTCTCCCACATTCCCCCCATCTGTCCCCCACACTCCCCCCCTCAGTCTCCCACTCTCCCCCCTCCGTCTCCCACATCCCCCCCCCCCGCTCTGGACCCCACTCCCGTTCTCGGGGATGTCTTCCCCGTTGTGGCCAGACTCCAGCAGTGCGCTGAGCGGTGCGCTCACCTCCTCGAAGCGCTCGTCAGCCAGCACAACTGGTTGACGAACTTGAAAAGCAGGTGTGTTGGCCGGCGTGAAAACATTGCGTGATGACGTTGGGACTTCGGCCCATCCATGCCGGAGAATAGCGGGGGGGCCAAAAAGTCGGGCTTCTGGTCGTGTCGGGGGGTCTGTCGAGGCCTTTGCCGGGAATGCTGACGTGTAGTTTGTGTGGGGTTTGGAGAATAGCGGGAGGGCGTCGGACCGGCGTCGTGAAAATCTGCGCGGCCCACTATTCTCCGAACCGGCGTGAGAGCGGAGAATCGCGACCATTGATTCCCACTTTTTGTTTTAGGAAGCGGTCCTATGCAATCAATTAGGACCCATGTAAAAGGTTCCTCAAATGCTGGAATGGGTATTAAGTGCGCTGGTTTTCTCACTGCTTGAGGTTTCCCTATCACTTGACATGTGTGACATGATTGACAAAATTTAACTACATTTTTATGTAGTCCAGGCCAATAAAAATGTTTTTGCATTTTAACTTGAGTTTTCCTTATTCCCAAATGACCTCCCACTGGTACCTCATGTGCAACTCGCAACACCTCATTCCTATATCGTACCGGCAATACTACTTGATGAACTTCTGCCTACTTTTCATCTGTCTGCATATGTAAAGGTCTCCATTTTCTTATCAAGATATCACTTTTACGGTAATAACACTCTGGTAGACACTCAGCTTTCTGATACATCCGTTTTATTTCTACATCTTTCTGTTGCAACTCTGCCAATTTTCCTGAACTATAAATATCTGCCTCATCCTCCACCTGTTGTTCTTTTTCAACCATCTGATCAAAAATCCTTTCTGATAATTGCACTTCAACTTCATCTTCACTCTTTGATTTCTCCTCTTGTCTCAACATGTGACATTGTGACCTTTTTACTACACAATCCAGAAAAATCCCAGGATATTCGTCCTTCAACACTTCAGTTGTCTGATTTTCCACTGGCTTATCAACCACAGTAGGCATCACTCCCATCTGCGATCCAGCTATATCATTACCCAAGATAAAGTGTATTCCTGAACAAGATAGTTTCTCTATTACTCCGACTACCACTTCACCACTTTTCACTAGACTTTCCAACCTTACCTTATATAATTGAGCACTACTCCTCTCACCCTGAATTCCACATATTACCACCTTTTTTGGGAACATTCTTACCAAACTACAGAACTCCTCATCGCTCATCATTAAAGATTGACTAGTTCCCATATCTCTTTCTTTATCTGCTCATCCTTATACACATGAGTAAGCTCTACCCACACAAATAAATTCTTTAAAGAGATCTGGCACCTTCTTATCAATTACCTCTTGATCAGGCTGTGCAATCTTTTGCACCTCCTTCGCTTCATTTTATTTTAACAAATTACCACTTTAGCAAACCCCACTGTCTTATCCTGTTTTACCACATCAGTCTTCCCAGTGCTTTTCTTCCACCACCAACACTGTAACTTTACATGGCCTAGTTTATTACAGTGAAAACATTTGAAACTTTTCATGTCTCTTACACCCTCCTGGATTTCTTTTTTAGTTTGAGGTACACTCTCCTTATTATCTACCATCAGATCACCTTTATCTTTACCACTTGAGTATTTCTCATGTCCCCAGTTTCTATCCCTCACAGGCTGAAATTGATGTTGGAAACCAAACTTTTATTTATGACCTAATTCATAAGCATCTGCCATTTCTGCTGCTAATCTCGCAGTTTCAACCCTCTGTTCTTCCACATGAGTTCACACTACATCAGGAATTGAACTTTTAAACTCCTCCAAAAGTATAATTTCTCTGAGAGCGTCATACATTTGGTCTATTTTCAACGCCCTTATCGACCTATCAAAATTACTCTGTTTGATCCTTTCAAACTCCATGTATTTCCTTAAATTTCTAAACCTTTGTCTGTAGTTCATATGCACCTAAAATGGATTTTTTCACCTCCTCATACTACTCAGATATCTCCTCTGATAGTGATGCAAACACTTCACTCGCCCTACATACCAGCTTTGTTTGAATCAGTAATACCCATATGTCCTGTGGCCATTTCATTTGTTTAGCTACCTTTTCAAATGAAATGAAAAAGGCTTCTACCTCCTTCTCATCAAACCGTGGCAATGCTTGGACATATTTAAATAGATCCCTCACCAAGCCTTTGACTATGCCGCTCTTACTATCCTCATCACTATCATCCAACTGTACATTTCCCATTGCACCTGCCAATTTTAACTGACTGTCATGTTTCATGGCCATTTTCTGAAGTTCAAATGCTCTCTCTTTATCTTTTTCCCTGATCTGTAACTCCCTTTCTCTTTCTTTTTCCTCTCTATCTCTTTCGTATTCAACCTGCTTTAATTCTTTCTCATTTGTTTAATTTGTAACTGAATTTTTGCCATTTCCAATGAGTCAAACTGTATCTCAGGCAACTATAAATGCTTAGCCACCACCAGAATTATCTCATCTTTTCGCATTTTGTCAGGTAATGTTAACTGCAATGTTTTTGCCAAATCTAACAGTCTGCTTTTAGTCTCTGTCCATAAGGTACTGCGTGTGACCATCTCCACCCTCAAAAACTTCTGAATCTCTGAAAGAGCCATTGTCCACAACACACTCCCTACTTTCACTAGAATACCACACCTGAAAAGCAACCACAATATGCTCACCCCTCACTGTCTTTAAGTTCACTAAGCCAATCCAATAGATAGACTTTTATCCTGGACGAGCCCCCAATTTGGTATGGCCCAGGGTTTAGAGAACCCCAAAGCATATCATTGAGTTCACCTGACCCACAACTTTTAATAGATTGTGGTATGGGGAGCACATGGCCCACTCTACAGGTCTGGTACAGCAGAAATGGAAAAGTATTTTTTTTAAAGCAAAACAATGTTTATTCTATGAACTCAAGTTAACCCTTTTAAAACATACAGTGAACATCTTAGCAACCATTAATTCAAATACAACCCCCAAAGAATACAACACTAAGTAATCCTTAAGCTGTCCTTTTAACATCCATAAGACTTAAACAACCTTTAAACAGAAGCACATCAGGTTAAAGTCACTGCTGAGAGCAGGTTTTAATTTTAAATCACCAAAGGATTGATTTACAGTTTTTAGATTACAGAGAGAGAGACTGCAGCTATCCAGTTCTGGAAATGAAACTAAAACACACCCTGCAGCAAACAGCCTAAAACAAAAGTAAAAAGCTGACAGACAGCCCAGCTCCACCCACTCTTTGACATCACTGCAGTAGTAAACACTCATTTCTTAAAGGTACTCTCACTACAGATATTTATATACATACCCATTTATAAACACCCATTTCTTAAAGGTACTCTCACACGACAAGTGGCAAAATGTGCTGGAGCTCAGTAATGCGAGGCACGTGCCATTGAAACCTCCTGGGCTTGTCTGCGCTTCCTGCCAGCTGCCTGCACCAATAGGGTGAAATGTAACAGCTGACTGGCACAGAGGTAAGCTGTGGTCAGGATTCTAGAAGGGATTTTGCAGGAAGTGCGTAACCTGGGACAGGGAAGGCCTAATGTGCGCTCCTAGAACCACGAAACGTGCATCTGCTCCTCGTGGTCCAACAAGCAAAAACAACTTTCCTTAAATGACCCCTTCTGTTGTCAAATGCATTGCCAATAATTGATGGGCAACTCAATCAGCTGATTTAAATTGTCCTCCCATCTGCTTTCTGATGGGCAGGTCAAGTATAAACACCTCTAATTGAATCCCTGGGTAAATTAGAATCTAATTAGTCAATTTATCTTCCCACTACCTGAATCCTATGTTGCCTCGATAATAAAGATCAAGGGGGAGATTTCCAGCCCATGATCACCATCAGAGAGATGAGCGGTAACAGATCAACATTTGCAGCCAGATATGCTGCGTGTTCTGTTTTTAATTCAGATTTCCAGCATCTGCAGTATTTTGTATTTATACTTAAGAAACTCTGCCATTCTTTTATTTCCTTGATCATTTAAGTCCCTGAATGATTCCCACCCTTTCTTTGTCTAATTTTTACTTTTGATATATTTATAAAAGCCTTTTCCATCATGCCTTATGTTGGTTGCAGAACAAGGGTTATAACAAAGGATTTTATAATCACACTGAAACACCTTTTAGTTTCTTAACTCTGCCTGGTTTTCCCCTGTAGCACTAGCCTCAGTTTTGAGGAAGACTTGGAAGCCTGTCTGAATTATTCACATTGAGCTTTGGATTGGATTGGATTTTGTTTAGCAATACACAGTTTGGTATTAAGTTAACTTGCAATGGTCATTGGATTATAAAGTTAGCTGGCCCAAGATTCCACAATGAAACAAGATGTATTGTGAGTCTATGAACATCGTTTCACTCCCATATTTTGTAACTGGACAGGACGATCCCAGAATGGAGCTCTGGCTCAAAAGACAGTGACTTTTCCTTGTTTATAAAAAGTGGGCGAAGAACATCACAGGACCACTAATTAGTTTTAACAACAAGGAAAAAAAACATTAAACATGAAAACTTTTTATTTTAATACATTATGTCTTTACTTCCCCTAGCAATTACACAGAGGATTAACACGGATTACAAAGTACTTCTCAATAATCTCTCATTTTAACGCTTTCCCTTGGCAGTTTGTATTCCGAAATCCAGACCAGATTTTACAAATGACACTTTTCAACAAAGTTTCCACTCCACCTTTAACAGCAAATCTAGTCCAGGATTTTCCACCACCCCTTTTTGGTTTACTTTGCTTTAACTGCCTTTACACAAATTCCAAGATCCAGCCACCAGTTTCCATGGTTATTTCAACTCATATACCACAGGCTGCCATAAAATCTCACGTTTCATTTCATTTTAAAACCGGAAAATCACTTCAGATTTCTTTCTGACGTCTCAGCTTTCTTCTCAGCTCTGTCTTTTTTTTTTACTGAGGAGTTCTCTTTTCGAGTACCTTTAACCTCAGACTTCTTGGAAGCTTCTCTTCACTTTCTCGAGTTTCATTAACTAGCTGCTCTTTAGATCCATGCTCGTTTCTTAAGGGGCAGCAGGGTAGCATGGTGGTTAGCATCAATGCTTCACAGCTCCAGGGTCCCAGGTTCGATTCCCGGCTTGGTCACTGTCTGTGTGGAGTCTGCACGTCCTCCCCCTGTGTGCGTGGGTTTCCTCCGGGTGCTCCGGTTTCCTCCCACAGTCCAAAGATGTGCGGGTTAGGTGGATTGGCCATGCTAAATTGCCTGTAGTGTCCTAAAAAGTAAGGTTAAGGGGGGGTTGTTGGGTTAAGGGTATAGGGTGGATACGTGGGTTTGAGTAGGGTGATCATGGCTCGGCACAACATTGAGGGCCGAAGGGCCTGTTCTGTGCTGTACTGTTCTATGTTCTATGTTCTTCATGGTATGGCTTTTCTTCTAGCAAAGACATGTTTGCTCCCTAGTCTTCTGAACCAACTGCTTCCAGCAGTGCTGTGAGAGCTGCCTCTCTCTCACCACATATCTCCAACTGCAATGAAATTAGCTAACTGAAACTTAAAAGCTTCTCTACATTACAAGGCCCTAGTTGCTAAGAAACATCCATATGCCTTTTATTTATTCTTCACACCATATCCCTCTCTAAGCACAGTAGAAACACAGTTGAAACTTAAGCAAACCCCACACATACAATCACTTTTGTCCAGCTTGAATTTAACTATAGGGTTTACCCTTCCAAGCACATTAGTATTAAATTAAACCCACTTAAAACTATATCTTATTTATAATGTTTGCCAGTACAAATATAAATCCCTTAAAACTACCTCTGTTGTCCTCACAACGCCAATTGGCCCTCTAATCGAACACAAAACAATTAATGATAGATAGTGAATAAGAAGTTGAATGATGGAAACTGTGGCCAGAGAATGGCTGTGCTCGCTGCATGTAATGATTGATATACGTTCAAAAGAACATTTTTACAATGTTGCTGCAAATTATGATGAGAACAACTTGTCTCCTCACTTTCTATTCCTGCAGTGAATGTTAGCTGTGTAGTAGGCAGTAATTTGTAAAATTTTCTTTGTGCTTGGGAGTCAGCACATGTGATAATTGAGCACCAAGTGGATGACCATGACTGGAGTGGGTGCTACCTTTACCTTGAGCTCCTAAAACTGGCCCAGGGAGTGAACAGGTATGACATCGGTTGCTGCACATCTGCTACATTAACAGCGTTTTTCCTTCTTAAGGAGTAATTGAAGAGTTTCTCCCAAATTCCTAAGGCTTGGCTTGTAACGGAAAAGACGTTATTGAGCATATTCATCAGTGGGGAAGGTGAGACAAATGCAGAGATGACAAGGAGACTGCAGAAAACCACAGACTGATGAAAAAGTACTCCATATGGGCTCCTAGGGCATGCGCTACTGTTGATGTCCAGGCAACTAATTCTTGCTGTGATACTATATCGAATTTAGAAAAGTTAGACCAGAGAAATATAGCACAAAATATGTTAAAAGATAAACCTTACAGTATGAATGATGAACGACACGTGGTCAACATTTACTCTACAGAGCAAAGCTGTATTTAAAAGGACACATTCTGGATGGAGCACTGCACTTGATTACTGATCCTGCCAGTTCAGGAATGCTTGCATACTTTGTCGCTTTTTTATTACTTACATTGTTAAATAATCTTATAAATATAAAGATAAGGGGCCAGATTATTTTTGGATGCAGAGGCACAGTTCATTGTCGGAATTGCCATACATGGGGCTGGATTCTCCTCCTTGAGGCGAGTAGCAGGAGTCGGGAAAATTCTCAGCTCATCTATTCCGCCTTGGGAGGAAGTGTCCCCAAGGATGAGAGTTTCATTGTGGGGAGACAGGTGCGGGCTCTCGTTTGGCCAACTGACTCAGGGGAAAGTTTAGAGGCAGTCACAGGGCTTGTTTAAAAGGCCTGCCTCAGTCATGTGGGAGTTGGTCCCAGTTTTCATAAAAGTAGAAAAGACCCTTCAGCCTCCCTTACCCTTCATCACTACTGGCCTGACTCCCTGATAATTGCGGAGGACTAGGAAATGCCTATCCCCACAATGGAGCCAGCCATGTCAAGAATACAGGGTGCGGGCTCATGACCCAAACCATTAAAAGGCACCACTGAAAATCAGAAACTCTGGAAATACGGTCAGCAAACCCGGAATCGGGACCCACCTGCCACTTTTAAAGGCTCCTGAGTCACACTGACTCGGCAAGATATTTTGGGTGGAAATCCAAAATCCGAATTTCCTCTGCATTCCTGATACCGCACCATTTACTTCTGGTACAGGAATGCCTGGCGTGCAAAACGGGGCCCCCTGAGTTTGGGTTCAACATTTTAAATGGGGGATGGAAATCTGATTTCCTCCCGCACACCATTTTCATATGGTAATGTGGGGTTTTAAAGCTCATGAAAGGTACATCAGTTTTAAGAATTCATGAAGAAAATGGAAAACCTGATGGGGAGACTGGAACATGCTGAAAAGAAAGTGGAAAGCGTTTTCACACTTCAGAAGTCATTATTTGGTGCTGTACTGTAATGTAGATGTATTTTTAATGCAGTGATTCATCGTAGAGATCTGACCTTTACAGGCAAGTTGACACGTACATTAACCAGGCTTGTACATTTGTTTACATGCAATACAGTGCTTTTCCAATGGAGAAAGCACCCCAATGCAGTGAAAAAATGTTTAAAAATATCCTGTTAGCCTTTCTGTCATATTTTCTATTGTCATTTAAATGGCATTGGCTGATTTTAAAAAGCTGCTCATAGAGTCATAGAGGTCTACAGCACAGAAAAGGCACTTTGACCCA
Source organism: Scyliorhinus canicula (assembly GCF_902713615.1). Classification (NCBI taxonomy): domain Eukaryota; kingdom Metazoa; phylum Chordata; class Chondrichthyes; order Carcharhiniformes; family Scyliorhinidae; genus Scyliorhinus; species Scyliorhinus canicula. The sequence goes on along the minus strand of NC_052146.1, from coordinate 283,677,653 downwards.
TCCTGCCTGCTCGCGTCAAAACCAACCATCTATTCTAATTCCACTTAGCATTTGGCCCATATCCTTGTATGCTTTGGTATCACATGTGCACATCTAATTACTTCTTAAATATTATGAGGGTCTCTGCCTCTACCGTCCTTTCAGGCAGTGAGTTCTAGACTCCCACCACCCTCTGGATGAAAATGTTTTCCTCACATTTCCTTTAAACTTCCTGTCCCTTACCTTAAATCTATGCCCTGGTTAGTAACCTCTCCACCAAGGGAAAAGGTTTCTTCCTGTCCACTCGATCGATGTATGCCCCTCATAATTTTATACGTCTCAATCTTGTCTCCCCTCAGTCTCCTCTGCTCCAAGGAAAGTAACCCCAGTCTATCCAAACTCTCTTCATAACTAAAACTCTCCAGCCCAGAGAACATTGTGGTACATCTCCTCTGCACCCTTTCCAGTGCTATCACACCCTCCTATAATGTGGATTCCAGAATTTCACACAATACTCTAGCTCTGGCTTAACCAATGTTTTAAACAGTTCCAGCAAAACCTCCCTGTTCTTCAACTCTATGCCTTGCTAGTAAAGACAAGTATACCATATGCCTTCTTAACCACTTTATCCACCTGCCGTGCTACCTTTTTAAAAATAAATTTGGAGTACCCAATTACTTTTTTCTCAATTAAGGGGCAATTTAGCATGGCCAATCCGCCTGGACTGCACATCTTTGGGATGCCGTGCTACCTTAAGGGACTGGTGTACATGAAATTAAATGAAATGAAAATCGCTTATTGTCACAAGTAGGCTTCAAATGAAGTTACTGTGAAAAGCCCCTAGTTGCCACATTCCGGCGCCTGTTCGGGGAGGCTGGTACAGGAATTGAACCGCACTGCTGGCCTGCCTTGGTCTGCTTTAAAAGCCAGTGATTTAGCACATCAAGGTCCCTGTGATCCTTGGTGGTTTCCAGGGTCCTGTCGTTCATCATGTATTCGCTTGCCTTGTTTGTCCTTCCCAAGTGCATTACCTCACGCTTATCCGGATTGAATTCCATTTGCCACTAATCAGCCTATCTGACCAGCCTGTCTATATTCTCCTGTAATCTAAGTCTATCCTCGTTACTATTTACCACCCCACCAATTTTCATATCATCCGCAAACTTATTGACCAGCCCTCCAACATTCATGTCTAAATCACTTATATAAACCATAATCAGCAAAGGCACCAATACTGATCCCTGGTGGACCCCATTGGACACACCCCTCCAGTCACAAAAGCACCCCTCGACCATCACCCTCTGCTCCCTGCCACTCAGCCAATTCTGGAGCAATTTGCCAAAATCCCTTGGATCTCACAGGCTATCACTCTCCCATGTGGGACCTTTTGAAAAGCCTTGCTTAAGTTCAAGTTGACTACGTCAAATGCATTGCCCTCATCTACGCACCTGGTCACTCCGCACAATTGAATTAAGGTGCTCAGACATGATCTCCCTTAACAAAACCATGCTGATTATTCTTGATTAATCCCTGCCTCTCCAAATGCAGATTAATTCTGTCTCTCAGAATTACATCCAATAGTTTCTCCATCATTGAAGTTAGACTGACTGGCCTGTAGTGTCCTGGTTCATCACTTCCTCCTTCTTAAATGATAGTTTTGATACTTGGAAAAATGCTACACTTGAAAACAATGTAATGCCCTGCTCCCTTATATTGATTGATAGACACTGTGGTTTGAAACTGAAAAGAGCACCTACTGTTCTTTCCTTCCCAGAGAGAAGTCTATTGATTGGATAGCTGTGGTCATTATCAATGCTTGGCTGCCTTTCAAATGCTAAGAGGTTTCAAAACTATAGGTGGGTTCCATTTATCTAAGAAGGAATGCCAACTTGAAGAAGTTGTAATAACAAATTGACATCTTTGATGTAATGTCGGGATTGTTGACACAGCTAATAGGACTAAAAGGTTTTTTTTTTTCACACGGCATAATGCATTTTTTCTCAAAATCAATGATATGCAGGTTTTTATTAGATGCTGAGATGGTTTGCCCCTCAATTAATGTAAAATTAATGTGGTTAGCACTGTTGTTTGACAGCGCCAGGAACCCAGGTTCAATTCCTGGATTGGGTCACTGTCTGTGCAGAGTCTGCACGTTCTCCCCCTGTCAGCCTGCTTTTTCTCAGGGTGCTATGGTTTCCTCCCACAGTCCAAAGATGTACAGATTAGGTGGACTTTTCACACTGAATTGCCCCGTAGTGTCCAAAAGCTGGGTGGGGTTGCTGGGTTACAGGGTTAAGGTGGAGGTGTGGACTGAGATAGGGTGCACTTTCAGGGGTCGGTGTAGACTCGATGGATGAAACAGTCTCTCTCTGCCCTGTAAATTCTATGATCTATGAAATATTGTCCATTGGCGTTGCATGGAACCTCTGGAATGCGCATAGTCTATACTGGGTGAGGAGGGGTTTCAAGAAGGTGGCATGGACAATCTGAGAGAATGCGTGGCAAAGCATTGGTTTGGGTGGCCTTTGAACCTTGTTGGGAGTTGGTGGTGGTGGCCACGCTGAAGATTTGGAGGCTGTTCCGGCAGCACTTTAGGTTCCAATTTGCAACTCGAGCATTACCCAGGCTTTTTAGGATCAAACTTATTAAGCGGATTGTCAGCAATTTATGAAATAATTGAGCCGTCTTATTTTCAGTTTACTTTTGATTGCCTTCTCAGTTGTGCAGTATCTATAAAACAGCTTGCCTACACGGAGGTACGTTGAATAAAGCTAACTATTCCTATGCGTAAGCTGAAAAACTAGGAAAAAACATGACCTCTGATTTAGTACACAATCCAAGGCTTGAAAAGCACAATAAACTTCAGATATCGGAGCAACATGTGTACATTTGAAGATACTTTACACTGGATGTCCATCATTATGACCAATGCTTTTTTCTGTCTTGTTTCCAGGAATCAATCAGTGATTTCTATTGGTTTTATTCTGGGAAGGACATCATTGATGAACAGGGACAGCGCAATTTCTCAAAGGCAATCAATGTGGCAAAGCAAGTGTTCAACACACTTACAGAGTACATTCAGGTAGAATCAAAGAGAGTTGGTACTACTCTAGAATTAGACTTGTGTGACGATCAGATCATATTTCTAAGCTGTATATTGTTTTCATCATAATGGCCTTGATTTTGTGGAAGAAAATAATACTGAGGCTATCGGTGCTCACCATATTAAATTACCAGCTCTACCAAAAGGTTCATTCTAACAATGTCAGCAAAAGATTCAGAATTCAAATGCGTGATGCACATGATATCTTGGTACTGACGCATTAGGTATGCACTAATAATATCAGAAAAGGTTGGGATTTTCCATTCAAATGTAATCTTAATTTAAAGAAACAACCTCTCCGGAACTAAAAAATTGTATTTTACAAGTGTGGTTTTTCTCATTCCTTCAGATTTCCATTAGTCTTGGGAGACTATCAAAAACTGAAAAATTGTACTCAACTTTTTCTTTGCCTCTTTTATCTCTGACTTACTTTCCCTCTCTCTATTTTGCTTTCAGTGCAGGATCTTACATTGAATTAAATATTCTATTTTACACTACTGTTCAGGTTCTGCATCCCTCAGTGCGAATCTTTCAATCTGATTGGTTGAGAAGACGCAATGCTGCTTACCCTATTCACACAGATTGCAGAAAACCCTGTAGAGAACCAAATTGTATCAGATTTCTCATTACCTGTAAATTGCAACTCAAAGCCATAATGAATGGTGATGTGTTAATTCGCTGCTGACTGCAAAATCTGAGTGATTATCATACTTGACATTGTAGTGAATTTCAGTGTGACTCACTTCATTGACTTGTATAATAATTTGCAAAACAATCTTCCAGGAACATAATAACCCCAATAATTAATTAATTTTACTGTTGACAGAACAGTTATATAATGTTTTGCATTTAATTGAAAAGAAACATCTGGAAGGAACAGGAGAAGACTATTCAGCTCCAAAAGTCTGTACCGCCATTTCATTAGATCATGGCTAATCTGTACCTCAACATTGATTGCCTGGTTTAGCTCCAGTTCCCTTGAAACCCTCACCATATGATAATCTTACCAAGCTCAATCCTTTTAAATTTTTCAATTGACCCAGCAATTGAGGGAGCGAGTTCCAAATTTCTACTATTCTTTGTCTGAAAAAATGCTTCCTGATTTCCCTTTTAAATAGCCTAGCTCTAACTTTATGATTATGCCCCCCTTGTTCTGGCTTCCCCATCAGAGAAAATGTTTTCTCCCTACACTACTGAATTCCTTACATCACCCTAAAGACCTAATTAGGTGACCCCCTCGGTCATCTAGATTCAGGAACGTACAGATCACACGCATGTAAAATGTCATCCAAACTGCACATTTAAAGTCATTATTAGAATCAAACAGCACAGAAGGAGGCCATTTGGCGCATCGTGCCTGTTCGGGCTCTTGGAAAGAGCAGCTCACTTGTCCCAAGGAAATCAGACCTGGGCATCAAAATGGCTTGTGCCTCACTGCAGAAGCAACAGGCAAACACCAGGACACGCTCTGGCCCACCTCCCCACTCTTGTACTGTGCCTCAAGTTAAAATCGGCCTTTTTGTCTCCAGATTCATTCCTTAGCCTAAGATTGTAAAGATTGACACAGCCTTGACATAAATAAGATCAGGTACATGACTGACATGATTTACTGACGTGGTTTGAAGTGCCAGATACTTGAGCGCAGGATGAGCTATCTTTGTTAACTTCAGAGAGTCAGCACATTATGAACATAAAGTCCCAAAGAGAAACTTGACACCACAGCCACCTTACTTAGAGGTGAGCATGTAAATCAGCTGAAAAAAAGCTGACAGTTATGATTCAAGATTCTGCCACAAAATGTGGAACCGTTATTTTAGCTTCAAAGGTCCCATATTTGATAGTCAACTAGTACAATGCAAATTATACTAGAATTGTACTCAGCTCTCTTTATCCACCCCTGTAGGGCCCCTGCACTGGAAATCAGCAGAGTCTGGCACACAGCAGGCTATGGGATGCAGTGGTTGGCTTTCTTCATGTCTTTGCCCACATGCAAATGAAACTCTCCCAGGTTAGTAAGTCGGTGCCTAACGAAAGAAGGGATATTTGGTATTTATTTCAGACTCGGGTCATGTGACACCTCCAGGCAGAATATCTCTAAAGGACAAAAAGATCTGAGGAACTAAGGGAAAATTTAACCAGGCAAAGCACAGTAAAATTAAGTTTTTAAAATTTGACTGTAAATTGACTGAATAGTATTTTGCTGATTTGGAATAGACAATAAATGTAAAAAAGTGTTTTCTGCAATTTCTTCACAGCGTTGTACCATTACTTGATCCTTGACATTCAACTGCAATACTAGAAATGTGACAAAATAAAAGCCTTGAAATGATTCATTGCAGTGTCTACATATTATAATTTCCAGGACTCTAGTCAAATTGAGCTGCTGAAGGAGTTAATGGACCTCCAAAAGGATATGGTGGTTATGCTGCTTTCAATGCTGGAAGGTAGGTACGGGTCAGTGAAATGAAGTGAGAGGCAAATAGTCTTAATTCATAATTTAGTGAATAAAATCTCAATTGTTTTTGAATTCAGAATTACTCTTCTGCCTGTTCTTATGCCTGTCCTCTCGCATTTTTAGCATTGAAATGTTTTCCTTTCTGAAATAATCCAATATCATTTCCCCACTGTCATATTTCTCTAAAATAGAAGTTTGGACCTTTTACAACTCAGAAAGAGACAATTTGGCCCATCCGAGTGATGCCAGCTCAATGCTAGGCAGTCCAATTCTAACCCAACTGCCCTGTATTTTCACAGCTGTACATATCTCTACAGTTGTCCCTTAAAATATGTCATGGCCTCTGCCTCTAATGCTCGTTGTGATAAAGCATTCCATGTCCCAACAACCCTGTACATAAGAAAATGTGTCTTCATTGCTCTTCTCACTCTCAGTAATAGTTTAAAATTAATGATCACACATCACTGAGTTCCCATCCAAAACAATCCTTTTCTATTTAGTCTGGGAAAGAAAATCGTCTGGGATTTGAATAACCTCTATTTAATCACCTCGTCCACACCAGTAGAGATAATACCAATATCTCATAACTATAGTTTGCTGTCACTGGTATTATTCTGGTGACCCTATGCTGTACAATCTCTTTAAATCTGATTGGGGGCACTCCAATCTGCACACAATAGTCTAACTCTGGATAACCAGTGTTTTGACCAAAGTTATCATTACTTTGTCACTCATGTACTCTTGTCACCTATTGATAAAACCCAAAATTCTATTGACGTTTTTAAGAGGCCGCACTTTCAAGGAATTATGTGCTTGAACCTCTGGGTCTCATGTGCTTCTACTTCTCTGCCTTTACATGAACTATATACTTCCATTCTTGCTTTTCCTCCCAACTTGTATTATCCATATTAAATTGCAATGACCACTTTAATGTCCATTCTGCCAACCTGTGTATGTCTTTCCAAAATGTGTTGCCGTCTTTACTGTATAAAACTCCTTCCTCCATATCACCAGCAGATTTTGTTCTGGCCTCTGGGGTACACAACTTCCAAAACCTCCCCTCCTCAAGCAAATCCATTTACTCTTTTTTAAAAATATTTATTTTATTCTCCTTTTTCATATTTTCTCCCAAGTTTACACCTAACAATAAACAATAATCATTAACGAATGTAATGTCAATCCCCATATCAATAACAACGATGCCATCTTCTCACCAAACCCCCAAACATTAGCCCGCATGTTAATATAAACGAATGACAAAGAGGAATCAGGAATCCCTCATAGTCACCATTAGCACATACTGTCCTCCTTCTCCCCATCCCTCCCAGCCCCCATCCCCCTAATGTTTGATGTGATCCAATTCTCGAAAGTGCACAATAAATAACGCCCATGAATTGTAGAATCCCTCCATCCTTCCCCACAGTTCAAATTTGACCTTTTCAAGCGTCAAGAATTCCAGCAGGTCCCCCAGCCACGCCAGGGCACAGGGTGGAGAGGTTGATCTCCACCCTAACAGGATCCGCCTTCGGGCGATCAATGAGGCGAAGGCTACAACATCTGCCTTCGCGCCCGTTTCCAACCCCCGGCTGGTCCGACACCCCGAATATGGCCTCCCGAGGACCCGGGTCCAGTTTCACGTGCACCACTTTAGAGATTACCCTAAACACATCCTTCCAGTAATCCTCCAACTTTGGACAGTTCCAAAACATATGAATGGCTTTGCGGGTCTTCCCCGCCACGTTCACATACATCTTCTACCCCCTCAAAGAGCCGGCTCATCCTCGCCCTTGAAGGTGCGCTATATACACCACCTTCAGCTGTATCAGCCCCAATCTCGCACACAAAGTGAAGGCGTTCACCCTCCAGAGCATCTCACACCAGGACCCCTCCTCCATACCCTCTCCCAACTCTTCCTCCCACTTTGCCTTGATCCCTTCTAGCGGCGCCTTTTCCTCCTCCAAAATAGCTCCGTAAACCGCCAATACTACCCCCTTCTCCAGTCCCCCTGTCGTCAGCTGCTCCTCCAGCAATGTGGAAGCCGGCTCTACTGGGAAGCTCTGTTTCTCCTTTCTGGCAAAGTCTCGAACCTGCATATATCTAAATATTTCCCCCTGCTCCAGCCCACACTTCGCTCCCAGTTCCTTCAATCCCGCAAAACGACCCCCAAGAAACAAATCTTTTAGTGTCTTAATTCCTTTCTCCTTCCATCTCCGAAAATTTTTATTCCACTGGCTCAAATCTATGGTACCCCCAAATTGGTATTTCCCTTGACCCTGCCCCTAACCCGAATCTTCCCATCAGCCAAGTCTCTACCCATTCTGCTACATTGTACCACATGCCTGAATTTTTCTAAGCCGTTATCAAACACCTCCGGTGCATACCACAACTACAACATTCCCCATAGCTCTCGGAACATTTGTGTTTTCAAAACATGACTTTTTAAATTTGAAAGTGGGAGAAGTTTTGATTAGAAACGGGAATTTAATTGGCTGCATTGCACAGCTTTGAAGGCCACCTCCTGGCTAAATAGAGGCTAGAAAAGGTGTCTGACCAAGTCCAACAATTAGGACAATCTTTGATGCAGTGTAATATGTCAAAACAGCTCAGAGCTGCTGATGAATGACAACTTAAACATGTATAGCATTTTTAACATTAAAACCACTTCAAAGTGCATGATAGTTAACTGTATGAAAATGGAACCAGGAAAGAATAGATTCTGAGAGGAGGATAGAATTGGGTAGAAGGTGGAAGCTTGGTTGGAGAGATGTTTTTGTGGAGATTATTAAAAGGGGGTAAGGTGGAGTGGACAAGGAACTAGGAGAGTGGAGCTGGAATGCTTTGTTACTGACATTGGGAGTGACGGGTGGGTGGTTGACCAAAAGGTGAGAGTCGAAAGGATCTTGTGCACTGGAGGTCTGGAGGAGTTTGTGGAGAGAGGGGGGGGGGGGGGGGGGGGGTAGCGAGACCCTGGTGCTGTTTAAAAATGAAGAAGGGAATTTGACATTTAAGTTGTTGAGGGGCAGGAAATCAGTTTAGATCAGTGACGGCTGGGGTAATGGGTGAGTTTGAGCCGAATAGCAGAACTTTTGCCCAAATGAGTCTGCAGGATAAGGGGCAAGTACAAAGAAGGCAGAAATGAGCATCTCAAGCGGTATAGACGTTATGGAGGCTGAAACTTGGCTCAGGGTCAAACAGGATGCTAAGTCTGTGAACAATCTGTTTTAGCCTCCAATAATGCCTTCAATAAAGAGAGGGTGATGAAATCAGCTGTAAAGGTGCAGTGTATGATTGGCATTCATATGGTAACTGACACAGTGGGCAGAATTTAATGCATTTTCCCATGGTGGGTTTAGTGGCAAAGGGGGCACTTAATCAGGTGGTACGTTGGCAGGTTGAAACCTTGCCACCTTCCCACCACAGCCCTGATTAAGTCCATGGCGGGAAGGATGGGGAATGGCCCTCCTGCCCCACCATTGGTTTGGGCATGTCATAGCTAATTAATGCCATTTAAGGGTCTCATCCCGTTCCACAGATGTTCACCCAGCAACAGGTGGGGGACTCGACATGCGAGGGGCACGACAAACAAACCCTGTCGGGGTTGTTTCACGTCTCCCTGGGAGTTCCTTTGGTCAAACGTGCTCAGTGCCTGGTCGAGGGACCCAGTCTTGAGAAGAGATGATATACTGAGAGTCACTGCTCTTGCTGTAAACACTCCTCTCCTGTAACCCCAACTCTGCCCCCCCCTCCCCCCCCCCCCCCCCCCCCCCACCACCACCACACACCCCTGCCCCAGGCTCTTGGCTCTTGACCCTGGGAAAAGTCCTCCACCATCCAGTTACAGGCCTAATTGGTACTTACTATGACAGACCTTCTTGAAAAGAGGCAATGCAGTGCTCTCGCTGGCTCTCCAGTCATAGAGCAAGATATCCATTTCCTCTATTTAGTATTTCCCAGTGTTTAAAAGTAAGGTGCATGGAGATGAACATAATGAAGAGGTGAAGGATGTAGTGCTAGGGGACCTTAAATATCACAGTGCATTATTATTATTGGAACAGCTGTGGCAAGGTTTAGATTGATAGACTGGAACCATGCAGGGCAAGAACCATGATAGAAAGCAGTTGGGAGGAAACTTCTCCAGCTATGTTGCATGCCACAGACAGGAGAAGAAAGAAAAGATGGTCACAATGACAGAGGATATCATTCATGACTTTGGTTACAACTGTTTTGGTGCTGTCAGAAAAGTGGAACCTGGATTGTAAGATTTGAAGTAGTACATTATCTGAGAGTTGGGCGTAGAGTTGATTGATGATGACATTTTGAACAGCCTTGAGGAGGAAAGGGAGATTGGGGCTGGGTTGGCAGTTGACAAGGCTGCCAAAAGTGTAATTTTCTAGAAAGGAGAAGCCAAAAGATTTCCTTGTGGGCGTAGAGGTGTAGTCTTTCTCCTTTCATTCCCCAAGGGACCATAATGAAATTAAAACAAAATTAACTTCCAGACTTCCTTCTGGGTACATTCATCTCTGGCAGCTAGTTGCACTGGTGAGGCATGTATTGGTGCCAAGGTCTGAAGGGCATCCTGGGATCTGTACCTTTGTATAATCTCTGCTGAATGGCAAGGCCCTTAAATGCGGATCCAAATGACGTAGGCATGAGTGCAGCATCCTTCTGGAGGGAAGTAAGGTGCCTCTGTTTTAACCTCACAACATTTCATTTCACACTACTGGAAGGTTGAAATCAAGCCTTTGGTTTGTAAAATACAATGCACTGTGACAGTACGACAAAGTCTCATTAAATCAAATCAATTAAATCAAGCAATACAAAGCAAAGCAAACGCTTGCTTAATTTATATGTGAAAGAAGTTTGATTAAAAAACAGGATGGATAATGAACATAATTTAACATTATATGAATTACTTACCTCAGGCAATGTCGTCAATGGAACTATTGGTAAGCAGATGGTGGACATGTTGGTGGAGTCTTCAAACAACGTCGAAATGATTCTCAAATTCTTTGACATGTTCCTTAAGCTGAAGAACCTAACCTCATCTGATGCATTCAAAGAATACGATCCCGATAGCAAAGGTCTGATCTCCAAGAGAGACTTCCAGAAGGCCATGGAGAGCCATAAGCATTACACGCAGTCAGAAACTGAATTCCTGCTCTCTTGCGCAGAGACAGATGAGAACGAAATGCTGGATTATGAAGAGTTCGTTGAAAGGTTTCATGAGCCCGCAAAGGACATTGGTTTCAACGTTGCGGTTCTCCTCACCAACCTGTCAGAGCACATGCCCCATGATACCCGGCTGCAGACCTTCCTCGAATTGGCAGAGAGTGTTCTCAACTATTTCCAGCCATTTCTCGGCCGCATTGAGATTATGGGAAGTGCCAAGCGGATTGAAAGGGTATACTTTGAGATCAGTGAGTCCAGCAGGACACAGTGGGAGAAGCCACAAGTAAAGGAGTCCAAGAGGCAATTCATCTTTGATGTTGTAAATGAAGGAGGAGAGAAAGAAAAGATGGAACTATTTGTGAATTTCTGTGAAGACACTATCTTCGAAATGCAGTTAGCCGCGCAAATCTCAGAATCAGATTCCACTGAGAGATCTGTGAGTAAAGAGGAAACTCAAAAAGGTAAAATGGAGGAAGAAGATCCAAAAATGAACTTTTTCTCTATGACAACAATTAGATCTGCCTTAATGTCTCTCAGGTATAATGTGATGATTCTCATGAAGTTGCTCACAACTAAAAGCCTCAAAAAGCAGATGAGAAAAATGAAAAAAATGACAGTGAAGGACATGGTTATGACATTGTTTGCTTTCTACTGGAGTTTATTGATTGGGTTCTCCCATTTCGTACTTAGTGTTTTCCGTGGATTCTTCCGCATCATGTATAGCACTGTCTTGGGTGGAAGCCTTGTCGAGGGAGCCAAGAAGATTAAAGTGACAGAACTTTTAGCTAACATGCCAGATCCAACACATGACGAGGTACGAGGTGAAGTTGGAGAGGGAGAGGGGAAAGTTGCACAAACAACCCTGCCTGCTGAAGACTTGACTGACCTAACAGCTATCACTGAGGAGAGTGACTTCCTTTCTGATATCTTTGGATTAGACCTACGACGTGAGGGAGGCCAGTACAAGCTAATACCACATAATCCAAATGCTGGCATGAGTGACCTAATAAGTCCGCCTTGTCTCGCTGTTCCACTTCCAGAACTTGAAAGCAGCCATCAGGTGAAGCATAACGCTAGCCTTCCTCTCACGGTAGTTGTCAAAGAGGTTTTGCATAGTTTTTGTTGCTTCCTTGCCTGCAGTCAATCAGATAAATTTGGCTTCATATTCTCCTTATAGGGTAGCCACGTTCAAAGTGAAGTGAATCAAAGTCCTGTGGGTGTTCGATCCAATTTATGGCCACTTAAGGACCACTTCCCATCCATCTGCAATTTTTAGACCAGTGGGAGCAGGTCAGGGATGGACTGGGGGAAACCTGACATGTTGGCTTGCTTGGGTGTTGGGCTCCCAGAACATGAAATGTCTGTGGGGCTGTCGTTAGGAACGGCATTGCATTCCCCACTGACTTTTGTCGTTGGCATGGCAGATACCTGGCCATCTGAAGTATTCTTCCCTATAATCGTGTTTCTCCAACCTTGTGCACTCATTTTGAATGTGGCTGTCTGCTGGAAGGGTGGGATTTCTGAATTGACCAATATATATTCTTGTGAAAAAATGTATCTTTTTTAACTTGAATTTTCATAGTTTATCAGTGTCATTAATTAAAAGATTTCTTTCTACTAACTGTCTGTAATCATCATCAAATTAAAGATAATGGGTGCAATTCAACCATCGCGTTGTGCCCAACACGGATCTGGGCAAGCCAGGAAAATAGCACAAAAGGGCAAAAATTGAGATTCGCGCTGGGCGCGAACGAGTTTGCAATTCACCCGGCTGCCGATGGCAAGTTCCGGATTACGCCCAAAGGTGGCGAGACTATCATTAACCCTCATTTGCATTCATTTCAATCTCATTCGCGAGATTAAAATCGAATGCAGCGGCCTCCCGGGAATTACCCGACTCGCCGGCGAGAAATTACGCGGGCGTCATTTAGTACTCCTTTATAAAAACGTGATGGCTTCTGAGGGGAAGTGAGGAGGTAAGTTGCCATTTCCATTTTCCGGCATGCAGCTCAGATGACCCAGTGCTCGGGTGGGGGTGGGGAGGGGGTCCCCTCAGGGTGGGGGGATTGGCCTTGGTAGGGGGACTGAAGCGTTCCAGGTAGGAGGTCGCCCCTGAGCCAGGGGTGGGGTGAGGAGCTTTGCGTCTGTGAGGCCTTCAAACCATCTTTAATTATTGTGGAGGTCCATAACAGGGCCAAGCTGCAACCTGTGTATCTCACCAAACACTTCGAGGACAGAGCCTTGCTGTGTCTTCAAAGCTAAAAGTCAATTTCACTCCCTTTGACTGGGAGCAGCAAATTATTGCAAATGATGAATTGGCCTTGCTAGTTGTGAGAGCAATGCACAGCTGCAGGTTATGTTTGCTGCTTGCACCTGCTGGTGGCTGCAGATGCCTGAAGGCGGCTGCTGCTGTTTCCTTTTCTGTAGCTGGAAAGAAGGACAAATTTTTCGAAGATATTTGGGTCATGGAACACCGGGTTCAGGGGGAATGTATGAGTCCAGAAGACAAGAAGTTTGAAGCAAGAAGACGCTGCGGGACCTGGTGTGCAGCATTGATCCAATTGAGTCACCTGCTAATGTCGTTGACGAAATGCTTTCACAGATTGCTGATGCTTTTGTTGCTGTTGTGGTGAGTGCTGTATTTAATTGGCATATCAATTAAACACGCTGGATGTCAAGGATTTTCAGCTGCACCTTGAATGCAGGTGGAATATGTGGATGCCAGGATTTGGTACCGGTGAGATTGGACCATGTGGGAGGGCCCACACAGCTATGGCTCCTGGATGGCGAATGGCACTGATACGTGGAACTGGTAACAAGTAATGCATTGACGGACAGATCATTTCTACAGCAAAGCTCTGGACATGAAAACGTGATGACTCTGTTTCTGTCGAGGAACCTGCAAGGGGTGATATTTAGTGTTTTTTTGTGTGAATATGAGCTTATGTAGCTTTATATTGGTAACAATATGGAAAAGTGACGTTTCCTCGTTGTTTAATGATTAGTGCGATATGTGGAATGTTGCGTTGTTGATTTTCGATTTTTTGTTACTGTTGATTGTGTAACAAACAAAATATTCTCAACTCTCAAGTGCCTATTCCAGGGTACACGTGACATGCCTCAGAAGATGATTAGTGCATAGATCTCAAGGAAACTTTGAAGCCTGAACATTGTCTGAACTCTAATAGTGTCAGCACCATAGAGGTAATTACCAACAATCAAACACTAAGGAGCAGACCGTCAGCACTTGGGATCCTCTTGCGGTCAAAGTGCAAGTGTGTGGATCAGGGGAGGGCACCGGAGCATGATCTCCCTAATGTTCCCAGCAGATGTCTGGGGTCCCAGGGCTCCTGATGTGGCCGGCGTGAGTGTGCAGAGCAAGGTTTGCCAGCACAACTGGCTCGCTGAATGGCACTCTGAGAGAAGGCAGGACAGTCATGGTGGGTGTGGGGCACTTGTGCGATTTGAGGGTCCCGGGATGGAAGGCCTAACCGATTGTTGGTCTCTCACCTTGTCCACTTCCTGACAGATATCAAAATGGATGATAGTGTTGGTCTCGCAGTGCCTGTCCTCGCAATGCTGATGGAAGCCCAGGCGTACAGGCGCCTGAGAAGGTGGCAGCAGCGATGACGCAGGTTGGAGGCAAAACCCCATGTGCAGGGAGTCGCCATGCACCCTGAAGACCCAGCCGCTCATCAGGCCGAGGAGGAACCCAGAGAAGGAGGCCAGCTACAGCACAAGATGTACAGGCATCATTGGTCTTTCGATGAGATTACGGACAGCATGTGCCGCAGGAGGCATCCATCTCAACAAAGAGACATTGCGGCACCTGTGACGCACCCTTGCAGACTTGGCACCCCATGGAGGAGGGGGACACCTGTTCCCAGTGGCCATGAAGTCACCACAGCCCGAACCTATGTGCTACCATCTCATTCCAGGGTTTGAGCGGGAACCTCTGTGGCATTTCTCAAACTGCAGCCCCCAGGAGGTCATGGATGCCCTGTATTCTTGGGCATCCAACCACACCACCTTTGAGCTGGACCAGGCCCACCAAGATGCCCGGGCTGCAGGATTCTCCAACATTGCCTGGATGTCCCAGGACAAGGAGGCAATAGATGGCACGCATGTCACCTTGCGCACGCTGGGGCATCATGGACCCCCCTTTATTAGCAGGAAAGGGTTCCACTCCTTGAATGTTGAGATTCTGTGCAACCACCACCTCCGTATCATGCACGTATGTTGCCGCTACCCAGGGAGCATGCAGGACAGCTACCTACTGGGGAACTAGGAGACTCCAGCATTTGTGCGGACCATCCCAGATGATGGGTTGGCTCTTGGGGGACAAGGGGTACCCACTGAGGTCCTGGCTGTTGATGCTGGTGTGGAGGCCTGAGACCGAGGCGGACACCCAATATAATGAAGCCCATACTGCCACCCGTGCTGTCATTGAGCGGTGCATCGGACTGCTCAAAATGCATTTCCGATGCCTCGACTGCTCTGGTGGTGCATGCAGTACACCCCCCGAGGGTGTCCCACTTTGAGGTAGTCTTCAGTGCCCTCCATAACCTGACACGGCAGCGAGCCAAATGTTGGAGGACGAACATGCGACTTCGTCTGAGGAGGAGGAAGAGGCGGACCAGGAGGGGTCGGAGGACAAGTCCAGGGAAGACTCCGTGGAGGGCCTGGAGAATGGAGGACAGGTGGTGGCAAGGGTCCGGAGGCAAAATATAAGGCAGGAGAGTGATGATAACTCGCTGTGAGGAAAGTTCTGGTGCTTCTGACTTTCTGCAAAAGTCTGACTCCTGTATTTCTGCTTACAGCGCGCTCACCCATCCTGTGAACGGGGTCTGGATGGGGGGCGTTTGATCTTGGACCACTGTTTTGGGGCACAGGAGGCGGGGGAGCAGAGGGCAACAGGAATGGGGTACAGGCAGGCCCGTTGTGAAGATTAATATGACAGAGGCTACACATGTATCATGTGTAACATGTTTTAACAGTAAACATTTGACAATTCCATTCACCCTAGCTGCAGATAGTGACCTCCTCCCGTCAGTGTCCAATCAGTGCCCCTTAATCTTCTTTTTCTTTCGTGATATACTGCTACATCTAGGTGTGTCCCCAGGATGCATGTCAGAGATGGAGGCAGCCTGCTGCTTACCGTGGCCTGTGGCTTTTGATGCACTTGGCAGACGTTCTCTGGATGGCCTGGAGCCGGAGGGCCGCAGCTGACTTACCAGTGCACTGGCATCGTTGAGTCACCCCGTTCTGCCCGCTAGCCTTGAGGTGAGCTAGTGTCAGGAGGGGGGGATTTGCAAGAACTGGAGTCTGCCGCCTCTCCTTGTGGCAGGCCCAAGGTTGACCTCCAATACTTCCTCCTTCCTGGTGGTGCCCACAGGGCGCTGGGTCTCCATGGGACGGAAGGGGCAGCTGCAGTGAGGTACAGAGGCCTCTGCGTCTTCTGGCTCTGCCAGTCCTGATGGTTCCCCATTATCTGCACCACGGTGTTGACGCCCTCAGCGACACTCCTCAGTGACTGGGCTACGCTCTGCAGTGCCCACCTGCATCTGGGACATGTTCTGCAGTGCCTTGGGAATGTCCATCTGCATCTGGGACATGTCCCTCAGTGACTAGGACATGATGTCAAGGCCCTCAACCATGGTTGTCGCAGACTGGGCCATGTCTTGGACACCACGATTCAAGATGCGAATGTCGTGCTTCAGATTTTCCGCCATGATTGCCATCCGAGCAGTGTTGGCCTCAGTGCCACACATGGTCGGCAACATCTCCTACAACCAAAGCCTTTGGGACTCCTCCAATCGACTATGCAGACACTAGAATGTACCTGACATCCTCTGCTGAATGTCACAGCTCTGGCCTATCAACTGCATCAGCTCTGGGAGAACCTTGTCCAGAGGCTCGGTATCTGATTGGGACCCAGCTGAGCAAACCTCTGACAGCTGTCCCCCTTGGATGATCCTTCCTCCATCTCAGGTGTAACTGTATCGTGCTGAACAGATTGTGCCCCAGAAGCCTGTCCATTAACATTGCGCACCCAGGTGTGTGTCTCTCTGCTGGTAGAAGTTGGGGGTGATAACTGTGATGCATCAATGGCATTCCCGTCGGAGCTCTCCTCCGAGTTGGTTTCTTGGGTGGCAGTGGGGTAAATTACTCCAGATGGCCCAGCATCATCAGATGGAGATCCTGCGAGACAATGGACATGTGGTCAGTGAGAGGGACGGATCATTTTTGCCTGACATGAACTCCTCACTTGAGAAAGAGTAAAGGGGCAGTGGTTCCTCACCTCTGTTGGTCTGCAGGCCAACCTCGCTGTGGTGATGCTCTCTCCTTGGTCAACTCCGTGATCTCCAAGGCCTGTTCCTCATAGTGGGTAAGGACTCAGATCTCTGGGACTCTGCGGCTCCCAGGCTTGGCCCTTTCCCTGGGCATCTTCCCCTGTGGGGACAAAAGAGGGCATTGTGAGCCACATGCTTAATGGGCAAGGGGGTGTCTACAGGAAGTGGCATGTATGGACACTGCACCTGGACATGAGGGGGTCGTGCTGGTGGGTGCCAGTGGGTTCTGAGGCACAAGCATGAAGATCGGATGTGGGGAGGGTGCGAGATGTCAGCCAGTGATCACTGCGGGAGGGCGGTAGGGGGGGCACTTTGGGAGTTTGAGGGGTGGGAGGTGGAACTGATGCCAGGAGGAAGGTGATAACTTACCCTTGTAGTTCGGTGGAGTTCATTGGTCTTCTTCCCACAGTGGACAGCGGTATTCCAGGTCCTGCTAACCGAACTGACAGCCGCTGCCACTGCCTCCCAGGAGGCATTGTTGACGCTGCTGCTGGTCCTTCGGGGAAACAGGATATCCTGCCTCTCATCTGCAGCATCGAGAAGTCTGACCAGGTCGGCATCCCCAAAGCAAGGAGCGGATCCGCGCGCTGTCATGCTTGTGTGTTGAGTGGGAGTGAGTGGTGAGGGACTGTTCAAAAGCAGCTCCCCCTTGTTAGCGGCGAGATGCTGAGGCTCAAGTCAGTCAAATTAGACGGGGTGACAGCCAGTAATGGCGAGACGCATGTCGGGGCTCAATTTCGGCCCTAAGTGCCGTTGAGAACAGGCCACGATCTCGCCAATGGGGCCATTGAGAAACATCCTGCCAAACGCGCCCAAAATGACACTTAGAAATTTTACTGTTGAATCATGCCCAATACCTTTTGTAATAAATCATCATAATGTCCTATTTCATTCCACTTGGTTGAGTTTATGTGGAAATTATACTTATGTCCCACTGGCATTACTTAGTCAGATCAAAAGCATCAAGCACATTGGGATATTTTTCAAAATAATCCATGGAATTATATGTGCCATTCTGTCACTGGCCATGCTTTATGGGTGCGATTCTCCGCTGTCCTCGACGGGTCGGAGAATAGTGGGAGAGCCTTCCCGACATTTTTACCGACCTTCCGCTATCCCCCCCCCCACGACACGAATCACTGCTCGCCGTTTTTTTTACGGCGAACAGCGATTCTCCCCTAGCCGATGGGCCGAGTTCCCAGGCCTTTAAGGCCTGCTCTCACCGTTCGTGAAAACGGCTGCAAAGTGCCGTTCCCGACAACCATGGCACCGATTGGCACGGCCGCACCACGGCCGTGCCAAGGGTGGCATGGGCCTGTGATTGGTGGGCACCAATCGCGGTCAGCGGGTCCGAAACCCGCGCACTCTTTGTTCCTCCGCCGCCCGCAGGATCAGTCCACGGGGCAGCAGAGGGGCATGACGGCCCGCGCATGCGCGGGTTTGACGCATATGCGTGATGATGTCATCTGCGCATGCGCGGGTTGGAGCCGTCCAATCCATGCATGCGCGGCTAACGTCATCGTGCGCGTCAGCCGCCGTGACCCTTGGCGCGCGGGCTTAGCGACGGTCGCTAAGCCTGCGATGCCGTGCTTCGCGGGGCCGCGCTGCTAGCCCTGACCGGGGGGGAGAATCGGGTCCCGGGAGGGGGAGCGGAGGCTGCCGTGAAACACGGCCAGTTTCACGGCATCCTTTACGACTCTCCGCATTTGCGGAGAATCGCGCCCTAAGTGTTTTGGTTTCCAGATTCTCTGGGCGGAATTCTCCAGCCGTTCACAGCAGTGGGATTCTCCAGTGTCGCTGCAGTGAATTGGAGATTTGGCTGAGTTCCAAATTCTCCATGCTCGCTAGCAGCGGTGGCCGGCGGACTCAGCGGAGAATATATATTCAGAATTCCACAGACCTCTACTGCCTTTTTCCTGCTCAATGTTCCAATTCATCAACTACCCACTTCCAACTGGGTCTCTCCCTGTTAGATTTAGTCTAGATTCTCCCATTTTGAGGCTATGTCCGGAGCATGTGTCTAGTATTACGACCAACAAGTCAGCGGCACCGATGCTCCGCCCAGTGGGGGGCTAGCAGCCGGGCCATGTAAAACCCCAGGTTTTCCTTGCAGATACGGATGGAGAATTGCTGGGTCCGTGGCCACGCGTGCACACGGCAGCGACCTGCAGCGGTTGCGCCATACAACATGGTGCCGGCCGCGCGCAAACCTGGCCTGCCAAATATTGCCCTAGGTAACCCCCCTTGCCACCCACCAAACCACCCTCCACCAGTCCCCCCCAGCCCCCGCCGAAGCCCCCCTGGCTAGCGGAGTGACTCTTCCCCCCCTTCCCCCCCGACTGTGGAGGCACTGGACACAGTCCACAGCGAGGTTGACAAAACTTCAGTCCACAAGTGATCCAAGCCGTCGGCCCATCAGCGACATGGCCTTCAGGCGACGTCCTGGGGCCATCCCAACGTCGTGTGGCTTACTTACCATGACACCGTTTTGGAGGGGGTGGAGCATCCGAAAACAGGCACCGCCCCCAATTTTGGCATGAAAAGGGATTCTCCGGCGAATCGCCGAATGTCATTTTGGCGTCGGCAATCGGAGAATCCCGCCCTATATTTTTGTACCCCTCTACCTCAGTCATGCTCTAACTCACCATCTGATTCAATTCCATTGTTTTTTTTTATTTTATTTATAAATTTAGAGTGCCCAGTTCGTTTTTCCCAATTAAGGGGCAATTTAGTGTGGCCAATCCACCTAGCCTGCACATCTTTTGGGTTGTGGGGGCGAAACCCACGCAAACACGGGGAGAATGGGCAAACTCCACACGAACAGTGACCCAGAGGCGGATTCGAACCTGGGACCTCGGCGCCGTGAGGCTGCAGTGCTACCCACTGCGCCACCGTGCTGCCCTCAATTCCATTGTTTACATCAATTTAAACTTTTCTCCTATGGTTGTTCATCTTGATATTAAAATATTCCTGGGATTAAAAATTGGCGCAAACGTGAATTAACAAGAAAAAACAACTAACCCGTAATACTTGAACCGTTTTACTCACAAATGTATTCCTAGGAGGAGAAAACGGAAGATGATGAGACGGATGAGAAAGAAGATCATAAAGCTGAATCAGAAAAAGCTGAGTGAGTGCTTTGATTAATCCGAATGCCCTCAGAGTGTTGATTTCTTTTGAGGAAGTGAGGACGAAATTTTCATCAACTGAAATTACACCCCGAAGGGACGTTGGGGTAAATTTTCATCGTCATTGCTTGGGCAGTAATCCGGAGAAAAGGTCTCCCATTATTGGAAACTGTCCAATTTTCATTCTGCACTGCCTTATTACTGCCCAGGTAGTGAGGGTGAAGACTTACCCCATTTTGTTTGAATGGTTGATGATGAACTGAAGAAACTGAAATGGGAGAACTTTGCTCTTTTATGTAGCAGTTAATGAATGTAACAATGGCTTAACTCCATTGCAGCAGAAAGAGAGAGAGAGAGAGGGTGCCGCAGTGCGCTGCCCGAGGTGCTGTCTTTCAGATGGGACGTTAAACTGAGGCCCCGTCAGGTGGATATAAACGATCCAAAGGCCCTATTTCCAAGAAGAGAAGGGTTATTTCTTCCTCTTGTCCTGGCCAATATTTCAATCAACATCACAAAATCAGATTAACTGGTCATTATCACATGCCCGATTGTGGGAGCTTGCTGTGTACGAATAGTCTGCCAGATTTGCTACATTACAACAGAGACTACACTTGAAAAAGTGTAAGTTAACTGGCTATTAAGTGCTTTTGGAGGTCCTGTGTCTGTGGAAGGCATTTCCTTTCTAGTCCAATGGTTTCCTTGTTATAATTGGCACACATGCAGTTGGCAAAATTTGACACTTTTTCCCGTCCTCGTTACAGTCTCGAATCAACAGAACATGGGGTAGCTCCAGAGGTGCTGGAGAGTTTGTGTTTGCATGTTTTCTTGATGTGAATGTCAATGGGCTGTTCATATGGATGGGGGAGTGGGGAGGTGCTCGGCATCACAACGGTGTTCATTCAACATGTACACATCCACACTTTCTGTTGGGCTGATTTTTTCTCCTCCCCCCCCACCCCCTGTCCATGGATAGTGAGATAAATTGTATTGCTGCCAGGTAAGGATAGAAGCTCCGTATAAATGAATGATTGAATCTAGATTTCTGTTGGCTTCATATTAATTCGTCTGTCTATGTTTCCAATGGACACTGCCAATGTTAACTTGCCAAATTGCAATTGCACCTGCATGCCCGTGGAAGAAGGTTAATATTGTAGTTTTTCCTCTCCTGCATTATCAGCCGGAATTCTCTGGTTGTCGGGATTCTATTTTCCCCCTTGGGCCTCACCATTTCCTGGTGGCATGGGGTAGCTTCAGTGGGAAATCCTATTGGCAAGCGGCGAAAAGAGAGAATCCTTTCTCTCAGCACGCCGTTGAGAATCACGCGGCCAGGGCACCTGAGAATCCAGCCTGATATCAACTTGCAGTGCAAATAAACACCTTTGATCCACCTACCTCTGCCTCTCTCTACTTCCCAAACTGCTCTGGGTTTTACTATATGATATTACGTTAAAAGTATGATGTAAAATAGAATATTCAACCCAGTGACTAAATTATATGTTCACCCACGGGGTCCAAGTATCCCTAGTTTCTAATCTTCCTTCACTTGAAGACAACTCATGGGGTGGAATTCTCCCATGACCCCACCAGGGTTAGGATAGGCCTGTACAGGTGGTTCTTCCAGATTCACTGTCATAGATGATGTCCATCTTCTGGCCTCAGAGGATTCCCAGAAATCCATCTTTTTCAGGAGGTCCTTATTCAAAAGTGGGTCCAGTAAGAAGTCTTACACAACACCAGGTCCAATAGGTTTGTTTCGAATCACTAGCTATCGGAGCACTGCTCCTTCCTCAGGTGAATGAAGAGGTGAATTCCAGAAACATCTATATAGACAGAGTCCAAACGTGGGTCAGCAATATTTGCTGCCTTTCTAATATGGCGCCCGGATAGGACGGCAGACTATGCGCCATCGGACCTGTCCCACCACGGAATATGGCACAAAACCCCCGGTTGCATAATTAATAATAATAATAATCGCTTATTGTCACAAGTAGGCTTCAATGAAGTTACTGTGAAAAGCCCCTAGTCGCTACATTCCGGCGCCTGTTCGGGGAGGCCGGTACGGGAATTGAATCCGCGCTGCTGGCAATGTTCTGCATTACAAGCCAGCTGTTTAGCCCACTGTACTAAACCAGCCCAGTCAGGGCTGGAAGATATGAGGTCAGGGCTGGAAGATATGGCATATCTGCAGCGTCTCTATCACCGGAATGGGAGTCAATCCTCAGAAAGGAGCAGTTTGCCCTTGGTCTTTGCTCCCCCCTGTATAAAGTCACAGGAAAATCGGCCAGTGAGCAATTCGAAACAATTTGCATCCCACATGTAACACTGGAAAGTTTTTATTTTGGCTCATTGAATCTTGTGACTTCACCTGTTCAGTAACAATTTCCCTACTGGATTACAGCGGAGAAGATGGAGAAAAAGAGGAAAAAAATACAGAAAAGAAGTCTCGACGAAGAAGGAGACAGCGACATACACAGAAAGCTGAAGAACCGGAAATCCAGGAATCTGCCTTCTGGAAGAAAATCACAGCATATCACCAAAAGCTACTTGTGAGTGCAGTATGTCAGTGTAGATCATTGCATTCCTCCACCAGTTCAATATCTGAATTTAATCATTTCAAAATCATTTTCTACCTGTATATTTTATACACTGCCCACACTTCAAATTTCACACTGTAGATATGGAATGCAACATGAATTCTGCTATTTCAACGATCTGACAATTTCCGTCAAAGTAATAGAAAGGACAGAAATGAATCTTCAATGCTGATGGAAATCCAGAAATTCTCTGCACACCTGAAAAGTGTTTATATTATTTCACTGTGTGCTTGAAACCAGTGAATGAAATGTTTTGCAAAGCATGGTTACTCACATGAGGGGGTATTGCTTTCTACTCTTTTTAAAAAGGGTCAAACGTGTCATTTTGGTAAGAAAATAACTATGAATGTCCATTTGTTTCCGAGTTTCTGAAAGAAAGGCCGGGGACAGATTTTCCTCAAAATCGGCAAAGGCCGATAGCAGGTGGGAAAAGCGGCATTGAAGCCATTGACAGCAACAACAGCTTTCTATGCTGTATAGTTCGGCACATAGGAAAAAATATCAAGGGGTGGGGCGCATGATGCATCACTGGCGGACGGCCTCTGATTCATCCAGCCCGTGAGAAACTTAGGGGGCAATTCTCCGATATGGAGCCCAAGTGTTTGCGCCGTCCTGAACGCCGTTGCGTTTCACGATGGCGCGAACCGGGCCCTGGTACAACCGATTCTGGCCCCCACAGGCCCTGGTACAGCCCGCGCATGCGCAGTTGGGCCGCGCCCATCTCAGCATGGAGTCGGTGTTCAGGGGCCGGCGCGCCGATTGGGGGGGAGAGGCCGGCCAGCCGATTGGTGGGCCCCGATTGGAGCCAGACCCCATCGGAGGACCCCCCCCTGTGAAGGAGCCCCCCTGTCCCCCCCCCCCCCCCACAGGCCATCCCCCAACCGTTCCCGCAGAGTTCCCGCCGGCAGTGACCAGGGGTGAAGGGCGCCGGCGGGACTGACGTATTGGCACGGCCGCTCAGCCCATCGGGGCCGGAGAATCAGCGGCTCCGTCGATTCCAGCGGCCAGCGCTGCACCACACATGCCGGCACAAATGGCGCCAATTCTCCGCACCTCGGGGAATCGTGCGCCTGCGTTGGGTTGTCGTGGCGCGGTTGCAGCAATTCACCGGATTCACTGTACCAGTCCGGCGCGAGGCTCGGAGAGTTGCCCCCTTAGTCTCTTGAGGATCGGGCCACTATTTTAAAGGCCGCCCCCAGCGCAAAGGAGTTCACCCTGGGATGTCCCCCTGCATTCCCCACCTCGGCACTGACCCTGGTATTGTCGTGCCAGGGTCATGCTAGGCCGTGCCCGGGCATGACTCTCTACCCTCTGTAGATGCACTCTCCTGAGCTCCACTGGGAGCTCTGCTCACCAGGTTCACCCTTTGTGAGACCAATCAGCTTTCACACCATTTTGCTGTCACGCAGAATGGATCTCCTGACAGGGGCGGTGGGGAGGGGGGAAGGGGATTATTCAGGAGTAGGAGCATGATAATGATATGTTAATGATTGTAAACGATGTTTCCGACGTTCAACGTAACTGACGGGGGAGTGGGGGGTGACAATCACGTTACGGGTTTACGCCGACGTAAGACGTGAGTCACCCCCCCACCGGTTGGTAAGTCGAGGGCAACCCCATGTCGGCCGGTAATGGGCGTCCCAACATAATTTTTCAAGCCGCAGGTCATTTCCATTCAGGAACAATGTCTTGTCCTTCAAGAGCCAATCAGAGAGCTGACAGTTCTTCAGCCCCATCAGCACCTCTGGGAACAGTGATGACTCTTTGGACTGCAATAAGGCAGGAACATCAATGATGGAGGAGGTCCCAAAACTTGGGCAAGTGGGGTCGGACACACCAGGCTTTGTCTGGCAGGTGAGGAGGGATTGTTTGGCGAAGGCTTTCCAACTGGGGACAGTCCTTGCCCACCCAGCACTGATAAAATGCCATTGGCAGCAGAACGAGGCCCTCAAGCGGCCCTTAGTAGACCACTTAAGGGCCTGATTGGCTTCAGGGCATAGTGACCTTCCACCACCTACCTTGCTGCTGGTAAAATACCAGCAACAGTGGAAAGGTGATGGCAAATTACCCAATCATCCTACCACCTGTTTTCCCATCCCTGATACCACCCAGCGTGCTCCCAGAGGCTCCATAGAATTCTGGCTATTGTATGAGGTTGGGCAATGAGAAGTGGGCAGCAATTTTTAGTTTGAGAGAAAGGGAAAATCCTCATAGTTATATATGCTTGCTACCCTCCAGCCATTTTCTTTTTCCAATGAAGCCAATAGAAAATGAAATCGGGCAGAATGTATAAGGAGCTGGAACTATCAGCCCATCCTGTGCCTGAACTGAATATCATCAATATAATGAATGTTATCACCCTGCCTTTCCATTTTTATTCCGAGAACCTCTCTATTAGCCATCTTCAACTTGAGGCTTTTGTGCCTTTTCTTGAACATGTCAATGTCCTTTGGAGTACAGCGGGGTTGTTCCAAGGTCAATTGAAACTTTCAATAACATTGAGATTGATAGGCCATTGTTAAGTGAAGGGATATCAAGGAAAATCGAGCAAAGGCAGGTAAATCTTATTGGGGTACAGATCAGTCATCATGTCTAATTGAATAACAACAGGTTTGAGGGACTGAATGGCTATTGCCATTCCTCTTTGCAGGGAACATGACAGTCTGATTCAGCCCTTGCACAACATTCAAAGGAGATGTCCAAATCTAGCCAGGGTTGCTGGGCCCTGATTACAAGTCCTGCTGAGATCACAGATTCAAGTACAGACCATGGACTAAATGTTGGACTTTCTCACTGGATTGTTGGGCAGCCAACCATCTTTCGTCTTTCTTTAAGCTTTTCTTTAAGATTCAACTTAATTCAGAACATTTGAAGGCGTACATTGGTTACATCAAGTTTTAAGGTACATTCACTGTCTTTAGAAATTTATTGATTAGAATTTTGTTTGTATTAAAATATTCCACAACACATTTGTTCTTGTCTTTCCAGAATTACTTTGCACGCAACTTCTACAACATGAGGATGCTGGCACTGTTTGTAGCCTTTGCAATTAACTTCATTCTCCTCTTCTATAAGGTAAGAGGTTTGTATTCTTGCATAATTCTTTCAGGGATGTGCGGGTGATGAAATCCAGCCATAAGCACTGCGCCGGACAGCAGAATAGTCACCTTGACTATTTTTCTTACTATGAAGCATTTTTTTCACTGACATAAATGATGCAACGGCACAGATGGTTCATCCTCCATTCTTATCAGAGTCAAACAGACCGTTGATATTTGTCAGCAATGAAACGGGTCAATTTCCAATTCCCCCTTCCAGCAGAACCGTGTGAGAGCCCCAGCGGACCTGCCTTAAGTAGGCAAATTGGGCTCCGATCATTAAGGCCCACCTGCAATTTGGGTTTCCGAACTGGATCCCCTGCCAGACCAACCTGGTGACAAGGGTCTGGGTCCGGAATAGGACCTGAAAGTTAAATGTTTTTTTTCTCCCATTATGGGCCAGGAGGAGCGGGAGAGCTCCTCAGGATATCACAACAATGTTTTGGGCCGCTTCAAGTCAGGACTTCCCTCCCCCTCTCCTGACCATGATGCCTTTCCAACATTCTTTCCAACAACTTCCTCCTGTTCCAGTGGCAGCCTCCTGTTGCTCAAAAGCTCACTCCCACCTGTGTGCCAGCTACGATTGCTGAATTTGGTGTAAACCTGGTGGGGCCTATGTGGATGAGATCTGGGAGTTTAAAATCTTCAGCCTTTCGTGCAGTGGGGATCCAGACAATTCACTGCTCTCTTGGACCAGTGGCCGCATGACTTCAAGTGCTAAAATCCTGCTATATTATCATATTAACAGAGTTACTTGGGACTTTAGTGCATAATCAAGAATGGAATATCAGAGCCTATGGTGTACCATACTATCAGATGGATGAAATGTTCAACAAAAGGCTGTTCCACCTCTCAGTTGGTTTTAAAAATCTCCAGGTACAATTCAAAGAAAACCAGAGGAATTCCTTCAGTTCCCGGCCAACATATATACCTCAAGCAACACAGCCAAAATTTTTGAGGGGGCTATTTATCTCTATGTTGTTGATGGGACCTTGCTGTTTGTGCATTAACTTCTATGTTTACTTACATTACACCATTGCCTCATTGACTGGAACATGCTTTGGGAAATCCTGAGGATGAGAAAGACACTATGTAAATGCAGATTCTTTCTTTAGTAATCACTGAACTGGTCGGATACCTTTTTAACATTATTAACAAATTCAAACAAGTCAATAGAGAAGTCAATGAAGCTATCAAATTCATGCAGTTATATGTCTCGAGTATTGTTTGCAGCTGTGATATGGGATTAGGTAGGATTTGGACTACCCGGTCAATCACTGTTGGCTGAGCCAAGAGACAAACTTCAAACCACCAAATGAAATGCCTCATCGAGTATCAGTGCTTAGAAATTACATCAGTGATCCCCAGTGTTCGAGCTGACATTTCTCAAGCCTGTTCATTTGCTAAAGTGTAAAATTGCTTGCAGTTTGAAGGCAGAGTTTTTCTTTTGATCATTGTTATACTAATGCAACATGTTTAGCAGGCATATAATTAATTCATAGAAACTCACTAATGTTATCTATTGGTCTGACGCAAGATGACAGGCGCTGGCATTAGTTGCCTACTCAACTATGAGAGTGATGGCAAATCAGTGTAGTAAGAGACATCACCCAGCACAGGCGAAAGGGAAATTGTGTATAGACAGTGGCCACCCCGACATCCACGCCTAAATCAAATAAGGGTGCGCATGATAGCATTCACTTTTTAGGATTCCATATAAAACGTTTTGAGCATCAATATAGAAAATGATTGTAACTCTTTGTCCCAGGTGGTTGAAATTGGCTCAAGATACTATTCATGAAAAAACTGTTTGGAAATATCTCCTCTGCATATTGGTAAACACACATAGTGAGGAAAGTAAAATTTATAAAGCATTACACCATTTATGAATCATAACATCAGTAAAATGAAGCTTGCTTTTTCATGCCCATCCAAAAAAATAAACTGTGAGGTGAGCACATATTTATAAAGACAATGGCTGGGATTTTCCAGCCCTCTCGTGGCAGGTTTTCCAGCGGCAGAGGCAGCTCGCCATTGGCCGGCAGTGAGATCTTCTGGTCCCACCGAAGTCAATGGCCATTTGCATTGCTTGCTGCTCACGCCGTGGGGGACGGACCCCAAGTCTGTAAGTCATGTGGGACATTTTGATTCTCAGTGGCAAGCTGCTATTACGAATGCGTGATGTTCCAACAGGTATCAACAGCTCCGTCCATAGAAGAGAAAGAGAGTAGCCTTGGTGTTTACAATAAAGAAGGTGGAGCCTCTCGATGGAGCGCTATGGGAAGTAGGCACAGGGTCACAGTGCATTATGTTCTACAAGAAAGCAGTGGCTATATGGAGCCCACACTGAGAATTCTGGCCATCCTGCACACTGTCATCTCATTTTTCTGCATCATTGGTTACTACTGTTTAAAGGTAAGGCAGAAGGAAGGTTTGGTCTTTGAAAATGCTTCACAGAAAAATCTGTTGCTTTGTTCTGCAGACTATGCACACTACTTTTCAAAGTTGCACATTGTGTCCTAAGAATCAAACTGAAATCATAATTCAAGATTTGGAAGATAATTTTATCTGAATCTATTGTATATGATAAACATTAACTGTAAAATTTTATTGCATTCGTTGTTCGGTGATTTATTTTGCTTAAATTACAGAATGTACCAGTTTTGCAGCCCAGGTTATGCAGTGGTCACCTGAGTTTTCATGAGAATCAGTCTCATGGCTTTTGTAGCTAGCAGCAGTTTACGGGATATTACCGAGGAATTATTATAGAAGAGTATTTTTTTTAACTTATTACTTCATAGACTGTAGGTTGTGTTGGCTAGGCCAGCATTTATTGCCCACCCCTAATTGCCCTTGAGAAGGTGGTGGTGAGCAGCCTTCTTGATAGCTGCAGTCTATGGGGTGTAGGTACATCCACAGTGCTGTTCGGGAGGGAGTTCCAGGATTTTGGCCCAGCGACAGTGAAGGAATGGAGATATATTTCCAAGCCAGGAGGGGAATTTGCAGGTGGTGGTGTTCCCATGCATCCGCTGTCCTTGTCCTTGGGGGAGATAGAGGTTCCGGGCTTGGAAGGTGCTGTCGAATGTACAATCTAGTCAATCAGCCAACATCAGCAAAGTGTTATGAAGCGATGATCAGTTTGAAACTCGTCATCTGAAACCCAGTATGAGATTACAGGCTTGAGATCACATTTATCTGTTTATGCAATGAACCATCAAGATGATTTCATTCCATTGCAGGCATTTCTTTGTGCCATTGGCAGGTCTCGATGCTCGCATGCGATTGATAAGAGAAGATGTTGACTCTGCAGAATTAACCAGATTCACTGTACATTTCATTTTCAATGTTCGTGGATGTGGGCATCGCTAGCAAGACCGGCATTTGCTGTCCATCTCTCGAATCCTAATTGCCTTTGAACTGAGTGGCATGCTAGTTCATTTAATAGTCAACCATATGGCTGGGGGTCTGGAGTCACACGTACGCCAGACCAGAGAAGGATTGCAGCTTTCTCCACTTGATGGGTATTAGTGAGCCAGGTGTTTTTATTTTAACAATAATTTTAACAATAATCGAAAATAATTGTCACAGTCATCACCAGCTTAATATTCCAAATTTATGAATTGAATTAAATCCATGTCCCAGAGCATCAACCTGGGCCTTTGGATTACTAGACCAGTGACATTCCTACCTTGCCACCACCTCCCCTAACAAGATACGGTTTGTTTGGTCGTTTCCAAGAAGTTGTTATGGTCGGTATATATGACACATTTCAGAAAATCTTCAACTATAATGAAGAGTACACAAATTCTCTGCATGAGGCCCATTCCTAGTAATTATTTTCAGGTTGGTATTATCATTTTATGCTGTGGGGGTTGATTAGCTCAGTTGGTTGGATGGCTGGTTAATGATACGGAGCGACGCCAACAGCATGTATTCAATTCCCGCAGTGGCTGAGGTTATCCATAAAGGCCCCGCATTCTCAACCTTGTCCCTTGCCTGCAGTGGCTGCTGACCCTCGGGTTAAATCACCAGCAGCCAGCTCTCTCTCAAAGGGGAGAGCAGCCTGTGGCGACATTTCATTTTCATTTCATACCGTGCAATTGGGTTATATACGGTCAGCTTCCATGCTAACTATCCCATTGTATTTTTAATTATTATTGCTTTATTATTTGAAGTTTGCAGCAGTGGCTGGGTAACTGGTCACCCTATTAATTTGTGCAAATCTCTATCATCTTCGAAATGAACTATCAAACATTTAGGGAGCTGGCAATGGGCAGGATTCTCCAGTCCCACAGCCCCGTGTTTCTCGGTGACGTGCGGTTAGCACTGTTGCTTCACAGTGCCAGGGACTCGGGTTCGATTCCCGGCTTGGGTCACTGTCTGTGCGGAGACTGCACGCTGTCCCCGTGTCTGTGTGGGTTTCCTCCAGGTACGCCGGTTTCCTCCCACAAGTCCTGAAAGATGTGCTAGTTAGGTGATTTGGACATTCTGAATTCTCCCTCCGTGTACGCGAATGGGCATCGGACTGTGGCGACTGTGGGATTTTCACAGTAACTTCACTGCAGTGGTAATGTAAGCCTACTTGTGAAATTAATAAAGAATATTATTATTATTCTCTGGCAGCGGGATTCTCTACTTCCACCGCTTGTCAATGGGAGTTCCCATTGAAGCCACCCCATGTTGTCGGGAAACCCATGGCTGGGGATGCGCTGCCGGCTGGAACAGAGAATCCTAACAGCCAGAGAATTCTGGCCAATCTCTTGTGTCTCATTAGTGAACAGCTATGATCTTCTTACATAAGGGCATAAACCAGGCTATAGTTAAGTTATTACAATATAATCTACAAAATGGGAGGTTGATGATCATTCAATTTCAGCGGTGGTGTCATTCTGCCAAGCTTATCTACTTATTTTATTTGTAGGTCCCGCTGGTTATTTTCAAGCGAGAGAAAGAGGTTGCGAGGAAGTTGGAGTTTGATGGGTTATACATCACAGAGCAACCTTCAGAGGATGACATCAAAGGACAATGGGATAGGCTAGTTATAAACACACAGTGAGTAGCATTAAACATTGCATTTTCTATTGCATTGTCATTTTATTGATGGATATATGGTTGAAGGAGAGAGGCTAAAGAAATATGAGGTTCGTGTGGAGTACCAATGCCAATAACGGAGGATTATCATTAATGTTGGATTGGTTGGACTGAATGGTCTGTTTTGGTTTTGCCATTTCTTGTAAAAAAAAAATTTTTTAATAAATTTAGATTAGCCAATTATTTTTTTCCAATTAAGGGGCAATTTAGCGTGGCCAATCCACCTACTTTTTGCACACATTTTTGAGTTGTGGGGGTGAAACCCACGCAGACACGGGGAGAACATGCAAACTCCACACGGACAGTGACCCAGAGCCGGGATCGAACCTGGGACCTCAGCGCCGTGAGGCGGTTGTGCTAACCACTAGGCCACCGTGCTGCCCGGTTTTGCCATTTCTATGTAATTCTGTGTAACCCTGCTACATTGAGCTGACCTAACCATTGATTTTAAAAACCCTAATGTTAATGCTAGAGCTGAATCAACAATTCAACAGTTAATGGCAAAGGCCACCTGAATTGTGAAAGAACAGCAGTGCGGACTACTGACAATAAATATAGGAGGGCTTAAAGCTCCCTGTGCTGTTGGCTTTATTGTGAGACATATAAATGGTTGTTTCTGCGAATGTCGTCATTAAATATTTAATTTTAAGCAAGTTACAGAGAACACTAAAGGTGAGTCAATAAAGCCATTAGAAAACATCAAACAAAGCACCCTGGTTGACTGTTAGAGGGATTGAGAAGCCAAGAGGTAGTAGCAAACTTGTTTGGAAACTTGCTTAGAGCACACTTGGAGCACTGTGCACAGTTCTGGGTATAGCAGTACTGGAAAAGGTGCAAAAATAAAAAGCTTTACTCAGATGATACCAGAAGAGAGAGGTCATATCCTTCAGGGAAGAGCACATTGGCTGGGGCACTTGCCTCGAGTGCCCTGATAAATGTCTTGAAGATTATGAAAGGATTTGATGGATAGAAACAGAAAAGATCTTTCCACTTATGGGACAGACCAGAACTTGGAGCAATAAATATAAGATAGACATCAACACATTAAATAGAGAATTTAGCAGAAACCCCATTGCCTAGACAGTAGTTAGAAAGTCGAACTCACTACCTAAGGAGAAGTTGAGGTAAATAGCATAGGTGCATTTAAGGGGAAGCTGAATAACTATCTAAGGAAGAAAGCAATAGAAGAACAAGCTGATGGAGTTAAATTAAAAGGGGTAGATGAGGTTTGTGTGCGGGATTATCACCAGCATAGGTCTTTTGGGCTGAATGACCTGAATGTCACATCAAAGGTTAATGCAGAAAATAAAAGCTCATGGTGTAGGGAGTAACATATTAGTGTGGATAGAAGATGGGCTGACTGGCAGGAAACTGAGAGTATGCATAAATGGGTCTTTTTCTGATTGGAAGATTGTGATGAGTGGAGTCCCGCAGAGATCTGTGTTGGGACATCAACATTTTATAATTTATATCAATGAGCGAATAAGAGAGGTAGATATAGAACTCTGGGAGAGAGACTGTGAGGTTCTTGAGCAAATTGTCATGGGGAGTAACAAGATATTAGTGATGTTGGCAGGCTTAAAAGTGGACAGATCTCCAGGTCCAGATGAATTATGTCCCAGGATGCTGTGGGAAGCGAGGAGGAGATTGCATGGGCTCTGACATAAATTTTTAATTCCTCTCTGACCTCAGGAGAGGTGCCAGAAGACTGGAGAACAGCTAATGTGTTACCAATATTTAAGAAAGGTTGCAGAAATTAGTCAGGGAACTACAAACCAGTGAGTCTCATATTAGTATGGAAATTATTGGAGAAAATCCTGAAGGAGAGAATCTGTCTTTACTTGGGGAGGCGAAGTTTGATCAGCAATAGTCAGCATCGCTTTGTCAGAGGGAGGTCATAACTAATAAACATGTTGGAATTGTTTGAGTATGTGATCAGGTGTGTAGATGAGGGTAGTGCAGTTGATGTCGTTTACATGGATTTCAGCAAAGTCTTTGACAAGGTCCCACATGGGAGACAAAGAAGGCAAATGCACATGGGATACATGGGGCGGGATTCTCCCCTACCCGGCGGGGCGGGGGGTCCCGGCGT
Source organism: Scyliorhinus canicula (assembly GCF_902713615.1). Classification (NCBI taxonomy): domain Eukaryota; kingdom Metazoa; phylum Chordata; class Chondrichthyes; order Carcharhiniformes; family Scyliorhinidae; genus Scyliorhinus; species Scyliorhinus canicula. The sequence goes on along the minus strand of NC_052146.1, from coordinate 283,644,591 downwards.
AACGGAGTGGCGCCAACCACTCCGACGTCGGGCCTCCCCAAAGGTGCGGAATTCTCCGGGGCTAGGCCCGTGCCGGAGCAGTTGGCACCACACCGACTGGTGCCCAAACCGGCTCCAGCGGCCTTTGACGCCTGGCACTGGGGCTGGCCGTAAGGCCTTCGCCGGTTCATGCATGCGCCGGTGCGTCAGCTGCCACTGACGTCACCACCGGCGCATGCGCGCTGGGGGATTATCTTCCAACTCCACCATGGTGGAGGCCGTGGCGGCGGCGGAAGAAAACGAGTACCCCCACAGCACTGGCCCGCCCGCCGATCGATGGGCCCCGATCGCGGGCCTGGCCACCGTGGGGCACCCCCCGGGGTCCAATCGCCCCGCGCCCCCCACAGGACCCCGGGGGCCCGCTGCTACCAGAGGTGGTTCGAACCAGGTAGTTAACAGTGAGGTTTAATGTCTTGGGTTACAAGAAAATATAGACAGGACAGTCAAATGGGAAAAAAAGTGACAAATGGAATTTAACCCTGGAAAGTGTGAGGTGATACACTTTGGAAGGAGTAATTTGACAAGGAAATATTCAGTAAATGGCATGACACTGGGAAATTCCGAGGAACAAAGGAACCTTAGGGTGTTTGTCCATAGATCTCTGAAGGCAGGTTAATAGCGTGGTGAAAAATGGGACACTTGTCTTTATTAATCGAGGCATAGATTACAAAAGCAAGGAAGTCATGTTGGAGCTGTATGGAACTTGGGTGAGGCCACAGCTGGAGTACTGTGTGCAATTTTGGTCACCACATTATTGAAAGGATGTAATTGCACTGGAGGGGGTGCAGAAGCAATTCACCAGGCTGTTGTCTGGGATGGAACATTTAAGTTATGAAGAGAGGTTGGATAGGCTTGGGTTGTTTTCGCTGGAGCAGAGAAGATTGAGGGGTGACCTGATTGAGGTGTTCAATATTATGAGGGCCATGGACAGGGTGGATAGGGAGCAGCTGTTCCCCTTAGTTGAAGGGTCAGTTACGATACACAAGTTCAACATCAGGGGCAGGAGGGATTTGAGGAAAAATCTTCACCCAAAGGCTGTTGACGGTCTGGAATGCATTGCCTGGGAGGGTGGTAGAGGCCGGTTGCCTCACATTCTTTAAAAAATACCTGGATGAGCATTTGGCACATCATAACATTGAAGGCTATGGGCCAAGTGCTGGCAAATGGGATTAGGGAGACAGGTCAAATGTTTTTCATGCGTCGGTGCAGATTCGATGGGCCGAAGGGCCTCTTCTGTGCTGTAGTATTCTGTGATTTAGTGACGTAGATGAGGGGAATGACCTGGTAGCTAAGTTTGAAGATGACACAAAGATAAGTAGGAAAGTATGTTGTGAAGAGGACAGAAGGAGGTTGCAGACAGATATAGATAGGTTGCGTGAGTGGGCAAAAAATCTGGCAGATGGAGTATAAGGTGGGAAAATGTGAAGTTCACTTTGGCAGGAAGAATAAAAAAGCAGAGTGTTACTCTGAATGTAAAACAGCTGCAGAATTACACGGTGCGGAGGGATCTAGGACATTAACCTGGTGCTGTAAGACTTCCTACTGTCTTTATTTAAAGGAAAGGTGTAAATGTGTTGGAGGCAGTTTTTAGGAGATTTACTGCATTGATACCTGGAATGAGGAAAGGTTGGACAGACTGGGCTTGTTTCCACTGGATATTTAAAAAGTGAGGGGTGACTTGAATGAAATATATAAGATTCTGAATGGGTCTGACAAGGTGGACACTGAAAGTATGTTTCCTCTTGTGGATGAGTCCAGAACCAAATGACACTGTTTTAAAACTAGGGGCTTCCCTTTTTGGGACGGAGATGAGGAGAAATCTTTTCTCTCAGAGAGTTGTACAACTTGGAAACACTCTGCCTTAGAAGATGGCGGAGACGGGGTCTCTTGAGTAAACTTAATAGATCCTTGGTGAACAAGGGAGTCAAAGGTTATCGAGGTAGATGGAACTCAGCACAAACAGATCAGCCATGATATTATCAAATAATGCAGCAAGCTCAAGGGCCTGAGTGGCCTACTTCTGCTCCTATTTTGTAACTTTGTATTTGTGTTGTAAAGACTATGGGCCAAAGTTAATTTGGGCAACGGGAATCTTTCCTGCCATCTGGAGAGCTGGTGTGAGCCTTGTGCTGCCTCATTTCAGAAAGGCTTGTCATATGCATTCAGGGGCATAGGTGGTCAGTAGCGTTCCTTCTCTGGGACCAAGGACCCAGGCTGAATTAGCCGGCAGCTCCAAATTGCCATTAGTGCCACTGGGAGAAGAGTGGCAGCTGTTGCCAATGCACCTAGCAGAGGCCCAGAATCAGCAGAGATGAATGAGGGCGGGTTGGTGGAGGGAAGGGGCCGGTAGTAGTGGCGGAGTCAGAGGAAAGGGAAGGGGGCAGCTCACAGTGGGTCTAGCCGATGTCAGGTTCATCAATCAGACACTTGAGCATCTTTGAACGAGCCCCCCTCAAGTTTCGGGCTTATTGCATGGTGCCTGCCTCACCCCAGTGGTGGGTGACAGCAGAATGGGGGCCTGAAATGGGCACTAATTGTCAACTTCAGGGTCTCGATTGCGGTTGAGGATAGATGGTCGTTCACACAGGCCCTGGGCTTAATCAGGTTAGAGGTGGGAAGGCAGTCAGGTCTTCACCCAGCACCCACCCACCCACTCGATTAAATGCCCCTCCGTGTCCAAACTCACCTTGGTTGTGGGCATTAAATTCCGGCCCATGAGGCTATGTACTGTGTGATGATTCTGTTCCACTAACACAGACAGAAATTTAGCACAAACAGGAATTTAGCACAAACATATAGATTAATATTCTGATAACAACAACAACCTACATTTATAAAGTGACTTTAAAGTATGTCACAGGGGAGTAATCAAACAAAGTTTGATATCGAGCCACCTACCTAAGAAGATATTAGTGCAGATGAGCAAAAGCTTGTTCATAGAGGTAGGTTTTAAGGAGTGTCTTAAATGGAAGAATGAGAGTGAGATAGTTCAAGGGATTTTCCAGCCCAGCCTACCAGTGTGATCTGGTCCCACCAAAATCAACGGACATTTGGCTGGCTCACCACATCTGCCACAGTAGGACTGGAAGATCTTACCCTTCGGGAGGGAATTCCGGAGTTTAGAGGCAGATGAAGCCAATGGTGAAGCATTTGGGCGGGATTCTCCAAACCCCCGCTGGGTTGGAGAATCCCTGGGGGACGGCGCGAATCCCGCCCCGCCACTCCGAATGCCGTCTTCTCCGGTGCCGTTTTTGGGCGGGGGAGGGATTCACGCCACGCCGGTCGGGAGCTGTTGGCAGCGGCCCCCCCCCCCCCCCCCCCCCCGGCAACTCCTCGGGCCCCAATGGGCCGAGTGGCCGTCCGTTTTTGGCCAGTCCCGCTGGCGTGGGTTACGCATGCTCCCGCGGCGCGGGACCTGGCAGATAAGTCGGCTGGTGCGGTCCTCGGGCGGGGGGGGGGGGGGGGGGGGGGGGGGGGGGGGGTATCCGACACTGAGGGGGCCCCCACGGTGGCCTGGCCCGCGATTGCGGCCGACCAATCTGTGGTCGGGCCTGTGCTGTGGCGACACTCCGTCCTTCTGCGCCAGCCCCTGTAGGGCTCCACCATGGCTGGCGCGGAGAAGAGAACCCACCCCCCGTATGCGCCAAAATATGCCGGCGGCTCCGTGCATGCGCGAGATCGCGCCGGCCCTTTAGCGCAGTCCCTTCGGTGCCGGCTGGAGCGGTGCCAAGCCCTCCGCCGTCTACCTAGCCCCGGAAGTGTGAAGAATTCTGCACTTTCAGGGGCTGTTGAGTGGGTGCTGCCGGTTTTCATGCCGACGTGGGGAGTTAATCCCCGGAAATGAGAATTCCGGTCGTAAAATCGGGGATGATTGAGATCCCAGAATTAAGGGGGCGCAGATATCTCGGAGTGTTGTGGGACCGGAGGAGATTAGGGAGGAGCAAAGCCATGGAGTGAGGTTTGAAAATAAGGATGAGAATTTTTAAATCGATGCATTGCTGAAGCAATCAACAAAAGAGAGGTTGTGGGTGAATTGAATTTGGTTCTGGTTAGAACGTAGGCAGCAGAATTTTACAGAAGCACTGTATCCATAGAATCCCTAGATAGCAGAAAGAGGCTATTTGGCCCATCAAATCTGCACTGGCTATGCCAAGAGCACCCTACGTAGGCCCACACCCCCGCCCTAGCCCCATAACCCCACCTAACCTGCCCATCTTTAGATATTAAGGGACAATTTAGCTTGTCCAATTCTACTAATCTGCACATCTTTGGACTGTGGGAGGAAACTGGAGCACCCGAAGGAACCCATGCAGACACTGGGAGAACGTGCAAACTCCATACAGTCACCCAAGGCCAGAATTGAGTCTGGGTCCCTGTTGCTGTGAGACAGCAGTGCTAAACACTATGCCATTGTGCTGCCTCAAATGTTTGGACCAGAAAAGACTATTAAGACCAAATAAACCAATTTCATTTATAGCACTGCTAAAAGTATTACAAATCTGCATTGTTATAGTTTAGTTAACTTTATAGCTTAAGTATATAATGATTCCAGTAACAGCTCTGTCTTCACTCCCCCTCTAATCTGGAATGTGACATGAGGAAGGATAACAGGGTTGATGGGGAGAAAGAGTGACAGACTGAACTGAGGACCAAGAAGCCAATATAAACTAGGAAAGCTGTAAGGGGAGCAGATTTCTGCGTGAAAGGATTCATGGTTGGACAGGTTAGAGTACTCTTGTGAGTTCAGGTGATGGCCTGTTGAGTGGACAAGTGCCTAATGAAGTAAGTGGGCAATGCCCTAAGAGCAGGGCTTTCAGAGACAGTTCACCACAGGATGTTTCAACATGTGCTGCAGTGCCCATCTCCGTCAACAGCATGGTGCTGCCAGTGGGCATACCTTACCAGTATTCCAGTTCAGCTTCATTTAAAATTCTGAGGGGGTAACATGCCTCCTATTTGGTATTACCTGCAAATTCTGACCTCACTCCTTCTATGACCATATCTGAAATTATTGATATACGCAGTGGACACCACTGCCTCCAGAACTAAACCATTTGGAACACATCGACCCGTAGCCAACCACATCCCAGTTCTTTATATCCTCCTTCCTCACCAGCTCACAATCTAGTTTTTCATCCTCCCCCAATTCCATAACCATTGCTGTTTTTATTGATCTTTTATTGATGGTACCTTTCCTTTAATTCAAGTATTATTACCACAGGTTTATTTATTTCACATCAACTTCTACTGTGCCCATTTTACAAATGGAGTACAAAAGAAAATGCTGCACCAGAGTAAAATAATGTATTGGTAATTAGATGTGTGTATTTCCGTTAATAGGATTCAAAGCTTAACAATGGTTTGAATGTACTCATTGTGCGGCTATGAGATTTGGCGTTGGACTTCTCTTAAATCTTTGTTGTTGCACATCTTAATTCAGCGCACCATTATAATGACGGCACTTGCCCATGTACCATGTATCATTTCGGCAGCCACCTCAAAGAATCCCACATGGTTTGTCAAGCCGACAATCACTTTAATGGTGTTCCGTTTATCTGGATTTGTTCCCTGTTTTGTTCTTCATTAAGCACTCTAAAACGTTCCATTCCGCAGATGGTAAACTGTAATTAGCCAGATTAGCTCTGTCTCCCTTTTAAATAGTGGCTACTATACACTGGCCACTCTCCAGTGCTTTGGGATATTTCCACACCTCCAGCTGCTACTGAAGTTTTCCCTCTGAAATCCAAGTGAGCACGATTGCATTCTGTTTCACTCTCCCCCTAGCACTGCGCTCACCTGGGGCATCACCTGCCCAGCAAATCTGTATTTTAAAAAAACATTACTATGAATTATAGAATTTACAGTGCAGAAGAAGGCCATTCGGCCCATCGTGTCTGCACCGGCTTTTGGAAAGAGCACCCTACCGAAGCCCACACCTCCACCCTATCCTCATAACCCAGTAATCCCACCCAACACTAAGGTCAATTTTGGACACGAAGGGCAAATTTAACATGGCCAATCCACCTAACCCGCACATCTTTGGACTGTGGGAGGACCCGGAGGAAACCACGTACACACGGGGAGAACGTGCAGACTCCACATAGACAGTGACCCAAGCCGGGAATCAAACCTGGGACCTTGGAGCTGTGAAGCAATTGTGCTAACCACTATGCTACCGTGCTGCCCAAACATAGAACATACAATGCAGAAGGAGGCCATTCGGCCCATCGAGTCTGCACCGATCCACTTAAGCCCTCACTTCCACCCTATCCCCGTAACCCAATAACCACTCAAAACCTTTTTTGGGCACTAAGGGCATTTTTTCATGACCAATCCATCTAACCTGCACGCCTTTGGACTGTGGGAGGAACCCAGAGCACCCGGAGGAAACCCACGCACACACGGGGAGAACATGCAGAATCCGCACAGACCGTGACCCAGCAGGGAATCGAACCTGGGAACCTGGAGCTGTGAAGCCACAGTGCTAATCATTTGTGCTACCGTGCTACAGTTTGAGAGAGCCAGGAAATGTAATTGATAATAACTCTCTGCTCCTCTTACAGATCTTTCCCTTATAACTACTGGGACAAGTTTGTGAAGAGAAAGGTAAAGGGTATTTTCAAACTTATATTTTCTGTGATTTCTGGTCAGCTGGGCTGGGTTGTGAAGTGGCCTCCTGAGGGTTTAGTCTCATTTAATTTCACGGGGTGAGCTGTGACATGTTAAACAGGCTCACCGGTGCGACCCGCCAGGTCAGGACTGAAAATTGGGCCAGAAATGCTGTCAGCAGCGTAATTTCTGGAGGTGGTTCCTGGGGCAGAGAGCACAGATTGTTTCTGATCTTTGGAAACCCAGAGAATAGTTGCATCCTGTGGGGCCCTTCTTTTCCACTTCAATCAGTTTGCACGTAAAATGGCAATTGGAGCCCTGCTTACATAATTGGACCCAAATATTTCTGCTAAAAGTGGTTCATCTCCTGAATCAGGCAGGTGCCTTGGACACCTGGTAGTAGGGCCTTTTTAAAATGGAGTTGACGCAAATGGAATGTTTGGGCTGCTGACTCAACTATGAAGCTCTTTTCAATCCGTTAATGCCAAATGAAGACAAGTCAAAATATGATTTTTGTACAGTGGTTTAGTCATTGCTAATTTGAAATTGATGAGCATTCAACAAATCGGTTCATTAAAAGAACATTAATTTCAGTAAAACATATATTTCAACTTTGTAACTAGCCAGGTATTAGTTGTGGAAATCAAAAATAAGTTGAGCTGATGGTAAGTTTAAAGAAAAAATGACTGTTAGTGTTATTGTAGGATGGTTAATGAGCATTTATTTGTTTCTTTGCTGTGCTTCTTAACCAAGGTGTTAAACTGAATTATTTTAAACAAGTTAAGGATCTGCCAACATTCCAGGGAGAGAATTTGATACGAGTAAATTCAGCATTAGTACAGTGATCTCACCAATAGAAACACCTATCTTAATATCCATCCACATGAAGCTAATGACTTCCGAATACTACATAATACATCATTAATATGGGCCTTTGTAAATATCCTATCATTGAAAAGTCCAACTTTGTCAAACTTTGCGTCTCATTGCTTTATCCTCCTTCGCAGGTTATGGATAAGTATGGAGAATTCTACGGGAGGGACAGGATCAGTGAACTGTTGGGAATGGACAAAGCCGCTTTAGATTTCAGTGATGCACAGGAGAAGAAGAAACCCAAGAAAGAGAATTCCTTCTCTGCCGTGTGAGTAGTGTTTACACCCAATCTGTGTATTGTGACCTAAGTGTGAGGACACACTTTGTTTCATTTCACATGATCCACTTCCTTGAAGGGAGGGATGGATTCTCATTGGAATGTGCACGCTGAGATTCAGTTGAAAGGAAGTTTTGCCAAAGTCACAAGGGACATAATTTGAATCAACATCTTATTCAAAAGGTGCCAGTCATGTTTTCCACCAGTACCAGAATAAAATGAAACACGTTTCTGCTCTGTTAAAAAACAAATGTCTCAGTAGCCACTTGGGTGATGTTGGTGGCTGCAGTAGATGGAAGTTAGCCATGTGGAATCTATGCCATGTTTGGAGGTGAGGGCAGGGCATTGGCATAAGCGAGACATGGTTGGGATCGGTAAGTAACTGTTTTTAAGCAAAGATCCATGAGACAGCAGGGTAGTGATTCAGCAGAATTAGAGAGAAAGGAATTTGCAAGTTAGCAAAATGATTCAGTGTATGGTTTGTCTTCTGTCCTCTCACACCAATGACACTGTTCCAACGGCTGTGCTGTGTCGGAATTGAACCTAAACTCAGCCAGTAGATTTCGGGAGAGGCCTTCATTGGGTTTCCCGACAGTGGGTACGTCTCGTGAGATCCACCCAGATCATGCGAGCCATCACGGTCAGGATCCCGCCCATAATGGACGGGACCAAGCCTTGCACGCCTAAGTAGCTTTAAAACCCACTTAGGCGTGCTGACCCAGGATCTTCGTCCTCCGCAGGGAGACGCCAGCTGGGCGCCGTTCAGTACTGGTCCACACAAACTTGGACCAGGCGGAATGGCACCTAGGGGGTCTCCTGGGACAGCGGAGGCCTCTGGGTGGTCAGGGATAGTGCAGGGTGGCCCCCTAACCCTCTCCCTGGAATGTGGGCACTTTGGCACTGCTCGGTTAGCACACTGACACTGCCACCCTGGCATTGCCACCGCAAAGCCAGCATTAGCACTCCCAGCGTGGCAGGATACAGTGCCAGGGAACCTGGATGTCAGGGTGCCACTGCCAAGGGTCAGGGCCTGAGGATGGTCATATCCATGATAGTAGGGTTGAGTGACGGTACGAAGGGTGGGGGAGGGTGCAGGGCATGTAAATATGGACTCTGGGAGGTCGGGGGGGGGTGACTTGTAGGGGTCCTGGAAGGGGGAAGAGCTTGTAAATACCTGTGGGGGAGCCTGAAGATGGGGTCTTCAGGGACCACTTAGCGGGGTGTCCTCACTTTGGGGTGTGTGCGATAATTGCCATGTGTGTCCGGGGTGACATTGCTCATGGGTGGGTGTGTGGGGACCCTCAAGCTCACTTAGAGATCGGGGCACCCTTTCAAAATGGTGTCTCGATCTCTTAGGAGCAGGTCTGGCCAGAGAGTTCAGCTCCCCCGCGATGAAAATAATTCTAAGGGCACGATTTAACGCCCACTTCATACTCTCGCTTGCGCATGACGAGGCTGTTAGATCGTGGGAGAAGCCAAAATCGGGAGGCGCACCGGGCAGCAATCGTTTTGCAACCTAACCGGCCCGCCCACATTGTCGAGATGAGGATCCTGCCGTGGAATGTTGAGAAATCAATATTCACCAATAAAGCCAATCTCCATCCCATTAATGGGAATGATCCCCTGCCTAACGGTCTCCCGTGATCTAACGGGCACTGATTTGTATACCTTTTTAAATATATGAAGCTGGCAGAATGGCTGCTGTAGGGATGCGAGATGTTGAGTAGCCATTGCCGATCCTGGGCAGTGAGTCCAGGGACATAGGGGTTAATGGCTCAGTGCTCCGTGGGGAGACCAGGGGGGGGAGAAGAGATCCCAGCGGGGTTAGCCCTGGTCGAGGGGTGGACCACCATCGGTAGGGGGGTTGCCATCGGTGTGGGGGGGTCCCAGCACCCGCAGTCTGCCATGCCACCTCCTGGATCGTCCATACCCATAGTAGAAGAAGCACCAGCTATTGCCTATCTGTCCCAATGACCACCCATAGCCCCCTCTGACCGTGGCAGCCTCCGGGTGCACAACTGCAGTCTATACCCTGCTACATTACGTGATCGTAATATGTCGTTACTCTTTTGCTTACTCCAGAATTGTCTGATGGTTGTCATTCAATAAAACTATCAGTCTTCAAATTAAGCAAATATTTTTATTGAGTAACAATTATAAATAACTGTGAGTTTGTTCACTCTGCTACATCTATAACAGAAGATCAGGGAATACACAGTGAATGGTAGAACCCTCAAGAGTATTGAAAGTCAGAGAGATCTAGGTGTACTGGTCCACAGGTCACTGAAAGGGGCAACACAGGTGGAGAAGATAGTCAAGAAGGCATATTGCATGCTTGCCTTCATTAGCCGGGGCATTGAGTATAAGAATTGGCATGTTGCAGCTGTATAGAACCTTAGTTAGGCCACACTTGGAGTATAGTGTTCAATTCTGGTCGTCACACTACCAGAAGGATGTGGAGGCTTTAGAGAGGGTGAAGAAGAGATTTACCAGGATGTTGCCTGATATGGAGGGTATAAGCTATGAGGAGCGGTTGAATAAACTTGGTTTGTTCTCACTGGAACGACGGATGTTGAGGGGCGACCTGATAGAGGTCTACAAAATTATAAGGGGCATAGACAGGGTGGATAGTCAGAGTATTTTTCCCCAGGGTAGAGGGGTCAATTACTAGGGGGCATAGGTTTAAGGAGCGAGGGGCAAAGTTTTGAGTAGATGTACGAGGCAAGTATTTTTACACAGAGGGTAGTGGGTGCCTGGAACTCGCTGCCGGAGGAGGTGGTGGAAGCAGGGACGATAGTGACATTTAAGGGGCATCTTGACAAATACATGAATAGGATGGGAATAGAGGAAGTGAAGAAGATTTTAGTTTAGACGTCCGCCATGGCGGAAGCGGAAGAGAACCCGACATCGCGCATGCACCGGCAGTGATGTCAGCGGCCAGCTGCCACTGACGTCACTGCCGGCGCATGCGCCGACCGACGATAGCCTTTCGGCCAGCCCCGCTGCCGGGGGCGCCGGTTTTTTCCGCCAGTCTTCTGGTGCAAACCGCTCCGATGCGGGGCTGGCCCCCAAAGGTGGGGAGAATTCCCCAGCTTTGGGGAGGCCCGACCCCTGAGTGGTTGGCGCTACTCCCCTACGCCGGCACCCTCCGTCACGCCGGGTAGGGGAGAATGCCGCCCCAGCTCTCACCGTTCGTGAAAACGGCCGCAAAGTGCCATCCCGGACAACCATGGCACCGATTGGCACGGCCGCACCACGGCCGTGCCAAGGGTGGCATGGGCCTGCGATCGGTGGGCACCGATCGCGGGCAGCGGGTCCGATACCCGCGCACTATTTGTTATTCCGCCGCCCCGCAGGATCAGTCCGCGGGGCGGCTGAGGGGCATGACGGCCCGCGCATGCACGGGTTTGACACATCTGCGTGATGATGTCATCCACGCATGCGCGGGTTGGAGCCGTCCAACCCGCGCATGCGCGGCTGACGTCATCGTGCACGTCAGCCGCCGTGACGCTTGGCGCGCGGACTTAGCGACGGTCGCTAAGCACGCGATGCTGTGCTTCACGGGGCCACGCTGGTAGCCCTGCCCGGGGGGAGAATCGGGTCCTGGGAGGGGGTGCGGAGGCTGCCGTGAAACACGCCCAGTTTCACGGCAGCCTTTACGACTCGCCGCATTTGCGGAGAAAGGTGCCCTGTGGGAGGCCCTCACGCTATTCTCCCAACCGGCGTGGGCAGCGGAGAATCGCGCCCATGGATCTGTTGCTGCCATCTAGTGGTTCTCTAGTACTATCTTACAGATGTTAACCCCTTACGTATCAGCAGATATACAGATCACTACATAGCCAATAGGGAATTGGTAATTGTAATAATGTGAGCACTTCACAGGCCCCTGAGTGGATTCCCAAGGGTACACATGCCATGTCGCAGATGAGAGTTACGACCTAGCATCCCAACCAGCCTATGAGGCCAGGACACTCGGCCTGGACACCAGAAGCTTCAACTCCACAGAGGCAGAAGCCAACATTCAATCATCCAAGAGCTGGGGCTCAGCACTGGGGACATCCTTGCAACCAACGGTTGGGTGTGTGGACTGGGCAGGGAACCAGCACCCAGTCCAGGTAACGTTACCAGTGGATGTCCGGAGTACAGGGCCTGGGATTCATTGCCTGGCAGCTTCCGCTGTGGCCGGGGGCTCATGTGCAGGGCCTGTTGGATGCCACTCTGAGGGATGGCAGGGGATGTGAGGTGGGGGAGCCATGGGGGTTTGGAGGGTACCAGGCTGGAAGCCATTGCTGATTGTGTGTCCCTCACCCTCGTCCATGCCTGACAGATATTACATGAGATGGATGATATCTTGGCCGCCGCGGAAGCTGCCCTTGCAGTGCTGGTGGCAGTCCAAGCGGCCAGACGCCGGAGAAGGCGGTAGCAGGAGTGTCGACAGAGGCAGGAGTCTCCTTGTTCTAGAGCACCCCCCACCCAACCAGAGGAAACATCATCCCTGCATCCAGTCTGCCCAGTCCTCTCAGAATTTTATACGTTTCAATGAGATCCCCCCTCATTCTTCTGAAATCCAGTGAAAACAGGTCCAATCAACCCAATCTCTCCTCATATGACGGTCCTGTCGTACCAGGAATCAGTCTGGTGAACCTTCGCTGCACTTCCTCAATGGCAAGCATTTCCTTTGTTAGGTAAGGAGACCAACACTACCCACAATACTCCAAGTGTGGTCTTACCAAGGCCCTGTACAGCTGCAGTAAGACTTTCTTGCTCATGTATTTGAGTCCTCTTGCAATGAAGGCCAACATACCATTTGCCTTTTTGGCTGCTTGCTGCACCTGCATGTTTGCTTTCAATGACTGGTGTACGTCAACATTTCCCTCTCTATCACCATTTAGATACTTGCCTTTGCCCACATCTATTAACACCTTTGGTTAGCAGAAATGTATCAACTAAAGAAGGGGCGAATTTCCAGCCTCAGTTGTGACCAGAGCTGTAACTAGATATTCTTTTAAACTAGATTAGTATCTGTTCAACCGTAACATTTTTTTTACCTTTTATCAGAGCATCATTTTTCTCAGTGTATTAGATGGTAAATCACCAACCGTACAGTCCTGATTTCCCGGAGTACAACCTGTGCACATCATGTTCCCTGCAATATTTCAGTGGGTGAGTAGCCAAACTGGAAAAGGGACATGTGGAAGCGGTTGGTATCAACGTTTGTGAGAGGGCCATAATGGGATTTGTACTGGGGAGATCTCAGAATAAGGCATTCCCTGCACCCCCGCCAGTGACATGATTAGGCTCATGCCCAGCAAGGGTGTGAACCTGATTACCATTTATTTCAGCACATTTAAAAACTCAACACCAGCATAACGTCCTATCTTCCGCAAATGTCCTGGGCGGAATTCTCCGCTGGGAAGATCATCCGCTTCGCCGGCAGCGCATTCACGACCCCGGATTTCCCGTCGGCGTGGGGTGGCCACAGTGGGAAACCCCATTGGCTGGCTGCTGGGACGAAGGATCCCACTGCCGGCGGGGGGGGGGCGCTGCACTAGGAAACGGGTCCGGCGGGACGGACAATCCCATACATTTCCACCCGCCGGAATGATTTAACCCCGGCCAAAAACGGAGACTATGCTTGATGGGCAAGCCAGCGGCTCGGATGCCAATGTCGCTCCTGGATGGTTAGGGACATGACAGGGCAGTGCACTGATACTGCACCCTGGCCGTGCCAACCTGGCACTGAACTGGTTGGCAGTGCCAGGTTGCTACTGTCAGGAGAGGGGCCGACAAGGGATTGTTCTCTTCACTTGGGGGGGTGATTAGGGGTGGCCCGATGCTGGTGAATGGGGGGGTTAGGTGTTGGGGGGGGGGGGGGGGGGCAATGCTGGAGAATAGCAAGGGGGGTGGTATTTAACTGAGATTTGAGATTGGGGTGCCCTTTAAAGATGGCACCCGATTTCTGTGCAGCCGGGCTTGCCGGCATCTTTAGGCCTCGCCCCTCGTTGATGGCACAAAACTCCCTGCTTTAAAATGGCAAAGTGTGTGGAGATCTGAGTGGAACAGAGTTGCAGAAGAGAATTCCAAACTTCTACCATCCATTGTACTTGGAGAAGTTTCCTGATTATACTCCTGAAAGGTTTGGTTCTAATTTTTAGGCTGTGACCCATAGTCTTAGATTCTGCAACCAATCCCTTCCCCTTCATGTCCTGAACATTTTGACGAAATCACCCTTTAATATTCAAATATCCAGGGACTACAACTGGCGACTAAGGGCTTTTCACAGTAACTTCATTGCAGTGTTAATGTAAGCCTATTTGTGACACTGATAAAGATTATTAATAAGGCTGGAATTGAACCCGGGTCTCTGGCGCTGTGAGGGAGGAGTGCTAACCATGCCGCCTACAACTGAAATGTGACTTCTAAACCCTTATATTGTAGTCATCTAGATAGGAAAAAACAGTATTCTACTAACCTTTTTGATTTTATTTGTACCTTTGCACAGTATTTTAATTGTCTGTGGGTATGAATCATTAAATCTCCATGGACCACACTGCTTTTAGCTTTTGATCATTTGAACTATTCTTTTTCGATCCAAGATTGATGGTCTCACACTTAAATATTCAACCAGTGTCTTTGTGAAGAGGTCCAGTAGTGTAAAATGTTATTGAATGGTGACTTCCACGGCAATGTGGCAAACTGTGAATGCAGTAGACTTTACCTGTGAGTCAGCCTGAAGGAGATTGCATGTCATTGTGGTAGCCTCCCTTATGACGGACAAGATTGATATGCTTTTACTTGGCCTGATAAACTGTCTGGCCATGGCGATGGTCATTCACCTAATGCTATAATGCTTTGCAGCCAAGCAGCATTATGGCAGAAGAAACTTCTCCTAACCGATGAGATTCTGCCTGGAACTAATTATTGCATTTTCATGTTAGGTCCAAAAACAATGAATATTTTCCCTTGGTTAAATTCAGAATAATGGGAATTTATTCTGAAGACTTTGGGCTGGATTCTCCGTTTGGGAGACTATGGGCGGGATTCTCAATTGCCCGACGCCGAAATCGTGTTCGGCGATCAGGCGGAGAATGGGCTCCGACGCAAAATCGGGGCCGGTGCCAGTTTGCCCACTCCAGTTCAAGCAAAGTTATGCATGGCGTGGAATACAAGGCATTCCTGGGTAAAATCCCGATATCGGGCCCCCATCGTGAGATTCCCGCGACTGGCACACCCCACCCGCACTGCAAAATGGCCCCGATCCCTCCCTCGCACTGAAAACCCCCGATCCCTCCCTCGCACTGAAAACCCCCGATCCCTCCCTTGCACTGAAAACCCCCGATCCCTCCCTCGCACTGAAAACCGGCCCCGATCCCTCCCTCGCACTGAAAACCCCCGATCCCTCCCTCGCACTGAAAACCCCCGATCCCTCCCTCGCACTGAAAACCCCCGATCCCTCCCTCGCACTGAAAACCCCCGATCCCTCCCTTGCACTGAAAACCCCCGATCCCTCCCTCGCACTGAAAACCCCCGATCCCTCCCTTGCACTGAAAACCCCCGATCCCTCCCTCGCACTGAAAACCCCCGATCCCTCCCTCGCACTGAAAACCCCCGATCCCTCCCTCGCACTGAAAACCCCCGATCCCTCCCTCGCACTGAAAACCAGCCCCGATCCCTCCCTCGCACTGAAAACCCCCGATCCCTCCCTCGCACTGAAAACCAGCCCCGATCCCTCCCTCGCACTGAAAACCAGCCCCGATCCCTCCCTCGCACTGAAAACCCCCGATCCCTCCCTCGCACTGAAAACCGGCCCCGATCCCTCCCTCGCACTGAAAACCCCCGATCCCTCCCTCGCACTGAAAACCCCCGATCCCTCCCTTGCACTGAAAACCCCCGATCCCTCCCTCGCACTGAAAACCCCCGATCCCTCCCTCGCACTGAAAACCGACCCCGATCCCTCCCTTGCACTGAAAACCGACCCCGATCCCTCCCTCGCACTGCAAAATGGCCCCGATCCCTCCCTCGCACTGAAAACCCCCGATCCCTCCCTCGCACTGAAAACCCCCGATCCCTCCCTTGCACTGAAAACCCCCGATCCCTCCCTCGCACTGAAAACCCCCGATCCCTCCCTCGCACTGAAAACCCCCGATCCCTCCCTCGCACTGAAAACCCCCGATCCCTCCCTTGCACTGAAAACCCCCGATCCCTCCCTCGCACTGAAAACCCCCGATCCCTCCCTCGCACTGAAAACCGACCCCGATCCCTCCCTTGCACTGAAAACCGGCCGCGATCCCCCATCCCCCGCCGCACCACATATCAACCTCGACCACCCCCCCCCAAAACGCACAGCAACACCCAACCCTCAATTGCCTGAGTGCCCCCCCCCACCCCAAAGTACCAGAGTCACCTGACCCACCCTCCCCTCCCAGAACCCCAATAATAGGGAGAGCCCCTCACAGGAACCCCTGTCATAGGGAGACCCCACCACAGGGACCCTCTGACTAAGGGAACCCCCACCCAATAGAACCCCCTCCCAGAAAAGAGACTCCTGTCTGGAAGCTAGAGAGCATGCCACACAGGATCTGTGGGATGCATTATAACTGGAATACTTAGCTTGCAGCTCCACGTGTCCATTCCTCAAAGTAGTGCAACTGTGCCTGCGCCTGGTTCCCAGGGATCCACTATCTGTAGTCCATTCATGGCTTTTGACTGATGGTTTGTGATTGACAGCTCGTAAAAACATCTGCCGCTTTGATCCATTCTTATCCCTTCATGCGTCAGTAGCCTAAGTGGGGAAACCCCAATGTTTGTAAACATGGACCACATCAAAGAGATGGAAGTGCACTGAGGGCATTCCAATCACTCAAGCTGGTTATTTCACTGCACTTTCATCTCTTTGATGTGGGCACCCAGGCAATCTGGGGGTTGGAGGCTGATGTGCGGTGTGGGTGGGGTTGGGACACACCATGTCAGGTTCACAATCGTAGAGGCCACAAGTGAAACTCGCCCACATGATTCCTGGCCTCCGGAACCGGAGAATCACAAGAGGGTGGAGCTTCGGGCGCAGAGCCCGTTAAATAAATCATTACGACCCATTTGTATTTATTTCCATGTTCCCACTGCCCTGCAGCGTGGAACCCATTCATGCTGCAGTGTGGGGTCAGAGTTTCCGATTTCCCCAGGCGTCGATTCCGATTTTTCCCCGACGCCCAATTCTCTATCTGATATGGGAGGTGCATTCTCGGCATCCTGGGGACGGAGAATCCTGCTGTTTATGTCCAACATTGCAAACCGTGCTTCAAGCCTAGATAGCCATGGGAAATTCATCGTAAGATGTGCCGATTCCACATGGGATTAAATGTTGCATATTCTATAATATAGGGCCCATTCCACGCTTCCAGCAGGGAACAGTATGCATAGAAGCCATTCTTGGGAGTCATGAAGCACAGCCTGTTATTTATTATCTATTACATCTGGGTGAATTTTACAGCCTCCTGCTGGAGGAGGGGGGGGGGGGGAGGGGGGAGGGGGGGGGGAGGGGGGAGGGGGGGGGGGAGGGGGGGGAGGGGGGGAGGGGGGGGAGGGGGGGAGGGGGGGGAGAGGGGGGAGGGGGGGGAGATAGGGGGGGGAGAGGGGGGAGAGGGGGGAGGGGGGGGAGGGGGGGAGAGGGGGGGAGGGGGGGGGGAGATAGGGGGGGAGAGGGGGGAGGGGGGGGAGAGAGGGGGGGAGAGGGGGGAGGGGGGGAGAGAGGGGGGGAGGGGGGGGGAGAGGGGGAGGGGGGGGAGAGGGGGGAGGGGGGGGAGAGGGGGGAGGGGGGGAGGGGGGGGAGGGGGGGAGAGGGGGGAGGGGGGGAGAGGGGGGAGGGGGGGGAGAGAGGGGGGAGGGGAGGGGGGGGAGAGGGGGGGAGAGGGGGGGGGAGAGGGGGGAGAGAGGGGGGAGAGAGGGGGGGGAGAGGGGGGGGGAGAGGGGGGGGGGAGGGAGGGGGGGGGGGAGGAGGGGGGAGGGGGGGAGGAGGGGGGAGGGGGGGAGGAGGGGGGGGAGGGGGGGATGGGGGGGGAATACGTCCCTAGTAAAGTTCAACCCCATTAGTTTAAAACAAAATTTATTGGTCCGTGGCTTAAAATGACAGGACCTGTTCACTGTTCAACAACTCCTGTTCTCTGTTGCTTCAGCTTGCCAAACAATTGGTGTGGCGCAATCGGCATGCTTCATTAGTAGCCGGGGCTCTATTGGATGTATCCTACTTGAATTGTGCAGGATGAAAGGAAAAGAAGATCAGAAGTAAAAAGTTACTTCAATCTACAAATGCTGCATTGGGACAAAAACATTATTTGGAATAAACAATGCAGTTGTGACCAGAGCTGTAACTAGATATTCTTTTAAACTAGATTAGTATCAGTTCTACCGTAGCAATTTTTTAACCTTTCATCAGAGCATCATTTTTCTCAGTGTATTAGAGGGTAAATCACCAACCGTACAGTCCTGATTTCCCAGAGTACAATCTGTGCACATCATGTTCCCTGCAATATTTCAATGGGTGATTAACCAAACGGAAAAGGGACATGTGGAAGCGGTTGGTATCAATCCATTCAAATCAAATGCAATTAGATTTGTTCAGAAAATACCATTTTGGGATGCAGTATGTGAGGACGTTCAGACACGAGTTATGCAAGTGGACCAGGCTTGTGGGAAGAGCAGGTGACATTAGAATTATGGTTCCCAAAACACTCCCCTGCTGGTGTTTTCCTCACATTATGGAGAGGTTGACTGCTATGATTCTTAAAAAATCATTCTTTGGATGTGGATATCACTTACATAGCCAGCATTTATTGTTCATCCATAATTACATAGAACAGTACAGTACAGAACTGGCCCTTCGGCCCTCAATGTTGTGCCGAGCATTGTCCGAAACCAAGATCAAGCTATCCCACTCCCTGTCATTCTGGTGTGCCCAATGTGCCTATCCAATAACCGCTTGAAAGTTCCTAAAGTGCCCGACTCCACTATCACAGCAGGCAGTCAATTCCACACCCTAACCACTCTCTGAGTAAAGAACCTACCTCGGACATCCTTCCTATATCTCCCACCCTGAACCTTATAGTTCTGCTCCCTTGTAACAGCTACATCCACCCGAGGGAATCTATCCCCCTCATCATCTTATAAACCTCTATTAAGTCGCCTCTCATCCTCCTCCGCTCCAAAGAGAAAAGCCCTAGCTCCCTCAACCTTTCCTCATAAGACCTATCC
Organism: Scyliorhinus canicula; assembly: GCF_902713615.1. Classification (NCBI taxonomy): domain Eukaryota; kingdom Metazoa; phylum Chordata; class Chondrichthyes; order Carcharhiniformes; family Scyliorhinidae; genus Scyliorhinus; species Scyliorhinus canicula. The sequence goes on along the minus strand of NC_052146.1, from coordinate 283,625,549 downwards.
TGCAAACCAGGCAGCATCCTGATAAATCTCCTTTGTACCTTTTCCAGTGCTTCCACATCCTTCCTATAGTGAGGTGACCAGAACTGCACACAATACTCAAATACTCCAATACTCACAATACACCAGGGGCTGGTTTAGCTCACTCGGCTAAATCGCTGGCTTTTAAAGCAGACCAAGCAGGCCAGCAGCACGGTTCGATTCCCGTACCAGCCTCCCCAGACAGGCGCCGGAATGTGGCGACTAGGGGCTTTTCGCAGTAACTTCATTGAAGCCTACTCGTGACAACAAGCGATTTTCATTTTCAAATGTGGTCTCACCAGGGTCTTGTACAGTTGCAGCATAACCCCGCGGCTCTTAAACTCAACCCCCCTGTTAAGAAACGCTAACACACTATAGGCCTTCTTCATGGCTCTATCCACTTGAGTGGCAACCTTCAGAGATCTGTGGACATGAACCCCGAGATCTCTCTGTTCTTCCAGATTCCTCAGAACCCTGCCGGTGACCCTGTAATCCGCATTCAAATTTTTCCTACCAAAATGAATCACCTCGCACTTATCAGGCTTAAACGCCATCTGCCATTTTTCGGCCCAGCACCTTGAGAAATTGATGGTGAGTCATCTTCTTCCGCAACTGATCTCCATGAGTTGTAGGTACACCCACCATGCACTTAGGGAGGATGTTCCAGGCTTTTTACCCAACGATAGTGATGGAGCGGAGATGTAGTCCAAATCAGGATGGTGTGTGACTTGGAGGGGAATTTTCAGTTGGCTGCGTTCCGATGCAGCTGCTACCCTGGTCCTTCAAGGCGGTATAGGTCACTGATGAAAAAAATGAAAATGAAATGAAAATTGCTTATTGTCACAAGTAGGCTTCAAATGAAGTTACTGTGAAAAGCCCCTAGTTGCCATATTCCGGCTCCTGTTCGGGGAGGCTGGTACGGGAATTGAACCGTGCTGCTGGCCTGCCTTGGTCTGCTTTGAAAGCCAGCTCTTTGCTAAACATGCCCAGAAGGACCTGCCAAAGGAGCCTTGACAACCTGTTGCAGCGCTCTTAAAACCACGGCATGGCACTGATGGAAGGAGTAAATGCTTAAGGCGGTGGATGGGTTGCCTTTCAAGTTGCTGCTTTGCCCAGGATTGTGTCAGACTTCTGGAGTGTGTTTAGATCTGCATTCCTCCCAGCGAGCGGGGTCTTGTACATTGTAGATAGTGAATCGGATTTGGGCAGTCAGGAGGTGTATCGCTTGCCACAGAATGGCCTCAGAGGCTGTGATTCCATTATCATTGTATCATGTGTCATGGGAATGTCACTTTAAGAAATGTTTGTCTTCTCAAGTGTCTGCAGTGATGTCAATGTGTGGATGGAGCTGGGCTCTGGCTCTGCTTTTTACTTTCGTTTTGAGCTGGAAGCTGTTTTTGGCTCTGGGTTTTAGTTTTGTTTTCAGCTGGAGTTTATGCTGCATTCAAACCAAGGAGGTGTATTTTGGTCTCTCTCTCTGCATGCTAAAGAACGTCTCAAGATCACTTGATGATTTCAAAGTAATACCTTTTTCTGTAAGGAATGCAAACCTACTGTCTTTGTTAAAAAGGGACTTTGACTTATGGATGTTGTTAGGAAGGTTACTAAGGGTTACCTATAGAGTACTGTATCTTTAGGGGGGTATCAGTGTTGGTGGTTGATAAGATGTTTACTGTGTGTTTATAAAATGTTAACTGCATTCATAGAATAAACATTGTTTTGTTTAAAAATACTTTAGATCTCTGTTGCATAACACCTGGAAAGTGGGCCCTCGTGCTCCTCATAACCAAAATCTATTCAAAGTTGTGGGGCAGGTGAACTCCATGATATACTTTGGTGTTCTCTAAACCCTGGCCCATAATACACGCGACTACCACAATGGTAAAAGCTGAACCCACGTGGACATTGGTCTTTTTTTCCCCCAGCAATTCCTATGTTCCTGTACCAGAGTGCAAAGTACCCAGGGTATTAGAAAGGTCAGCGGTAAGTAGAGGACAATTCCCCAAAGGAGTAGCATTTCCTGGTTTGTTGGATGTGTTTCAAGAGCTACACTGCTTCCTGCTGTGAATGTCATTCTAAATATATAATAGTTTACTCTGTGCTACCATCTCTGCTGTCATCATTAGCATTCAGGCAGACTCTATGGAATGACTGTGACATGCCCTTGGCTGCTTCAAGATTGTTCACCAGCTGGAGACTGTGATATGTGCAGAACAGCAGCAGAGCAAAGCTCTGTAACCACAGCAGGGGGGTGCAGGGGATTGGGGGGGGGGGGGGGGGGATAAATGAGGACTGGGCACAATGATTGTGATGATGTGCTGCCAGGGACCAGGGAACAGGAGTCAGCACCGGTCCGTCCTTTGCTTGGCAGAAAAGAATGAAAACAAAGAGGAGAGTTTTATTTTCCGGGCAGGACCAAAATGATGAAATAATTTCTATTTAACCAAATGACTCGAGAACTTTGTGCATAAACTAGCTGCCAGAGCGAACGTAATGAGGGACAAATTGTTACACTTGTTAGCATCACATCAAACATTTGACATATGCTTTGATATGAATGTTCATAGAAATCTTCAGTTGACTGAGCTCTGCTGTGGCAATGGATTCTGCATTCAAATCTTTTTTTATCCTGCTTGTTTTCAGATAAAATATATAATATTGACCTTTCAACACCAATGAATGTATGAACAGGCATTGCAAGCCCACTCCTTCTCTCTTCCCAATGTTTCTCCCATCAATCTCGGCAGAATAAAAGTAAACTTTAGGTTACATCCATAAGTGGCTTTCGGATATTATCGATACAACTGATGATCCAAAAACATTGAAGGTAGCAGTAACACTGCTATCGCCATGACCATTTGGTTTAATTAGCCCTTAAAGCGCAGAGTCCAGTATTTTAGCCACCCTTTTGCCCGGAAGCCAAAGGCTTAATGTCACGGACTTCCAAAAGCCTGTGGGAGCAAACCTCTGGATGTTTCCTGATTTCATCAGAAACCAAGGTGAGAAACGCATGTTCCAACTCCACTGGGCAAATCCTGCTGCAAATGATCGGACACAGCTAGACCGACCTTCATCCGGCTTCTCGTACCTTCTTTCTCAATCCATTGCCAAGGGATTGAGGATAGCAAGAGTATGTTAGGCATGTGGAAGCTATCTTTGCTTTCATCCTTGTCATCACAATTTCAACGCAAGTCCTTCATTCTAAGATTACAGCAAAATAAATGCAAAGACTTTAAAGCCCGTTTTCAAGGATCTCTTCACCAATAAATGAGCTATTTATTTATTTATTTTTTTTTTTAAATAATTTTTATTGAAATTTTTCGATACAAACATTTACCCCTACTACATTTTAAATTATAACACAACAAATCCCCCCTGGAAAATCCTCCCCACGCCCTCCCCCGCGCGCACACCCCCCACCCTCCCCCCCCCCCCCCCCCTCCCCCCCCCCCCCCACCCCCCCCCCCCGCGCTACCAGTCTAGCAACCAAACCGTTTTTTTTCCCTTTCTACTGATGGCCTCGGGCAGTCATTGCCCGCGACCCCCCCCCCGCTGACGTGCTCCCTTCGTTGCTATCCCCCCCCCCCATCCTTCCCCCCCCCCCCCCCCACCTTTCTCCCCGGGTTGCTGCTATTTCGGCCTCCAGTTCCTATCTCTGATCCAGAAAGTCAAGGAAGGGCTGCCACCGCCGGAAGAACCCCTGTACCGACCCTCTCAGGGCGAATTTGATTCTTTCCAATTGGATGAAGCTTGCCATGTCGTTTAACCAGGTGTTAACACTTGGTGGCCTTGTGTCCCTCCACTGAATCAAGATCCTTCTCCGAGCTACCAAGGACGCAAAGGCCAATATTCCGGCCTCCCCTGCCTCCTGTACTCCTGGCTCCACCCCAACCCCAAAAATCGCTAGCCCCCACCCTGGTTTGACCCTGGTTCCCACCACTCTCGATACCGTCCCCGCCACCCCCTCCCAGAACTCTTCCAGTGCTGGGCACATCCAGAACATATGTACATGGTTCGCAGGGCTTCCCGAACATCTAACACACCTGTCCTCACCCCCGAAGAACCGACTCATCCTAGTCCCCGTCATATGGGCTCTGTGCAGCACCTTAAATTGGATGAGGCCCAACCTTGCGCACGACGACGACGAATTGACCCTCTCTAAGGCATCCGCCCATGTCCCATCTTCTATCTGCTCTCCCAGCTCCGCTTCCCACTTGTCTTTCAGCTCCTCTATCGATACCTCCTCCACCTCTTGCATTATTTTGTAGATGTCCGAGACCTTCCCTTCTCCGACCCAGACCCCTGACAGCACCCTATCACTCACCCCTCTATCGGGAAGCAAGGGAAATCCTTCCACCTGTCGTCTGGCAAATGCCTTCACCTGCAGGTATCTAAACGTGTTCCCCGGGGGGAGCTCAAATTTCTCCTCCAGCTCTCCCAGGCTCGCAAACCTCCCCTCTATGAACATGTCCCTCAGTTGCCTGATGCCCGCCCTGTGCCAGCTCTGGAATCCCCCGCCAGTGTTCCCCGGGACAAATCTGTGGTTCCCTCTCAGTGGCGCCGCCATCAGACCCCCCACTTCCCCCCTGTGTCGCCTCCACTGCCCCCAGATTTTAAGGGTGGCCGCCACTACCGGACTCGTGGTATACCTTGTGGGGGGGAGCGGCCATGGTGCCGTTACTAGCGCCCCCAGGCTTGTATTGCCGCAGGACGCCCTTTCCATACGTTTCCAAGCTGCCCCCTCCCCCTCCATCACCCACTTGCGCACCATCGATGCGTTCGCCGCCCAGTAGTATCCGGAAAGATTGGGTAGCGCTAATCCTCCACTGTCCCTACTCCGTTCCAAGAAAATCCTTCTCACTCTAGGGGTGCCATGTGCCCACACATAGCCCATAATGCTGCTAGTTACCTTCTTGAAGAAGGCCCTGGGGAGAAAGATGGGCAAGCACTGAAACAGAAACAAGAACCTCGGGAGGACCGTCATTTTGACTGACTGCACCCTCCCTGCTAGCGACAGCGGTACCATGTCCCACCTCTTGAACTCCTCCTCCATCTGCTCCACCAGCCTTGAAAAGTTCAGCTTGTGGAGGGTCCCCCAGTTCCTTGCCACCTGCACCCCCAAGTACCTGAAGCTCTTTACTGCTCTCTTAAAGGGGAGCCGCCCAATTCCCTCCCCCTGATCTCCCGGGTGTATCACAAAGACCTCACTTTTACCCACATTTAATTTATATCCCGAAAAGTCCCCAAACTCCGCTAGTATTTCCATTACCTCCGGCATTCCCCCTTCCGGGTCTGCCACATACAACAACAAATCATCCGCATAGAGTGATACCCGATGTTTCTCCCCTCCCCTTGTCAGTCCTCTCCACCCCCCTGAACCCCTCAGTGCCATCGCCAACGGTTCGATCGCTAATGCAAATAGTAAGGGGGATAGGGGGCATCCCTGCCTGGTACCTCGATGGAGCCCAAAATACTCTGACCTCCGCCCGTTTGTAACCACACTCGCCATCGGGGCCGAATACAGCAGCTTCACCCACTTGATAAATCCCTCCCCAAACCCAAACCGTTCCAGCGTCTCCCACAGGTATTCCCACTCCACCCTATCGAATGCCTTCTCCGCATCCAGTGCTACCACTATCTCAGCCTCCCCCTCCACTGCTGGCATCATAACCACATTCAACAGTCTCCGGACATTTGTGTTAAGTTGTCGTCCCTTTACGAACCCCGTCTGGTCCTCATGGATTACCCCTGGCACACAATCCTCTATTCTGGTTGCCAGGACCTTTGCCAACAGTTTGGCATCTACATTCAAGAGGGAGATAGGCCTGTAGGACCCGCACTGTACAGGGTCTTTGTCCCGCTTCAGGATCAAGGAGATCAGGGCCTGTGACATTGTCGGGGGCAGAACCCCCCCCTCTCGCGCCTCATTGAAGGCTCGCACCAGCACTGGACCCACCAAGTCCACGTACTTCTTATAAAATTCCACCGGGAACCCATCCGGCCCCGGCGCCTTCCCCGCCTGCATCTGGCCTATCCCTTTAACTAGCTCCCGCAGCTCTATCGGCGCCCCCAGCCCCTCCACCCGTTCCTCCTGGACCTTTGGGAACCTCAATCTATCGAGGAAGTTCTCCATTCCCCCCCTCCTCCTGGGCGGTTCAGACCGGTACAATTCCCTGTAGAAATCCCTGAAGACCCCGTTCACCTCTTGCCCCTTCTGCACTACGTTCCCTCCCTTCTCTCTCACTCCCCCAATCTCTCTGGCTGCATCTCGCTTGCGCAGCTGGTGTGCCAGCATCCTGCTCGCCTTTTCCCCGTACTCATAGACCGCGCCCTGTGCCCTTCTCCATTGCGTCTCCGCCTTCCTAGTGGTCAGTAGGTCAAACTGGGCCTGTAAACTGCGCCGCTCCCTCAACAGCCCCTCCTCTGGTGTCTCCGCATATCTCCTGTCCACTTCTATAAGTTCCCCCACCAGTCTCTCCCTCTCCTGCCTCTCCTTCCTTTCTCTGTGTGCCCTTATGGAGATCAGCTCTCCTCTGATCACTGCTTTCAGGGCCTCCCAGACTATCCCCACCTTCACCTCGCCCGTGTCGTTCGTGCCCAGATATCTCTCAATGCCCTTCCGGACCCTTCCGCACACCTCATCGTCCGCCAGCAGCCCCACATCCAGGCGCCACAACGGGCGCTGGTCCCGTGCTTCCCCCAGTTCTACCTCTACCCAGTGTGGTGCATGGTCCGAAATCGCAATGGCCGAGTACTCCGTGTCCTGCACTCTCGAAATCAGCCCCCTGCTCAGTACAAAAAAGTCTATTCTGGAGTACACCCTGTGGACGTGGGAGAAAAAAGAATACTCCCTCGCCCTTGGCCTGCCAAATCTCCAGGGGTCTACCCCCCCCATCTGCTCCATGAACCCCCTTAGCACCTCTGCCGCTGCCGGCCTCCTATTCGTCCTGGAACTCGATCTGTCCAGCCCAGGGTCGAGCACTGTATTGAAGTCCCCCCCCATGATCAGGCCCCCTGCCTCCAGACCCGGAATGAGGCCCAACAGGCGCCTCATAAAACCCGCGTCATCCCAATTCGGGGCATACACATTCACCAGCACCACATTCTCTCCCTGCAGCCTACCCTTCACCATCACGTACCTACCCTCCTTATCTGCTACCACCTGCGCCGCCACGAACGACACCCTCTTTCCCACCAAAATCGCCACCCCCCGGTTCTTTGCGTCCAAGCCTGAGTGGAACACCTGTCCCACCCACCCCCTTCTCAGGCGTACCTGGTCTACTACTCTCAAGTGAGTCTCCTGCAACATTGCCACATCCGCCTGCAGTCCCTTTAGGTGTGAAAAAACCCTTGATCTCTTGACCGGCCCATTCAGCCCCCTCACGTTCCAAGTAATCAACCGGGTCGCGGAGCGACCCGTCCCTTTCCCCTGTCTGTTAGCCATGTCCTGTCCCCTGTTCGCCCCGGGTCGACCCTCCCCTTCTGACCCGTTCCCCATGGCGATGGCCCCTCCCCCTCTCTCCTCCCGTTCTTCCCTTCCCGTCCTCGGCCTTTCCAGCAGCAAACCCGGTATCCCCCCCTAACCCCCCTTTCCCCCCCCCCCCCCCCCCCCCCCCCCTGGCTAGGACCCCTCCTAGCCGCGGTGTATCCACCATCGTACTCCCGAGAGTCAGCTGGTTTTCGCTGACCCGGCTGCCCCTGCCACACTCCGACTCCTCCCGATGTGGGGGGGGGAGGGGCCTCCCCCCCCCCCCCTTGCCATCCCTCTCTGACCCCGCTTCAGCGCGGGAAAAGCCGCCATTGCTGGCCACACCCCACTCTTCTCTCCTCCCCCTTCCTCCGTCCCGCGCGCGGGAAACAGGGGAAAGCCCGCGCTTTCGCCCGGCCACACCCTACCCCGCCATCTTCAATTCCACCCCCGTCCCCATCCAAGCCCATAAAAAAAAGCCCCCTTAAAACGAGAGGAAGAAAAAAGAGAAAAAGAAAACACGCATAACCAACTTGCACCCCCCCCCGTCCCGCCTCCCCAACTTAACAATATAACAATATAAATAACAAATCTCAAATAAATACATAAATACATAACTATGCCTGCATAACTAAATAACTACCCAATAACAACGTATTTAACCATCACCCTCCATCGAACAGAACAGTAACCATAACCCTTAAAGAACAGATCAAAAAGCAGTAAAAAAAAAAAACCCCCCCCCCTACAACAACAATAATTAAGGGAAGTTGGCAACGGGAAGAGACACACAAAAAGGAACAAAGAAACCCCCCATAACACAAGTTTCAAAGAAACCAAATGATCCATCACCTTTAACCAAGTTCCGACCTGGCCTAAGAAACACATGGGCCACTTGATCAGTCAAGGGTACTCGGGCGGCCTTGACCGCCGGCGTTCCCAAGTTCTAGTTCAGGTCCAGCTTTTCCTCCCGAACAAAAGTCCATGCCTCCTCTGGGGTCTCAAAGTAATGGTGCTGGTCCTTGTAGGTGACCCACAAACGCGCTGGCTGCAGCATTCCGAACTTGATCCTCTTTGCGTGCAGCACCGCCTTCGTCCGGTTAAACCGGGCCCGCCGCTTTGCCACCTCCGCACTCCAGTCCTGATATATCCGCACCGTCGAATTCTCCCATTTGCTGCTTTTCTCCCTCTTGGCCCACCTCAGCACTTTCTCCCGATCACAGAAACGCTGGAATCGCACCAGCACTGCCCTCGGGGGCTCGTTCGCCCTAGGCCGCCTAGCCATGACCCGATATGCTTCTTCCAGCTCCAGGGGCGATGGACCGGCCCCCTCTCCCATCAGGGAGCTCAGCATCTCCGCTACATATTTCGGGAGATCAGGCCCCTCCAGGCCTTCTGCTAGGCCCAGGATCCTCAAGTTCTTCCGCCTCATTCGAGTGTCCAGCTCCTCAAAGCGGCTCTGCCATTTCAGGTGGAGTGCCTCGTGCACCAGATCCCGGTTGAGTCCGCATTCATGCGTGCGGAACTTAGCTATAAGTTTTTGCTCAGCAATTTTGCGTTGTCGCGTCTCCTGAAGGCCTCCTTGTAGAATGCTGACCCGGAGATCAGAGGCTGAATGTCCTTGACTGCTGAAGTGTTCCCCAACTGGAAGGGAACAGTCCTGCCTGTTGATAGTCGCACGATGCCCGTTTATTCGTTCTGATCTCCGGGTCAGCATTCTACAAGGAGGCCTTCAGGAGACGCGACAACGCAAAATTGCTGAGCAAAAACTTATAGCTAAGTTCCGCACGCATGAATGCGGACTCAACCGGGATCTGGGATTCATGTCGCATTACATTCGGCCCCCACCAACAAGCCTGGACTTGCAGAGGCCTACCGACTGAACTGGCTTGGGACAATTCACACCTCTTTAACCTGGAGTTACCTCTCTCTCTGCATCTGATCTCCGGGTCAGCATTCTACAAGGAGGCCTTCAGGAGACGCGACAACGCAAAATTGCTGAGCAAAAACTTATAGCTAAGTTCCGCACGCATGAATGCGGACTCAACCGGGATCTGGGATTCATGTCGCATTACATTCGGCCCCCACCAACAAGCCTGGACTTGCAGAGGCCTACCGACTGAACTGGCTTGGGACAATTCACACCTCTTTAACCTGGAGTTACCTCTCTCTCTGCATCTTTGATGATTTGATTGCCTGCAGGTGCTCGCATTCCGGGGCATCTCTGACTGTGTCTATATAAACATTTCTGGAACAAGCCTTTCCATTCACCTGAAGAAGGAGCCGTGCTCCGAAAGCTCGTGTTTGAAACAAACCTGTTGGACTTTAACCTGGTGTTGTAAGACTTCTTACTGTGCTCACCCCAGTCCAACGCCGGCATCTCCACATCAAGTGTAGGAAGGGATTGGGCGCCCTTCTGAACCCACAAACATGACCTCTGGATACCCCCCAATGCCCCAACTTACCAAAGAGGTTGTCCTCGAGTCCCCCACGCCCCACCTTATCCCCGGGCCTGATCCCGTCGCAGGGATGATTCTTCCCAGACATCATGATACGAGGCACCCTATAAATGCCACAGTGGAACCCGGGTGGCACTGCAAGGGTGCCAGGCTGGCAGCGCCATAGTTCCTGGGTGGCACTGGGGGTACCAAGGTACCACTCTTCTCAGAGCCCGACCACACAGAGGCCCCTGATCACATTGGAGGCCCATCCAAGTGCCGGTACACCTGGCCACGTTGGTGTCAACCAGTGCTAAACAGCGCTTGCGGGGGGGGGGGGTCTCTGAGGCACGGGCGTTAGATCCCGCGCCTTGGGTAAATCCACCACAAACAAGTGAGCTTAATTGGGCACTTTAATACACAAATCTGGATCCCGCCCTCTCTGGATCCAGATCGCGAGACGAGATCTCGTGAGGCACAGTGAGGCTGGTAAATCAGACAATATTTGAGGGGGGGTGGGTACTGGAGTTACTGAGCAGGGGGAGGGGAGGTTTCATTTGTGTGAGGCTAGAGTTGCTTCACGGGGTGGGGGAGAAGCTTCAGCTTGGAGAGTAGGAGCAGAGCATTGAGGGAGATGATGAAAATGCAGTGCTTCTAAGAAACAGCCAAAGACCTACCTTACCAAACAATTTATTTTTTCACAGCATCAATCACACTTCAGAGAGCATTTCTTTAGGTGACACCTGTGGTGATCGTAGATCTGAGTAGATGCAATACAACTGAGCAAGCACTAGAGGGAGCACGGGAGAGCTATATATACACAGGACAGGAAGTGACGACACACTTCGTGGAAGGCAGAACTGAAAGCAGGACACAGACACAAGCAGGCAGCATTTGAGGTAGCCGTAAGCTAAGCTCTGAAGAGAGAACAAATTCACAATAAAGCATCTTCTCCACATTTGAGACTACGAGCTTTATTAAGACACGAGGAACAACACATGGTACCAGGCTTGGCTTCAGACGCTTACTACAGGACAACTCAGTTGCAGACACAGAAAGAACAAAATGGCATGGAAATCTCCTACTGGACATTCGACTTGGGAAGACATCGCTAATTCGAGGATGTGGCATGGATACCCACCTCAGCTGGACATGGCTGGCAATGTAAGAAATGTCTGGAAAATGTTTAAACAATTGTTCGATTTATATATCATAGCTAATGATGCAGCAGCAGCCTCAGACGAAATTAAAATAGCAATGCTCATCGCAGTTCATGAAGCTAGGAAAGTATATAATGGATTTAAATACTCAAAAGATGAAGACAGCAACAGCTTACAAACAATACTAAACAAATTTGAAGAGTACTGTAAGAAATTTGAACAGCACGGTATGCTCAGAGGCCAAACTGCACAGAGACTGAGTGATGCAAAACTCAAACAATCAAAATCAGAACAGAAAGGTTTCAGTCAAGAAAAGTACAGATTAAAAGAAGCTTGTGTTGCTGATCGTTATGCGCAAGCTGCGCATGCGCAGTCTCAAAACGTTTTGGTCGCGGATCGTAATGCGCATGCGCAGGCGGCGCATGCGCAATGGACACAAAACCGCACGGTAAAGGAAGGCCGATTTGAGCATGCGCAATTGCTTCCTACGCATGATGTCACGAGCGTCATGACGTCTGAGGATCCGGACCACGCCTACTTAAAAGGGAAATGCCCGAAAATTGAAAACAAAATACTTAAAGCTGTAAAACCAAATTTTCTTGCCTCAGAACACAGAAAAACGCCTGAACTGAAACCAGCAGTTGAAAATAACTCTCACAACACCCTGGAAAAAGCAGTCTGCACCACCCAAAGTGAAGAGAACAAAAAGAATTCCGAAACAACAAAAGATGATTTGTTTTTCGAAGAATACTACTCAGACATGGCTGAGTTATTCGGATATGCTGATCACAGCATCAGCGACACGGTCGCAAAGCTCAACCCGAATCTACTCGTGGTAGATGAATCCAACACCATGGTGCCATGGCAGATCGTCGATACATTGGATGACAGCAATAACCAAGACGAAGACGACGCCACATGGAGAGCACAGAAAGACTCCACAGAGAGAGCGAAGACAGGCTCCACAGTGAGAGTGATGAAAGACTCCAAAAGGGAAGCAAGCAAACACTCCCTGGCGAACACCATGCATGAACAAGACCATGAAGGTCAACCCGCCGTTTCTGAGCAACCGCAAGCAGACTATGAAAGTCTACCAAGCTCACATAATCAAAAAGAAGACAATGTACATCTACCCACTCCATGTGAAAACAGTGACAAGGTGATCACACTCGACATACAGGAGGTACAGGATCACAGCGAGACTGACAGTTCTCAGCTTGTCTGTACAGAAGCACAGAGTAGGGCCACCCAGGAGTCCAGTGAGACAACATCAACAGAAACCATGAAGATTTTGACTCCAGAAGAGGAGCGCCAAGAGTCCAGAGAGACCACGTCAATTGTAGTCATGAAGATTTTGACTCCGGAAGAGGAGCACCAAGAGTCCAGAGAGACCGCGTCAAATGAAATCACGAAGAATTTGACTCCAGAAGAGGAGCACCAAGAAAGCAAAGACGAGGAATCAAATCCACCACAAATGACTGATGTCACCAGCATCAATGCAACATCAGATCATTCTCACCATTCTCGAGACGAAACGTTCAATGACTCAAATAATCCACACGGGACACTCATTGAGCATAACAAGAAAAACAAAAGCCAAAAGAAGCACAGCAGAAATGAGAACAACAGCAGCAAAAACAAAAGCAACATGAAGCGCGACAAGAACAACAAAAATCGCAAGAAGCACTGCAGAAACAAGAACAACAACAGCACCAACAAAAACTACAAGCACAACGAAAAAAACTACAAGAAGAACAACAAAACCAACAAGAAGCATAACAAAGATAGCGACAACAACAAAGACAGAAACGACAAAAACAGCAACAAGAACGGCAACGAAAACAACAAAGACAGGAACGACAGAAACAACAGCAATGAAACAACGACTTGTACAAAATGGTACAACTCTGCACATGAAGGACAATGCCACAGCACACTGCAAAACAATGACAAGACTATAAACATGCCATGGGATGACAACGAATCACACAAACTCACATCTGCTCCAGAACAAGCAAGCACACCAGCATTCAAGGCCGATGACATAATAAATCGATACCACAAGCATAGAAAAAAGTCCATGGCAGTCAACATCAGTGGTTCGACCATGCAAAAAAAAAAACCATGGGATGACGTATTGGTTACTTAAAATAACAAGGAACACCAACAACATTCACAACGGAGTTGCAATATCAATATCACCATGTCAACAACAACAAAAGAAAAAACTCTGAACAAATTCATCAAGTATGGACTCATAAATGTTTTTATTAAGTGAACTCATAAATATAAATTGGGGGGGGGCTTTGCCCCCGACGATGTCGCGGGCACTGATCTCTTTGATCCTAAAACGGGATAAGGACCCCTTGCAGTGCGGATCATATAGGCCTATTTCACTCCTTAACATAGACGCTAAGTTGCTGGCGAAGATCCTGGCTACCAGGATAGAGGATTGTGTGCCAGAGGTAATTCATGAAGATCAGACAGGGTTTGTCAAGGGGCGGCAGCTCAACACGAATGTGCGGAGACTGCTCAATGTTATCATGATGCCGGCAGTGGAGGGGGTGGCGGAGATAGTGGTGGCGCTGGATGCAGAGAAGGCGTTTGATAGAGTTGAGTGGGGGTACCTATGGGAGGTGCTGGAGAGGTTTGGATTTGGGGAGGGATTCATCAAATGGGTGAGGCTGCTTTACGCGGCGCCGATGGCGAGTGTAGTCACAAATGGAAGGAGATCGGAGTATTTTAGGCTTTATCGTGGGACCAGGCAGGGGTGTCCCCTGTCCCCCCTGCTCTTTGCACTGGCGATTGAACCGCTGGCCATGGCGTTGAGGGAGTCAGGGAAGTGGAGGGGTCTGGTGCGGGGGGGGAGGAGCACCGGGTATCGCTGTATGCAGACGACCTGCTGTTATATGTGGCGGACCCAGAGGGGGAATGCCGGGGGTGATGGAACTGTTAGCGGAATTTGGGGGCTTCTCGGGCTATAAGCTGAACTTAGGAAAGAGCGAGGTATTTGTAGTGCACCCGGGAGATCAGGAGGAGGGAATTGGGAGGCTCCCCTTCAGGAGGGCAGTGAAGAGTTTCAGGTACCTGGGGGTGCAGGTGGCCAGGAGTTGGGGGGCTCTTCATAAGTTTAACTTCACCAGACTAGTGGAACAGATGGAGGAGGAATTTAAAAGGTGGGACATGGTGCCGCTATCGTTGGCGGGCAGAGTGCAATCCGTCAAAATGACGGTTCTCCCGAGGTTCTTGTTCCTCTTCCAGTGCTTGCCCATCTTTATCCCTAGGGCCTTTTTTAAAAGGGTGACCAGCAGCATCATGGGATTTGTTTGGGCGCATGGCACCCCGAGGGTGAAGAGGGTCTTCTTGGAGCGGAGTAGGGATGGGGGGGGGCTGGCGTTGCCCAACCTCTCGGGGTATTACTGGGCGGCCAACGTGTCGATGGTGCGTAAGTGGGTGATGGAGGGGGAGGGGGCAGCATGGAAACGGATGGAGAGAGCGTCCTGTGGGGATACAAGCCTGGGGGCCCTGGTAACGGCGCCGTGGCCGCTCCCTCCCACGAGGTATACCACGAGTCCGGTGGTGGCGGCTACCCTCAAGATTTGGGGGCAGTGGAGGCGACATAGGGGAGAAGTGGGGGGCTCGATGGAGGCTTCGTTAAGGGGGAACCATAGGTTCGTCCCGGGGAACATGGATGGGGGATTTCGGGGATGGTATAGAGCGGGCATTAGACAGCTGAAGGACCTGTTTATCGACGGAAGGTTTGCGAGCCTGGGGGAGTTGGAAGAGAAATTTGGGCTCCCGCCGGGAAACATGTTTAGATATCTGCAGGTAAAGGCATTTGTTAGACGGCAGGTGGAGGGATTCCCTGCGCTCCCCGCGAAGGGGGTGAGTGACAGGGTGCTCTCGGGGGTCTGGGTCGGGGAGGGGAAGATATCCGATATCTACAAGCTTATGCAGGAGAAGGAAGAGGCGTCAGTAGAGGAGCTGAAAACGAAGTGGGAGGGGGAACTGGGGGAACAGATCGAAGACGGGACATGGGCTGATGCCCTGGAGAGGGTAAATTCTTCCTCCTCGTGTGCGCGGCTTAGCCTCATCCAATTCAAGGTGCTGCATAGGGCCCACATGACTGGGACGAGGATGAGTAGGTTCTTTGGGGGTGAAGATAGGTGTGCCAGGTGCTCGGGGAGTCCAGCGAACCATGCCCATATGTTCTGGGCATGCCCGGCATTGGAGGAGTTCTGGAAGGGGGTGGCGAGGACGGTGTCAAGGGTGGTGGGATCCAGGGTCAAGCCAGGATGGGGACTCGCGATCTTTGGGGTTGGGGTAGAGCCGGGAGTGCAGGAGGCGAAAGAGGCCGGTGTGCTGGCCTTTGCGTCCCTAGTAGCCCGGCGAAGGATTTTGCTACAGTGGAAGGACGCGAGGCCCCCAAGCGTGGAGACCTGGATCAATGACATGGCGGGCTTTATTAAGCTTGAGAAGGTTAAATTCGCCCTGAGAGGATCGGTGCAAGGGTTCTTTAAACGGTGGCAACCTTTCCTCGACTTTCTGGCTCAACGATAGGGTACTGGGACAGTAGCAGCAGCAACCCGGGGGGGGGGGGGGGGGGGCGTTGATTATGTTAGCTTATTTTATTTAAATTTGATTTATCTCATTTTAATTTCTGGTTAAGTTCTCTTGTTTGGGGGGGGGGGGGGGTGGGGGAATGTGATACATGTGATGTTACGGTATGGGGGGAATTGTGGGTGTTATGGGGCTGTTAGTTGCATATTACTGCTTTTTGCTATACTTTTTGTTATATTTTCTGCAAAAAATTCCAACAAAAAAAATTTTAAAAAATAAAAAAAATAAAATAAAAAAAATAAATATAAATTGGTTTTGTAAAATATGCAATAGCACCATTACTTGTATAGATACACATATCATAAGTAACTGTTTTGTACAATTTTCTTTAACGATGTACAGAAAATATGTAAAGAAAAAAGGGGGGATGTGGTGATCGTAGATCTGAGTAGATGCAATACAACTGAGCAAGCACTAGAGGGAGCACGGGAGAGCTACATATACACAGGGACAGGAAGTGACGACACACTTCACGAAAGGCAGAACTGAAGGCAGGACACACACAAGCAGGCAGCATTTGAGGTAGCCGTAAGCTAAGCTCTGAAGAGAGAACGAATTCACAATAAAGCATCTTCTCCACATTTGAGACTACGAGCTTTATTAAGACACGAGGAACAACACAACACCCACCAATAAAAAAAAAATGCAAGGATTTAAAGCGGCCTTACAGCTGTCAAAACTCAGTGCAAGCTCCGTGGTAGCCATTGCTGCCTCAGAGCTGGTGACCTCAAAATCCCGGGTGGGATTCTCCGGTCTCTGACGACGAAGTCGCATTCGCCAATCCCATTGGCGCAGAAATCCGGGACGGCGCCACTTTTGTGATGCTCCGCCCCCTCCACGCCGTATGGATGGCCTCGGGACATTACCTAAGGCCCTCCCCGATGCTCCGCCCCCGATGGGCCCAGTTCCTGATGCTGTGTTCCTCGTGCTATTTTTCTTCGGGAACTCAGCGTGGCGGCTGCAGATTGAGTCCAGCACCGCCACAGTTGGGGGGAGGGGGGAGCCAATCCTCGACAGGTGGGCTTTGGTGGGGGCTGGAGCGCAGGTGGAGGGTGGTCTGGTGGTGGTGAGCCTGGCCAAAGGGGGCACTATTTGGCAGGCCAGGTCTGTGCGCTTCCGGTGCCATGTTGCACGGCTCGGCTGCGGACCCGGCATTTCTCTGGCCGGGGGCTCTACACTGCGTGCCTGCTAGTCCCCTACCGGACAGAGGATCAGTGGGGGTTTTGCGCCACTTTTCTGGGCATAAATCGTCACTGTTCCCGCGCTGGCATCATAGTCTCTCAAACGGAGAATCCAGCCTCTCATCTTTCAACCCCACTATGGAGGAGAGGAGGAGGGGTGGTGTCGGGGAGGGGGGGTCATGACCCAAAGTTTCAGCAACCCTGATTTAGCCTATAGAGTTAATGGTTATGTTAATGGGACCATGATGCTGCTGATGATGTAAACCTGACAGTTCTGTGTGCTTGTCTGGATAGGCGAGGCATCTGATTATAATATTTAAACCAGGGGCGCAATTCTCCGCTCCCCACGCTGGTTGGGAGAATCGTGGGAGGGCCGGGCGACTCACGATTCGCCCCCCGGCACCCCCCGCGATTCTCCCACCCCCCGCCTGGAAGAATCGCTGCTCGCTGCTTTTCACGGTGACCGACGATTCTCCGGCCCGGATGGGCCGAGCGGCCTGCCGTTCCCGACCAGTTCACGACGGCGGCAACCACACCTGGTCGCTGCCATCGTGAACATGGGCGCCAAAGTGCTGTTTGAAGCTCGTGGGGAGCGGAGAGGGGAGTGAGCACCACGGCCGTGCTTGGGAGGGGACTGGCCCGCGATCGGTGCCCACCGATCGTCGGGCCGGCGTCTCAAAGCGACGCACTCTTTCCCCTCCGCCGCCCCGCAACATCAAGCCGCCACGCCTTGCGGGGCAGCAGAGGGGAAGATGGCAACTGCGCATGAGCGGGTTGGAGCCGTCAGCCGTTGTGACGTCAGCTGCGCATGCGCGGGTTGGAGCCGGCCAACTTGTGCATGCGCGGCTGACGTCACATAGGCGCCGCCGTCGCGTCATTCTCGTGCCGAGTGGCCGAGATTTACGGAGCGCTGCTCCTAGCCCCCCGGGTGGGGGTGAATAAGGTGAGAGGAGCGGCCTCCGAGGCTGTCGTGAAACTTGGCCAAGTTCACGACGGCCTTCCCGATATTTCGCGGGAGTGGAGAATTTCGCCCCAGGTTCCCAAAGTGAATTGGGAACTTGATTTTAATTTAATGGGCCAGATTTTCCATGGCTCGGGAAACCAGTCAGGAGGATGGAGGTGGAAGCTCACAGGTTAAGCAGATAAGTGCTTTTCTGCAACCTTCCTTGAAAGCCAGGCACATTCTGCTGACTCTGTAAGCAAATCTTATGCCCAATTGACCAGCAACGCACCCCATCTTCCCGAGGCCAAATCTTTCAGTTCTCCTAGTATTCCAATTTCTCCCAATCTCACCAACCCAGCAAAACCCTGTCCTGAATTTCCAGGGCTGTCCCCGACATACATAGGACATAGAACATTACAGCGCAGTACAGGCCTTTCGGCCCTCGATGTTGCGCCGACCTGTGAAACCACTCGAAAGCCCATCTACACAATTCCCTTATCATCCATATGTTTATCCAATGACCATTTAAATGCCCTTAATGTTGGCATTCCACGCCCTTACTACTCTGAGTAAAGAACCTACTTCTGACATCTGTCCTATATCTATCTCTCCTCAATCTAAAGCTATGTCCCCTCGTGCTAACCATCACCATCTGAGGAAAAAGGCTCTCACTGTCCACCCTATCGAATCCTCTGATCATCTTGTATGCCTCTATTAAGTCACCTCTTAACCTTCTTCTCTCTAACAAAAACAGCCTGAAGTCCCTCAGCCTTTCCTCATAAGATTTTCCCTCCATACCAGGCAACATCCTGGTAAATCTCCTCTGCACCCGTTCCAATGCTTCCACATCCTTCCTACAATGCGGCGACCAGAACTGCACGCAATACTCCAAATGCGGCCGCACCAGAGTTTTGTACAGCTGCAACATGACCTTATGGCTCCGAAACTCAATCCCTCTACCAATAAACTCTAACACACCGTACGCCTTCTTAACAACCCTATCAACCTGGGTGGCAACTTTCAGGGATCTATGTACATGGACACCGAGATCTCTCTGCTCATCCACACTACCAAGAATTTTACCATTCGTCCAGTGCTCTGTCTTCCCGTTATTCCTTTCAAATTGAATCACCGCACACTTTTCTGCATTAAACTGCAGCTTTGACCGTTGACCGCTGTCTGACCTGGACTGGACAAAAACACTCTGTCCGACAGGAAGGAAAGGGATATGAAGAAGTGTGTCTCCGCTGGTAAAGTCAGTAGGGTTCCATCTGGTCAAAATGCTCCCTTCCTGTCTCTTGTGAATTATGAGGACCTTTATTTCCTCACGTGGCCCTCTGTCCAATTTTGTTGATAACACTCCTGTGAAGAGGTATGGTATGTTTCACAGTGTTAAAGGTGCTCTATTACTGCAAATAGTTGTTGTTTACCTTGTTTCTACGTTCAAATGATCCTGTGGAGTTAATTTTAGGAAGTCGATCTTCACAAGTCGAGGTGGTAGCGCTGAATCAGTCAAAAATGATTTTTGAACCCTGCAGGTGTCAAAGGGTCGACCCTCCATTGGTTTTGGGTGGAGGCGTCCCTTACGCCATGGTGGACCTCTGGCCATCATCTCATTTACACCAAAAACAGGGTGATCAGCCACTCTTATCTTTCCAATAAAGTTGGATGACTGTGTGGTACAAATTATACCATTTGAAAATCTACCAATAGTTAAAGTGACTTTCCATTCTCCTCATTATATCTTTTTGAATTATAATCTGTATTAAATTAAGTGACCAATCGATTAGGAATTTTTGCAACAATTAATTGCTGTGCTCCTGCGAATGACACCATTCTGAGCACAATTAAAACACACATTTTCTAATGTGGCTGACAGCTGGATGGAAAATGGATTCATTTTATTTGCAAAATTACCGCAAATTCATTAATTCATGCGGCTTTTATTGGAAACAAATCGTAAATGTTCATTGCAGAGATTTCGTTTCAGAGCAAAACAACTAAAACATTGTTGCTTAATGACCGTAAAATTAATTCCAAAAAGTACAGATGTGCAGATACATCGGAATCATCAGAAATTTTGGCTTTGAGAAATGTAGGTTTTGCCAGACGTTGTGATTGTTGTTATTTTACAAATATTTAGACACTAGCAGGCCTTGGTTTGGTTTTTTTCTCACACTTTGGCCTCAGGGCATGGGTAGTTCTGGCCAGGCCTCACTTACAGGCCCTCACTCGTTGTCCTGAGAAGGTGCTGGTAAGGCTGTCTCCTTCATTAACTACTATTTTGCAACTGAGTGACCAGCTGAACCACTTATGAGGTAATTAAAAGTCAACCATACCGTGCGAGATTGCAGCCACAGTTTCTCTTGCCTCGGAGGACATTAGTGAACCAGCCACTGAACGCAGGTGGAGGTAATGTCTTCACCCTTTTAGTCTCATTGTCCGCAAACAATAGGGCCTGGATTTTGGTCCATGAGTCGGGTCGCAAGGTCAGGAAAATACCCTCGTCAGTAAAACTGATTTTAAAAAATGGCTGCCTGAACATCGGATTTTCAGTCCGGGAGTGGGGAGTCGAGGGGGAAGGCTATGTTAGAATTTAATAATAATAATAATAATCATCATTATTTTCACAAGTACGCTTACGTCATTAACATTGCAATGAAGTTACTGTGAAAATCCCCTAGTCGCTACGCTCCGGCGCCTGTTCGGGTTCCCTGAGGGAGAATTCAGAACGTCGAAATTACCTAACAGTACGTCTTTTGGGACTTGTGGGAGGAAACTGGAGCACCCAGAGGAAACCCACACAGACACGGGGAGAACGTGCAGACGGGTGGCACATGGCGTAGAGGTTAGCACTGCTGCCCATGGCGCTGAGGACCCGGGTTCGAATCCCGGCTCGAAGTTACTGTCCTTGTGGGGTTTGCACATTTTCCCCATGTCTGCATGGGTTTCGCCCCCACAACCCAAAGATGTGCAGAGTAGGTGGATTGGCCCTGCTAAATTTCTCCTCAATTGGAAAAAAATAATTGGGTACTCTAAATTTAAAAAAAGAGAACATGCTGACTCCACGCAGACAATGACCCTAGCCAAGAATCGAACCTGGGACCCTGGTGCTGTGAAGCAGCAGTGCTAACTACTGTGCTACCGTGCCGCCCTTAATTTCGGGTGGGCACCCGTGAGGAGGGAGGAGGATGGTGGGTGCAGAGGTAGACTTGGTGGGAGTCTTGAATAGGGACTCTAACACTGTGTCCAAAATGTTTTTAAAAACATGAAACACCTCTCCAACCCTCATCCCGCCACCCCACACACATCCACGTCAATCTGTACCACCTCATGCCATGTACCCAACCCCTATCCATGCCAACCTATGCCAATGTAATCAACCCCATGGCCCTTTAAACCCTCTATACTAATATATGCCGCTGCCACCAATCCCGCCCCTTTCCAGCCCAGTTCCAACTTTGCCCGGTATCCACCTCCCTTTTGTCCTATGCTTCTGTACCATCTGGATTTGTTTATTGTCACATGTACCGAGGTACAGTGAAAAATATTTTTCTGCGTGCAGCTCAAACAGATCATTTAGTACATGCAAAGAAAATACGTAATAGGGCAACACAAGATACACAACGTAAATACATAGACGCAGGTATTGGGTGAAGCATACAGGAGTGTAGCATTAATCAGATCAGTCCATAAGAGGGTAGTTTAGGAGTCTGGTAACAGCGGGGAAGAAGCTGTTTTTGAATCTGTAAGTGCGTGTTCTCTTTTGCAACTCCTGCCTAATGGAAGAAGTTGGAAGAGCGAGTAAGCCGGATGGGAGGGGTCTTTGATTATACTGCCCGCTTTCCCAAGGCAGCGGGAGGTGTAGATAGAGTCAATAAATGGGAGACGGGCTCCTGTGATGGACTGGGCGGTGTTCATGACTCTCTGTAGTTTCTTGCGGTCCTGGGCCGAGCAGTTGCCATACCAGGCTGTGATGCAGCCAGATAGAATGCTTTCTATGGTGCACCTGTAAATGTTGGTAAGAGTCAATGTGGACATGACAAATTTCCTTAGTTCTCACAGGATGTATAGGCGCTGTTGTGCTTTCTTGGTCATGGAGTCAACTTGGGTGGGCCTGGACAGGTTTTTGGTGATGTGCACACCTAGGAATTTGAAGCTGTCAACCATCTCCATCTTGGCCCCGTTGATGCAGACAGGGGTGTGTAGAATACTTTGCTTCCTGAAGTCAATAGCAACCCATGGCCTCACCCACTACCCTTTGCCCTTACAACTACTGTGCCAACTCACCAAACATCCATCATAGGCAGACTTCAAGCCTCATGTAGAGATGGGATAAAATAAAGTTCTATAAACTAAAGGGTCTAAGGGGTAGACCTTTTGGGATGGAGGTGAGTAGAAATTTCTTCACGCAGAGAGTGGTTAATCTGTAGAATTAACTACCACAGAAAGTAGTTTAGGCCAAAACATTGTGTAATTTCAAGAAGGAATTAGGTATAGATCTTGGGGGTCAAAGGATATTGGGGGAAGGCGGGATCAGGGTATTGTACTTGATGACTAGCCATGATCATAATGAGTGGTGGAGCAGGCTCAAAGGGCCAAATGGCCACCTCCTGTTTCTATTTTCTATGTATGCTTCTGTGTAAAGCTCTGAGTGCCTCTTGCAGAATTCACTATATTGAACAAAATACTAATTCATGAAATTTACACATCTGTATTTCTTCATGAAGCTTATAACATTAAATATTAATTCAAATGTCCAATCCCTCAAAAGAACAAGCATTGGAATTCATAGTCCCACTTCAAAAACTCTATAACTACTTGTCGCTATCAATCAAATTGTGAAATTTCAGGCACCCCGCCAGTAATGGATGCTTGTGAAATCAGTCATGCAGCACTAATCTGGTAATGGAAGCCTTCAAGATTAGGTTAACAGGCAGAGTGGAACAGGAAACAATATTTTTTAAACACTCCCAAATTAATGGGCAGCACTTTTGACAGTTCCTATTTACACTTAGACTGATCTCCTTGACAGTTCATTTTGACAGGCCTGTTGACAGTTCCAATGAGCTTCAAAGTTAATAGACGGAATTAAATGGAATTAAAACTTCTAAGTTAATTTGTGGCAGGATTTTTAGGGAGTTTCCTGCCGGCGAGTTCCCCACTGCTATCCATTTTAATCTCTATTTTGGGCCCTGGGGAGTTTCTCACCGGTTTAGCCCACATTCAGAATTGTTTTCAGCACTGGGGAGCTGAGCTCAGAGATCGGGCTGCCATTTTGAAAGGGTACCCCAATCTCTAATCAAGCATGTGGGTGCCCCCCCCCCTCCCCCCCACTCCCCCGGGGGACCACGCCATCCATATCTACAACTCGCTTAAGTTTGCCAATGGCGAAGACAAGGCAAAGTTCAAAACGGTTCTGCTAAAATTCGACAGCCACGGTACATCTTCCAAAAGAGGCTTCAGGGTAAGGATGAACCTTTTCAGTCCTTCCTGACCCATCTCCGCATCCTGGCGCAGTCATGTAATTATGGCTCGACGGCTGATTCCATGGTCCGGGATCAGATTGTTTTCGGGGTCCATTCCGATTCCCTGCAGCAGCAGCTCCTCAAAATCAACCAGCTGACCCTATCCGTCGCTATCGAGACGTGCGTAGTCCATGAGCATGCCAAGAATCATTATTCCCACATTAGGGTGGCAGAAACTGCAAAACTGGCCTCCCACGAGGCAGAACGGGTGCAGGCCATTGCAAAAATGCAAGGCCTGAGTATCGAGGAGAGTGGCGGTTTTACGTGCTTTTCCCAGGTTCCTACGCATGCGCGCCACGACCGGGTGGACGACGAGGCCGACAACCCTAATGCGCAGATACGTACGTCGGCCGACCGCACTGCGCATGCACGTTCGCACATGGAACGCGCTGGCGTCAGCGTTATGACGTGTCCGAATTGTGGCTCCGCCCATTTAAAGTGGCAATGTCCAGCCAAAAGACGGCGATGCCTGCAGTGTGGGAAGCCTGGCCACTCGCGGCCTTCTGCAGGTCACCGATCTGCCAGCGATCCCGCCTGTCCATGACACCGCTGCAATGCCAGCAATCCCGCCTGTCCAAGTGCCGGCGTCTCCTGCTCCACCTCTGCGGCGATCGACAAGATTTGTCGCCCGCCTCAAAGACTGAATCTATAGACTTTACTCTTGTAAATTTTGTTCAGTTGCTTTGTATCTGCACGATAGACACCTTCCCATGTAGATATGTTCGTTACCTCACCACTTGTAAATAGTCAGGCATGTATATACCTTCACGTTCCTAAACTTATTTTTAAAAAAAAGGGGAGATGTCATAATATCCACTCATGTATATAATGAGATGCAGACAGGCAGTGATTGACACACAGGATGACCAATGAACACACAACACAGAACAACCAATCACCAGACAGGACACTACCACAATAAAGCCCACAGGGCATGAAGACTCTCCCTCTCTCAGGACCCAGCTACTGAGACAGTCAGAGTTCACAAGTTAGTGAGCACTGTTACCATGCAGTAGTTAGTAAGTCTGGTCAAGCCAGTAAGAGGTAATCAGTTGGATTAGTAGAGTGTCAACCCACAGCTGAACATGTAAAGCAGCCCATAGTTAAATAAAACAGTGTTGGATCATCTCCTGTGTCAGGCATTTGTTTCTAGCTTCCCTGCATCCAGTTGCAGTCAACGTCGAACCAATCTGCCGAACACATCACCATCCTTTCATGTTCATGGCCCCCCTCAGCCCCTGACCTTTGGCAGTGCCACCCTGGCACCCTTGCACTGGCATCAAGGTAGTGCTGTGTCAGCTTTGCAGTGCCACCCAGGCACCTTGGCAGTGCCAGAATGCCAGCTGGTCAGTACAAAGGTGCCTACATTCCAGGCGGAGGGCCAAGTGGCCACCGTGCACTGACCCTGACCACCCAGGGGTCTCCGATACCCTGGGAGATCCCCCGGGTGCCGTTCCACTTGTTGCAGGTTTATGTGGACCAGCACTGATCGGCGCCCGGCTGTGGCCTCGCTGGGGAGGCCGGTAGATCCCGCGTAAGTTCGCTGAAGTCGATTTAAAACCCACCTTGGTGAGTACTGTTTGGGCACGCCCCTTTTGGCCGTGATTCTGACTCTGACACCTCATGGGACTTGGGTAAATGCCACGAGGCATGAAGGCTGCCAGGAAACCTGCAGGAGGCCTCACCTGGCATCCACTGGCCGCACTGCACTCGAGCGAAATCACAATGCGGCCGGTGGATCGTGGCCAGTGAGTTCATACACATTTTCCACACATTTATGCGTACTTGTAACAATTCTCGGGAGCACTTGACACCAGCCAAAGATGTCCTGGGACCATATCAAAGGAGTACCTTACTTCGCCAAACAGGCACCCTGGTTCTCTAGAGAAATACACAAAGTTCAGGCCAGCTTTTGTCAGCTCCTCTCTGCACACTTCATGTTTCACACTCCTGGGCTACTAAAATCCAACTTGAATGAAGGCAGCTGATAAATTAAATGGCCAGCTGCCTCCTAGAACACATGTGAAATGTGAACTGCCCCCATTCCCACCCCACGAAAATGGAAAGTGCTGCGTTTGGGCCGTGACTTATAGTTTTGTGGCACGATGGAGAGGCCCTCCATCGTGGTGGGAACCTGGGCCTATATGTCAAAAACTAATGGATGGATTTCAACAAAACTTGGTACACAAACAGGGTATGGCATGCTGAAGAACTGATTAGTTGTTGGTGAAGATGCCCATCTGGATCCTGGGGTTCTTTAAAGGATCAGCTAACATTGGGAGATGGGGGTGAATTGACCATTTTAAAAAGAATGTTGTTTTATTTAGAATGTTGTTCATTATTTAGAATGCTGTGGACTGTTTCAGCCTCTGCCGTGGAATTTGTCACACCTCTCAAAATGTGAGCAGAGTTTTCAGGGCAGGTCGTTGGATGTGAATTGGCCTGTAGCCTCTGCAGCAAAAAAGGCGCTCTTAACAAAATCTTTGTATTTTCAGCTTTGTAGCTACAGAGCATAACCAGGCAGGGAAAAGTCTCACGGAAGAGCTGCATAGTTATAATAACATTGATGTATGTTCTATTGAGTGCCCTCTTCACTTGTTGCATTCTGATTTTAACGTATACATTTCCCAATGTGTTGCGTTCAATTCCACTACTTTGACTTGCTTTCATGACTTCTGTCTATTTTACAATCCAAACATGCATGGACTAAACAGTTCTCTGTTTTAACAATAGTAACAAAAGCCACAATTGGGTTACAGTTGGAATTTGGGATGGTTAGGACTGAAATGCACACTATCCTTACTGCTCAACTTAGATGACCGAATGGTTAATCACACAATTCCAAAGCATAACATGAAGATCACACATAGGGCAGGTTTCCACCGCCCCCCCTTGTCGTGTTTAACGGCAGCAGGGACAGCTCAACACTGGGTGCCGGTAGAACCTTGTGGTCCCACCGATGTTTACGGTATTTTGCGTGGCTCGTCCCTCCTGCCTTCGGCGGGACCGAAAGATCTTTCTGGAGGGATGGACTGGAAAATCCCACCCATAGTGTTTAAACTCTTATAATTGAATCAAGAGAGAGGGCACGTTCCAGTCAGACACTTGAGAAGAGGGGCTGGATTTTACAGTGTTTTTGGTGGCAGGGCGGATAAGATATATCTGCTCGTTGCTCACCACCTTCCATCCCACCTCTGATTTTCTCCTATAATTCGATGGGTGGGGGAGGGGGCCGTAAAAATCAGTAGCAAACCATCATTTTTAAAAAGATAATTCACTATCAATTGAGATGACTTGCATATTACGCTGTCCACCCTGTATCACTGCTGGCATGGCAAGGCTGATGGTGGTGGTTAGGCCATTTCTTTTTCAATCCAAATGGTTAAAAGGCAGGAAGGAAGGGAGATACATTGGGCGGGATTCTTGACCCCGCCGCACCACATTTCCGCCCCGATCGGCCGGCGGGATTCTCCGTTACGTCGACCGGTCAGTGGGGTTTCCCATTGTGGGGGGGCAGCCCCACGCCATCGGGAAACCCCTGGGAGCCCGTATAACGGAGAATCCCGGCGGCTGAGAGGGTGGTGCACTGTGTGCATTGGGATCATAGCTATCCCTAAGAGTTTTACCCCCACTTTGATCCTTCCCCACCTGGCTTGCAAAAGTCACCTTCCCACCCAAATAGCCCAGGATTTATCTCGCTCTGGATGGCATCACTGTTCCTCCTGTTAGCAGTCCTCCTCCCCCCCGTGCCAAATTCCGAGTCCTTAGACTGCTAGAGCTGCTGACCAACTGGATTGGCTGACAGATCCAGAGGACAGGGCTTCCCCCACTGAGTGGCAGTCATCTGACCTTCATATAAAGGCTTGTTATTGCTGCGAGGTGGTTTTGGTAAGCATAGGATAGTGTGGCACCGACATTCCTTCCGGTGGCCGCACAAAGAGTTGTACATCTCTTTATAATTATGCCCCTGGTCTGTTTCCAGCATATAATCCAGTTTAAACAATAAGAGCAGGGTTAGGCCATTTGGCCCTCGGAGCCTACTCCACCATTCAAGTCTGATTGTGGCTTTGACCAACAACTGATTGCAGCGTGGGAATGCCCTGAATTACAAGTGATTACCATAGCTGATCACACATTGGCAGCAAGACCTCATTAGAGAATAACTTCATCTTCCAGCAACTAATTATTCTGTTACATAGCAATCGTGGGCTCGCCTCTAAATTAAGAGTTTTGTCATTAAGCAGAGAACCTGACCTATGAAACCTCATCAGCGGTGAGATTCACTTCTTCAAAAAACGTAGCCTAATTTGATAAGTTTCAGTCTGAAACAGAAAATTGGCATTATAGCTTAGAATCTAATGTTGCAATATTAGCTTCATATGTTTGTAACACATTTTGTCTGTTTTGACAATGCAATTATAGTGCCTCGTATCAAATGATTTTAAGCACTCACATGCTTACGGAGCAGGCAATCATTTCTGGCTTAAATATGCAATTTTCCTGACCTTTTTCCATAACCTCACGAACATTTTCTTTCGGTTGAAAGCTCTGGCTGATTGATTTAACTGAACAATATTTTCTGAGAATTAACCATGCATAACAGGTGACAACAATGTAAAAGGTACATATCAATCAGACAGAAGAGCCTGTTAACCAGAGTGTGTTCCTGTCTAAATTGAGTTGAATAAAATATTATGATCAGCTGTAATTTATTCAGTGTCCAGACTTGTGTTGATTTTGTACCATGTGCTTTGAACAACCTGTCAGGAAATGTGTTCCTGTTCGTGTTACAGAATTCCATAAAGAGCAAACGGTGTGATGGAGACACAAGTGCCAGCTGAGTGCTCAGGGAAATCAGCCCTGTTGTATTCATGGCCCTATGTATGTTGTAATCATCACTTTGTTTGTGGATCAGTGATGCATTTGGATCTGTGGCTCTTGAGAGGCTTGATTCAATGATATTTCAGATTAGTACTCATGTTGGAAAGTGTTTTGTATTTAACTGTGGAA
The DNA here is from genome assembly GCF_902713615.1 of Scyliorhinus canicula. Lineage (NCBI taxonomy): Eukaryota > Metazoa > Chordata > Chondrichthyes > Carcharhiniformes > Scyliorhinidae > Scyliorhinus > Scyliorhinus canicula. The sequence continues at coordinate 283,597,183 of NC_052146.1, read as the reverse complement.
CATAGTTGGGCCAATATTTCTGAGCCCCCTTTGCCTGAGTATTAAACAGGAATATTGCACCTGAAGTGTGCTAACGCCCGCTCAGTCCTGATATTTCCCTACCTTCCTGATCCGAGCAAATTAAATGGCCGGTGAGCTCCAGTATAGGCCCGCTCTGTGAGAAGGTTTAGCACTCATAATCGGATCTAGATATTCATCATTAGCTTTTCTGTATGCGCTTGGGAGGACTCCAAGCGATACTGACCGAATCAGAGGTGAGAGACTGGGAACCCTGTGACCTGTTTTTAACTCACATGGTCCTGGTTGGCTTGTACTTTCTACAATAGCAGGGCAGCTTTGTCCCCAAAGGATATCCTCAGGAATCCAGGGCCGCATTAAAATGGCAGAGACCCCGTGATCTGGAAGAAGAACCAAGAGAATTGGCCGGTATAGACCAATCGTCCGAGATCTCTGCACAGATCCTGTTCTATCCTCTTGGATAGCCTCTTGCACATTCCCCACTTGCATTCCTCTACAACCAGTGCATGTGCCTTCAAATGCTTAGCCCCTAAGTTCTGTTGTTCCCTCTGACTTGTTACCTTATCCCTCTCCATTAAGTCATTCATTAAAAGCTACCTCTTTGACCAAGCGATTAATCACTACCACCTGTCTAATATCTGATTACTCTTACATGAAGAATTAGAAAATGCTTACTGTGTTAAAGTATTAAATAAATATAATTTATTGTTGCTGTACTGAACCGTGTCAGGAGATGTGGTACGGACTGAAAAAATAACCTAACCACTCCAGATTTATTAACGAGTAATTAGGAATTAAGCATATTCACTTATTTTTAGATCATAACAGCACACTTAATCTTAATTCTATGGATGAATAAATATTCTTCTGTAATATTCTACTCTCTGTGCCAGGAAAATAATTTCTATGAAGTGTTTGTGATCTGCATCCTTTATTTGACACTATTGGTGCAAATCAGCTGATTGTGTTTGTTTTATACAGGCTTAACTCTATCGATGTCAAGTACCAGATCTGGAAGTTGGGAGTGGTGTTCACAGATAATGTAAGTATCAAATAGGGGTCAGAAACTGAACATGATATTCAGGGATAAACATATTCGTTTTTGAAACAGCTTCTTCCCCGCTGTTACCAGACGCCTAAACGACCCTTTTATGGACTGACCTCATTATAACCGCACCCCTGTATCCTTCACCCGATGCCGATGTTATGTAGTTACATTGTGTACCTTGTGTTGCCCTATTATGTATTTTCGTTTATTGCCTTTTCTTTTCATGTACTTAATGATCTGTCGAGCTGCTCGCAGAAAAATAGTTTTCACTGTACCTCTGTACACGTGACAATAAACAAAATCCAAATCCAAGAACCTTTCTCAAATAACTAATGACTGCTTTTTATCATTCATTGATATGTGTGCACATACATATGTGTATGTGTGTGATGGGTGTGCCAGCACAGGGTTTTCACATTTACTTTATTCTGCAACACCGGGAGTTTTTACGTTACCCTCTCAAGTTAAGAGGGTGGAAAGACCAAGATCGTGCACGGCATCAATCTTAACCCTCCACCTGGCTTGATGGAGGAGGAGTGAGGGATATATCAGTGCAAGAATTTACAGATTGTGGTTTATATAATTCCGCTTTTGCTGATGGACCACAGTATTTCAGTGATGTCCAGTTTTGAGCTGTTAGGTGTGTTCATCCACCCCAGTTCACATTTTACTACTGTTGCACTTGTGTAGAGTACTGATCTCCTTATCTGAGAAGATGTAAGGGAAGATGTAAATGCATTAGAGGCAGTTCAGAGAAGGTTTACTCGATTAATTCGAGGGATGGGCGGGTTGTCTCATGAGGAAAGGTTGGAGAGGTTAGGTTTGTATCCACTGGGGTTTAGAAGAGTAAGAGGTGACTTGCTCGAAACCTTTAAGATCCTGAGGGTCTTGACAGGATGGATGTGGAGCGGATGTTTCCTCATCAGGGAATCTAGAACCAGGTGTCACTCAAAAGGCAGAGAGAGCGAGTGAACAGTAGGCTTTATTAGTTATGAACTTGCCTAGCCAGAGTCAGTAGTACAGATGAACGCCGCCCACAAGAGGCCGGCCTATATATGGCCTCGGTGTGGGCGGAGCCAGAGGTGGAACCATATCGGGGTTAAGTACAGTACCTGGAAGCAGTTCATATCACCACTTCCAGGTCATAGATCACAGGTTATGGTATCATGCATACATTATGGTGAATACATTCACTACATTAACAATAAAGGATCACTCATTCAAGATGGAGATGAGGAGAACATTTTTCTCTCAGAGGGCCGCGAGTCTCTGGAACTCTCTTCCTTAAAAGGCAGTGGAAGCAGAATCTTTGAATATTTCTAAGGCAGAGCTAGATAGATTATTGATTAACAAAGAGGTGAAAGGTTACTGGTGGTAAGCAGGAATGTGGGTTTGAGGTTACAATCTGATCAACTGCGATGGCAGAGTAGGCTCAAGGGGCCGAATGGCCCACTCCTACTTCATATGTTATTATGTAATCTTGTGTTCATCCTATGGCAAGCCTGGTGCTGAGTGGGCGGGTGGGGGGGGGGGGGGTTAATCGGGTGGGAAGGTGGTGTGTGGGGACCCCACTAGCTTTCTGCCTCCATCTTGATGTTCACTTTATGTTCATCCTGCTGCTGCCGCTCACCATGCAGGGAACACAACAAGTAAACCCTCTCCGAGGCAGGGACCAAGTGCAGACAAGATGTCCTACCTGCTGCCAATCAATGCTCAATTGAACATAGCCTTAAGTACCTGAATGCACGGAACATTCAAAATAAAATAGATGTATTAGTTCCGCAGATGAGTGTAAAGGGATATGATATAGTTGGGATTACGGAGACATGGCTCCAAGGTGGGGCTAGTCAGTTTTTAGGAAGGACAGACAGAAAGGAAAAGGTGGTGGAGTTGCACTGTTGATTAAAGAAGATATTGATACAATATTGAGGAAAGGTATTAGTACAGATGATGTGGAATCTGTCTAGGTAGAGTTAAGAACCATCAAGGGGCAAAAACATTCGTCGGGGTGGAATACAGACCACCAAACTGCAGTGGTAGTGTTGGGAATAGCATTAGACAGGAAATCAGAGATGCATTTAATAAAAGAACATCTGTGATTATGGGTGACTTTAATCTGCATGTAAATTTGGTGACTCAAAATAATCACAGTACAATAGAGGAGGAATTTCTGGAGCATATATGGAATGGTTTTCTTGACCAGTATGTTGAGCAACCAACAAGGGAACAGGCTATATTGGACTGGGTATTGTACAATGAGAAAGGATTAGTTGGCAATCTAGTTGTGAGAGAACCCTTTGGGATGAGTGACCATAATATGGTAGAATTCTTTATCAAAGTGAATAGTGAGGTAGTTGATTCTGAGACCAGGGTCCAGAACTTCCATAAAGGTAACTATGATGGTATGAGGCATGAGCTGGCTATGACGGACTGGGAAACATTACAGAAACAAAAGATAGCAGGCAGGCAATGGCAGGCCTTCAAGGAACGAATAGGTGAATTCCAAAAGTTTTTTATTCCGATTTGGCGCACGAGTAGAAAGGGAACATTGGAGAATTTTCGCTCCAGAATTTCCCTTGTAAGCCAAGCCATGGCTTATAAGGGAAATGAGAGATCGTATTAGATTCAAAGAAGAGGCATACAAATTAGCAAGAAAACGCAATAGGCCTGAGGATTGGGAACAGTTCAAAATTCAGAAAAGGCAGACCAAGGGGAAAATACAATATGAAAGTTAACTAGTGGAGAACATAAAAACTGACTGTGAATGTTTTTACAGTTATGTAAAGAGAAAAAGATGAATAAAAACTAATGTAGGCCCCTTACAGCCAGAAACGGGGGAATTCATAGCAGGGAGCAAAGAAATGGTTGAGGAACTAAATTCGTACTTTTCTTCTGTTTTCACAAAGGAAGACATTAATAGTGTACCGGAAGTTTTGAGAAGCACAAGTTTTAATGAGAAGCTGAAGGAAATGAGTATTCGTAAAGAAATAGATTTGAGGAATTTTTTGGGATTGAAGGCGGACAAATCTCCAGGGCCTGATAATCTGCATCCCAGAGTATGTAAGGAAGTGGTCCTAAAAATAGTAGATCCATTGGTGGTCATTTTCCAAAATTCTTTGAACTCTGGAACGGTTCCTACAGATTGGAGGGTTGTGAATGTAACCTCGCTATTCAAAAAGAGAGGTAGAGAGAAAACAGGGAACTATAGATCACTGAGCCTAACATCGGTAGTAAGGAAGTTGCTGGACTTCATTATTAAGGATTTTATAGCACAGTATTTGGAAAGCAGTAGTGCAATCAGACAAAGTCAGCATGGATTTACGAAAGGAAAATCATGCTTGACAAATCTACTAGAATTCTTTGAAGATGTAACTAGTAGAGTTGATCAGGGAGAACCGGTGGATGTGGTTTATTTAGTAGGCGTTCGACAAGATCTCACACAGAAAATTAATGTGTAAAGTTAAAGCGCATGGAATTATGGATAGTGTTTTGAGATGGATAAAAAGTTTATTAGCAGACAGGAAGCAAAACGTTGGAATAAAAGGGTCTTTTTCCGATTGGGAGGCAGTGACTAGTGGGGCACTGCAGTGATCGACGTTCGGACCCCAACTGTTCATATTATATATTAATGATTTAGACGAGGGAACTGAATGTTTAATCTCCAGATTTGCAGATGGTACAAAGTTGGGTGGGAGGGTGACCTGTGAGGAGGATGCAGAGATACTTCAGCGAGATTTGGACAGGCTGAGTGAGCACATGCACAGCGGCTGCAGTATAATGTGGATTATTGTAACGTTATCTGCTTCTGTAGCAAAAATAGGAAGGCAGATTATTCTTTGAATGGATGTAAATTAAGAGAGGTGGATACTTAGCGAGACCTTGTTGTCCTTGTGTATCTTTCTTTGAAAGTAAGCGCGCAGGTACAGCAGGCAGTAAAGAAGGCAAATTATATAATGGCCTTGATAGTGAGAAGATTTGAGTATAGGAATAGAGAACTGAGGTGAAGAGAAATTCCTTCACCCAGAAAGTGGTGAATTTTTGGAATTTGCTACCATAGAAAATAGTTGAAGCCAAAACATTGTGTAATTTCAAGAGGAATTGGATACAGCTCTTGGGGCTAAAGGGATCAAGAGTAATGGGAGGAAGGTGGGATCAGGGTATCGAACTTGATGATCAGCCATGATCATAATGCATGGCAGAGTAGGTTCGAAGGGCCGAATGGCCTCCTCTTGCTTCTATTTTCTATGTTTCTATAAAATGGCCTGTCTCATTGTTAAAATTTTTATTAATCTTTTAGAAGATTTATATAACTAAGAGACTCGATCGGTCACTTCATAGGGCAGCTAAGAGCCAACCATACTAATGTGGGACTGGTGTGATTGTGTAGGCCAGACAGGGTTAGAATGACAGTTTTCCATCGCTATTGATGTTAGTGGACCAGTGTGTTTTTTTTTTCAGACCTGTGGTCACTTTACTGGCACCATATTTTCATTTCCACATTTTAATTTAAACTGAATTCAATTCTCAAACTTCCATGATAAATTTAAATACTATGGGCGCGATTCTCCGCACCCGCGGAAAATCGCGAAGTTGGCGTCAAAAACGGGCGCGTCTGACGACGGTCGGGAAGGGTCCATTTCCCGACGTATTCACGTCCTGGAAATGGGCTAGGAACGCGGCCGCGTCAATCACGTGCGCGATGACGACGAAACGCGGCGACGATGCGACCACGCCCACGTGACGCCGCCCGACGCCGTAAAAAGGCGCGGGCGAGCACAGAATCTGTAGGCCATGATGTCGGAGCCCAGGAGAGCTGCACCTCATTTTGTTGATGCAGATGTGGAGACGCTGCTCGATGCCGTCGAGCAGAGGAGGGGCATCATCTGCCCGCGGAGAGGGCATCGCCAACCTGCCAGCGCTGTGTGCCAGGCCTGGCGTGAGGTGGGTGCTGCCGTCAGTGCTGTGGGGCAGACACCTCGCTCAGCAGAGCAATGCAGGAAAAAGCTGCATGACCTCACCAGGGCTGCCAGGGTAAGTGCCAAGAGGGTGCCCCCTGGTCACAACCATCCCTCCCCCCTTAACTTAATCACCCACCTCCCCCCCTGGCACGGGGGGTGGAGGGGGATTGGGGCAGAGTTAGTTGAGGGTGGTTCACAAAGTTGTCACAGACCCAGCGCTCTGGCCCCGTGGAGAGATGCAATTGTCTTATGACAACTTGACCCCCAAACTGTGCCAGTATCTGAACGGACTGCTGATACCTGCCGTATTGCAATGATCTACCTATGTACCCTCCCCCAACAGGCCAAGTCCGCTCTCAACACCCAGACTGGAGGGGGTTCGCCCAACCTGCACCCCCTCACCACCTTTGAGCAGAGGGCACTGGACCTTGTTGGGGGGGTCTGGCACCCGGGATGTCGTGCTATGCGAGGTTGGCGGAGCTGCAACAAGTGAGACACCCCTCCATGACAAACACCCCCCCCTCCCACATCCTCTGTCCCTTCACACACCCTGCCCACTTGGACACCTCCCCCATCCTCTGTCCCTTCACACACCCTGCCCACTTGGACACCTCCCCCATCCTCTGTCCCTTCACACACCCTTCCCACTTGGACACCTCCCCCATCCTCTGTCCCTTCACACCCTGGCCACTGGGCCCAGCGCCCAGCCGAGCGAATCTAAATAAGCAGTTTCATTCTCTTACCTAGGACGTGATGCCGAACGACCAGGGCCGTCTGGCTGCAGAAGGGCACAGGCGTCTGACCCCACCTCACCCGGGGCCTCATGACAGAGGGTGCCTGATCAGCGGGGAAGCCCATCCTCCCCTACACAATCTGTGGAGCAGGACGCCCAGAGGGCGGTGACACCACCACAAGAGAGAGAAATGGCCCGCGAATGCCCTGCGGCCTCTCAGCGGGCCGATGACACAGAGGAGGCCTCAAACCTAGGCGACCTCGAGCTTGCGTCACTGCTATCTCCCACACCATCCAACATCCCAGAGACACTCACCCCGGCTGGATTATTTAGTGATGAGGCTCCTGGGTCACAGTCTGGTTCGCACATCACAGCTGAGCAGGTACAGCAGGTGGAGGTCGGAGCAGACGAGGGCCCGGACTGGCGGAGGCCAGGCCAGGCCCAGCATGCAGCTGGGTCCCAGACGTTTTCTGAGTTCCTGGAGTTTCTCAACCCACCCGCACAGCCGATGCCTCAAGAAACCCAGGGAAACTATGACGGGATGAGGGCTGCCTTCCTGGCTCTGCAGACGCTATTAGAGGAGTCGAACCGCGTCCAAGAGCAGGGAGTGGTGCCGCTCATGGCAGCGACCCAGTCCGACACCGCACGGATAGCATCCGCGGTGGAGGCAATGGGTCAGGTTATCCAAGGCGTTGGGGTTAATGTGCACGCGTCATCCTCGGCCCTGGACAGGGTTGCCCTCTCACAGGCAGCAATGTGCCAGAGCCAAAACGACATTGCCGGCGCCCTGCGGGCCTTGGCCCAGTCTCACCAGGTCATGGCCCAGTCACAGCAGTCAGTCGCCGAGAGCATCAAACGCCTGACACATGTGCTGGATGGCGTCGTGCACACACAGGTTGAGATCGCCCAGTCCCTGGCAGGAATGTCTAACTCCCTGGACTCCGTGTCAGCAAACGTTCGGATCCTGGTGGATACCGTCGCAGGCCTCCAGGACTGGCAGCGCCAGGTGTCGGTGGCGCGACGGGGCACCTCCCCGCTCGCACCTCTGTCCCAAAGTGAGCCCCGGGGGCCACCTGGCTCCCCGAGGGAGGAGGAGGTTTCGGGGCCCGTCCCATTAAGTCCATCACGGGACGTCCCGGAATTCTCGGCCTCCCCCCGTCCCATCCCTGGTGCATCGGGTGGGCAGCAGGAAGAGCAGGGTGGCACAACGTCACCCGAGACGCCCGCAGAGCAGCCTGGCCCATCAAGGCCGGGTCGCCCCAGGAAATGCTTGGCCAAGGAGAAACGAGTCGAAGGGGGCGATTCGCAGCAGTCCTCCTCCACTCCTGCTGTATCATCTGGGGACTCACGTAGACGTAGAGGTAGGGCCCGTAAGGCAACAAAGTGAGACACATAGTAAGTTGGCACGGGTGAAGGGCACAGTTTAGTTGTAGGGGCTAGGGCACCTGTAAATGTTTGTTCATATTAAACGCACTGTTCCACCTTACTTGTAATACCGTGTGATTGTTCCACAGCCACAGGTATCGTGATGGTGACCGAGTGTCGCTGGGGTTGACGAGCGGTGAAACTTCGGTGCCGGGTGTGCAGTCCCGGGGGGGGGTTGTGGTGGTGGCAGTTGTGTGTTGACCCTCTGCACGACTAGCGATGCAGGTGGTGGTTTGGTGTTCAGCGGGGACGTCACATGTGACGCGTGAACCGTGCTGCCACCAAGGCGTCGCGTGCCCGCCGTCCTCGCCGGGTCCGTCGTGCCGCCTCCTGGACATCACCAGCACCTGGGTCGTGTCTGCGTGCTGCGCCCGCCACTCCACCAGCTTCCTCCTCCTCCTTCTCCTCCTCCTGCTCCTCCTCCCGCTCCTCCTCCTCCTCCTCTGTGCTGGCACCACTGCCACTGGCTTCTCCCTCCGCCTCCTGCAGCAGGTCATCTCCCCTCTGCATCGCGATGTTGTGCAGCGCACAGCAGACCACAACAATGCGAGCGACCCTGTCGGGCTGGTACTGCAGGGCCCCTCCGGAGCGGTCCAGGCACCTGAATCTCATCTTCAGGAGGCCAAGGCAGCGCTCCACCACACCCCTGGTTGCTGCATGGGCCTCGTTGTATCGGGTTGCCGCATTGGTCTGAGGCCTCCGTATAGGCGTCATCAGCCAAGACCTCAGCGGATAACCTCTGTCGCCTAGCAACCAGCCCCTCAGCCGTGGGGGACGTCCCTCAAACATCGCAGGGATGAACGACTGCGCCAGTATGTAGGAGTCATGCACACTCCCTGGGAACCTTGCACAGACGTTCATGATCCGCATGTGGGGGTCGCATACCACCTGGATATTCATGGAGTATGTCCCCCTCCTGTTTGTGAACACGTCCCTGTCCCCTCCAGGCGGGCGCATGGGGACATGAACACAATCGATTGCCCCCTGCACCATCGGTATCCCGGCCACTCTGGCAAATCCACGGGCTCGTGAGTCTTGACTTGCTTGGTCCTCGGGAAAGGTGATGTAGCGGTCCGCGATGGCATAGAGGGCATCGGTCACATCCCGGATGCACCTGTGCACCGATGACTGGGAGATCCCGGAGACGTCCCCGCTCGGAGACTGGAAGGAACCGGTAGCATAGAAGTTAAGAGCGACCGTCACCTTGATGGCAACAGGGATCGCGTGTCCTCCCCCCGTTCCACGTTGTGCCAGGTGCGCCACGAGGTGACAGATATGTATCACCGTCCGCCTACTCAGCCGGAGTCTCCTCCTGCAGGTGATGTCCGTCATTGTTAGGAAAGAGACCCGGACACGGTACACCCTCGGCCTTGGTCGTCGCCTCTGGCGCCGTGGCTGCACCCTCACTCTCTCCTCTTCCTCTTCCTCCTCCTCCTCCTCCCCATGCTGCTCGACGACTGGCAACTCCTCGGCCCTTCCCTCTGCTGCTGCAGCTGGCCCTGCATCCACTGCGGGATGTGGGTGTGGATGCTGCTGCACCGCCAAATGCAGTGCAGCGGCCCCACCCACTGCGCAGAACATAGCCGTTCTGTTCTCAGACATTGTGCTAACCTACAGAAGGGTGGTGGGGGGCAGAGAAACGGGACATGTTAGACGGAGGTTAGTCGCCACCTCGGCAGCCGCCTGCCACGGGATACCTGTGTGTCCCGGTGGCCTGGACGTGCTGCTGACACGCGGGCAGCCTAACCCCAGGTCACTTTCTGCATCCAACGGGCAGTTAACTATGTCCTCCTCACCGGTGCGTCAGTGGCCTGTGGCCATAAGCCACAGGGGAACCAGCGGCCTTGTCCTTGTGACCGGCACGCCATAGCATGGTGGCAGACATTTTGTTACGGGGTTGGACGGCTCACTCGCTCACTCTCTCACTAACACCCCCCCCACTCCCACTCCCCCCTCCATCTCCCCCCTCCGTCTTCCCCACTCCCCCCCTCCGTCTCCCCCACTCCCCCCCTCAGTCTCCCCCACTCCCCCCCTCCGTCTCCCCCACTGCCCCCCTCCATCTCCCCAACTTCCCCCTCCGTCTCCCCCACTGCCCCCCTCCGTCTCCCCCACTCCCCCCCTCCGTCTCCCCCACTCCCCCCTCCGTCTCCCACACTCCCCCCCCCTCCATCTCCCCCACTCCCCCCCTCCGTCTCCCCCACTCCCCCCCTCCGTCCGGGCCGGAGAATAGCGGTGGGCCAAAAACTAGCGATTCTGGTCGTGTCGGGGGCGCGTTTGAGGCGTTTTGCGGGAATGGCGACTTGGAGTTTGTGCGGGGTTCGGAGAATAGCGGGAGGGCGTCGGACCAGCGTCGCCGTAAACATTTGCACCGCCCGCTATTCTCCGACCCGTCGTGAGTGCGGAGAATCACGCCCTATATTCTCTGAACATTTTGCCCACAGGAGTCCAATAACATAACAATATCAACATAGTGTCATGGTTATGATCAGAGTTGCATGTACCCCACATTTTGGTGACCATGGACGCAATTCTCCGCTCCCATGCCGGGTGGGAGAATCGCGGGAGGGCCGCTCTGGCACCCCCCGCGATTCTCCCACCCCCCCCAAAATGGCGTGTCGCGAGCAGCGCCCGCGATTCTCCGACCCGGATGGGCCGAGTGGCCTGCCGTTACCGACCAGTTCACGTCGACGGCAACCACACCTGGTCGCTGCCGGCGTGAACATGGCGCCAACAGCTGTTTTGTGGCTTGTGCGGGGCGGAGAGGGGAATGAGCACCATGACCGTGCTCGGGAGGGGACTGGCCCGCGATCGTCGGGCCGGCGTCTCAAGAGGACGCACTTTTTCCCCTCCGCCGCCCCGCAAGATCAAGCCGCCACGTCTTGCGGGGCAGCGGAGGGGAAGACGGCAACCGCACATGTCGTGCGGGGTTCGGGTAGCATGGTGGTTAGCATAAATGCTTCACAGCTCCAGGGTCCCAGGTTCGATTCCCGGCTGGGTCACTGTCTGTGTGGAGTCTGCACGTCCTCCCCCTGTGCGTGGGTTTCCTCCGGGTGCTCCGGTTTCCTCCCACAGTCCAAAGATGTGCGGGTTAGGTGGATTGGCCATGCTAAATTGCCCGTAGTGTCCTAAAAAGTAAGGTTAAGGGGGGGGGTTGTTGGGTTACGGGTATAGGGTGGATACGTGGGTTTGAGTAGGGTGATCATGGCTCGGCACAACATTGAGGGCCGAAGGGCCTGTTCTGTGCTGTACTGTTCTATGTTCTATGTTCTATGTGCGGGTTTGAGCCGTCATCCGTCGTGACGTCAGCCGCGCATGCGCGGTTTGGAGCTGGCCAACCTGCGCATGCGCGGCTGACGTCATTAGGCGCGTCGGCCGCGTCATTCCCGGCGACCGAGATTCACGCCACGGCCCTCCTAGCCCCCCGGCGGGGGGAGAATAGCGGGCCATGAGCGGCCTCTGACGCCGTCGTGAACCTCTCCGGGTTTCACGTCAGTGTCGGGCCTGGCGGAGAATTCCGCCCCATGTTTTTCCATTGCTCTCCACCTCCCATTTAATTCTGTTGGAACCAATGCTTGTTATGTCAGCACTAACCATAGTGCCAAGTGATATCGTGGTGCCAATGGGCAATCATTTTCTCATTTCACCCTCGGGCTGGATTGTAAGCTGAGGGCAGGCTTCCCACACCCAAGTGTAAATTCTGGGGCAAGCCCACCTTCTAATTGGTGGGCTCTCCCCTCTTTAATTTTATGGCTGGCGGGCTCTTTAGTTAACATGAGGCAGGACTTCCAGCCATCGCCAGGAGGAACTCCCACCTTATACAGGCCAGCAGCTCTGTGCCAGACCAGGTTGGTGACCACTGCAGTATTGCAGAAAGCCGGAATGAAGAGGAACCATGGATGCCTCTGGTTCCAGCTAAATCCATCCAGATCTCTCTCAGGCCATCGAGGGCGACAGGGAGGGGAGAGTGGAAGAGGGAGGCAAAACTGGGGTGGGGATGTCTGATTGGCACCGGGGGCCCAGGACACCTCCCTTGCTGCCTGTAAAATCATGGCGGGACCAGTAGCGTGCATGCCACCAATGGCATGGTGTCCCAATTTACAAGTCCACCCTCGGGTTTCTCTGCCCGCGTGAGGCTCCTAATATTTAACCACATGTGTTTCACATTATGCACAGTTGATTTATTGGTGCATTTATGGAACCCAATGGGCTCAGCTCCTGAGCCATTTAGTTCAGCTGAGCATGTGAATTGCATCAGGATTACCCAGCAACAAATCGATGCAGATTAGGGGATTGCTGTTAATTGACAGGACGTGGGCTCAGATAATCAAACATTGGGATTTGTACAGCAGGCACTGCATTTATGCCACTTAACAGCTTTCTGTCACTGAATGGTAGATGAGTAATCAATTAAGGCTATGAAGTATTGAGCAACATGCTGTGAAAAAAGATAAGCAGGACATTTGGACAGAGACTGAGCAGAATAAATCTCATCTAAATAGATAGAAACATTTCATGAAAACAAAAACCACCAGTACTTTTCAAAGGTTCCATTGACATCAATGGGCAAACGGGGGAACGTTTCCAGTGAATTTATAGCAGAAAGCTTTTTGCAAAAAATCCCAAAGAAAACCTGGAACTTTTTTTTGTTTCCCTTTATTTTTCCCTAATTTACAAATACATTCAACCTATTTAGGAGCTTGACCAACAACTTACATTATTTATCTTCACTGAGTGTTGATTTTGCAAAGATTGTCAACACGTATGAAAGACGACCGACCATCGTACATCACGGGCGGGATTTTCCGTTAACCAATGCCCATATCGTATTCGGTGATCGGGCGGAGAATCAACTCCAATGCCCAAATTGCCATGCTCCGCACCCTTGGAAATGGTGTCAGCATGTTGCGCCGTTGAAACGGCGTTGCCGTGTCATCGGCCGGCCCTCCCGCGATGCTCCAACCCCAATGGGCCAAGTTCCCGATGGTGTGGAACACGTGTGGTCTCAGCGGTCGGGAACCCGGCGTGGTGGCTGCGGACTGTGTCCAACACCACTACACGCAGCCTGGATCCGTGCTGCTGGCCAGGGGGGGGGGGTTATGCGAGGGCTGGGGTACTGGTGGGGGGTTCCTGAGGGTGGTCTGTGGGATTGCGGATGGTAGGTCGGGTCCGCGCATGGCCGGCTCCATGTTGTACGGCGCGACCGCTGCAGGAACCTGCCAGGGACCCGGGACAATGGCATGAAAAAAATCAGCGCAGACCCTCACTGATTCGAGGACTGGTGAGGGGCTAACACCAGCCGGTGAAACTCCCAGCTCCCGCGGCAAAAACGGCTGGGTCCCTGGCTGCGCATGTGCAAGGCTGGCAACATGGCACCGGCTGTGCGCGGACCTGACCTGCCATCCGAGGCGCGACAGGTCACCCCCCACCATTCCCCCCAGCCCTCGCGGAAGCTCCACCGGCCAGCGGCACTGAGCCCGGCCGAGTGTTGCGGCTCTGGACACAGTCCGCAGCTGCCACTCCGGGTTCCCGACTGCTGACACCACACGTGTCCTGCACCGTCGGGATCTCAGCCCATCGGGGGCGGAACTTCGCATGTGGGCCAGATGATGACGCGCCAACGCCGTTGCTACGACACGCGGTGCGCGATGCGTAGACACCATTTCCGAGGGGGCGGAGCATGGCTGACCAGCATCAAACTGGCATCGGCCCCGATTTGGGCATCGGAGTCGATTCTCCGCCCGATCACCAATTACAATATCGGCGTTGGGCAACGGAGAATCCCGTCCATGATCTTCCATCTTTTTTTTTAACCCTGTCCCACCATAACTCCACTGGGAAATGATAGAGCAAATCGCTGAAGATGGAAGACGTGGCAGAAGCCCTTGGGGAATTTAAGGGATCACATCTATTTGATAATTGTGCAGAGTGATACAAGCTGGCGCTGGAAAGTGGTCACCGTGGTGATTTAAAGAGCTCACTTGCATACCATATGCCTTCTGCCTTTGCTTTAAATCGATTATTTTGGAAGGAAATGACCCCTAACAAGCTGGCAAGTAGAACCTTGCAATATGCACAAGCAAAATATAGCTGCACACCTGAAATGTAAAAAAAAAGACTGCAAATTTGAAACTATATTTGAACAGCAAATCATCAAATAAGACAAAATAGATTCTGATTAAAGGTTTCTACGTGAAGCATTAACGTTTGTTCAGTTTTCAGATTCTTGTAAAATTTCAGGCATTTTCTGTTTTTATTTTAGAACTCAGCGCTATAAGTGTACATTCAATTAGAACTGTAGCTCAGGCAGCCAATGTATTTCTGCTGTTCTGTTGTCTGTTAGTTATGCCTGTTTCTCTTTGCTTGCAGTCCTTCTTGTACCTTGCCTGGTACATGACTATGTCAGTGCTGGGTCATTATAACAACTTTTTCTTCGCTGCCCATCTGCTGGATATTGCAATGGGATTTAAAACGTTAAGGACCATCCTGTCATCAGTGACACACAATGGCAAACAGGTACCAGAGTGCGGACTTTTTAATTATAAAGTTAGATCCACAAATTAATAGCTAGGTGCCAAAACCCTTCGGAGCACGATTGCGAGGGTTGTTGCACCTGTTTTCTACCATTCTGCTTGTTGCAACCTTTTGAAACTTAAGATACGAAGCACAGAGATTTATTTGGTCTCCTTTAAAAACATACTTTTTGTGAACCAAGAGGTGACTTAATATTAACCAAGGCCAAAGAAAATTGGCGAAACAAAAGTGGAATGAATTGGAGGTGAAACACTTCAGAAAACAATGCCCTCAAAATGTCTTTTTGATCTCCCAGTGTTTGCATGGGTTTCGCCCCCACAACCCAAAGATGTGCAGGGTAGGTGGATTGGCTACGCTACATTGCCCCTTGCAATTCAATGAGACTTGTTTGATACGATAATCCTCAACTCCACTTTCCCGCCTTATCCCCATAACCCTTGATCTTCTTACTGATTAAAAATCTGTCTATCTCAGCCTTGAACATACTTAATGACCCAGCCTCTTTAGTTGGTTGCGTTAAAGAATTCCACAGATTCACTACCCTCTCAAAGAAGAAATCCCTCCTCATCTCTCTTAACTAGGTGACCCCCCCTTACCTTGAGATTATGCTCTCTGGTCCGAGACTCTCCCAAAAGGGGAAAAAAATCTTTCAAACACTGGGAGATCTTTCAAGCCCCCTGAGAATCATATGTTTCAATAAGGTTGCCTCTTCAGGCTTATAATGAATGGATGACTGTCCATTAAAAATGCAAGCTCCAGTTTCATTTAATAGGTGGCCATTAATTATTTCAGGTTGATTTGACACTTTTGATGTCTCCTTATGTCTGCGCAGCTGGTGTTAACCGTGGGCTTATTGGCCGTCGTGGTGTATCTGTACACAGTGGTAGCTTTTAATTTCTTCCGCAAATTCTACAACAAAAGTGAAGATGGAGACACGCCAGACATGAAGTGTGATGATATGCTGACAGTAAGCGCTGTACCTGCCTGCGATTAAACGGACCTGTCAAGTGTGATCCATTTACGTTAGATTTTGCTTTTAATACTAAGACATGTTAATCTGGCAAAGAAACACAGCCCCAAAGGACTAAATACACGGACGCACCCTTGCAATGTGGTCCCAGTCCACGAGTTTCCATTGGATGAAAACTCAGGACTGCAGGCTTAAAGTTACCTGATATGCACCCTCAATTGGGAAGGCATTAAGCCTTGAGGGGAAATCCATCAAATCAAACTATTCCTGTTTAATGAACTTGCAATCTGCCTGAGACAATTTGATCATTGTCGATAGTAATGTTTGCCTAATGGTGCAAAATTATACCTTGAGGATGAACAAAACATGCAAATACAATTATTTGCTGCTATTGTATCATTTTTAGAAGAGCTGAATGCGTTAATATAACTACTCATTTATTATCAATGCAAGTTCAATATGCCTTCCTCCTTCATAAAGTGTTGCTTTTGATTTTGTTTTAATTTTAAATTAATTTGTTTGCGAACAGCCACTTGATCTTCAGCTGTGTTTTGCCCCGACATATCCTGTCGCCCAACAAATTTTACGTAGCGTTCCTGATGTGTGTTTTTTTTTGGTTTGGGCTGTTTCTTTGGGGTTTAATTGCACGGTTTTACTGCTGAAGCTACTGTGTGTGGATAGGTCTACCTTCCATAGAAATTCACCCTCCGGATTACACTTGAAAGTTTCTCCCAACCACAGGAACATTTTAGAGACGCCTTTGCGAATAACGAGGAGTTGACATCAGTATTTGCGCTCAGAGAGTGCGTCACAATTCAGTTATATGAGCGTGAAAATCCTGTAATGTTTTGAAAGTGAAACTTCCTGGTGTATTGCATTTTGGATGCAACAAATTTTTATGTGGCTTTTGTTTGAAGCGGTTTGTTGATTGATTACCAGATGATTCGAAATACAAACCGCTGACATATTATTTAGAGGACTCACCCAGAAAAAAAAAGAAAAGCGTGATCATCTGATGTTGTCACTTAATATCCACTTGTCTAAGTTGCGATTGTCTTTTTTAAAGTGTTACATGTTCCACATGTACGTGGGTGTCCGTGCTGGAGGAGGCATTGGCGATGAGATTGAGGATCCAGCTGGGGATGAATACGAAATCTATCGAATCATCTTTGACATCACCTTCTTTTTCTTTGTAATTGTTATCCTGTTAGCCATCATTCAAGGTAAGGGGATCTGTGTAAGTGCAGCTGCTTGCTGACAATCATATCATTATGACTTTTTATTTCAGCATTCCTCTCGGTGAATAGTCGCAACAGTGCAGGTGGATATCTGTAAGCAGCACGGTTTGAGTTTTCCAGACAAAAGCTCAGTGACATTGGCTGGCGCAACTTCTTTGGACCTTGACTGTTATCCTGACTACATGAAATAGTAGAAATAGGAAAGTGTTGTCCAGCCCAAATCTTTTTTTAAAAATAAACTTAAGAGTATCCAAATCTTTTTTTTACAATTAAGGGGCAATTTAGCGTGGCCAGTTCACCTATCTTGCACATCTTTTTTGGGTTGTGGGGATGAGGCCCTCACAGACACGGGGAGAATGTGCCAACTTCACACAAATAGTGACCGTGGCGGAATCAATCCTGGGTCCTCAGCGCAGTGCTAACCACTGCACCACCATGCTGCCCTGTCCAGCCAATACCTAATACTGGATACTACCCTAATTATATACAAAGCTATGTCGAGAGAAAGAAAGATTGCATTGCATTGTGTTAGACTAGTTATGTTAGACTTTTAAACATTCTATTATGCTATAAATGTTTGGAATTCCAGCCTTACTCCCATGTTTACTGGTTACGGTGACATTGTGAGATGCAGTGTAAAATTAATTTTATGCTATGAAAGCTTGCCTGATAACTCTTGAGTAAAAGCACTTTTTTCATGCTGTATTAAACAATGCAGACCAGAAGGACCCAGGTCTAATCCGTGGTTTATGTATAGGACCAGCAGCCGTAGAGCAGAAGGAGACCACTTGGCCCATCGAGTCTGTCCACCATTCAATGAGATCACGGCTGATCTGATCTAATCCTCCACTCCACCTTCCCGCCTTATCTCCATAATCCTTGATTGCCTTACTGATTAAAAATCTATCTCGGCCTTGAACATAATTAATGACCCAGCCTCTATCACTTTCTGCAGTAAAGAATTCCACAGATTCACTACACTCTGAGAGAAGAAATTCCTCCTCATCTGTCATAAATGGGCAACCCGTTACTATGAGATTATGCCCTCTGGTCCTTGACTTTCCCATAAGAGGACACACCCCCTCAGCATCGATAGATATAGATGTATAGATAGCTAAATTACAATTAATCTCAAGCATCTCAAAGGAGAAAAAAAATCAACCATAGATTTGCTATTGTATGTGGCTTCATAGAACATACAGTGCAGAAGGAGGCCATTCAGCCCATTGAGTCTGCACCGACCCACTTAAGCCCTCACTTCCACCCTATCCCCGTAACCCAATAACCCCTCCAAACCTTTTTGGTCACTAAGGGCAATTTACCATGGCCAATCACCCAACCTGCATGTCTTTGGACTGTGGGAGGAAACTGGAGCACCCGGAGGAAACCCACGCAGACATGGGGAGAACGTGCTAACTCCTCACAGACAGTGACCCAGCGGGGAATCGAACCTGGGACCCTGATGCTGTGAAGCCACAGTGCTAACCACTTGTGCTACCATGCTACCCATGTGCAACTCGAGAATTGGCTGCGTAGTCGATGGGTGGCAATGGAATTGGACTTGCCACCTTTCCCCCATTGCGACCACCAAATAAATATTATGGCAAATCTCACCACAGAAAATGCTCCAACACATGTTAATGCCAATTTCTGAGGTTTTTGGGGTGCCTCACCTGGTGGTACGCTGGGTGTTATGCTTTAGAATATTTTCCTTATGAGCAGTGAACTGATGGGCAAAGACCTCACCAGTTGGTGGAGCAGCTAGGAACTTCCACCCTGACCCTATTTCCGCGGGTTCAGGAGAATCTAACCTGACATGTCTGACACTGTAACGGCCAACATATGACCAACAAAGAAATTGATGAGAGCTACGGGGATGAATTTCATTCTGTTATAACATTGAATTATTTTAATAGTTTTAAAAGCTAAAGTTAACAAAGATGACAAGGTTTATTTGTAAAGATAATTCCTGTGCAAAAGTCTGATAGCTAATTAAGCTTTTAGGGGATGTACCAGGATCTGAAGCTCTTGAATAATTGCTTTGTGACAATAATACTTGTTCGATGACTTGCACAATGATAACGGACAAAAGCAGCTGGGGAGCTAAAGCTTGAATTCTATCAGAGCAGTGAGGGCTCCGGAGTGTTTGTTGCTGTTGGGACTTAGTCTCTTTAAAAGACAGGCGCCTCCCAATTGGAGGGCTGGCAGCTCTCCAGTCTCAGCAGCACCAGTGGGGGATGTGGCCGGACCTGGGACTGCACCCAGTTGAGAGGACGAGGCAATGGACACCTCCCTTGCAACTGGTAAGCATCCCCTTCACTCTGTGTCCAGTTCTCGGACTTTCTACCCCTACAAACGTTCAAGTTGCATTTTACTCCAAAGCCTGTTTTAATGAGCTTCGCCTACTCAGGTGCCTGTCCCATTCTCAACCATCAGTTCAGCTAAGGCCACCCATCTGTCCTTGGGTGGGACCACTCAAAGGAATTGTGAATTAAAGCAAGTGCCCCTTTTTTGATTAATTGTTTATGACCTGCTTTGTTTCCACTTTTTTAGCCATATGAAACATTGTGGCTATGGAGGTGGCAAGAATGATGGTGATCCTAGGATTAATATTAATAGTGTCAGCTTATTTCTGACTTTTAACCCAGGTTGTTTTGCTGTTGCTAAGTAGCTGATATCTGTCTTTGTACTGCTTTGTACTGTGAGACTGATGTCTCTTCAACCAGTGTTTGAAATAGTCTTTATGTCTTTACAGCCTGCATGCATGTAACTGTTATGCAATGGAGTTATTCCATAAATATTGGTTAAAAAATAGTTACTCAGCTGTGCATGGATGCATTAAGCAAGCTGGCACAGATGTACTGTTCACTAAAGCAAGTTACTTTATCTCCATTACTGCAATCTGTGGCAATATCCCTCTCATTTTATAGAGTGGTAGGATTACCACAAGGAGTCTTGATCAGGGCCGGCTCAAGGCACCGGCAACTCGGGCAGTCGCCCGGGGCGCCATGTGCTAGGGGGCGCCAGACTCGGGTCCCGCGCATGCGCAGTTGGGCCGGTGCCAACCAGCGCATGCGCGGTGGCCGCCCGCCCCCCCCCCCCTGCTCGGTCCGCTCCCCCGGCTCGGTCCGCTCCGCCCGCCCCCCGCCCCCTCCTCGGGTCCGCCCCCCCCTCGCTCGGTCCGCCCCCCCCCCCCCGCTCGGTCCGCCCCCCCCCCGGCTCGGTCCGCCCCCCCCGCTCGGTCTGCCCCCCCTCGGGTCCGCCCCGCCCCCCCTCGGCCCCCCCCCCCCCCCCCCAAGGGCGCCGAAGTTCAGCTTGCCCGGGGCGCCAGCAACCCTAGGGCCGGCGCTGGTCTTGATTCCAGCTGGACAGCCCTTTGTGTTCCCCTGCGCAATGCAATTGCTGCTGACCACAGTAAAGGATGTTTCTATCCTCTCAATATGCAACTTGTTGCAATTGGCAGTTGCACAACAGCTGAAAAGTTACTTCTAGTACATAGAACATACAGTGCAGAAGGAGGCCATTCGGCCCATTGAGTCTGCACCGACCCACTTAAGCCCTCGCTTCCACCCTATCCCCATAACCCAATAACCCCTCCTAACCGTTTTGGTCACTAAGGGCAATTTAGCATGGCCAATTCACCTAACCTGCACGTCTTTGGCATGTGGGAGGAAACCGGAGCACCCGGAGGAAACCCACGCAGACACGGGGAGAACATGCAGACTCTGCGCAGACAGTGACCCAGCGGGGAATCGAACCTGGGACCCTGGCGCTGTGAAGCCACAGTGCTAACCACTGTGCTACCGTGCTTCTGTAGGAGCTGCCCCAGAGCCTTTGCTTTATGAAGTGATCTCATTCCCCTTTTTCACTCAGGTCTAATTATTGACGCTTTTGGTGAACTGAGAGATCAGCAGGAGCAAGTTAAAGAAGACATGGAGGTGAGAGCTTTAACAGTACCGTAAATGAGATACTGAACATTTAATTAGAAAATGAAAACATCTGGTTACAGAAAGAGACAATTGGGACTGAATTCCTTCGGTCTGTGTATTCTTCACCAATATTTCAGTGAGATTTCACGGTCAGAATTTCATAACATCAAGACCTATCTTCGATATAACTGGTGGAGCCTCATCTCCCACTGCACGGGAGTGTGCTCTCAATTTTCGAATCAGTGGCCATTAACGTGTACAATTCAAGCTATGTGGCCGGGACTTTCCGCTCCCGTTCTTCTTTGGTGGGTTTGGTGACGGGAGGGGAACATCTTGCAAGAGGCAAAAATAACATTTCACGTGGGCAGGAAGTCTCACCTTGATTGTCCCCGCCAGAAACATAACAGAAACTCTGATGTTCAGTATCGGGTACACTATTATCATAAATTTTACTATCATACGGCGGAGAAAACCACCATTGGTGTTGGCAGCTTCAAAGTAGTCTTTTTCTGCCATACTGCCAGAGAAAAGGTACATTTCCACCCTTTGTCTTTCACAAGTATCAGTAGTTGCCTAAAAGACAATAGGGAAGAAATGGAGAAAGATTATTTTCACTGGTGCTGAATTGGTAATACAAAACATGAATTTGATTTGATTTAATTGTTTATTGTCACATGTACTGAAGTACAGTGAAAAGTATTTTTCTGCGGCCAACGGAACGTGTACAGTAGACGAAAAAGAATAATCAACAAAGTACACCGACAAATAAGTAATTGGTTACAGTGCAGAACAAGGGCCAAACAAAGCAAATACGACATGAGCAAGAGCAGCATAGGACGTTGTGAATAGTGTCTTACAGAGAACAGATCAGTCCGAGGGGGAGTCTTTGAGGAGTCTATTAGCTGTGGGGAAGAAGCTGTTCCAATGTTTGGATGGAATTCAGGATGTGTACCAGAAGCACAAGAAGTGGGGAGTGATGAGAATTTTTCATGACAGGTATGATCAGAGCATGAATTGCTCTGGCAGAGGACATGTTGAAAGCCCAGGAGATGAGAGAAAGTCAGAATCTTTTTCAGAAAGCAGTCCGCAGTTGCAATGGGCCAGGTGCCATTTGCCTCTCCTGTGCTGGAAAAGTCGACAACTGTGCAACCCTGAAATTCTACGGGAAACCTGCTGCAATTGAGGAGAAATGCTGCTATTTTCTCTCTCCCCCTCCCCCACACACACACTTTCCTCCCCTCCAGAGAGTTATGTATCATTTTATTTCAGTGGCGCCGCATATGAGGAATAGGGTGTGAATTTGCAACTTTCCAACTGGACATAAAACTGGTTTTGCAGATTCCACTCGTCTCCGTTGGTTCCAATATCTAGTGGATAATCCACAACGCCAGGCAGCAAGATGAAAATCTATCTGCCGATGTTGTCTTGTATTGGAAATTATGCTATTTGTATTATAATCAAAAGGCTGCTGAAAAACATTTTGAAAACAGTCTTGCTTTGGACATGTGAAAATGTCCAACAAAAACTTCTTGCAAATGTCCAAACAAAAAAGGCTTCTGTGGGAATTATGTTCACCGGGTTTACTTTGCTGGGCAAATGATTCAAAATCAATTTCATTTCGGATATGCAAATATCTCACATTTCTATTCATACTTTCCCACAGTTTAGAAGGGATATGTGACCATTCAAGAGGTAATTCTGGAATATTTACGAAGATTGAACCGAAAGATAAATGGATAAATAACACTGACCCACGTACCATAGCTCAGCACTGGCTGATTATAGTGATCAGATAAAGCTGATTTGTATGTTCCAGGTGCCAATCTTGCTTATTTTTCTTGATTGTTCGTTTCAGACCAAATGTTTCATCTGCGGAATTGGCAATGACTACTTCGACACGGTCCCCCACGGCTTTGAGACTCACACGCTTCAGGAGCACAATTTGGCAAATTACCTGTAAGTACTTGCATTTCCTGCTACTCAATCACACCAGAGACAGAGCAGCATGCCTGGATTTTTAATCAGCTCCATGGCCACCAAAAGGTGGGGGGTGGGGGGGAAGAAAATAAACAGTCCTAGTCAGTGGTGCATTTTCTTTTCTTCTTTGAAAAGGAAAAAAAATGAAACCTGCCAAGGAAAACAGTCCCGGGTAACGTTGAGCTCCATCAGACGTCCTTTTATGGGCAGGAGTCAGCTGCATTACTGAGCTACAGTAACTGCTGCTCAACCTGCAGGTGGAGGCAGTTAACTTCAGAAAGAAGTTCCAAAACTTGCAATTGAAAGTCTGAGCTGAGGAATTATTACAAGAAATATAAACACGCAGATATATAAGACAGGTGATTTATGTCAGCTATTTTGGGTTCAGTGGAATTGCAGCCTTTGGCCAGGGGGACGAGGCTTGTTGTTGCACAAAGCTTCTAATTAACTTATAATGCTAATATTAGAATAAAGGGCCACAAGATGTATGCCACTGAGTTAAAGCTCCAGAGCATGTGGGGCAATAGGGACTCGGAATTTACAGGTTTCCGACTTGTAGCCCCCCCACCCTGCCTAAAAAGCCCGTCCGTCTATCTATCCAGGCAGCTTTCTTTCAAACAAGACGTTAAATTGAGGCCTTGTCTGCCCTCTCAAGTGGACATGAAAGTCCTCATGGCACCACTCAAAAGAGACCAACGTCACTTAAAACAGGTTAACTCATTGCTGATTACCGTGCTTTCAGCAATACTGGCAACACCGCAATAGCCAAACTTCAAAAATATTTCATTGATAGTTTACCACCACAGCTGATGTTATTGCTGCTGCAAGCTGAACCCCAGAGTGAAGTCTGTCTCTTTGATCAGAAACCGTTTTTTAATTGTGAAAACAAGGAGGAAGAGCTACTGACCTCAAAAGCATAGAGTAGCAAGTATAGAATTTTTAAAATTAAAAGATTTATTTAAAAGAAAAAATAAACTGAAGCGCACAAGATACAAGTTACACATGAAAACAGTCTTACAGAACAACCCAAAAAAACTGAAGAAGAGTCATATGGACTTGGAACATTAGCGCTATCCCTCTCTTCAAAGATGCCGCATTTTTCTAGAATTTTCTGTTTTTACCCCAAAAAACATGCATTGTCAAAAGTACACGACTAAACTACCTTTTTTGGCACAGCCCTTTATAGGTTTTAAGCATAAAAATCCAATAAATACGACCCAAGTCAAGGAATTGATGTCATTTTAATAAAGGGACATCTCACTGGTTAACAGATATCTCCATTCTGATGTGGAATTCCAAAAGAAGGTTCAGAAACAAACTGTTTCCTAAAATAATGACTCTCCTGGATGAACAGTAAGTGGCTGCCTCCAATTCAAAACTTTCACAGCTTCGCTGCATCCCTCCAAAGGAGCTGGCCTTTGGGATTTTCACCCTCAGCAACTCCAGCGCAACCAGTGCCATCTTGTTGGCTGGGATGAGTGTGTGTGAGGAGTGGAGTGCTAAAATGTGGCTGCAGCTTGTCAGCCTCTCGGGTGCCAATCCTGACCCCGGCGAATCCAATTCCGTTTTTCATTGGAATCACTCATGTTCTACGTGGCGTCAGTGCTAGCCCATTAACGGATGATGAATTGCTTCGGGACCAGCGCCAATTTTGCTGTCGTAGAAGCCCACCAATTCTGTCCCGGCGTCAGCTCTTAGCCTCTACAACAGAAAAATTGTTGCCGGTCCCAGAGCAATTCAACAATCGTAATGGCACCTGGGGTTGATGGGGTCTCCCAGGACATTAGAGACGCCTGAATGGCCGGGAAAAGGGCGGGGTGGCAACCTGGCACACCCTCTGGCACCCGTGCACCTTGGCACAGCCACCCTGGCTCCCTGGCAGTGCCATCCAGGCAGCCTTATAGTGCCATAAATACTACCCTAGTCATTTTAATAAAGGGACATCTCACTCATAAATAAATATCTGGCTAGGGTTCCCAGGTGCCAGATTGGCACTGCAAGTGATCGGACTCGGGACCTTCCCAGGTGGAGGAGGGGTGAGGGGATGTTCCCGAGGGCCTCCCCGAGATTGGGGGTGGAGGGGACATCGGAAACAGGGGGGGGGGATGTTCAAGGCTGCCAGACAAAATGGTGCTCCAATCTGACAGGAGCCGAGCTCAGCAGGAAATGACTCAAGTGCAGCCTTGGCAGAGAGAAACTCCCCCAGGCCAGAAGAAAATGGCAAAGTGTTGTTGAATAGCGGGGTGACTCTCAGTGCTGCAGCCGCTGAGAAACACCCTGCTCAACGTGCCCAAAACAGGACATAGATTTGTTTTCTGTTGAATCGCACCCATCTTTTATTACTTTCTTTACCTGTTCTATTACCACTCTCTTTGGCTTTTATACCATGAAACCTTTTGTCATTTAACCTCTCCTACCCTCCACCCAATCGCACACTTTCTCTTTTGTTCTTCTTCCCGCTCCCCATCTCACTTTCACAAAACATATTACTTTTTTACTTTTCCATAGTTCTGATGAAGGGCCATCACTGACCTGAAATGGTAACTACTCTTGCTACGCTTGACACTTCAGCCCTGCTACCTTTCCTCCTAATGGCTTCCTGCCATGTCTCATTGCTCGTGCCTCCCCATGTCGAGTACCTACACCTTCCCCATGGTTGATATTGCCTTACTCCTTTCCACGTCATCACAAGGGGGCATCACTGACTTCTACAGCCACAGTGTGGAACCCCACCTATTGTTCTCGCACCCCACGATGCCCACATCGTTCTTGGCAGACCCTTTGCCATTTCAGCCCAAACACCAGCACCGCCCTCCAGCAATGTATGTTGGAAGACAACTTTGCTCTATTAATTTGTACAAGGGGAACTAAGAACCACATACTTAAAAACAAAGATGTACTACACAAAATACAGTGCCTGTGGTGACACATGTTTCAAATTCTGAGTGAAGCCTGGATCATTGTAGTGCCAATTTGTCAGTGTTACTGTAACAGTTCACATCGGAACAGTTATGGCCAGCAACGGTAACTATTAAAACAACATTTTTAATGAGTTCTGCGAAGAGCCCATGTGGACAACAAAAATAGTATGAGCAGCACTTTAGCAGATTTAAAGGGTCCCAAGTATTTTCGTAATGAGAAGGGAGTAGAAGCTTGGAATTAACATCCATTTACAAAAACATCAAGAATATTGCAAGCAGTTTAATCTGATCGCCGTTTTATATCAGTTTTATTTTAGCTGTGCCTGGTGAAAACAGGCAAGCTGTCATTTGAATTGGTTTCTCACCATCACAAGTGCGTTATTTTCCAGACGGTGCATTCATTTGGGAGAACTGATTTTTTTTTTAACTTCGGCTATCCTGACTGTTCATGGCATTGTTCACATGGCAGGTGTTACATTACAGGTCAGCTTGAATGCTCCATGCACCATGGGGAGCTTCCCCATTACTGCACCTGCGTACAGCAAATGGAGTAAAGTCGGCCATGAACTCGATTTGCTGAATTTGTCATGGCAGGATTCAAACTGCTTGGGTTGCTAGTCTAACACCATGCCACTGCACTACCATGTCTTTGAGCATGTAACATGAAGCGTATCACAAATGTATGTGTATTTTGTATGCCCACAAAATGCTTTTTTTCCCCTCTAAACACTATTTCTCTGCGGCACATCTAGAGAGGTACTCATTTTGTGCCTTTCTCTTTTTGTGCCTTTCTCTTTTTGCTCCCCCCCACACACACACATCCCAGATGAGGAGACACATGACCCTGTTCCTGGCTTTCTATTGCTAAAATGCATATAAAGATAATTCAGTGTGAACCTCCTCTTCCTGTGGAAGAAATGACTGGTTTTCGTTTGGTAACCAAAGGGTTCGTGTTCAGGGCCTCATCGTGGTGTTGGCAGCCATTTGGTGGCTGACAGGCATCCTGCACCATATTGTGTCACAGAATCTTACCACAACGCACTGGGCAATCCTCCCATTTGGTGCCCAACAGCTCCGCTCAAAAACAAATGCAACACTTGAGGTAGTTTCTCGTTAGGACTTTAAAAAATAATAATTGCGGCAGAAGCGAAAACACCAAGGTTTTGCGTTTAGACGAAGGATTATTTTAACCAGTTTTTAAACAAAATATGAAAGCTTTAGTCTTTTGCTGGGAAATTTGAGGGGACAATAGAATGTTGCAGACAGCCATCTTGATTCTAACAGACCTTCATGACACAAAGCAGAGTAACAGAGAATCAGTAGCCAAAAGTATGACATGGAAATCGGAGCTAATACGAGGAGAACTTCACCGGTGACATAGCAAGTTGACACAACCAATGCAATGTTTTTAAAAGCCCAAATCATAAAGCTGCGTTCCATTGATCGACATTGAATTTACATCTGGTTTCGGACCCACATGTGCGATGTTTATTTTGATGCTACCTACATGTGTCTTTATTCCTACAGGTTTTTCTTGATGTATCTTATTAACAAAGATGAAACAGAGCACACCGGGCAGGTAAGGTCCCACCACATTCTAGTAGAAGAATGAAAACAATTGCACTTATGCTATCAAAAGAGAAAATGCTGGACAATCTCAGCAGGTCTGGCCGTAACTGTAGGGAGAGAAAAGAGCTAACGTTTCGAGTCCAGATGACCCTTTGTCAAAACTAAAAGACTTAGAAAGTGGGAGTTTTTTATACTGTGGGGTGAGGGAATGAAAGATGAGTCATCCAACACTAAGAGAGAAATGGAAAGCAGTGAAGGTGGTTAGCGGGGGAGGGACATACTGAAATCCTGTTGGAGAGAAGAGCAGTACTTCTTCAGGGTAGGCATTCCAAGAAGAGAAGTGGCAGTGAGTTAAACACTGGATAAAAGAAAATTGCTGCGGATGCTGGAATCTGAAACCAAAAGAGAAAATGCTGGAAAATCTCAGCAGGTCTGGCAGCGTCTGTAGGGAGAGAAAAGAGCGAACATTTTGAGTCCAGATGACCCTTTGTCAAAGCTAAAAGTCATAGAAAGTGGGAGATATTTATACTGGACTTGTGATACAATGCTTCAAGATGTCTGGGGAGTACAGTTGGCATTAATTCAAAGAGAGAGTTCAAATGCACAGAAAATGTTCCATCCTCAGGATACACACCTGGCCATCATTATTTTAAACACAATCTACATAGTCAAGCTGTTGAGCTGTTTGAATTTACCCCTTCTTTGAGAGTTGCCAAGCATTGCCAATTCGTTGCTGGGGTTTACATTACATGACAGCAAGTGGCCCTGTTTTTAAACTTCATAATACTCGATCGAGGTTAGAGGGGGCCAAACCAACCCAGGAAGCGGTACATTGGCTCCCCAATGTGGGTCCCAGCAGTGGAACTGGAAGGGAGAGGCTGCCTGCTCCAAAGAGGTAGGCAGCTGATTACTATGGTTAAAGGCCGAATTAGGTGCTATTTTACAGTGCTGTCGGGATTGCCTTTGGCGGGGTCACTCACCCATTAAAGGTCAGGCTGCCAGTTAAATGAAGGCAGATTTGGGGCCCGGGCTCGGTGGCTCCAACGTGGGGTTTCAGGCAGGGTAGGTATCTAATTATAATCTTTATTAGTGTCACAAGTAGGCTTACATTAACACGGCAATTAAGTTACTGTGAAAATCCCCTAGTCACCACATTCTGGCGCCTGTTAGGATACTCAGAGGGAAAATTTAGAATGTCTAATTCACCTAACAAGCACATCTTGTGGGACGTGGGCGGAAACCAGAGGACCCGGAGGAAACCCACGCAGACACGGGGAGAACATGCAGACTCCATACAGACAGTGACCGAAGCCAAGAATCGAACCCGGGTCCCTGGCACTGTGAAGCAAAAGTGCTAACTACTGTGTCCAAGTCATGGCCCCCCCCCCATTTACCTCCAGAACTGTGATTTGTTTTTGAAACTTACCTGGCCCTGCTCCCGAGGCTTTCTGCACACCCCAGCAAACACCACCTCTCCTGGCGGTGCTGCTGAGGCTTCAGAGCTGCTAGTTCTCTGATTGAGCTGGGAAAACCAGGAGCCTGCCAGCCACTACTAATTAGATGGCGAGGCTGCCCACAGCAAAAGAGACGAGGGAGACCTGTTGCCAGCAAGTCTGGGCTCAGAATCTGTATTTTAATGCGGCATTGTCTACAAGATTATGAGGGGCATGGATAGAGTGGATGGGCAGTCACTCTTTCCCAGGGTTGAGGGGTCATTCACCAGGGGACATAGGTTTAAGGGTCCATGGGTGAAGTTTAGAGGAGATGTGCGAGGCAGATTTTTTTACGCAGAGGATGATGAGTGCCTGGAACGCGTTGCCAGGGAGGTTGTGGAAGCAGATATATTAATGGCGTAGAAAAGGCATCTTAACAAATACATGGATAGGATGGGTATAGAGGGATACGGCACAAGAAAGTGCTGAGGATTTTGCCAAAGGTTGGTATCATGACCGGTACAGGCTTGGAGGGCCGAAGGGCATTTTCCTGTGCTGTATTGTTCTTTGTTCTTTATTGGGATCCCTTTACCTGAGGTAAAGTTTAAGCCTGTTTGTCGCCTGGCTGGTTTGGAGTAAAATTTATCAGAGGGATTTGCAGATGGATTCGACATTTTCTACATTAAAAGTCTGATGTGCAGTGCCAATATGCATTAACGGTATTGACTCGATACCTTGAGCATCTCTGCTGGCCACAGTTGACTCTGTGTGAGTTGGACTCTGGGCATTTTACTGAAAGCTGATGTGCCACTGCACCTTTCATCAGGTGAAGACAACAATGGGCTTTGCTATTGTACAAATTGACACATTTCTGTTTACCTGCCAGGAGTCCTATGTGTGGAAGATGTATCAAGAACGCTGTTGGGAATTCTTTCCTGCTGGAGATTGCTTCCGCAAGCAGTACGAAGACCAGCTCAACTAACTGAGGACTAAGCTGACCCACAAACATTGAAATACCTTACAAATTTCCTCTTTGAATGCTTTTTCAAACATTATTTGTATATAACCTGATCAGTGTGCACTTGGAACACCGAAGCTATAGCTCACTTGAGTCCGCTCTGTCAGTGCATCTGCTTTCAAATTGATGTAGAGAAAAAAAAATGTTGATTTTAAGACTGTGTGCAGAGACGTTTTAAGACATTTCTTTCATCTTGTAAACACATACGTGAAAGATGATAAATTGCTCTCATCCTATACATTTATGTATTTCTTCATCTGGAATGGTATTATATACTTCTTGATGTGCAGAGCAATCTGCTTATGGACACTGGGCTGTGATGAGGAAATAGTGCCTTACTATATGTGGGTTGAGCTATGCAAGAAGTTGTGTGCATGACCGTGTCACACTGTAAATCAATCTTTTGATGTACATGCTTCTGTCTGACTGCCGTGCGTCTCAGGAGAAGTGTAGGACATTCACATGAACCTAAGATGTTAGTTTCTGGTTATTTAGCTCTTCCTTATTTTGGTAATGCTCTTATGCAATACAGCAACAGTCTGAATCTTTGCATAAAAGATTCTTTCAGAAGAAAAAAAAACAGATACTTCATTGCATGTTTATTATGCAAGCAAAAGAGAAAATAAAATGGCAAGCTGATCAATGTAACAGCAATTTTTAGGTTTAAGGTTATTGATAACTCTGTAGTTACCAAGTGATGTGTACTTTATTGTAGATTCAGAACCAGTTTCATCAGCCAAGAATGCAGTGTTTCAACTTGGTTGTTGCCTTCCATATTTTCTGCCACTTGTATTGAATATAGTGATTGAGGAATAACTGCCCACTCATTTCTGACTGAAGCTGAAGCAATATCCATTCAGGGATTTCACCAAACACCATTGTAAAGTAATTGAGTGTAGAATACTTCATTTGAGTTGTTTTAAATTGTAATGCCAATCTTTCAAAATAAAACATTCGGAATAAAATCACACAAACTTTTTCCTTTTTCGTTTCGCAAAGCTGAAGGTGTGGTTTTCAATACAATTTCCCTCCCTCCTCCAAATTTTTTTCCTGATCCTCTCTCTCCCTTGACGGCATTAATTCCGGCTGGGACTGGGCTGGGTCCCCCCAGGTACTGGTTGCTTCAGTACCGGCAGGAGAAGTTTACCGTTCTGGGACAGATCCCTTTGATGAATCACTGCATTAAAAACACATCCACATTACAGTACAGCACCCAACAGTGACGTTTGAAGGTGAGAAAACACCTACCTTTACAGATGTTCCGGTCTCCCCGATCAGCAGGCTTTCTACTTTGTTCTTAATTTCTCAATTCTGGTGCGCTGTGAGCGGGTTTCCAGAGCCCCTGCGCCGCCAGCCAAGAGTGGTGTGTGGGAGGAAATATGATTTTCATCCTGTGGTAAATGTATTCACCTAAGTATAAACTGTCGGTATAGTGCTGTGACCTATGACCTTGCACTGGAACCCAGTGGGCTCCGCCTCTGGCTCCACCCTACCCGCGGCGATATATAGACCGGCCACTTGTGGGTGGCACTCATTTGTACAGCAGACACTGGCAGGCAAGTTTCTGGATAATAAAGCCTTATATTCACTCGTTCTCACGGTCTCATAGTGAATTGACGGTATAACACATCCCCCATTTAAAATTGTATTTACAAACTAGGAATCCCTGACTCACAAAAAAGACGGAGGGAAACAATGCCGGGTCAGGAATAGAGATGAAAAATTGGGGCCGGCATACTCCGGCTGTTGGATTCACTTTCCCACTGGCAGCGCACCTCCGCCCGCTGGTTTTCCGGCTGCGTGGGGTGACTTCAATGGGAAATCTCATTGACAAGCGGCGAGAAGACATAGTCTCGCCGCCAGGGAACGGCCTGCCGACGACAACCACACGGCCGGGGCACCAGAGAATCTAGCCCAGGATTACCTCCAAAGCAAAGTAAGTGTGGCCATTCACACAGCGAGACACACCTCTTTACCCAGATGAAAACGTGGCAGCAGAACTATGCACACATGCTAAGTGTGACCAACTAAAGCATTTTATAAGTTACAACATAACTTTCTGCTTAATTTTGTCCTTTTAGAAATGTTGGTCTTATTAATCTGTTTTTCTACTTTATGGTATTGTCTAGACAATAGTGAAATGAAGATTAAAATAAACAGCTTTTTGATAGCATAGGATAATTAACTTATTGTCATCATCTACAGCATCTAAACACCAGAACACAACTCCGACACTTGACTTCAACAGTTGATTCTTTACAAGTTTTGTCAAGTTATTGCACCAATAACTTCAGGGTGCACACCCGGCATTTTATGATTTGTATTTCCCCTGTTCCTGGGAAACGTAGGCTTGTTTATGGTTAATAA
Organism: Scyliorhinus canicula; assembly: GCF_902713615.1. Classification (NCBI taxonomy): domain Eukaryota; kingdom Metazoa; phylum Chordata; class Chondrichthyes; order Carcharhiniformes; family Scyliorhinidae; genus Scyliorhinus; species Scyliorhinus canicula. The sequence goes on along the minus strand of NC_052146.1, from coordinate 283,565,048 downwards.
GGATTTTGATCTGCATTTAGCTGTGACATGTCGCAATGTAGCTGTGTGCAAGACCATCCAGTCAACACCTTCTGAGATCTCAAAATGCAATTGCCCTCAAGCATTTTTCCACCCTTACAGCATTATTTCAGCCAAAGCAAGAGTCCTCTTACTCAGCCTGAATTGGATAACCACATTCACCTCAAAGGTCTTTCCTGTTCATTACAGAGAGTTCCTGCTCAGAAATATAATTCTCAATAGAAATAATGATTAGCGATGTAATTGCCCAATATCATTTAAAGAGAGCATGATTATCGCAGCATTTTTGCCTGGGGACAGACTGTCTGTCCCAATTAATTCCAGCAGAGTTTATATTAGTGCTGGGTTCCTCTGGGGCATCTGATTAAGAGAATGAACTTAGAACCAGCAATAGACTACAACAACGGTGAATTATTGCATTATGCTTTGTGTTGACTTCATGAAGCCCTAATGACGGACAATAATTGTAGAGATCGTAAAGCTGTAATCATTGAGTGGCATTCTTTTGGACTGTGCCATTTTCCTTAGCTCCTTGACCGATATCAACTGGGTGGAGGAGTCCACATGCCACCATGTCAATAGGATGGATGATTTTGGAGAAAATTAAGAGTTTGATCGTACCCGAGCCACAATAGCTCTGCTGTTCAGGCCCAGTCGGTACTGTACGGGATTTGGCTCATCATGCACTGAATGGCCTTTCCAGAGTATTAATTGAATTTAAGGGATTTGAAACTTGTCCCTCCCCAGGCATGAGCCTCGAGATTATTAGTCCAGTGATGTTACCACCACCTCACTCTCTCCCCATATTGGTCTTTTTAATTAGTTGTAGGTGGAAACAAACCACTCCCCCGGCAATGGATCATCGTCAGACAGAGTGGGACAATTCCAATGAAGGTTAGCCTATCTTTCCTCTTGGGGATGCTGACTGACCTGTTGTGTATTTTCTAATGTTTCCGGCTTTTATTTCAGATTTCCAGTATGCATTTTTATTATCTCCTTTAACTTAAGAACAGACTATATACTATATAAATAAGGATGGATTACAAGGCTTCAAATATAAGCTTTTTCATTACTTTAAACCTCCTCATCACTTGAACTTAATTGTAATACAGCCTCATTATTATTTGTAGTAGTAGATCTTCTTTAACTTTCCATTTTGGAAAACATCAAAACTCTACTCAACATCTGCATGGTAAATCCTGCCATATATAAAGACTGTATTTAGCAAACGCACATCAGTGTTTACCACTGTGCTCATGGCCTCAGATTTCTGTTTGGAGGGCGTTGGTTACATACATAGATACATAGAATTTACAGTGCAGAAGGAGGCCATTCGGCCCATCGAGTCTGCACCGGCTCTTGGAAAGAGCATCCTACCCAAGGTCAACACCTCTACCCTATCCCCATAACCCAGTAACCCCACCCAACACTAAGGGCAATTTTGGACACTAAGGGCAATTTAGCATGGCCAATCCACCTAACCTGCACATCTTTGGACTGTGGGAGGAAACCGGAGTACCCGGAGGAAACCCACGCACACACGGGGAGGATGTGCAGACTCCGCGCAGACAGTGACCCAGTTACAAGTTGATATGTCTTAAGGAAGTTTCCGCCGTCTTCTGTAGGTTAACTGTGAGACTTTACTTTATTAGCTACTAGAACTATTTACACATCCTTGGATGAAAAAGAAGAAAATACATTAGGATAAAGAAGAAAAGAATGTGCTGACGACAGGTGTCAGGGAAAAAGCACAATTGAATTCAATAACAATCTGGAATTTTAAAATCCAGTGATGACCATGAAACCACGGTCGTTGAAACCCAATCACTAATGTCCTTACCCGGTCTGGCCTACACGTGGCTCCAGACCATCAGCAACGTGGTTGACTCTTAAAAATGCCCCTGAAGTGGCCTAGAAAATCATCTCCGTTCAATGGCAATTAGAGATGGGGAAAAACTCTTGAGTTGAAAATCTGAAATAAAAACAGAAAATGGTGGACTAACTCAGCAGATCTGGCAGCATCTGTGGAGAAAGAAATAGAGTTAACGTTTCGAGTCTGTATGATTCACTTCTTCGGGTTATTTTGTCAGGTATTCTTAGAATCATAGAATAGAATGCCTGCAGAGCAGAAGGAGGCCGTTTGGCCCATCAAGTCTGCAGCGGCCCTCTCACACCCTCTGGGTGCACCCCACCTAGGCCTACTCTCCTACCCTATTCCCGTAACCCCACCTAACCTGCACATCTTTGGACAAAAAGGGACAATGTTTTAGCACGGCCAATCCACCTAACCTGCACATCTTTGGACCATGGGAGGAAACTGTGGCACCCGGAGGAAACCCAAACAGAGATGGGGTGAAATTTTAAACTCCACACACAGTCACCCAAGGCTCGAATTGAACCCGGGTCCCTGGTGCTGTGAAACAACAGTCCAAACCACTGTGCCATCTTGCCGTGCCCTGAGGGTGTGAGGTATTGATTCCTGAAAGGAGAAATCGGTCGAATTGGAACACTTCCCCCCCTTCTTCATCTTGGGGCATTGCAGCATTGGCTGTGGATAGTAGACAAGCTGAAGAACAACTCATTTCCATACTCTTTTTTTTTATAAATTTAGATTACCCAATTATTTTTTCCAATTAAGGGGCAATTTAGCATGGCCAATCCACCTACTCTGCACATTTTTGGGTTGTGGGGGCGAAACCCACGCAGACACAGGGAGAATGTGCAAACTCCACACGGACAGTGACCCAGAGCCAGGATCGAACCTGGGACCTCAGCGCCGTGAGGCGGTTGTGCTAACCACTAGGCCACCGTGCTGCCCCATTTCCATATTCTCTCACTGTCTTAGGAACATAGGAATTGAAAAATGAAAATGAAAATCGCTTATTGTCACGAGTAGGCTTCAATGAAGTTACTGTGAAAAGCCCCGAGTCGCCACATTCCGGCGCCTGTCCGGGGAGGCTGGTACAGGAATCGAACCGTGCTGCTGGCCTGCTTGGTCTGCTTTAAAAGCCAGTGATTTAGCCCAGTGAGCTAAACCAGCCCCTAGTGAGCTAAACCAGCCCCTGAAAAATGAAAATCGCTTATCGTCACAAGTAGGCTTCAATGAAGTTACTGTGAAAAGCCCCTAGTCGCCACATTCCAGCACCTGTCCGGGGAGGCTGGTACAGGAATTGAACCGTGCTGCTGGCCTGCTTGGTCTGCTTTAAAAGCCAGCGATTTAGCTCAGTGAGCTAAACCAGCCCCATTAGCAGCAAAGTCGGCAATTCAGCCCTTTGAGTCTGCTCTGCCATTCAATCAGATCATGGCTGGTCTCAAATCCATTTCCCTACCTGTTCCTCATATCCCTATAACCCATTAAAAAAATCAGAAGTATAGCTATTTCCTTCTTGAAACCATTTAATGATTCAGACTCCACTGTACTTTGGGGCAGCGAAGTTCCACAAGTTCACCAGCCTCTGCGAGAAGTAGTTCCTCCTCATCTCAGTTTTAAATCGGCCACCTCTCAACCTACAACTGCGATCTCTCGTTCTAGACCATATCATGGCCAATGAGCACATATGAAGGAAGATCAGCAGCTTCTTTGCCCATCCTTTGCTGATCTTGGTCCCAGGAGCCTTCAGTTGGATGACATGAGCACAAGGCAGTTCACAGGGTTGTGAGCACTGGTGACAGTGCACAGGGTTGTGAGCACTGGTGGCAGTTCAGAGGGTTGTGAGCACTGGTGGCAGTTCACAGGGCTGTGAGCACTGGTGGCAGTTCACAGGGTTGTGATCATTACTGGCAGCTCTTCTCATCCCACTGATGGAACTTAGTGGAAAATGAGTAAATGAATAATACATCTGACTATGTGAGTTAATTCCCCAAATACCAATATAGCAATTCCAACTGGCTGCTCACACACATCTGTCTCGACACTGTGTCAGATGCATCGGGCACCGTTCCACAAACAGTACAAGCTCAGTTGTGGCCTTGTCAGACCGTAAACAAATACACAGGAATTGGATTCGGGCCAAGTGAGAAAAGAATAGGCATGTGGGTGAGTAAATTAATTGGATTAGTTAAAGAGAAAATACACAGTTATCAGAATTCCTTCAAAACCAATTATAGTCGAGTTCAGCTGAAAGATCAAAGGATATTTTCAAATTAATGAATAATGAATTTACGTTCATTAAATAGCAAATATTAGGTCATTTATTCATTTTTCTGAAGGGATAATTTCTTTGGAGCTGTATCTGTTTTTTGCTGTTTGAACATGGAGGAGGATCAGGCCATTTAAACCCTCGAGGCTCTCCACCATTCAGCCAGATCATAACTGATCTGTGACCTAGTTGCCTTTGGTCCATATCCCTCAATGCCTTTGGTTAATAAAAATCCATCAATCTCAATTTTAAAATTAATAATTGATCTGTCATCAATTACTATTGGGGGAAGAAAGTTCCAAATTTCTACTACCACTTGTGGCACAGTGGTTAGCACTGCTGCCAGAAACCCTGTTCAATTCCGACCTTGGGGGAGTGTCTGTGTGGAGTTCGCACAATCGCCACCCCGCCGCCCCGTGTCTGTGTGAAGTTTGCTCTGAGTGCTCCGGTTTCCTCCCACAGTCCAAAGTTGTGCAGGTTAGGTGGATTGGCCATGCTAAATTGTCCCTTCATGTCCAAAGGTTACCTGGGGTTCCAGGGATGAGGTGAGGGAGTGGACCTAGCTTTCAATGGGTCCCCAAGTTTTTTGGACCTCGACAGTTTCCAGCTTTTCACATCCCTCAACATAGGAAGTGCTCAGAATTGCCTTGAAGATCGTATCTGTTCCGAAACAGAGTGGATCTTTCTAACACTGCCCCACCTTTTGAAATGTGTCATCCCTGCAAAAAACAATCATCTTTTGCTATTTAATTTGTGACTTTTACCAGTACCAGTAAATATACCTTATTTGCAGATGTGGTAATTCTCAAGGAGTCTTTACTTAGCACAGTGGGCTAAACAGCTGGCTTGTAATGCAGAACAATGCCAGTAGCGCAGGATGAATTCCCGTACCGACCTCCCTGAACAGGCACTGGAATGTGGCGACTAGGGGCTTTTCCCAGCAACTTCATTGAAGCCAACTTGTGACAATAAGTGATTATTATTATTATTAGATTTATTGTCATGTGTACCTAAGTACAGTGAAAATTATTGATCTGCGTACAGTCCAGGCAGATCGTTCCATACATGAAAAACATAGGACGTACGATAAATACACAATTAAATAGATAGACATGGACATTGGGTGAACATATGTAGTGTAGTTCTGCTCAGTACAGAAGATGTGTGGAGAGATTAGCTCATTCCATAAGAGGGTCATTCAGGAGCCTGGTTACAGCTGGGAAGAAGCTGTTCTTGAAGCTGTTAGTGGTGTTCTCAGACGTTTGTATCTCCTGCCCAATACAGAGGTTGGAAGAGATAATAACCCTGGTGGGAGGGATCTTTGATTATGCTGTCCGCTTTCCCAAGGCAGCGGGAGGTGTAGACAGAGTCAGTGGAGGAGGAGCGTTCGTGTGATGGACTGGGCTGTGTTGATGAGTCTCAGAAGTTTCTTACAGTCTTGGGCCGAGCAGTTGTCATACCAGGCTGTGATGCAGCCAGATATGATGCTTTCTACGGTGCACCTGTAAAAGTTGGTAAGAGTCAATGTGGACATGTGGAATTTCCTTACTTTCCTGAGGACGTATAGGTGTTATTGTTCTTTCTTGGTCATAGCGTCAACATGGGTGGACCAGGACAGATTGTTGGTGATGTGCACACCTAGGAATTTGAAGCTGTTAACCATCTTTACCTTGGCACCAGACAGGGGTATGTACAATACTTTGCTTCCTGAAGACAATGACCAGCTCCTTAGTTTTGCTGACATTGAGGGAGAGATCGTTGTCGTTAAACCACACCACTAGGTTCTTTATTTCTTTATCTCTCTCCTGTACCATGACTCATCGTGTTTGAGATCCAATGCACTACAGTCGTGCCATCAGCAAACATGTAGATGGAGTTGTGCCACATTTTACCACACAGTCATGTGTGTATGGGGAGTACAGTAGGTAATGTTCCCAGATGACAATAGGCCACTTTCCTCTTTGACGGGGAGAGCTGACTGGTGGCGGTTTAATCTGAGGATCACCATATCTCAGGTTGAGAGGACAGGGCCCTTCAAGAATAACTTCAGCCAGTTCAGAGATTTAACCCATGCTGCTAGCCTCGCTCCGCATCACAAACCAGCTATCTAGCCCACTGAGCTAAACCTTCCCCCTTAATTAACAGGGTGCTATTGAAGCATGTTTACGCTGCTGTGGGTGAAACCTTCTCTCAATACACCTTTTGTGGACGTTCAGAGCTTTTTTTCTGTGGAGTTTATAAGAGGGCATTGGTGGAACAGTGTGGAAATCCCAACAAGCAGTACTCGGAGGCCACATCCTCCATTTGATTACCAATCATGTGTTGCGCCAATCACAAATTGAGAGTGGTTACCTCGGTACCTGGGCCTTGTTGGAAGTCGAGCATTTGTGAGCCTGCTCCTGGTGTTGATACTCCTGTGTCCAGCACCTTTACCCCGCGACATTTTTAATACACTCATGTCCGTTGTTGGTCTGTGAATTAAATAAAAACCTGATCTACTGACAGAATTCAGATTTGCTTTCAAAAATATTTTTAAGTCTGAAAAGCTGCTCACGAGATTATTAACATCCCAAATTTCTCTGAGTTCAGTTCAACTGCAGACATAAAGGTAATCAGGATCTAATTGTAATCAGTATAGGTTTAATTAAAATATGGTATTTATTGGCCCACGTGAATTGCCTTGATTAAATATGCCTAGAAAGTGATTAATGACTGTGGCAGAGGTGACCTCATGAAGAAAACCTTTAAGAGGTTTATTGCCATAATAATAAACACTAATTATTCTTTGCTTAAGAACTGTCTGTCTGCTTTCACATTCCTAACTCTTCTGATTTGCCAAAATCTATAGTCTTTTTGATTGAACTCATTTAGAAGCTAATTGTACACATGATTAGGTGGACAAAAGATAGTAATTTGATAGTGAGTTTGTCTCTTTGTGAACTGTATAACATTTGAGAAATGGTCTTCAGTTTCAATTAACAAGATAATGTCCTGCTGCCGAACACTCTGAACTTGATGAGCAAATGCTTGTCCTTGGTAATTGGTTACCTTTTCTTAAGTAAGGCAGAGTCCAAAGTTAAGATCATCATAACAACATGGACATGTTGTAGAATCAGTGACAATACCTTTGGGGCCTGAATCTAACTCTGTGCAAGTGGATTGTTCTCGAATATCTTAAGATCAGGCCTGCGGTCTTCTGAGATCTACCTTAAGGAAGGTGAAGATCACCATAGAAACAGCCATTGTCAACGTGCACTTGCTGAAGAGAAAATGGACATGGTTATTGGAGCTAAAGGAAGATCAAATTTATGAGAGGTGGACTTCATAGAATCCCGACAGTGCAGAAGGAGGCCATTCGGCCCATTGAGTCTGCACTGACCCTATGAAAGACCACTCCACCTAAGCCCATTTCTCCACCCTAACCCAATAACACTTTAACCTAACCTACACATCCCTGGATACTGATGGGTGATTTATCATGGTAAATCCACCTAACCTGCACATCTTTGAATTGTAGGAGGAAACCGGAGCACCCGGAGGAAACCCACGCAGACACAGGGAGAATGTGCAAACTCCACACAGTCATCCAAGGCTGCAATTGGCACTGTGAGGCAACAGTGCGAACCACTGTGCCACCATGCCGCCCCCTACCACACAGTAACTTTGCTACAGTTTGGCATTCACTGTACTTTATTGTACGGACCCATGTTTAAAGGCAGTTTGGATTTAGTTCTGCCGCAAAAACCTAAACAGAACTTGTCATAGAAGAAATTTATGCATCTGAAGGTGAATGCATGAAACGCTTTCGGGATGCCTTTCACTGAATAAGTCATGATGTGGAGATGCCGGCATTGGACTGGGGTGAGCACAGTAAGAAGTCTTACAACACCAGGTTAAAGTTCAACGTGTTTGTTTCAAACACTAGCTTTCGGAGCACTGTTCCTTCCTCAGATGAATAGAGAGGTATATATATACCACTCCGTTCACCTAAGGAGCAATGCTCCAAAAGCTAGTGTTTGAAACAAACCTATTGGACTTTAATTGGTGTTGTAAGACTTCTTACTGTGAATAAGTCAAACATTGCTGCAGATTCATTTGTGAACAACCAAAATGGAGAAGATTAATTCAGGAAAGCACTGAAGCTTCGTCTGGAACTTACTGAGATGAAGTTGAGGTGTCAAAGTGAGGGCACAAAACTCCAAACAAATCTATCCAACACTTCAAGCACCACCTGTCCCGCATATGGCAGAACCTGCATATCATGCATCGGATGGATCAGCCATCTTGGAATTCATCAAAGTGAAGTGGAAGCAGGTCATCCTCGGTCTCGATGTATTCTGAAGAAGAGGAGAGTATAGCCCATTGCCCAGTCTTACAACTGTGGATTTTAAGGTGCAGGATCGGTGGTTTCTACAATCATAGAATTAGCGTTGTCTAAATCGAGTAGGAATGACAGCTTCAGCACATCATCACCACAACAACAACATGTATTTATTTTGTGTTTTAATTGTGACAAAACATCCTGAGGCGTTTAACAGCAAAAATATCAATTAAAAATTGACAGAATAGATGAGCACTACTGTGAAAACTTCACTCATAATGACTGGAAGGTAAAATAATTCACACAGTCCGACACTAAACAGGATCCTGTGTTTGAATCAGGGTGAGCACAGTGCAAGTCCAATAAAATATTACTTGGATGTCCTGAACCTGACCTGCTACAATGTACACAATTCAGAGAAGTAACTGAGTGTTTGGCACTGGCATCCCTCACTTATAGAAAATCAACAGATACAATAGTCCTGTTATTCACTGACGCTGGAGGTGAGTTAGGTTGTTGTTTCTTGCTATGGAGGGAGTGCAGCGAAGGTTTACCAGGCTGATTCCTGGGTTGACGGGGCCGTCATATAAGGAGAGACTAAATCGGTTAGGGTTATATTCATTGGAGTTCAGAAGAGTGAGGGGGGATCTCATAGAAACTTATAAAATTCTGAAGGATTAGACTGGGCCGATTCAGAAAGAATATTCCTAATGGTGGGAGAGTCTAGAACTAGCGGTCATAGTTTGAGGTTAAGGGGTAAACCTTTTAGGACTGAGGTGAGGAGAAATTTCTTCACCCAGAGAATGGTGAATCTGTGGAATTCCCGACCATAGAAAGCAGTTGAGGCCAAACTGTTGTGTAATTTCAAGAAGGAATTGAAGTGTTGGCTAGTGTAGACTTGAGAGATGAACAGACACTTCCAACACTGATGAAGGTTCAACTCAATTTTATTAACTACTTCTAACTAACTAACACATGATGACAGTGGGTCTAAATGATGCTAACTTAAACTAGAGACCTAAGCCTTGTCCGAACCAGTTGATTCTCTCAGCACGTGGTGTGAGTCTGTGCTGGGCTGGATGAGTTCTTGTTACACTGAGAGGCAGCACCCAGAATGAGCGGGAACCGTGGTGCCCTCTGCCTTTATAGTGTGCGTATTCTAACTGGTGATTGGCTGCGGTGTTTGTACATGTTGATTGGTCCCTGTGTGTGTCCATCAGTGTGTGTCTGCACCATGATATACTGGTGTATATTATGACAGGAATTAGATATAACTTCTAGGGCTAAAGGGATCAAGGGATATGAGGGGAAGGCGGGATCAGAGTATTGAACTCGATGATCAGCCATGATCACACTAAATGGCAGAGCAGGCTCAGAGGGCTGAATGGCCTCCTCCTGCTTCTATTTTCTGTGTCTGTTTCTATGTATGTTTCAGATTTTTGACATTTCCACTTTGCACCTGGCACAGACCCAACTGTTCTTGGGGTTGAAGTGCCCGGCTGTGAAACTAACCACAATGTTTATGAACATCAAACAATGATTCACAGTTCCTGGAGCACATCAAAGACAGTTACGTGCTTTCTGTTAGTTTTACAGCTGGGTACTTCAAAGCAACTCAAGCGTGAAGGGAGAAGAATAAAACAGCATCGACATCTGGGTGTGTGTGGCAGCTATCTATCACAGGCTAGTGAAAGCAATTTCACAGAATTATGAATGAAAGGCTTGTAGATAAAAGAACTGTGGGGCTTTGAATACAGGAATTGACAGATGCTGTTTCCTCTACCTGAGACAGCAGGTGTATTGCACAGGTGAGTTTTAATGCTGTGATTGTTTTTCACTGCCTCTGTCTGGGCTGCTGTCTAGCTTCCATGCAGAGGTTCTCTTATGTGGGGCTTCCAGGCAGGAGCCTCGTGATGGGGGAGAGGGGGGTTCTCGCGTGGGATTCTTTCTAATTAGGGAGTTTCTGGTCAGGATCTCTCTAATTAAGGGGTCTCTGGTGGGGTTCTCCAATTAGGGGGGCTCTTGTGGGGGTCTCTCTAATTAGCGAGGTTCTGGTAGGGGATCGTGGGGTGGGGGGGGAAGGTCGGGTCAGCACCTTACTATAGAGCAGGGCTAACCCAGAAAATCATGGTGGTGGGTTGGGGGCAGAGGGGAGGGGCCCAGCTGCCAGACCTCGGTCTCGGGTCACTGCTCAAAATGGTGGCCATATAGTGGGATTCCCCCGGGAATCCCTCACAATCCTCGCCATGCATGAATTTGCATGGCAGAGGATTGGAACTCGCTTCCTGATTTGCATTCTCAAAGTGAGCGCAGATCTGGTGAGGTTCAGCTCTGGCAGGAGAAGGTAGGGTGCAATTCAGCGGACTCGTCGCGCCTGAATTGGTGTTGGATCGAGGCCGTTGAATCTCGCAAGTGTGGCTGTATGGCTGCCCGGGACTCAACGGCCACATCTGGGAGACCTTGTCAGGGCCCTGTTTAGTACTGGTCCACACAAATGTGGACCAGGCATAACAGTGCTTGGGGAGGGTCCCTCCCAGGCCATTGGAGACCCCTGGGTGGTCAGAGACAGGGCCGAGACAGGGCAGGGTGGCACTCTGGCTCTCCCTCGCCTGCCCAATATCTCCAAATTTGCAGATGACACAAAGATAGGTGGGAGGATGAGCTGTCAAGAGGATGCAGAGGTGCTTCAGTGTGATTTGGACAATTTGAGTGAGCGGTCAAATGCATGGCAGATGCAGTATAATGTGGATAGATGTGAGGTCACCCAATTTGGCAGCAAAAACAGGGAGGCAGATTATTATCTAAATGGCTGTTGATTCAGAGAGGAGAATGTGCAATGAGACCTGGGTGTGCTTGTACACAAGTTGTTGAAGGTAAGCACGCATGTACAGCAGGCAGTAAAGAAGGCAAATGGTATATTGGCCTTCATAGCGATAGAATTTGAGTACAGGAGCAGGAATGTCTTGCTACGGTTATAAAGGGCCTTGGTGGGTAGCATGGTGGCGCATTGCTGCCTCACGGCACCGAGGCCCCAGGTTCGATCCCGGCTCTGGGTCACTGTCTGTGTGGAGTTTACACATTCTCCCTGTGTTTGCGTGAGTTTCGCCCCCACATCCCAAAAATGTGCAGGGTAGGTGGATTGGCCATGCTAAATTGCCCCTTAATTGGAAAAAAATAATTGGGTACTCTAAATTAAAAATAAATAAATAAAAGGCCTTGGTGAGACCATGCTGGAATATGGTGCACAGTCTTTGTCTTGTTATCTGAGGCAGCATGTTCTTGCTATGGAGGGAGTGCAGCGAAGATTTATCAGACCAATTCTTGGATTGACGGGACTGAGGAAAGAGGAGAATGAGGCGGTTAGGATTATATTCATTTGAGTTTAGAAGAATGAGGGGATATATCATAGAAACTTGTAAAACTCTAACAGGACTAGGCAGGGTAGATGCAGAAAGAATGCTCCTGAAGCCGGTGTATCTAGAACCAGGGATCACAGTATTAGGATAGGGGGCAAACCATTTTGGACTGAGATGTGGAGAAAATTCTTCACCAAGAGAGCGGTGAGCCTGTGGAATTCTCTACCACAGAAAGCAGTTGAGTCCAAAACATGTGTTTTCATGAAGGAGTTGAATATAGCTCTTGGGCCAAAGGGATTAAAGGATATGGGGAAAAGTAGGAACAGGTTACTGAGTTGAGTGGTCAGCCATAATCATAATGAATGGCGGAGCAGGCTCGAAGGGCTGAATGGCCTCCTTCTGTTCCTATTTTCTATGTTTCTATGTAACCAACCTGGTTCCAGGAGACAGTTTGTTGATTTGCATATCACAATCAGTCAGGTAGCCTCTTATTGGACCTTAATTCCAAATTCTATCCTGACTGGTTAGGTTTCTCAGACATTGGGAAAACCCTCGTGTTGAACATGACATTCTTTCTGTTCTCCATCTCCAGTGACCTCCCACCTCAAACTGAATGCTTCCAGGTTCCCATCAGCCTCTCCTTCACCAGCCTCAAACTCCCATCCTTTAATCTCCCACCAACCCCTAACTACCCATCAGCCTCTGATCTCCCACCCTCCCCCACCGCCCACTCTCCAATCTCTGTCATCACCGTCACCTCCCAGTTCTTCAAACTTCCTACCTCGTCCCCAATTTCTGTAACCCTTGCCCCCACCTCCAATCCTCAGGTCTCCTCCGATCTCTGATCGGGGGACCAACGACCCTGAGCCCTCCCTCCCCCCACACATCAGCTGTGGTCTACCCACCTGACACCAACCCTCTCAATCTGGCTGACTTCCACTGCAAAACTGTGGCAGAAAATTGCCTGAACGTTACCTCCACCCCTCTCACCACCACGCGTATTTTTTCTGGGGCGTGGAGGGACACGTAAAATACGAGGCAGGCAAACCCACCAACTTCCTGCCCCAATCTGACCCCGATAATACACCAGGTGGGCAGGCGCTGAAATCGACATATTTATTTAAAATATTGAAGATCAGCTAGGCTCATTATCAAGCCTATAGACTGTGATAACACGCTGTCCATGTCATCAGACAGTTGGTGCAGGCAATAGTGGGGAGGCCATTTTTTAAGGCCTGGATGAGAAAAGATAGGAAGGAAGTGGGGGGGTTACCGCATTCGGGGGCTGGCCTCTGTGGTCGGGTGTACGCTGCGGTGCGGCGAGCAGATTGCCCTCCCCCATCACCCTCCCCACTGTAAAATGCAGCTGTATGTCTATTTGGTGGCAGAACCTTCTGGAAAAGCATGCCTTTGGGTTTCTCTGCCTCGCTCCCTGCCCCCAACCCTGCTCCACCGGCTGGCTCCCTCCTTCCGAGTAAAAATCTTTGTTTCGTTTGAGTTGAGACTTTGGTATTTGTTATTTATACAAAACGAATTCATCGTGAATAGCAACCGCATCATTGAAACAATGAAGCAATTAAACAGTGAAATGCAGCAAAATCGCCTGAAGCTTTTAAGAGATAACAAATAAACCAGCCAGTATTTAGCAAAGGGAAAAGAACAGCAGCTAGTGTTGGAGGTGTTTTATTCATAAACAGTGAAAAACTGGATTTGGAAGGGGCAAAGTAACCAGGCATGATGAGGATCAATGCTCAGTGGAGGTTAGTGACCTTCACAATATGATAGGCCTGAGACTAGAAGTGACAGCAAAAAGCCTTGCTACTTCATTGGGAAAACAAAGTGAATGATCTTTAAAAGATTTCACGGCACATTGACCATAGTGGGTTTGCAATTTGATGAAATTATGACCTTTTCACTGCACAATGAGGCAGTAAACTACCCAGGGGAGCCTGAAAGGTCATGACAAGGGCTCTGCCTCTCAAAACATAACTTGACTGTAAACAATTTAGCCGGTCTCCTGCTAATACTGTTTGAAAATGATTGCAACCATGTGGGATATCTTTCAGACACTGCAACAAGATCTGTTTGAATCTCTGTGGCCCCTCCTTTAGAATGTGACTGACCCACCTAACAAATTTTGCCTCTTGAAATTCCCGTGTAGCGTCTCGTGAAGCTCTTACATTAAGAGCCACTTAGGTGTTCACATTAGTCATATCCGAGTCATGAAGGATTGAGCAGGTTGGGGTTTCATCCTGTGGAAAAAGGATTTTGGGAAGAGCTGTTGGAGGTCTTTCAAATCTTGAATGGGTTGGACAGGGAAGACATGCAGAGAATGTTTTGGGAATCCAAAAGCAGGGGTCACCAATAAAAGGTCATTGTGCATAATTCAATTGAGAAATGAGGAGAAATGTCATTATTCGGAGGGTGGCTAGAATGTGGAATTCACCACCACAGGAAATGGTCGAAGCAATAACCTAAGCGTGCTTTCCAAGGGATTCATCAGGTCATGTGACAGAATGGAAGACAGACTCCGGAAGGCTCAGATGAGGGATAGGAGGAGATGCGTGTGGTTTATAAGTACCAGCACAGGCTAGTTAGGCTGAATGGCCTGTTTCTGTTCTCTATATCCCACATACTTGAACATTTCTCAAAAATAAAATTCCGAACAAAGGAGCCCCAGCCCGACCAGAAGCCTCTCTCTCTCCCGACCCTGGTGAGTGAGGGGAGGAAAAGGGAAAAGAAGATCTCCCCCCCCCCCCCCCCCAAGCAAAAAACAAAAAAACAAAAAAAACCAACAAAGACTTTGGAAAGAAAACCTCTGGAGGAAGGGGGGGTAAAAAACAAAAAAAAACCCAAGAATTCCACTTTTTTTCCTGACTTTTCCTGACTTTTTTCTCCAACCCATTTAAAAAAAAATTATTTTTTTTTTAAATTTACCAAAAGAAAATGCCAGAAGGGAGCCAGAGCAGAGGGAGAAGAGGCACCAAAAGCAAACGGGACAATACTATGCGAGCCCGTTCAGACGAGCCAACCGTCACACGAAGCGGGGGAACCAAAGCCATGCTGCAACAAAAAGACCTGGTCAGACAGGAGTATTTCCCCCCTGGTCAGAGGGGTACTGGAAGGCAGCCTTTGCCGAGGCGCTGAGGGAACATCAGCAGAGAAACAAGGCAGAGGCCAGAGCAGACACGGAGGCCACAGTTCAGGCAGCAATGGCCAAGGCCCTGGCAGAGATGCAGCTCGCCCTGGGCATAGCAGAGAAGAAACTGGAAGCCCAAGAGAAAAAGTTGGAAGCCCAAGACAAGAAACTGGAAGCCCAAGGGGCAACCATTAAGGAACTGGAAAAGGCCGCAACTGACATGAGCGACTGGATGATGGCCCTGGAGAGAGAGGCGGCGAGACTGGGCAGGGTGGACGACCAGGAAAACCGCTCAAGACGAAAAAATGTCAGGATAGTGGGCCAACCAGAGGGGATCGAGGGTAGAAACCCCACTGCCTATGTGGCCGAGATGCTGGGCAACTTAGTGGGGAGGGAAACTTTCCACATCCCACCAGAAATGGACAGAGCGCACCGGTCGCTACGCCCGAAGCCCAAGGTGGGGGACTGCCCGAGGGCAGTTATAGCTAAACTGCACCGGTACCAAGACAGGGAAACAATCTTGCGCTGGGCCAGGGAGAACAGAAATTGCAAACGGGAAGGACGTTTCATTAGAATTTCCGAGGACATCGGGGCAGACCTCGCCAGGAGACGGGCCGAATTTAATAGAGCGAAAGCAGCTCTTCACAAGAGCAGAGTGCGCTTCGGTATGCTGTACCCAGCGAAACTCTGGGTCACATACCAAAAAAGAGAATACTTCTTCACAACCCCCACCGAAGCAAACCAGTTTATTGAGGAACATGGGCTGGAAAAACAGCAGCGAGGGTAGAAATACGGGGCCCCAGGCAAGGGGCAACAGCACGCCGACGGAGGAGGGGGGAGGGGTGAGGCAACGCTAGCCCCCCCCTCCACCCCTATCAGGGCGAGCGCACCCTGATCAAAGAGAAAACCGTTACCTGAGGGATCACCACAGGTGGGAGACCATGGCCCCAGCACGAGGGAATGAGAGCAACAGAAAAGGGAGAGCAAGTGAGGAGAGCGCAGAGTAGGATGGGGGAAGAGCAGACAGAAAAACGCAGAGGCTGGGCAAAGGAGAAGCGAGACAGAAATTCCCGAGAGGGGGGTCACCGCATTCGCAAGAAAGCTAGCGCTGGGGACATGCAGCAAAGCAGGGCCCCCAGAGGCGGGGAACAAACGGGC
The DNA here is from genome assembly GCF_902713615.1 of Scyliorhinus canicula. NCBI lineage: Eukaryota > Metazoa > Chordata > Chondrichthyes > Carcharhiniformes > Scyliorhinidae > Scyliorhinus > Scyliorhinus canicula. Next base: position 283,548,917 of record NC_052146.1, on the reverse strand, counting down.
ATAGGAGCAGGGGAAAGAGGGACAAAGGAGGGATATACGGGATATAAGGGAGGGGGGGGGGCGGGGAGAAAAGGGGGGAAAGGGAGGGACCGGGGAGGAGGGGGCACAGGAAGGGAAGGACCCGGGGGATGGGGAACGCAGGGACGGAGGGACAAACAAGGCTAGAAAAGGAACAACAATCGGGCTACAAAGTGCCACAACAGAGGGCTCGGAACAAGGAATCGCTGCAAGCATCCACCCAGTACGGTCGCTGGGCGAAGGGAGGCCCCAGAGCGCAGGGGACTACCCGTGTGGCAGTCGTACAGCGGGCGGCCATGTCAGGTACCCCCTGGGTGAAGGGAAACCCCGGAGCGCAGGGGCCCGACCGCATGGAGAAAGCAGCGACATCGGCCATCCTGGACGGCCCCCTAACAAAGGGAAACCCCGGAGGGCAGGGGCGTGTCCACCAGGTAAATATGGTTGATCCCACAGGAGCGAGGGGACAGAAGCCCCCCATCAGGATAGTCACCTGGAACGTAAGGGGACTCAACGGCCCAGTGAAAAGATCCAGAGTCCTCACCCACTTAAGAGATATGAAGGCCGACATAATCTTCCTCCAAGAAGCGCACCTGAGAGAGCAGGACCAACTGCGGGTAAGAAAGGGCTGGGTGGGACAGACCTACCATTCCTGCTATGGGACGAGGGCCAGGGGGGTGGAAAGACTGATCAGCAAATGGACGATGTTTAAGGCGACAAAGACGGTTATGGACCGAGGGGGACGGTACGTCATGGTCAGCGGGGCCCTGGATGAGGCACCGGTAGTACTAGTTAACGTGTACGCGCCCAACTGGGACGACACGAGCTTCATCAAGAAGACCATGGCGGAAATCCCGGACATAGCGACGCACCAACTTATCATGGGGGAGGACTACAACTGTGCACAGGATCCAACGACTGACAGATCAAACCCCAAAACGGGGAAGACTTCAAGCATGGCAAGGGAACTCGGTCACTTTATGGAACAGATGGGAGCGTTGGACCCCTGGAGGTTCACCCACCCAGGGGAGAAGGAATTCTCCTTCTTCTCCCCAGAACACAACGTATACACCAGAATTGACTTCTTTGTGGTGGGGAAAACGGTGCTTCCAGGGATAGACAAAGTGGGATTCCCCGCAGTGGTGATATCAGATCACGCCCAACACTACATGGATGTGAGGCTGGAGACTGGCAGGGCCCAACGCCCCACATGGATGTTGGACGTTACCCTACTAGCAGACAAGGCCTTCAATGAAAAGATATCGCAGGCCATAGCAGAGTACACAAAGAACAACCAGAACAGGGAGGTCTCACCCTCCACGTTCTGGGAAGCACTAAAGGCCGTAATAAGAGGGGAAATCATCGCTTTCAAAGCGCAAAGAGATAGGGAGGAAAGGGCAGCTAGGCAGCAGCTGGTCAACTCCATACTGGAGGTAGACCGTAAATACTCCGAGGCCCCGACCGTAGAGCTCCTGGCAGAGAGGGAAGAGCGACAAAGGAACTTCGATCTGCTCTCCACCAGGAAAGCAGTGCATCAACTCCGCCAGGCACGTGGGACCCTATACGAACACGGAGACAAAGCCAGCCGCCTGCTGGCACACCAGCTGAGAAAGCAGGCGGCCACCAGAGAAATTGCGCAAATCAGGAACACTCGGGGCACATTAGAAACGGAACAAGAAAAGATCACCAAAGCATTCAGGGCCTTTTACCAAGGGCTGTACACCTCAGAGCCCCCAAGGGGGGAGTCCGGGATGAAACGGTTCCTTGATGGACTGGACATACCAGTCGTGGGGAGGGCAGAAAATGGGAACTGGAAGCACCACTAGAACTGGGAGAGGTCATGAAGAGTATTAGCTCCATGCAGCGGGGAAGGCGCCGGGACCAGACGGGTTCCCGGCGGACGGGTTCCCGGCGGACTTCTACAAAAAATTTGCGACAGCACTGGCCCCGCAACTGTGGGAGATGTTCACAGACTCGCTAGCCAGGGGCACACTTCCACCCACACTAGCACAGGCCTAAATCACGCTGATACCTAAGAAGGACAAAGACCCAACGGAATGTGGGTCATACAGACCAATCTCACTTCTGAACGCGGATGCCAAAATACTGACCAAGGTTCTAGCCAAAAGGCTGGAAGACTGTGTACCTGAGGTGGTCACAGAGGACCAGACGGGCTTCGTCAAAGGTAGACAGCTTACTTCGAACATTAGGCGCCTGCTGAACGTGATAATGACCCCATCCGGGGAGAGAACACAAGAGGTGATCGTCTCCCTAGCTGCAGAAAAGGCCTTCGACAGAGTCGAATGGAAATACCTCATAGAGGTACTAGAGCGGTTCGGGCTTGGAACAGGATTTACCTCCTGGGTAAAACTCCTATATAGCGCTCCCATGGCGAGCATACGGACAAACAACAGCAACTCCCGATACTTCCAGCTGCACAGGGGCACCAGACAAGGATGCCCACTGTCCCCGCTGCTGTTCACTCTAGCGATCGAACTGCTAGCAATTGCGCTCAGAGCGGCAAAAAGCTGGAGGGGGATCCGAAGGGGTGGCAGAGAGCACAGAGTCTCACTCTATGCAGATGATCTGCTCCTCTACATCTCGGACCCACAAAGCAGCATGGACGGAATCATCGCGCTCCTGAAAGAGTTTGGCACCTTCTCGGGCTACAAACTCAACATGAGTAAAAGCGAGATCTTCCCGGTACATCCACAAGTAGGGGGGGCAGCACTAACGGGACTGCCGTTTAAACAAGCCCGACACAAATTCCACTACCTGGGGATCCAAATAGCCCATGACTGGAAAGGGATCCACAAATGGAACCTCACCAGTCTGACAGAGGAAGTAAAAAAGAACCTGCAAAGATGGAACACACTCCCACTCTCCCTCGCGGGGAGAGTCCAGATAATCAAAATGAACGTGCTAAGCACTAGACAAACTAATCATGGCGTTTGTATGGGGCGGGGGGGGGGGGGGGGGGGGGGGGGGGGGATGCTAGGATTCCAAAGAAGGTCTTGCAAAAAACAAAATCCAGGGGGGGGCTTGCCCTCTCAAACCTACAACTCTACCACTGGGCGGCAACGGCTGAGCGTGTGAGGGGATGGATCAAACAGCCAGAAGCTGAGTGGGTGCGCGCGGAGGAGGCCTCCTGCAGGGGGACCTCACTCCGGGCCCTCGCCACGGTGGCACTCCCATCCCCACCCAAACAACACTCCAGCAGCCCAGTGGTAATAGCCACCCTCCAATCCTGGAACCAACTACGGTAGCATTTTGGCCTGACCAAAATGTCAGGTAAAGCTCCCATCTGCAACAACCATAGGTTCACGCCAGCGCTGACTGACGCCACCTTCAAAAGGTGGGGACAGGACAGAGAGACACTGACAGTCAGGGACCTATACACGGACGGCAGGATCGCAACACTGGGCGAACTGACAGAGAAATTCCAGCTAGCCAGGGGGAACGAGCTAAGGTACCTGCAATTAAAAAACTTCCTACGAAAGGAGACAAGGACATATCCACAACCACCACGACAGACACTACTGGAAGAGTTACTAGACGCAAGCATATTAGATAAAGGGAACTGTAGCGACATGTACGACCAACTGGTAGAAGGGGCCGACACCGTACTGGACGCAACAAGAAGGAAGTGGGACGAGGACCCCGGGATCGAAATAGGGTGGGGACTCTGGAGCGAAGCACTGCATAGGGTCAACTCCACCTCCAAGTGCGCAAGGCTCAGCCTGACACAACTAAAAGTGGTACATAGAGCCCACTTAACAAGAACCCGTATGAGTAGGTTCTGCCCAGAGGTGGAGGACAGATGTGAACGGTGCCAAAGAGGCCCGGCCAACCGCGCCCACATGTACTGGTCTTGCCCCAGACTTCTGGAGTACTGGACAGCCTTCTTCGAGGCCATGTCCAAAGTGGTGGGGGTGAGGGTGGAGCCATGCCCGATAGTGGCGGTCTTCGGGGTTTCAGACCAGCCAGATCTATTCCTGGGGAGGAGGGCGGACGCCCTTGCCTTTGCCTCCCTGATCGCCCACCGTAGAATCCTGTTTGGCTGGCGGTCAGCAGCACCACCCAAAGCTGCAGCCTGGCTGTCCGACCTCTCGGAATCTCTCCAAATGGAGAAAATCAAATTCGCCATCCGAGGGTCAGACGACGGCTTCCACAGAACGTGGGAGCCGTTCACCCAATTGTTCCGGGACCTGTTCGTGGCCAACAAACAAGCAGAAGAGCAGCCAGGTGGCCAAGAAACGGGAAAGTAGCCAAAGCACGAGAGGGAGAGATAGACCGGGAGGGGGGGTGGGGGGGACAGCTAAATTTAAGAGGAAGGAAAGGCTAACCACAGGGCTGGGGGGGGTGGGGGGGGGGGAGGCAGAAGCGGGGAGGGGGGGCAGAGGGGAGAGACAGGGAATAATAGAGGAGAGCCAGGGAAGGGGAGGGGGGAGGCAGGGAAATGTTAACAAACTTGGCATCCACAGGAACAGAGAAAATGGGGAAGACGGGAGGGCTGCAGTAGCGGAACTGCGCACGAGACGACAACGTCAGCGAATTCCGTCCGGAAGAAGCAAGGGACAAGACCACGAACGGATGCCTACATATGTGTGTAAATAACTTTGCCAAGGGTACAGAGTTGCCGCTGTTGAGTGGGGGCACAATACTGTCCGCTGAATTTGCGGTGAAAATTAACACTTCAGCAGCAGCAGCGACCCATGGGGGTGGGGGGGGTTGAGCGTCCCGATGGGAGGGGGTGGGAGGACTGAGGTGCGTGGGGTAATGTCTACTGGATTGCTGATGTATACTCTCTTTATGCACTATGTTAATGTTCACTAATTTGCTGTGTTAAGATTATTACTATTTAATATGGAAAATTTTGCAAAACCTTAATTTTAAAAAAAACAGCAGCGGCAACCGGGGGGAGGGGGATTTATTTTCCTTTTTGTAATCGCATGCTCTATCCTGTTTTGAATTGGGTGTTAATTTGCTAAACTGTTTATCGTTTAGAGGGTTAAGTTGTTCTGTTCTGTTGGCATGTTGCCCTTCTTTCTTTGTACTATTTTCCTTTTTGGAGGGTTTTGTAAACTTATTGAAAACTTTGAATAAATACATTTTAAAAAATAAAATAAAATTCCAGCAATTGCAATTTCATAAGTAATCTACTTGAGAAAAATGTGGGAATGTCTCTTAAATTGTATTTAACATTTTCTGAATGTTGGCTTCAACTTCATCTAGTGTCACCTACATTTCCTGCACATCATGTACTGCCATTTTATTCCAGCCTATTGGTGTCACTGGTTGCTATGCAGCTGCATTGACAGCTGTGTAAAGTTGGGTTGCTCCTGCACATTTACAGCTTTCTTACAGTATATATGTAGTGATTGGAATCTGTGTAAGGAATTAGGATGTTCACAGACGATAGAGCAGATATCGATTTTATACTAAAAAATCTTTCCTCTGACATGTATTTCCTGCACACTGATTCTTGTTTGTCACAATCTCATTTCAGGCTCCTGTGTGACCATTTAAAGTTGAAAATGCCGACACACCTGGAAAACCTTATCTAAAGCTGCGAACATTTACCTTGCAATCACAGCTCATTGACAAACCAAATTAATGAGCAACAAATACTTTTTGTCTAGATGGGCTTGAGGGCTTGAGATTGGTCATGGCCCAATGTCAGGCCTGAAATAGGGGTGCCAGGCTCGGACCACGCACCAAGGGTCGAAGGTTGACCTGAAATTGGGGTCATGAGGCTTATTCGCATACTCCGAGTGAGCTGCAGACACCATATAGGCATTCAGAGGCAGCTCCTCAATGAGCTGATGGAGATGGTTGTGGACGGCCTTACTGACAGGGTCGTCAGGGGAAAGGAGACAGTTGGAAGAAGGCATGTGTAGGCTCTTTTGCTGGCAATCTTGATCAGTTCCTTTACGACCTCTTTACGATCTGAGAGACCAGTTATACTAAACCATGAGGAGTTTAATGGAAAGATTATTATTGCGGTGTTAATTCCTTCACTAACATATTCAAGGGTCTCATGCCTCTTTTAGGTGGCCACTAAGGATGCCAGATTATCGTCTGACCCAGTATGGGTGTGCAGCATCCTGAAATTGGTACTTCCTTTGGCTGTTTTCTCCCCATATTCTGGGCAGAAGGAGGATCAATTTCTCTACGTTTTTTTCTCTCTCCATCTCAGAGCAGTTCAAAAGAGCTTTCTGCTCTGCTGTATATTCTGTTCATTTGCGGTTGAATTCTCCAAATGAAATCTGAGCATCGAAAGGAGAGGCAGTTTTGGGTGGCGTCTTATTCAGTGAGAGATTTTTAAAATCTCTTTTTTCCTCCCAAAGGAAGAGACCAAAGTTTGAATTCTTAAAGCTTCTGGTTCAGCCTTTGTGACCATGGGCGCGATTCTCTGGCGTCCCCGCGGCATGTTTCTTGGTGGCCCGCTGTTGGCCGGAAGCTGCATCTTCTGGTCCCAACACTGTCAATGGGATTTCCCATTGAATCCACCCCACGCTGCCTGGAAACCCATGGTGAGGGTGCGGCATTGGTGGGCCCAGAATGTCCCTTCAGTGTGAACAGCTGGTAAATCTCGCCCAATACTTCTATATATTAACGATTGTCCTCTTTTATTGTGAGCTTCTCATTGACAAGCAAGACCTATGAGAGGCACCACCTGTGAATATCAATACCTGGGCCTGAATTCCCTGGTCCCACAGCCTGTGTGTTTCTTGGTGCTGTGCCGTTCGCTGGCTGCGGGATTTTCTACTCCCATTGGAAAATCCCATTGAAGCCACCCCATGCTGCTGGGAAACCCACAAGAGGGGATGCGCTGTCAGCGGTGTGGTAAAATGGACATCGGCCTGTATTTTAGTCCCAAGAAAATTGGACACTTCAAATTAAGAATTGGACATGTTAAATCAAATCACAGTCAGAACCACATGCAGGCCTGATGGGAACTTGAACTTGGCCAAGTTTGAACACACAGACAAATTGCCAGGACATGTCTGAGTCCGCCCTATCAATCACCCATCAGGGTATAATCAGCCCTATTCATATGGATTGATTGTTTTGGGTTGCTCAAATAAAGCTAGACTTTCTGGCACCCAGTTACCATATATGGAGTTCGGTTGTGAACTATACACCTAGGAATGGACCACTAGGGTTGGATTCCTGGTGTCCTGCAGAGTTGTAATCAGCAACACCATTGGGTATTGAAACCCCCGCCCTGAGGCCTCATTGGCTGAGAGCCAGAGAAAAGGGTTAATCAGCCATGGATATGTAAGGAAATAAAGGAGGGTATCAAATTGAAAGAAAATGCATGCAAAGTGGCAAAGATTAGTGGGAAACTAGAGGATTGGGAAATCTTTAAATGTCAACAGAAAGCCACGAAAAAAGCTGTAAAGAAAAATAAGGGGGTGAATTCTCCCAAAGCCACCGGGATTCTCCATTTTGCCGGCAGTCCGGGGGTTTCCCAACAGCGTGGGGCTGCCCCACAATGTGAAACCCCATTGACCAGCTGGCGAAACAGAGAATCCCGAAACGAGAAATCCGGTGCGACGGGATGGAGAAACCCGTGTCAGAGATTATCCAATTTTTCTCCCATCCCTCATTCTTCTTTCTCCAAAAACACATTTGATTATTCATTGAATCCATTTGTATCGTTACACTCTATTGATACTCCACCATTTGTTATTCCACAATCACATTACCTTTGTGATGATGAACAAAGAACAAACAAAGAACAAAGAACAATACAGCAAGGAGCCTGCGTCGATTACTTGTCCTATCTAGCCCAACCGCCTGTATCCTTCTATTCTGTTCATGTGTCTATCCAGATAAGTCTTCAAGGTCGCTAATATCTGCCTCAGCCACCTCACTTGGCAGTGAATTCCAGGCCACCACCACCCTCTGTGTAAAAAACTTGCACAGCACATCTCCACTGAACCTATCCCCCTCACCTTGAACTTATGCCCCCTTGTAATTGTCATTTCCGCCCTGGGGAAAAGCCTCCAACTGTTCACCCTATCTATACCTGTAATAATTTTATAAACTTCTATCAGGTCGCCCCTCAGCCTTCATCTTTCTAGGGAGAACTATCCCAGTTTATTCAATCTCTCCTCATAGCTGATACCCTTCATACCAGGCAACATCCTGGTAAACCTTTTCTGTACTCTTTCCAAAGCCACTACTCAACAGGTCAGGCAGCATCTGTGAAAAGAGAACCAGAGTTAATGGAGGCCATTGGCCTGAAGCTTTGAGTGAACCTTTCCCAACACTGTGGGAGTGGGCTTTGAATTGGAGGCAGTAGCCAGGAAAAGAAGGGGAGCTGCATTGGGATAACTCCCTGATGCATTCCTGGGATCTCTACCGAGGGTTGGGCTGGGGTGTGAATTGGTTGTCCACAACACAGAGGCAGGAAGCCAATGAACATTCCTGAGGTTCTTGCAGCCGCGCTTCCATTTTCCAAGGGTGGAGTGATCCCTTGGCATTTTTCGGAGGCCTCGCTCAATGGAAGCAGCCTCCCTCCGACATTCTGGGAGCTTGGGGGGGGGGGGGGGGGGGATGGGTGCGGGGGAAACAGAGCAGAGAGAAGCCCAGAACTGGCGTCTCCATATCGAAAAGTCGATAGCCTTTCATTTTCCTCCTCACAAATTGTCAGCCCCCTTTATAATCTTCATACTTGCTGATGAAATAACAAACATTATTTCCTTAAGTTACTATACCATCTAAAATTTACAATCCCCAGGTTCATCTTTGATATTTTGCATTGAATCCTCCTCTGGACAACAACATGGAGGGAATCGCTCTTGTAAAGCCAATTATGTGGGCAAAATTATGTTATCCAAATAATAATGAGTTTACATAGATAGAATTTACAGTGCAGAAGGAGGCCATTCGGCCCATCAAGTCTGCACCGGCTCTTGGAAAGTGCACCCTACCCCCTACCCAAGGTCAACACCTCCACCCTATCCCCATAACTCTGTAACCCCACCCAACACTGAGGGCAATTTTGGACACTAAGGACAATTTAGCATGGCCAATCCACCTAACCCGCACAGCTTTGGACTGTGGGAGGAAACCGGAGCACCCGGAGGAAACCCACGCACACACAGGGAGGATATGCAGACTCCGCACAGACAGTGACCCAAGCCAGAATCGAACCTGGGACCCTGGAGCTGTGAAGCGATTGTGCTATCCACAATGCTACCGTGCTGCCCTATGAATGTTCTGGAGGAACATTCTTCCTGTGGGCACAGACGAAAAGTAAATCTGCTCATAATGGGGCAGGTTGGTGATTTCACTCCATGTGCAGACAGAGCAAATGTTCACTTTCTGTGTTGTATTACATCTCTGCTGCTACCAACTTGAAAGTGTTTCCTCTCGTAAAGTTGCTGGATAACGTCCATTCTCCACTCGTGTCAAGCCTTCACATTCTGACCAGCAGTAGGGCGCTCATAATAATCACAAGAATTATTGACAGAACTCCCAAAGCTTACAGCTGCCACACTTTGCGCGACTTAAATGGGACTCGTTCGTGCACATCATTTATCTAGTGGCTGGTATCAGACAATCTGCCATCGTTAATTAAAGTGTAAAGCATCCAAATGTTTTTACATGAGATTGCGGAGAAATTTGCTCGAACATCAAATGGAAACTAGCCCTGGGATTTATTACTATAGCCTGACAGCCTGGCAACAGACTTTAATAATGCATTGGCTCTCACAGCATGCCTTTGCTTTGAGAATCGACAGGGACATTTTTCATCTTGGATTTATTTGTATATTTTAATATTTATCACAGCTTCCATTGTCAGTCTTTTAAAAGCAATCGAGAAATATTGTCCATAATACTCTAATTCCTAGACTTAAAAAAGGCTGTGTTAGTCAGGTGTTTTGCTCTGGATTTGACGGAAGGATCTCGAGGGGTATCGGTAGTGGTCAGCAAAAGGGTACGCTTCCAGATGGAGAAGGTGGTGGCAGATCAGGGGGGTAGATATGTGATTGTGACAGGGGCGCTGGAGGGGAGATTAGTGGCGCTGTTAAGTGTATACGGTCCCAATTGGGACGATGTGGGATTCGCAAAGAAGGTGTTTGGGGCCATCCCTGACTTGGACACACATGAACTGATAGTGGGGGGGGGGGGGGGGGGGGGGGGGGGGGGGGACTGGAACTTGGTGCTGGAGCCAAGGTTGGACAGATCACGGCCGCGCTCGCTGGTCCCATCTGGGGGGAGGGCGAAGGCGTTGGCTGGGCTAATAGTGGAAATGTGAGGGGTGGACCCTTGGTTTCTGCACCCGAGGGAACGGGAGTACTCGTTTTTCTCAGCAGTCCATAAGGTATATTCGCGGATCGACTTTTTCATAGAATTTCATAGAATTTCATAGAATTTACAGTGCAGAAGGTTTTCGTGGCGGGGAAGGCTTTGCTGGCTGGGGCTAAGGGGTCGGAATACTCGGCAATTGCAGTGTCAGATCATGCACAGCATTGGGTGGATATGGTACTGGAGAAGGGGGTAGCGCAGAGGCTGGGGTGAAAATTAGATGTGGGACTTTTGGGGGACCAAGGGTTCTGTGACAAAATTGAAAAGGTAATTGAGGAATATGTAGGTTTCAACTTTACGGGTGAGGTGTCGAAGGCAGTTGTCTGGGAGGCTCTAAAGGTGGTGGTGAGGGGAGAGGTGATTTTGTTTAAGGCCAGGGTGGACAAAGAGGAGAGGTTGGAGCGGCAGAGGGTAATAGATGAGATGTTGGAAGTAGATAAGAGTTATGCAGAAGATGGGGAGCCAGCAAAGCTGGAAAGCGGAAGGAATTACAGGCGAGCTTTGACCGACTATCTACCAGGAAGGCGGTGCGCCAACTGAGACGAGCAAGGGGTACAGTTTACGAACATGGAGATAAGGCGGGGCAGGTTAGGGTTAGGGTTGGGTATGTGAGCAGGTCAGCTCCGGAGGGAGGCAGTGGTAAGGGAAATTGTTCAGGTGAGGGATATCGCAGGGAAGTTGGCGGTGGCTCCGGATCTGATTAACAAGGTTTTTTGAGGAATTTTATGAGAGGTTGTACAGGTCAGAGCCACCTGGGGGAGATTGTGAGTTGCACGAATTTCTAGATGGGTTGGAGAACCCGAGGTTAGGGGTGGGGGACAGGGCTACATTAGAAGGAGCGATAGTGGAGCAGGAGATAAAAGATACGATTTGGTGGATACAGTCGGGGAAGGTGGCAGGGCCGGATGGGTTTCCGATGGAATATTATAAAAAATTCAAGGATAAGCTGGCATCCCTGATGGTGGGGATGTTTGAAGAGGCGATAGGGAAGGGGGTGTTGCCACAAACTTTGGGGCAGGCATCGATTTCTCTGTTGCTAAAACAAGATAAGGATCTGATGAAATGTGGGTCGTATAGGCCCATATCACTTCTTAATGTGGACACAAAAGTATTGGCGAAGGTACTGGCGGGTAGGCTGGAGGAGTGCCTCTCGAAGGTGGTAGGTGAAGATCAGACGGGGTTCGTGAGAGGGAGGCAGCTCTTTTCGAAAGTTAGAAGGGTATTGAACGTGGTTATGGCACCGGCAGAGGGGAAGGAAACAGAGGTGGTTGTGGCATTGGACACTGAGAAGGCATTTGACCGGGTAGAATGGGGGTGCTTGATGGCTGATCTGGAGTGGTTTGGGATTGAACTAAGATTTGTGAACTGGGTAAAGCTACTACATAAGGAGCCGAGGGTGAGTGGCCGCACAAACAACATCAGCTCGAGATACTTTTCCCTCCACCGTGGGACGAAGCAGGGATGTCCTATGTCCGCCCTGCTGTTTGCACTCGCAATTGAGCCATTGGCCATCGCATTAAGAAGTTTGGGGGTATGGAAAGGAATGGTGCGGGGGGGGGGGGGGGGGGGGGGGGGAATAGAGCATAGGGTGTTCTTATATGTCGATAACTTGCTGTTATACGTGTCGGAACCAAGTGTGTCGATAGGGGGAATTGGAGCTGCTTCGAGTGTTTGGGTCTTTCTCGGGGTACAAACTAAATCTAGACAAGAGTGAGTATTTTGTGGTGTCTCAGTCGGGGGTGGGGGCAGGTGTGGGGGGGGGCTGCCACTCCGTAGGGCAGGGACTCACTTTAGGTACCTGGGTGTGCAGGTTGCCCGGGAGTGGGGGGGGGGGTGGGGGTGGGGTGGGGGTGGGGGGGGGGGGGGGGGGGGGGGGGTGGTTGGGGGGGGGGTGAGGGGGTGGTTGGGGGGGGGGGTGAGGGGGGGGGGAAAGGCTCCGCAGGTACAACATTTCTAGTTTGGTGGGGAGAGTGAAAGCTGATCTGGCGAGGTGGGATGGTCTCCCTCTGTCACTGGCGGGTCGGATACAGGCGGTTAAAATGAACGTGTTGTCGCGATTTCTGTTTATTTTTCAATGCCTGCTGATTTTCCTGCCAAAGGCTTTTTTCAGAGAGATTGTGGGACGGATTACTTCTTTAATATGGGGAGGGAAGGTGGCCAGAGTTAGGAAGGTGCTGCTGCAGAGGGAAAGGCAGGCAGGGGGTTTGGGTTTTCCGAACCTGATGTATTACTACTGGGCGGCGAATGTGGAGAAGGTGCGGAGCTGGGTCAGAGGGGCTGATTCCCAATGGGTCAGAATGGAGGAGAGTTTGTGCAGGGGGGTCAGGATTGAAAGAAGTAGCAACAGCGCCGCTCGCGATAGCTCCGGGGAAATACTCAGGGAGTCCGGTAATAATAGCTTCATTGAGAATTTGGAGGCAGTTTCGCCAACACCGAGTTGGGGGCAGGGTCAAATGCCGATTCAGGGGAACCACAGATGTAAGCCAGGGAGGTGGGATGGAAATTTTCGGAAATAGGAGGAGAAGGGGATTAAGACGCTAAAAGATTTGTTTCTTAGGGGTCAGTTTGCAGGATTGAAGGAGCTGGAAGCGAAGTATGGGCTGGAGCAGGGAGAAATGTTTAGATACATTGAGGTTCGAGATTTTGCCAGAAAAGAGATACAGAGCTTCCTGGTGGAGCCGGCCTCCATATTGCTGGAGGAGGTGCTGACGAATGGGGGACTGGAGAAGGGGGGTAGTGTCAGCGGTTTATGGAGATATATTGGAAGAGGAGAAGGCACCACTGGAAGGTATCAAAGCAAAGTGGGAGGAAGAGTTGGGAGAGGATATGGAGGAAGGATTCTGGTGTGAGGTGCTCCAGAGAGTAACTGCTTTCACCTCGTGTACGAGGTTGGGGCTGATACTGCTGAAGGTGGTATGTAGAGCACACCTCGCGAGGATGAGCCGATTCTTTGAAGGAGTAGAAGATGTGTGTGAACGTTGCGGGGGGGTGGGGGGCAATAATAACGTTCATATTTTTTGGTCATGTCCAAAGCTACAGGATTACTGGAAGGAGGTTTTTAGGGTAATTTCTAAAGTGGTGCACAGGAGGCCATATTCGGGGTGTTGCACCGGCCAGGGTGGAAACTGGTGCGGGGGCAGATGTTGTAGGCTTCGCCTCGTTGATCGCCCGAAGGTGGATCCTGTTAGGACGGAGAGCAACCTCTCCACTCTGTGCCCTGTTGTGGCGGGGGGACCTGTTCGAATTCTTGACTCTTGAGAAGGTTAAGTTTCATGAGGGGAAGGATGGAGGGGTTCTACAATTCATGGGCATTAATCATTATGCACTTTCACACGTCGAATGTTACTTGGGGCGTGTGGATGGGAGGGTTGGGGGGAGGGGGGTGTGTGTTGATGGTGACTATGGGTGATTTCTGATTCCTTTTTGTCATTTGTTTGTATGAACATGTGGGCTAATGTTTGGGGTTTGGTGGGAGGATGGGATTGTTGTTATTGATATGGGGATTGACATATTTGTTATTGATTATTGTTTATTGTTGGTGGGTGTAAATGTGAGAGAAAATGTGAAAAAGGAGAATAAAAAAAGATTTTAAAAAAATACTCTGATTCCATGTATATTTGTCTCTTTATGGCATAAGGATTATTTGAAAATCGCAATCTTCCAGGTAAAGACAAAATGATGCACTTATCTTCCCCCTAGCAGAGATTGGAAGTGACTTTGATGTTTCATGCTGTGTTTTGATGAATATTTTTATGGTAATGATCAGTTTTACAGTTCTAAACTCATGAAGAAAATTGGCACAATGACCAGCTACATCTGTAATTTCATGTATCGTCTTATCTTTTCACAGTAACTTCATTACATTGTTAATGTAAGTCTACTTGTGACAACAAAGATTATTATTATTATTATTACTTTTGATGAGAAATTATGGCCGCGATTTAACAAAAAAACAGTGTCACGTTTTGGGCGCAAAGAGCGGCGTGTTTCTCGGACCCAGCAGCGCCAAGAATGACTCCGCTACCAAATGTTCTCAGTCAGGAACATCCCACCGAGGCTTCACTTACCTCACTTCCTGCACTGACATCCCACTGAGGCTTCACTTACCTCACTTCCTGCACTGACATCCCACCGAGGCTGCACTTACCTCACTTCCTGCACTGACATCCCACCGAGGCTGCACTTACCTCACTTCCTGCACTGACATCCCACTGAGGCTTCACTTACCTCACTTCCTGCACTGACATCCCACCGAGGCTGCACTTACCTCACTTCCTGCACTGACATCCCACCGAGGCTGCACTTACCTCACTTCCTGCACTGACATCCCACCGAGGCTGCACTTATCTTACTTCCTGCACTGACGAGCTCAGCTCTTCAGCACAGGAAGAGATTGTGGCACCATTTTTAAATGCCACTCCGATAACTTGACCCCCTTAACCACCCCACTGTGGCCTATAAAACCCTACCAACCTACCCCTTTGGGGGGTCCTAGAGCCCCCCCATCACCTCAACTCTTCAGGGCAGGGCACCCCATTGTTCAATCCCTGGCACAGGCAACCTGGTGCCTGGACACCTTGGCGATGCTAGCATGGCACCCTGAAATCGTTAGAAATCACACTTTTTTCTTTGTTTTTTCAAGGACAGAAGGTTTTGCTTTTAGTTAGGGCATCATGATCGGCACAGCTTTGGAGGGCCGAAGGGCCTCATCCTGAGCTATACTTTTCTTTGTTTTTGTTCACAGTGATCGCTACCTGAATCACTGAACAATCTGTCCCAAATTCTCCCACAGATGGGAGTGAATCTTATCCTGAGTCAGCTAATGCCCCTCCTTGTCAGGGAGTTGGTGGCATAGTTAATGTAAGTGGACTTGGGGCAGCACGGTGGCACAGTGGTTAGCATTGCTGTCTTCGGCGCTGATGACCCGGGTTCGAATCCCGGCCCTGGGTCACTGTCCGTGAGGAGTTTGCACATTCTCCCTGTGTCTGCGTGGGTTTCACCCCCACAACCCAAAAGATGTGCAGGTTAGGTGGATTGGCCACGCTAAATTGCCCCTTAATTGGAAAAAATAATTGGGTACTCTAAATTTTTTTAAAAATGTCAGTGGACTTGTAATCCAAAGGCTCAGGCTGATGCTCTGGGAACATGGGTTCAATTTCTACCATGGCAGCTGGTAGAATTGCAATTCAATTAATAAAAACTGGAATTCAGATATGAGACTTCAAATGTGAGACTATGAGTGACTGTCATATCAATCCTCATCTGGTTCACTAAGGCCTTCTACCATAGGGGCTGGTTTAGCACAGTGGGCTAAGCAGCTGGCTTGTAATGCAGAACAAGGCCAGCAGTGCGGGTTCAATTCCCGTACCGGCCTCCCCGAACAGGCGCCGGAATGTGGTGACTAGGGGCTTTTCACAGTAACTTCATTGAAGCCTACTTGTGACAAGAAGCTATTATTATTACAGTAGGAAATCTGCCATCCTTACCTGATCTGGCCGACACTTTGCTACTCTCTGAAATGGCCTATTCAAGGGCAATTAGGTTTGGACAACAAATGTTGACCCTGAAAGAACTTAACAGGGCAGGAGTGGACTCACCAGAGACTCACTCTCTCCCTGAGGGGGCCAGCACAATGTAAAATGCTGCCCCATGATTTCGCTCTTAAAAAATTGCTCACAAAAACTTGGCTTTTACATCAGTATGTATGATAACTTAAAAATAGCAAAGAACGCACTCAGTAGATGTGCCAATATTTCTTTTATGACTATTTGTATTGCTCTGGTGAGTTTAAATGATCAGACTAATCCTCCATCATTTCCAGCAGAGCTCACATGAAGACCATGATCACCACGTTGTCACAGTATCAGGTGTTTGAGCTAACATCATATTTCGCTGATCCTTCGCCTGGGTTGCAAAGATCTGGTTGTGACTTCAAATCAATATAAATGAAGCATATTCACAAACAATTCAAAACAATATAAATGAAGCAAATATTTATGTCATAAGTACTAAAATTAACACCATAAAGCCACATGGTGGCAGGCTGGTTAATAGCTTCAGCAAAGCATAACAATATATCCAGCAGACTGAATTGATCCCTTGACATCAAAATTTAAACTTTGTAAACTTCAGCAAAACAGCACAAACATGACAAACAATAATGAATCATGGACTGAAACTATGACTTTAAAATTCTAATTCCGCTTGTTCTACCAGGTGCAATATATTACCATAAATATTACAGAAAAGCTTCCATGTTTGCCTCAATGGCAACTACAGAAGATTGTTAAGTATGGATACCAACAATAAACTGATCAAGTCAGTAGCTGTTGTTTATGTCATATGACCCGAACTCCGGGGTGTCCTGGGTCATGGGTCTATGGCCCCCATACACAAACCATCCCCTCACCCCCGCTTCACATCCCCCACCGCCCCCACTCCTTCTCTCTCTAAACCCGTCCCCCCACCCTCTAACCCGTGATCTAACCATGCATCCTGTCTTTCGTCTTGCAGAATATGCTGGTGATGGGGCAGGCACTTCTGGTGTCCCTCACCCCCAGCCAAAGACAGAGCCAGAGCCCTGGGTGCTGACCAGCAATGGGGATGATACCGAAATGGATGGGAGCCATAGACATGACACGCAAGACACCCCGGAGGTTGAGTCCGATGATGACACTGACTTCCCGTCACAGCTGTTTCCAACGCCCTCCACCATCCCAGAGACACTCATCTTGGTTGAGCACTTCAGTGAAGAGGTTTTTGGGATATTATCTGGTGGCCACCACACAGCTGCTCCGATACATCAGGTGGAGGTAGGAACTCCCGAGGGGGCGAACGGTCGGAAGGTGGGCCGACGCCAGGGACTAGCTGCCATTCAGATAGGTCGGTCTGTGGCCTCAGATAGACTTAATTAGCCACAGAGGATAACCTGTCACCCAGGAGTGAAAACCCCAGCCGGAGGTGCGCTTCAAAGAGACCGAGAATTGTCGAGTGTGCCTGGATGAAGGCGTCATGCACATTACCTGGGTGTCGGACACAGAGGTGTACGATGCACATCTGATGGTCACACACCAGCTGCACATTAATTGAGTGGAACCCTTTCCGGTTGTGTAGAGCGGCCTGTCATCTGCAGGTGCTTGTAGGGCCACATGCATCCCCCAGACCCCGGCATGTCGGCGATGGCAGTGAACCCCGCTACCCGGGCATCCCGATGGTCCACATTGAAATGGATGTATTGTGCCGACTGGGCATATAGGGCTTCACTGATGGCGCGGTTGCAACTTTGCGCCAAGGTCTGTGAAATCCCGGGCAGGTTCCCACTCGACCCCTGGAAAGACCCCGTGGCATGGACGGTCAGGGTGATCTTCCTCCCCCCCTCCCCCGTGCTGCCAGACGCACCACGGTCTTGCAGATATGTTGCACTGTCCCCCTGCTCAACCGGAGTCTTCGACGACATGCCATGTTTGGCAGGTCCTCGAATGACAGGTGGTGCCGGTACACACGAGGCCACATGCGATGTCTCCTTTGTACTCCCGCCTCCTCCTCCTTGGCCTGTTGGGCTGCCGGCTCTCCATCGTCACTGGCTGCCTCCTATTCCTCTGAGGCACGCCCGGCTGCTGCAGCTTCCTCCTCCACGTCACCCCGTACAGCCGCAGGGCATCCCCCAGGGCTGTGGTGGCAAGGATAAAGACCACCATTGCTGATTTTATTCCAATATACAATGTCTGCAGGGGGTGAAAGGTCAACATGTTAGCATGGTGCGTACCCCCGTGCCCAACCAGGTCCAACGAGCTACAAGGCGCCCCTGGTAGGCACTGCGGACTCTGTCCCTGCATGTTACCCCTCCCCCATCCCCACACCCCTGACCCCTTTGGTGGCCTGCATCGTGGGAGCCTCTTGTCTCGTGCCTGCTGCCGGGGGTACTGTTGGCTGGCACCGCTCATGTCAGGGGTACGCTCGGTGCCCTGTCCGGTGGTCGCCTCTCGGGACTACTGTGGACGTCGCACTGGGAAGGCTGTGTGATGCCCCGCCAGTGGGTGGCGGCCTCCTGGGGGAATATGGAGATGGGTGGGGTGCAGTGGTGATGGGTTGGACGGTGGGGGTTGGGATGCGGGGGTGGTGTATCTGAGGGTGGGGCCTGAGGTGCGGGGTTGGGGTCATGGGCAGGGCTGGTGCAGGGGTGGGAGCATCCATAAGGCCGATGTCACTCTGTAGAACCAGGGCCAAGGTGGCTGGTCAGTGGAGTGTGCAGCAAGATGGCTGCCTTGCAGGCTGCGGCAATGGCAGTCTGTGCCTGAACACCGCCTCAGTCCTGTGAGGGGTCACCACAGCCCCATGGTCCTTCCCCCTGTCAGCGCCCCTCTGCCTGGCCCTGGCAGGGCCCTGTTCCCACAGCCAGCTCGGCCTGTGTCAAGACCGGCAGCTAACAGTTGCGCCAGTTCGTGTCCTACCTGCCCTCTCTGCCTCATCATCCACGGCACCTGTTTCTCGATTTTTAAAAGCAGAATTGAACCTCGTCGTCGGGTATTTGCCCTGGTGGAGGCGGAGAATAGTGGAGGCCCTGGAGAACCGGTACCGGGTCAGGCCCGCTAATGATATGCCAATGGTGATTATTATACATGAGGAGTGGAACGCTTTGACGCCGCTGTTGAGGCACCAGAGAATTGCGATTTGGCGTGAGATTGGCGACCTCCACGATTTTGGTGACAAAATCAACTCTCTGCCCAATTGCATTTCCTGATTCCAATGTCAGTCGACAGGGAATTCCACCCACATAATTATCCGAAGAGTGCCTGAACGTGGCTCAGTGTCAGTTCCTGATGGATAGTTGCTCTGGTAAAGCACGGTGGAGCATCTGACCTGCTCAAGGTGCTGGATGGATCCAATCCACAAGCAGAACGGAGAGAGCAGCAAACATGCCAATGAGGTTCATTACTTTCGGTCAATGGGAAATGCTGAAGGCTTTCTTTCCCCCGCTCATGTGCTTGACTGGTTCAGTCCTCTGAGGGACGAAGGCTTCAGGTCAAATCGCAGCATCATTGACGTGATTTCCTTTACACTCGGCCGATTCAGGAGAAATCTCGGCTGACTTGATCAAAAACCTTGACATGGTTAGCAAATTGAGATTTGATCACGGCCGTGCTCTGGCAAAATGAAGCTGCACGTGGAACAATCACAGGGGCAATAAAACCTAAGGTGCAAACAACGTTGAAGTGCTCAATGCTCATTCTTTGTATATTGGAACAATGCGATGGACTAAATGTGTAACAGAGTATTGTGCCTCACACCAGAATCTGGTGAATCATGACAAGGGCAGTGAGAGGTTAAAGAGAGGAAAAGTTACAGAATTATTGGAAACGTGAATGCTGAGGCACTCAAGTGCTGGCAGCTAAAGGAGAAAGAGAAGGAGGAAGATTGGTTATTGCAGCTGAAAGCAAATTTGTTGATGTGGGAATTGGACAGGGCCGAGCAAGAGATAGTGAAAGCGAGAATTAAATGAAAGTGCCATCAAAAAGGAGATAAAATCAAAGAACATCAGATAAGTAGGCAGCGATTCCAGGAACAGGATGAAAGAAGAAGAAAAAAACATCACAATACAGTCAGAAATATATTTTAAAAATTTATTATTGTACCAATTTTATCACTTTTCCCAGAAATGTCCGCAAAGACGTTGCATATAATTAACCTAGGTTGACATTCATTTGAATCTCGCTTTCATCACTTACCTTCATTTGACTGTTCAATTAACTGTTTGCCAGCAGTGTTTGCTGAAGACAGCAGTTATTTTACAGATCCAACAATGGCCAATTACTCTGCTTGTGGCAATGTTGGATAGGGAATAGAAAACTCTTTGAATAAAGTCGTAAATGCTCATCTGAGAGATCAGAACAAGCAAACTGCACCAATTCAATGTCTCAACTACAGCTTAGCACCTCTGACAATACTCCTCTGAAGTTCCAATCCGAATAGGGAATTAATTAGAAAGTCAACCATTAAAAACACTGGATGAGTGAAGAACACTGGATAACAGCAAATTACTGCAGATGCTGGCATCGGAAACCAAAGTAGAAAATGCTGGAAAATCTCAGGTCTGGCAGCATCTGTAAGGAGAGAAGAGAGTGAACATTTTTATCATAGAATTTACAGTGCAGAAGGAGGCCACTCAGCCCATCGAGTCCGCACCGGCTCCCGGAAAGAGCACCCCACCCAAGGTCAACATCTCCACCCTATCCCCATAACCCAGTAACCCCACCCAACACTAAGGGGAATTTTGGACACTAAGAGCAATTTACCATGGCCAATCCACCTAACCTGCACATCTTTGGACTGTGGGGGGAAACCGGAGCACCCAGAGGAAACCCACGCAGACACGGGGAGAACGTGCAGACTCCACACAGACAGTGACACAAGCCGGAATCGAACCTGGAACCCTGGAGCTGTGAAGCAATTGTGCTATCCACAATGCTACCGTGCTGCCCCCATTTTGAGTCCAGATGACCCTTTGTCAAAGCTAAAAGGCATGGAAAGTAGGTGATATTTATACTGGAGGGTGAGGGAATGAAAGATGAGTCATATCCTGTGGCCTGTTCTGTGGCTATGCCTTTTATCTTTCATTCCCTCACCCTACAGTATAAATATCTCCCACTTTCTATGCCTTTTATCTTTGACACAGGGTCATCTGGACTCTCCTTGCCGATGCTGCCAGCTCTGCTGAGATTGTCCAGTATTTTCTCTTTTGGAGTGTTGATCGTTGAATGTCTTTTGAATGTTCATTGAGGATGAAACAGTGATTTAACTATTCAAGAGGCAGTAAAATACATTGAAAGATGGACACAAATAATGCCAGTCAGGCAAACTACCAGCATATTATTACAGAACAAAACAAATCTGTAATTGAAAACAGCGAGTGTTGGAAATACTCAGCAAGTCTGGCAGCATCTGTGAAGAGGGAGAAACAGAGTTGAATGTAACGAAAGAGAAAATGCTGGAAAATCTCAGCAGGTCTGGCAGCGTCTGTAGGGAGAGAAAAGAGCTAACATTTCGAGTTCGATGACTCTTTGTCAAAGCTAACAGACAGAGAAGGTGGGAAATATTTATACTGTGGAGTGAGAATGAAAGATGAGTCACAGCCACAGAAACCCAGGGAAACCGGGTGCTAATGGCCACAGAAACCAAGGGGAAAGAGTGTTAATGGCAATCCTCAGAGAGGACAAAAGATGTGTGTGGTAAACACCTCTCGTGCTCTATTGTATGTATTACGGCACTGCCTGTATATTACAGGTACGACGGTAAATCCCTGCCTGCTGGCTCCGCCCAACAGTCGGCGTATAAAAGTGTGTGCTCTCCTGCGCTGCAGCCATTCTGGTTCCAGCTATAGGAGGCACATTTCGTTCAATAAACCCTCGATTGTTCCACTATTCTCGTCTCGTGATAATTGACGGTGCATCAGTTTATTGAACAAGATGTTGTGCCTCCTTTGGCCATGATGCACGCAGTTGACGAGTCCCTCCCCTTTCAGGTGGAGAGCGATGCATCGGACATGGCTCTGGCCGCCACCCTCAAACAGGCGGGCAGACCCGTGGCTTTCTTTTCATGCACCCTCCATGCCTCCGAAATTCGGCACTCCTCTGTCGCGATGGAGGCCCAAACCATTGTGGAAGCTGTGCGGCGTTGGAGGCATTACCTGGCCAGCAGGAGATTCACTCTCCTCATTGACCAACTGTCGGTTGCCTTCATGTTCAATAATACACAGTGGGGCAAGATCAAAAATGACAAGATCTTGAGGTGGAGGATCGAGCTTTCCACCTATACCTATGAGATCTTGTATCGCCCGGGGAAGCTCAATGAGCCCCCTGATGCCCTATCCCAGAGTACATGTGCCAGCGCACAGGTGGACCGACTCCGGGCTCTCCACTATGACCTCTGCCACCTGGGGGTCACCCGGTTTGTCAAATCCCACAACCTGCCCTACTCCATTGAGGAGGTCAGGACTGTCACCAGAGACTGCCAAGTCTGCGCAGAGTGCAAGCCGCACTTCTACTGTCCAGATAGAGCGCACCTGGTGAAGGCCTCCCGCCCCTTTGAACGCCTCAGCATGGACTTCAAAGGGCCCCTCCCCTCCACCGATCGCAATGTGTACTTCCTCAATGTTATTGATGAGTACTCCCGGTTCCCCTTCGCCATCCCATGCCCCGACATGACTTCTGCCACTGTAATCAAAGCCCTGCACAGTATCTTCACTCTGTTCGGTTTCCCAACTTACATCCATAGCAATCGGAGATCCTCATTCATGAGCGATGACCTGCGTCAGTTCCTGCTCAGCAAGGGCATCGCCTTGAGCAGGACGACCAGCTACAGCCCCCAGGGAAACAGGCAGGTGGAGAGGGAGAATGGGACAGTCCAGAACGGTCCCCGATGGGCGCCAAGACCCTGTCTCCTTCCGGGACCTGGCACCTGCTGGGTCCCCACCCACAGCCCCTGACCTTACACCGCTCCTCCCCCCTCCCCCTCCGGTTGCCTCATTCACACCTGTGCCACCCACCCGCCCTCCAGCGAACCTCACCACAGCCCCCACCCCAGCAGGACTCGTCCTCCCACTGGATCCACTCAGGGGTGACGAAGGACAACACTCTCCCGGAGTCACAGGTGACCATGTCGGCACCCACATCACCACCAGGACTGAGGCGATCGCAGCAGAGGGTCAAAACCCCCAACAAACTTAATTTGTAATGTTTCCAACACCCCCGCCGGACTCTTTTTTTACAGGGGATGAATGTGATAAACACCACTAGTGGTCTATTGTATGTATTACGGTATTGCCCGTATATTACAGGTACGACCGTAAATCCCTGCCTGCTGGCTCTTGTACTGATCCCCTCAGGGCAAATTTCACCTTCTCCAATTTGATGAACCCCGCCATATCATTGATCCAGGCCTCCACGCTTGGGGGCCTCGCATCCTTCCACTGAAGAAGAATCCTCCGCCGGGCTACTAGGGACGCAAAGGCCAGGACACCGGCCTCTTTAGCCTTCTGCACTCCCGGCTCCACTGCAACCCCAAAAATTGCATCATCTGAACTTGTTGAATTCGATGTTGAGACCAGAAGGCTGTGGCGTGCCTAACTGGAAGATGAGATGTTGTTCCTCCAGTTTGCAAAATCTGAAGTTGTTGAATCCCTGGGTCCCCAGTTTCATTTCATCCTTCACATCATTCAACGCCATTTGCTTTTATCCAGAGTTGAACGTAACTTCAGCATCCAAAGTACTTTGCTTTGAGAATAAGTTTAATACATGTGAGTTGTGAATTTGTTATTACTAATTGTCACCAATATTAATCTGAGATATGGAGGCTTCAAGGAGTTGGTTAGGTTATGAATTATGAATAAAACTGATTAATGAGGTGCTTTGGAGAGGTTTTAAAAATATTGGAAAAAATACATTTGACAGCAGGTGAAGGAAATAATATAAGTTGATAGTTACAACACCCCTGTTACCATGTTAAGTTCATTAAGAGGAGCATGAGAAATAACAATACTAAACAGGAAACCCATTGGAATTTTGAAAGAATAAACATTTGGATAATAATATTGGACAGAGGAATATCAGACACTTATTTTAAGCACTTGTCGATAATATCACCGATTCTTTAACTATAAGGAGTGTAAGTGTTTCAGCAATCTTGTAATCTTGACTATGAACATGTGGTGGTTACAATTTGAGACTAATAATCCAGAAACCGGAAAAGTGGGAATGACAAAATATGGCACAAATATTTTGGAGCGATGGGACAGGTGGTGGAGGGCATGGTTGTGGAAAAGACATAGAAGAGATATACAGCAAGTGTACAACAAAAGTAACAAGGAATGTACAACAAAAGTAACAAGGAATGTACAACAAAAGTAACAAGGTGTATAAAACAAAGTATACAACAAAAATAACAAAGTATATCCAACAAAGTATTCAACAAAGGTAACAAGGTATATACAACGAAGAATACAACAAAAAGCAACAAAGTATACAACAAAAGTAACTAGGTATATAAAACAAAGTATACAACAAAAGTAACAAGGTATACACAACAAAGTATACACAAAGGTAACAAGGTATATACAACAAAGAATACAACAAAAGAAACAAAGTATACAACAAAAGTAACTAGGTATATACAACAAATATAACAAAGTATATACAAAAAAGTACATAACAAAACTAACAAAGTATATATAAAAAATAATACAACAAAAGGATAAGCAATAAAACAAAAAGAAGTAGACAAATGTAAAAGGGTTGCAGATGCAGCAACAATGATTTTTTTTCTGCTGGCCATACTGTGAACATTGATTTTAAAAACTTTAGACCGTATCTACATCCTCAGCACTCTTCATAGCAGTGGCTGCTTATGGTGTGGATGGTTCTGTCAATGTTTGGGTCGGAAATCTTTTATCTGGATTCAGGCAGGTGTTTGGATTGTTAGTGTTAACCAATTATTTTTCTCTTTTTGCAATTGATGCATTGGCCATGCTTTGCTTGCGTTTTCTGTTTTCATTTACTTTCTGCCGCATCTGCAGTCTTCAAAAAGAAAATTAAAAGAAAAATCTCTTTCATTCTTGTATTTTTGTTCCACATGGGCATTTCCTGTTCGTCTTTTCACCCACTCGTCTCTGTTTGCACACTCCTTTGTCTTTTAACCATAGAATTTTACGGTGCAGAAGGAGGCCACTCGGCCTATCAAGTCTGTACCAACTCTTGGAAAGAGCACCCTACCCAAGTCCACACCTCCGCCCTATCCCCATAACCCAGCAACCCCACCCAACACTAAGGGCAATTTTGGACACTAAGGACAATTTAGCATGGCCAATCCACCTAACCTGCACATCTTTTGGAGTGTGGGAGAAAACCGGAGCACCCGGAGGAAACCCATGCACACACGGGGAGAACGTGCAGACTCCGCACAGACAGTGACCCAAGCCGGGAATTGAACCTGGGACCCTGGAGCTATGAAGCAATTGTGCTAACCACAGTGCTGCCGTGCTACTATGCCATTTCTATATTTTCTATATCATTTGCATTTTCTTAATGATGGTGGTATGGTGGCATAGTGGTTAGCACTGCTGCCTCACAACACCAGGAACCTGGGTTGAATTCCGACCTCGGGTGACTGTCTGTGTGGAATTTACACGTCCTCCCTGTGTCTGCGTGCGTTTCCTCCGGGTGCTATGGTTTCCTCCCATAGTCCAAAAATATGCAGGTTAGTTGGATTGGCCATGCTAAATTGCCCCTTAGTGTCCAATAATATGCAAGTCAGGTTAAGTGGGGTTATGGGGTTAGGGCGGAGCAATGGGACTAAGTAGGATGCTCTTTCGGAAGGCCGGTGCAGACTCGGTCCAAATGGCCTCCTTCTGCACTGTTGGGATTCTATAATTCTATGATCTTTATGTGACCTACTTCCGATTTAAGTTTATTATTTTTGAAAATACCTCACCGCACATGGGCAGACTCACAAATTTAGATAAATCAGATGTAACCAATTGATTTTATCTAAATTCCATTAATCCAATGCACATTTAATCCACAAATTTGAGAGCAGTCCTCATTCCAAATGATTTATGCAGATGGTGAAGACCAATGGTTTGAAGATAGACTCCTCATGTCTTCACTCCCACTGCTGATCCCTTGCCTAGTATTTCTAACTATTTTCGTACTGGGGTGGTACGGTGGTTGGCATTGCTGCCTCACAGCGCCAGGAACCCGGTTCAATTCTGGCCTTGGGTGACTGTCCGGGTGGAGTTTGCACTTTCTCCCTGTGTCTATGTGGAATTCTGCAGGATGCTCCGGTTTCCACCCATAGCCCAAAGATGTGCAGGTTAGGTGGATTTGCCATGATAAAATTGTCCCTTCGTGTCTAAAGATGTGCAGATTAGGTGGGGCTACTGTGATAGGGTGGGTGAGTGGGCCGAGGTAGGGTGCTTTTGGCAGCATCAGTGCAGACTCAATGAGTCGAATAGCCTCCTTCTGTACTATAGGAATTCTATATGTTATAATTACTGACTATTAGTGCTACTTGATGCTAAGCTGTTTTCGCAAAGGCTTTCTGAAAATCAAAGTGTGCAACATATGACAGAATGGAATTATCCTCCAAATTTCTCAAAACAACTCAATCTAGTTAGTCAAGCAGAACCTCCATTTCCAAAACAATACGAAGATTCTTTAATAACATAAGGTGCCTCTACTATGCAGAGAACCAAGGGTGTAGCCAAAGTTATTAAAACCAATGTTCACAGTATGCCCAGCAGAAAAATGGCATTGTTCCTGCATCTGCAATTCTTTTACATTTGTCTCCTTTTTATTTTATCGCTTATCCTTTGGTGCATACATTATTGTATATATCTTGTTTCTGTTGTGCATACTTTGTTGCTTATACTTTGATTCTTCAATAACTTGTTCTCCAGGTGATCAGCAATAATGTGGGTCTGAACGTTCTGATTATCAACGGTCATCATCGGAGGGCTGCTCCTCTCCTACCCCCCGCCAGAACTCCACATTTCTGGCTGGGTCTTCCATCTCAGCTTCTACAGAAATATTCAGTGGTCTTCAACTGAACTGCTTCCTTGTAGCCCTGGATTGCCGGGAGAGAAGACAAGCCACTTTACTGCATCTATCATAGAATCACAGAATCCCTATTGTGCAGATTGAGGCCATTTGGCCCATCAAGTCTGCACCGTCCCTCTGAAAGAGCACCCAACCCAGACCCCCTCCCTTGTCACATCTCCATAAGTCCACCTAACCTTTGGACACAAAGGGGTGATTTAGCATGGCCAATCCACCTAACCTGTACTGTGGGAGGAAACCAAAGCACCTGGAGGAAACACACACAGACACGGTGAGAATGTGCAGACTCCACATAGACAGTCACCCAAGGCCGGAATTGAACCAGGGTCCCTGACATTGTGAGGCAGCAGTTCTAACCACTGTACCACCGTGCAACCCTTCATAAGTGTTCACTAACACATTGAAAAGCTTGAGGACTTTTAAACAAATTTTCACCGTGTTCATGAATGAGTAACTGAGTGAGTGAATTGGTGAATATGCTGGTGTGTAGATGGGCTGAGTGGTGGCTGGGTAGGATGGTATGTGGATCAGCTTGCAGCTGGTTAGGGTGGCAGCTGGGATGGGGTGGTAGGTGGGTAGGATGAGTGAGTGGGAAGGCGGGGGGGGGGGGGTTGGTGCGACTTGGGTTGGATTGGGAGGGGATTGGGTCAGGTGGGGAGATTGGGGATGGTGTCAGAGGAGAATCACATAAAGGGGGTTAGCCAGGACTTGGGGGGGGGGGGGGGGGGGGGGGGGGGTGGTGTGTTGACGGGTTGGAGAGGAATGGGGAGTTGGGTGAGGATGCTAGTTGGGTCACGTTGGGGGTGGAGTTGGGGGTAGCTGGGTGGTGGGGGCTAATCAGGTCACGTCATGGGGAGTCAGGTAGTGGGGCTATCCAGGTTGGTTCAGGGAGAGTTAAAGGGGTGGGATACTCCGGCTGCGCCCGCCCGACGATCGGAGAATCCCGCTGAGGTCAACGACCTTGCGGTGGGTGGGGCGGAGGAATCCAGCCCAAGGGGTTGGGGATAGTCATGATGTCAGTTGCAAAATGACTCAAGGGCTAGACTAGGAATTTTCTGTCAAACATTTCCATGATATCAATCCAGGTAAGTAAATCGGAACTGTCCACAGTCTCTGACTCAAGCTCAGGGCGGAGATATTTTTGGAGAATCTGGGGAGCAGGGAAATTGCCCAGTGGAAGTTCAAACTTTCCAGATAATTCCTATGGAATTGTTACATTGGGACTACTGTAGGCTCCCATAGTGCAGCTTGGGGGTTGAAGCGGGGCCGGGGGGGGGGGGGAGGGGCGGGGGGGGGGGAGATAAATTTGGTCCCTAATGATCAGGTGACTGGAAGATCTGGGCAGTCATTTCAAATTTCATCCGACAGCTCACCATGCAATTGGCAGCTGACTAATTGGACTTTTACCTCATGTGATATCCTGCTGTTCTTAAATTTTAACACCGATGGATCTTCCTGCCTATATAGGCCCAGAGCCATTAAATATGTGAATGAAGGGCTTTGCTAATACAGTTCTAGTTTCAGTACTCGGCAATAACTGGCACAGTTCAGCTGACTAACCAGCGCAGAGTGTCGTCATATCTTCATACACACTTTGGGGAATAGTGCTGAAGGATTAGTGAGTTAGTCAGTTATTCAGGTGCTGAACCACATCATGAACACTCCTTTTGTGACCAACCAACCTTAGAGTGGGACTTAAACCCAGACCTTTGGGCTGAGGGGTAAAGACATTACTGTCTGAAACACAAAACCTGGCTGGACCATACCAATATTTATCAGCTTTCAGTCTTCTCTGCCAGTATTTGCCAGTACGCAGGGCAGCACGGTGACGCTGTGGGTTAGCCCTGCAGCCTCACGGCACCGAGGTCCCAGGTTTGATCCCAGCTCTGGGTCACTGTCCGTGGGGAGTTTGCACATTCTCCCTGTGTTTGCGTGGGTTTCGTCCCCACAACTCAAAAGATGCGTAAGCTAGGTGGATTGGCCACATTAAATTGGGACCAAATTAATTGGGTACTCTAAATTTATATTTAAAAAAGTATTGGCCAGTACGCAAGACTCATTTTAGAGAGCAAAGGTAAATTCCAGATTTTGTTCTCCATGGATGCCTGTGAGAGTGGTAAGGATTTGTCTTTTCTTCACTTATTCATGCAATGTGGGCATCTCTGGCTAGACCAGTGTTTATTACCCACCCCCAATCAACATTGAGAAAGTGATGGTGAGCTGCCTTTTTGAACCTCTGCTGTCCATGTGGTATAGGTACACCCACAGTGCTGTTAGGGAGAGAGTTCCAGGAACGGTGATATATTTTCAAGTCAGAATGGCGAGTGGCTTGGTGGGGAACTTCCTGGTGGTGATGTTCCTATGCGTCTGTTGCCTTTGTCCTCCAAATGCTAGCAGTTGTGGGTTTGGAAGGTGCTCTCTCAGGAGCACAGGTGAGTTCCTGCATCTTGTAGATGGTACACAATCTCCTACTGTGTATCGGTTGTGGACGGTGTGCCAATCATGTGGGCTGCTTTGTCCTGGATGGTGTCAAGTATCTTGAGTGTTGTTAGAGCTGCACTCACCCAGGCAAGTGATTACACCCATTACACCCCTGACTTGTGCCTTGTAGATGGTGGACAGGTTCTGGGGAGTCAGAAGATGTGTTCATTGCTGCAGGATTCTGATCCTCTGACCTGAGGCGGGATTCTCCGACCCCTCGCTGGTTCGGAGAATCGCCGGGGGCTGCGTGAATCCCGCCCCCGCCGGCTGCTGAATTCTCCGGCACCGGGGATTTGGCGAGGGCAGGAACTCAGCCGTGCCGGTTGGCGGCCGTTGGCAGCCCCCCCCCCCCGCCGGCGATTCTCCGGCCCGTGATGGGCTGTGTGGCCGCCTGTTTTCGGCCAGTCCCGCCAAAATTAATTTAAAACAGGTGCTTGGGACCTGGCTGCGTGGGCAGCCTCCGGGGACTTCGGGGGGGCGTGTGGCCATCTGGCCCTGAGAGGTGCCCCCATAGTGGCCTGGCCCATGATCGGGGCCCATCGATCCACGGGCGGGCCTGTGCCATGGGGCATTCTATTCCTCCGTGTCGGCCACTGGAACAGTCCGCGATGGCCGACGTGGAGATGAATCCCCCTGCGCATGCGCTGAGATGACGCCAGCACACGCTGGCGCTCCCACGCATGCGCCAACTCACGCCAGCTGGTGCAGGCCCTTCGGCGCCGGTTGGCGTGGCGCTAAGCCCCTTCCACGCCGGCGGGCGTGGCGCAAACCACTCCGGCGCAGGCCCAGCTCCTGAAGGCGCGGCGGATTCCGCACCTTTGGGGCGGTCCAACGCCGGAGTGGTTCACGCCACTCCTTCGCACCGGAGTTGCCCACCCCGCTGGTTTTCGCAGAATCCGGCCCCTGATCTTGTAACCACAGTATTTATATGACTGAGAATAATCCATTACACTCCTGACTTGTGCTGCAGATGATGGACAGGCTTTGGGGAGTCAGGAGGTGAATTAATTGCTGTAGGATACTGAACCTCTGACCTGCTCGTGTAACCACAGTATTTATATGACTAGTCTAGTTCAGCTTCTGTTCAATGGCAAACCCAGGATATTAATAGGGGAGGATTCAGGGATGGTAATGCCATTGAATGCCAAGGGCCGATCGTTAAATGATAATTGCCTGGCACTTGTGTGGTGCAAAATGTACTTGCCACTTGTCAGCCCAAGCCTGGATATTGGCCAGGTCTTGCTGCATTTGGACATGAACTGCTTCAGTGTCTGAGGAGTCATGAATGGTGCTGAATACTGTGCAGTCATCAGGGAACATCCCCACTTCTGATCTTAGGGTGGAAGGAAGGTCATTGATGAAGTAGTTAAGATGTTTGAGCCTCGGACATTATCCTGAGCAACTCCTGCACTGATGTCCTGGAGCTGGGATGACTGACCTCCAGCAATGTAGAGTAGAACGGAAGCACAGATTTAGTCAATGCACTTTCCAATAAGCTGGTCTCCGAGAGCAGATAAGGGCCTGGATTCTCAGATTTTAAGGCTATGTCCGGACGCCAGTGTGGGTATGGTGGCGTTTTACGACCAAAAATTCCTCCGTCTGACCGGAGAATTGCCGGGTCCATGGCCGAGCATGTCCATGGCCGCACCATGCAACATAACGCCGGCCCGGTCTGCAAATTAGTTCCCCCCCCCTTTGGCCAGCTCCCGAGCCCTGGACCACCCGCCAACAGTGCCCCCAGCCCCTGACATAGTCACCCCTGCCCGTGGATTGGCCGTCCCCCGACTGTGGCGGCACTGGACTGAGTCCGCAGCCTCCACGCCGAGTTCCCAATGGATGAGAGCACAGGCGAACGACGGTGTCGGGAACTCGGCAGGTTGGGGGTGGAGCACGGGTGGGGGGGGGGGGGGGGGGGGGCTCAGGCAACGTCCTGTGGCCGGCGATATGGCGTGTGCCGTGCACCTAGAGTACGCCGCTTTGGAGGGGGCGGAGCATCGCGAAAGCGGCGCCGCCTCGATTTCGTCGGAAACGGGTATTCTCTGGCTGATCACCGAATGCGATTTCGCCGTCGGCAAACAGAGAATCCCGCCCAAGAACACTGAGGATTCCTACCTCCTGATTTTCCCCTTTCTCTTCATCTTTCTGCTTCTCCATCTGAATTTGCTACTATGCAGCTGGTGATAAGGGCTGTGCCCTCTTGATGGCAAAGTTTGAAACAGGCAGCTCAGGACTGTACTGCCAAGCTCCTCAGAAACAGTCCAGCCAGTGAAAGCTGAAGCGCACCATTCGTTTGTTCAATGATTTTCCTTGTGCCAGAATAGCTCTCATTGAAGCTGTGTTCTGCAAAGGCTGGCCAGTTCCACAAGGGTTCGTGAAGAATCATGAGACATGTCCAGAGGGAATAACCCTCTTGGTCTAAAAGCTGGTATGGGTGTAATAAAGACAGTCGAGAGGGAGTGGCACAGAATGAAGGAGATATGACTGCTCCTGGAATTTTGGGCATGATTTAACATGAAAAATGTCTCATGCATGAAACTCAGGACACGCAGCTGCATATTTACCTGTAACCGCAACATTGTTAGCATGCACTCGTGACACGAGTATCATCGTCACGACCGAGATGGAAGAGCAGTCCAGTTCCGGCCAGCTATTTGTGTGCTCCCAATCAGCACGGTAGCACACTGATTACTACTGTTGCTTACAGCGCCAGGGTCCCAGGTTAGAATCCCGGCTTGGGTCACTGTCTGTGTGGAGTCTGCACATTCTCCCTGTGTCTGCGTGGGTTTCCTCCGGGTGCTCCGGTTTCCTCCCACAGGTCCTGAAAAACGTGCTGCCAGGTGAATTGGACATTCTGCCTTCTCCCTCTGTGTACCCGAGCAGGCGCCGTAATGTGGCGACGGGGGGATTTTCACAGTAACTTCATTGCGGTGTCAATGTGACAATAATAAAGATGATTATTATTATTTTAGGGACAGACTTGCTCGCATTAAGCTTTAAAAACAGGTGCCCTGCAATCGAGTTTCTAGGCCGCACCCTGCTGTTTCCCACAGGAGCAGCAATTCCTGCGGCACTTAAGGTTTAATTTCTTGAAACCCACCTTTATGCGGCAGGCTTGATTGATGGTTTTGTGCTCCATGTGGTTTCTCAGGAGAGTGATTCACAAAGCACTTTTTATCCTGATTGAGATAAAAGAAATGAGCTTTCTATTACCGTGACAACTCACAATCTTTAAATTAATGCTCTGCTGCAGATTCTTCCAAATTCTTAAATCTGATTTGATGTAATTAGAACACCTGCTCCTGATTTATTTTTCCTTTTCTAACATGAAGTTAGAGACCAACTCCAAGGCATCAGTGCACGGAAGCTGGCTGCACTCCAGGGCCACGGGCAAGTGGCCAGTGTCGGTTCATGTGCTGACCCTCCGCCCTCAGGGGCATCAGAACCAGGATGACTGGAGAACATATATTCCCTCCACCTTATCTCTTGTGACAGACCTAATTCCAGCCCCTAACCATTGTCCTATCTAAGGTAAACTGACTGAGCCCCGACCAGGCATTAAATCAGACTCCTACCTGAACTGCGCCGCTCAACGAGCTATCAAATGGTGTGGGGGCCCCAGGAAAACACTGCTGAGGGCGAAAATATGAAATTAAGACAAAGATCGCTGGACACCTTTAGCATGAGGGGCATAGATAGAGTGGACAAGAAGAAACCTTTCCCCTTGGTGGAGGCATCAAAGACCAGGAGGCATAGATTTAAATTAAGTGGCAGGAGGTTTGGAGGGGATGGGAGGAAAAATCTTTTCAACCAGAGGATGATGGGAGTCTGGAACTCTCTGCCTGAAAGGATGGTGGAGGCAGAGACACTCTATTCAGATTTCAGATCAAGTATTCTTTCCCACCTCGTCTCCAGAGCCACTGACCCATGGTCCTTTGTTCCCCACTCACCAGTGATACTTTGGTGAACAGAGACATTTAACAGGTATTGAGATGTGCACTTGAGATCCCAAGGCATACCTGGCTATGGCCCCAGTGCTGGAAAATGGGATTAGTTGTGCGGTTATTTCTGACTGGTACAAATGCGATGGGCGAAGGGCCTTTTCTGTGCTGTGGACCTCCATGACTCTGTCAGGCACTATGTGTGGAGGGAGAAACACATTTTAGTGCGGCTGACCTATCATCAGAACTGGGAAATCACAATCCCATGCTGAACATGGTGGGGCCAATACATATTGCTGGGTGAGGCATAAACTATTTTCAGATCAAGTATTCTTTCCCACCTCGTCTCCAGAGCCACTGACCCATGGTCCTTTGTTCCCCACTCACCAGTGATACTTTGGTGAACAGGGCTTGCTGAGAGGGACGGTATCACTGTCTCCTGGAAACCAGACAACATAACATCCCTTCTGTACTGGGGGCGATATTTTCTCCCCTTGTTTTTTGACCGATGCAGTTTGTATTTCAGGACTCGGAGTTCTCAGATTGACTCAACACGGGTGATTTGACACACTTGCGCTCCCGGTGCAGATCATTGTACAACAAGAGGCTGGATAAGGAATTCAGCTGTGACGACCAATGTGGCCTGCACAATTCTTGGCCTTCTTCAAATGTAATAGTTGCAGAGGAACATGCCCAGTGTACTTTTGCAATTGGCTTCCCAATATCAGCAGATTTCAGAGTTGGACACTTCTTTTTCTGCCTGCAGATCACCTTATCTCACAATTTGTGCCGTAGTAAATGAATCCTTTATATTTAGCAAACAGCGATGATATTCAATATTGTCATGCGGGAAGGAATGAAGCAGGAGCACCGAGCTTTATGAAGCACGAGGCATGATATCACAAAAACATACCACTGATTGTATTGTCGGTGAAGTGTGCGCCTGTGTATCTTTTTATATGTCTTAGAACGAGGATAGGGCGCCAAGGACCCAGGTTCGATCCCGGCCCTGGGTCACTGTCTGTGTGACGTTTGCACATTCTCCCCGTGTCTGCGTGGGTTTCATACCCACAACCCGAAGATGTGCAGGGTAGGTGGATTGGCCACGCTAAATTGTCCATTAATTGGAAATAAAAAGAATTGGGTACTTTAAATAAAAATAAATAACAAGCACAGGGCGGGGTGGTGGAGGAGTGGACCTGGGTTGAGTGTTCTGTCGAAGTGTCGGGACAGACTCAATGGGCTGAATGGCCTCTTTCTGCACTGCAGGGTTTCTATGAACATACCACATTTAAATAAGAGTGTTGTGTGTTGATGGTGTATTAACAAACCATGCTGCAAAGGACAGAGTCAATACATCCTCACTTACACAGTTACCAACCTAGGTCAAGTTGTCAGGGCAAGTTATATACGTGTATTATAAATGCTTTGGCCTAATTGAAAACCATCTAATAGAGCAACATAATGCATACTACAGGTTAATATGGTACAATACTGTACAACTCATCATGTAGCATATTGTGATAGGTTTCATTGGTCTGCATTCTGTCTGAATATACTTATAAGAACATAAGAACATAAGAACTAGAAGTAGGAGTAGGCCATCTGGCCCCTCGAGCCTGTTCCGCCATTCAATTAGATCATGGCTGATCTTTTATGGACTCAGCTCCACTTTCCGACCCGAACACCATAACCCTTAATCCCTTTATTCTTCAAAAAACTATCTATCTTTACCTTAAAAACATGTAATGAAGGAGCCTCAACTGCTTCATTGGGCAAGGAATTCCATAGATTCACAACCCTTTGGGTGAAGAAGTTCCTCCTAAACTCAGTCCTAAATCTACTTCCCCTTATTTTGAGGCTATGCCCCCTAGTTCTGCTTTCACCCGCCAGTGGAAACAACCTGCCTGCATCTATCCTATCTATGTTTCTATAAGATCCCCCCTCATCCTTAGCAGGGTAGCATGGTGGTTAGCATAAATGCTTCACAGCTCCAGGTTCGATTCCCGGCTGGGTCACTGTCTGTGTGGAGTCTGCACGTCCTCCCCCTGTGTGCGTGGGTTTCCTCCGGGTGCTCCGGTTTCCTCCCACAGTCCAAAGATGTGCGGGTTAGGTGGATTGGCCATGCTAAATTTCCCGTAGTGTCCTAATAAAAGTAAGGTTAAGGGGGGGGTTGTTGGGTTACGGGTATAGGGTGGATACGTGGGTTTGAGTAGGGTGATCATGGCTCGGCACAACATTGAGGGCCGAAGGGCCTGTTCTGTGCTGTACTGTTCTATGTTCTATCCTTAAAATTCCAACGAGTACAATCCCAGTCTACTCAACCTCTCCTTGTAATCCAACCCCTTCAACTCTGGGATTAACCTAGTGAATCTCCTCTGTACACCCTCCAGTGCCAGTATGTTCTTTCTCAAGTAAGGAGACCAAAACTGAACACAATACTCCAGGTGTGGCCTCACTAACACCTTATACAATTGCAGCATAACCTCCCTAGTCTTAAACTCCATCCCTCTAGCAATGAAGGACAAAACTCCATTTGCCTTCTTAATTACCTGTTGCACCCGTAAACCAACATTTTGCGACTCATGCACTAGCACACCCATGTCTCTCTGCACAGCAGCATGTTTTAATATTTTATCGTTTAAATATTAATCCCTTTTGCTATTATTCATACCAAAATGGATAACCTCACATTTGTCAACATTGTACTCCATCCCTAGCCCATTCACTTAACCTCTCCAAATCCCTCTGCAGACTTCCGGTATCCTCTGCACTTTTTGTTTTACCACTCATTGTTCCTCTTGTTGGTGAGTCCAGAACTAGGGGTAACTTTAAAATTAGAGGTCACCCTTTTAAGGCAGAGATCTCTCAGAGATTTGTGCGACTTTGGAACTCTCTGCCTCAGAAGGAGATGAAGGCAGGGCCATTGAATACTTTCAAGGCAGAAGTAGATTGATTCCTTTGTCTGGCAAGAATCTAAGATTATCTGGGGTAGATGCGAACGTAGAACTTGAAACAGAAACAAATCAGCCATGATATTAGTAAAATGATAGAGCAGGCTTGAGGGGCCGAATGGCCTACTTCTGCTCCTATTTCATATGTTCATATTTAGGAGAGTTTGGCTAAACCATCCCTATTACCCTGGAGCCCACAACCTCCCCTTTGTCAGCCCATTCCTTTCACAGTCCATAGCACTGCCCTCAACCCATATACCAGGACAGGCAATTCTTTCAAATAAGAACATCTCTGAACATCAAGAATTCCAGAAAAAAAGTGTTATTCACAACACCTTCAGATCCATGCATTAATAATTATCAAATCTTTAATAGCTGGGCGATATGGCCTTCTACCTATTCTAGTGAGTGGACAAGATGCTATCCCAGTAACTTCAGTTTTGGATGTGGAAAGCTATTGAGCCTTCGATAAGAACAATTGAGATGGGCAGGATCGAGGGCCAGGAAGAGGGCAGAGCTGAGGCTGTAGCATTTTGTCTACTGCAGAGCAGTCTAACCCAGCCTACTTCCTGATTCTAGTGTGTGTGCTGCTTCATAGTGGCAGGGAAGTAGGCTTGTTGACATCCTGAGAAAGGACAGCATGTGCCTTCTTCCTTGGTGTCACTGCCACTTGCAGGGTTCTGTGCTTCAATCCTCGCAATGATCTGTAGGACAACGGATTTCAGGGGGGCTTCTGAAGTCCCTATCCACGTTTCTCACAAACGTTGCAAGCTTGTAGAACCTAGAGTCTGAATGACACCAATTTGAGTTTTGATCAAAGCAGCCAGTGTTGATGATGCCTGAACAAAGGATCTTTGTTCATGGTGAAAGAGCTGGTGACATGCTGTCTGGTTATCTGCACTACCTTGATGGTGCACAAATTGTAAGTGGAATCCTCCACACGGTCCGACATGACAGGCAGTCAGATGCGTTGAGCAATTGCACAACTTCTCTTAAAGACTGTGCCTCCTGCAGCAGAGCAAGGACATGAGCTATCCCGCTGGTGAACTATGCCCGCTGCCATCTTTTACCCCTGTCCTAGCTACTGTTCACCTAGAACATAGAACATAGAACAGTACAGCACAGAACAGGCCCTTCAGCCCTCGATGTTGTGCCGAGCAATGATCACCCTACTTAAACCCACGTAACCCGTATACCCGTAACCCAACAATCCCCCCCATTAACCTTACACTACGGGCAATTTAGCATGGCCAATCCACCTAACCCGCACATCTTTGGACTGTGGGAGGAAACCGGAGCACCCGGAGGAAACCCACGCACACACGGGGAGGACGTGCAGACTCCACACAGACAGTGACCCAGCCGGGACTCGAACCTGGGACCCTGGAGCTGTGAAGCATTGATGCTAACCACCATGCTACCGTGAGGCCCCTATGAGGAGTGAATCACCCAATATCCATCCCAGGGTTTGCAAGCTACTGATTTCTGAGCTGGTGCCTGCAAGGGTTTCGAGAGTTTGATAATCCATCTTCCGGATGGCCGTCCTCCTTTCTCTCTACGACAGCTGGCTCTCCGGACTTTCAAGACTTACAAAGAGGGGCAGTGGTTGGAGGTTAGCACTTAGGCGTCTGTTTGCAATCGCAGGTGAGAGGCAGCCCTCGGCAGAGGCAGCAGATTCTCAGGCAGCCTTTGCAAGAGTATTCAATCTCGTGAAAATGAGGAGAAGGTGGCCAGGCAGCCTACGGGATGTTTCCTCCAGCCTCACCATCTGCCACACCCTCCCTTGGATAGAATCCAATTTGGGAAATTATGAATGCTCTGTGTAGGTGTCGAGACAACCCAGCTTCCTATCTGTTTGAAGGCAGTGAGTTAATTACCTGTATTACATGGACACATCTGTCAACCCACATTATGTGCTGAAGATAAAAGCATATTTTCTCGCAAATCTTTCTATTCAGTAATTCGACATGGAGTAAGAACATTTTAATTATGTGTGGGTGTGAAGGTTCGAGAGAACTTCACTGCGTATTGTTATGCAAAAATGTGTGAACAAACGGCAGATCACAGTGACCACTTTCTTCACATTGAATTCACAAAAATCACAACCTGGAAACAAGCTGTTGGAGAAAATTAGTTTCTGCTTTTGGTTCCCTTCAACATCAAACAATAGTCCTAACCCTGTACCCCATTCTGTTCTCATCGCTATCTATCTAGCCTGCCCTTAAATATATGTGTTGTCTCATAAACTCTGCTAACAAATTCCACAGCCTTGCCACCTTCTGTGCTAAAATAGTTTCTCTTGCTCTGTTTTCTCTCTCTTGCACTCAACTTTATCTATCTCTTTGTTCTCAATACGTCATTCGCTGGAAAGATGGAGCTGATATTTTATTCCGGAGTTGAGGTTCATTTCCGCATCCAGACCTCACGTCACTTTGGCGTTTGATGCCTGACGTGGTGTTTGAGACGGAGGCTAAATTAGTGGCGTTGGCCCACAATCACCATCCAATTACGGATGGAGGGCGGGGTCCCAAGGCCAGAGGCCCAACAAGAGACCCTCCACCAAATGGCACATTGATAGCCCCACCATCAGAGGTGGGAGCTGCCCAGGTAGGTAGATGAGAGATTGGGCACCTCATGATGTCCTTTGAAGCCCTGTTAAAAACTTTAAAAAGAGGCCCCAGCTTCAGGCTGTCGTTGTGGGGTGGTGGGGGAACCTTTCCACAGGGCAGTCTGCGTCCACAACTGTGGCAATCTTGCACACATGGCCATGTTATGGCGTGGGTGAGTGGGGCAGGAGAGAGGAGGGGGGAAATGGAGGCATTTCAAAGTGATTAATGAAACATTGGACCCCCCCCCCCCCCCCCACCCCCGCACAACACCAGGTCCCCTGCTGGCAGGGGTTGGCCACTATTCATTGGCTGAGATTCGGCCTCATTGGGGAGGGGGGGGGAGGGGGGGGTGGGGCGTCCCCCCAGTCTGCGGATGGAGAACTACCTTAATAGGCCAATTAAGGAACCAAACAGTGGGTAGGCGTCACCAGCACCCATCCACCCCTGCACCGCCACCCCATCGCCGAACTAGCAGGCTTAAAAATATCTCAGAGGCCGAAACATGTCATCATAACTTCAAACACTTTTATCAGGTTGGACTGTAATGTCCTCTTTACAGACAGGAGGGGGATTATTTTGAACAGTCCTCAGATTTCCTCTCTCTTGAACCTTCCGTTTGCAGAAAGGCGTTCTGATTTCCCCCTTTACAAGTGGTGCATATTTTCAGTTTACCGTAAGCAAAACCTCGATTAATAATCCCAGAGCAAACTTGAGATGAGGTCAAATAAGAGGGTTGGTTTATTTTACACAAACATAAGTCGCAAGGAATGGTTTTCACAATCCCCCCCCGTTTTGATTTTTTATACAATAAAAGAGGAATAAGGAAATGAAATGGATACAGAGAAAACCCAAAATAAAAATAAGAGTTATGATTTCACATGAGTCCAGAATCAAATGTCCAATGTTGTATCCCTTCAGAGGATAGCAAGCTGACTGTTTCAGGGCGATCTATCTTTCCAGAAGTAAGGACTTCCGCAATGGGAGAAGGCACATAGAGATGAATTATTCTTAAAGGCACAGACGTTCCAATGTTCCAGTAATTCAGAGTGTAGATGAGGGCCAGGCAATTTAAAACCAGGACAGAACTCTTCCTGCTTATAACATTTGGATGATAATTGACAGTCAGAGACAGGTTGCTTGCCTAGAGTTCTGCTTCTCGTCTGAGGTCAAACAGTGACTGAAGGTGAAATCCAAAAAGCTGAAAGGCAGGAAATTCAGGCAGCTAAAGTCACGGACATGTTATTGGGGGATTTCAGGTTTGAACTATTCAACTAACGAGGCCCCTGGGCGTTTTGGAGCAGGCAACGGTGGGGCCATTGACACCACATTGGAGATTAGGAGGCACAAACATCTGTCTATGTCATAGCTGACTGGAGCCGACATCCCATTTGCTAATGCGCTGTTAGGCTTGGCTATAATGTTTATTCAATGTAAGAGTATTCTATTCCAGGGGTATTGAGGTGCTGGCCTTTGTTCACTTTCAAACTGCTCAGAAACTTCCAGAAGCAGCACATGATCAGCAAGGTAGGCACAGTCACACAGTGGTTAGTACTGTTGATTCACAGCACCAGGGACCTGGGTTCGATTCCTGGCTTCAAACAGTGACTGAAGGTGAAATCCAAAAAGCTGAAAGGCAGGAATGTGTATGGAGTCTGCATGTTCTCCCTATGTGTATGGAGTCTGCATGTTCTCTCTGTGTATGGAGTCTGCATGTTCTCCCTATGTGTATGGAGTCTGCATGTTCTCCCTATGTGTATGGAGTCTGCATGTTCTCCCTATGTGTATGAAGTCTGCATGTTCTCCCTATATGTATGGAGGCTGCATGTTCTCCCTGTGTGTATGGAGTCTGCATGTTCTCCCTATATGTATGGAGGCTGCATGTTCTCCCTATGTGTATGGAGTCTGCATGTTCTCCCTATGTGTATGGAGTCTGCATGTTCTCCCTATGTGTATGGGGTCTGCATGTTCTCCCTATATGTATGGAGGCTGCATGTTCTCCCTATGTGTATGGAGTCTGCATGTTCTCCCTATGTGTATGGAGTCTGCATGTTCTCCCTATGTGTATGGAGTCTGCATGTTCTCCCTATGTGTATGGAGGCTGCATGTTCTTCCTATATGTATGGAGGCTGCATGTTCTCCCTATGTGTATGGAGTCTGCATGTTCTCCCTAGGTGTATGGAGTCTGCATGTTCTCCCTATGTGTATGGAGTCTGCATGTTCACCCTATGTGTATGGAGTCTGCATGTTCTCCCAGTGTCTGCGTGGGTTTCATCCGGGCGCTCATTTCCTCCCACAAGTCCTGAAAGATGCGCTTGATGGATGAATTGGACATTCTGAATTTTCCCTCAGTGTTCCCGAACAGACGCGGTAATGTAGCGACTAGGGTATTTTCACAGTAACTTCATTG
Organism: Scyliorhinus canicula; assembly: GCF_902713615.1. Lineage (NCBI taxonomy): Eukaryota > Metazoa > Chordata > Chondrichthyes > Carcharhiniformes > Scyliorhinidae > Scyliorhinus > Scyliorhinus canicula. The sequence goes on along the minus strand of NC_052146.1, from coordinate 283,507,580 downwards.
CATTGCTAATGTAAGCCCACTTGTGACACTAAAATATATCGTTAGAGACATTTTTATTAGCCAGCATTTGTTTACTTTGAAAAAAAAAGGAGAAATAATTTTATAAAGTAGTCAGGCTGGCGGAGATGCATGTATATTTTTTTATTTTCTTCCTGTCCTCTGGCTGGGACACTCCGAATGAAAATAACTTTATTTATATCTCAGTGAATCTATGCTGCAGCACCTTTATTACCTCAGTATAATTTCTGTAGCGTGGAGCTCACAATTGCACACAATACTCCAACTGTGGTCTTGTAAATTTTCATATTGATTCATTATTACATTTCAACCTATATGTTCTACATCTCTTCCTGTAAAACTTAATAATACATTTTCTATCTTATGATGGTAACCATTTGAGGTGCTGCTTTTAATGTCTTACGACTTTAATCCCACATGCACCTTTTATCTTCCCCAACATGCAGCTTTCCTCTGTTCAAAGTACAGTTTGGAAGTATAGTTGGAGACCTCAGGCCCCACTTCTTTAATGCTGAATTCACCAAGGCTGTAAACATTTAGCCAGCTTTCACATCAATGACTTCCTGACAAGATAAACCGCTGAACTGCTCTGCAAAAGAACAAGGTGCTATACAATGATGTACATCAAACTATTGAACTCAAACCTTGTGATGAATGTTATCAGTAGCTGCTATAACAGTACCTTACCTTTAATGCATTGGCCCTTTAAGACCGGGCTTGGAACCCTGGGGGACTCCGCCTCTGGCTCCGCCCCCAGGAAACAGTATATAAGATAAGGCTCACTCAGGCAGCATGGGATGAGCACATTTCTCGGCTGCTGTACAGTTCTCAGATGATTAAAGCCTTTGAATTATCTATCTTCTCTCCTGTGTCGTGATTGAGGGTATCTCAAACTTCAAACTAAAAGAAGGTTTATTCACTGCCACTTCAACAAAATACTGCTCCAATACTGAGAGCACTGCTAGTGAAAGGCTGCTTTGAATCCTGTGGAGAGCCTGGAGATGCTTTGGAGCCAGTGATTTATGGGAGTAGTGATGGCACCAATGAGAACAGCGTCCCAAGACTTGTCTGGCCCTGCAGCCATTCAGGCTGCATGGTGGGTATTGGTTGAAAGGGTATTAAGGGTAGCTGACATGCTGGCATCCTGAGAGGGGGCAGCCTTGGCCCACCCTCTTTGTAATCTCACTGTCACTCCCACGGGTTCAATGGCTCAGAACTCCCCCTGATTTGAGGAAGGATAAACCACAAAAGAAGAGCAACACTTTGAAAGTCCGTGCCGACATGGTCTGTCCATCTGTTATCCCAGTTCATAGAATTTACAGTGCAGAAGGAGGCCATTCGGCCCATCGAGTCTGCACCGGCTCCTGGAAAGAGCACCTTACCCAAGGTTAACACCTCCACCCTATACCCATAACCCAGTAACCCCACCCAACACTAAGGGACACTAAGGGGAATTTATCATGGCCAATCCACCTAACCTGCACATCTTTGGACTATGGGAGGAAACCGGAGAACCCGGAGGAAACCCACGCACACACGGGGAGGATGTGCAGACTCCGCACAGACAGTGACCTAAGCCGGAATCGAACCTGGGACCCTGGAGCTGTAAAGCGATTGTGCTATCCACAATGCTACCGTGCTGCAAGATGAAGCAGACACGTGGGCAGCACGGTAGCACAAGTGGTTAGCACTGTGGCTTCACAGCGCCAGGGTCCCAGGTTCGATTCCTCGCTGGGTCACTGTCTGTGCGGAGTCTGCACATCCTCCCCGTGTGTGCGTGGGTTTCCTCCGGGTGCTCCGGTTTCCTCCCACAGTCCAAAGACGTGCAGGTTAGGTGGATTGGCCATGATAAATTGCCCTTCGTGACCGAAAAAGGGTTAAGAGGGGTTATTGGGTTACGGGGATAGGGTGGAAGTGAGGGCTTAAGTGGGTCGGTGCAGACTCGATGGGCCGAATGGCCTCCTTCTGCACTGTATGTTCTATGTTCTACATTGGCTCACGGAGTCTGTATAGTCCGTTCACGCCTGAAAAGGCTGGTGGAGGGGACCCATGCTGCAACAGCCCAGCTTCTGTACCACTGGAGGTGGCCACAAACGCCAAGGTGAATTGCAGATTGGAAAGGCCCATCAGGGACAACTGGGGGCATACTAACAGTGAACCCGCCCATACTTTCAGACATGGTGGTGAAAGTCTATGCCAGCCCTATCCATACCCTATATTTTACCATCTGGTGTCCGGCTCAGCATTTTTTTTCATAGTCAAACTCTGGGTTTGAGATCATGGGCTGGATTCTCCGCTTTGCAATACTAGAAGTGATAATAGCGATCGGGTGGACAACCACACAAAATGGAACAAATCCGTTTTCTCCCCGGTGCTAATTCCAACACACTGTTCTAGTCCCTCACTGGCAACAATATCGATGTTCGCGCCTTTCTAAAAAATGTTATACGTTCATGGAACATGGGAATCGCAGGCTTTGCCAGCATTTATTGCCCATCCCCCTGGAGGGGGCAATTAAGAGCCAACCACATTGTTGTGGGTCTGGAGTCACATGTAGGCCAGACCAGGTCAGGATGGCAGATTTCCTTCCCTAAAGGAGATCTTCCCTAAAACAAAGAACAGAACAAAGAACAATGCAGCATAGGAACAGGCCCTTCGGCCCTCCAAGCCTGTACCGGCCATGATACCACCTTTGGCCAAAAGCCTCAGCACTTCCTTGTGCCGTATTCCTCTATACCCATCCTATCCATGTGTTATTTTTTATAAATGTTTTTTATTGGTTTTTTGAACAAAGTATATTTACCGTTATGTACACAGAATAAGGGCCGGGATTCTCCCCTACCCGGCGGGGCGGGGGGACCTGGCGGGATGGAGTGGCGTGAACCACTCCGGCGTCGGGCCGCTCCAAAGGTGCGGATTTCTCCGCACCTTCAGGGGCCAAGCCCTAACCTTGACGGGCTAGGCCCGCGCCGGAGTGGTTGGCACCCAGCCAGCCAGCGGGCAAGGCCTTTGGTTCCACGCCAGCCGGGGCCGAAGGGACTTCGCCGGCCGGCTGAAGTCCGCGCATGCGCCGGAGCGTCAGCGGCTGCTGACGTCATCCCCACGCATGCGCAGGGGAGTGGGTCACTTCCGCGTCCGCCATCGTGAAGGCTATGGCGAACGGAAGGAAAAGAGTGCCCCCACGGCACAGGCCCGCCGGCCGATCGGTGGGCCAGATCGCCCCGCGCCCCCCCCCCCCCAGGACCCCGGAGCCAGTTTGCGCCGCTTGGTCCCGCTGGTAAAGTAGGTGGTTTGATACCCACCGGCGGGACCAACATGACAGCAGCGGGACGTCGGCCCATCGCGGGCCGGAGAATCGCCGGGTGGGTGCCCGCCAACAGGCGCGGCGCGATTCCCGCCCCCGCCGAATCTCTGATGCCGGAGACTTCGGCAGACGGCTGGGGGATTCACGCCGGCCCCCTGTGATTCTCCGACCCGGCGGGGGTCCCCGCCTGAGATCTATATATATATATAGAGAGAGAGAGAAGAGAAGGGCACACAAACATACCAAAAAAAAAGTAATATTAAAAAAAAAATAAAAAAAATCAAGTAACTGGTAAGGTATTATGCACCAGCTCAACAGCAGCAACTCTGTACAATTGGCAAAATGTATTACAACACATAAGTAGGCATCTTTGTGGGGAGGGGGGGGGGGGGGGGGGTGTTGGAGACTGGGGAGGCAGATATACATTTGGGTGCCGGAGGAACAATTACAGAGGGCAATACTCGAATGGGTCTGCATTTGGTGTTGTCACTTGTTTCTCTCGGATGGATTTCGCTGCCGTTGTTGTCTTGCGCTGACCTCTGCTTCAGCCGTTTGTCCCGTCTTTCGCCTGTATTCTCCTTGTTTTCTGTTCCTTTAGATGCCAAGTTCGTTATTGTATCCCGTGCTCTCCTTCCGGCTATCATTTCCCTGCCTCCCCCCGCCTTCCCGGGTTCTCCTCTATTGTTCCCTGTCTCTTCCCTCTTCCCCTCCCCCTCTGCCCCGCTTCTGCCCCCTCCCCCCCTCCTGTGGTTTGCCTTTCTTTCCTCTTAGGTTTAGTTGTCCCCTCTCCACTTTCCCGGTCTATCTCTCCCTCTCATGCTTTGGCTACTTTCCCGTTTCTTGGCTACCTGGCTATTCTTCTGCTTGTTTGTTGGCCACGAACAGGTCCCGGAACAATTGGGTGAATGGCTTCCACATTCTGTGGAAGCCGTCATTTGACCCTGGATGGCGAATTTGATTTTCTCCATTTGGAGAGATTCCGAGAGGTCGGACAGCCAGGCTGCGGCTTTGGGTGGTGCTGCTGACCGCCAGCCAACAGGATTCTACGGTGGGCGATCAGGGAGGCAAAGGCAAGGGCGTCCGCCCTCCTCCCCAGGAATAGATCTGGCTGGTCTGAAACCCCGAAGACCGCCACTATCGGGCATGGCTCCACCCTCATCCCCACCACTTTGGACATTGCCCCGAAGAAGGCTGTCCAGTACCCCGCAAGTCTGGGGCAAGACCAGAACATGTGGGTGTGGTTGGCCGGGCCCCCTTGGCACCGTTCACATCTATCCTCTACCTCCGGGAAGAACCTACTCATGCGGGTTCTTGTTAAGTGGGCTCTATATACCACTTTTAGTTGCGTCAGGCTGAGCCTTGCGCACGTGGAGGTGGAGTTGACCCTATGCAGTGATTCGCTCCAGAGTCCCCACCCTATTTCAATCCCCAGGTCATCCTCCCATTTCTTTCTTGTTGCGTCCAGTATGGTGTCGGCCCTTTCTGTGTCGCTACAGTTTCCTTTATCTAGTATGCTTGCATCCAGTAACTCTTCCAGTAATGTCTGTCGTGGCGGTTGTGGGTACATCCATGTCTCCTTTTGTAGGAAGTTTCTGAATTGCAGGTACCTTAGCTCGTTCCCCCTGGCTAGCTGGAATTTCTCTGTCAGTTCATCCAGTGTTGCGATCCTGCCGTCCGTGTATAGGTCCCTAACTGTCAGGGGCTGGTTTAGCTCACTCGGCTAAATCGCTGGCTTTTAAAGCAGACCAAGCAGGCCAGCAGCACGGTTCGATTCCCGTACCAGCCTCCCCGGACAGGCGGCGGAATGTGGCGACTAGGGACTTTTCACAATAACTTCGTTGAAGCCTACTCGTGACAATAAAGCGATTTTCAATTTTCATTTTCAGTGTCCCTCCGTCCTGCCCCCACCTTTTGAAGGTGGCGTCAGTCAGTGCTGGTGTGAACCTATGGTTGTTGCAGATGGGAGCTTTGTCCAAATTTTTGGTCAGGCCAAATTGCTGCCGTAATTGGTTCCAGGACTGGAGGGGGGCTATCACCACCGGGCTGCTGGAGTGTGTTTTGGGTGGGGATGGGAGTGTTGCCGTAGCGAGGGCCCGGAGGGAGGTCCCCATGCAGGTGGCCTCTTCTGCACACACCCTTCTGGCTCCTTGATCCATCTCCTTATTCGCTCAGCCGTTGCCGCCCAGTGGTAGAATTGTAGGTTTGGGAGGGCAACCCACCCCCGGATTTTGTTTTCATGGGACCTTCTTTGGGATCCTAGCATTCCTCCCCCCTCCCTCCCCCATACAAACACCATGATTAGTTTGTCTAGTGCTTTGAAAAAGGCCCTATCCATGTGTTTATCAAGATGCCTTTTGAATGCAGTTAATGTATCCGCTTCCACAACCTCCCCTGGTAACGCATTCCAGGCACTCACCACCGTCTGCATAAAAAACATGCCTTGCACATTTCTAAACTTTGCCCCATGGACCTTAAACCTATTCCCCCTGGTGACTGCCCCCTCCACCCTGGGAAAGAGAGCCTGCCCATCCAAACTATCCATGTCCCTCATAATCTTGTAGACCTCTATCAGGTCACCCCTCAACCTTTGTCTTTCTAATGAAAGCAGTCCGAGTCTATTCAGAGTCTATTCAGCCTCCCCACATAGCTAACACCCTCCAGACCAGGCAAACATCCTGGTAAACCTCTCTGTACCGTCTCCAAAGCCTCCACATCCTTCTGGTAGTTTGGTGACCAGAATTGTTCTCAATATTCTAAGTGTGGCCTTACCAAGGTTCCATACAACAACGTCTTATTCTGACTTTATTAGGCTGTCATTGACAGCTTCCACATACACACAGCTGTCAGCATTGTTCCATTCATCTCCCTTCATGGTTGTGCAACTTTAAAGTAGTCTGCTGTGAAACTAACTACAATGTTTATAAACATCAAGCTGTGGTTGACAGCTCCTGGACCACTTCAAACAGTTAAGTGCTGTTAGTTTCTAGCTGACCACATCAAAGTTACTCATCTGTGAAGGGAGGTGATTGGAAAGCACTTACTTCTGTTTGAAGTAGTCCAGCAGCTGTCAATCAAAGCTTGTGTTTATAAACATTGCAGTTAGACCACTTCAGAAGTGCTGAGTGGATGATCCATCTCGGTCTCTTACAGAGGTTCCCAGCATTACAGATGTCAGTCTTCAGCCAATTTGATTCACCTCACGAGATTTACAAAATCAGCTGAATATACTCGATACTGCAAAGACTATGGGCCCAGACAATATTCCGGCAATAGCACTGAAGCCTTGTGCTCCCAAACTTGCCACGCTCCTAGCTAAGCTGTTCCAGTACAGCTCAACACTGTCATCTACCTGACAATGTGGAAAATTGCCCAGGTGTGACCTGTACACAAAAAGCAGAACACATCCAACCTGGCTAAATACCGCTCTATCAGTCTACTCTCAATCATCAGTAAAGTGATAGAAGGAGTCATCAACAATGCTATCAAGCAGCACTTACTCAGCAATAACCTGCTCACGGACGCTCAGTTTGGGTTCCACCAGGATCACTCAGCTCCTGACCTCATTGCAACCTTAGTTCAAATATGGATAAAAGAGCTGAATGCCAGAGGTGAGGTGAGAGTGACTGCCCTCAACATCAAGGCAGCATTTTGTCAAGTGTGGCATCAAGGAGCCTTCACAACACTGGAGTCAATGGGAATCACGGGGAACCTCTCCACTCATTGGAGTCATACCTGGCACAAAGGAAGATGGTTTGGGTGATTAGAGGTCGATCATCTCAGTCCTGGGATATTACTGCAGGAGATTCTCAGGGTAGTGTCCAAGACCCAACCATCTTCAGCTGCTTCATCAATGACCTTCCTTGCAACATAAGGTCAGATGTTCTCTGATGACTGCACAATGTACAGCACCATTCACGACTCCTTGGACGAAGCAGTCCCTGTCCAAATGCAGCAAGACATTGACAATATCCAATCCAGGCTTGAGCTGAGAAGTGGCAAGTAACATTTGCGACACACAAGTGCCAGGCAATGCACATCCCCGACAAGAGAGGATCTAACAACACCCCTTGACATTCAATGGCATTACCATCACTGAATCCCCCACTCTCAACATCCTGGGGTTACCATTGACCACAAACTGAACTGGACTAGCCATATAAATACTGTGGCTACAAGAATAGGACAGAGGGAGCGAAGGTTTACCAGACTGATTCCAGGGATGGTGGAATCATTATATCTCTGGTCATATGAGGAGAGATTGACTAGGTTAGGATTGTTCTCGCTGGAGTTCTGAAGAATGAGGGGTTTATAAAATTCTAACAGTACTAGATAGGTAGATGCAGGGAAGATGTTCCCGATGATGGGTGTTTCCTGAACCAGGGGTCACAGTCTGATGATTCAGGGTAAACCATTTCGGACAGATATAAGGAGACATTTCTTCACACAAAGAGTGGTGAGCCTGTGGAATTCATTACCACAGGAAGTAGGTGATGCTAAAACATTGAATATATTCAAGAGGCGGCTGGACATAGCACTTGGGGAGAATGGGAGCAAAGGCTATTGGGAGAAATCAGGAATAGGCTATTGAGTTGGATGAATAGCCGTGATAGTGATAAATGGCGGAGCAGGCTCGAAGGGCCAAATGGCCTCCTCATGCTCCTATCTTCTTTGTATCTATGAATCCTGTAGAGCATAACTCGCCCCTGATATTCAAAACCTGTTGCCTATCTACAAGGCACAAGTCAGGAGTGTGATGGAATACTTTCCACTTGCCTGGATGAATGCAGCTCCAATGACACACAAGAAGTTGGACACCATCCAGGACAGAGCAGCCCGCTTGACTGGCACCCCATCCACATACCTTCAAACCTTCACTCCCACCACCGCGAACAGTGGCAGCCATGTGTATCATCTACAAGATGCACTGGAAGAACTCACAAAGACTCCATAGGCAGATCATTCCAAACCCACGACCCCTACCATCTTATCATCTCAGTGCATCTCATTAGGTGCTGGCCCTTTGTCCTTCTTTAGCGTCACTAACTTACATAAAGCTTTCTTTTAAATGATCTTTCCACACATTTAGGATGAACATCCTTCCCGCCATTCATTTCTTTTATATTTTCATTAGAAGGACAAGGGTAGCAGACACATTGTAACACCACCGCCTGGAAGTTCCCCTTCAAGTGCTGACCTAGCCATTGATGCCCAATCCTGTAAAAAATGAATTGGAGAAAAAAATGAGAGGCTGGACATTTGTAGAAGGAAGTCTCGACCATCTTTGTTCAGGTCCTCAAATAGACTGAAATTGTGAATTCTTGTGGAACCTGAAGGAATACAATTGCTCAGCAGAGCATCACACCATCCTAATGTTCCTGAAACCCCACTTGCTTCCAATGCTTGGTTCTCCACCTGGGTTGGGGACACCTGGCCTTAGTTCTGCCAAAGGTGTTGTTCTTCTCCTGCAACAAGGGTTATGAGTGGCAGATGGAGATGTGAGTGTCATCCAGTGCATTAGGTGAGAGGGCAAAGAAGCAAGATGCCCAAGGTATGGGGTGTCTTACGCGGAAGTGAATGGCTTGAATCTGAATTGAAGGAAGAGTCGTGGATGAAGGTATATGTTCAGCAACTCAGAGGGGGTTAGAAGACCAAGATGGTAATGGAGGGAGAAAGCAACAGATGAGTGTGTTATGAGTAAGCAGGAGAGGTGATATAATGATTTGTGGGAGAAACGTGCCACAGGGGTGGTCATTTGTTGAAATAGTGTGAGACAGGAAAGTGAGTCAGCGAGCAGGAAATGGAGATAGGAGGAGCTATATTCACCATTCCTGTACCAGAGATATAATTGGATCTCTTGCACCACTGGATTTTGGCCCTCAGAATGATGTTCCTTCAAGTGACTTTCTCTACCACCTCTTTCATTGTCAAGTTGTTGGGCATCCTCTTGTGGGAACAACACCTCTCTCCTGGTACTGGTCCTGATCCCAATGTCAGAATAAGCAGAAAACAATTGAGCGAAAGCAACCTCCCTTTAAAAGATGTATTTTCACTTTAAACAGTGCCTTGAGGATCTCATTGGATATTGTCAGGTAGAAGGAGAGGGGCGCCTGTTATTATGTGATCAGTCAGTCAGCCTTTCGCCACTATTATAACAGTACTGCTAGTTAAACTAGCTGCTCTTTCTTTCCAACTTCAGGATGCATCTCGCAGTGATCCCACCCCTGTTAAAATCGACTAAAGAATTTCTAATGCTTTGATGATTTGCCGATCAAGCGCATACACGGGGATCACATGATAGTCTTGATTCGGGGAGTAGGTTATAATTAATAATAAGAGTCTTTATTAATGTCACAAGTAGGCTTACATTAACACTGCAATGAAGGTACTGTGAAAAGCCCCCAGTCGCCACACTCCGGCGCCTGTTTGGGTACATTGAGGGAGAATTCAGAATGTCCAATTCACCTAACAAGCACATCTTTGGAGATTTGTGGGAGGAAACTGGAGCACCCGGAGGAAACCCACGCTGACACGGGGAACGTGCAGACTCCGTACAGACAGTGACGCAAGCCGGCAATCGAACCCAGGTGTCCAGTGCTGTGAAGCAGCAGTGCTAACCACTGTGCTACCATGCCACCCGTTATTAGGCGAGATAGGGAATAGTCCTGTTATCAGGAACTCTGTAGTTAGAATCCTAGTTTTTGTCAATCTGTACTCTTTTATATTTTAGCAAGCAAGTCAAATCTATTTAGTTGTAGTGTGAATAAATTAGCTTTGTTCTGAAACATAGCTTGATGTTCTTTGTGAGGCACTATACTTCAAAGCCATCCTTATCAAGAAATCAAAGAACATCAGTTTTTGCAGCCAAATCGCCCAGAATGCTTGGATGTCATCTCATTAGGTGCTGGCCCCTTTTCCTTCTTTAGCGTCACTAACTTACATGAAGCTTTCTTTTAAATGATCTTTCCACACATTTAGGATGAACGTCCTTCCCGCCATCCATTTCTTTTATATTTTCATTAGTCCCAGTGTAATTGGAAATGATCAAACTGCTGGGTTATTGAGTCCCAACTTGGAATTTTTGAAATGAATAAAGTAAGGGTTACATCCTGGACGCGTACGGCTCCAACAACACTGAATAAGTCCGACATCAGCCGGGGCAAAGCGTCCCACTTGATCGACTCCCAATCTACCAGCTTAAACATTCACTGCCTCCACCGCAGTAGGAACAGTGTGTACCACCGACAAGATGCAGTGCAGAACCTTCCAAACGCACAGAGTCTACCACCAGAAGGGCGAGGGCAGCAGACGCGGAGGAACACCACCTCCTGATAGTTCCCCTCCAAGCTAGCAGTGATTTGATTCCGTTGCTGATCGCCTCAGAATTCTATTGTATCAATTGAAAAATGCAACTTGCACTGTATTTTCATGCAACTTCAGATATTAAAGTCTGTCCAGATTCCTGATAAGGCTTTCTGAATTTTAAATAAATTGTATAGATGCTACTTTCAGCAAACCTGTTTAAACTTAAAGAATTTTTTGTTATCTTTGAAATGACTGGAATCAATTTTTTTCGTTTTGTGTTTCAGGGGACTTGCTTTAATCTTCCCAAAGTTGAAACCCAAAGAAACATTAAGGAGGAAAATGATTGTTTGCTAGCCTTGATCAAAGTTTATTTGCAACTATCGCTTTCTAATTGTCTAAATAATCCAGCAGCGCAGAAAGACAGGAAGAAAAGGTCAGAATAGAAAGCATTCTTTCAATGAAAGTAATGGCAATCTTTGAATCTCATTGTCCTCAGTTCTTGCGCTAAAAAATATTAGTGGACTCCTCTGGGAATCATAAACCGTTTCTAAAGATTTAATGATTCATCATTATCCATCCACTGCAGGCAGCCATTAATAGGACAGTTATAAGCTGCATTTTCTGCTGCTCAGTGGGAATGAGGAAGGCTTACCACTGCTGGAGATGGGGAATTTAATTCAGTTTTACTTTAGATGACAGTGTCGAACAGTGGAGAACAAAGTACCTTACAAGTTAGCAATAATAGAACCTGTAGTGTTGCCTAGACAATTCAGCCTGAAAATCAACCTGTTAAGTCTGCTGAATGGAGACAAAAAGTGATAGCCCAGAAAAACAAGAGCAGGAATCGCGACCTGGGATTAACCTGTGCCTGTTGCATCTGATGTAGGCAGGGTGCCTGCTAATTACCCAGTGCAGCCAATGCCCCAAACTTTGAGAAGTTAGCATTAGTTAAAGTTAGCCCACATTAAGGGCATTGTGGCTGGAGCCGGTGCTGCAAGCCAGTCTACAACTAATTTTGATCTGGGGAACACTCAATGGGTAGCATGGTAGCACAGTGGTTAGCACTGTTGCTTCACAGCTCCAAGGACCCAGGTCGATTCCCAGCTTGGGTCACTGTCCGTGTGGAATCTGTACGTTCTCCACGTGTCTGCGTGGGTTTCCTCCGGGTGCTCCAGTTTCCTCCCACAAGTCCCAAAGATGTGCTGTTCGGTGAATTGGACATTCTGAATTCTCCCACAATGTACCCAAACAGGTGGAGGGGATGAGGCAATTTCTGGATCAGTTGAGGTTCCCGAGGCTGGAGGAGGACCTGGTGGAGGGGCTGGGAACCCCAATTGAGATTAAGGAAATAACCGAGGATCTAGAGGGCATGTAGTCGGGCAAGGCCCCGGGGCATGATGGCTATCCAGTGTAATTCTACAAGAAGTTTTCAGAAATATTGAGCCCACTGCTGGTGGGGATATGTAATGAAGCAAGAGAAAAGGGAGTCCCGTCACCGCCCCCTCCCCCCCCCCCCCCCCCCCCCCCCCCCACTCCCCCAACAATGTCGCAGGCCTCGATCTCATTGATCCTGAAATGGGAGAAGGATCCAGAGCAATGAGGGTCAAACAGGACAATTTTTCTAATCAATGTGGACGCCAAACTGCTGGCGAAGATACTGGCCACAAGGTTAGAGGGCTGTGTCCTAGGGGTGATAGGGGAAGACCAGATGGGATTTGTAAAGGGCAGGCAACTCAAGGCCAATTTTCAAAGGCTTTGAATGTTATTATGATGCCCTCGGAAGGAGAGGAGATGGAGCTGGTAGCGATGGATGTGGAGAAGGCTTTTGATCGGGTGGAGTGGAATTACCTGTGGGAGGCGCTGGGAAGGTTTTGTGTTTGGTGAGGGCTTTATTGACTGGGTGCAGTTGCTCTATCAGGCACCAGTAGCGAGTGTGCGTATGAACCGGCTGAGGTCGGCGTATTTTAAACTACATCGAGGGATGAGGTAGGGGTGACCCCTCTCCCCATTACTGTTTTCTCTGGCCATAGAGCCAATGGCGTTAAGAGCCTCTAGGAACTGGAAAGGGCTGGTTCGGGGGAGGGTGGAGCACGGGTCTCGCTTTACGCAGGTGACCTGCTCTTGTATATTTCAGACCCGTTGGAGGGGTTGGGGGAAGTATTGCGAATCCTGGGGGAATTTAGCAATTTTTCAGGATATAAATTGAACATGGGGAAAGGCGAGATGTTCGTGATCCAGGCAAGAGGGCAAGAGAAGGGACTGGGAGAGCTGCCACTTAGAATGGTCGTAAAGACCTTTCGGTATCTGGGAATCCAGGTGTCCCGGGAATGGGAGACACTGCACAAGTTAAACCTATCCCGGCTGTTAGAGCAAATGGAAGGGGACTTTAAGAGATGGGACATGCTCCCGCTATCACTGGTGGGGAGGGTACAGACAGTGAAAATGATGGTCCTCCCCAGATTTCTGTTTGTCTTTCAGTGCCTCCCCATCTTCAACCCGAGGACCTTTTTTAAACGGGTGAATAAGGTTATTTCGGGCTTTGTGTGGGAGAGTAAAACCCCGCGAGTGAAGAAAGTGTTGCTGGAGCGCACCGGGGGGAGGGTGGGTTGGCGCTCCCAAACTTCTGCAATAACTACTGGGCGGTTAATATAGCCATGATCAGGAAGTGGGTAGCGGGGGAGGGGTCCATGTGGGAGCAGATGGAGGTGGCGTCATGTAAAGACACCAGTCTGGGAGCACTGATAACAGCATCTCTCCCGTTCTCTCCGCCCCGATACTCCACAAGTCCGGTGGTAGTGGCGGCTCTGAGGATCTGGGGGCAGTGGAGGAGATATAAGAGAGTGGAGGCAGCATCGGTTTGGACCCCGATTTATGATAACCACAGGTTTGTACCGGTAGGCTGGATGGTGGGTTACGGAGATGGCAAAGGGCAGGAATTAGAAGGATGGGGCATCTATTTATAGATGGGGGGCGCGATTCTCGCCCTCCCGCTATTCTCCCCTCCCCCACGCCCGACCAACGCCACAAATCGCCGCTCGCCATTTTTTACGGCCAGCGGCGATTCTCCGAGGCCGATGGGCCGAGCGGCCGGCCCTTCACACCCGTTTCACCACAGCAGCAAACACACCTGCTCGCTGCCGTCGTGAAACGGGCACCAGATGCCCGTTTGGGGCATCTAGAGGCCCGATTGGCACGGGAGCACCACGACTGTGCTCGGGAGGGGACAGGCCCGCGATCGGTGCCCACCGATCGTTGGGCCAGCGTCCAAAACAGACGCACTCTTTCTCGCGGGTTGACGTTGTCCAACCTGAGCATGCGCGGCTGACGTCATCGGCCGCGTCAGCCACCGTGACGCTTGACGTGCGGCCTTGATGACCGTCGTCAAGGCCTCGCCGCCGTAATGCACGGGGCCGCGCTCCTAGCCTCGCCCGGGGGGGAGAATCGGCCACGGAAGTGGCCGTGAAGGCTGCCGTGGGTCACGGCCTGTCCCACGGCAGCCTTTACGATTCTCCGCATTTGCGGAGCTTTCCCAGCTTGAAACCCTTGGAGGATAAATTTGAATTGCCAGCAGGGAACAGGTTTGGAGGTGCAGGTTTATTTGTAGGTGCGAGAGTTCCTGAGAAAGCAGGTTCTGCGTTTTCCGTTGCTGCCGCCATGGGGATACAGGATAGAGTAGTCTCCAGTACCTGGGTGGGAGAGGGGAAGGTATTGGATATTTACCAGGAGCTTTCGGAGGCTGAGGAAACTCCGGTGGAGGAACCTAAGGGCAAGTGGGAGGACAAGCTAGGAGGAGAGATAGAGGTGGGTCCATGGGTGGATGCCCTAAGCAGGGTTAATACCTCCACATCATGTGCCAGGCTTAGCCTATTACAATTTAAGATAGTTCACCGGGCACACATGACAGTGGCCAGGATGAGCAAGTTTTTCAGGATGTGGAGATGCCGGCGTTGGGCTGGGGTGAGCACAGTAAGAAGTCTTACACCAGGTTAAAGTCCAACAGGTTTGTTTCAAACATGAGCTTTCGGAGCACTGCTCCTTCCTCACCTGAGGAAGGAGCAGTGCTCCGAAAGCTCATGTTTGAAACAAGCCTGTTGGACTTTAACCTGGTGTTGTAAGTTTTTCAGGGTAGAGAATAGGTGTACGAGGTGCGCGGGAAGCCCAGCAAATCATGTCCACATCAAATGTTTTGGGCGTGCCCGAAGCTTAGAGGGTTTTGGCAGGGTTTTGCTGAGGCAATGTCCACGGTACTAAAAACACGGGTGGTGCAGAGTCCGGAGGTAGCGATCTTTGGAGTGTCAGAAGAGCCGGGAATTGAGGGGGCGAAAGAGGCCGACATCCTGGCCTTTGCCTCCCTGGTAGCCCGGAGATGGATCTTATTAATGTGGAGGGACTCAAAGCCCCTGTGTGCAGAGACCTGGGTTAGTGACATGGCTGCGTTTCTCAGCCTTGAAAAGATAAAGTTCGCCTTAAGAGGGTCAATGGTAGGTTTCACCTAGAGGTGGCAGCCATTCGTCGACTTTCTCAGGGAAAATTAAAATGTCAGCAGAAACAGAATTCCAAGGGGGGGTGGGAGAGGGCCGCATTGTTGTTTTATGGTTGGGGTGTGTGAAGATTGGGATGGGGGAGGAAATGTTTATTATACCATGTTGATGTAATTGTTATTGTTATAAAAATTTTCAAACCATAATAAAAACATATTTAAAAAAAAGTGTGTGACTGCTGTCACTGTACGTGTTTGGGTGTATCTGTGTGCATGTATGTCAGTGTGTGTCTGTCAGTGTTTGTGTGTCTGGTATCAGTGTGTGTGTTTGTATGTATGTCTCTGTATGTGTCAGTGCGTGTGTGTCTGTCAGTGTGTTTGTGTCTGTGTGTGTGTGTCAGTGTGTGTGTGTGTGCGTCAGTGTGTGCGTGCGTCTGTCATTATGTGTGTATGTGTCTGTCAGTGTGTGTGTCTGTCAGTGTGTCTGTCAGTGTGTGCGTGTCTGCCAGTGTGTCTGTCAGTGTGTGTGCCTGTCAGTGTCTGTCAGTGTGTGTGTGTCTGCCAGTGTGTCTGTCAGTGTGTGTGTGTGTCTGTCAGTGTGTCTGTCTGTGTGTGTGTACGTCTGTAACTTTGTGCGAGCGTCTGTCAGTGTGTGTGTGAGTGTGTGTGTGTTCTTGTCTGTCAGTGAGTGTGTGTCAGTGCGTGTCTGCCAGTGTGTATGTGTGTTAGTGTGTGTGTCAGTGTGTCTGTCTGTGTGTGTGCGCCTGTGTCTATCAGTGTGTGTGTCTGTCAGTGCGTGTGTGTCAGTGTGTGTGTGTCTGTCAGAGTGTGTGTGTGCCTGTCAGTGTGTGTGTCTGTCAGTGTGTGTCTGTCAGAGTGTGTGTGTGCCTGTCAGTGTGTGTCTGTCAGAGTGTGTGTGTGCCTGTCAGTGTGTTTGTGCCTGTCTGTGTGTGTCTGTCAGAGTGTGTGTGTGCCTGTCAGTGTGTGTGTCTGTCAGTGTGTTTGTACCTGTCTGTGTGTGTCTGTCAGTGTGTGTATGTGTCAGTGTGTATGTGTCAGTGTGTGTGTGTGTGTGTGCGTCAGTGTGTATGTGTCTGTCCATGTGTGTGTCTGTCAGTGTGTCTGTCTGTGTGTGTGTACGTCTGTCATTGTGTGTGTGCGTCTGCCAGTGTATCTGTCAGTGTGTGTGTCTGTGTGTATGTGTCTGTCAGTGAGTGTGTGTCAGTGCGTGTCTGCCAGTGTGTGTATGTGTGTTAGTGTGTGTGTCAGTGTGTCTGTCTGTGTGTGTGTGTCAGTGTGCGTGTGTCTGTCAGAGTTTGTGTGTGCCTGTCAGTGTGTGTGTCTGCCAGTGTGTTTGTACCTGTGTGTGTGTGTGTGCATCAGTGTGTATGTGTCTGTCCATGTGTGTGTCTGTGTGTGTGTCTCTGTCAGTCTGTGTGTGTTTGCCAGTGTGCCTGTCAGTGTGTGTGTGTATGTGTGTGTTTGTCAGTGTGTGTGTGTCTGCCAATGTGTGTGTGTGTCTGTCAGTGTGTGTGTATGTGTGTGTTTGTCTGTCTTTGTGTGTGTGTGTGTGTGTCTGCCAATGTGTCTGTCAGTGTGTGTGCATGTGTGTGTGTGTCTGTCTGTGTGTGTGTGTCTGTTAGTGTGTGTGTGGGTGTGTGTCTGTCAGTGTGCGTGTGTGTCTGTCAGTGTGTGTGTGTCTGTCAGTGTGTGTGTGTCTGTCAGTGTGCGTGTGTGTGTGTGTGTGTGTCTGTCAGTGTGTGTGTTCCTGTGTACTGTGCATTGGGGTTGCCAGCCCTGTGGCCCGTGGAAAGGTCTCTTCACTGGGCAGTCAGCCTTGGTTTGGGATGGTTCATAAGCAGCTTGCACAGGGGCTGCTGCAGAATGAAGGCATCATGATTGCTGCCAAGGTACTAAGCTTTAAACCTTTAAACCTTTAAATCTCTTTCATGGAATGTGGGTGCTGCCAGCTAGGCCAGCATTTATTGCACACCCTGAACGGGATTCTCAGTGCGTGTGTCTGTCAGTGTGTGTGTAGTGTGTGTGTAGTGTGTGTGTCTGTCAGTGTGTGTGTAGTGTGTGTGTATGTGTCAGTGTGTGTGTGCGTGCGACAGTGCGTGTGTGCGTGCGACAGTGTGTGTGTGTGTCTGTCAGTGTGTGTGTAGTGTGTGTGTCTGTCAGTGTGTGTGTAGTGTGTGTATGTGTCAGTGTGTGTGTGCGTGCGACAGTGTGTGTATGTGTCTGTGTGTGTGTGTCTGTCAGTGTGTGTGTAGTGTGTGTCTGTCAGTGTGTGTAGTGTGTGTGTCTCTGTCAGTGTGTGTATGTGTCTCTGTGTGTGTGTCTCTCTCAGTGTGTATGTGTGTGTCAGTATGTGTATGTTTGTCAGTGTGTGTGTATCTGTCAGTGTGTGTCTATCAGTATGTGTGTCTGTCAGTGTGTGTGTGTGTTTGCTTGTCAGTGTGTGTGTGTCTGTGTCAGTGTGTGTCTGTCAGTGTGTGTGTGTGTTTGCTTGTCAGTGTGTGTGTGTGTATGTATCTGTCAGTGTGTGTGTGTGTGTTTGCTTGTCAGTGTATGTATCTGTCAGTGCGTGTGTGTCTGTCAGTGTGTGTGTGTGTTTGCTTGTCAGTGTGTGTGTGTGTCTGTGTCAGTGTGTGTATCAGTATATGTGTCTGTCAGTGTGTGTGTGTGTTTGCTTGTCAGTGTGTGTGTGTGTATGTATCTGTCAGTGCGTGTGTGTCTGTCAGTGTGTGTGCTTGTCAGTGTGTGTGTGTGTATGTATCTGTCAGTGTGTGTGTGTCTGTCAGTGTGTGTGTGTCTGTCAGTGTGTTTGTGTCAGTGTGTATGTATCTGTCAGTGCGTGTGTGTCTGTCAGTGTGTTTGCTTGTCAGTGTGTGTGTGTGTATGTATCTGTCAGTGTGTGTGTGTCTGTCAGTGTGTATGTATCTGTCAGTGTGTGTGTGTCTGTCAGTGTGTGTGTGTGTATGTATCTGTCAGTGTGTGTGTGTGTCTGTCAGTGTGTGTGTGTGTATGTATCTGTCAGTGTGTGTGTGTGTCTGTCAGTGTGTGTGTGTGTATGTATCTGTCAGTGTGTGTGTGTGTCTGTCAGTGTGTGTGTGTCTGTCAGTGTGTGTGTATGTCTGTCAGTGTGTGTGTGTCTGTCAGTGTGTTTGTGTCAGTGTGTGTATGTCTGTCAGTGTGTTTGTGTCAGTGTGTGTATGTATCTGTCAGTGTGTGTGTGTCTGTCAGTGTGTGTGTGTCTGTCAGTGTGTTTGTGTCAGTGTGTGTATGTATCTGTCAGTGTGTGTGTGTCTGTCAGTGTGTGTGTGTCTGTCAGTGTGTGTGTGTGTGTATGTATCTGTCAGTGCGTGTGTGTCTGTCAGTGTGTGTGTGTGTGTGTGTATGTATCTGTCAGTGCGTGTGTGTCTGTCAGTGTGTGTGTGTGTGTATGTATCTGTCAGTGTGTGTGTGTCTGTCAGTGTGTGTGTGTGTGTGTATGTATCTGTCAGTGTGTGTGTGTATGTATCTGTCAGTGTGTGTGTGTGTATGTATCTGTCAGTGTGTGTATGTCTGTCAGTGTGTGTGTGTGTGTGTATGTATCTGTCAGTGTGTGTGTGTATGTATCTGTCAGTGTGTGTGTGTCTGTCAGTGCGTGTGTGTCTGTCAGTGTGTTTGTGTCAGTGTGTGTGTGTCAGTGTGTGTGTGTCTGTCAGTGCGTGTGTGTCTGTCAGTGTGTGTGTGTCTGTCAGTGTGTGTGTGTCTGTCAGTGTGTGTCAGTGTGTGTATGTATCTGTCAGTGTGTGCGTGTCTGTCAGTGTGTGTGTGTCTGTCAGTGCGTGTGTGTCTGTCAGTGTGTGTGTGTCTGTCAGTGCGTGTGTGTCTGTCAGTGTGTGTGTGTGTGTATGTATCTGTCAGTGTGTATGTATCTGTCAGTGTGTGTGTGTCTGTCAGTGCGTGTGTGTCTGTCAGTGCGTGTGTGTCTGTCAGTGCGTGTGTGTCTGTCAGTGTGTGTGTGTCTGTCAGTGCGTGTGTGTCTGTCAGTGTGTGTGTGTGTGTATGTATCTGTCAGTGTGTATGTATCTGTCAGTGCGTGTGTGTCTGTCAGTGTGTGTGTGTCTGTCAGTGCGTGTGTGTCTGTCAGTGTGTGTGTGTGTGTATGTATCTGTCAGTGTGTATGTATCTGTCAGTGCGTGTGTGTCTGTCAGTGTGTATGTATCTGTCAGTGTGTGTGTGTCTGTCAGTGTGTGTGTGTCTGTCAGTGCGTGTGTGTCTGTCAGTGTGTGTGTGTGTGTATGTATCTGTCAGTGTGTGTGTGTGTGTATGTATCTGTCAGTGTGTGTGTGTGTGTATGTATCTGTCAGTGTGTATGTATCTGTCAGTGTGTGTGTGTCTGTCAGTGTGTGTGTGTCTGTCAGTGTGTGTGTGTCTGTCAGTGTGTGTGTGTGTGTATGTATCTGTCAGTGTGTCTGTGTGTGTGTATGTATCTGTCAGTGTGTGTGTGTCTGTCAGTGTGTGTGTATCTGTCAGTGTGTGTGTGTCTGTCAGTGTGTGTGTGTGTGTATGTATCTGTCAGTGTGTATGTATCTGTCAGTGTGTGTGTGTCTGTCAGTGTGTGTGTGTATGTATCTGTCAGTGTGTATGTATCTGTCAGTGTGTGTGTGTGTGTGTGTATGTATCTGTCAGTGTGTATGTATCTGTCAGTGTGTGTGTGTCTGTCAGTGTGTGTGTCTGTCAGTGTGTGTGTGTCTGTCAGTGTGTGTGTGTCTGTCAGTGTGTGTGTGTGTGTGTGTGTATGTATCTGTCAGTGTGTGTGTGTCTGTCAGTGTGTGTGTGTCTGTCAGTGTGTGTGTGTCTGTCAGTGTGTGTGTCTGTCAGTGTGTGTGTGTCTGTCAGTGTGTGTGTGTCTGTCAGTGTGTGTGTCTGTCAGTGTGTGTGTGTGTGTGTGTATGTATCTGTCAGTGTGTGTGTCTGTCAGTGTGTATGTATCTGTCAGTGTGTGTGTGTCTGTCAGTGTGTGCGTGTCTGTCAGTGTGTGTGTGTCTGTCAGTGTGTGCGTGTCTGTCAGTGTGTGTGTGTCTGTCAGTGTGTGTGTGTCTGTCAGTGTGTGTGTAGTGTGTGTGTCTGTCAGTGTGTGTGTGTCTGTCAGTGTGTGTGTAGTGTGTGTGTCTGTCAGTGTGTGTGTGTCTGTCAGTGTGTGTGTGTCTGTCAGTGTGTGTGTGTGTGTATGTATCTGTCAGTGTGTCTGTGTGTGTGTATGTATCTGTCAGTGTGTGTGTGTCTGTCAGTGTGTGTGTATCTGTCAGTGTGTGTGTGTCTGTCAGTGTGTGTGTGTGTGTATGTATCTGTCAGTGTGTATGTATCTGTCAGTGTGTGTGTGTCTGTCAGTGTGTGTGTGTATGTATCTGTCAGTGTGTATGTATCTGTCAGTGTGTGTGTGTGTGTGTGTATGTATCTGTCAGTGTGTGTGTGTCTGTCAGTGTGTGTGTGTCTGTCAGTGTGTGTGTGTCTGTCAGTGTGTGTGTCTGTCAGTGTGTGTGTGTCTGTCAGTGTGTGTGTGTCTGTCAGTGTGTGTGTGTGTGTATGTATCTGTCAGTGTGTGTGTGTCTGTCAGTGTGTGTGTGTCTGTCAGTGTGTGTGTGTCTGTCAGTGTGTGTGTCTGTCAGTGTGTGTGTGTCTGTCAGTGTGTGTGTGTCTGTCAGTGTGTGTGTCTGTCAGTGTGTGTGTGTGTGTGTGTATGTATCTGTCAGTGTGTGTGTCTGTCAGTGTGTATGTATCTGTCAGTGTGTGTGTGTCTGTCAGTGTGTGCGTGTCTGTCAGTGTGTGTGTGTCTGTCAGTGTGTGCGTGTCTGTCAGTGTGTGTGTGTCTGTCAGTGTGTGTGTGTCTGTCAGTGTGTGTGTAGTGTGTGTGTCTGTCAGTGTGTGTGTGTCTGTCAGTGTGTGTGTAGTGTGTGTGTCTGTCAGTGTGTGTGTGTCTGTCAGTGTGTGTGTGTCTGTCAGTGTGTGTGTGTCTGTCAGTGTGTGTGTGTGTGTATGTATCTGTCAGTGTGTCTGTGTGTGTGTATGTATCTGTCAGTGTGTGTGTGTCTGTCAGTGTGTGTGTATCTGTCAGTGTGTGTGTGTCTGTCAGTGTGTGTGTGTGTGTATGTATCTGTCAGTGTGTATGTATCTGTCAGTGTGTGTGTGTCTGTCAGTGTGTGTGTGTATGTATCTGTCAGTGTGTATGTATCTGTCAGTGTGTGTGTGTGTGTGTGTATGTATCTGTCAGTGTGTGTGTGTCTGTCAGTGTGTGTGTGTCTGTCAGTGTGTGTGTGTCTGTCAGTGTGTGTGTCTGTCAGTGTGTGTGTGTCTGTCAGTGTGTGTGTGTCTGTCAGTGTGTGTGTGTGTGTATGTATCTGTCAGTGTGTGTGTGTCTGTCAGTGTGTGTGTGTCTGTCAGTGTGTGTGTGTCTGTCAGTGTGTGTGTCTGTCAGTGTGTGTGTGTCTGTCAGTGTGTGTGTGTCTGTCAGTGTGTGTGTCTGTCAGTGTGTGTGTGTGTGTGTGTATGTATCTGTCAGTGTGTGTGTCTGTCAGTGTGTGTGTATCTGTCAGTGTGTGTGTGTCTGTCAGTGTGTGCGTGTCTGTCAGTGTGTGTGTGTCTGTCAGTGTGTGCGTGTCTGTCAGTGTGTGTGTGTCTGTCAGTGTGTGTGTGTCTGTCAGTGTGTGTGTAGTGTGTGTGTCTGTCAGTGTGTGTGTGTCTGTCAGTGTGTGTGTAGTGTGTGTGTCTGTCAGTGTGTGTGTGTCTGTCAGTGTGTGTGTAGTGTGTGTGTCTGTCAGTGTGTGTCTGTGTGTATGTATCTCTCAGCCCGGGGCTGGGCCGGAGAATCCCCGTGACCGGCGCGAATCGTGCCACGCTGCCCCAATGCCGGCACGTGATTCTGCGCACAGTGAAGAATCGGCGCCACTGGCACCAGCGTGGTTGGCACAGCACCGGTCGGGGGCCGCTATAGGCGGCCTGCCTGCCGATTCTCGGCCCAGGATGGGCCGAGCGGCTGTCGTAAAAGCACCGAGTCCCGCCGGCGCCATCCACACCTGCTCTCAGCCGGTGGGACCTCTGCGTGGGAGGGTCAGGGAGTGGCTGTCGTTGGGGGGGGGGGGGGGGGGAGGAGGAGGAGGAGGAAGGGGTCCGACCCCGGGGGGGGACCTCCGATGTGGCCTGGTCCGCGATCGGGGCCCACCGATTGGCGGGCTGGCCTCTCTGACTGGGGGCATCGTTTCTTCTGCACCGGCCCCTATAATCCTGCGCCATGTTGCGTCGGGGCCGGCGCGTTGAAGGAAGCCACTGCGCATGTGCGCGTTGGCACCGATGCCACTGCGCATGCGCGGATCCCGCGGTGCCCAGTTCGCGCCGAGATCAGTAGCTGGCGCGGCGTGAATCGCTCCAGTGCCGTGCTGGCCCCCTGTAGGGGCCAGAATTAGTCATCGGGTCAACACGTACTTGCCGTCGTAAAACGCAATGCCGTTTACGACAGCATGGACACTCTGCCGCGGAAATAGAGAATCCCACCCCCTGAATTTGGCCTTGAGAAGGTGATGGTGAACCATTGCAGTCCACATGGTTTTGTAAGCCATTTTGAAATTTTGTGGTGTAATATTACTGTGGTGCTCTAAGGCCCTTCTCTATTTCTTTTTCATCTATATTCTCTTTATACCTTTGCCAAAATGTAATCAGCTGTGAGGTGAACCAATGTCCTGAGCTCAGAACCCAACGGTAGGAAGATGAGTGCGGAGGATATCGGACAAAGTTTTCTGACTGAAGGCAGTAATGCTTGGGGCTTATATGGAATTAGGGGGAAAAAAAAGACTGGGCAAAGATATCCGCACACACACAGACACAGATGTGTCAAGACATGTGGGTGGGGCGGTGACTAACCACCATGGATACATACATATATTATTACTTAGAGGGTTAATAAAGCTTTTCCACATAAACTGGAAATTGTATTCATAGTTTTTTTTGTGTAATTAAGACCAAAATACGAGGTGAAGGCCTTGGACGGTGGTGAGGCTCCCTGGTTGAGTGCCTTGCAGTGTCGGAACACACGCACAGTTAGGAAGGGAGTTCCAGGCATTATTCATTGTACATGGTCACACACCAACTGCATGTTGAGAGAATGGTATCCCTTTCCATTGCGATACAATTCAGAGCTGTGATGCAGAGCCTGCAAACTAATATGAATGCCGTCAGTATCACTCTGCACCATGGGGAAGCGGTCAATCCTCACACAGCCATCTGATCACTTTTATTGCTCTTCCCTATCAAAAGAGAATGAATTGTATTCAATGCTCTTTGACTAGAGAGCTTCCATGATCACCCGAAAAAAAATAGATGGTAAATGGCCAAGATGTTGCAAGTATCTCCAACTTCTACCTGAATGGAGCCCACTGCATTGTAGCTCACGACCACGGCCAATTGCACAGCCACTGACAATGGCATCTTCAGCTTGTTCTGAGGTTGTGGCTGCAGCAGGCAGCAGATTTCATTGAGGACTTCCTTACTGGAGCACTCAGGTTGGACACATTGTCCCTCAATTGCTCTCTAAACGCCTTGGTGGAATTGATTGCCTCTTGAGAGCTCTCCTCCTTCTTCTCGCAGGTTGCCCTGCTCTATGTCGCCTCTGCTCATTCTCCCCATCACGCTATATCCCAAGGATATTGCTACTGGTCTCATATGTGGAGCCAACTGAAAAAGCCTGAAAGTCAACAAAAGAAAGCCATTTTGCCCCTGTCACACCACTCCCTGTAATCTTTTGCAATTTAAAGAAACTCTTGAAAACACCACAGATACATACATATACTATCTTTCCGATGCGACTGGAGAAACAAAGATTTGTTTTGTCTCCCAAAGTAAGCCATCAAGAAATGATTTCACTCTTGGATTCAGCAATAACTCTGAGTAAAGTGGCTGCCACGATTTAAATGCTAAATCTCTTGCGGTGAAAGACAGCTGTCTTCAACGCTCAGGAGAAAATAAAATACTGTAGATCTGAAATAAAAGCAGTTATGATTGATCGGCTGGGCCTTTGCAAAATTTTCTATTGCTGCCTTAATGAATTATTCCAGTGTTATTGATTGCTGATGGATTGTCAAAAGCAGTGTAAGGCCACAATTATAAATTAGAATTCCTCTATACTATTACTGGCCCTCTATATTGAAGACTATAATCATCCACTGTAATGTGTTGTGTCGCCAAACTACCTACAGGAATTGAATTCAAATCTCTTCAAATCAATAAAATCATTCTAGCGCGACACTCTGCCTTAATAGAAATATATTGTTGAAGGATTGTCTCGATAAAATTAGAAATTTCCACAGCCAATTGTTGCCTATCCTCCAATGACTGCTGTAATGATCATTGGTTGGGTTGCTCATTGGCTGATATGAGGGGGAGGCGGTAGCGTCGTGCTATTGTCATTGGCTAGTGATCCAGAAACCCAAGGTCATGCTCTTGGGGATCCGGGTTCAAATCCCACCATGGCAGATGATGAAATGTGAATTCAATAAAAGAAAACCTGGAATTACAAGTTGAATGATGACCATGAAGCCACTGCCAATTGTCTTAAAACCCATCTGCTTCACTATGTCCTTTAAGGAAAATCTGCCATCCTTACCTGGTCTGGCCCACTTGTGACTCCAGACCCACAACAATATGGCTGACTCTTTAAAAGAAATGCCTTTTGAAATGGCCTAAGAAGCCACTCAATTCAAGGGCAATTAGGGGTGGGTAACAAATGCTGAGTGATGCCCACATCCCATGAAAGAATTTAAAAAATGAATGAGTATAGTCATTAATTTATACCCGGGAATTCCAATGATGTACCTTCAATCAGTCTTTGTCCTGTTTCAGGCCAGTCAACTTTTCACCCATTTATAGGCCTGTATGGAAATTGCATCAGTTGGAGTTTGGGGGCTAATAGAAATTTGAGATAGCCTACCTGTTTTCAATTGGCAGTCAGTATTTAATGAGACGAGAAATGGGTAGATGCTGGAGTCTAGAACTAGAGATCACTGGCTCAGGATTGGTCAGTTAGCACTGAGACAAGACAAGTACAAATCACTCACTAGGTTGTGGATAGACCTTTGGAATTCTCTCTCCCCGCAGAGAGCAGTACAAAGATCAATAGATTGTTGTTGACTAAAGGAATTGTGGATAGAGTTTTACGGACCTCCCAGCAGTAGGATTTTATGGTCCCGCTGATGGGGTTTTCCAATCCCGCCGGTGGGATTTCCCAGTCCCGTTGGCGGGATCTTCCGGTCCTGTCGAAGTCAATGGACTTTTGAACGGCTTGCCGCATTTATTAAGCCCTGCCCCCCACTGTGCTGGTGCCGTAAAACCCCACTTTAAGGTTTAAAGGGATAACATGGAAATGTGGAGCAAAGTTCATCAATTAGCCATGATTATATTGGATGGCAGAACAGACTGGAAGAGCAAGATGGCCTGATCCCATTTCTCAAGTTATATTGTGTTGAAATTTTCCTCCACTTTTATTGAGTGTTGTCACTTTGCAACGTGTATATGCACGTTTATAAGTCACCCTTCCTAATTAAAATGCTTATAGACGACGATGGACCACATCTTGCTTACCCTATGCTAATATAAAAAAATTGATTCAAAGGAGAGAGACTAAAAACAAGTTAAACCTTGGGTTTACATTATTCACAGAATTAGACTGATCTGTTTTGAAGAAAAGCTGGTTGAAAGGGATCATATTCTCAATCTTGGAAGCAGTAAGTGGCATGGAATATGCTCGATGAAAACAGAATTTATGAATTGTTTTCATAAATTTGAAACTGTTAAGAAAAAAAGATAAATATTCAGACCATAATGGATATATAGACCAGGCTCTGTTGATTGAAGTGTCGAAAAACAACTGTATAAATTATCCTTTTACGAGCAGTCTGATGGTGATAACAGCAAGAACAAATAAAGGCAATAAAAGATGGCATGAAATGTGAATGATGCCTCAGTTCCTATAGCAGCATTGTACATGTCCTAACATGGAGTACAACTGTGCGTTGGGAGATAGGAGAGATCATTGGGCGAGGGGATATTTTCTTTGGCCGCTACACACCAAAGGCATTGTAAGCATAGTTGGAAGATTTCCTCTCACAAAATTGTAAAAATGTCCTTTACAGTAATTTTGCGATTTAGCTGGAATAATTGTCTTTCTCTGATTTTTCTAGTGCACGGTGCCCCTTGATATTATGTTGTTGGCTGAAAATACTTTACACATTTATCTGAAAGGTCACCCTCTGCTATTTTTGCTCAATATAAACAAGTTACTTTCTTAACTAAGAAGAACGGTAAAATAAAAGTTACAGATAATTACAGGAACACACAGTCAGAAATAGGCCATTCAGGCCGTCGATTCCATTCCACCATTCTATCAGGTCACGGCTGACCTTGACCTCAACTCTACTTGACCTTCTTTGATCCATAATTACTTGACGCCTTTACCTAACAAAAGTCTTGAAAATCTCAACTGACTCAGCGTCTTTTGGGAGCAAGGGAGTTCCAGAACTCTACCAAAGGTTTCCCAAACTGCTTCCTGATTTCACTCCGAACTGGCCCAGCTCTTATTTTAAGGTTATGTCCCCTTGTCCTAAATTCACCCACCAGTGGAAACACTTTCTCTGTATCTACCTTATCGAATCCCCCTATCATTTTAAGCACCTTGATTATCACCCATCGGCATCCTAAACTTAAGGCAATACAAACCAAATTTATGAAGCATGTCCTCACAATTTAACACTTTAAAGCCAGGTATGGTTGTGCTGATTGTCCAAGGCCAGTAGCGCCTTCCTGATGTGTCCTGTCAAAAATACGATTGAAGCATCATTTCCTCGGTTTTGTATTCCAACACCCTGTGATTGAACCCAATATTTGGTTGACATTTTTGGATTACATTTTGTACTTCTGCACTACGGGTGCAATTCAGCGACCCCGTTGTGCCTGGCATGGATCTGGGTGCAACGGGTAAATCGTGTGCATGGGCCAAATCAGGAACCCGGTGCTGGATGAGATCCAGCTCTGAATATTCCAATGAGCCTTGCAGCGGATTCTCCCAGCACTTGGGATGTATCAGCTGCACCTGGGAGACCTTTCTGGAGTGTCGTTTAGTACTGGCCCACAAACCAGTTGTAATATCACCTGGGGAAGGGGGGGGGGGTGTGTCTCCCAGGCCATTGGAAACCCCTGGGAACAAGGAAGAGTGGCATCCTGGCACTCCCCTGTCACCTGGGCACTGCTAGCCTGGCACCGTATCACTGCGAGCATGGCACCCTGGCAGTCGCACCCTGACACTGCTAGGGTTGGGCCCTGGTGGCACTGCCAGGGTGCCAGGCTGACAGTTCCAGGGTCCCCAGGTGCCAACTTGGCAATGCAAGGGTTTGGACCTGCAAGGTGCAGGTTGTCGGTGGTGGGGGGGGGGGGGGGGGATCCCAGGGACCTCCCCAAGGTTGGGGTTCAAAAAAGTGGGGATGGGGGGGGTGGGGGGGTGGGGAGGGCGGTGGAAAGATAGCGGCGTGCTTCCCAGCGCTGCAGCCACTGCAAAACACCCCGATGAATATGCCATTCAGCGGACTTTAACCTGAGTCCGCTGAATCGCGCCCGACAACCTTAAGTGATTTATGTCCACCTGCACCTACATTCCTTTGTTATTTCACAGCCATCAGTCTCTCATTATTAAGAAAGTGTTCTGATTTACCTTTCTCGGAACCAAAGGGAGGGTGGAATTGAGAAGTAGATCAGCCATGAGATTTTGGAATAGTGGAGCAGGTTTGATGTTGCAAGGACTAATCCATCTTATTTCTGGGCCCGAACTCTCTGGTCGTTTGCTGTGGGCAGGATTCCTTGGTCCGGCTGGCAGTGCACCCCTGCCTGTGGGTTTCCTGGCAGTGTGGCATAGAGAATTACAAGGATTCACATTCCTTTGAGTGACAAACTTCTCCTAATTTCAGTCCTAAACGTTCGCTCCTTATCCAGAGACTGTGCCGCCATGTCTTAGATTCTCCAGCCATGGGAAACCACCTCTCAGTAGCTCCCCTCTCAAGCCCCAACAGGATTTTATACGTTTCAATGAGATCACCTCTAATTTTTCTAATTTTCGGAGCGTATAGGTCCAATTTAGTCAGAATTTCGTCATCGGACAATCCTCTCACCCTGGGGACCACTGTTGTGAATCTGAGCCATACCATCTCCAATACAAATATCTTTCTCCCTTTTCCGTGCCTGGTAGGCAATACATTAAGGCAGACGGAGCAAGTGCCTATGTCTGCTTCCCTGGTTGGTGTTTCCTGGAACAGGCCACCAGCCTATAGCCAAAGGCTATAACTTGAGGGGCGCCACTCTACGTCAGACATGACTGACCAAGAGTCTCTCCCAATTTACCGCCTGCCAAAGGATTCACAAGTTGATAGTCAACCTGTTTGGTCACATTATGAGCACACATTCCATGGTCATCACATCCTCAGAGCAGGTTTTAAACTCTTCTGGCTCAGAGGCAGGGATGCTGCCCACTACAAGCAAGACCTCTAGAACAGAAGCATATCTTTCCATAGATAGGGAGAGCAAAGTGCTCCGGATGTGGTCTCACCAATTGTAGCAAGGGCCGGAATTTTCCAGCCCTTCACTGCGACTGGGATTTTCCAGTCCTGCGATGTGAACGGAGAATGCGGGAATGCTCATGGCGGGTGTGGGTATGGCGGGGGGGGAATGGAAATTCCGGCCAAGACTTCTGCAACAACCACCAACTTGCCATTCACTTTCCTTGCTGTACCTACATGCTAACTTTGCTTGTGGTAGTGCACCTCAGTCCCTCTGAACACCAACATTACCATTTTAACAAGTATTCTATTTTTCTGTTTTGACAACCGCTTCCGACTTCCTCACCATTCACAGGAGTTCCCCTTACAGTCAGATTGTTAATCTATCACTCTTCACTATCCATTACTAAATTGTGTGCGGCAGGGTTTCCTTGAGGGTTTGATTGCTGTTGTTCATAGGTCATTCATATAGGGGCTGGTTAAGCACAGGGCTAAATAGCTGGCTTTCAAAGCAGACCAAGGCAGGTTAGCAACGCAGGTTCAATTCCCGTACCAGCCTCCCCGAACAGGCGCCGGAACGTGGTGACGCGGGGCTTTTCACAGTAACTTCATTCAAAGCCTACTTGTGGCAATAAGCAATTTTCATTTCATTTCATTTCATTCCAAGGTCACAGTGACTAGAACAAATCTCTCCTAAAGATGGGGGTGGTTATGAAAAGGCAAGTAATATTTTTAAATGCCAGAGGCGCCAACCCATGTGCAGTTGTTGACATCTCTTCAGAGAAGCTTTGTTATGACAAGAGCGCTGAGCAACTCTTATTTAGTCACAGCAAGAACATTTACCCTGAGATTGGGGCTTTGAGGAGATCGGGGGGGGGGGGGGGGGGGGGGGGGGGATTATACAGGATTTCTGTTGTTTGTTTTCACAAACCAAGAAAGATGAAAAGCCACTCAGCTTGCAAGTACCGTAACAGAACCAAAAAGTCAAATTCCTCCACAAACTCCACAGGGCAAAACAAAATATGAATTCACATATCCAAATAAGGGATGATCAGCATGTGGACCATTTCCTGGGTTACTTGAACCAAGAAGAATTGCTAATATAAAAGAAAACAGTAATGAAATGCAATGGTTTTGAATTTTGCAAGCAAGCCTTTCAACATAGACATTTACCAGATTTTCTCAGAATAATAGTCTCCTTAAACTACACACACACGCGGTAATCCCATGTGGATTCCTTTTCATCACAAAAGGCCAGGCAAACCAAACAATACCTATTTTCTTCACATGCACAAAAAATGTTTCCAGAAACTGGAAGCGATTTCCTGAGGAAATTTGACATTTACCTACAACATGTTACCATCCGACATTAAGATCCCGGACCTGACCCCAACATTTGTTAGGAAGGTACAGAAGTCTGAAGACCCGCACGTCCAGACATAGGAACAGCTTCTTCCCCACAGCTATAAGAATTCTCAACGACTCCCCCTCGGACTGATCTGTTCCCTGCAAGAACACTATTCACGACACCCCATGCTGCTTTTGCACATGTATTTGCTTTGTTTGGTCCCTTGTTCCACACTTAACTAATCATTGTTTGTCGATGTACCATTTGTCAATGTTCTCTGTTGATTATTCTTTTGTCTACTCTGCACGTACTGTGTACATTCCCTCAGGCGCAGAAAAATACTTTCCACTGTACTTCGGTACATTTGACAAAAATTCAAATCAAATCAAATCAAACCAAAATCAAAAATCAAAACGAACGTATAACTGTCCAAGTTGCACAGACCAGCTTACTCTCCAGGTATTGAGCCTCTTTAAAGAAAAAAAATGAGTGGGTGTGGTTCACTCTGGTGGAACAGGGCCTGATGGAACCAGCAACCATTTCCACAGAGATTGGGGCGCCATCTTTAAAGGACGCCCCGATCAGCGCTGAGAACTAACAGCCCCCAGTCCCCACCTCGGAAGTATTGGGAGTCCTGCCCCCTCCATCAATCACTTCCAGCATTCCACCTCCCCCTCCCAGTCACTACCACCAAAGTATCGTCGGCAATCCCCCCCACCTCAGTGCCCGCTCTCTCACTTCCCCCAGCCACACATAAAGGAACAACACCCATCCCATGGACCTATACATACCTCTGCACTCCTAGCAGAATCCTCTCGACTGCCCCTGAGGCATATTCCTCTTCCCCGGGAGTTGTACTTACCTGTGCGCCCCTAGCAGAATCCCCTCAACTGAGGTATGTCCCTGAGGCATGTATCTCTCCACAGCACCCCCCCCCCTTCCCTCTGAGGGTTATACTTGCCTTTGCGCCACAGTGGAATACATTCGACTGGTTCTCATTTGGCCAAACCTGTTGTCAAATTGGCGAGGCATGAATATTTAGTGAAGGGAGGGATCATGTGGCAGGGGCTCCATTAATAATATTTAAAATGTTAAAGTATATTCAAATGAAATTCATGTCTCTTTGCTGATTCTCTCTGGATTGTCCACCTGTGTCGCTGAACAGATACGCGCCGAGTGTGGGCTCAAAACCGCTCCCATTATCTGTGATATTGCCATCTGGTGATCTGTCACACAAAATAGTTCTCATCCCAATGCTCCTCCTGTTCTTGGCTGCAGCTCACTCAAGCCCAGTGATTTACCCCATGATCCTGACTCTCTACTCGTCTCCAAGATAAGTGTGCTGCCAGTATCTGAGTAGGTGGCTCTCCCTCTTGCCCCTGGCTGTGCCGTGGTTAGCCAGGTGGAAGTTTCCAGGTAGGTGAAAACATAAAATTAGATGGAAGAACTTGTGTTTGAGGCAAGGGTGGGGTAGGGGGAGAAGCAAAGCAAATGTTCCTCAGTCACATCATGCCAGACAGCAGGATGAACGTGAAGGCGGAGCTGTGAAGGAACATAATGAAGATGATTGATGAAGGAAGGGCAGAGGATGTTGTCTACATGGACTTCAGAGGTGAATATGGATACTGAACTGGCTCAGTCATAGAAGACAGAGTGTAGAAGCGGGAGAGTGCTTTTCTGAATGGAGGGCTATGACTTGAGGTGTTCAGCAGGGATTAGTTCTGGGATCTTTGCTGTTTGTAGTGTATAAAACGATTTGGAGGAAAATGTAACCTCAGCACCTCAAGCAGGATTAGTAAGTTTGCAGACGACACAAAGGTTGGTGAAATTGCGGAGAGTGATGAGGACTGTCAGAGGATACAGCAGGATATAGATCGGATGGAGACTTGGGCAGAGAGATGGCAGATGCAGTTTAATCCAGACAAATGTGAGGTAATGCAGTTTGGAAGCTCTAATTCAGGTGGGAAATATACAAATTGACAAATACATGAATAGGATGGGAATAGAGGGCTACTGATCTCAGAAGTGCAGAAGGTTCTAGGTTAGATGGGCAACATGATTAGCGCAGGCTTGGAGGGCCGAATGGCCGTTCCTGTGCTGTACTTTTCTTTATTCTTTGCTCTTTGTTTTGGATGATATCGGTGATGCCAGATTCTACCGGCTTCATTTCAGCCTGTCCCATGATGTACTAAACCATGTTCCTCATCGGGTCAGTGGATGAAGGCACAACATCTGCTGCCCCATGCACCCTCCCCATATGTCTTCACACTGACTCTCTCCTGCTCTCTCCTTTTTTGGGTCACCTTGTTCTGCAAAGTAGAGGAAAAAATGTAATTGATTGTAGCACACCATGTTTAGGTATGCGCCTGTCAGAGATGAATGGCTGGAGGTATATGGAGGCAGTGTGAGGTGGATGTGAAGCTGGTGTTATTGGAAGGTGTACGAGGGTGACAGCCAGGGAGTGCTGCTGGGTGAGTGTTGGGGATGTGTTACATTGAGCAGCATGAGAGATTGATGGTCTGGTGGGGAGGAGATGTTACATGAATATTATTTCACTGACCTTAACCACCCCTGTGAAATCATTAAGCTTCTTCCGACACTCCCGCCAGGCCCACAAGGATAATCTCTTTGCATTGACCTCCCTTGCCCATCACCTATTAAGCGTTTACCTTAAGGGTCTTGTGCCACTTCTGCCCCATCATTCCCCCTCTCCTGTGGAAACATTGCACCTCCTCCTGCTCATCGCCCTGATTAATGCCGCTAGTGCACATCAGCAAATCTGGGAGCCCACCCCCTCGCCTGTTGTTCCATTTGCCTTGTGTTGAATAGCACAGCAGCAATCGCACTCAGCAGCAGACTCCCACGATTCAGTGCAACGTCCCTTTAAGAGGGACAGACTGCTTTTAAGAGCTGCAGGCTAGCTGCAGCACCTGCTAATCTTGCGTGATATGAGGCTGTCTGTTGTGTGTGCAGTCAGCTAGCTCTGGACATCTGGAAAAGAGGAGGCTGTGCCAAGGCTGTGTACTGCTTGCTTTGTTGGGAATAGGCATGGTCAGGCTATAAATTGCAACACTTCCCCACCAAACCAAAAATGAGAAGAAACACGTTTTTTGCCTCTTTATTTTGCAACACATGCCAACAAGACGTGAAAAGGCATCATTAAATAAAGCTCTATGGGATGAAAGGTGAACTGGGCTCATAGCAAAGCAGTTACTAAGTAGGATCGCTCTAGCATAGATGATGGCTCTTAAACAGAGTAAATGTGGATGGAATTACAATCAGGATACTCAAGAAGAAATGGAGACTCCTGGAGATTCCAAGGTAGATAGAAGATCAAATAGACCAAAATGTTTTCACAACAGCAGAGTGATTGCTGTACTGTTCTGAACAAGAACACGTTCACTGACAGGCAAGGCAACAAAATGTTTTTGAGTTAAATTCCAATGTTTGATAGCACTCCCCGCAGTCAGCATCTAGCTGCCAGCTATGACACATTGGAATTGATCTGCAACCTCTCAGCAATATTGTCAAGTCATAGGAGTAGGATTACAGGAGTAATGCAAAAGGAATACGGGATGGCAACAGCAGACTTCAAGTGTGAGTCTAGCTACATTCTGCATGGAATTTCCTTTGTGGACAGGAAATCACAATCATAAAAATGGTACCAGGCATTGAAAGAGGAGATGGGGCTCCTCAGGCTGGGAGTTTTGTGTTGAATAGCACAGCAGCAATAGCACTCAGCAGCAAACTCCCACGATTCAGTGCAACTTCCCTTTAAGAGGGGCAGACTGCCTTGAAGAGCTGCAGGAGTAATACCATCAGGAGTAAAGACGAAGTTGCGTAGATTAAGATTGGCATTTGTTACTTGTTCTCTTCTAGAGCTTGCAAGTTAGGTTTTGGCAGATGAAGACTACAAGTAAAGATCTCCTTGGCTTGCACTGGTTGCACAGGGAACAGTGTCTACTTCCAAGGTCTATACTGAAGGATTCAGTGGTGCATTGGATTGGCGCGTTTTTATCTTTCGAGCTGGTCTGGTCTTTGAGAGTTGGATGTCCGACCCATCTGAGTTGATGGGAGTAATCAACTGCATTCAAAATAATTCGGAAGATGTCAACCCAATTCCTGGTGCAAGTGAACAAGTGAACGTACAATTTTTTTTTGTCAAAAGGGAAAACCTGTTACAAATTGCAAATGTAACATGCGGTGGGTGCAGTCTTCCTTTGGAAACAAACAGCGATATTGTGAATTTAACCTGTGCTGTCCCCAACTTGGGTGCAAAGTGGGGAAAATACATTTTCTATTCAGCAGCTGCAATACTTAAATGAGCACACCTAATATACCCCTGCCAGATCTTCCCAAAACATTTCCGCATGCATAGCACTGGGCAAACAGCCAGCATCCAGGGAGAAATTAATGTTCAGGAGTGTGGGGAACATAAAGATCTTATAATAAAGATTGAAGATTAGTGTAATACTGATTCTTTTTAAAAGGAGTTATTTATCAAGGAGTTATAGCAGGTCTAATAAAGTTTGAAAGGATACTACAGTATTGGACACAATAAATATTCCTCTTAAGAACGTTAAACTCACAGGGTGCAGCCAGTAGCTTTAGTCAAGTAACACTTTAAAAAAAATTAATTTAGAGTACCCAATTAATTTTTTCCAATTAAGGGGCAATTTAGTGTGGCCAATCCACCTAACCTGCACATCTTTGGGTTGTGGGGGTGAAACCCACACAGATATGGGGGGAATATGCAAACTCCACTCGGATACTGACCCAGAGCTGGGATCGAACCTGGGACCTCGGCGCCGTGAGGCAGCAGAGCTAGCCACTGCGCCACCGTGCCGCCCTCAACACCTTTTTAATCCACTGAACCACTGAGGAACTGGTTAAACAAATTGATCTATTTCCATGTTGTGTGAAGATAAAGTGGGTAGCTGTTGCAATAATGAAATACACATATGTATCATCAACAAAATAATTCTTTAATGACCAAATGCTGATCATTTCTCATTAAATTTACAACCCTGTCAAAAAATCCTCCAATAGTTACTTTTGATGCGATTATTCATCAATGAATACAGAAGTTTTACTTATCTCCCAATCTCTCCCCAGACTGATGGTTTACACTGGATACACTTGCTGGTTTCCTCGAGTGATTATTTATTGGGCGGGATGCTCTGGAAAGATTTCTAAATGTGGGAGCGAGCAGGAATTACCTTGAGCTTCCAGGCGCTCGTCCTTGCAAAGCTGGCAATGCTATTCAACGTTAATTAGTCCACTTAATGAGGGCCCACAGGCTTAATGTCGCAAATGAAGGCTCGCCAGCTGATTCGTCTCTCGCGCTAACAAGGCTGAGCAGCACTTAAACAGCACATACACAGCCAACCCCAGTCAGCTTACAGCCATGGTGCTGAGAAGACTGGTCCCAAGATTTGGAGACACGGACCTGAGGAGACTCCTAGATACAGTCGAGACCAGGAAGGATGTCCTGTTACTCCGAAGTCCCGGAAGGTGACCACAAGGCAGCCAGTGCCGCCTGGAATAAAGTTATGGCTTACTTTGCTTTTGATCGTACAAAGGTTTCAGTCTATTCTCACAGATGCTCCTGACAAAAATCTTAACCCCCAAGTTGATGCATGTGGAGGTAAAATTAAACCTTGGTATAATTCTAAAATATAGTTGATACCAGAGTAATTTTAGAGTCAGACATTACAGAAGAAGCCCTTCTGCCCATCGAGTCTGCAACGACAAAACTATACTAGATCTATGCTGATCCCACTTTCCAGCACTTGGCCCATAACCTTGAATGTTATGAGATTTCAAGTGCTCATCGACGTTCTTTTTAAAGGCTGTGAGGTTTAAAAGTTTGATGCTGCAATTACGTTTCAGCCTTCTCACGCCAATAAGTGTCAGCCTTGGCTCGCTTGGTCGCACGTTGGCCCCATTGAGCCGGTCATTGACGTCCGACTGCAGAGACCTGTGCACAAAAAATAGGCTGAAAATCCACTGCAGTACTGAAGGAGTGTTCCACTGACAGCGGTACCATCTTTCGAATGAAGCTTCAAACCAAGGTCGCATCTGCCTTCTCAGGCGGACAAAAGATCCCATGGCGCTATTTTGAAGATGAGCTGACGTGTCCTGCCTAATGCTCAATCCTCAAACAATACCTCTAAAATAAAGATCTTGATGGTTGTCTCATTGATTTGCCGCATTGACTACAAAAATATACGCCATGAGCTACAAAATGCTTTGGGATGTCCTGGGCAGCAAAAGACCCATTATGGTGGGCAGCACACCAGCATAGTGGTTAGCACAGTTGCACCACAGCTCCAGGGTCGCAGGTTCGATTCCCGGCTTGGGTCACGGTCTGTGTGGAGTCTGCACGTTCTCCCCGTGTCTGCGTGGGTTTCCTCCGGATGCTCCGGTTTCCTCCCACAGTCCAAAGATGTGCAGGTCAGGTGGATTGGCCATGCTAAATTGCCATTAGTGTCCAAAAAAACGGTTAAGTGGGAGTTACTGGGTTACGGGGATAGGGTAGATACGTGGGCTTGAGTAGGGGCCGGTGCAGACTCGATGGGCCGAATGGCCTCCTTCTGCACTGTAAATTTTATGTAAATTCTATAACTGCAAGTTCTTTCTTGCTGTCGAAGTCTCTTCAAGCTTTCTGCCCTGTAATGACTCTAATACTCATAATGATTGGCATTATTTTTGAATTTCGCTATGCTATTCTGTAGTTTACATAATCCATCATCTTGAATGTTTATACTTGTCACAGTAATTGAAGTGCAGGGACATTGCTGTTCTGCATCTCAAACATATTTGAGTCAACTTTACACCATTTTTATCAAACTGTTTTTCTTCTGAAAGCAGGAATTTGATATCTGGAATAGTAGGTAGACAGTGAAGATATAATTGATGTCTGTTTTGCCTGGCCCAGCCCCAAAATCTATTATTTCTTTGTGAGATGTTTGATATTAATTTTGAACAAGAAATATCGCATTTATGTTCCAGGGTTCACATAGGCTTGGCATTTGTCACTATTCTTTCTGAGTCAAAGATGTTAGACAAAGTAAAGTATGTAAATTACCCTGCTGCATTTCAAACTTGGGGTCATATTGATTGACTTTTAAATTGAGTGCGTCCACCACTTGTAGGGGAAAGAATGTGAGCCGCAGATGTACAGCTGACTGAAGGCCCCCATTCTCCCATACCCACCATCACAGTTTCCGAAGTCAGATCGGCCTTCCTGAAAGTGAACCCACGGAAGGCGATGGGCCCGGACGGGATCCCTGGTCGTGCACTCAGAGCCTGCGCATACCAGCTGGCAGAGGTATTCACAGACATCTTTAACCTGTCCCTACTCCACTCCGAGGTCCCTACCTGCTTCAAGAAGACCACCATCATACCGGTACCAAAGAAGAACCAGGAAACATGCCTCAATGACTACCGCCCGTTGGCCCTGACGTCAGTTGTAATGAAGTGCTTCGAGAAGCTGATCATGAAGCGCATCACCTCCATACTCCCGGAACGCCTTGACCCACTTCAAAGCACGGTAGCATGGTGGTTAGCATAAATGCTTCACAGCTCCAGGGTCCCAGGTTCGATTCCCGGCTGGGTCACTGTCTGTGTGGAGTCTGCACGTCCTCCCCGTGTGTGCGTGGGTTTCCTCCGGGTGCTCCGGTTTCCTCCCACAGTCCAAAGATGTGTGGGTTAGGTGGATTGGCCATGCTAAATTGCCCGTAGTGTTCTAAAAAGTAAGGTTAAGGGGGGGTTGTTGGGTTACGGGTATGGGGTGGATGCGTGAGTTTGAGTGGGGTGATCATTGCTCAGCACAACATCGAGGGCCGCAGGGCCTGTTCTGTGCTGTACTGTTCTATGTTCTATGTTCTAATTCGCATACCGTCGCAACCGGTCCACATCAGACGCCATTTCCCTGGCCCTACACTCATCCCTAGAGTATCTCGAAAACAAGGACTCCTACATCAGACTCCTATTTATTGACTACAGCTCCGCCTTCAACACCATAATCCCAGCCAAGCTCATATCAAAGCTCCAAAACCTAGGACTTGGCTCTCCACTCTGCAACTGGATCCTTGACTTTCTGACCAACAGACCACAGTCAGTAAGAATGAACACCAACACCTCCTCCACAATAGTCCTCAATACCGGTGCCCCGCAAGGCTGCGTACTTAGCCCCCTACTCTACTCCCTGTACACACACGACTGCATGGCAAAACTTGGTTCCAACTCCGTCTACAAGTTTGCTGATGATACGACCATAGTGGGCTGGATCTCGAATAACGACGAGTTCGAATACAGGAGGGAGATAGAGAACCCAGTGGAGTGGTGTAACGGCAACAATCTCTCCCTCAATGCCAGCAAAACTAAAGAGCTGGTCATCGACTTCAGGAAGCAAAGTACTGTACACACCCCTGTCAGCATCAACGGAGCCGAGGTGGAGATGGTGAGCAGTTTCAAATTTCTAGGGGTGCACATCACCAAAAATCTATCCTGGTCCACTCACGTTGACGCTATCACCAAGAAAGCACAACAGCGCCTATACTTCCTCAGGAAACTAAGGAAATTCGGCATGTCCACATTAACCCTTACCAACTTTTACAGATGCACTATAGAAAGCATCCTATAGGGCTGCATCACAGCCTGGTATGGCAACTGCTCGGCCCAGGACCGCAAGGAACTTCAGAGAGTCGTGAATACCGCCCAGTCCATCACACAAACCTGCCTCCCATCCATTGATTCCATCTGCACCTCCCGCTGCCGGGGGAAAGCGGGCAGCATAATCAAGGATCCCTCCCACCCGGTTTACTCACTTTTCCAACTTCTTCCATCGGGCAGGAGATACAGAAGTCTGAGAACACGCACGAACAGACTGAAAAACAGCTTCTTCCCCACTGTCACCAGACTCCTAAATGACCCTCTTATTGACTGACCTCATTAACACTACATCCTGTATGCTTCAACCGATGCCAATGCTTATGTAGTTACATTGTATATCTTGTGTTGCCCTATTATGTATTCTCATGTATTTTCTTGAATTGTTTAATTCCCTTTTCTTCCATGTACTGAATGATCTGTTGAGCTGCTTGCAGAAAAATACTTTTCACTGTACCTCGGTACACGTGACAATAAACAAATCCAATCCAATCCAGTAACAATTGAAAAGTCACATTTTGTATCAGACTGAAAAACCCTCTCAAAATGCAACAGAAGTCCAGGGAAAATGCCACAGTGCAGCGAACAGAGTTACTACATTTGCCAGTTTAAAACCAATCCAAAGTGGAATGCTAACTTTGTGGAAGGGATTTTCCTGTATCTCGGCCGCGCGCCGTTCGCTGGTGGTGGGATTCTGTCTTCCCGCCGCTTGTTAATGGGATTTCCCATTGCAACCACCCCATGCCGCCCGGCAATCCGCGGGTGGGAGTGCGATGCCGGCGGGAAAAGTGAATCGCAACGGCTGGAGAATTCCGTCCCATATCTTTGACGAAGGAAATTAGGCAAAGATGCAACTGCTGGAGGCCTCACACACTGACCCCACCAAAGTTCACAGGGTCAGAGGGAGTCCCCTTGTCTGGAGGCTCCTAGTCCATTCGGATAACCATGCTTATTACGTCTGTCACCTCAGCATTAAGTATTCCCTGGGTCGGTACAGTACAGGCATAAGGTAAAGTATTCATAGAATCCCTACAGTGCAGAAGGAAGCCATTCGGCCTATTGAGTCTGCTCCGACGCTCCGAAAGAGCACCTAATCCAGAACCAGTCCTCTGTCCTATCCCCGTAACCATACCCAATATTTGGATACTAAGGGACAATTTGGCATGGTCAATCCACCTAATCTGCACATTTTTGGACTATGGAGGAAACTGGAGCACCTGGAGGAAACCCACACAGACACAGGGAGAAAGTGCAAACTCCACACAGACAGTCACCCAAGGTTGGAATTGAACCCGGGTCCCTGGAGCTGTGTGGCAGAAGTGCTAAAAACTGTGCCACCCAAAAGTAAAGAATATCTTGCTTTGTTTACTATAAAAGCAGGTTTCTCTGCCCATCTGTGTCAGTGGTATCATGAATATAGTTGGAACATCTCTTTGGCTAAAAAATTAGATAAGGCCCATTATTGGAAACAATGTACAGCCAGTGTGATGCAGGCAGCGTGTGCACGTTATGCTGCCTGTTCATCTCCATGACTGTGGTCTGTAGCTCAGCACTGAATGGCCTCTTTGAGTGGCTGCACATTCACTCGAGCGCCTGTGCTTCTTTTGGAGTAAGCAAATAAACTAAATCAACAAATTGAGGGATAAATTAAAAGGCAGCCCAGTAAAGAGATACTGCAACAAAGTAAACAGAATCTCAAAGGAATAAATACAGAAATGCTGACTAAATCCAGCAAGTCTGGCAGCATCTGTGGAGAGAAACAGACTTAATGGGGGTGATTCTCCTCCCACCCCCGCATTGCACCCGGCATATCTCCCCTTAATCCCAGGGTTCGCATTGGGTGTCTGACCAATCGTGTGCTCCCGACCCGTGTCGCCTGACGCGACTCGCTGGTCATGAACCAGACCTGCATATTTAATTGAGTCTGAAAACTCATTTAAATATGGCATAGCCCATTCGTGGCCGAAGTTTCCCGGCATCTGGCATTCACCGGCCCCACCGGTGCAGCATGGCAATTCCCTGGCACGACCCCTGGCATCCTGGCAATGCCAACCTGGCATCCTGGCACCCACCGGATTGGCACTGTCCAGGTGCCATGCACAGTACCAGGGTGTCAAGGGGCATCACAAAGGGGTGGGATCTGAGGGGGGCCATGGCCATGGAAGGGTAGATGAAGGGGGGCATGAAGGGGGGATTATGAACGGGTGAATGAAGGATGAGGGCGTGAAGGGGGGTATAAAGGATGGTCGTGTGATGGGCGATTATGCAGGGTGGGAGTGCGAAGGGGGATATGAAGGGGGAGACTGAAGCACGCAGATGGGGGGGTGCCTGAAAGGGTGGGTTCAAAGGGGATGTGGCCTTAAAAGTGGGGGCCCTTAGCTACCCCTTAGTGGGGTATGCTCACTTGTGTGGGGGAGGGGGGTAGGGGGGGCCGATGGGAATGGGGATGGGTTAGCCTCCTATGTTCGTGGGTGAGGTGTGTGGGAGACCTTAACTTTGAGATCTAGGCACTCTTTAGAAAGGTGCCCCGATCCCCGATGAGCCGGTCTTGCTGTTGCCTTTCGTTCCACACTCCAGAAGAAAATCTGGGGATAATTCAGTGAAAATCTCTCCAAGCTACAAAGGAATGACTGACTGTGGGTGCATTGCGATGGAAATCATTTTGGAACAGCCGGCAGGATTCTCACCGGTTTTCCCACACAAAATTATACTTCGGGAGCATTTCGCCCAATATTCTGGATCTAAAATAATAATTATTTGATACTATATTTGTAATCAGTTAAGGTAAAGGGTAAAAATGGCAGGAGATCCCAGACCCATGTTATGCTCCTCGTGCTCAATGTGGGAGTTCAGGGACGCGGCCGATGCCCCTGACTTCTTCATGTGCGGGAAGTGTGTCCAGCTGCAGCTCCTGTTCGACGGCTTGATGGCTCTGGAGCTGCGGATGGACTCACTTTGGAGCATCCGCGATGCTGAGGAGGTCGTGGATAGCACGTTGAGTGAGTTGGTCACACCGCAGATTAGGATTGGTGACGGAGACAGGAAAGGCAGAGAAAGAGCAGGAAGGCAGTGCAGGTGTCTCCTGCGGTCATCTCCCTCCAAAACAGGTATACCGTTTTGGATACTGTTGGGGGAGATGTCTCACCAGGGGAAGGCAGTAGTAGCCAGGCTCATGGCACCGTGGCTAGCTCTGCTGCACAGAAGGGCGGGAAAAAGACTGGCAGGGCTAGAGTCATAGGGGATTCAATTGTAAGGGGAGTAGACAGGCGTTTCTGTGGTTGAAAACGAGACTCCCGAATGGTATGTTGCCTCCCGGGTGCTCGGGTCAGGGATGTTTCCGATCGGCTGCAGGACATACTGAAGGGTGAGGGTGAACAGCCAGTTGTCATGGTGCATATAGGCACCAATGATATAGGTAAAAAAAGGGAT
This sequence comes from Scyliorhinus canicula, assembly GCF_902713615.1. Taxonomy (NCBI): domain Eukaryota; kingdom Metazoa; phylum Chordata; class Chondrichthyes; order Carcharhiniformes; family Scyliorhinidae; genus Scyliorhinus; species Scyliorhinus canicula. The sequence goes on along the minus strand of NC_052146.1, from coordinate 283,465,446 downwards.
GAGGTCCTCCAATCAGAATTTAGGGGGTTAGGAGATAAGTTAAAAAGTAGGACCTCAAAGGTAGTAATCTCAGGATTGCTACCAGTGCCACGGGACAGTCAGAGTAGAAATTCAAGAATAGTCAGAATGAATACGTGCTTGAGAGATGGTGCAGGAGGGAGGGGGTTCAGATTTTTGGGACATTGGAACCGGTTCTGGGGGCAGTGGGACCATTACAAACTGGATTGTCTACACCTGGGCAGGACTGGAACCAATGTCCTAGGGAGTGCTTTTGCTAACACTGTTGGGGAGGTTTTAAACTAATGTGGCAGGGGGATGGGAACCAGATTAGGAAGTTATAGGTCAGTAAAGAAGCAGCAACTAAAGCCAGTAAGGTACGAGACAATAAACTCAATGTGACTAAGGGGAAGAGTAGACAGGGAAGAGATGATGAACGTAAAGGTGGTCTGAGGTGCATTTGTTTTAATGCGAGAAGTGTAGCAGCTAAGGCAGATGAACTTACGGCTTGGATCAGTACCTGGGAATACGATGTTTTGGTATTACTGAGACTTGGTTGAGGGAAGGGCAGGACTAGCAACTGAATATCCCAGGGTATAGATGCTTCAGGAGAGATAGAGAGGGAGGTAGAAGGGGTGGAGGAGTTGCATTACTCATCAGAGATGATATCACAGCTGTGATTAAGGAGGGCACGATGGAGGATTCGAGCACTGAGGCAATATGGGTGGAGCTGAGAAATAGGAAGGGTGCAGAAACATTGTTGGGACTTTACTACAGGCCTCCCAAAGCGAGCATGAAGTAGAGGTACAAATATGCAGACAGATTATAGAAAAATGTAGGAGCAATAGGGTGGTTGTGATGGGAGATTTTAACTTCCCCAACATTGAATGGGATTCGTGTAATGTTGGAGACGTAGATGGAGCAGAGTTTGTAAGGAGCATCCAGGAGAGTTTTTTAGAGCAGTATGTAAATAGTCCAACTCGGGAAGGGGCCATACTGGACCTGGTATTGGGGAATGATCCCGGCCAGGTGGTTGATGTTTCAGTCGGTTATTACTTTAGGAATAGCGATCACAATTCCGTAAGTTTTAGAATACTCATGGACAAAGACAGGAGGGGTCCGAAAGGAAGAGTACTAAATTGGGGAAAGGCAGAGTATAACAAAATTCGGCAGGAGCTAGGGAATGTGGATTGGAAGCAGCTGTTTAGGGGTAAATCCACATTTGAAATGTGGAAGTCTTTTAAGGAAAGGTTGATTAGAGTGCAGGACAGACATGTTCCTGTGAAAATGAAAGATAGAAATGGCAAGATTAGGGAACCATGGATGACGGGTGAAATTGTGAGACTAGCTAAGATGAAAAAGGAAGCATACATAGGATCGAGGCAGCTCAAAACTGATGAAGCTTTGGAGGAATATCGGGAAAGTAGGACGAATCTCAAACGCGCAATAAAGAGGGCTAAAAGGGGTCATGAAATATCTTTGGCTAACAGGGTTAAGGAAAATCCCAAAGCCTTTTATTCGTATGTAAGGAGCAAGAGGGTAACTAGAGAAAGGATTGGCCCACTTAAAGACAAAAGAGGGAATTTATGCGTGGACTCAAAGGAAATGGGTGAGATTCTTAATGAGTACTTTGCATCGGCATTCACAAAGGAGAGGGACAAGATGGATGTTGAGGTTAAGGATGGATGTTTAAATACTCTCGGTCAAGTTGTCATACAGAAGGGGGAAGTTTTGGGTATTCTGAAAGACATTAAGGTGGACAAGTCCCCAGGACCGGATGGGATCTATCCCAGGTTGCTGAGGGAAGCGAGGGTCGGAATAGCTGGGGCCTTAACCGATATCTTTGCAGCATCCTTGAGCACAGGTGAGGTCCCGGAGGACTGGAGAATTACTAATGTTGTCCCTTTGTTTAAGAAGGGTAGCAGGGATAATCCAGGGAATTATAGACCTGTGAGCTTGACGTCAGTGGTAGGCAAACTGTTGGAGAAGATACTGAGGGATAGGATCTATTCACATCTGGAAGAAAATAGACTTATCAGTGATAGGCAGCATGGTTTTGTGCAAGGAAGGTCATGTCTTACAAACCTAATAGAATTCTTTGAGGAAGTGACAAAGGTAATTGATGAGGGAAGGGCTGTAAATGTCGTATACATGGACTTTAGTAAGGCGTTTGATAAGGTTTCCCATGGCATATTGATGGAAAAAGTGAAGTTGTATGGGGTTCAGGGTGTACTAGCTAGATCAGGGGTGGGCAAACTTTTCCGTGCAAGGGCCACATTCAGAAATTCACAATTTTAAAGGGCCGCATAGTATATTAAGTAAAATAATTAATATATAAAATAGCCAAAATAAAAGGTTTTTAAAGAAAAAAAAAGCAATTAATTTTTATTAATTAATATTTTAAAGTAGAAACTTTACATGAAACACATTTATTTGAAAAACAAAGTAACACAGTTTAAAGAAAAAAAAGCAATTAATTTTTATTAATTAATATTTTAAAGTAGAAACTTCACATGAAACACATTTATTTGAAAAACAAAGTAACTCAGTAAGTAACAGAACAATGTCAATGAGAATGATGCATCTGACTGCAGTCATTTACCAGTTTGTTAAAATCAGGTGTCAAGTTGCTTGTGCTGATCCTTAACACTGACTGAAGATTTGAGTCTGTGAGAAGTGATCTGTTCTTTGACTTGTTAACTTTCATTATAGAGAAAGTCTGCTCACAAATGTAAGATGATGCAAACAACACAAACATCTTTCCTGCAAATTTTTTAAGATTTTGAAACTTTTCTGAATGCAGAGATGCATAAAACTCGACCAATGGTTTACTTTCAAACATCCTCTTTAAAGAGTTGTCAGCTTGCAAATCAATCAGCTCCATCTGCAATTCTTCAGTAGCTGTTTCAATGTTTTTTTCAAGCTCTACGGACTGAGCCAGAGTGTGGTCGCGCGGGAAGCCAACAGAAGCACATCCGAGTCATGAGCCTAGCAGAGTCAACGGTGCGGGCGAGCGTAGTGGGGTAGATGAGCGGGGCTGTCTTATTGGTATAGTTGGGTATAGTTGGGTGCGACCAATAGGACGGTCGTAGTAGTCTGGGTTGTAACCAATTAGCGTGCGGCATATACCTCAGCGCTTCCCCCGGCGGCATCCTGCCTTTAGCCCTCTTTTTCTCTACTTTTCAAAAATGGCGCTTCACCCGGTTATGATTCTGGGCGCCTCATATGACTTGATCTTGGTGGGCCGCATAAAGACCTTTGGCGGACCGCATGCGGCCATAGTTTGCCCACCCCTGAGCTAGATGGATAAAGAACTGGCTGGGCAACAGGAGACAGAGAGTAGTGGTGGAAGGGAGTGTCTCAAAATGGAGAAGGGTGACTAGTGGTGTTCCACAGGGATCCGTGCTCGGACCACTGATGTTTGTGATCTACATAAATGACCTGGAGGAAGGTATAGGTGGTCTGATTAGCAAGTTTGCAGATGATACTAAGATTGGTGGAGTTGCAGATAGCGAGGAGGACTGTCAGAGAATACAACAAAATATAGATAGATTGGAGAGTTGGGCAGAGAAATGGCAGATGGAGTTCAATCCAGGCAAATGCGAGGTGATGCATTTTGGAAGATCAAATTCAAGAGCGGACTATATGGTCAATGGAAGGGTCTTGGGGAAAATCGATGTGCAGAGAGAACTGGGAGTTCAGGTCCATTGTATCCTGAAGGTGGCAACGCAGGTTGATAGAGTGGTCAAGAAGGCATACAGCATGCTTGCCTTCATCAGACGGGGTATTGAGTACAAGAGTTGGCAGGTCATGTTACAGTTGTATAGGACTTTGGTTCGGCCACATTTGGAATACTGCATGCAGTTCTGGTCACCACATTACCAGAAGAATGTGGATGCCTTGGAGAGGGTGCAGAGGAGGTTCACCAGGATGTTGCCTGGTATGGAGGGTGCTAGCTATGAAGAAAGGTTGAGTAGATTAGGATTGTTTTCGTTGGAAAGACAGAGGTTGAGGGGGGACCTGATTGAGGTCTACAAAATTATGAGAGGTATGGACAGGGTGGATAGCAACAAGCTTTTCCCAAGAGTGGGGGTGTCAGTTACAAGGGGTCACGATTTCAAGGTGAGAGGGGGAAAGTTTAAGGGAGATGTGCGTGGAAAGTTTTTTACGCAGAGGGTGGTGGGTGCCTGGAACGCTTTACCAGCGGAGGTGGTAGAGGCGGGCACGATAGCATCATTTAAGAAGCATCTAGACAGGTATATGAATGGGCGGGAACAGAGGGAAGTAGACCTTGGAAAATAGGAGACAGGTTTAGATAAAGGATCTGGATCGGCGCAGGCTGGGAGGGCCGATGGGCCTGTTCCTGTGCTGTAATTTTCTTTGTTCTAAAAGGTCCTTCTACAGAACTGCTTTTATAAGAATCTCAAGGGAAACTTACAACAGTAAAACAAAATGTGATTGGCAAGGCCCAGAAGCAGGCCCACAAGTAGATTGTCCTCCCTCCCCACGTCCATCACAACGGGTGCCCAAGTGTGGGGCTGAAGTGAAACCAGGTCCTTCCCGGAACACAGTTATTACCTTGAAGTTATCAAGTGATCTGGAAGCACCTTTTTAATATGCAGAGAGAAAGACTCCAAGATCCTTGTAGTCGGAATACAGCTTCCAACTGTCTAAACCAAAAGTAAAACTCAGAGCCACAAACAGCTTCAAGCTCAAAACGAAAGTAAAAACCAGAGCCACCACCCAGCTCCACCCACACAATGACATCACTGCAGCCATCTGAGAAGGCAACCATTTCTTAAAGGGACATTCCCATGACAGGTGCCAGACAATGACCATCTTCAACAAGAGAGAATCTGATAATTGCCCCATGACATTCAATAGCTGAATTATCACCACTGAATCCCCGAGTATCAACATCCTGGGGGGTTACCATTACCAGAAACTGGACCAGGCATATAATCTGTGCTGTACTGTTCTATAATTCTATAATTCTATAATACTGTGACTACAAGAGGAGGTCAGAGACTGGGAATTCTGAGAAGACTAACTCATCTCCTGACACGGTAAAACCTGTCCACCATCTACAAATTACAAGAGTTACAATCTCCATATAGACCATTAATTTAAAAAAAGATATTTGAATTTCCAATGACCAACCTTAAGGAATCTCACTACAAGATTCGAAGTATCCAGACTTTTACTGTGACAAAAAAATAAAAAGCAACATTGACTAAACATCACTTAGTAGGCAACTATTATTCAAAACCACAGAAAAGATAACCTGTATATTAATGTTTTAACACGAACAGTAGCCCCACTGTGTGACACACTTTCCACAGAATTACAGTCCTTCCAGGAAACAGTCTAAAGTCACTTCCAGCTTCTGATGGGTTCACATCGTCCTGTATAGAAACATAGAAAATAGGTGCAAGGGTAGGCCATTCAGCCCTTCGAGCCTATACCACCATGCAATATGATCATAGCTGATCATGCAAATTCAGTATCCCACTCTCGCTTTCTCAACATACCCATTGATCCCTTTAGCCGCAAGGGCCATGTCCAGCTCCCTCTTTAACTGGCCCTAACAGCTTGCTATGGTCGAGAATTCCACAAGTTCACAACACTCTGAGACAAGAAATTCTTCCTTATCTCAGTCCTGAATGGCTTACTCTTTATTCTTAGGCTGTGACTCCTAGTTCTGGACGTTCCCAACATCGGGACCATTCTTCCCACATCTACCCTGTCCAGTCCCATCAGGATTTTATATGTTTCTATGAAATCCCCATTCTTCTAAACTCCACTGAGTACAAGCCTAGTCAATCCAGTCTTTCTTCATATGTCAGACCTGCCATCCTGGGAATTAGTCTGATGAACCTTCGCTGGACATCCTCCATAGCAAGAATGTCCTTCCTCAAACTAGTAGACCAGAACTGCACATAATACTCAAGGTGTGGCCTCACCAAGGCTCTGTATAACTTCAGCAAGACATTCCCTACACCTATATTCGAATCCTCTCGCTATGAAGGCCAATATGCCATTAGCTTTCCTCACCGCCTGCTGTACCTGCATGCTAACCTTCAGCGACTGTTCCACCATGGCACCCAGGTCTCATTGCACTTCCCTTTTTCCTTAACTGTCATCATTCAGATAATAACTTGCATTCCTGTTTTTGCCAACAAAGTGGGCAACCCACATTAGATTGCATTTGCCAAGTATTTGCCCACTCAGCCAACCTGCAGCCTCTTTCTGCAATCTGCAGCCTCCTCACAGCACACACTGCCACCCAGCGTAGTGTCGTCTGCAAATTTGGAGATATTGCATGAGATTCCTTCATCCAAATCATGAATGTATATTGTGAACAGTTGGGGTCCCAGCACTGAACCCTTATTTTGCATCTACAAGATGCACAATTAAGAGCAAACCACATTGCTGGACTGTCTTATAGGTCAGAACAGATAAGCATAACAGATTTACTTCCCGAAAGGACATCAGTGCACCAGATGAGTTTTTACAACAATCAACAATGGTTTCATGGTCATCATTAGACTTTTAATTCCAGAGTTTTATTCGATTCAAATTTCACCATGGTGAGATTTATAGCCAGGACCCGAAAGCTTTACACTGGGTCTCTGGATTACTAGTCCAGTGACAATATCACTACACCACTGCCTCCCCAGAGCCTCAGCCTCACATAGTTATCACCACTGCAAACCTAAGACCAAAGAATGCCTGTCACTCATGGAGGCGTTCAGCTCCAACTTGACCAAGGACATTGCTTCCATCCATCAAGTCCATCCCTCCCAGCGGTGGAAAATCCCATAGTAACCATTGTGAACCCAATTGTGATGCAGCATCTAATGAGCTATATAGACATAGACATAGAACACACAGTGCAGAAGGAGGCCATTTGGCCCATCGAGTCTGCACCGACCCACTTAAGCCTCACTTCTACCCTATCCCTGTAACCCAAAGACCCAACCTAACCTTTTGGACACTAAGGGACAATTTATCATGGCCAATCCACCTAACCTGCACATCTATGGACTGTGGGAGGAAACCGGAGCACCCGGAGGAAACCCACGCAGACACGGGGAGAACGTGCAGACTCCGCACAGACAGTGACCCAGCGGGGAATCAAACCTGGGTCCCTGGCGCTGTTAAGCCACAGTGCTATCCACTTGTGCTACCGTGCTGCCCAAATATCTTACATTCCTTTACGGTTTAGTCCACCAATTGTCTAAATACTGCATTAGAGGCTCAGATTGAGTCCATGAGATTTCTGCTTGGTGCCAGGCCAGCCATCTTGGTGCCAAGCAGGCTCAGACGTTTACTATTATTGCTGCAGATTTGAACGCAGTTTCTCACTATTACCCAACAGTCTATGCTCCAACAAATTACAAGGATGGCTGAGGTGATCACCCCCAGGGGAGTGGCAGTGGCTCTATGGTGTTTGAACCTCTGTTCTCTCCCAGCAGGACTGTTATTCATGCACTTACCCTGTCACCCACCTTGCCATTGTCTCTCAGCCAGGCAGCCACCAATGTGCTGCCCATGTCGGGGTGATTGGGAGGAGATATCGATCTGCTTGAGGTTGTCATGCAAGGCCTTCTGCAGCCTCCCTCAGTGAAAGTCAACATCTCAACATCCTTCCACCAACTATGGAGGGGTAGCATGGCATAGGGGCACTAGCGCAGACAAAGCAAAGCAGACAACAAGCACTAAAGGAAAGTATAAGAGTGGTTCAGTTGAATATTATGCTTATTATTGGAAGTGTTGTTTGACAAAGTTGGTATGGAATGGTGATTTGTGATGTCTTTTCTTACAGGACTTTGGCCAAAAGCACGCTGTAATGTTCTGTACCAGAGGGACAGCAATGTGATTTCCCATGAACCAGAGTCACTTGCAGCCCAACTAAAATGATATGTCCCAGTTGCCTCCTCCTTTTCCTCCTGAGGAGCTCGACAAAGACCTGGTGGCAAAGTTAAGCCTTCATGATTGCTTGGTTGCGGAAGATGCAGCAGAATGGCCCACAAATCACAAGGCATGCTCCTGCAAGCTCTGTAATGCTTCCCAATAACGGTCAAGGCAAGGGGATTGTTGTTTGGGGATGCTGATGGTCTACTCCACCATGGTCACAGCCTTGCTCTTGTTGCAGGATCAGTATCCATGACCACTGTCTAGTGGTAGATGGCAGCCACTGGCAACATGGAGAGTGGGTAGCCCTTATCACACAACAGCTACAGTCTGCTTTGAAGTGCTGGCTCAACGATGGTGGGAACGGCAGACTGGAACAGGATGGAAGCATAATACCAGGATAGTGGGTGGGGGAGAGATGGGTGGAGTCTACCAAAACAATGAGTCATGGTCACATACCAACTGCTTGTTCAGGGAGGCGAACACTTTCCAGTTCCGTCCACCTCCTTGTTGAGATGTGTTGTCCTCTGGCCCACCTGTGTGCAGTCAATAGCGTTTTCACCATAGGGAAACCTGCTACCTTGGCAAAACCCATGTGCCCAACCTTCCTGTTTTTCTCACCTAAGATAGAAGGCAATGAAGTCCCATCCCCTTGGACTTAGGACCTCGGTGACCTCTTTGATGTAGCAATGTATGACAAATTGAGGAATGTTGGTGACATTGCCAGCTCCATCGTGGAAGGATGCTGAGGTTGTAAATTGAGGGGCACCGTGACCGGGACAGAAACTGTCCACATTGCCCTCTCTCTGCTTTGTGATTGTGGGAGATGGCACGGTTCAGTGAACAGCCCCTTGATAAAGCACAACAGCCATGGACACTGTCCCTGGTTGAGATGGAAGCATATCTCACGTGGCCCTTTCCAGTCCACACCATTGCTTCCAAAGGTCCAGCCCCACTCTCTCTTCAGACTGAAAACAATTGTGTGAGCTCTTCCTGCAACACAGGATTTCCATAAACTCTGCACCATCAAAAGATTAATTTTATTTGAATCAAAAGCTGTGAACGTTTTGCCACTGATTGCCCTGGAAGAAAATCTTTTTGCCGCCTTCACAACCAACAAGAAGCAGACAAAATCCCTCCCCCACCCACCCCACCCTGATATGAATGATCCCATTCTGGTTAGTTTTTGTGATATAACCTGTTCTCACTGTGAATTAGACTGAGGCCGTCTCAATTCATTTTGTGTAGGCTGTGGAAAGTTTGGCGAGCAAGGAAACTTTATCCGATTGATCAGGGTGGATTCAAATGAGATGTGAAAGCATTGTGTACGAAACCTACTCTATTACCAAGTCCCATCTGCTCTGCCATATGTTCAAATCACCTGTCCTCCCCAGGTAAAAGTTGCAAGACATTTTACCTTATTTATGAACACAGAAGAGCAAAGGGACACAATCAGCGATGCGTGCACATCTGCCACAACTAATTCATTAAATTTCTATCTTGACAAATAAAAAGCTTTGTCAGAATGTGAGGCAGGGCCAAAGGCTGGCCTTCAGCTAAGTGATGCAGGGGCGTGTTTGATTTGTTCAGATGTTCTGTTAAATGCACCGTACAGCTTCACTCCTTCGAAATTGAAAGAAAAAGTGCCATAATTTCTAACAGAGCCTGTGAGCATGCCTCTTCCCAGCATGTCCTATTAATATTCAATCCATTTCCATTTGAGTAAAGTCTCCAAAGTTTGCATCTCTCAAATGCTATGACCTCGTTTTCTGAAATATTTCAAAAGCATCGGAACAAATGGGTCCCTGGGGACGGGAAACTAAGATTGGGGTGGGGGGAAAAATTTGGTGTGAAAGCTAACAGATTCAAATAATGAAAAGGATTTAAGCTCTTGCTATTGCTTGATTAACCATGCCTCTCTTGGGCAATCACAAGCAATCACAAATTAATGGAGAACAGAGATAATCGGGGTGATGATGTCATTCTGAATCTGAAGAGCAATAAGTAAACAAAAGATGGGGATGTTTAGGAGTGAGTTTGTGTAGATCATTCTGTGAGTACTGAGTTCCAGTCGGGTGAGACGGAAGGGAAGGTAAAGAGTGAAGATAAGGCTCTTCTCCACAGGCACTTTGGAAGACAAGATTATATTTAAGGTCACGCTCATGTGCTTTAAATCCACCAACTGTACAATAACATTGGAAGAGATGTTAAAATAAGATTTGGCCTTCATAATAGAAACAGAGAAAATAGGCGAGATTCTCCAAAATTGAGGCCAAGTGTTCGCGCCGTCGTGAACGCTGTCGCGTTTTACGACGGCGCGAATAGGGCCTCGGCACGACCTATTCTGGTCCCCACAGGGGGTCAGCACGGCGCTGGAGCGATTCACGCCGCTCCAGCCTCCTTACGCGGTGCCAAATGGGCGCCCCGCCAACCCGCGCATGTGCAGTTGGGGCAGCTCATTCCTGCGCATACGCAGTTGGGCTGCACCATCCTGTGCATGCGTGGGGAACTTCTTACGTGCACCGGAACCCTCAACAACATATATGGCGCCGGGGTTCTGGGGCCGGCTGCGGAAGGAAGTTGCCCCGGGGGGAGAGGCCGGCCCGCCGATCAGTGGGCCCCGATCGTGGGCCAGACCCCATCGGAGGCCCCCCCGCCCCGGTGAAGGAGCCCCCCTGCCCCCCCCCCCACAGGCTGCCCCCCCCCCAGCATTCCCGCACAGTTCCCGCCGGCAATGACCAAGGTTGAATGGCGCTGGCAGGTCTGTCATTTTTTTCGCCGGCCGTTCGGCCCATTCGGGCCGGAGAATCGGCGCTTCCCGTTTGAGGTGATTCTCTGAGCGGCCCGGCGCTATTCTTGCGGCGCTGGTTTCGGGGGGGAGGGGGGTGGGAGAATCGCGTGCGGTATCGGGCAGCTTGGTGCGACTCGCACGGCGCCTGGCGGTTCTCCCACCCGGCGTGGGGGGGGGGGGGGGTGATGATACCGCTCAATAGGAGCAGGAGGAGACCATTTGGTCCTTCGAGCCTGCTCTGCCAATCAATATGATCATGGCTGTTTATCCAACTCAGTAACCTGATCCTGCTTTCCCTCCATGTTCTTTGATCCATTCAGCTCCAAGAGTTATACCTAACTCCTTCTTTAAAACATACATGTTTTGGCCTCAACTGCTATGGAAACAAAGGCTGAGATTCCCTGGTCCGCCAGACGCTTTTTCCTGGCCGGCGTTCCTGGCCGGCGTGCCCTCGCCTGCAGCGGGGTCCTTCGTTCCCGCCACCCACCAATGAAATTTCCCATTGTGGCCACCCCATGGCGCCAGGAAAACCGTGGGTACCAGCGCAATGGAGAATCCTGCTGGCGGAGATTCTCAGGAGGCAAACTTAACCCTCGGACGATGAAGAAAAACAAATAGACATTTCAACAAGCTCCAATTCCATTGTATTTACAAAACACTCTTTTGGTTGTTCTTTAAGCAGTCCAAGAATTTGCCGTGCCCCCGAGTTACCTAGTTGAAAGATGATTGATTTTCTGGTAGCATAGTCTTAGAGCATAACCCAACCAGTCAGATTCCAAGAAGAAAGACAAAAGAGGGCAGGAATAAGCAGAGAGAGGGGAGGGGTTGAGAGGGGTCCAATGTTATCTTCACCACCTGAGCAGCAACGAGACAGAGTGGACTACCTCCCCATTGTAGATTACCAGTCCATTGGTAGATGCTAACCACAGTAGATCACCTGCCCATTGGTAGATATTGTTCGTTGTAGAATGATCTCCCCATTTAGATTCCTGTCCATTGTAGATCTCCTCCTCACAGTAGATCTCTTGTCCACTGTAGGCCGCTTGCTCTTGCTGATTTCCTGCCTGCCCTGTACCTCAATTAACCTACACCTTCATCAGAATCCACAGGTTAAATCAGTGAGGCATAATGTCAGAGATATTTGAGTACAGTATAGAACAAGACCATCCAGCCCACCATAACGGTGCCAGTGTTAACTCACATTACAATCCGTCTCCCAACACTTCTAGTGAATGTTCCTCTCCTCATTACTCTGTGTACCATGGGCGAAATTCTCCCCCCCCCCACGACGGGTGGGAGAATAGCGGGAGGGCCTTCCCGACTTTTTTGACGCCCTCCCGCTATTCTCCCCCCCCCCCGCCGAAATCCCGACACGAATCGCTGCCGCCGTTTTTTTACGGCTGCAGCGATTCACAGCTGTTAGAAGGGCCGAAGTCCCAGCCCTTTACGACCTTTTTACGAACGGCAAACACACCTGGTCCTGCCATTCGTAAAAACGTCGTGACCACCTGGAAAAAAATAACCATGGCACCGATTGGCACGGCAGTACCACGGCCGTGCCAAGGGTGCCATGGGCCCGCGATCGGTGCCCACCGATCGCGGGCAGCGGGCCCGATGCCCGCGCACTATTTGTCCTTCCGCCGCCCCGCAGTATCAATACGCGGGGCGGCTGAGGGGCAACCCGGACCGCGCATGCGCGGGTTTCGCGCAAAAACGCGATGACGTCACCCGCGCATGCGCGGGTGGAGTCTTCCCACCTGCGCATGCGCGGCTGACGTCATATGACGCGTCAGCCGGCGCTAAGTCCGACAAGCGGGCTTAACGATTTTCGTTAAGCCCGACTTGTCGGGGCCTCCGACGTCGGGCTGCTAGCCCCGACGGGGGACCAGAATCGGTCCCCCGTCGGGAAGGGGCGCGATGCCGTAAAACCCGCCCGGGTTTTACGGCAGTTTGACGATTTCTCCCGTTTTGGGAGAATTTCGCCCCATATGTCTGGCTTTGGCCCAATGAGAAAAGTGTCAATATAGAGCTGCGCCTGTTTAATAAGAGCCAAAACACAGGCGATTATACAGTTCAGAGTCTATTGCTCTAGTGATCTCTGGGAAACATCTTACATCAAAAGCTCTCATCCGAATGTGCGATGCTTGCCCTCTGTAAGGATATAGAATCCATAGAATCCTTACAGTGCAGATAGCTTAAGAAATTGTTTCCACCCCACCCCATTTCACAATCAGTTATTTCTTTCTGCTCCAACTCTTCTGCTCCCACCAGCTTTTGGAAATCCTTCCTCCTGGAAAGGACTAAACCTGCGTCTTTCTGGCCTCGCTCTTTCTCTTCCTTTCCCGTTTGCAGCCATCAAATAGAGTTTCATCACAAGTTTTTGATGGCAGGATATTGTAAAGTGACTAAATTGGACCGCCCTCTTCGAATGATTAACTTGGACTGGCTGTTGGTGTTTTCTTCAGCAACCACCTTGCGAATCTTCTGTTTTGATTGAATTGTTTGATTGAACGTGCAGTTGCATTGTTTGCTTGTAGCCAACCCTCTTTCAATCACTGGTGAAAATCACTGACTGCATGGCCTGAATTTACAGCTTCCCCCAGCTGGTGGGTTTTTAGGTATTGGGGAACATGGAATAGCTCGAATGGGCTTCCTGGCAGCCCCGACCTCTCAGTGATCTTATACTGGGGCGGGCAGGGCCTCAGAATGGTTACCTGTCCTTGCCTCAGTTCAGGCCATTAAGTTGCCAATTATTGACCATTTAAAGGTTGTTTCCCGCCCAGCCCAGATGTTTAGACTGGGGGGTTGATTTCCCAGGTATGGGAGAAGCCTGAGAATAATCGGGTTTAGGCCTCAGCAGGAAGGGTGTGGGGTGCCTCCTTTGGAAGCCCCTTTTTATCCTTGGGTATTCCCCCTCTGTTTAAGGTCCAGTTGTTGCTGCGCCTCCATTCCCTCCGCTGGTGTCTCCCCCAACACCTCGATCCCTGACTATCCACCTATCCAGGCTTCCCTACCCTCCCTCGCCCCGAGACCTCAAAAACGCACCTTTTTCTTCACTCTCGGGTCTTCAGCTCCGTGGACCACGTGAAGTTCCACTTCTGCCCACTGTGGCTTCTGTTGCTGCAGAGACTAGAGAGCTGCTGATTAACCAGACTGGAGCGTGAAACGGCTGCAGGGCAGGGATGTGCTGCTCGCAGAGTCTTTGGGTGGCAGGATGGGAAACCCCACCGTGGGAACTATCCTGGCCTACCTCACTATAGTATGCTGAGAAGCACTGGGTGAGTCTGACTGGCAAAAGGAGTTTCTTCTATTTCCAGAATGTAGCGGAATATCAAATGCTCCACTTGTTCTTCACTGACCCAAGCTGTGCAACAGCTGAACCAAGTAAATTGGCTCACTATCTTTCCTCAGGACTTTCTCAGGCACAGTTCTGTGAATATCGTGTGTCAAATGATTTACTTTTGCATAACTTTCTTTTTTCCCCCCACTATTAATCACCAGTCCTATACTTTTGCTGATACTGTTGATGTTCCATTTCTTGAGACTACCCATGTCATGTTCCATGACATGGTTACTCAGGTCAACAAGTCGCCAGCCAAAGTGGAAGCTGTTTTCCCTGTTCTTCAAAATATTACTGTTGTGACCATTCAGGGTACTGAAATGAAAAATGAAATGAAAATCGCTTATTGTCACAAGTAGGCTTCAAATGAAGTTACTGTGAAAAGCCCCCAGTCGCCACATTCCAACGCCAGGGGAGGCTGGTACAGGAATTGAACCCGCGCTGCTGGCCTGTCTTGGTCTGCTTTAAAAGCCAGCTATTTAGCCCTGTGCTAAATCAGCCCCTGTAACTGTCACAGTGTTCAGTAAATGAGAATGCTAAGCTGCACGGGTGACCAGATGCATGCTTATCTTACTTGACCCTCTATGCAAAACAAATTAGATTCTATTCTGACCTTCAGTGTTCCTGTTGATTTGACTCTAACCCATACAGTCTCAATATAGAGCCTCAAAATAGTTGGGATATGCCGCTAATGGTTGCCTCACCACCAACAAAACTTGCAATTGATTGAAACTGAAGTTCTCGGTATTTCTGTCTCACACTGTTGGAAGGAAAAAACCTGCATGTATATTGGGCCGATTTTTATCTCTTACTCCCTTCCTGACGCTGCACCTGATTCTCTTCTCCATTGCTTTCAGATCGAAGGATCAGGAAGCTTCCCACTCACTATTAGTCTATTTTCTGCTACTCCCATTGGCAAATTTCACCACCTATAATTCCTGCCAGCCTTGCACCCAATAATGATATAATGATAATTCAATCTGTCACACACACAAAGAACAACGAGCAGATTAACGGAAAGAAAACACACAGCGCCAAAGTAATATTCATGACATGGCATATCCATTCACACACTAAACCTATTTCTAATGGTGCAGTTCTGTCCTAGCAACTTACCCTACATCATAAACTGCCTTAAGATACACACATGGAACTCGCCGATCTCAATATTCAATGTTTAGATCTGTTTCCTTCAAATTTAATGTCTGGAAATCACTGAACACATTTTTTTGAAAATGCTCTAACCATATAGCACTCTTAGAAGCCTTATCCTGACATGTCTGAGAGTACATTGAGACATGTCAGATTCTCAGGGGGTTGACAGGGTAGATGCTGAAAGGTTGTTTCCCCCTATGGGAGAGTCTCGGACCAGAGAGTATAATCTCAGAGTAAGAGGTCACCCATTTAAGACAGAGATGAGGAGGGATTTATTCTCTCAGAGGGTAGCCAATCTGTGGAATTATTTAATACAGAGGGTTGTAGAGACTGGGCTGTTAAGTATGTTCAAGACTGAGATAGACAGATTTTTAATCAGTAAAGGAGTCAAGGGTTATGGGGATAAAGCAGGAAAGCAGAGTTGAAGGTTATAATATCAAGTCAGATCTTATTGAATGATGGAGCTGACCCGATGGGAGGAATGGCCTACTTCTGCTCCTATTTCTTTTGGTCTTATGGTCTTATAATGAAGTCTACCTCTTTCACAGGACAGACTTAAAAAGTCACCCTGAAAAGCTCAAAATAATTGTAACCCAATTGTTTGCTTCATTAAAAAGTCAATCTTCATAAAAGCTCAAAAGGATAGGTTGTTAAATTTCAATGTAGATAAGAAAGGGAAATTCTTACAAAGTCGAGAAAATTACATTCTGAATTAAATTGAATTGTTAAATTAAAATAATGATAGCGAAGAAGAGCTATTGGTTAAGAAAAAGCTACATAAGAACAGAAAGGATCCTTTGGGGGAAATTCCAAACTCTAAGGTTAATCATCTTCTTGCCAAAGCTCAATACGGTTAATCTTCTTGGCTATATAATACACACAGCAGAGCAATATTCATCCATGGAGTATACCTGGTGGATTTCATTGGAGATCCATTTGTAACTGCTTTTATCCTCAAAATCACTCAATATTCATTCAAACTTTACCTCCCCACCTCCCCCCCCCCCATCAAATTATTATAAAGGCACTTTAACTTTAATTGTATCATCATGTTCGACAAAGATCCATGACAGGCATTGGGAGAAAGGTGATGTGTTGGGTAGGCTGGGTCTATGTGGACTGCGTTTGATGCAGTGTAGAGAGAGACAAGCTTCCAACACTTGATGAGATGCAACACTATTTTATTTAACATCTAACTATATTACATGCTTAACTGTGGGTTAACAGTATGCTGACTTGACTGGAGACCTGAGGCTAGCCTGACCAGACTAACTGACTACCACAGGGTGTTTGCGCTGGCTGCTGCTCACGAGCTCTGACTATCTCAGAAGCTGGATCCCGAGAGAGCATGAAAACTGGTGCCCTCTGGCTTTATAGTGGTCATGTCCTGTCTCGTGATTGGCAGCTGTGTTCTGTGTGCTCACTGGTCATCCTGTGTGTCAATCACTGCCTGTCTGCACTCCATCATATATATGGATGTATATTATGACAAAAGGGATCTTTTGCTTCAAATGTGAAGATTCTTCACTTGCTGAGCAAGCTGCTGATTAAGTCGTACCTTGGAGAAGGTAACTGGAATGTCATCCATTGGAAAGGCTGGTAACATCAAGCTCCAACACCACAGTTGTAAAATCCGAGGAGCAAGGTATTTTTCGGTAAAGAAACTTTCTCTCCACTTCCTGTTTTATATCTAGCCATTCAGAAGGTGGGCAGGACTCGCACTCCCAAGACATTACCAATACTACTCTTTGTCTAACCAAGAAAAGAAGCACAGAAGAGGGGAAAGTGTTAGAGGATGACTCTACTTGTGATTCTTACTTCCATGTGTGGAGTCATTGGCATCCCTCAGCACGCTTCAGCAGTACAGTTAGCATTAGAAATTCTTTATTCATTTGTTTTTGAGATGTTTTCAAGGGCAGCAAAGTAGCACAGTAGTTAGCACTGTTTCCTCAGAGTGCCAGGGACCTGGGTTCGATTCCGACCTCAGGCAACTGTCTGTGTGGAGTTTGCACGTTCTTCCTGTGTCTGTGCGGGTTTCCACTGGTGTTCCAGTTTCCTCCCACTGTGCAGGTTGGGTGGATTGACCAAGCTAAATTGCCAGTTAGTGTCTAAAGGTTGGCGAGGTTATCGGGAGTTGGTGAGGGATTGGGCCGAGGTAGGGTGCTCTTACGGAGGGTCAGCGCAGACTTGATGGGCTCTTTTTGCACTGTAGAGATTCTATGATTCTATGAAAATGTCAAGGTCCAACTTGTATTGGAGACTGTTGACTGGTCCATATTCAAGGCTGCGGCAGCTAACCTGGACGAGTACGCAACCACGGTCACAGACTTCATCAGTAAGTGTGTCGAGGACTGTGTACCAAAGAAGACAATGCGGGTATTCCCCAATCGGAAACCCTGGCTCAACCAAAGGGTTCACTCCCTGCTGAAGTTCTGGACAGAGACGTTTTAAGTCTGACGACCCTGACCTATATACAAAATCCAGGTACGACATACGGAAATCCATCAGGGATGCAAAAAGACAATACGCAATCAAACTAGAGTCCCAGGCCAATGACACTAACCCACGCCGACTATGGCAGGGCCTACACAAGATCACAGGCTATAAAACAAGGCCAGACGGCATATCTGGGGCTGGAGTATCCCTACCCAATGATCTGAACACGTTCTATGCTCAGTCAGCCAATGTATCAGTGCCACCCACCCTAACAGCCCTGGACACATCCATACCCACTATTACAGCCTCAGAAGTAAATTTAGGTTCCCATCCGGTCCACAGCAGATGCTATTTCTCTGGCTCCACAACCAACACTCGAACACCTCGACAACCAGGACACCTATGCAAGACTGCTGTTCACAGACTACAGCTCCGTCTTCAACACCATTATTCCGACAAGACTAATAACCAAACTCTGCAACCTTGGACTTGACCCCTCCCTGTGTAGCTGGATCCTCAACTTCCTCACCACCAGACCGCGATCTGTCAGGATAGGCAACAGCGCTTCCTCCACAATAATCCTCAACACCGGAGCCCCGCAAGGATGTGTGCTCAGTCCTCCACTGTACTCCCTATACACAGATGACTGTGTGGCAAGATTTAACTCCAACCCAATCTATAAGTTTGCGGATGATACGACTCTGGTGGGCCACATCTCAAACAACAATGAATCAGACTACAAGAGGGAGATAAATCACTTGGTTGCATGGTGTACCAAAAACAACCAACCTCACTCTAAATGTTGGAAAGACCAAGGAACTGATCATCGATTTCAGGAAGCGTAGCACGACACACACTCCCGTCTACATCAATGGCTCCGAAGTGGAGATGGTCGAGAGCTTTAAGTTCCTGGGGGTCACCATCACCAACAGTCTGTCCTGCTCCACTCACATTGATGCAACAGTGAAGAAAGCCCAACAACATCTCTACGTCCTACGGAAGCTAAAGAAATTTGGCATGTCTACATCGACTCTCACAAACTTCTACAGATGTGCGATAGAGAGCATCCTATCTGGCTGCATCACAGCCTGGTATGGCAACTGCTCGGTCCAAGTTTGCAAGAAACTGCAGAGTGTGGTGAACTCAGCCCAGCGCATCACACAGGCTTGCCACCCCCACATTGATTCTGTATACACCTCCCGCTGCCTCAGGAAGGCGGACAGCATTATCAGAGACCCCTCCCACCCAGGCATTGCCTTCTTCCAGACCCTTCCATCAGGCAGAAGGTACAGATGTCTGAAGACCTGCACATCCAGACATAGGAACAGCTTCTTCCCCACAGCTACAAGACTCCTCAACAACTCCCCCTCGGACTGATCTGTTCCCTGTAAGAACACTATTCACGACGCCCTATGCTGCTCTTGCTCATGTATTTGCTTTGTTTGGCCCCTTGTCCGCACTGTAACCAATCACTGTTTGTCAATGTATCATTTGTCAATGTTCTCTGTTGATTATTCTCTTTGTCTACTATGTACATACTATGTACGTTCCTCGGCCGCAGAAAAATACTTTTCACTGTACTGTGGTGCGTGTGACAATAAATCAAATCAAATTAAATCAAATCAATGATCCTCCTCACTTGGCCCAAAATCAACTTTCTTCATGCTTAAGCCACAGGAGATTAGCTAACATTTCTCCAAGGAAAGCAAAATATTCCAGCTTATTGATCTGTTTCTTCCATGGAGTCAAGAAGGGTTTACAGTAGTGAGGGACAGGTTTAGGTATTTGAGGATTCAGGTAGCGAGGGAATGGATGGGGCTCCAGAAGTGGAACAAGCTGGTGGAGGAGGCCAGGGAGGATCTTAAGAGGTGGGATACACTGGAGTTGACGTTGGCGGGGAGGGTCCAAGTGGTGAAAATTAATATTCTGCCGAGGTTCTTGTTTATTTTTCAGGCACTCCCGATCTTTATACCAAAGGCCTTTTTTTCTGAAATTAGACGCGATCATCTCAGACTCTGTATGGGCGGGGAAGGTGTCGAGGGCCGGGAGGACCCTGCTACAGAGGCAGCAGGGGTGGTTGGCGTTGCTAAACATGCTTCATTATTATTGGGCAGCGAATGTGGATAAGGTGCTGCGATGGTGGGAAGGAGAAGAGCTAGAATGTGTTAGGATGGAGGAGAAATATTGTAAGGGGTCTAGTTTGAGGGTTTTGGTGATGGCTGTGTTGCCAATAGCTCTGAGTAAGTATTCAGGGAGCCCGGTGGTGCAGTCCATGAGAAGATATGGAATCAGCTGAGGAGGCATTTTAGGGTTGAAGGGATGTTGATGATAACGCTGCTGTGCGAGAATCATGGGTTTGAGCCGGGGGGGGGGGGGGGGGGGGGGGGGGGGGGGGGGGTGGATAGTGTATACAGGAGGTGGAGGGAAGTGGGGCTGGTCAAGGTGAGGGATTTGTATTTGGAGGAAAGGTTCGCCAGTCTGGATGAGCTAATGGAGAGGGTAGAGCTGCCGAGGGGTAGTGGGTTCAGGTATCTACAGGTTAGGGACTTTGCATGAAAGGTCTGGAAGGGGTTCCCTAGGTTGGTGGGATACACCCTGCGGAGAAACTGCTGCTTCCAGATGTGGAAGGGGAGGGAAGAATTAGGAATATATACAAGTGGCTGGGGGAGCAAGGAGGTGAGCAGGTGGTGAAGATCAAGGAAAAATGGGACCAAAAAGAAAATGCTGGACAATCTCAGCAGGTCTGGCAGCATCTGCCGTGAGAGAAAAGAGCTAACGTTTAGAGTCCAGGTGACTCTTTGTCAAAGCTAACAGACAGAGAAGGTGGGAAATATTTATACTGTGGAGTGAGAATGAAAGATGAGTCATAGCCACAGAAACCCAGGGAAACAGGGTGCTAATAGCCACAGAAATCAAGGGAATGGAGTGCTAATGGCAGTCCACAGAGAGAACAAAAGACGTGAAAGGCCAAACAGCAGAGAAACTAACATCAGAGGGTAAACTGTGACAGATGTAGATGTGGGGGGTGGGGAAGGGGGAAGCAAAGGGGAGAAAGGGTAACGAAAGGTGGATAAGATGGGGGGGGGGGCGGTGAATATATATAAAGAAAGACATACTGACTTTACATTTAAGGAGCGGTGGCCCTTTCTGTTTATAAATGTACAAGGCTACTCTGTGGAGTCCTTATGGCAATGTGATAAAGTCTGACATTCCCCTAGTCTATCACTCCCTGAACCCTGGGAAAACTGCTATCTCTGCAAAGCATGTGGCTTGTTCAAGTTGTCTGTGATGGTCCATGGGAAATGCGATGTACTGGCCTGCCCTTTGGGGCATTGCACCAATAAAGCCCTTATGCAGCAGTGGGCAGCGGGCTGAGTGTTGGCACTGAGGTCTCCACAGGTTGCCTGGAAGGATCCAGTGACAAAGAAATTCAGTCCCACAGGCACCTTGATGGCTACACTGGCATAACGTTGAAAGCTATCTCCTCCCATCATCTGACAGAGAGAGGTCATTGTGGCTCTGGAGCGCCTGAGTCTGTTCCAGGATGGCTCTCAGAAATTCGAGGGTAACTCATTCTCTCCCTGTATGTCCGATTGGTTTCAGCATCCTATTTGCTCCGGCGTTGGTCTGCCACCTTTATGCACCAGCAGTGCATCCTGCCCCTGACCATCTGGCCTTCTCCCTCCCCCTCGCAATCTCCTTTCCCTCCCTTCCTCATTGGAAGATGTGTCTCTCACGGAGCCCACTATCTCCATTTTCTAAAATACAAACAGGCTGAGGTGAAGATGGGGCATTCACTGCGCATTTCTGCAGAGTCATTCAAGCCTTATAACAGGAAGGATTTACACTGCAACTTCCAAAGCAAAGGATAAAAACACTCACAGTAGACTGAACTGCTGAGGTCAAACTAAGGATCAAACTGCTGCCTTTTAACCTGCCTTTATAGCAAAAAAAAAAAGTTCCCTACCTGGCTCACTTCACATTCTCTAGCCATATCATAGCAGCCAGCATATATTACACTATTAATAAGCTTAACTGTCTAATTAGCAACAATATGAAGATGTTGGGTGGGTTCTTGATTTCTAGAGCGTGTTACCATGTTCCAGCGTGATGAAGATGGCAATGCAGTCCGACTTCATTGCACCTAATAATACGCTGCGTGGACATGATATGAGTTTGTTTATTTTCCACATAATATTCAGCCCAGTGTTTCTCCATTAGGAATGTCCCCTTAATGGGAATGTCAGGCTCGATGGGAATGACATTAATGCTCATGGTAAATTTCAAACTGAGGTTAATTTTGGAGGGATTCCTCTCGCAAGGATTCCATTTATCCTCTTTTAACATTAAGTCTGTAAGTGTACAAAATGCAGGTA
Source organism: Scyliorhinus canicula (assembly GCF_902713615.1). Classification (NCBI taxonomy): domain Eukaryota; kingdom Metazoa; phylum Chordata; class Chondrichthyes; order Carcharhiniformes; family Scyliorhinidae; genus Scyliorhinus; species Scyliorhinus canicula. The sequence continues at coordinate 283,443,434 of NC_052146.1, read as the reverse complement.
ACATTTTTTCCACCTTGCACGCACAATTTGATCACGTAACTGTCTCAAAGTTCAAATACAATTACATATGAATGAATGCAGTTGGTATTTCCAGCGCAGGTTTTGAGTGATTTGTGTAAAGTACTTCAAAAACGTTGTACGACTGAGCTTACTGATGCTGTTATCATTTTACATTGAAGCGTTATGCATGTTGTTAAATGTGCTCAGCCAGAATTCTAGCAAAGCAGAGCTGCAGACGTACCAGAGTACCTGCTTAAAAACAAGTTTATTTACACTGTAGTATGTCCACAGTGAGTTATAGGGAAGGTACATTCCCCCTCAGGGCTGTCTGCCTGCTCCCTACACTACCTCACTCACGACTGCCTGACGTCATCGCCACATTATCATGTGCCCCATAGATTGGTATCTCCATTCTGTTAACCCTTTATACTACAATGTATATTTTCCTAGGTTCGAAAAAGAGTTTCTCATTCTTTTATTATGCTCCTGTATTATCTTTTATTACACTTCTCTGTGTGGTTTGATATACTACGGAGTGTAATATGTGTTACTCAAACCTTGGTTATTGATGAGGTCTTCTGAATCTCGATGAAGACTCAAACTCGTTCAGCAGTAACAAAAGGTTTATTGAGTAACTATAACAATAGTTGCGTGAGTTCTTTACTTTAACATTGATACCAGTGATAAGGTTAACAACATCTAACTACAGTAACTATGCGTAACTACACTAACCATCTGAGCTAATCTGATACGTCAGTCCTGGTCACAGTCTGTCAAAAGAGAGAGAGAGAGCCAATGTGGTTTCTTTTATACCCCTGTTGGTCGGGCCCTCTAATGATCATCTGGTGCTACTGATTACACATTAACCCCTTGTGTACGAACAGAGATCACTCCACTCATGTTTGTACAATTGAAGTACCAATGCATAAAGGAGGAAGTATGATCTGGGGCGAAATTCTCCGACCCCACGCAGGGTCGGAGAATAGGCGGGAAGCGGCGTTATTTCCGCTCCCGCAGGTTTTTGAATTCTCCCGCCGGTCATAAACCGGCGTTGTGCAAATCCCGCCGGCAGCCTGTGAAAACAGCTGGCGCCGGCGGGATTTCATTTTTAAAAAAACTTACCTCAAATCTCCGGCCCGGATGGGCCGAAGTCCCGCCGCTGGGAGGCCTTCTCCCGCCGCCGAGGTTTAAACCACCTTGGTGGCGGCGGGCTCAGCGGCGCGAGCAGGCCCCCGGGGTCCTGGGGGGGCGGGGGGCGATCGGACCCGGGGGGGGGGTGCCCCCACGGAGGCCTGGCCCGCGATCGAGGCCCCCCGCTCACTCTGCGGGGCAGTGCCGTGGGGGCACTCTTTCTCCTTCCGCTCCGCCACGGCCTCCGCCATGGCGGACGCGGAGGAGAAACCCGCATCGCGCATGTGCCGGCAGTGACGTCAGCGGCCAGCTGCCGCTGACGTCACTGCCGGCGCATGCGCCGACCGCCGAAAGCCTTTCGGCCAGCCCTGCTTCCGACGGCGCCGGGTGTTTGCGCCAGTCTTCTGGTGCAAACTGCTCCGGCGCGGGGCTGGCCCCCAAAGGTGGGGAGAATTCCCAACCTTTGGGGAGGCGCGACCCCTGAGTGGTTGGCGCCACTCCCCTACGCCGGCACCCTCCGTCACGCCGGGTAGGGGAGAATCCAGCCCCTGATCTGAAAAAAAAATTGGGTGGGATTTTTGGCCCCCTCTCCCAGCCGAGGCGTGGCAGTGGCGGCCTGCCATTGGCTAGTGGTGGGATTTTCCGGGCCCGCCAATGTCTGTGGGGTTTTGCGCACCCCACACCCTCCGGGGGAAGGGGGATGGGGGTCGCCATCAGCGGGATCATACGATCTCGCTGGTGGGAAGGTCCGGAACATTTGTAAGGCAGGACGAATTGATGTTGATTCAATAAAGATTTGTTTAATTGGAGACACGATGATAAATTGTGGTCACGTTTTAATTGAAAGGATGCCATTATAGCAATGATATCATTCAATTGTACTTATTCAAGGTTTGAGCATGTGAGTGTAATACAGTTATATTAGAACTGTTAATTGTATAAGTGAAGGTTATGGATGAAAAGATGGAGGACATTCATTATTTGAGAACATATAAAGACCTACCTCCTCTTTGCGCTATTCCACTTTGCAACAGTGGCGTTTCCTCTTATGGACACTCTTCACTTCCTCACCCTCGCAGCCATCTAGACACGCTGTGGTGTTCTGCCCTGCCATCTGGAGGTAGTAGGGGCCCTCGGTGGAGGGCTGTTCAGATAGGAGTCCTCCCGTTTTCCAGTAAGGATTTGGTGTGGAGGGTGTTTGATCCAACAAGTTCTGTGCAAAAGAAAGTTAAGGTAGTGCATGAGCTCCCAGTTTTTTCTGCAGCCTTGAAGAGTCCCTGTTCCACGTGTAAGACCATAAGACATAGGAGCGGAGCAGAAGTAGGACATTTAGCTCATCGACTCTGCTCCACCATTCAATGAGATCATGGCAGATCTGGTATAACCTGCAGCTCCACATTCCCGCCTCATCCCCATAACCTTTCATTCTCTTACGGGGGGCTTGGGCAGATCAGTGGACTTCCTTGCTAGCCTGCCCCTGGACTTGGCCTAGGTGGGCATGAACAGGTCCAGGCAGAGGGCACTTGAGAGGGTTATTCGGCCTGACTGCTTGGCTCTCTTTTGCGGTTGCGTTGGTGCCCGCGTGTCCTACTTTAATTTAAACAAATTTCCTTTAACCTCTAGATTTTTGTTACAGTGTCCCTCAATGGGGTTGTCAATTCATTAATTAGTTAATTTGTTTATTTGTTTCACTGTTGTCTTCAGAAGAGTAGAAAGAGCTCTGTTGGCACTCGGGTGGTTCATAGGGTGAGGAGCTTTTTAGATCCAATGTTTCACTTTATGAATAAATCTAAACTAAGTAAAGATTGACTGCTCCTTCACTAAATGGCTACAAAGCCAACTACGGTATTGTGAAGGTCAAATGTGTGAAACTATTCAGGTGTGCAAAAATTCCTGTTAGTTAGATCTTTCAGCTTCTTCTGAATAAAACTTATAAATCGTAAAATAAAAATAGTCTAAATAATAAATACAGGAGTATAATGTTCAGAGTAACAATAGTGACTCTAGTTGCAACATACTTCATTAGAATATCGGCTAACAGGGAGTTTCGACAGGTAAGGACAGTGCCTGGGTTCAGATACCAAACAGCTGGAGAGATGCTCAAGTGGTTTATTCCCATTTCAACAGCGAGATGATATCATTTGTTTTCACACCATGTACCCACTGTTTTTACAACAAATTTAATAATATAATTAGAAAGGCGCTGATGTGTGCATGTGATTCATTTTCCATGAAATCAGCTGATGAGCTGTCCCAAACAATTCAAACATGATTGCCAAAGGTTCTGTTTGTGACATCATTGTTATGAGATTACTGGCAAAAAGCCACGCTTTCCACATTGCAGTGTAGTCAATGGTGAAACTGTAAAAATACCCTTTTGTGTGAGAAAGCACACTTTCTACTTTGCAAAAGACCCACTCTTGTTGTGATATTGTCTGCATGCCATTGTAATATAAAGGTGCTTGGCAGAGCAAGGATTTATGGGGGACTGGAGAATAGAACCGCGCACAACATGACGTATAGAGTCACAAAGGATTTATGGGGGACTGGAGATTAGAACCGCGCACAACATGACGTATAGAGTCACATGGTGATAGACTCAGAACGAACACTCTGGAAGCCTACCTGTATGGAGAAGCAGCTCCACACAAGACAATGAGCATGATTTACCAGTCTCGTCCCGACTTGGTGACTCGATGAGGCTGTTGAATCTTGCAAGAGATGGATGTCCAGTGCCAGGAGTGAGTGGTCACACATTTGGTGGCTCCTGCTTGAGGTGGATTTTTTTTGGTCCTTCCCCACCCGAATTGTGTGTTGTTGGATGGCAGAACATGCACGAGGTTGGCCTTTGTTGCAGGAAACGTAAGGAGCCATTGTATCTTACTCCAAATGATCTGTCTCAAGTGAGTCTTTTATCTCCCACACCACTATTCTTCCTCACCTCTGACCTCATGTCCCTTATCTTACAGGATGACCAACAGATGAGACCAGGGTCACCCACTTGTAACCCAGCAGAGCACCCAAAGCAGAGCTCCGGGCATGACACCGATATTTCATCACACCTTTCACCTGCACCATACAGCAGTTTAGACATACACCTTGGTGGGACATGTTAGTGGACGCTATCTGGTGCACACCACACAGCTGCTGTTGCACATCGGTGGAGGCAGGAACTTCCAAGAGAGCGGGCAGTTGGCGGTCTGCTGGATCCCAGGACACAGCTGAACCTGAGAAAGACGCCAGGCCTCTGGAAAGGTTCTCCCAGCATTGCTGGAGATGCAAAGGCTCAGCCGGGATTTACAGGAGGAGATGTCAGTGACATACCAGCAACTGCAAGGCCATCTGGAGGAGTATGAAAGCCTTCAGGTGCAGGAGATCATGTCAACATTGCGTGGCACCCGGGCCAACACTGCAAGGATGGCATCCGCAGTGGAACGCTTAGGGCAGGACATCTGAGCCATGGCTGCCAACGCCCAAGGCTAGCTCACTTTCTGATTGTCATGGTTGAGTCCCACGGCAGCACATGCCAGAGACAGAAGGACATCTCCCAGGTACAGATGGTCATGGCTGAGAGCCCTCAAAGTTTGACCCAGTCACAGAGGTCTATGGCTGAAGGTATCAAGAAGATGGCCCACTTGCTGAGGGATATGTCCCAGACACAGAAGGGCATTACTGAGTGGCTTCAAAGCTTGGCCCAGTCACAGAGGCCCATGGCTGAGGGTTTCGGCACCATTGTTCAGACATTGGTGGGCTAGCAGGACTGCCAGCGCCAGATGATGTTGAGGCTTCTGGAGCTCACTCCAGCTGCCCTTCCGTCTCATGGAGTAACCTGGGGCCAAAGAGCACCCTGAAGGAGGAGGAAGTGCTGGAGCCCATCCCAAAGCCTTCCAGCAAGGAGACTCTGGCAATCTCTCGCCTTTCTGAATTCCCTCCTCCTGACAATGGCACATCTCCAGGGCTGTGGGCAGAATAGGGTGACACCTGTGATAGCAGAAAGCCTTCAATAGCTGCTGCCTATAATACCTTCCTCACATGGTCATGGACACTGCCCCATGCCTCCTTCTAGTCGTCCATGGCCACCCCACCACCTGATCCCTTTCTTCATATCATCAGTAAGTGTGTCCCTCACTTGCTGCTGAGAAATGATCCCTCTCTGAGGCTTCATGGCTCCTGGATCCCAAAGCAGTCAAGTGGTCAATGGCAACAGCCCACCCCGTACAATGCCTGGCTCAGGGCCCTCAGGCCCTGTGTATGACTAGTTCTTCCACTGACCCTTACTTGGAGATTGAGGCAGCTGAGATAGATGGATAGTCAATGGTGATGGGCTTTGTAAAGGAGTTACGTGACCAGCAGGAATGTGACAGGTTACAGGTGCTTTCAGAGGCTGGGATGGATGCACCATGGATGCTCAGGCTTGAACATCATGACACCTTATCCCTCTCAAGTAGCCACACTCCATACAGGAGGGCAGTGTAGGACCTTGGGTTCCAGGAATGAATGGGTGTGCACAATGGCAACACCCCCTCCCCGACCATTAACTTGACTGTCCAACACTGTCTCCATGTGTGAAGCCATGAAACCAGTCCTTGGGCTAGAAAGCTTCAAGCTTCACACTCCTGATGTGTTGGGTATGCTGGGTCTGCGAGGACTGCGTTTACTATAGCAGTGAGAGAAACAGGCTTCCAACACTTGAAGAAATGCAACTCTATTTTATTAAACTCTTAACTATTAAACATACTTTAACTATGGGTTGACACTATGCTGAGTTGACTGGAGACCTGAAGCTAACCTGACCAGACTATCTTACGACCACATGGTGGATGTTCTAGTTGTTGCTCACAGGCTCTGACTGTCTCAGAGGCTGGATCCCAAGAGAGCGGGAAAACTAGTGCCCTCTGGCTTTATAGTGGCCGTGTCCTGTCTGGTGATTGGCTGCTGTGTTCTGTGTGTTCATTGGTCATCCTGTGTGTCAATCAATGTCTGTCTGTGCACCATCATATACTTGTGTGAATATTATGACAACTCCCACCCGCTCAAATCAGGAGCCCAATTACCCAGGTCAGTGGCAGCAGCATCAAGATGGTTGATCTGGGCTCTGTGATGCTCATGCAGAGCTTTCCAGAGATAGGGGGTCCTCATTGCAGGACCCTTGAGGCTTCCTGCCTGAGCTGTGGCTGATGTTTGTGTGGTGGAGATGTAACAACTGTCCAGTCACGCAGCTCTTTCATGAAAGGTTACGGTGAAGATTCTGCCAAAAGATTTATGTCATATTCAGATATTTTAGGAAGCTTGACAGAGTGAGAAAAATAACCAGAGAGACAAAAAAGTGGTAATATAAAGTTTATCGGTTTTGTAAGAGGCTTTGCAGGCAAAAAAAGAAAGCCAACGTAAAAAAAGAAAGTCAATTTTAAAAAAGCAGCATTAGAAAGCATATCTGCTTTATCGGAAGGTTCAGGCCTTGAAAAAATATCAGAGTAAAAAAAATGGGACCAGACATAACATCTGTTGAAAAGAGGAAGCACTTCAGAACAAAAGAAGTCCTTTATGAAAAAACTATGGTTAGAAACAATGACACTTGCCCTTTCTAGGAAGCACTTCAGAGCAAAGGAAAAATCTCTTTTTTAAAAACTGCGATCAGAACCAGCACCTGCTCAAATGAGGAAGCACTTCAGAGTCAATGGACAGTGAAGACTGATAAAAACAAAGCTACCCCTCCTTTGAAATTGCCTGGGCCTGTCAATCAAGAGGTTTGCAAAAGGTAATGGACCCTGAGGTACTATAGATTAAACAAAGCTGATCCCTTCTTGGAATAGCGGGGACCTGTCAACAAAGATACCTGTAAAAGGTAATGGACCATGAAATTAAATGTAAACAATGCAGTTCAAAATGGTTAGGCTTTTCAGTAAACTCAGAGGCTTGAAAAAGTTATCAGGGGAATGAAATTGAATGTGAAAAAAAAACTTTAAAGGTTTCCAACACATCAAAGGGAAGATTTTTACCTTCATCTGACAGATCATTAAACTTGACAGGCTGAGAGAGACATCAAAGGTTTGAGGGTTACAGAGGGAAGACATTTGCCTCCATCTGGCAGATCATTAAACTCTCTCCCAGCATGTCAATTTTGAAAGTTCACATGGCTACAGAGGGCAGACCTGGCAGTCTACCCTCATCCTGGAACGACCCCCGACTTGAGCCCCTCCAGCTCAGTCCAAGCCCGCCCGACCCCTCTTAGCACCCTGTAGGTAAGTGCAGATTGGGTACTCATCCCCTTGCTCCCCCGCAGTGTCGATGGGTCTTGGTCCTCGCTTTTAGGGAGGACCAACCGATAGCAATTCACGCCGGCAGGACTTCCAGCTGGGGGGAGGATGGGTTGCATCCCGGGAAGCCACATATTTTACTTTAATCTCGCTAATGAAATTGAAATGGATGCGAATGAGGTCTGATCAGGCTCTTGCCGTTTCTGGAAGAGAACCTGATCTCGCCAGCGGAGCAGGCCGGGAGACTCGTGACAAGTTTGACATGCGGCGGGAACCTCAATTTGGGCCTCAGGCCTGATTCAACGGGCCAGTAGGAATCCTTTCCTAGGGCAAACGGCCCTGGGGAATCGCCACGTGGTCTCAACTCCATAAGGTAGCAAGTTCCGCATTCTCACCGCCTTTCGAGTAAGGAACTTTCTCCTGATTCTTTTATTGGATTTATTACTTGTGACAATCTTAGCTGGACATTGTTGGTTGCCTGCACTATGGAAATGCGGAGGCTGTGTCCCTGAAGCTCGAGACATGTTCTGCCTGAATGCAAGAGCCCAAGGCTCAGTAATGCAATTTTTACAATTAATTTGATGCCTAGGTGTTTCCATTTCATTTCTTTGATGATTGGAGAGAGATTACATGGGGCTTTGGCAGCTCAGTAGTAATCCCTCAGGACAATAAATAAATTGGGTGGCGAAGATGATAGTCCAAATTCCGTGCCTACGCAATATCTTTGAATGCTTTTTTCTTGAAATTCAGAACAGGAGTGCGAACATTTCTGCCACATTCACGAAAGTACATCTAATTAATCCGTTTGCAAGGATATTTGCTGATTGAAATACCAACCAAGAGCTGCCTGTGATTTATTACTGAATTAATGTAAGGACACATCCAGCTGTCTGTATCGCCAAAAATTGATTCTGCACATGGTAATGATTGCCTTTATTGTATGCAAGCACAAAAATTAGATTTTGGAGTACCTTCTTCAAAATAAATTAAACAGCCGTCCAACATCATAACGTTATGTTGACGAGAGAATCAGCTTTTATTGCAATGATTTACGATGCTTTAAGACACTCCACAGTGGCATTTCAATCCAGGGACACAATGTAAGTTTGTAAAGGTAAAGGAAGTTTAAAAATACTAGTCATGATGTCGGATGTTGGATACTGTCCGGTAGGTCTTAATGAATAATTTTTAGTCTTAAGAAAGTTTACTGTATGTATATATTAACTCCAAGAACAATTTGCATATGTACAGTGATGGGTTCAAGCTCGGAGCTGTCTCTATACTTGCTTCTGCGCAGTGCTCTACCCAACACTAGACTGACCCCATGGTGCGGGTCATTTGGCTTTTTACATCACTGTGGGGGCGGTACTATATTGAGTCCCACATTAATCCTCTATGTGCCAGACCCTTATCCTACACTACCCCTCCCCCCCAAGTCTTTATCCAAATGTATTTCAAGTTATTCCAGTTTAGCCCATGTATTTCTCGATCATTATTATTACCCCATTTCCCTCCTTCACGTTTCTGAGTTCATAGGTTCATGCAGTCTGGAGACCTCCTTACCCTTCCATATCTCATTTGCAATATTGTCAGAGGAGTGGTAAGCTGTCAGGGGAGGTAAACTCTGTGTTTTTTAAAATACATTTAGAGTATTCAATTTTTTCTTTTTTCCAATGAAAGGGCAATTTAGCATGGCCAATTCACCTACCTTGCACATCTTTGGGTTGTGGGGGGCGAAACCCATTCAGGCATGGGGAGAATGTGCAAACTCCACATGGATAGTGACCCAGGGCCTGGATCGAACCTGGATCCTCAGCGCCAAAGGCATCAGCGCTATCCACTGCGCTGCCATGCCGCCCTATAAACTCTGTTGATTTGGGGGTTGTTGTGAGAGGTAGTTGTTTATTTATCCTGGTCCTTGTGGGTTGAATAAACGTTGTGCTTGTCTTCCTGTTGTTTTCTCCCCTCATCATGTTGTCCTGTCATCTGTGATGGAAGATGGCCAATCCTCTTACGCGGAGATATTTTTTTAAACAAGCTCATCATTTGCGTTTGGCTGTATAGTGTGCTATCCACTTGGTTCCAGCATTGTCTCTTGTGCTCTCATGCCAGCTGGGGGTTAACACGTTTTCTCGAAGGTCGCAGTGTTGACCTCATCAAAAATCGCCAGAGATGGAGATTGAGGCTCTTTGGGTTATTGGTTGTCCTCTTGGTCTATCCTCCACGGGGAGTGTCATGGTAACCATCTGAGTGTCTGGCTCATCCAGAGGTGGACTTACAACGAAACACATAGCACTGCAGTGCAGGGATCCAGCCAATGGGGTGGGGTGGGGGGCCTACTAAGAGGTGGTTGTGATGTGGCCTGGTAGCTCTCAATTTGTTGATAGGCTCATTTGAATTTCATGACTCTCTCAGCAATACAGAACAACATCGGGCTCTGATTAACAGACTTCCTTATAGGGCAGGTAAAGAGTACGCCAGGCAATGGCGGACTGGCCAGGGTGTCAGGTTGCCCGATGGCAAGTGGATCCCTGATGAAGTGGGCCCCCTATATCAAATAAAAATGCAATAAAGAAACAAACCCAGACAACTGTTTTAGTAATAAAAAGGAAGAATAAAAAAGAGAACAGGACACAAATAAGCAGTGTATGAAAAGGAACGAAGCAGGGGAGGTAGTGGAAGGATGTGGAATAGGGGGGCCCGGGTCGGGCATAATTGAGGAAATTCCATGTTTTCAGCAAGAGTATGTGAATTTAAAGATAAAGTTACAATTCGTGATTTGAGATGGTCGGCAACTTCAGAGGATATCAAGCAGTAGTCTTGGTTCAGTCGGTACATCGGTCCGGGGCCCAGAGAGCCAAGAAGGGGCCTGTGAATCTCTGAAGGGCCCTTAAAAATTATAATTAATTAGATAAACAAATTTCCAACTTCTTTCCTGAGTCTTGTATTCTAACTTAATAAAATATAATTGTTTTTAAAAAGAGCAATACCAAATAAAAATGCAATAAGGAAACAAACAAATAATCACTCAGTGTATGAAGGAATGAAGCAGTGTTAAATGGATGTGAAAAGGAGGGGGGGGGGGGCTGGTTCACCCGGGTCGGACATAGTTGGAAATCCACGTTTTCAGCAAGTGTGTGTGAATTTAAAGATAAAGTTACAGTTCGTGATTTGAGATGGTCGGCAACTTGAAAGGATAACCAGCAGTACATAGGGTCGTGAGGTCACCGAAAAGGAGAAGCGGTACCTTTGACCGTGAATCATGAGCTCAAAGATATTGAAGTGATAAGCCATGATCGGTAAACTCAAAGGGTTGCGACTTGTAACACTACACTGGTATCAAACTCGACATGTTAACTTTGGTCGTGGGACCATTCTTAATGTCTTACTATAGTCGGACCAAACTTCTAAGTTTCAACAGTTGTCTCAGTTGCTTGCTGGTGTGAACACTGGACAGTGGATTGTCTCCTCTTCTGAAGCTGCATAGGCCACAGTAGTATTGACTAATGAACATAGCCTATTGAAGTGTAAGTAAGTTATTTTATATTTTTTATCAAGTAGGGGTTTATCTGGCGTTCCTTCAAGTTATTCTTGCAATCATCAATATTCATTTTTCCCAATGTGGGCTATTTTTAATTAAGTTTTTATTTCAGGAATATTGGGCGAAATTCTCCGACCCCCACGACGGGTCGGAGAATAGCGGGAGGGCCTTCCCGCCATTTTTCCCGCCCTCCCGCTATTCTCCCCCACCCCCCGCCCAACTCCCGACCCGAATCGCTGCCGCCGTTTTTTACGGCCGGCAGCGATTCACAGCTGTTTGATGGGCCGAAGTCCCAGCCCTTTACGCCGTTTTTACGAACGGCAAACACACCTGGTCTGGCCGTTCGTAAAAACGGCGTCACAAACTTGCTTTTCATAACCATGGCACCGATTGGCACGGCAGTACCACGCCCGCGCACTCTTTCTCCTTCCGCCGCCCCGCAGTATCCATTCGCGGGGCGGCTGAGGGGCAACCCGGCCCGCGCATGCGCGGGTTTCGCGCAAATACGCGATGACGTCATTTGCGCATGCGCGGGTTGGAGTCTTCCAATCCGCACATGCGCGGCTGATGTTATATGACGCGTCAGCCGGCGCTAACTCCGGCAAGCGGGCTTAACGATATTCGTTAAGCCCGTCATGCCGGAGCCTACGGCGTCGGGCTGCTAGCCCCGACCGGGGACCAGAATCGGTTCCCGGTCGGGAAGGGGCGCGCTGGCGTCAAACCCGCCCGGGTTTGACGCCAGCTTTACGATTTCTCCCGTTTTGGGAGAATCGCGCCCATTATCCCTACCAGCATGGAAAAGAAAAAGCATAAATCTGGGTCACTAAAATGCAAAGAACAAAAAGAAGCAGAAAGGAAGGAATCAGCCAAGCGATGCAGGCCTATTACAGAGTTTATAATATCACAAGCACAATCCACATCAATATCCAGTTCTGCAACAAATAATCAAGAAGCAAGAAACAATGCTCATGGTGATGATGCAATGACATGCGAGTTACAAGAACAGAGAAGAGCTACTTTGAATGTAGAGACAAATACAAGTGCATCCATTACTAATCAACCCAGGCCCAATATTTCTTCTGGCTTCCTTGTTCCGGTATCTGTACTGCCTGTAGTTGCAACATCAGAACACATAGCTTCAACTAGTGACAGGGAATCAGATATTCCTTCAAGCATAAATGACTTGGTTTCTGAAGCACATCCTGTAAATGAACCTACGCAAGAAAATGAAAGATCAATTACTGGAATCTTCCAATATCCATCATGAGCAAAGCTAAAACAGTTTTTTGCTGAACATCCACTTCAGCCACTTGATGATCTGCCATTTGATGCTCGTTTGTATGAGAGGAAAATTATGAATGACTCAGTCCCAAGAAAATGGCTAACACATAACAAAGAAAATAGATGCTTATATTGTTAAAATAGCCCACTTTGGGAAAAATGAATGTTGATGATTGCAAGAATAACTTGAAGGAACGCCAGATAAACCCCAACTTGATAAAAAATATAAAATAACTTACTTACACTTCAATAGGCTATGTTCATTAGTCAATACTACTGTGGCCTATGCAGCTTCAGAAGAGGAGACAATCCACTGTCCAGTGTTCACACCAGCAAGCAACTGAGACAACTGTTGAAACTTAGAAGTTTGGTCCGACTATAGTAAGACATTAAGAATGGTCCCACGACCAAAGTTAACATGTCCAGTTTGATACCAGTGTAGTGTTACAAGTCGCAACCCTTTGAGTTTACCGATCATGGCTTATCACTTCAATATCTTTGAGCTCATGATTCACGGTCAAAGGTACCGCTCGGTGACCTCACGACCCTATGTACTGCTTGATATCCTTTCAAGTTGCTGACCATCTCAAATCACGAACTGTAACTTTATCTTTAAATTCACACACACATGCTGAAAACGTGGATTTCCAACTATGTCCGACCCGGGTGAACCAGCCCCCCCCCCTCCTTTTCATATCCGTTTAACACTGCTTCGTTCCTTCATACACTGAGTGATTATTTGTTTGTTTCTTTATTGCATTTTTATTTGGTATTGCTCTTTTTAAAAACAATTATATTTTATTAAGTTAGAATACAAATCTCAGGAAAGAAGTTGGAGATTTATTTATCTAATTAATTATAATTTCTAAAGGCCCTTCAGAGATTCACAGGCCCCTTCTTGGCTCTCTGGGCCCCGGACCGATGTACCGGCTGAACCAAGACTACTGCTTGATATCCTTTGAAGTTGCCGACCATCTCAAATCATGAATTGTAACTTTATCTTTAAATTCACACACACTTGCTGAAAACATGGAATTTCCTTAATTATGCCCGACCCGGGCCCCCCTATTCCACATCCTTCCACTACCTCCCCTGCTTCGTTCCTTTTCATGCGCTGCTTATTTGTGTCCTGTTCTCTTTTTTTTCTTATTCCTTTTTATTACTAAAACAGTTGTCTGGGTTTGTTTCTTTATTGCATTTTTATTTGATATAGGGGGCCCACTTCATCAGGGGCCCACTTGCCATCGGGCAAGCTGACACCCTGGCCAGTCCGTCACTGGCCATGGGTGATGGGAGAGGTACTGGGTATGGTGGAGGAGTGGACTAGATTGTCTTGGAGGGAACGGTCTCTGCGGCATGCTGACAGAAGGAGTGAGGGAAGATATGTTTGGTGGTGGCATCATGCTGGAGTTGGCGAAAATGGTAGAGAATAGTTCTTTGCATACGGAGGCTGGTGGGAGTGAAATGTGAAAACGAGGGGGACTCTATCCTTGTTCTGGGAGGGAGTGGAGGGGGCGAGGGCAGTGGCGGGGGAGATGGACCGCACACTGCTGAGCGCCCTGTCCACAACCGTAGGTGGAAAATCACGGTTGAGGAAGAAGGAACACATCTTTGAAGCACCATTTTGGAAAGTGGCATCGTCGGAACAAATGCAACGGAGGCGAAGGAGTTGAGAGAAAGGGATGGAGTCCTTACAGGGTGTAGGGTGCGAAGAGCTGTAGTCCAGAAAGCTGTGGGAGTCAGTGGGCTTGTAGTGGATATTAGTAGATAGTCTATTGCCGGAAATGGAGACAGAAAGATCACGGAAGGGAAGGGAAGTGATTGAGATGAACCAGGTGAAAGTGATGGAGGAGTGGAAACTGGAAGTGAAGTTGATGAATTTTTCCAGGTCCAGGCGAGAGCATGACGCGGCTCCAAAATAGTCATCAATGTATCGGTAAAGGAGTTGTGGCAGGGGGCCCGGATAGGCCTGGAACAAGGAATGTTCCACATACCCCCATAAAAAGGCAAGCGTACCTGGGACCCACGCGGGTACCCATTGCTACACCTTTGATATGGAGAAAGTGAGACGAGTTAAAGGAGAAGTTGTCTCTGTCTGTTCTTTCTCTGTCTTTCTCTGACTGTTATTCATTCTCACTCCACAGTATAAATATTTCCAATTTTCTCTGTCTGTTAGTGATCGCCTTGCTGAGCATCTTCGGCCTGTGTGCATTCAGGACCCTGACCTTCCTGTTGCTTGCCATTTTAACCAAAGACCCTGCTCCCATGTCCACATGTCTGTTCTTGGCCTGCTGCAATGTTCCAGTGAAGCTCAATGCAAACTGGAGGAACAACATCTCATCTTCCGGTTAGGCATGTTACAGCCTTCCGGCCTGAACATCGAATTCAACAACTTCAGATGATCAGCTCTACCCCACCTCGACCCATTTGTTTTCATCCTATTTCATTTTAACTGTCTTTTACCATTTCTTTCTTTCTTAACATATATTTAATTCCCCCCTTCAATCTTATCCACCTTTCCTTCACCTTTCCCCTCTTTGCTTCCCCCTCCCCCTCCCCCCACATCAACAGTTTATCCACTAATGTTTGTTTGAGCGTTCACATCTTTTGTTCTCTCTGGGAACTGCCGTTGGCACTGTTTCCCCTTGGTGTCTGTGGCCATTAGCACGCTGTTTCCCTGGGTTTCTATGGCTATGACTCTTCTTTCATTCTCACTCCACAGTATAAATATTTCCCACTTTCTCTGTCTGTTAGCTTTGACAAAGAGTCATCGGACTCGAAACGTTAGCTCTTTTCTCTCCCTACAGATTCTGCCAGACCTGCTGAGATTTTCCAGTATTTTCTCTTTCGTTTCAGATTCCAGCATCTGCCGTAATTTGCTTTTAATTCCTGCTAAAGCTATACAAGGCACAAGTAAGCCCATACAGCGTTGGTCCCTTTATCTAAAGAAATATGTATTGGCATTGGAGACAGTCCAGAGAAGGTTCGCTGGGTTGATCCCAGGTTTGGAGGGCATTTCTTATGATGAGACATTCAGTAGATTGGACAAAAATGTCATCTACTATTGGGCCTCCTGAATAAAACTATATTTTAATCTCATTCAGGTACACCTGCTATTGGTGCTTGTATTCAGCCTTGAAAAAAAATTAAACAATGTCCGCTTGGATTGATTAGTTGAAGATTTTCCATCTCAGCGCTACGATGTAGGAGCATGAAAGCATCGAAACATGGCTTTTGTGATTCTTTTGAATCAATTAATTAATCCTTTTTTTCCTTCTTGTAGGATTAGCTTTTATCTGGAATTTTAATGCTTTAGCTCACCTCTGCTCAATCTGCTGACTCTGCAGTCTGGAAAGTGAAGCTGGACTGCCAAGAAATCCTGTGGTGTATACAATGAGGAATTTCAAATTTCTGACTTCAGCTTCCAAGCCTTTCTTTGCAGCTTTTCCATAGCACTACTCTTCTGTGCATCTGCTCTTCGAGCGTTCCTTTAGGTCAGAATGCTTCTTCAAATTTTTCTTTTGTCTTGTAGGGTTTTAGATTTTTACTGATTTTTTGAGAGGTTTTGGTTTTTTCCATTCACTACTACCATGTTGTAAGGTGAATGGAACCACCTGTTATCTCTTAATGAAGTCTTCATAGTCTTAAGTAGGTTAACTGTATATATTAATCAACTACAATAACTATGCACATATATATAATAAAGGGTTCACGCTAGGAGCTATCTCCATGCTTGCTGGCACACACATCTCTGTGCAACACTAGACTGACCCCTCGTGTGGAGCATGTGTTCTCTTACCTCACTATCTAGACAGTACTGTGCTCAGTCCCACATTAACTCTATATGTGCTAGACACTTAACTAGAAATTGTAATGAGCCAAAGTGTGAGAAATTGTGGAAGCCCAAGGCTTACCTGAAATTGGTCCAGGACCTGACTTTACTCCACAGGTGGTTAACCTATATGAGTATGCCAGCTCCCACATGCAGAAATGTGATACCAACCAGCGTTGCGCCACCCTGGGTGAGTACGTGATCAATTCCAGCTCCACGCGTTCCAGAGTCACAACACAAGTGAATTGACCAATAATTCTTATAGAAATTCCCGAAGTCTTTGGCCCTTAGCTGCCCAATAATTACAGTCACCAGGTTTGTAAGTTGAAACACAATTGCTGTTTATTTACATCAACAAAAATGTTGAAATGTGAAGTCAACCCAATTGGATAATGACAAGCTAATACCTAACACCCACTTTAACTGCTCCACTCTCTACCCACATGTACAAGACAGACAAACGCAGAGAGGTGAAGAGGGGTAGAAACAATAAGGATGAAGGTCAAAAGATAAGAGCCTTTACTTCAAATTGTGGTTCTTTAGCACACTTTCCTCACAGCATGTTGATTGATCAAAGCCTCTGGTTTACAGCTGATAATGAATGGCCTTCTTTGCTGAGTCAGTCATTCAAGGTCACCACAGGTTATAAAAGTCAGCATTCAGTGGCAGCAGACCGTCTGGAGTGATGTATTATTCCTTATCAAACTGGCCCTTCAGCTTGAGATTCATATTCAGGTCTATATCTTTCTGTATAAACACTTAATTTCACATCAAACCTTGCTTTCAGCTCGTGGTTTGACTTCAAGCCTCTGCAATCTCAAGAGGATGACACCCAGACCAGCTGGAGAGAGAGAGTCAGCTCTGACAGTGGCTTTATGTGGAGAATTTGTTGAATATTTTTGGAGAGAGTTAGTTAGAACCCTTCATCCAGGCTGCATAATCAAAAGTAAAACCAAAAGGGAAACATTCCAGTGAGGTCAGATCCACTAACCACCTGTTACCGGGTAGGGTACAGCCTTTTGGGCCCATTCATTGGCCACCAGCCAAATCAATAAAACCAAGTCATCACCGTAAATGGCTAATCTGCAATCGCTAGTCTAAAACCGCACAACCCTCATGAATCTTTTGTTTGAATTAAAGGCACAGGCCACTGCTTCCTTCTGCTTGAATTAAAAATATGGGCTGCCTTAAAGACACATGTTCATAAATCATCCATGGATCAAAAATGTCACGGCAAAGATGAAAGGCAGGGGAAATAAGGTAAACAGGGAATAAACAGGGAATAAACAGGAAGGATCTATTTCACCAGATAAGATGCTTTATGGGTATTGATTGACCAGGATATGGAGATTAACACTTCCGCAGTTCTGCAGATGGTGCCAGGGAATATTTTACAACTATCTGGTTTAACATAGTTTCCAAAAGAGTAATTTATCTGAGAGTGCAGCACTTTCCCAGTACTGCACTTGGCAGGCAGCCTGGATTTTGTTTGCAATAATCACCTGGTAATGCTGAGTTGAATTCTGTTTTCGGCTCTGAATGTCAGTTGTCCCATTTGAAGGAAATAAAATTTGTTAATTTGGCAGTTCCCTCTGGCTGGAGAAAGCAATGCGGCTTATTCGTAAATAATCTGTGGTCCAGATAAGGCCACATCTTAAGGTCACATCTTTTTGCAAGTTTATTTGAAATCCTTCAGAAGTGCCTGGATAAAACATGCCATGATGACAATCAGAAACAGGCCCACCTTTATTTTTGATGGAACACCTTAAATTACCCACCCATGCAGACTGACAATCAAACAGATAGCCAATCATAATTCAGGGTCAGAATGGCCTCCTCCTGTTTGAGCTGTCACATAGCAGCATTTCACACGCAGTTCCTCAGTTCGATTTCATCGCAACTTTGCAATAGGGAGGAAATTTGATTAACAGTTAGAGCATCCATAAAGCTTATAGCCGGCATGTTGCGGAGGTAAAAATTTCAGCTGATTGAAACCAAACCTGTGGAGAAAACAATTTGGACGTGCTCCTGTCAAGGAGCCAACAATGTTCCTGCAGCTGAACCTGTAATCGCTGTGGCTGGAGTAAGCAACTCTTTGAGCTAATTGATTCCACCAGGGTGACGGTCTTGCCAGCAACCCATCAGGTGAATTATAACTGTTGTTGCCATTTATCATAGCTGTTGGGTGTTAATCAGAAAAGCTGGGACTCACTAACCAGCCCTCTCTGCATTTACACAGAGCCCTGCACTTAACTTTGCACAATAAAAGCTTGCCGCATGTGCTGCCAATACGATAACATTCAAACTAAAAACAAAAGACAGCCGGACTTCCAAATGCAAAGAGCGACGTGGGTGCTTTATTTTCGGAGGGAGTAAGAATCGTAAAGCGAGAAAACCAGCAAAGTCCGTCCATAAAGAGGGAAATCGGCTGACCTCGGACTAAGCTGGGAACGGTAGTGGCCTTGTGGTGAGTCCATAACTGTATTTATTGCTCTCATCATGCCTGTGATTGTGAAGGAGGAGAAATTAACTGGGTAACCTGGACGGGGAATCTAACAGTTGATAAAGTTGTGCTTGCTGGTGGCGGGCACAGTTAGTAAAACAATGACACAAAGCTGAATTCTCACACAAAATGGGTGGAAGATGTAAGACCTCCTGCTGCGAGTGCATCGGGCACTTTCAGAAATAAAGGTGTATGGCAGAGAACAGCAGTTATTTTACTGTTGTGAAAGGCGAGGAAAATCCCTCCCTTCTTACTTTGTCCTGTGGTAATCATGCTTGGCATAAACTACAGTTTACACAACACAGGTCTGTCACAGAGTGAACGCGATTTTGCTTATTCAGCACCAACAAAAAAATGGTTATTCCTAAATACAACAAAGCTTTCCAAGGACTGCATTATTATTAATAAAGGATGGACTTTTTTTTACAGGAAGTGCTTCTGAATCCCTGAAAGGTCCATGTAGTCAGGGAGAGGGGGTGGAGCAGGGCATATCAAATAAAGTTTCTTTGGGTCTCCTAAAACCTATGCAAAACGCTTCTGGGAAATTTATATCCACATCACCATATATTGGCTTTATGAAATGCTAGGATCTGTGGGTGCAATAGCTCATGATGTACATATGGTCCAACCTGAAATTTTCTCCCCATCAATGCGCATGAGGAAACCCTGAAAGAAGCATTCAACTGAGATCTGTGTTTATAAGTTCAGTGGAAATGCAAAGCAGTAATCTGGGCTTTACTTTAGCAAAGACCCATGATTATTATTCCAAGACATTAATTTAATGTAATAGATCTGTGGGCATGTACTTAGAGGACCATGCAACACACAAGGAAGCAATTTTAGCTCACTGTCTTCGAAAGAGAGTCACACACCTTCGGTTTTGTCCGATAGGCCAGCAATTTTATTCCTCTTGCTGTGAAGAAGTGCTGTGTGAAGTGATGCATTTTGGAAAAAAAGAATGAGGAGAGGCAATGAAATATAAACGCTCCAATTTTAAAGGGACTGCCGGAGGATTTGTTTACACAAATCTTTGCAGAAGGGGGAATAAGTCAAGAAGGCTATTAAAAAAGCACCCGTATACTTGCCTTTATAAAGGCACAGAGTACAATAACAAAGAAGTTATGCTAAATGTAATAACTTGCACGGGACACATCCAGCTGGGGATTATTGTTTCCCTGTGCTCATTGGGACTGCGAGCTGCGGGGGTAGTTTACCAGCGCTGGCATAAAAGGTCGGCCAGTGTGGAACTGACCAAGAAGGAGAGAGGACCCGGTGAAGTGTAACCGGGCCTCGTGTAGATAATATTGTTAAATAAATGGCTTTACTGCATATCGTTCTGAACTCCCTGTGCCTTATTAAACTAAATATACATTTACATATAAAGAACACTAACATGCTTACAGGTAATCTTCCAGCTAAATTATAGTTATTCAGCCCATTGCAAACAAACCTAAATCTGGTGTTCAGTTTATATCTAGTGATTTTTCAGCTAGTAGCGACCCTTTATTTGAATTTATTTTAAAAGATCTCTTGACAGTATCAGAAATTAAATCTGTGAGAACCTCTTTCTTTGATATCTCATCCTGCAAACAACTCTGCGAAGTATTTTGCGCAGGGATGATGAATGTAGGTTGACTACTGTATCGGCCTTTGTTTATTAGTTAATCACCGTAGGCAGTCCTGTCACAGCTATCATGCTGGTCAATGTTTGATAGTCGTCCTGGGGCTGTGATGGCTGTGATTCAGATGTCAGAAGCTGTTATGTGTTTAATCCTTTGATGTGTATTAATAATTAATAATAGTGCACTGGGAATGCACACTTATTTCGACCGGCTTTGCTTTGTACACTGACTCTTGCTGCATTTTCACTTCTTGCTCTCAGTTACTAAGAAATGCTGATTGCTTGTTGCTTTTGCTTCTAATCTTGTGACTGTGAGAGGGGTGTCTAAATATTGCTGATGGCGTTGACTGAATTCAGTTTTTATTCTAAAAACTGATTTTATCTGCACAAAAATAGTGCACACATTAAATTTTAAAGAATGGATGAATATTGATTGTTTCAACAAAGGTTTTACTCCTCGCATTTCTAGTTGATGCATCCTCCTTTACCACCTGGCGAAGATTGCTCCCTGTATTTTTACCTCCATAAACTCCTCGTGAAAAAGATCCCTGAAATCTGGTGTTGAACCTTTGTGCCAATCTGCATAGTGCTTTGGCAGTGTCACATTGGCAGCCACCGTGGAACCTTCAGTAGATTTCAAAGCAGCACCGCCAAAGCATACAAAGTCCAAAAGTTGCGAATGAGACTCGTATCCTGCTGTCTGAGAGGGTGATATTTCTTCCCTTTGAAGTAACATTTCCCATCCTCAGGGGATTCTCCGCAGGGGGCCGAATTTGTGAAGGCCGTCGTGAACTCGGCCGAGGTTCACGACGGCCTCGGAACCCGCTCCCCGCACCTAATTCACCTCCACCCGGGGGGCTAGGAGCCGGGGCTCCGTCTTTCTCTGCAGCAACCTCGTCACGCCGAGAATGTGAAGTCATCCGCGCATGCGCGGGTTGCCGGTTCCAACCCGCGCATGCGCGGATGACTTCATCGCGCAGACGGCACGAACCCGCGCATGCGCGGTGGCCGTCTTTCTCCTCAGCCGCCCGGCAAGACGTGGCGGCTTGATCTTGCCGGGCGGCGGAGGGGAAAGAGTGCATCCGTTTTGGACGCTGGCCCGACGATCGGTGGGCACCGATCGTGGGCATGTCCCCTCCCGAGCACAGTCGTGGTGCTTCCGTCCCAATTGGGCCCCTAGACGCCCTAAACATGCATCTGGCACCCGTTTCACGAATGCAGCGACCAGGTGTGTTTGCCGCCGTCGTGAAACGGGCGTGACGGGCCGGCCGCTCGGCCCATCAGGCTTGGAGAATCGCCGTTTGCCGTGAAAAACGGCGAGCGGCGATTTTTCCGAGCCGGGGGCCAGGGGCGGGGGAGATTCGTGGGGGGGCGCCACGGGGGTGTAAAAAGTGTCGGGGGGCCCTCCCGCGATTCTCCCAGGCCGCGTGGGGAGCGGGGAATCGCGCCCACAACTCGTTTTTTTCCCTTAGGCTGAATGAATGCGATGCTATCAGGTTGGCAAACACACTGTAATTAGCCTTACGCTGCTTGCTGATTGCAATAAGGAAAGAAAGATATTTTTTGTTCTAAATTGGCGTGCAGCCTTTTCGTTTTAGTTGGATGAAATTTTATGGTTCATCCTGTCAAAGCAATGAGTTTCTGGGTGTGACTGTGTTGTCAGTAGCTGTTATAATGTGACAACTCTATCTCATGTGTAATGTGGTGTTGCCTACCACTTATTGAAATAAAAATGCGACGATTGTAGTGCATTTATTCTCTGATGCACTTGCCTCAAAATTCACAGTATAAACTCGCAGGAAAATGAATTGTGCATTCTGTGCTGCACTATGGGAAATCACACACCTTTGTCACAGTGTTGCTAAAAAGTGTGGCAGAGCCCCTCAATGAGAAGAGAATACACACATCTGGATTTTATCCAAACACAACATAGAGCAATTGGACATTCTCGAACAAGAAGCCACAGTTTTATGCTAAGGGGTGGCATATTTCAAAAATAAATTGAGGAGGAATTACTTCACTCAAAGGGTCGTGAATCTGTGGAATTCCCAACACCAGAGTGAGGTGGACACTGGAACACTAAACAAATTTAAGGAGGAGAGAGATAGGTTTTTAATTAATAGCGGAGAGGAAGGGAGAGCTGAGGCCGAGAGGAGATCAGCCATGATCGTATTGAATGATGGAGAAGGCTCAAGGTCTGAATTGCCTGCTCCTGCTCCTAGTTCTTATGTTTATGTAAAATTAAGTTCTGGGCAGGAAGGCCCATGGGTCGACTTTCCACCTCTGCTGCCAAATATCCCTTTGAATGGCCAACTAATGACTATTTAAGCGTCTCATCCCGCCACCGCTGGTATTAACTCAGCTGCAGACCATCCTATCCTCATGTGGCCTGTGTGCCAAGTAAAACCATGTGGCCAGCTTGTCACCCCTGGCAGATGAAGTTGGGGGAGAGGGTCCTCGCTCAGTGCCTGCTTCAGGGACAGGACATTGGGAAACAGAGGCCCACTGAGAGCCAACCCCCTGTCCTTGCTTCCAAACCCCCTACAGTCCTCTCTCTGCAGCCTGTCCCTCTCTCTTTACTTACATTTGGCCTGGGTCGCTCCGCGATCTTGGGACCGTGGTACCTGAACTTCTGGCAGCATCCACTGTCCTCCCAATGGTGCTGCTGAGCACAAAGGCTGACAGCCTCTGAAATGTACACGCTGCAATAATCTAGAGCCATGCAGAATATAGTGACCTTGTCAACAGTTGTTCTCAATGGAACGCTGATCCTCAGCAGGGTCAGTGAAGAGTGTAAGCAATTGGAAAAATGAGACAATTGAAAGAGATTACATCAATGAGAAGTACAAAAAATTTGATTCTGCACTTTAACATCTTGTGTTCCCTCCTTGAAATGTTTATCTGTGACCTTCCACATCCATTTGTTAACTCAATTGTGAGACACAACATAGTGTTAACTTAACCCCACCCAGGACTCTAATGTTGTGTGCTCAGAGGTGGAGCTGGGAGATTCTCCTTGATTCCTGGTCAATAATCATTTATTAAAACAGATGATATGCTCATCATCGTTTTGCTGTTTGTGAAGCTCGCTGTCATGTTTTTGACATTATAACAGCGACTACGCTTCATAAAAGTGGTTAAAGCACTTTAATATCTTCTGAAAGGTGCCATATAAAAGCAAATTCTTTCAACAAATTCTCAATTCTGGTCAAACCTTTCTTTTGAAAGTAATAGCATTGAAATGAAAAATGACTGAGTAAGTGATGGCACTGGAGTTATCCGGGATGTGAAGTGCATCTCTACCTTGCCAAAGCAACATTATATTCAACTTAAAGCCCAAGAGATATTTCAGAGCCCCCAAAATATTCCTGAAAGTTCTAACTTCCAGGACATAGGAACATGCGCACATTACATGTAGTCAACATATCATCAATCCAATTTTCATCAGGTTCCTTCCAGTGAGCATTTTCTTTTATCGAATGGACTGTTAAAGATGACCACAATTCTCTGCAACTGATTAGTAAAAAGGTAATGGCAAAGTAGTGACACTACTGGGAAATTTGTCTGCAAGCACAAAATGTGTTCTACGATTCAGAGCCAGGAACAAGATGCAAGTTGTTGGATGCAATTAGCTTACAGTCAGCATCACCCAGAATGCAGGTTAGAACAAATTGGATGGGGATCTTCCAACGTGTGAGGCTGTGGAAGAAGATATCTAGTTGGTCTGTTGTTCAGCTAATTCAATAATACCCCGCAGAAGTGTGCATAGACTGGAGAGAGGGATCACATTTTGGCTTGTTCGTACTTTTGGATACGCTGAATGTTTCAGTTCATTGAACATGGATAGCCATCGCCGATAATGACTAGCAGCTGATCTGAAATACGGTCTTAGAAAAACTAAAGAAGGAACTGTAATCCATATTAACTAAATCCCATTAGAACGTCTAATGACTGTGTGAAATGCACTTTCCTCTGTTTTCAATCTGAAATCAAAGACTTTGTCCTTCAATCCGCATGGGGCTGCAGCTTACTGATCACTGCACTGCTTTTCCATTTGGTAGACAAGTGGGTCATTAACATGCATTTAATCGCATAACTGTCATTGACTTATCTTAAGAGTTACATTATTTGAGAAAAAATGTCAAGCTTTGAAAATGATTAATGATTGTTAGTTTATGTATGTTCGATTCTCGGCTTGGATCACTGTCTGTGCGGAGTCTGCACGTTCTCCCCGTGTCTACGTGGGTTTCCTCCGGGTGCTCCGGTTTCCTCCCACACGTCCCGAAATGAAATGAAATGAAAAATGAAATTCGCTTATTGTCACGAGTAGGCTTCAATTAAGTTACTGTGAAAAGCTCCTAGTCGCCACATTCCGGCGCCTGTCCGGGGAGGCTGGTACGCAAATCGAACCGTGCTGCTGGCCTGCTTGGTCTGCTTTAGTGCTTGTTAGGTGAATTGGACATTCTGCATTCTCCCTCTGTGTACCCGAACAGGTGCCGGAGTGTGACGACTAGCGGATCTTCACAGTAACGTCATTGCAGTGTTAATGTGAGCCTACTTGTGACACTAATAAAGATTATTAATATTATTATTAATATTTGAGGGAGTCAGATTTTGAGTTTGCATCATATTGAATTTTGCACTGAGCTCCTGTCAGAATGAAACTGATGCTGTACTGGTATAAAGGTTCAGCACTCTTCCAGATTAACTACCAACAAGATCACACCAACACGTGCCTGGTCTGACACTGGAGTCAGTTTTTAGTTTATTCCCATTTATTTCCAACTAATATATGTCATTAGCTGTGCTTGCATTCTCGCCCTGCATCTGCGTTGATTGGTTTTCAAAAAGCTTAACCAGCCATGTTACTGGAAAGCTGAGATTGGCCTCTGATCGAAGCTCCAGGTTTGAAACCTGACACCAATGTAAGAGGTCAACAACTCCAGCAGTTTGTATAGTTAATGCTCTGGGTGTCTCAAGGAAAGAGAAGTACTGACAACAACAAGCAAGAGTGAAAGTGAGAATGTTAGGGGTGGTGGAGACGTTGTGAGGGTAAAATAGAAGGGATGGGTTTTAGGGAGGCTGAGAATGGCAGGAAGGAGATGGTGAGGTGAAGAGAACTAAAATGTGAAAGGTGGCAGGACTTTGATGGTTTAATGAGTAAACATCAATGGTGGAAAGCAAGGAACAGGAGCAAACGTTAGCATGGGACATAGGCTACCTCACAGAGCCATAGAGTTTTACAACACATCAGGAGGCCCTTCGGTGTATTGTGTCTGCATCGGCCATCAAGCACATATCTATTCCAATTCCATTTTCCAGCACTTTGTCCATAGCCATGTGTGCTATGGCGTTTCAAGTGCTCATCTAAATGCTTCTTAACTGTTGTGAGGGTTGCCGCCTCTACCACCCTTTGAGGCAGTGAGTTCCACATTCCCACCACCCTCTGGGTGTAAACGTTTTTCATAAAAATCTCCTCTGAATCTCCTGCCGCTTACCATAATGCCCCCTGGTTATTGACCACTCTACCAAGGGGGAAAATGTCTTCCTATCTACCCTATCAATGTCCCTTATAATTTTATAAACATCAATCTGGTCCTCCCTCAGCCTCTCTGCTCTCAGGAAAACAAGCCCAGTTTAACCAGCCTCTCTTCTGCCCAGGCAACATCCTGATGAATCTCCTCTGCTTCCTGGTGAACCTCCCTGGCATCCTGGCGAATCTCTTGGTGCAATTACATCCTCCTTATAAGGTGAGATATTTTAGGATTTCATAGAAAGGGAAGGCGGGATTTTACATCCCACCAGCCGGCCAATGGAGTTTCCCATTGTGGGCAGCCCCATGCCACTGGGAAATCCCTGGGCGTGGGTACGCTGCCAACGCAATGGAGAATCCCGCCAGCGGAGAATCCAACCCAGAATCCCTGCTTATCCGGCTTATCAAGTCAACATGAATCCTCTGAAAAAGCATTCTACATAGGTCCACTCACACACCCACCTAACCCCCATAACCTAACCTGCACATCCCTGGGAACTAATGGGCAATTTAGCATAGTCAATCAACCTAACCTGCGCATCCCTGGGAACTAATGGGCAAGTTAGCATAGTCAATCAACCTAACCTGCGCATCCCTGGGAACTAATGGGCAATTTAGCATAGTCAATCAACCTAACCTGCGCATCCCTGGGAACTAATGGGCAAGTTAGCATAGTCAATCAACCTAACCTGCGCATCCCTGGGAACTAATGGGCAATTTAGCATAGTCAATCAACCTAACCTGCGCATCTTAGTATAAGGTAGAGAAAGGTGAAATGACTGATAGGAGGAGAATTCGGTTGTTATTTCACAGAATGGGCAGTAGGTGGAGTTCAGGCAGAAGTAGACTAATGTAAAGCTGGGACTTTGTGTGGGCAAAGATATGAGCATGTAGTTCATAATGCCATGTGGCAGGGTAAGGCGATGGGTACATCAGAGAAGCTGTTCAAATAAAGTCATGGTCCAGAGCTTTTGGAATTTTGCAGGGGATAGAAACATTTTCTGACGATGGGATATTCTAGAATAAGGTGACCTAACCTAAACATCAACACCAGGATATTCAGGAGAAAAATTAGGGAACAGTTCTTCATGCACGGACTGGTAGAAGCATGTCAGTTGTTTGTTTATATCAGAGAATGGTAGATATTTGCTCGCCAAACGTGTTAAGGGATATGGAGCAAAGGTGGGTGGATGGAGTTAGGGTACAAATTAGACATGATCTCATGAAATGCTGGAATTGGCAGAGGTGGCTGAATCGGCTATGCCTGTTCCTACATTATGGGTGGTGGGGGGAAAGGTAAGACACTGGCATTGTTGCAGAGATGGAAGGGACTGATCTCTGTAAGGAAGCCATGTTAGTTGAGTAATATATCAAAGCTTCCATATGTTCTGACTCAACCTGAGCTAACAGCTGTCAATGGAGTCAAGATATGTGGAGGTGGCGAGTGTGCCACAGAGGAGGGCTCCATTTTACCCACATTAAGCCGGGGACATTTTGACTCACCTAAATAAATAACCAATAATGCACCTGCCCCACCCCACCCCCACCACCACATCTCCCAAAAAAGCATGAGTCCCCACCGAGACTTTCAAAACGAATTACTGAGCTGCCCGAATAAAGGTTTGATAACCCCGTAAAATGGTCACCTAAAATAAACACTGATACCCCCCAAATTAAGTGCCTCAGCTGGAAAGCCTAAATATGGGTACTTTTTATAAAAACAATTGGAAGAAATGTAAAGTTACTTTGGGATCAGCATTGTAAAGGCCGTCACCACTTTTGTACCGAGAAGGCATCATGCTGAGGTTCTGCTAATTGCACATTGTGAACCTCTTTCTTTGCTCTTTTTGTTTTACCCATTTCTAATGTTATCAAAGCAACTTTGACATCTGCCTTATCACAGGTTCCTAAGTAAGACTGATTTGGCAGCACCAGTGTCCAGTCTAGTTCCTCCACTTGTTTACCCAGCCTCACAGTACAACCAGGTGGCTTTGTATTAATTATTAATAAGCACCTTTTAAATACGCAAAATGTGCTTTCACGGCTCCGGAATTGTTGATAAAATACATTGCTTACGGTTGAAAAGATGTGGTTCATAGAATGGAAAGGACACCTCATTGTACTATTGATCAGATAGAAATGGCTCTTAAATATTTAAATAATGGCTGGTCTGCGGCAATAAATCCTGTTCATATGTGATCAACCTGAGGCAAATTGAATACAATCTCTCATCAGTTAGACTTACCCCCACCTTGGGCAGCACGGTGACGCAGTGGGGTTAGCCCTGCTGCCTCACGGCGCCGAGGTCCCAGGTTCGATCCCGGCTCTGGGTCACTGTCCGTGTGGAGTTTGCACGTTCTCCCTGTGTTTGCATGAGTTTCGCCCCACAACCCAAAAGATGTGCAGGCTAGGTGGAGTGGCATTGTTAAATTGCCCCTTAATTGGAAAAAATGATTGGGCACTCTAAATGTATTTAAAAAAAGAGTTACCCCCACCCCTTCCTGCCCTCTCCATCGTTTTGAACAATTCCCGGTGCCAAAATAAACGTATTCTGAGTTTGTAACTCAGCCAAAATAAACGTATTCTGAGTTTGCAACTCAGGTCATGGAAATAATGTGATGCCTGAAATCTGAGAACATCCAGAGTAAGGGATAATAAAAAGACAGAAAACACTGGATATACACAGCAAGTCTGTCAGCATCCGTGCGGAGAGAAACAGAGTTAGCATTTCGGGTCCCCGTGACTGTTCCAGCGAACTGAAGAGAGGTAGAAAAGTAATGAATTATATATGTCGAGGAGATGAGGCAGAATTGAAGGACAGGGATAGATTGGAGAAAAGGGGAGATTGACAAAGGTGTCAGATTATTTCAGATTTGCAGCATCCGCAATATTTTGCTTTCATTACACTAATGGATATATTAGTTAGTCTTTGGGGGGGCACAGAAGGAGTGCAAATGCGCAAATCTTTAGGCCCTTGTGGCTGCTGAATGGTAACCTCAGAGGAGATTTGAGCTGGACAGTTTATATTGATTCCCAATTATTTGCAGCTAGTTGTAAAACAACATCAAGAGATGAGAGTTATTGCCCTGAATCTAGATTAGAGTCAATTGAGATAGATCTCCAGCTCATCTATCTAGATACTGCAGATTCAGAACAGGTGCAGGGAAAGCACAAAATTGGCAGAACAGGCTTGAGGCATAAAGTTAATGGACAGAAAATCCTGCAGAGCTTGCTGACCTCCTCACTCAAATTCCTGGTACGTGCATTAGGAACATTAATTCCTAAAATCCCCGCTCAGTCTATCACACGAACCTGCCTCCTGTCCATTGACTCCATCTACAGCTCCTGCTGCCTGGGGAAAGCGGGCAGCATAATCAAAGATCCCTCCCACCCGGCTTACTCACTCTTCTAACTTCTTCCATCGGAGAGGAGATACAGAAGACTGAGAACACGCACGGACAGACTCACAAACAGCTTCTTCCCCACTGTCACCAGACTCCTAAATGACCCTCTTATGGACTGACCTCATTAACACTACACCCTGTATGCGTTATCCGATGCCAGTGCTTATGTAGTTACATTGTATATCTTGTGTGGCCCTATTATGTATTTTCTTTTGTTCCCTTTTCTTCCCATGTACTTAATGATCTGTTGAGCTGCTCGCAGAAAAATATTTTTCACTGTACCTCGGTACACGTGACAATAAACAAATCCAATCCAATCCAATCCCGTCATTATAATTCTGGAATGTCTGCTGAAATACATAAATTATGCCTGGCAAAATTTCTTCCGTTTTGGTCCTGAGATAGCCCGTTTTGTTCTGCGTCGCTTATCTTGAATGAGTGTAAAGGAACAGTTGGATTTTTAAAAATACAGTGTATACAATAGGTTTTTGTTCCTTTAATATTTTAAAAAATGTAGGCCAATAAATTTGGCTATGCAGCACCCATTTCTCAGGTGCTAA
This sequence comes from Scyliorhinus canicula, assembly GCF_902713615.1. Lineage (NCBI taxonomy): Eukaryota > Metazoa > Chordata > Chondrichthyes > Carcharhiniformes > Scyliorhinidae > Scyliorhinus > Scyliorhinus canicula. Next base: position 283,413,771 of record NC_052146.1, on the reverse strand, counting down.
CTTCCTGCTAAGTAGGGACATAGGAACAGGAGTAGGCCATTCAACCCCTCGGGCCTGTCCCGCCATTCAATGAGATCATGGCTGATCTGTGACCTATCTCTCTAGAGCTGCCTTTGGCCATATCCCTTAATATTTTTACTAAACAAAGATCTGCCTATCTCAGGTTTAAAATTAACAACTGCTGTTCATCTTTATGTACCCTATCTTTCTCTGTTAATATCTTGAATACTTCAATCAGATCACCCCTTAGCCTTCTAAATTCTAGCAAAGTAGCAGGCAGGAACTTCTAGTGGAAGCGAGGAAGAAGATAAAAGGTATCCTTCCACCACTTGCGAAGCTGAAGTATCCAAATAAAGAGCCCAAGACATGTTTGAGGCCCCCACCTCAGGATGACTTTGTCCTGAGGCTATCATAGAATTTACAGTACAGAAGGAGGCCATTCGGCCCATCGAGTCTGCACCGGCTCTTTGAAAGAGCACCCTACCCAAGCCCACACCTCCACCCTATCCCCATAACCCAGTAACCCCACCTAACACTAAGGGCAATTTTGGACACTAAGGGCAATTGATCATGGCCAATCCACCTAACCTGCACATCTTTGGACTGTGGGAGGAAACCGGAGCACCTGGAGGAAACCCACGCACACACGGGGAGGACATGCAGACTCCGCACAGACAGTGACCCAAGCCGGGAATCGAACCTGGGACCCTGGAGCTGTGAAGCAATTGTGCTAAACACTATGCTACCGTGCTGCCCAAGCATGGCTATTGGCTGGACTGAGGGAAGCCTTGCTTGAGATCGCCTGACAACTGCTTCACATTTACTTACTTGATTGATTCAAGTCTATCTTGACTCCGCATCAGAACTGCTTGCTGGCTGCTGCCATTCCTGATTCCCAACTTTTCTCCCAAACCCTTCCTTTCAGATTTTCTTTGTTATCGAACATTGGTGTTCCTTGCATGTGTGCACTAATAATAATTGCTTATTGTCACAAGTAGGCTTCAATGAAGTTACTGTGAAAAGCCCCCAGTCGCCACATTCCGGCGCTTGTTCGGGGAGGCCAGTATAGGAATTGAACCCGCACTGCTGGCCCTGTTCTGCATTACAAGCCAGCTGTTGCAGGCGGTGTCAAGTTTTGGTTGTGAATACACGTCTGCCTTTGGACTCCCGTCCACTCCATCTGAGCTCAACTCTCATGATGTGTGCTCTAATTCCAGATGATGTGTGCTCTAGTTCCAGCTGTTTGAAGTGTTGGAAACTTTGTCCTCCTTTCTGATGTTCAGGATGTTCCAAATGCATCTCATGAGAAATCAGTACAACTGCTTAATATGTCTGGATAAGGTAGACCGTGCCTCATGGGAATTTGGAGAGTAGGTAACAATATAGCTTTATATACGGCAATTTTTGTTGTACGTTTGATCACCTCATTTTCTCCACAGTCTTTTATGTAAAATGGGCAAATGTGGAGTTTGCTCTGGCAATTCTATTTGCCTCCTTGTTGTAGATGCAGACATTTTTGGAGATTGTACTTCCAAGATAGGTAAGGTTATCTATAGTCTTATAGCTAATCTATAAGTTATCAATATTATGGCATTGATAGGTATGTTAGGTGGGGTATAGTCGAGTTAAGTGGAGTATCTCTGTCTTTGTTACATTGATAGTACATAGTCATCTGTCACTTTTTGGAAACAATCCATTCAAAGCCATGCTCAGAGTGTAACACACGGGCACAGTAGTTCCACTTTACAATCTTCCTAGTCCCAGCCCATTTTCACAATCCCTTTAACAAACAAAGAACAAAGAACAAAGAAAAGTATAGCACAGGAACAGGCCCATTCGGCCCTCCAAGCCCATGTTGACCATGCTGCCCGACTAAATTACAATCTTGTGCACTTCCTGGGTCCGTATCCCTCTATTCCCATCCTATTCATGTCTTTGTCAAGATGCCCCTTAAATGTCACTATCGTCCCTGCTTCCAGCAGCTCCTCCGGCAGCGGGTTCCTGGCATCCACTACCCTCTGTGTAAAAAACTTGCCTCGTACATCTACTCTAAACCTTGCCCCTCGCACCTTAAACCTATGTCCTCTAGTAATTGACCTCTCTACCCTGGGGTAAAGCCTCTGATTATCCGCTCTGTCTATGCCCCTCATAATTTTGTAGACCTCTATCAGGTCACCCCTCAACCTCCGTCGTTCCAGTGAGAACAAACCGAGTTTATTCAACCGCTCCTCATAGCTAATGCCCTCCATACCAGGCAACATCCTGGTAAATCTCTTCTGCACCCTCTCTAAAGCCTCCACATCCTTCTGGTAGTGTGGCGACCAGAATTGAACACTGTACTCCAAGTGTGGCCTAACTAAGATTCTCTTCAGCTGCAACATGACTTGCCAATTCTTATACTCAATTGCCAATTCTTATACTCAAATGCCAATTCTTATACCCAGCCCCTTGATCCCTGGCCCTGGTGAATACTGGACCTGGCTCCAATACCGGTAAGCCTCCAACTTATGAAAGTCCCTCCCTAAATTGTTTTGCCTCGCCCCCTCCCTCTTCCCTTTTAAGGCCCACCTCAATGACAGAAACTGCATACGAGCCTAGTTTAGTCCAACCTGATGTGCCGCTCTTGCCAAAGTCACTGGACTGGGACCATGATGGCTGCCGCATCTGCTTTCCTTGCTCCTTTAACGTGCAGGTGCTGAGGCCAATTGTGGTCCCTAACATGAAACACTGACTTATCCTCCTCTTCAATGATTATTGAACTGAGAAACAAACCCAATAGTTTTATGCAAGACTTTGTTGAAGCCATAGAAGGACTAGTGAACCAGGTGGTGATGGGGAGATGGGTTGGGTGCTCCCCAACCACATCCTACTCCATGATGTTGAATAAATTTATGACTGTTGGGGTAGAAGCAGCTGCCACAAGACTTTAAGACCGAGGAGCAGAAGTAGGCCATTTCGCCAATCAAGTCTGCCCTGCCATTCAATGAGATCCTGACTGATCTGCTGTGATAATCCTCAACTCCACTTTCTGCCATATCCTCATAACCCTTGATTCATTTACTGATTACAAATCTTTTCATCTCAGCCTTGAACATACTTAATGACCCAGCTTCTACAGCCCTCTGTGTTAAAGAGTTCCACAGATTCACTACCCTCTGAGAGAAGAAATTCCTCCTCATCTCTGTTTTAAATGGGTGACCCCTTACTCTGAGATTATGCCCTCTGATCATAGACTCTCCGACAAGGGGAAACAACCTCACAGCATCTACCCTGCCAAGCTCTCTGAGAATTCTATATATCTCAATAAGGTCACCTCTCATTTCTCTAAACTCCGAGTACAGACCCAACTTACTCAGTCTCTCCTCATAAGAAAATTCTTCTATACTCGGGATCAGCCTAGTGAACCTTCACTGGGCTGCCTCCAATGTCAGTATATCTTTCTTTAGATAAGGGACCAAGATTGTTCACAATATTCCTGATGCGGTCTAACTGATGCAACCATCAATTCACTCGAGACATGAGTAGAAGTAAACCGTGGCTTTAATCAACTTAGAACAATGCCTGCCTGCGACTGATCCAATACTGAGAACCGCCTACAGGTCGACAGCTCTTTATACCTCCCTTCAAGGGGAGGAGCCATGGGCGGAGCTCATACATGCCCAACATGTTTCCCCTATGGATAATGCCATACAGTGGCCCATGTGAGAAGCCCACAAGGGCAACAGCATAGCACAGATACAAATACAAGGGCAACAGCGCAGAAAACGCATTTCTCCTTGTTGTAGTGAGGTTTAGGGTTTGGGCGGTTTGGAGAAATCTGTGGAGGTTTGCGTCGTGGTCCTGCTGATCATGGCCGCAGATGGTGACGTTGTCCAAGTACGGAAACGTGGCCGGCAGCTCGTACTGGTCCACCATTCGGTCCATTGTTCTTTGGAACACCGAAACCCCGTTCGTGACGCCAAAGGGAACCCGGAGGAAATGGAAGAGACGGCCGTCGGCCTCGAACGCCGTGTAGTGGCGGTCCTCCGGGCGGATTGGGAGCTGGTGGTACGCAGACTTCAGATCCACCGTGGAGAACACCCGGTAGTGTGCGATCTGGTTTACCATGTCTACAATCTACAACCATCCGATTCTTTTCCCCGGTCTTGACGACCACCACCTGAGCTCTCCAGGGGCTATTGCTGGCCTCGATGACTCCCTCCCGCAAGAGTCGCTGGACCTCGGACCTGATATAAGTCCTGTCCTGTATGCTGTACCACCTGCTTCTGGTAGCGAATGGTTTGCAGTCAACGGTGAGGTTTGTGAAGAGTGGGGGAGGGTCGACTTTTAGGGTAGCGAGACTGCATATGGTGAGTGGGGGTAGGGGCCCCCCGAACTTCAGGGTTAGGCTCCTGTGGTTGCATTGGAAATCTAGTCCCAATAGGAGAGGGGCGCAGAGGTCTGGGAGCACATATACTTTAAAATTAGCCAACTCGGCGCCCTGTATTGCTAGGGTTGCGGTAGTGCACCCTCGGATTTGCATCGAGTGCAACCCAGAGGCGAGGGAGATGGTTTGGTGCGCCGGGAAAATTGTGATCGAGCAGCATCTTACCATGTCTGGGTGAATGAAGCTCTCTGTGCTCCCGGAGTCGAAAAGGCAAGGCGTCTCATGCCCATTTACCCAGACGGTCATCATAGAGCTCCGGAGATGCTTGGGTCGCGACTGGTCCAGGATGACCACGCTGGGTTGTGGGTAGTCGGCGTGGTCGGAAGTGCTGGTGGGGCTCCACGATGGCTGCTCTTGTTGATCGTATGCGTTGAGCGGCGTAGCAGATGGCGGCCAAGATGGCAGTCTCGTTGGTCGAGCGTGGCAGGCGGTGAGGAAGATGGCGTCCAAGATGGCGGCCCCCATGAATCGCACGTGGCCAGCCACGTGGAGGAGGATGGCCAAGCTGGCTACCCCCGTGAGTTGCACGTGCTGTGAGGCCTGGAAGATGGCTGCCCCCACGAATAGCACAAGGCTGATGACATGTCTGCAGGGGGCGGAGTCGGCAGACACGCTGCTACACTGCGGGGTCTGCGAGCCTGTGAGTCTGAGTATCAGGCCTGTGAGTTAGAGTTCTTGGACCTGGCCAGGCAAACTTTGGCGAAATGTCCTTTTCTCCCGCAGCTGCTGCAGTTTGCGTTACGGGCCGGGCAGTGCAGCCGGGGGTGTTGGGACTGGCCGCAGAAATAGCAGGGTAGCCCCCCATGATAGGCGGGCATGTGCACTGCACAGGCCTGGGGTAGTCTTTAGTCGAGGGTCCACGAGGGGGTCGCGTGGTCAGCCGGGAACGCGTTAAGGCTCTGGAACGCTACTTCCAGAGAGGATGCTCATTTTGCCGTCTGGTTCAGGGCCCCCTTTTCGAGTAGGCGCTGTCTCACGTAGTTGGACCGGACCCCCACCATGTAGACGTCTCGGACGACAAGTTCCATATATTGAGTGGCCATAACGGCCTGATAGTTGCAGCTGCTTGCGAGAACTTTGAGGTCGCGTAGGTAGTCTTCTAGTGATTCCCCGGGACGCTGGTGGTGAGTGGTGAGGATGGGTCGCTCATAGACCTCGTTCACGGGCCGTACATAGAGGCGTTTGAGCATCGCGAGGGCGTCTGCGTAAGAGGAGGCCCCGTCGAGTTGAACAGAGATTTGTTGGCTCACCCGTGCGTGGAGGAGGCTCAGCTTCTGTTTGTCGGTGACGGAAGGCGTGGAGAAGGCTGCGAGATAGGACTTGAAGCAGCGGAGCCAGTGCAAAAACATTTCTTTGGCCTCCGCGGCCTGCGGATCGAGTTCCAGTCGGTCAGGTTTGAGGGCCGATTCCATAGTTGCGTTTAAATTGATTAAATTGATGCGACCATCAATTCACTCGAGACATGAGTAGAAGTAAACAGTGGCTTTAATCAACTTAGAACAGTGCCTGCCTGCGACTGATCCAATACTGAGAACCGCCTACAGGTTGACAGCTCTTTATACCTCCCTTCAAGGGGAGGAGCCATGGGCGGAGCCCATACATGCCCCAACATGTTCCCCTATGGAAAATGCCATACAATGGCCCATATGAGAAGCCCACAAGGGCAACACCATAGCACAGATACAAATACAAGGGCAACAGTGCAGATATAAATACAATGGTGGATTATTGGTATAATACATTCACCACACTAACTAGTGTCGTATATAGCTTAGGTAGACTTCTCTACTTTTATACTCCATTTCCTTTCAAATAAAAGCCAACATTCAATTTGCTTTCCTGATTACCTGCTGAATTTGTATGCTAGTTTTTTGTGATTTATGCATGAGGACACCCAAATCCCTCTGTGCTGCAGCTTTCTGCAGTCTTTCTCCATTTAAATACTATTCAGCTTCTTTATTTTTCCCACCAAAGTGCATAACTTCACATTTTCCGACATTATATTCCAACTGCCTAGTTTTGTCCAATTAACCTGTCTATATCTCTCTGTAGACTCTTTGTGTCATCCTCATTATTTGCCTTGCCACCTATTTTTGTGTCATCTGCAAACTTGGCAATAGTGCATTCACTATAGTCATTAATATATATTGTAATTAATTAATTGTGGCTCCAGCACTGAAAATGCCTCTTTTTTCCCAGCTCTCTGTCTTCTAAGAGTCAGCTGGAGCAACATCACATATACCAGGGGCGGAATTCTCCGACCCCCCGCAGGGTCGGGGAATCGCCCGGGGCCGGCGTAAATCCCGCCCCCGCCGTGGCCGGAATTCTTCGCCACCTGAGAATCGGCGGGGGCGGGAATCGCGCCCCACCGGTCGACGGGCCCCCCACGGCGATTCTCCGGCCCGTGATGGGCCGAAGTCCCGCCGCTGTCAGGCCTCTCCTGCCAACGTGGTTTAAACCACTTCTGTGCCGGCGGGAGCAGGCTGCACGAGTGGGCCCCAGGGTCCTGGGGGGGCTCGCGCTGCGATCGGACCCCGGGGGGTGCCCCCACGGTGGCCTGGCCCGCAATCGGGGCCCGCCGATTGGCGGGCAGGCCTGTGCCGTGGGGGCACTCTTTTTCTTTCGCCGCCGCCACAGCCTCCACCATGGTGGAGGTGGAAGAGACCCCCTCAACCGTGCATTCGCCGGTGGTGACGTCAACGGCTGCTGACGCTCCGGCGCATGCGCGGACTCACGCCGACCGGCTAAGGCCTTTCGGCCAGACCTGATGCCAATTGGCATGGCGTCAAAGGCTGTTGGCGCCAGTCGGCGGAGCAGGAGCCACTCCTGCATGGGCCTAGCCCCTAAAGGTGCGGAGAATTCCGCTTCTTTGGGGAGGCCCGAAGCCACTCCGCTATGCCAGGACCCCCCATCCCTCCGGGTAGGGGAGAATTTCGCCCCTGGTTTCAGAATTGGGGTTAGTTTTGTATAAGGTGCTGTAATCTGCTTACAGGCAAAACTAGACTCCTGCTGCAATTAGAAACAGGATTCAGGACAAGTCAATGACCTTCACATTACACTAATACATTAATTCAGCATCACATGGTATTAGGCTAATTAACTCCTCAGCATTCAGCAGGTCAAAACTGATTAATCAAAATAGGTAGAGAGGCAAAAGGAGTTTACTTTGCTTGAGTCTCAGTAATTAATTTTCCCTGGGAGGCTTGAATTACTCTCTTCCTCTGACATATGGTCATTTCCTTTAATGTACTGTTAACCTATACCTTCCAGGACACAAATGGTGGCCAATCTGGGTAATGATCCATATTGTAGACAAGGCTAATACTTAATATCTGTGTGATGTTTAGCGATAGCCAGAAGAAGCTGTGTCCCATATGGATGTGCTCAATTCTACACCTAGCAGCATGTTTCAAGGTTATAACCTTTGAATTAGTTCAAATTTTTAAAAATATTAATTTACGGGATATGGGCGCGATGGTTAGGCCAGCATTTATTGCCCATCCCTAGTTGCCCATCGGAAGGTGGTGGTGAGTTGCCTTCTTGAACTGCTGCAGTCTTTGAGGTGTAGGTACACCCACTGTGCTGTTAGGGAGGAAGTTCCAGGATGTTGCCCCAGCGACAGTGAAGGAACGGCGATATATTTCCAAGTCAGGGTGGTGAGTGACTTGGAGGGGAACCTCCAAGTGGTGGGGTTCCCAGGTATCTGCTGCCCTTGTCCTTCAAGATGGTAGAGGTCATGGACTTGGAAGGTGTTGTCGAAGGAACCTTGGTGAATTACTGCAGTGCATCTTGTAGATGGTGCACACGGCTGCCATTGTTCGTCGGTGGTGGAGAGTTTGAATGTTTGTGGAAGGGGGTGCAATCAAGCGGGCTGCTTTGTCCTGGATGATGTTGAGCTTCTTGAGTGTTGTTGGAGATGCACTCATCCAGGCAAGTAGAGAGTATTCCATTACACTCCTGATTTGTGCCTTGTAGTTGGTGGACAGGCTTTGGGGGGTCAGGAGGTGAGTTACTCGCCGTAGGATTCCTAGCCTTTGACCTGCCCTGGTAGCCACAGTATTAGTGTGGCTAGTCCAGTTTAGTTTCTGATCAGTGGTAACCACAGGATGCTGATTGTGGGGGATTCAGCGATGGGAATGCTATTGAATGTCAAGGGGCGATGGCTAGTCCCTCTCTTGTAGGAGATGGTCATTGCTTGGAATTTGCGTGGTGCGAATGTAACTTGCCACTTGTCAGCTCAAGCCTGGATATTCTCCAGGTCCTGCTGCATTTGGGAATGGACTGCTTCATTATCTGAGGAGTTGTGAATGGTGCTGAACATTGTGCAGTCATCTGCAAACATTCCCATTTCTGACCTTGTGATGGAAGGGAGGTCATCGATGAAGCAGCTGAAGATGGTTGGGCCCAGGACACTACCCTGAGGAACTCCAGCAATTATGTCCTGGAGTTGAGATGATTGACCTCCAACCACCACAACCATCTTCCTTTGTGCCAGGTATTATTCCAACCAACAGAGAGTTTCCCCCCAATTCCCATTTACTCCAGTTTAGTTAAGACGTCTCGATGCCATATTCGGTCAAATGCTGGGCAGTCACTCTTACATCACCTCTGACATTCAGCTCTTTTGTCCATACTTGAACCAACTCTGTAATGAGGTCAGGAGCTGAGTGACCCTGGCGGAACCCAAATTGAGCGTCCGTGAGCAGGTTATTGCTGAGTAAGTGCCGCCTGATAGCACCATTGATGACTTGTGTTCAAATCACCATTGAGGCAGAGCCCGTCCTTAGTGGGAGCTGGAAAGTGGGAGGGAGGTGGTGAATACTGAGGGTCAACACTGGGCAGGTGATGTGGGGTTCCTGGGTATGTTCCCATGAGAGGTCAGGCTGCAAGGGCAGAGGGGGGAACTCAGGAATGGTTTCCATCTGCCTCATGTGGAATGAAGACCCTCTCACCTGGGGAAGCACAACTGCAGTGAGAGTAGAACCCCACACTCAGACAGCACGGTGAGGGTAAAGGTGTTGAGCTCTATGGAATTTCAATTCCACTTGTCTGTGAGGTTTGACTGTCAGGAATTAGTATGTTGGGCTGTGAAATGGGAGAATGAGTATGCCCTCTAGGTATGTGCCTGCCATGCTAATTGCGCGATACCTGTTGATGGCATTTCAGCATTTCCTGAGTTGTTGCTATACTTACAACTGCAAAAGAGGAGATAATCGCCAAAGTGCTGTAATCATCTGAATTGCGTTATATTACTTTGGGAATAGGAAGGGCAGTTTATGCTGTGGAACAGGACTCAATTATGTGCACAAATGTGAAAATTTCTTGAAAGCATTCATGTGTAACCAACATGTAACGACTAAAAAAATACATCTGTGTAAATTGAGAATGACAGCGCCTGCAGAGTGGTCGATGCAATGCCCAGTGTCCGCTGACATGCGTTAAAGAGAGAAGTGCATCTACACCATTGCCTTATTATTGAAAGCTTATTTGTTTCAAAGGCTATTTTGTTGCATTGAATGTCTTTTTAAGGTTCTTTTGAGTACTTTGTAACCCTAGTTAAATTGACTGAGATAAATTACAGCACGACATGGCCAATATTCAGGACCACTATGCACAAACATAAGTTTCCGCTCGTATTTCCTCAAATCACGGATTGTTGATCCACCGTGCTTCCTGCATGAGGGGCAAAGATGGCACCTTCAAATACTCGATTATATGTTTCCAGTGTGAGGGTCCGCTGGACATCTTTACCTGTGAAATAGAATGTAAAGTGTGAGATCCTGTGAGAAACAGAAGAGTTATTCAAATAAGCACAAAGGAGTAAATTTTCTTTGCCTTTGCCTGGCATTAACAGGGTTGTAATGGCTTCAAAGTGGAGTCAGTAGCCTAACTGCTTTGTTAATGCAGGCGATGTGGCTGGCTCCAATTTTTAAAGGGCTCTGTTGCAGGTAGTCTGACCAGCTTGTGTGATCCAGGCACCAGGTCTCATTGAATGTGAATGTTGAAGTTCGATGACTTAAATTGAATGCCAGTTGCTATCTATGATCAGAATTCATCAGAGTCCAAGCCATGCAATTCCACAGGTCTACCCAAATTGAGTGTTGCATTATTTTCGAGGGCCCGGAGGAGCAGAAAGAACCTGGATCACTTTGGTTCGTGGACCATTCCCGGCAACTTAACCTTGCTGCTGGCCTCCCTGGCTGCATTGTGAGACCTCAATCTGGTGAATTAAGTGGGTACACCTATTAAGCATTCTCACAGCTTGCCTGCCAAATATAATTGAGGACAGGCCCAATGGGCTACAAGGCAAAGCTGAGTAGAATCTCTGGCAACAGAAGATCCCTCCCTGTTGAATTCAATACATTCTATGCTCGTTTCAAGCACGAAGCCAACAATGTCGTCAACTGATGCAGCAGCCTCGGACACACCCATACCCACCGTCACAGCCTCAGAAGTCAGATCGGCCTTCTTGAAATTGAACCCATGGAAAGCAACGGGTCCTGATGGAGTCCTTGGTCGTGCACTCAGATCCTGCGCAGACCAATGGGTGGGTGCGTTCGCGGATATCTTCAACCTCTCACTACTTCATCCGAAGTTCATGAAGACGATCATCATACTATCATCATACTGGTGCCAAAGAAAAACCAGGCAACATGCCTCAACGACTACCATCCGCTGGCCTTGACATGTATCATTATGAAGTGCTTCGAGAGGTTGGTCATGAGACACATTAACTCCATACTTCCAGAATGCCTTGATCTACTGCAATTCACAAACCACCACAATTGGTCCACAGCAGACGCTATCTTCCTGGATCATCCCTGGAGCATCTCAACAACAAGGACTCCTACATCAGACTCCTATTCATTGACTACAGCTCCGCATTCAACACCATAATCCCAGCCAAACTCATATCCGCACTCCAAAACCTGTGACTTTGCTCCTACCTCTGCAACTGGATGCTCGACTTCCTGATCGATAGATCACAATCAGTAAGGATAAACAACAACTCCTCCTCCACGATAATCCTCAATATCGGGGCCCTGTAAGGCTGCATACTTAGCCCCCTATTTTACTCCCTATACAGAAAATGTTTGGCATAATTCGGCTCCAACTCCATCTACAAGTTTGTGATGAAACGACATAGTCGGTCGGATCTCAAACAATGATGAGTCGGAGTACAGGAGGGAGATAGAGAACCTAGTGGCATGGTGCAATGACAACAATCTCTCCCTCAATGTCAGCAAAACTAAAGAGCTGGTCATTGACTTCAGGAAGCAAAGTACTGTACACACCCCTGTTCTGCATCAATGGGGCCAAGGTGGAGGTGGTTGACAGCTTCAAATTCCTAAGTGTGCACATCACCAACAATCTGTCCTGGTCCACCCATGTCGATGCTACAACCAAGAACGCACAACAGCGCCTATACTTCCTCAGGAAATGAAGGAAATCGGCATGTCCACATTGACTCTAACCAATTTTTACAGATGTACCATAGAAAGTATCCCAGGTGGATGGCTCGGTATCACAGTGGTTAATACTGTTGTTTCACAGTGCCAGGGACCTGTGTTCGATTTCTGGCTTGCAGTCACAGTCTGTGCGGAGTCTGTACGTTTTCCCCGTGTCTGCGTGGGTTTCCTCCGGGTGCTCCAATTTCCTCCCATAAGTCCTGAGAGACTTGTTAGGTGAATTAGACATTCTGAATTCTCCCACAGTGTACCCGAACAGGCGCCGGAATGTGGCGACTGGGTTTTTTTCACAGTAACTTCATTGCAATGTTGATGTAAGCCTACTTGTGACACTAATGCTTCACAGCCTGGTATGACAACTACTCGGCCCAAGACTGTAAGAAACTACAGACAGTCGTGAACACAGTCCAGTCCATCACGCGAACTCGTCTCTCATCCATTGATTCTGTTAACACTGCCCGCTGCCTTGGGAAACGAGCAGAATAATCAAAGGCCCCTCCCACCCGGGTTATTCTCACTTCCAACCTCTTCCATCAAGCAGAAGATACAAAAGTCTGAGAACACGCACTAACAGATTCAAAAACAGCGGGCGAAATTCTCCCAAAACGGGAGAAATCGTAAAACTGCCGTAAAACCCGGGCGGGTTTTACGGCAGCGCGCCCCTTCCCGACGGGGGACCGATTCTGGTCCCCCGTCGGGGCTAGCAGCCCGACGTCGGGGGCTCCGACAAGTCGGGCTTAACGAAAATCGTTAAACCCGCTTGCCGGAGTTAGCGCCGGCTGACGCGTCATATGACGTCAGCCGCGCATGCGCAGGTGGGAAGACTCCACCCGCGCATGCGCGGGTGACGTCATCGCGTTTTTGCGCGAAACCCGCGCATGCGCGGGCCGGGTTGCCCCTCAGCCGCCCCGCGTATTGATACTGCGGGGCGGCGGAAGGACAAATAGTGCGCGGGCATCGGGCCCGCTGCCCGCGATCGGTGCCCACCGATCGCGGGCCCATGGCACCCTTGGCACGGCCGTGGTACTGCCGTGCCAATCGGTGCCATGGTTATTTTTTGCGAGTTTGTCACGACGTTTTTACGAACGGCAGGACCAGGTGTGTTTGCCGTTCGTAAAAAGGTCGTAAAGGGCTGGGACTTCGGCCCTTCTAACAGCTGAGAATCGCTGCCGGCCGTAAAAAAAACGGCGGCAGCGATTCTTGTCGGGATTTCGGCGGGGGGGGGGGGGGAGAATAGCGGGAGGGCGTCAAAAAAGTCGGGAAGGCCCTCCCCCTATTCTCCCACCCGTCGTGGGGGGGGGGGGAGAATTTCACCCAGCTTCTTCCCCGCTGTTACCAGACTCCTGAATGACCCTCTTATGGACTGAACTGATCTCTCTACACATCTTCTCTACTGTTGTTAGCACCATACTCTGTACGCTTCACTTGATGTCTATGTATTTATATTGTGTATCTTTGGTATGTCCTATGTTTTTCATGTATGGAACAACCAGCCTTGACTGTACGTAGAACAATACTTTTCACTGTACCTTGGTACACATAAATCTAAATCTAATCTAAAACATGGGGGCCTTTTTCTGCGAGGTGGGCATCTCAATACAAAGTCAAATTACCTCCAGGGAGTGGAATTGGTCAACCTATTGCTTTGTAGCATTCGAGACTCAGTGACCAGAGTTCTGTTGGGTGAATACATTCATCAGAAGGATTTTGGTTGTTAGCAAACAAAAACAAAACAAAATCTGTTTTTTTTTTGAACTAGGCCGTAAGCTGTAAGCATAATGAAACCACAGTGTCAATCTTGGTGATTAACTTATTTAAAATTTTTAATTTTCTGCTTAGAAATATTATTTGCATGAAAACTAACATTGGGTTAACATGGCCAGGAATAAATATGTCATTTCAAAATACAGTTTGTAGAGTTGAGCATCAGATGCAATAATTGGTTACCTTATTGTAAGTTTTCAGAACATCGATGTATGAAAACAAAGTAATCTGAAAGTTTGACAAAACCAAGAGTTAAATAATAATTGCTGTAGGCTGCCAATTAAAGAACAAACAAAAACAAAGTAAAGTACAGCACAGGAACAGGCCCTTCGGCCCTCCAAGCCTGCATCGACCATGCTGCCAGTCTAAACTAAAATCTTCTACACTGTCTATGCCCCTCAGAATTTTGTAGACCTCTATCAGGTCGCCCTCAAACTCCTTCGTTCCAGTGAGAACAAACCAAGTTTATTCAACCTCCCCTCATAGCTAATGCCCTCCATACCAGGCAACATCCTGGTAAATCTCTTCTGCACCCTCTCTAAAGCCTCCACATCCTTCTGGTAGTGTGGCGACCAGAATTGAACACTATGCTCCAAGTGTGGCCTAACTAAGGTTCTATACAGCTGCAACTTGACTTGCCAATTTTTATACTCAATGCCCCGGCCAATGAAGGCAAGCATGCCGTATGCCTTCTTGACTTCCTTCTCCATCTGTGTTGCCCCTTTCAGTGACCTGTGGACCTGTTCACCAAGATCTCTCTGACTGTCAATACTCTTGAGGGTTCTACCATTCACTGTATATTCCCTACCTGTATTAGACCTTCCAAAATGCAGTACCTCATATTTGTCCGGATTAAACACCATTTGCCATCTCGCTGCCCAAGTTTCCAACTTATCTAAATCCTGCTGTATCCTCTGAGAGTCCTCATCGCTACCCACAATTTCATCAACCTTAGTGTGGTCTGCAAACTTACGAATAAGACCAGTTACATTTTCTTCCAAATCATTTATATATACTACGAACAGCAAAGGTTCCAGCACTGATCCTGTGGAACACCGTTAGTCACAGCCCTCCAATCAGAAAAGCACCCTTCCATTGCTACTCTCTGCCTTATATGACCTAGCCAGTTCTGTATCCATCTTGCCAGCTCACCTCTGATCGCATGTAACTTCACCTTTTGTACCAGTCTACCATGAGGGACTTGTCAAAGGCCTTACTGAAGACAATATAGACAACATCCACTGCCCTACCTGCATCAATCATCTTTGTGAACTCTTCGAAAAACTCTATCAAGTTAGTGAGACACCACCTTCTCTTCACAAAACCATGCTGCCTCTCGCTAATATGACTCCGTGCTTCCAAATGGGAGTAGATCCTGTCTCGAAGAATTCTCTCCAGTAATTTCCCTACCATTGATATAAGGCTCACCAGCCTGTAGTTCTCTGGATTATCCTTGCTATCCTTCTTAAACAAAGGAACAACATTGGCTATTCTCCAATCCTCCGGGACATCACCTGAAGACAGTGAGGATCAAATATTTCTGTCAAGGCCTCAGCAATTTCCTCTCTTGCCTCCTTCAGTATTCTGGGGTAGATCCCATCAGGCCCTGGGGACTCAACATCCACCAATTCCTTCTCTATGGTGAATTCTGATGCAAAGTATTCATTTAGTACCTCACCCATTTCCTCTGGCTCCACACATAGATTCCCTCCCCTGTCCTTCATGGGCCAACCCTTTCCCTGGCTACCCTCTTGCTTTTTATGTACGTGTAAAAAGCCTTGGGATTTTCCTTAACCCTATTTGCCAATTACTTTTCGTGACCCCTTCTAGCCCTCCTGACTCCTTGCTTAAGTTCCTTCCTACTTTCCTTATATTCCACACAGGCTTCATCTGTTCCCAGCCTTCTAGCCCTGACAAATGCCTTGTTTTTTTTTCGTGCTCAACTGCCCCGTATCGTTGGTCGCCACATAGCTTTGGATACTCCTCTGAATCCGCCCACAGACCTCCTCATCCGCCAATAGTCCTACGTCCAGTTTCCACTGAGGGCGTTGGCCTCTCTCCTCCTCCAGCCCCAACTCCACCCAGTGTGGGGCATGGTCTGAAATCGCAATGGCTGAGTTATCTACCCCCTCCATTCTCGGGATTAGCGACCTACTCGCCACGAAAAAGTCAATCCACAAGTATGCCTTGTGAACATGAGAGAAGAAAGAAAACTCCTTCGCCCTTGGCCTAGCGAATCTCCATGGGTCCACTCCCCCCATTTGGTAAATAAACCCCCTCAGGACCTTGGCCGCTACCAGCCTCTTACCCGATCTAGACCTAGACCAATCCAGTACAAGGCCCAGGACCGTGTTGAAGTCCCCCCCCCCCCCCCATTACCAGACTGCTTGACTCCAAATCCGGATCCCTACTCAACACCCACTTCATGAACTCTGCATCGTCCCAGTTTGGAGCATACACATTCACTAACACCACCCGGGCCCCCTGCAGCTTGCCACTCACCATAATATATCTACCCCCTTTATCCGCCACAATACCCCCCACCTCAAATGCCACCCGCTTGCTCACCAAGATTGCGACCCCCCTGGTCTTCGCATCCAGCCCTGAATGGAAAAAGCCTTGAGATTCTCCTTAACCCTATTTGCCAATGACTTTTCATGACCCCTTCTAGCCCTCCTGACTCCTTGCTTAAGTTCCTTCCTGCTTTCTTTGTATTCCACACAGGCTTTGTCTGTTCCCAGCCTTCTAGCCCTGACAAATGCCTCCTTTTTCTTTTTGACGAGGCCGACAATATCCCTCGTTATCCAAGGATCACGAAATTTGCCATATTTATCTTTCTTCCTCACAGGAACATGACGGTCCTGAATTCCTTTCAACTGACATTTTAAAGCCTCCCACATGTCAGATGTTGATTTACCCTCAAGCATCCGTCCCCAATCTAGGTTCTTCAGTTCCCACCTAATATTGTGATAATTAGCCTTCCCCCAATTTAGCACATTCACACTTGGACCACTCTTATCCTTGTCCACCAGCACTTTAAAACTTACTGAATTGTGGTCACTGTTCCCGAGATACTCCCCTACTGAAACTTCTACCACATGGCCGGGCTCATTCCCCAATACCAGGTCCAGTACAGCCCCTTCCCTCGTTGCACTAAGAACATATTGTTTTAAGATGCCCTCCTGGCTGCTTCTTACAAACTCTGCCCCGTCCAAGCCCCTAGCAGTAAGTGAGTCCCAGTCAAAATTGGGGAGGTTAACATCTCCCATCTTAACAACCCTATTGCTTTTACTCCTTTCCAAAATCTGTCTACCTATCTGCTCCTCTATCTCCCGCTGGCTGTTGGGAGCCCTGTAGTAAACCCCCAACATTGGCCTGTAATAAACCCAAACAGAAGCAGCATGACTTTTAAATGCAGCAGCGCTCTTGAGAGTTGGTATAGTAGTGGAGCTAACGTGAGAACCTATTGATAAGCAGCTACAGGAATGTTGCCAGAGAAACTCTATAAAAGAAAATACTGACTCCAAATTAATTTTGTTGAGAAAGTTCCAGTGTAAGCGAAGGCTACCACCATCAGCTCTAGGAATTAGAGTAATGAATGTGTTTTGGGCCAGGGTTTAGAGAACACTAAAGTGTATCATGGTGTTCAACTGACCCACAACTTTTAATAGATTGTTGTATGGAGAGCACATGGTGCACATGGTGCACTCTCCAGGTGTGTTGCAGCAGAAATGGAAAAGTATTTTTTAAAGCAAAACAAAGATTATTCTATGAACTCAAGTTAACCTTTTTAGAACAGACAGTGAACATCTTAGCAACCATCAATTTAAATACAACCCACAAAGAATACAACACTATGTAAACACTATGTTCACACAGTGAACTTGGCCGTCAAGGGTACACAAACTCCATCAAGTCATCTAGCCATGCTGAGGTGCTAGATGGTGTTCCCTGCTTCCAACTCCAACAGAATTTGCTTCCGAGCAATCAACGAGGTGAATGCGTCCACCCCCACACCCATCCTCAACTCTGGCTAGTTTGATATCCCAAATATAGTTACTAATGGACAGAGCTCTAAATCAACATTTAGGATTGCTGATATGGTGCTGAAATAAAATATATCCAAACGTCTGTTACAGAGATTTTGATTTGATTTAATTTGATTTATTCTCACATGTACCAAAGTACAGTGAAAAATATTTTTTCATGGGGAAGTACGCAGTACATACATAGTAAACAAAAGAATAATCAACAGAGAACACTGACAAATGGTACAGCGACAAAACAGTGATTGGTTACCGTGCGGAACAAGGAGCCAAACAAAGCAAATACATGAGCAAGAGTAGCATAGGGCGTCATGAATGGTGTTCTTACAGAGAACATATCAGTCCGAAGGAAAGTTGTTGAGGAGTCTTGTAGCTGTGGGAAGAAGCTGTTCCTATGTCTGGATGTGCGGGTCTTCAGACATCTGTACCTTCTGCCTGATGGAAATGTCTGGAAGAAGGCAATGCCTGGGTGGGAGAGGTCTCTGATAATGCTGTCTGAGGCAGCGGGAGGTGTATACAGAATCAATGTGGGGGTGGCAAGCTTGTGTGATGCATTGGGCTGAGTTCACCACACTCTTGCGGTCTTGGACCGAGCAGTTGCCATACCAGGCTGTGATGTATTATGGGCCAGGGTTTAGAGAACCCCAAAGTATATCATGGAGTTTACCTGACCTACAACTTTAAATAGATTTTGGTTATGGGGAGCATAAGGGCCCACTTTACAGGTATGATGCAACAGGGAAATATAAGTATTTTTAAACAAAAATGATGTTTATTCTATTAATCTAGTTAACATTTTAGAAACACACAGTAAACAGTTTATCAACTACCAACCCTGATAACCCCCCCCCAAAAAAATACAGCAATGTTTGGTAACCTTTAGTAACTTCCCTAACAACATCCATAAGGTAAACCCTTTATAAATAAAGAGAGCAGGTTTAAATTCTCTACAGAAACAGGTATTACTTTGAAATCATCAAGTGATTTAGAGACATTCTTTAGATTGCAGAGAGAGATCATAATATCTTATAAAATTTACAGTACAGAAGGAGGCCATTCGGCCCATCGAGTCTGCACCGGCCCTTACAAAGAGCACCCTACTGAAGCCCACGTATCTACCCTATCCCCATAACCCAGTAACCCCTACTTAACATTTTTTGGAAACTAAGGGCAATTTAGCACGGCCAATCCACCTAACCTGCACATCTTAGGACTGTGGGAGGAAACCGGAGCACCCGGAGGAAACCCATGCACACACAGGGAGAATGTGCAGACTCCGCACAGACAGTGACCCAGTCGGGAATTGAACCTGGAACCCTGGAGCTGTGAAGCAACTATGCTAACCACTATTCTGCCGTGCTGCCCTTCTTGCTGTGAATGCAGCTCTCCAACTCTGAAAACGAAACTAAACACACTGCAGCTGCCAAAGTAGAGCCAGAGTTCAACTCCACCCACACAATGACATCACTGCAGCTATTTGATAAACACCCATTTCTTAAAGGTACATCCACCTGACAGATGCAGCCGAATAGGATGCTCTCTATCGCATATCTGTAGAGATTTGTGAGAGTCGATGCAGGCATGCCAAATTTCTTGAGCTTCAGTAGGAAGTTGTTGGGCTTCCTTGACTGTTGCATGAATGTTAGTGGACCAGGACAGACTGTTGGTGATGGTGACCCCCAGGAACTTAAAGCTATCGACTATCTCCACTTCGGAGCCATTGATGCAGGTGGGAGTGTGTGTTGTGCTACACTTCCTGAAGTCGATGATCAGTTCCTTGGGGCGCGATTCTCCGCTCCCCATGCCGGGAGGGAGAATCGCGGGAGGGCCGGGTGAATCACGACACGCCATCCTGGCACCCCCCCATGATTCTCCCACCTACCCAAAAATGGCGTGTCGCGTTTTTCGACACGCCACCCGGAGAATTGCCGCTCGCCGTTTTTTACGGCGACCGCCGATTCTCCGGCCCGGATAGGCAGAGCGGCCTGACGAACCCGACCGGTTCACGCCGGCGGCAACCACACCTGGTCACTGCCGTCGTGAACAGCGCGCGACAGGTAAGTGTGGGGCCTGTGGGGGGCGGAGGGAGGATCGAGCACCACGGACGTGCTCATGAGGTGACTGGCCCGCGATCGGTCCCCACCGATCGTTGGGTCGGCATCTCTAAGAGATGCACTCTTTTCCCTCCACTGCCCCGCAAGATCAAGCCGCCATGTCTTGCGGGGGCAGCGGAGGGGAAAACGGCAACCGCACATGCACGGGTTGGAGCCGGCCAACCTGCACATGCGCGGCTGACATCACCTCGGCACCGCCGGCCGCGTCATTCCCGGCGCGCCGCTTTGGCGCAAGTGTCAAGGTCGAGCGTTCGGGATTCACGAACCGCCGCTCCTAGACCCCGGGGCGGGGGGGGGGGGGGGGGGGGGGGGGGTGGAGAATAGGGTGCAAGAAGTGGTTTCACTCCGGCGTCGGCACTCAGTCTCCCATTGGGAGAATCGCGCCCTTGGTCTTTCCAACATTTTGAGAGAGGTAGGTTGTTTTCAGTACACCATGCAACCAAATGATTTATCTCCCTCCTGTAGGAGGTTTCGTCATTGCTTGAGATCACGACCCACCACAGTCCAAACTTATAGATTGAGTTGGAGTTAAATCTTGTCACACAGTCATATGTGTATAGGGAGTACAGTCGAGGACTGAGCACGCATCCTTGCGGGGCTGCGGTGTTGAGGACTATTGTGGAGGAGGCGCTGTTACCGATCCTGTCAGATTACAGTCTGTTGGTGAGGAAGTTGAGGATCCAGCTGCACAGGGAGGGGGTCACATCCAAGAGTGTGGAGTTTGGTTATTAGTCTTGTCGGGATAATGGTGTTGAAGACGGAGCTGTAGTCTGTGAACAGCAGTCTTACATAGGTGTCCTGGTTGTCGAGGTGTTCGAGTGTTGATTGCAGAGCCAGGAAGATAGTATCTGCTGTGGACCAGTTGCGGTGACAGGCAAACTGCAATGGATCGAGACCGTCTGGGAGGCTGGCAGTGTCATGACTAGCCGCTCGAAGCATTTCATGATAACAGACGTTAGGGCCACCGATCGGTAGTCGTAGAGGAGAGTCAAACCTGAACTCCTTTATTCTTCTTGCCGTCTGTCCACAAGCAGAATGTTCCATGTGGATGAGAGTTGTGATTTTGGCCTGCAAATGCTGTTGCAATTCTCAGAAACCATAGCTTACTTGTGAATTATGAGACCTGTAGCAGCCATGTTTTGACACACGCACAACATGCAATAAGAATACAGCAAAGAGGAGCCTTTACAATGATAACCAGCTCAATAGAAAAAGAACCACAGGTATGGATATCAGTTCACTTAACTGCCAGAATCCAGAAAGTCAGAGTCCAGTGAGGATTCCTTCACACAGTACTTACAGTTCTGGTGGGCTCAGCTAGCTGAAACAGGAGGTGCAGAATTCCTTTAAAGTTGATGGTGACGCAGCGCGAGGAGGTTGGTCTAAAGACAGTTGAGTCAGTTGTAGACTAACAAGCAGCTTCTATGCGCCTGGTCTAAATCCATTGTTCACCTCAGGAGGTAGAACGTGGCTATTTGCACATCTGCAGGGATAACAAGCTTTGATGCTCTCCCTTTGTGCAGATCGACTGCTGGTCCCCTATTTTGTAGATTGTAACATGCCGTCACAAAAACAGGTACGAAATTCCACAAAGATGAGGGTTGATCTTTTGTCCAACTGCTTTGGGAAATTTCCAGCAACTGTAGCCAACTTGTGAATCATGTGACCTGTAGCCCCTATATTTTGGTTCAGCAAAGTCCAATTTTTTAATAAGAAAAAAGGTAAGATTTGATTGAAACAGTTTATGATCTCTCATATCATAGGATCTTGACACCACAGATTGTAAATTTTGTTTATAAATACTTGAATTCAAGAAGGAGATTAATTGTTTTCATTAGGCCATTAAGCAAGGCTTGTTAATTACGATATTATACTGTAATTAAAGAAAGAAAATATTAAGAATAAAAGTCTTGAACATTATAGCATTAAAAAATCCATCCGGCCAACAACTGTTTATCATGTTTCATTTTCATATTGCGATTCATCGACTTTTATCCATAAATCTCTGTTAGGAAGCAATCACTAATTGTTTTTATTGAGAAAGCATTGGTCTTAGCATGAATAATTCCCATCTATGGAATTCAATTAAGATAAAACTATTAATGGTGGTGTTTACACAGTCAGATTGAACAGCACCATATGAACAAAAATTAGGATTAAAGAGACATCTCCAGCTGCCCTTGTCTTAGGAATGTAATTGTCCTCGCTGGTCAAGGAGTCAATTTTCACAATTTGTCCAGACAGATGTAAACAAGGATCTTGTTGCAGAAAAGCCACAGTTTATCTGTGAAACAGATTGCACTGGGCTAGCGTGTTCCTTGCAGTAATATATTCATGGAACAGGTCTGTAAATAAGGGATTGCAACAGCACTGAAAGCACTAGATCAATTTGTTTATACGGGAGATAACAAGCATTGCCCAGAAGCCGTTTCGAAGGAATATTTACTGATTTTCCTCAATTGCCTAAGGCCTACCAGGTTGTGCCAAATGAGACGTCTGTAAGCTATAGTTAGTGGCAAGCTATATTAAAAACCCCATGAAAGCAGGCAAGGGGTTGTGACGTGTGATTAATCAGTGCCCGTTCAATGTTACTCGGTCAGCACGGCAACTTCCATTAGACCATAAGACATGGGAGTAGAATTAGGCCACTCGGCCCATCGAGTCTGCTCCGCCATTCAATTATGGCTGATATTTTCTCAACCCCATTCTCCTGCCTTCTCCCCATAACCCGTGATTCCCTTATTAATCAAGAACCTCTCTATCTCTGTCTTAAAGATACTCAGTGAATTGGCCTCCACAACCTTCTGCGGCAAAGAGTTCCACAGATTCACCACCCTCTGGCTGAAGAAATTCCGCCTGATCTCTGATTTAAAGGATCGTCCCCTTAGTCTGAGATTGTGTCCTCTGCTTCTAGAGCACCCGACCCAAGATTAACACCTACACCCTATCCCCATAACCCAGTAACCCCACCCAACACTAAGGGCAATTTTGGACACTAAGGGCAATTTCTCATGGCCAATCCACCTAACCTGCACATCTTTGGACTGTGGGAGGAAACCGGAGCACCCGGAGAAAACCCACGCACACACGGGGAGGATGTGCAGACTCCGCATAGACAGTGACCCAAGCCGGAATCGAACCTGTGCTATTGCGCTATCCACAATGCTACCGTGCAACCGTAAAAACAAATCTCACCGGAACAGCCAATCAGAAGCTCTGCTCTGCTGCCCTCTGCTGGATGCTAGCCTTCACTCGAACTCCTCGGGTCACTTGCGCAGGTACACCTTCAACTTACGCTGACCGTACTGCACGTATGCAAATCTCCCCGGAACAGCCAATCAGTAGCTCTGCTCTGCTGCCCTCTGCTGGATGCTTGCCTTCACTCAAACTCCTCGGGTCACTTGCGCAGGTACACCTTCAACTTATGGGCGTAGATGGGATTCAGATTTGTGGTTACTATCAGATCAGCCATCATCTTATTGAATGGTACAGCAGGCATGATGGGCTCAATGGACTATGTGGTGATATGCATCACTGTAAATACACAAGGGGTTAATGTAAATACACTACGACTAAGTAAACACTAGAGGGAGCACCAGGGACATCATTACATGCAGACACACAGCTAATGAACACATAGAATAGGACATGACCAATAGGCAGTCAAGACACCCAGAGGTGACACTACCACAAGGGGGCATTACAAAACCCAGATATAATAGGACAGGGCACACATGCTCTTTCTCTTTCCACAGGCGACAATCAGAGAAAAGGACAGGGGCAGATCAGAAGCATCACACCCACCACGTGGCTTGGAGCAGAATGTTTTGTTAGACTGAGTTACTACAGCAAGATTAGCAGGAGAGTCGAACTCAAGTAGGAGAATTGTTAACTGTTCAATAAATGTGTTAAACCTATCTCCAAGTCTGAACCTTCCTTTGTCAGAGCATGCATCAAGGAAACAGCTTATGCTACATGTAGGAGCATAACACAACAGACTACTCATAAGTTCATAAGATATGGGAGCACAATTAGGCCAATTGGCCCATCGCGTCTGCTCTGCCATTGGATCATCATTGATCTCATCCTGGCCTTAACTCCACCGTCCTGCCCATTCTCCATGACCTTTCAACCCATCACCAATTAAAAATCTGCCCAATTCCCCCTTACATTTACTCACTATCCCAGCATTCACCGCACTCTGGGGTTACGAATTCCACAGATTCACAACCCTTTGGGAGAAGTAGTTTTTCCTCATCTCTGTTTTAAATTTTCTACCTCTTATCCTAACACCTTTCTCGTTCTAGAATGTCCCACAAGGAAAGAATCAGCTCCACGTCTACTTTCTTCACATCTTTTAGCATCTTGTATACTTCAATTAGATCTCCCCTCATTCTTCTAAACTCTGGAGAGTATAGGCCTAAACTGTTCAATCTCTCCTCATACGACAAACCCCGTATCACTGGAATTAACCTAGTGAACCTCCTCTGAACAGCCTCCAACGCCACTACCTCTGTCCTCAAATAAGGGGGCCAAAACTGTGCACAATACTCCTGCTCATCGTTCATATGGTCCTCAGCTGCTCACTTCTTTGCAGCAAGGATTACACCCTCATGATGGTGAGGTTGTTCAGCTTGCAATGGACAACCACAAATCTTTTACATGGTCTCTGGCGAGAACTGTAGGCCACCTCTAGAGTGGTCCAGCAGGGGAAGCATTATTTCAGCATCCCAATTCAATTCTACCCTTTTATATGTGGCAGCACAATTTTCATCATATTAAGTTCTCCACATGTATGCTTGGTGCAGTCATTGGCCACCTCACCGATGCGTCCTCATCACCAGTACCCAACCTGTAAGAACGCAAAGAAGGAAGAAATAGGAGAAGGAATGGGCCATTCAAACTCTTGAGCCTGCTCTGCCATTCAATACAATTGCGGCTAGTCTTCTGCTACTACTCCAGTCTCCCACCCACCCACGCCCCATATCCTTTGATTCCCTGTGAGTCCAAAAATAGGTCTAATTCAGCCTTGGATATATTTAACGATTGGGCGGCCACAGCCTTCTGTGGTAGAGAAGGTTATTCAAGCTTTTCCTATTGAAGACATTTTCCTCAGCGTCGCCAAGGGCGGCGTGGGGGCGTAGTGGTTAGCACTGCTGGCTCACGGCGGCGAGGACCCGGGTTCGATCCCGGCCCTCGGTCACTGTTCGCGTGGAGTTTGCACATTCTCCCTGTGTCTACATGGGTCTCACCCCCACAATCCAAAGATGTGCAGGGTAGGTGGATTGGCCACGCTAAATTGCTCCTTAATGGAAATTTTTTGTTTTAATTTTAAAAGTAAATGATCGACGATTTACTCTGAAGCCATGTTGCCCCCGTGTCATGGAAATCCTAGCTAAAGGAGCAAACTTCCGGCATTCGCCCTGACAATCCCTTTCAGAATCTCTTTAGTTTCAATGAGATCACCTCATCCACCACACTCCAGAGAATACGACCCAATTACCTCCGCTCCTCATCATCCAACAGTGCTTTTATCGCGTGGATTCTGCATACTCGTTTTCTGTGACTCATACACAAGGACCCCCAGATCCCTCTGCATCAGAGCACCCCGAACTCTCTCCACATTTAGATAATAAGTTGCCTTTCCAACCAAAATGCACGACCTCACACTTATCAACGTTAAACTCCATCTGCCACATTTTGGCCCACTCTCCGAACTTACCCATACCCATTTGTAAGGTTCTTATTTCCTCATTGCAAACTTACTGGCCCACCTATTTTTGTGTCATCTGCAAATTTGGCTACAGAACCTTCTATCCCTGTATCCAAGTCGTTAATATAGATTAACGACTTGGGATGCTTGCACGAAATAATGAAATGTAGTCAGCAACCTTTGAATGCAGAGCTCCGGTCACCTCTCCTATACAATGGTGGGCGGCAAATTAGGAGATGTTGCAAATATCTGCAGCTTCTGCTTGGAAGACAGCAGATACGTCAAGGTTCATTGCCATGGTCACCTGCTCAGCCACTGAGCCGTGGCTGAGTGAGGTAATTCTTATGGAAACGCAGACATAGCACACGTCGTTTGTCAGCTGAGGTTCAGGCCACAGAACTCCCCCCTGAGCAATCTGGACAGATATACCCCCAAACTCCACCCCATCCCCCCCCCCCCCCCCCCCCCCCCCCCCCCCCGTGTGGGCCCTTCTCCCTGCTTTCTCCCCGCTTTTCCAGCATCTTTTAATAATAATATTCTTTATTGTCACAAGTAGGCTTACATTAACACTGCAATGAAGTTACTGTGAAAATCCCCTAGTCGCCATATTCCAGCGCCTGTTCGGGTACACAAAGGGAGAATTTAGAATGTCCAATTCACGTAACAAACACGTCTTTCGGGACTTGTGGGAGGAAACCGGAGCACCCGGAGGAAATCCATGCAGACACAGGGAGAACGTGCAGACTCCGCACAGTCAGTGACCCAAGCTGTGAATTGAACCTGGGTCCTTGGTGCTGTGAAGCAACATTGCTAACTACTTTGCTACCCTGCCGCCCTTTCTTGCACTGCATGATCATTCTGTGTTCTCAAGGGAATGTCTGCTGGCCCGCTGACATCTGGTTTGTGCAGAAGGCTTGAAGCCAGCAGGACCTCCTTCAGCATCTGCCACATCAGTTGACTTCTGCAAAACTTGAAACAGCTTAAAGCGCTAAACTAGCAAATCATAGCACGGCCAAAAGAAATGAGCTAGCAACTAAACTATGAGGGATTGACGAGGGCTGGTGCAGGATTCTTCCTGCTGCTGAATGTGAGGTTAAGGGAGGATGTTGAGCTCCAAAATGGCAACACTGGTGTTAAATCAGAACTCCATGGTTAATTGCTTGGGCCATAATACAACAAACTACAAATCAATGTTCTTGTGGGCGTGATGTTTGACTGATTAGTCGCTGCAAACAAATTGTTAACATTTTGGAAGCTCACCAGGAGAATCCTCGGCCCTCATTCCTATGGATGCTCTGGATTGCCTGCGGTACTTTCAACAGAAGATCAGAGGATGCCCCAGAGGAACTATGACAATGGCTGTGTTCACATTTCCTCCGGATTTTCTCTGCTCTTGTTGCAGCAGGAGATCAGTAGAAATTCCAGCTGCCAGTAATTGTGGTTCTTCAGGACAAATCCCTAGCTTTGATATTAACTAGACTTGCCAACTTTCATGTGACTGTTCACCTAGATTCCTTATCCTTCCCTAAGCTCGTGCAAAAGTTGGCATTGCAAGAGATCTTTAATCAAGTTTCCTTTTTCAGTACCAGCTATTTGGCTAAAGTCTTCAAAATGCTTTAGTTACAGGTGTATTCCAATGGGTTCCACATAGACATTACACACTGTTAACTTCAAAACATAGAAAAATAGGAGCAGGCCCTTTGCGCCTGGTCCTCCATTCAACATAGCTGACCCTCTATCTCAACACCATATTCAGTGCTCTCGTCATGGTCCTTGGCACCTTTAGAATCTAGAAATCTATCTTCTTAAATATATTTAGTGACTTGGTCTCCACAGCCTCCTGTGATAGAGAATTCCTCTGAATGAATAGACAGGAAGACAAGAGAAAAATGTGCAAAGGAAGCATAGGTTAAAATCTTTTTATGAAAGTAGCAGCAAAAGTTAATAACAGAAGCCAGAATCAAAATCAACCTGCAAAACTGGAAATCATCTTTGAAGTGCTCCCAAGGTTTTCACGAGGCATTTTCCAAATTGACAGAAAGCTCAACTGTACCCTACATAATCAGAAACATTATAGCTGGCCTTATTTCACTTCGTTGGCTTATTAAGTGAAGTGATAGATCCTGCTAAAAACATTGAAACATATAAAATAGGAGCAGGCGGAGGCCATTCCGTCCTTCGAGTCTGCTCCGCCGTTGAGTATGATCTGATCATCCGACTCAATAGCCTTATCCCGCCTTCCCGCCACATCCTTTGATCCCATTTCGCCCTGAGTGCTATGTCTAACTGCTTCTTGAAAACATACAATGTTTTGGCTTCAATGACTTCCTGTGGTAACAAATTTCACACGCTGACCAGTAAAGACATTTCTCCTCATCTCTGTCCTAAATAGATAGAAATAGAGAAATACAGCACAGAACAGGCCCTTCGGCCCACGATGTTGTGCCGAACTTTAGTCCTAGGTTAATCATAGAATTTTGGACACTAAGGGCAATTTTTCATGGCCAATCCACCGAACCTGCACACCTTTGGACTGTGGGAGGAAACCGGAGTACCCGGAGGAAACCCACGCACACACGGGGAGGATGTGCAGACTCTACACAGACAGTGACCCAAGTCGAAATCGAACTTGGGACCCTGGAGCTGTGAAGCAATTGTGCTATCCACAATGCTACCGTGCTGCCCTTAAGAAAAATGGTCTACCTCAGATCCCCAGAATGTGAGATTCTATGGGATTACTCTCATTTGGTTTAAACATCCTACTGGAAAAGCATGCTCAGCACACAAGCTGCTCAGGTCCACCGACACGGCACTTGACCAGACTCCACAGCACCTTTGTGCCAATCAGATCCTGTGTCAGCGAGTCACTGGCCCCAGAAAGAGGAATATTTAGTTGGGAGAGATCGTTTTTAAAATTTGACGTTACATAGTTCAAGGTGGTTTATATGTGGAATGAAAATCCAACCCAAACGCATGACTAAAGCAATGTCATGAGTTAGCCACAGTCACCTCTCACACTGAACCTGGACATGCTCCAAAATCTGTCGTCTTTTTCAGAGATCTAAAAATAATAATAATTGGACAAAAAAATTGGTAATGTTTCTCTTTCAGTAAAGGCATTTACTTGGTTGTGGAATAGCTTGGACACAAGATGGGTATTTTTTAATGAGATCCTTTGCATTATTACATTATTTTTGCTTAGTTACGTCCTTTGCAATGAAATAATGCCAGCTATTAAGTATCACCACCCAAGTAGTGAATTGCCAATTAAACCAATTATCAAAGTGCAAAGCTGACTTAAATAAGCCTATTACCGGTTTCAAATTACTCCTGAAGTCTAATTTGTTGTAATTAAGGTATATTTGAACTAGGTTTTAATATATCCTAAGAGAAATGCTTTGTCACACACAATTCTTTCCTGGATGCGATTGCTTTGGTTTGTCCAAATCACAAAGAGAATAGTTATTCAAAGCAATCAAAAGGGCTAACATTGGCCTTTATATCAGTGGTGACTGGAATACAAGGAAGGAACTAGGAAGTTAGGCATAAGCCACACGGAGCTTTGTTCAGACCTGGAGTAGTGCATTGAGTTATGTACACTGTACCCGAGGAAGGATTTATTTGCCTTGGAGCAGGTGCAGTGCGGGATCACCGGAATGATGCTAGGCTTAAAGTGTTCTAGAATGTTGATAAAGTTGGAATCCCAGAAAATAATCCAATTATTTGCAAATTGTAAAGCTCTGAGGAAATGTTACTGCACCACAGGAGTGATAACACTGATGCATAGGTATCTTTTATGTCAAAAACAAACTTTAATTTAAACGCAGAGTTGACCATGGGCTGGATTCTCTGGTTCCCCTGCCGGGTATTTCTCGGTGGTGCGCCAGTCACTGGCGGCGGGATTCAATACTGCTCCTGCTTGTCACTGGGATTTCTCATTGAAGCCACCCCATGCCCCTGGGAAAGCCATGGGCGGAGATGTGCTGCCAACGGGAACAGTGAATTGCAACTGCTGGAGAATTCCGGCCCGTATTAGCAACAAATAAATAGTTTTACAGTTAACAGTTCTTAAGTAAAAGAGAAAACCTTAACTTACCTCCTAAATCTGCAACTATATTCCAATTAAGCAAACCAATATATTTCAAATACCACTCATAAATAAAGTTAACAACCAGCTTTATACTTGAATTTCTCTGTGCAGAATCTTTGGAGAGAGAACCTTTCAGGACCAAACTGAAACACCTCCATTCATATGAGAGTTCTGGGACCAACTGACTTTTCAGGCAGACCTGGATCCTCCTATTAACTCCATCATCTGTACCCAAAGCATAAGGCATTCTTTTGTCTCATTTTACAAGATGTTTTACCTGTTCAGCTAGGGCCAATGCGAAGTGGCACCAGCGCCAACGCGCGCATGCGCAGTGGCGTCCTTCAAAGCGCAGGCCCTGACGCAACATGGCGCAGGACAACAGGGGGCAGCTCGGAAGAAAGGAGGCCGCCAGCCAGAGTGGCCGGCCTGCCGATCGGTGGGCCCCGATCGTGGGCCAGGCCACATCGGAGCCCCCTCCCCCGGGGTCGGACACCCACTCCCCCCCACAGGCTGCCCCCCCCCCGACCCACTCCCCCCCACAGGCTGCCCCCCCCGACCCTTCCACGCTGAGATCCCGCCGGCTGAGAGCAGGTATGGACGGCGGCGGTGGGACTCGTCGTTTTTATGACGGCCGCACGGCCCATCCCGGGCCGAGAATCTGCGGGCCGGCCGCGTAGAGCGGCCCCCGACCAGCGCCGCACCAACCACGCCGGCGCCGATTCTCTGCTCTGCGGAGAATCGCGTGCCAGCGTCGGGGAGGCGTGGCACGATTCACGACGGTCGCGGGGATTCTCCGGCTCGGCCCCGGGCTGAGAGAATCCTGACCCAAGTTCCTGGAGTGTTGTGAGAGCTGCGCTCATCCAGGCAGGCGGAGAATAATCCATCATACGCCCGAACTGTGCCTTGCAGATGGTAGACAGGCTTTGTAGAGTCAGGAGGTGAGTTGCTTGCCTCAGAATTCCCAGTCTCTGACCTGCTCTTAAAGCCACAGTGTTTATGTGACTGGCCCAGTTCAGTTTTTGGTCAATGGTAACCCCGAGGATATTGGTTGATTCTAAATTACTGTATTAAAGAATAACATTCAATATATTAAATGAAAATTAAACTTAATCAAAATATTTGAACATCATTCCCTGGATCAAGGCAGTGTATCTTCTAGTTCTATCAGTAATGGGAAATGTTTGCAGCAGATACACAAACCAGTAGAGAGAGCAGGGGATGCCTTGCAACAACTCTTTCTCGTTTTACTCGTGATGGTTGAAAGGTTCCCAATAACAAACGGGACAAGACCTTGATGCATAAGTGATGGAAAACTAGGGTATCTTTCAACAGCTCTTCAATAATTGAAGGTAATTGAATGTTGCCCGTTAAACAAATAATAAATATCAGCAGTTAGCCACACTACTGATTCGTTTTGTTGTTAAACTGTGAGCAATGCTGAATTTGTAACTTTTGGGAGAAACTTTGAAGGGAAGTGATCTCTGATCTCTTTGCCTCCGGGTGCTGTGGAGTGCTTATCATCCCCGACTGCAGGTTCCCTGACAAAACTGAGGGCATCTTTCCACTCACCAGTAGGTGGTGCACAGAACCTTTTTAGAAAACTCGAGGTTTCTCGATACTTGTTTGACCGGCAGAGTGAGGCTGAATTCCCCTCAGTTTTCCCCTAGGTTTGGCAAGAACCTGCTACCCTAACAATCGATGACTGATTTTTCTGGATTTTCGCCATGGAAATGTTCCTATTTTATTTCCTCCAGAAATGGATGCCGGGATAAGCTTTCAGGTTTCCAGTTCCAGAGTAACAGTGGGCAGGGCTGGCGCAAGGGAGAAGGTGGGCACACCTGTATCAGGGCCACGAGCTTGAGCGGGAGCACAACGGAAGCAAGTTTGCGAATTAAGCTGATCAGTAATAATAAACTCATGTGGCACAGAAGGAGGCACATTGTTTTGGAGCAAGCTCTTTGAATGAACATCCAATTAGTCCCAGCCTACTGTTCTTTCCTCTTGGCCTTGCAAACATGTCCTTTTTCAAGTATTTATCCAGACAATAAAACATGTAATGAAAAGGAAGTTTCTGAATTGACATATCAATTATATGGCGCTTTTCTTGACATTTTCCCAACAATTGAATAAATAAAGTTATTGAAGTCCGCAGCTCTTGTTGAGCCACGGTTAATCGCAAGAATTACAAAGGCATTAAATCTTGATTGATCCATTGTTGTGTGGCAGTATTTCTTCAATGTTTGAGTGCACTCAATGATAGGCCTGTGGCTCCCACAAATATTGGTGTCCAGTGACA
Source organism: Scyliorhinus canicula (assembly GCF_902713615.1). Classification (NCBI taxonomy): domain Eukaryota; kingdom Metazoa; phylum Chordata; class Chondrichthyes; order Carcharhiniformes; family Scyliorhinidae; genus Scyliorhinus; species Scyliorhinus canicula. The sequence goes on along the minus strand of NC_052146.1, from coordinate 283,381,853 downwards.
TACATAAAGTGCGACAATCAGATTGTGCAACAGTTTTTAAAGCTTTCAAGCAGCTTATTTAGTGAATGAAGTGGGGTTGGTGTATTATGGTCAATGTTTTCCCTGTAAATGCATTTGAGGAATTCTAATTCTTCTGATAAGGAAGAAGGAGATGAATTTGGACCAATGGTTCCCAAAGTATCCACCACTGGGGTTTTTCTCACATCAATTCTGGGCCTGTTGCAGAGTTAGGGTTAGAATTAGACTTACAATTACATAATGGAGAGTGTAAAACTAAAGCAGGTTGTCAGCCAGCCCGTCTCCTTTACCCATCCCTGAGTTGTCCGCCACATTATAGGAGGCGAGTGAGGCACAAAGCAATCTGCCCACCCTCAGGCCTGTTGAGGCCCTTAATTAAACAATTGACTGCCACTTAAAGGTCTCATTTTACCTTTGTTGCAATTTTTGGCTTTGTTGGGGAAGGTAACCGGTCCGGCACCATTCAATGCACAGGCTGCTGGTGGGCGGGAAGGGAAGGGAGTACTTCCATTATGGGGTCCCTGTGCCTTTCAGGGTAATGCCCCCCCGCCCCGCTAAGATGGTACCCGCTTCTGTCCCTCCACCCTGCATCTCTAACCCACCCCTACCCTCACTGGGGTTTCCCAACCATGTAAGTCAAAATCTCAGTCCAGTATCCACCTTCTCCTCCTCTTTGGAGACTCCCTCGAGTCTCAGCAATGGCCACCCCTCCCTTCTGGTTCTGCTGGGACATTGAGCAGCTGAACGATCAGATTGTTGGCAGCTCTGTAGGTCGGACATCTTGCCCCTGAGGGGTGGAAGTCCCAATCTCACCCTATTAACCCCCCCCCCCCCCCCCCCCGCCTCACCTTACCATCTTATCACTGTGGAGTAACTACATTTCTGGTGTTCTGGCTTTTAGCTCATGGGGGAGAGGATAATACACCCCCCACCCCCTGGTAAAATCTTCCCCATGGATTGTATAGGATGTACAGTTCAAAAACAAACCATTCATCCCAACCTGTCCCCATGTTGACATTTATATTCCACTCAAAATTCCGTCAACTTTGCTCATCTAAATCTAACAGCATAACTCTTTTCTCTGCTCCCTCACATGCCTCCCCTTAAATGTATCTAAACTATTGATTGGGGGGGGGGGAATCAAGCACTGGGGGGGGGGGGGGGCGTCTTATGTCTTATGGGCAGCCGGGGTGGCGATTGGGTGGGTCGTTTGGAGCGGAGCGGGGCAGATCAGTGGGACCTTGTGGGCGGAATTCTCCGCTCCCGCGAAAAATCGGGAAAGCCGTCGTGAACTCGGCCGAGTTTCACGACGGCCCCACCTGGGGGGCTAGGAGCGGCCCTCCGTAACTCTCGGGCTTGCGTCAAGGCGGCGAGCCGAGAATGACGCGGCCGGCGCGCCTAAGTGACGTCAGGGTGAAAAACGGCGAGCGGCTATTCTTCCGAGCGGGGGATGGGAGAATCTTGGGGGGCGCCAGGGGGGGCGTGTCGTGAGTCGCCCGGCCCTCCCACGATTCTCTCACCCAGCGTGGGGAGCGGAGAATCGCGCCCTGTTTGTTGGTCCAGGTCTGCTAGCTGTGTCCACAAACGCACTCCGCCGCCGTGCGCCGACTCGGAACTGGAAGTGCGGGGGACAGTTTCTGCAGCCAAAGCTGCGTAAAGCTATCCGGGTCCCTGTCTGCCCCCTGCAGGTCAGTGAATTGGCCCTTACTTGTTTCAGGAACATCTGGAGTAAAATGCCAGCGTTTTTATGCCGACATGGGGACATAGCCCCATTTGTGGAGAATCCAGCCCAAGGATGGCATCAAATCCCCTTAATAACAGAATCTGTGATGGGGCAAAAATATTGCAAAAAGTTGATCTTTCATTGGATTGTCCTGTTTATGTGTGGGCTGCATTTTACTCTGTATTGCGATGCTGTGGGTGATAATCAGTGTGTTCTTCACAACTTTCAGTTACACTCGAATAATCTTACAGAGAATAAAAAATAATGACAATGTTTTAGACCTAGCGCCTGCTGCTCTAAGAATATGTTTGCTGCTTGGTTAGCATCTGACGTACTTTATTATTCAAAAGTAGTTTGTTATGTTGGTCTTGGCTTGACATGATGTGTTTACAGTGCTCCATTGTAGGAACAATATATTCAAAAATATGCACAAGTTATGGAGGCAGTATAGTTGAAAGCTGTTTGGATGCATAAAAAAAAACATTTGAACAACAGTTAAAAAGAAAGGTATTTTATTGTTTTTGTTTTATTTTCTCCCCATTTTTTGTGTTATGTTGATGACTTTCTTATAAATCTTCGAATTATACATGCTGTTTTCATAGAACCACAGAATCCCGACAGGGCAGAAGAAGACCATTCGGCCCATCAAGTCTGCACCAACCCTCTGTAAGAGCACCCTACTTGGGGCCCCCCTCCACCCCATCCCTATAACTCCACCTAACTTTTCACTAAGGGCCAAATTATCATGGCTAATTCACCTAACCTGCACACCTTCGCACTGTGGCGTGGAGCACCCGGAGGAAACCCACGCAGACAAGGGGAGAATATGCAAACTCCACACAGACAGTCGCCCAAGTCAGAATCGATCCAGGGACCCTGGTGCTGTAAGGCAATAGTGCTTACTGCTGTGCCAGCGTGCCGCCCCAAAGCACCCAGCAATGTTTACTTTTACCATACCTTTCATTAGGCAAGTTCAAGAAAATTCACAGATTTAATGGAAAAGTGACATTAAAAAAAGTGACCTTGATTTACACGTGTCGTGGCAAAAATGGCAGAAGTGGCCTAAACCCTTAAGTCCAGCCTCTGAATATGGCAATTCCCATTTTTGTGAGGGCATTTAGCATACACGTGCTTTCTGGAGGCTGCTGGCCATTTATATCTTCAGTTGCCTCCACTCAAGTAGGATTTTTATAACCTTGGAACGAGCATCCTGAATTGTGCACATTGGACCTGGTAATACTAGGTTTGAACTTTATCGATGTGTTAGGATGGCAAAGTATCCTTTTTGCTAGGTAATCTGCCCCTTTGGACCTAGTCCCAAGACACCTTAGGTGGAAGCAAAGTACTCTTTATTGGAGGTCAGGCGTCCTTTGGGATTGTTAAAAGTGGGCAGAGATGTACATAAAAACTTATTAATACGATCAAACTCATTGGAACCGTTAACATATCTGTCAAAATCAACTGTAAAAACTGTCAAAAGCACTTGTCAAAAAGACCTGTCAAAAGTATCAGTAGGGTCTGTCAAGAGGAGCTGTCAAAGGGAGCTGTCAATCTGCCAAGGAATTTTAAAGTCCTGCCCTTTAAATCTTTGAAAAAAAAAATCACTCTGTTGACATACTTTTCAAGGTTTACTGGCTCAGTGCTGCATAACTGTTTTCAGAACCATCCATCATCACAGTAGGGTGTCTACTATTTCACAGTTTGATTGACAGCTACAAGTTGTAACAGACTCTTTTAAGTGGGACTATGAATCCCAATGTGTGTTGTTTAAGGGGTTGCATAATTAAATTAACTACTTGTTGTTAAAAGCTTTATGAAGGAATGTAAATATAGTAAATAAATGTTCAGGATTGAGAATGTTTTTCAATATAGTGAATTCTGCAATAGACATTTAGGATGTTATTTTAAGAACTTATCTCAGTGTAGCTCATATCTGCCCGTGATGAATACTGGGTGAGTTGACAAAGGAAGTGTAAGGAATAAGGACGGTGGGTGGGGGGCATGGGTTGGCATGAGTTGTCACTAAGTTGGCATAGGGTCTGTAAAAGACCATGAGGGTAAATGCAGGAGCATAGGCTGAAATGGAGGGTGTGAGGGGCAATGGGAGATGGATACAGGGACACAGGTTTTCATGGAGGATATGAGAGATCATGGGGGTATGTGGAGAGTTCATATAGAGGGTGCGAGGGCTTATGGTGGTAGGTACAGGGCATGAGGGGGCATGGATTGGACACAGGGAGTTTATGGGGATTGAGGGAAGTGAGGACTCGTGGGAAGATTCATTCTTTCTAATTCAAAGTTTTAGAAACGGTGCTGGATCTCCGAGGCTGTGCTATCTGCCCAGCTCGCCCAAGCACCTCGCAGCCTCCTCAATTCTTCCATAGTTTCCCGACTTCCAAGGAGCATTAATTGCTGGAAGCGGCATCGCCGTCCTTCACTCAATAGGAAATCCCGCTTCTGTGGACTGTGTGCCAACCCAATTGACCAGCAGCTCTGAAGTCCCAGCAGTGTCACTGGAAGCAGGGGCCAGGACTGGGATTACATGCAGAACTCAGATTCTGTAATTTAAAGGGTGTAGCAGGGACTTTAGTTGGCGGATTAGTTGCCTTAATACCCTGTATTCATTTTAACCAGCTGCTTGACTATATTTCATGGAAATAAGCACTTGGCAAAACATGATGGATATTTAGCCTTAATTTTAGTCAAGAAGTTCTGTATGAAATAGCCAGAAGGTCATACAATGTAAACAAGCGTACAGCTGCACATTGGTTTGCTGACAGCAGACAATTATTATTTTTCTTGGGCGAGGAACTTAAGGCCTGTTATTAAACTCTAACTCCAGCCTCCTCGCTTTTCTGTCTTTTTGCTAATCTACCAAATGCCTTTTGTCCTAGATATTGCTCACTGTATCATATAAATTGCTTGCCTTACTTTTGTAAAATAGGGACATTTGGAATGACTGTGGTCTCTCTAATCCCCCCACGAACTTTGTGTTAAATAAAGGACCTTTGGCGAAAACTCGAAGTGCTGATTTATAATTTCTTCAACAAAGGGTCAATATTAAATATGCAAATAGACAGACTACTTCCTCAGGGATGGAAGATCACAGGACAATGGAGCCTCTTGAGGAATGGTTATCTGTGGAGCCTCGTGCTAAGCCTTATCCGGTATATAGTTCAAAGAATGTTAACTAAAAGGTAAAGCCTTGCCTCCAGCAGTCTCTAGTGACCCTAACGAAGGACAACATAAACTAGAACCCACAACAATGATAACTGATTCTAAATCGCAGAGCCCAGGATGGAGGTCTTGCGGCAGGGATGGAAGGGGAGGGTGAGGGTGACAGGAGAGAGGGGGATGGGTGTTGTGGTGACAAAGCCAGGCAGGAATGGAGTACCTGGAGGTGGGGAGAACTTGTTGAGGGTGGGGTGCGCAGCCATGATTTCGAAAGGGAACCATCGATGGAGACTTCCTTTCCTGCCCAAAGCCCAAACAGGATCCCCCCCCCAATCCAACCCCTGGAATCGTTGGGATTCCCTGTTGCCGCCGTCAGTGCTATCCCACCAGTGGGTTTCCCGGGGCATGGGATGGCTTCAATGGGGCATCCCATTGAGAAGCAGCGGGAGTAAAGAATCCCAGGGAACAGCGAGTCGCCAGCAACTGCACATATAGTTTCAAAGAAACCCTAAATGCAACGAGAATCAATTTTTTAAATATCATGGGCGGTACGGAAGCACAGGGGTTAGCACTGTTTCTTCATAGCGCCAGAGACCCGGGTTCGATTCCTGGCTTGGTGCACTGTCTGTGCGGAGTCTGCACATTCTCCAAGTGTCTGTGTGGGTTAACTTCCGGGTGCTCCAGTTTCCTCCCACAAGTCCCGAAAGACGCGTTGTTTTGTAATTTCGACATTCTGAATTCTCGCTCTGTGTACCCGAACAGTAGCAAGAGTTTGGCGACCAGGGAATTTTCACAGTAACTTCATAGCAGCGTTAATGTAAGCCTACTCGTGACAATAAAGATTATTATTATTGAAAAAAGTCATTATAAAACATCACAAAAATGACTGTTTCCTGCTGCATTATGGGCTTAAATCTGCATTTATTTTAAACCTGAGTAATTGCCGGTAATTTGTCTGCACGACCCCTTAGCCGGAGGTGAAGTTATCAGAATGAGTTGAGACATATTTACAGCTGCCAGGTTTCCTGAGAGCCAGGGAACTTAATCGGCCATTTTGTTAAACCTGCAAGCTACCGGTCTCACTATCATCTTTTAAAACCCAATCCGCCTTCTGCTCTGTCTCAATAAAACCCAAAGCCAACTTCGTGACTCAGAATTTTTGTCCATTCGATCCCCACTACCCTGGCTCAATCTGACCCATTCCCCCGTTGTTAAAATTCTCCGATTGGTGTGAAGAATCTGAAGAGTGGTTGCTCTTAACTTGCTCATGCTTGATTACAAGCAGTACTGGCTTGCCTGCTAATGTTTGCACACAGAGAACATGATCAGGATGAAAAAATAACGTGCAGTTTGATGCACCATCAATTGGACTCGAGTCGTAGTGAAGTTCCAAACAACAGGCTTTAATATGCTAGATGTGAGCCAGGCAGTGGTCGTACAGAGAAAGGCCGACTGCCAGCCAACATGAGCTTATACCCCGCCTTGTAGGCTGAGCTACTAACCTCTCAGCCAATTGGCGGGGAGTCACATGACCAGCCACAACCAATTGACAGAGAGGCACATGACTTGCCTGGGCCAATGGGCAGCGAGGCTGCTGTACCAATGGCAGCCTGGTTCTCTGGTAATATGATCTCTCTAGCCATACTACCACACAGTTAATCTCCTTATTTTAGACCCCCACTGTTGGTTATTGTTCCTTCCATTCCTTTGCTTCTACCCCTTTTCCCCAGTCCCATGCACCATTGGGCAACCCAACTGGTAAGAAAGCAGCCTGTACTGTATTCCTCTGCAAATAGTAATCCAGTGCAGGGTAATGTGAGTGTGGCAGCAGCAAAACCTGCTTTTGTAAGGGGGACAACAAAAGGATTCCACATTGAGTTGTTGAAGAAAACAAAACTTATTTTATTTAACGCGTTAACTATTATATACAGCTCCAGAAGTTCCCTACTGGGTTTTCTCTATTCGGTGCCTGACTGACCGACTCCATTTATACAAAGGCACATGAACTTAGTTCAGGGTTTCCCACCCCCTTATCGGGGGAGCTCGTACTCTACAAGCTCCACGAGGCAGTGGATCATCCCTCCCCTGTAAGACCCGTGCAGGGTATAACACCGCCATGCTCTCCAACTTTTCCTCTCTTTCGCTATGAAGACTTATCACTCCGTGGAGAGTCAGAATTGCAGACATAACTAAAGTCCCAGGCAGGCTACAATACTGCATTGATAAATGGAGTGCTTCAAATGAATCGCTGCTGCAGGAAAAAAGCACTTCATTGACAATCTCCCGCCACTTATTGTGTAGTAGATACCATGTCCTAAACGCAGCCTCCTAAGTGGATAGCTTCCAAATGGACCTCATACTAATATGATTAATATTAGTAACATTTGCCTGTTGCAGTGAGAAAGGGAAAATCCTATGAACACTCAAAAAGGTAAATAAATCTAGTGCACAACCTCAAGTTGTTGCCTGGCAGCAGAGTTAAGGGTGAGAGTTCAACTGGTGATGGATAAATTGAGAACTCACATCTTTGCTTTTCGCAAAAAGAGTGATCAACCTGTTAAGGCAAGTCATTGAAATCTCCGTTCAATGGGACGAGAAGATTTCGTCGCAGTGAAGGGGCAGGGAAATTCTGGCTGATAGAGCAGACTTGCAGATGAAGGAGAAAGCCCCAGCCTGCCTAGGACTTTGGTTATATCTGTAATTCTGACTCTCCACAGAGAGATAAGTCTTCATAGAGAAAGAGAAGAAAAGTTGGAGAGCAAAGCAGGTGTTATAACCCATACGGGTCTTACGGGGTACAAAGAACAAACAAAGAACAGAGAAAAGTACAGCACAGGAACAGGCCCTTCGGCCCTCCAGGCCCGTGCCGACCATGCTGCCCGACTAAACTAAAATCTTCTACACTTCCTGGGTCCGTATCCCTCTATTCCTATCCTATTCATGTATTTGTCAAGATGCCCCCTGAATGTCACTATCATCCCTGCTTCCACCACCTCCTCCGGCAGCGAGTTCCAGGCACCCACTACCCTCTGTGTAAAAAACTTGCCTCGTACATCTACTCTAAACCTTGCCCCTCGCACCTTAACCCTATGCCCCCTAGTAATTGACCCCTCTACCCTGGGGAAAAGCCTCTGACTATCCACTCTGCCTATGCCCCTCATAATGTTGTAGACCTCTATCAGGTCGACCCTCAACCTCCGTTGTTCCAGTGAGAACAAACCAAGTTTATTCAACCGCTCCTCATAGCTAATGCCCTCCATACCAGGCAACATCCTGGTAAATCTCTTCTGCACCCTCTCTAAAGCCTCCACATCCTTCTGGTAGTGTGGCAACCAGAATTGAACACTATACTCCAAGTGTGGCCTAACTAAGGTTCTCTTCAGCTGCAACATGACTTGCCAATTCTTATTAGCAATGTCCCGGCCAATGAAGGCAAGCATGCCGTATGCCTTCTTGACTACCTTCTCCATCTGTGTTGCCCCTTTCAGTGACCTGTGGACCTGTACACGTAGACCTCTCTGACTTTCAATACTCTTGAGGGTTCTACACTGCCCTACTTGCCCTACTGTATATTCCCTACCTGCATTAGACCTTCCAAAATGCATTACCTCACATTTGTCCGGATTAAACACCATCTGCCATTTCTCCGCCCAAGTCTCCAAATTATCTAAATCCTGCTGTATCCTCTGACAGTCCTCATCACTATCTGATATTCCACCAACCTTTGTGTCATCTGCAAACTTACTAAACAGACCAGTTACATTTTCCTCCAAATTATTTATATATACTATGAACAGCAAGGTCCCAGCACTGATCCCTGCGGAACACCACTAGTCACAGCCCTCATCAGATAATCAGAAAAGTACCCTTCCATTGCTACTCTCTGCCTTCTATGACCTAGCCAGTTCTGTATCCACTTTGCCAGCTCACCCCTGAACCCGTGTGACTTCAGCTTTTGTACCAATCTACCATGAGGGACCTTGTCAAACATCCACTGCCCTACTTGCTTCAATCATCTTTGTGACCTCTTTGAAATCCTCTATCAAGTCAGTGAGACACGACCTCCCCTTCACAAAACTATGCTGCCTCTCACTAATACGTCCATTTGCTTCCAAATGGGAGTAGATCCTGTAATTTCCAAACCACTGACGTAAGGCTCATCGGCCTTTAGTTCCCTGGATTAGCCTTGCTACTCTTCTTAAACAAAGGAACAACATTGGCTATTCTCCAGTTCTCCGGGACATCACCTGAAGACAGTGAGGATTCAAAGATTTGTGTCAAAGCCTCAGCAATTTCCTCTCTAGCCTCCTTCAGTATTCTGGGGTAGATCCCATCAGACCCTGGGGACTTATCTACCTTAATATTTTTCAAGACGCCCAACATCTCGTCTTTTTGGATCTCAATGTGACCCAGGCTATCTACACACCCTTCTCCAGACTCAACATCCACCAATTCCTTCCCTTTAGTGAATACTGATGCAAAGTATTCATTTAGTACCTGGCCTATTTCCTTTGGCTGCACACATAGATTCCCTCGCCTGTCCTTCAGTGGGCCAACCCTTTCCCTGGCTACCCTCTTGCTTTTTATGTACGTGTAAAAAGCCTTGAGATTTTCCTCAACCCTATTTGCCAATGATTTTTTGTGATCCCCTTCTAGCCCTCCTGACTCCTTGCTTAAGTTCCTTCCTCCTTTCCTTATATTCCACACAGGCTTCATTTGTTCCCAGCCTTCTAGCCCTGACAAATGCCTCCTTTTTTTTCCCTGCACAACTGCCCCATGGAGCTTGTAGAGTACGAGCTCCCCCGATAATGGGGCAGGGAACCCTCAACTAAGTTCATGTGCCTTTATACAAAAAGAGCCGGCCAGTCAGGCACCGATTATAAAATAATTGGGTGGGTTTCTCCAATCGCTGACATGGAAATTGGGAAACATGGTGGCATGGAGAATTGGTTCCGACGGCAAAATTGCTGCAGGTGCCGATTTCACGCCAAATCGCAATTCTCCGTCACCTCGACAACGGTGCAATGCGTTCTGGAACGCCCGTACAGTAAACCCGTTTGCATATCATTAGCGGGCCTGACCCAGTATTCTCCGGGGCCTCCGCGATTCTCCGACTCCAATGGGCCGAATTCCCAACAACGTGGTACACCTGTGCTGTTTAAAATTGTAAGAAGTCTTACAACACCAGGTTAAAGTCCAACAGGTTTGTTTCAAACACGAGCTTTCGGAGCACGGCTCCTTCTTCAGGTGAATGGAAAGGCTTGTTCCAGAAATGTTTATATAGACACAGTCAGAGATGCCCCGGAATGCGAGCACCTGCAGGCAATCAAATCATCAAAGATGCAGAGAGAGAGGTAACTCTGACAGAGTACCCTTCGTCGTCCAGTACTTTCCTGGGGCGGAGAAACTATGACATCTTCTTCGCAGCCTCCAACACATCATCAGCGAGGATGGACATCTTGCCAAGGTCATCCCCACACCCCCACTACTGGCCTTCAAACAACCGCGCAACCTCAAACAAACCATTGTTTGCAGCAAATTACCCAGCCTTCAGAACAGCAACCACAACACCACAAAACCCTGCCAGGGTAATCTCTGCAAGACATGCCAGATCATCGACATGGACACCACCATTACACGTGGAAACACCACCCACCAGGTACGCGGCGCATACTCGTGCGACTCGACCAATGTAGTCTACCTCATACGCTGCAGGAAAGGATGTCCCGAAGCGTGGTACATTGGCGAGACCATGCAGACACTGCGACAACGAATAAACGGGCATCGTGCGACTATCAACAGGCAGGACTGTTCCCTTCCAGTTGGGGAACACTTCAGCAGTCAAGGACATTCAGCCTCTGATCTCCGGGTCAGCATTCTACAAGGAGGCCTTCAGGAGACGCGACAACGCAAAATTGCTGAGCAAAAACTTATAGCTAAGTTCCGCACGCATGAATGCGGACTCAACCGGGATCTGGGATTCATGTCGCATTACATTCGGCCCCCACCAACAAGCCTGGACTTGCAGAGGCCTACCGACTGAACTGGCTTGGGACAATTCACACCTCTTTAACCTGGAGTTACCTCTCTCTCTGCATCTTTGATGATTTGATTGCCTGCAGGTGCTCGCATTCCGGGGCATCTCTGACTGTGTCTATATAAACATTTCTGGAACAAGCCTTTCCATTCACCTGAAGAAGGAGCCGTGCTCCGAAAGCTCGTGTTTGAAACAAACCTGTTGGACTTTAACCTGGTGTTGTAAGACTTCTTACTGTGCTCACCCCAGTCCAACGCCGGCATCTCCACATCATGTTTAAAATTGTGAAACTGGTGTCGTAGCTGAAGAGGGAGGGAGAGAGTGGGATAGAGAAGTGTGGTGAACCACTGTGTACACCTGTATTAGGGGATGTAAGGTAGGACCTGCACGACAGGTTCGCCGGGAGCTCCTGCTGGCTGGCTCCGCCCATGAGAAGCTTTATAAATATGCTTGTCCTCCATTGATCTGCCATTTCGCTAGCTGCAGCAGGAGGCCACGCATCTCATTGCAATAAAGCCACAGTTGTACCCAATCTGAGTCGTTGTGCAATTGATCGTGGATCGATTTATTGCAGTCAGATTTTCAACAGGATGGACTCAGAATCAAACCAGATCGCCTGCAGCTGGATCCGCACTCGCCCGACGCCAGAAAGGACTTTAATCACTGGCTAGCTTGTTTTGAGGCTTACATCAACGGAGCGACCCCCACACCGACGGAGGCTCACAAGATACAGGTCTTGTATTCCAGGTTGAGCTCAAGCATGTTCCCGATGATCCAGGACGCCCCGAATTATGCGGAAGCCATGGCACTCCTAAAAGAGAACTACGCTCAGAAAGCGAACACGCTCTTCGCCAGGCACGTACTCGCCACTTGCTCTCAACTCCCTGGTGAGTCCATCGAAGACTTCTGGCAGGCCCTTATCCCACTCGTCCGGGACTGTGACTGTCAGGCCGTTACGGCCACCGAACATTCTAATCTCCTCATGCGCGATGCGTTTGTAACGGGAATTGGGTCGGACCTCATCCGACAATGACTGCTGGAAGGGACCACGCTCAGCCTAGCGGAGACAAAAACATTAGCGCTCTCCATGACGGTCGCATCCCGTAATGTTCAGGTCTACCCCTCTCGCCGCGCCACCCACCCCTCCTATCCCTCCTGGACCCCGCAAACGACGCCCCCAGCTGGGGCCCTGCCCAGCCAATACGCCTGCGCTGCACACCAATCCGCGCACCCCAGGGGTCCCCGCTGCTACTTCTACGGCCAACAGAAGCACCCCCGCCAACGCTGCCTGGCCCGCGCCGCCACTTGCAAGTCATGTAGCAAAAAGGGCCATTTCGCCACAGTGTGCCAGGCCCGCGCAGTCGCCGCTATTGCCCCCTCCCCCTGCCAAATTCCCAATGGGCGCTGCCATCTCCTCCCCCGGGGCCATGTGCGGCCCATGGGCGCCGCCATCTTGTCCAGCGCCACCAACCTGCGGCCCATGGGCGCCGCCATCTTGTCCCGCCGCCGCAATGTGCGCCCCATGGGTGCCGCCATTTTGTTCTCCACAGGACCTCCGGACTCCGCTATCTTGTCTTCCCCACATGGCAGGAACACCAACGACATCCCACGACCTGGGCCGCCGATGCTATCCGTCTGAAACATAAGAACATAAGAACTAGGAGCAGGAGTAGGCCATCTGGCCCCTCGAGCCTGCTCCGCCATTCAATGAGATCATGGCTGATCTTTTGTGGACTCAGCTCCACTTCCCGGCCCGAACACCATAACCCTTAATCCCTTTATTCTTCAAAAAACTATCTATCTTTACCTTAAAAACATGTAATGAAGGAGCCTCAACTGCTTCACTGGGCAAGGAATTCCATAGATTCACAACCCTTTGGGTGAAGAAGTTCCTCCTAAACTCAGTTCTAAATCTACTTCCCCATATTTTGAGGCTATGCCCCCTAGTTCTGCTGTCACCCGCCAGTGGAAACAACCTGCCCGCATCTATCCTATCTATTCCCTTCATAATTTTAAATGTTTCTATAAGATCCCCCCTCATCCTTCTAAATTCCAACGAGTACAGTCCCAGTCTACTCAACCTCTCCTCATAATCCAACCCCTTCAGCTCTGGGATTAACCTAGTGAATCTCCTCTGCACACCCTCCAGCGCCAGTACGTCCTTTCTCAAGTAAGGAGACCAAAACTGAACACAATACTCCAGGTGTGGCCGCACTAACACCTTATACAATTGCAACATAACCTCCCTAGTCTTAAACTCCATCCCTCTAGCAATGAAGGACAAAATTCCATTTGCCTTCTTAATCACCTGTTGCACTTGTAAACCAACCTTCTGTGACTCATGCACTAGCACACCCAAGTCTCTCTGAACAGCGGCATGCTTTAATATTTTATCGTTTAAATAATAATCCCGTTTGCTGTTATTCCTACCAAAATGGATAACCTCACATTTGTCAACATTGTATTCCATCTGCCAGACCCGAGCCCCTTCACTTAACCTATCCAAATCCCTCTGCAGACTTCCAGTATCCTCTGCACTTTTCGCTTTACCACTCATCTTAGTGTCATCTGCAAACTTGGACACATTGCCCTTGATCCCCAACTCCAAATCATCTATGTAAATTGTGAACAATTGTGGGCCCAACACGGATCCCTGAGGGACACCACTAGCTACTGATTGCCAACCAGAGAAACACCCATTTATCCCAACTCTTTGCTTTCTATTAATTAACCAATCCTCTATCCATGCTACTACTTTACCCTTAATGCCATGCATCTTTATCTTATGCAGCAACCTTTTGTGTGGCACCTTGTCAAAGGCTTTCTGGAAATCCAGATATACCACATCCATCGGCTCCCCGTTATCTACTGCACTGGTAATGTCCTCAAAAAATTCCACTAAATTAGTTAGGCACGACCTGCCTTTTACGAACCCATGCTGCGTCTGCCCAATGGGACAATTTCTAACCAGGTGCCTCGCAATTTCTTCCTTGATGATAGATTCCAGCATCTTCCCTATTACCGAAGTTAAACTCACTGGCCTATAATTTCCTGCTTTCTGCCTACCTCCTTTTTTAAACAGTGGTGTCACGTTTGCTAATTTCCAATCCACCGGGACCACCCCAGAGTCTAGTGAATTTCGGTAAATTATCACTAGTGCATCTGCAATTTCCCTAGCCATCTCTGACCTCTGACGATCACCCGCAGCTCGACTTGATGAAGCTGGACCAGTCTCATGCACACAACTTGCCCACCGCTTCGACAACGGTGAAAATCAACGGCCACGTGACCTCTTGCCTGCTGGACTCCGGGAGCACCGAAAGCTTCATACACCCGGATACGGTAAGGATCTCCCTGGTCTCCGGATCCCACTCTGTACCGATCCGAGGGTTGTGTACCGTCACTCTCACAGTCCAGGGCGTAGAATTCAGCGGTTTCCGTCTCAACATCCTTCCTAACCTCTGCGCTGCACTATTGCTGGGCCTGGATTTACAGTGCAATCTCCAGAGCCTCACCCTCAAATTCGGCAGGCCCGTACCTCCACTCACCGTTTGCGGCCTCGCTACCCTCAAGGTTGACCCCCCCCTCCCTCTTTGCCAATCTAACTTCGGATTGCAAACCCGTTGCCACCAGGAGCAGACGGTACAGCACCCAGGACAAGGTCTTCATCAGGTCCGAGGTCCAGCGGCTGCTTCGGGAGGGTATTAGCGAGGCCAGCAACAGCCCCTGGAGAGCCCAAGTGGTAGTAGTTAAAACTGGGGAGAAACACAGAATGGTTGTGGACTACAGCCAGACCATCAGATTGACCATGGTCAATCAGATTGCGCAGTATCCGGTCTTCTCAACTATTGACCTGAAATCCGCCTACCTCCAGCTCCCCATCCGTAAATCGGACCATCCATATGCTGCCTTTGAGGTGGACGGCTAGCTCTATCACTTTCTTAGGGTTCCCTTTAGCGTCACTAATGGGGTCTCGGTCTTCCAAAGGGAGATGGACCGAATGGTCGGCTGGTACGGTTTGCAGGCCATATTTCCGTACTTAGATAATGTCACCATCTGCGGCCATGATCAGCAGGACCACAATGCCAACTTCGCTAAATTCCTCCGCACCGCCACTCTTCTCAACCTTATGTATAATAAAGAGAAGTGTGTGTTCAGCACTACCCGCTTAGCTATACTCGGCTATGGAGTCCAGAACGGACTTCTGGGGCCCGATCCCGACTGCATGTGCCCCCTCATGGTGCTTCCCCTACCCCACTGCCCCAATGCCCTCAAAAAACGCTGCCCGGCGTTCTTTTCGTACTACGCCCAGTGGGTCCCCAACTATGCGGACACGGCCCGCCCACTCATACAGTCCACTCAATTTCCCCTCGCGGCTGACGCGCAACATGCCTTCGCCCGTATCAGAGCAGACATAGCCAAGGCCGGGATGCTCACAGTAGACGAGACACTGCCCTTTCAAGTAGAAAGCGACGCTTCAGATGTCGCCCTTGCCGCCACTCTAAATCAGGCAGGCAGGCCCGTGGCATTCTTTTCCCACATCCTTCATGCCTCTGAAATTCGGCACTCCTCCGTCGAAAAAGAGGCCCAGGCCAACGTTGAAGCTGTGCGGCATTGGAGGCATTGCGTGGCCGGCAGGAAATTCACTCTCCTCACTGACCAACTGTCGGTAGCCTTCATGTTCAATAACACACAGAGGGGCAAGATCAAAAACGATAAAATCTTGCGGTGGAGAATCGAGCTCTCCACCAATAATTACGAGATTTTGTTTCGCCCCGGCAAGCTCAACGAGCCCCCAGATACCCTCTCCCGAGGTACATGTGCCAACGCACAAGTACACCAACTCCAAATCCTGCACGACAGCCTTTGTCACCCGGGGGGTCACAGGACTGTACCTCCTCGTCAAGGCTCGCAACCAGCCCTACTCCGTCGAGGAAGTACGGACAATCACCAGAGACTGCCAGGTCTGTGCGGAGTGCAAGCCGCACTACTACCGGCCAGACCGTGAGTGCCCGGTGAAGGCCTCCCGCCCCTTTGAACGCCTCAGCGTAGGTTTCAAAGGGCCCCTCCCCTCCACCGACCGCAACACATATATTCTCAGTGTGGTCGATGAGTACTCCAGATTCCCCTTCGCCACTCCATGCCCGGATATGACGTCTGCCACCGTCATCAAGGCCCTGGATTCCATTTTCGCTTTGTTCGGTTTCCCCGCCTACATCCACAGTGACAGGGGATCCTCATTCATGAGCGATGAGCTGCGTCAGTTCCTGCTCAGCAGGGGTATCGCCTCCAGCAGGACGACCAGCTAAACCCCCGGGGAAACGGACAGGTAGAGAGGGAGAACGGGACGGTGTGGAGGGCCGTCCAGCTGGCCCTACGGTCCAGGAACCTCCCAGCTGCTCGTTGGCAGGAAGTCCTCCCTGATGCATTACACTCCATCCGGTCACTACTGTGCACCGCTACAAATAACACATCCCATGAATGTTTTTTTACCTTCCCCAGGATGTCCACATCCCGGGGTGTCGCTCCCGACTTGTTTCGCAGCTCCAGGACTGGTCCTGCTCTGTAGGCACGTCCGACTTTACAAGGCGGACCCCTTGGTGGACAGGGTACGCCTGCTCCACGCCAACACCCAGTATGACTACGTGGAGTTCCCCGACGGCCGCCAAGATACTGTCTCCCTCAGGGACCTGGCACCGTCGGGTTCCAAACAAACGCACTTCCCCACCCATGCGCCACCGTCCCCTCCCCCGGCGCTCCCAACATTATCCCCACCAGGTCCATCCCTCCTTCCCCTGCCCATGCAAGAGGGCGAAGAAGATTTTGGCATGCTCCTGGTGTCATCTGACAGCAGGCCCGCACCAGCACCACCGGCACCGACGTCAGTGACACCAGCACCGACATCGCCGACACCGTTACGTCGCTCCCAGCGAATCGTCAAAGCACCGGATCGACTGAACCTCTAACGGGCACCGGACCGTCAAAATGCACATTTTCCCTCCCCCACTCACTTTCTGAGACACTGTAAATAATTCTCAACACTGTATATAATTCCACACCACACCCACCGGACTCATTTTTAACAGGGGGTGAATGTGGTGAACCACTGTGTGCACCTGTATTAGGTGATGTAAGGTAGGACCTGTACTACAGGTTCGCCGGTAGCCCCTGCCGGCTGGCTCCGCCCACTAGGAGCTGTATAAATATGCGTGTCCTCCACTGATCTGCCATTTCGCCAGATGCAGCAGGAGGCCAAATGCTCTTTCGGCCAGTCGGACATTAAATTCCTGGGTGACCATGTTTCCCACTTGGGTGTGCGGCCGGATGAGGACAAAATTGCTGCTATCACTTCCATGAAAATGCCCGAGGACAAGAAAGCGTCCTCCGGTTCTTGGGCATGGTAAATTTCCTAGGAAAGTTGATTCCCAACCTTGCCTCGTGTACCACGGCTCTCCGGAACCTGGTCTGAAAGACAACAGACTTCCAGTGGCTCCCTGCCCACGAGCTCGAGTGGAGGGAACTGAAGGCCAAGCTATCCACGGCCCAGTGCTGGCTTTTTTTGATCCTGCTAAGGAAACGAAAATCTCTACGGACGCCAGTCAGTCTGGCATTGGAGCCATGCTTCTGCAGCGTGATGAGGCTTGTCATGGGCCCCCGTTGCGTATGCGTCACGGACCATGACCCCCACGGAACAGCGCAATGTGCAAATAGAGAAGGAATGCCTCGACCTTCTGACCAGTGTCATGAAGTTCCACGGCTATGTTTATGGACTTCCCCAGTTTACTGTCGAGACCGACCATCGTCTGCTCATCAACATAATACAAAAGGACTTGAATGATATGACGCCTCGCCTCCAACGCATCCTGCTCAAGCTCCAGAGGTATGATTTCCAACTTGTTTATACCCCTGATAGTTGCCGACGCCCTCTCTAGGTCGGTCACCACTCCATGCGATCACGAAGGGTTAGTTTGCTTGGTCGACGCTCAAGTTCAGTTCGCAGCCTCCCACTTGCCAGCATCGGATGCACGCCTGGTACAAATTCATCACGAGACAGCGGCTGACCCCCTACTACAGCGTGTCATGCGCCTAATGACGGACGGGTGGTTCAAGGGCCAATGCCCACAATTTTACAATGTTCGAGACGATCTGGCGGTCGTTGATGGGGTTCTCCTGAAGCAAGGCCGCATCGTGATCCCACACAGCATGCGCTAGCTGGTCCTAGAGCAGCTGCACGAGGGTCATCTGGGCGTTTAAAAATGTCGCCGCAGGGCCAGGGAAGCTGTCTATTGACCGGGAATCAACAACGGCATTGCCAATTGCGACTCAACTGCCCCACCTGCCAGCGTTTTCTGCCCGCCCAACCACGGGAGACTCTGATGCCCCATGAGTTGGTCACCTCACCCTGGACCAAGGTGGGCATTGACCTGTTCCACGCATTGGGTAGGGACTATGTATTAATTATTGATTACTTCTCAAACTACCCGGAGGTCATCAGGTTGCACGACCTCACTTCATCCTCTGTCATTCGGGCGTGCAAAGAGATATTTGCCCAATACGGCATCCCGCTCACTGCGATGTCGGACAATGGCCCCTGCTTCACAAGCCAGGAATGGGCCAGCTTCGCACAGCAGGACAACTTTGCACACATCACGTCCAGTCCCCTGTACCCTCAGTCCAATGGCAAAGCAGAAAAGTGGGTTCACATAGTCAAGAGGCTATTCTGCAAGGCTGCCGATTCCGGATTTGACTTCTATCTCGCTTTGTTGGCCTATCGCTCTGCCCCGCTCGTCACTGGGCTGTTGCCTGCACAGTTGCTGATGAATCACACCCTGAGGATGACGGTGCCGTCTATTCATACCCCGAATCTTGATCTGGTTCCCGTGCTTCACAAGATGCAGACGTCTCGGGCGCAGCAAAAGACGACACACGACTCACGTGCTGCTGATCTCCCGACATCCAGCCGAACGACGAGGTTCGCATTGATCTCCCGAGTGTGGTTGGTCTGCGACTGCTGTTGTCCTGTGGCAGTTGGCCCCCCGCTCCTTCCTGGTTTGGTTACCAGACGGATTCATTCAGCGCCACAATCGGCGTACCCTTCGCCTTGTTCCACAGTCATCACGGGATCCTCCAAGCAGCTCCTCTGCTGACCCTGCCATGGACTGTGCAGAGCTTCCGGTCACTCTGCCTCCCCCTGACTGTGTTGCGGCCCACCCAGCTCCTGACCTGGCGACTACCGACCCACCCTTGAGGCGGTCAACCAGAGTTCGTCACCCACCTCAGAGACTGAATTTATGAACTTTGCAAATTTATGGACTCTCTGAGATGTTTCCTTCGTTGTTCAATCGTTTTCTATTGGTTTGTATATAGCACTGTTCTTGTTCAATTTATTGCAAACTATTTGCACCAGACACCTTCCCTTGTCTATAGCTTTGTCTTCCTGTATATAGATCTGTACCTCACATGTAGTTAGCAACATTCTTCACACACCCACACTATTTATTGTCACACATTCACATCAAATTTTTTTAAAAGGGGGGGGAATGTCATAATATACACCAGTATATCATGGTGCAGACACACACTGATGGACATACACTAGGACCAATCAACATGCACAAACACCGCAGCCAATCACCAGTTAGAACACACGCACTATAAAGACAGAGGGCATCACTTTTCCCGCTCATTCTGGATGCTGCCTCTCTGAAGCAGATGGGATCATCAAGTACAGTACAAACTCACACCACGTGCTGAGTGATTCAACTGGTTCGGACAGGCACAGGTCTCTAGTTAAACTAACATCATGTAAACCCACAGTTATAGTGTGTCTAGTATTTTATAAGAGTTAATAAAATAGTGTTGAACCTTCTTCAGTGTTGGTGGCATATGTCTGCTTCACGAGTCCACAGTGCCCAACACTTCAGCCACCCCTCCCTCTACTACCCATTTCCGAATCATGGATATATTTGCTGCCCAGTAATAGCTGCAGAAGTTCGGCAGGGCCAGCCCACCTCCCTGCCCTCTCCGACTGTGCTCTAAGAACAGTCTCTTAACACGCGGGGTCTTGTTTGCCCACACAAATCTCATAATAATCCTGTTCACTCGCTTGAAGAAGGACTTGGGGATGAGGATGGGAAGGCACTGGAAGATGAACAAGAACCTGGGGAGGACCGTCATATAGAACATAGAACATAGAACAGTACAGCACAGAACAGGCCCTTCGGCCCTCAATGTTGTGTCGAGCAATGATCACCCTACTCAAACCCACGTATCCACCCTATACCCGTAACCCAACAACCCCCCCCCCCCCTTAACCTTACTTTTTAGGACTACGGGCAATTTAGCATGGCCAATCCACCTAACCCGCACATCTTTGGACTGTGGGAGGAAACTGGAGCACCCGGAGGAAACCCACGCACACACGGGGAGGACGTGCAGACTCCGCACAGACAGTGACCCAGCCGGGAACCGAACCTGGGACCCTGGAGCTGTGAAGCATTTATGCTAACCACCATGCTACCGTGCTGCCCATCTTGGCAGATTGCACCCTGCCCGCCAGGGAAAGTGGCAGCATGTCCCACCTCTTAAAGTCCTCCTCCATCTGATCTACCAGCCGTGCTAGATTGAGCTTGTGCAGGGCATCCCAACTCTTAGCCACCTGTACGCCCAAATAGCGAAAACTCCTCTCCACCACCTTAAGCGGTAGCTCTCCCAGTCTCTTTTCCTGGCCCCTCGTATGTATCCCAAAAAGCTCGCTTTTCCCGGCATTCAACTGATACCCCGAAAAGTCCCCCAAATCTTTAAGGATCTGCATGACCTCCCCCATCCCCTCCACCGGATTTGAAATGTGCAGGAGCAGGTCATCCGCATACAGTGAAACCCGATGCTCCTCCCCACCAAACCAGCCCCCTCCAGTTTCTAGACTCCCTCAATGCCATGGTTAGTGGCTCAACTGCCAGGGCAAACAGCAGGGGCACAGGGGGCACCCCTGCCTCGTTCCTCGATGTAGCCTAAAGTACTCCGACCGCAGCCGGTTTGTCGGCACACTCGCTACAGAGGCCTGATACAGCAATTTAAAAAAAATAAAAAAAATAAAAAATTTAGAGTACCCAATTAATTTTTTCCAATTAAGGAGTAATTTAGCGTGGCCAATCGACCTACCCTGCACATCTTTGGATTTTGGGGGCGAAACCCACGCAAACACAAGGAGAATGTGCAAACTCCACACGGACAGTGACCCAGAGCCGGGATTGAACCTGGGACCTCAGCACCGTGAGGCTGCAGGACTAACCCACTGCGCCACCGTACTGCCCACCTGATACAGCAATTTAACCCACCCTATGAATTCCTCGCCTAATCCAAATCTGCCAAATACTTCCCACAGGTACTCCCACTCGACCCGATCAAAGGCTTTTTCCGCGTCCATTGCCGCCGCCACTTCTGCATCCCCTCCTTCCGAGGGCATCATGGTCACATTCAGGAGACTCCGCACATTCATGTTCAGCTGCCTGCCCTTCACAAACCCCGTCTGGTCCTCATTGATCACTCCCGGGACACAGCCCTCAATTCTGGTGGCCAGGATCTTGGCCAACAGTTTGGCATCTACATTAAGGAGCGATAGCGGCCTGTGGGAGCCACATTGCAATGGGTCCTTATCTCACTTCAGGATGAGTGAGATCAGAGCCTGCGACATCGTCGGGGGAAGGGTTCCCTTTTCCTCAGCCTCGTTGAAGGTTCTCAACAATAACGGCCCAACAGCACTGTGAATTTCCTGTACAATTCTACGGGATATCCGTCCGGTCCCGGGGCCTTGCCCGAATGCATGCCCTCCAAACCCTTAACCAATTCCTCCATCTCAATCGGGGCCCCAATCCCTCTACCCGCCCCTCCTCCACCTTAGGGAACCTCAGTTGGTCCAAGAATCGCTTCATCCCCTCCCCCCACTCCGGGGGTTCTGACTCATACAGTTGACCATAAAAGTCCTTGAAGACCTCATTGATCCTTGCCGTACTCAGCACCGTGTTACCATCCCCCCCTCGTCCCTAATTCCCCCAATTTCCCTGGCCGCCTCTCTATTCCGCAGTTGGTGCGCCAGCATCCTGCTTGCCTTCTCCCCATACTCGTACACCGCTCCACTGAGCCTCTGCCTTCCCTGTGGTAAGCAAGTCAAACTCCACCTGCAGACTCTGGCGTTCTTTTAACAACCTCTCCTCGGGAGATTCCGCATACCTCCTGTCCACCCTAAGTATCTCTCACACCAATCTCTCCCTCTCCATCCTATCCCTCTTCTCTCTGTGGGCCCTGACTGAAATTAGCTCCCCCCTGATAACTGCCTTCAGCGCCTCCCAGACCACACTCACTGAAACTTCCCCTGTATCGTTGGTCGCCACATAGCTTTGGATACTCCTCCGAATCCGCCCACAGACCTCCGAATCCGCCAATAGTCCTACGTCCAGTCTCCACAGAGGGCGTTGGCCTCTTTCCTCCCCCAGCCCCAACTCCACCCAGTGTGGGGCATGGTCTGAAATCGCAATGGCTGAGTACTCTACCCCCTCCATTCTCGGGATTAGCGACCTACTCACCACGAAAAAGTCAATCCGCGAGTAGGCTTTGTGAACATGGGAGAAGAAAGAAAACTCCTTCGCCCTGCGAATCTCCATGGATCTACGGCCCCCATTTGGTCCATGAACCCCCTCAGGACCTTGGCCGCTACCAGCCTCTTACCCGATCTAGACCTAGACCGATCCAATGCCGGGTCCAGGACCATGTTGGAATCCCCCCCCCCACCATTACCAGACTGCTTGACTCCAAATCCGGAACCCTACTCAACATCCGCTTCATGAACCCTGCATCGACCCAGTTTGGAGCATACACATTCACTAACACCACCTGGGCCCCCTGCAGCTTGCCACTCACCATAATATATCTACCCCCTTTATCCGCCACAATACCCCCCACCTCAAATGCCACCCACTTGCTCACCAAGATTGCAACCCCCCTGGTCTTCGCATCCAGCCCTGAGTGGAAGACCTGCCCCACCCACCCCTTCCTTAGCCTGGTTTGATCCGCGACCTTCAGATGCGTTTCTTGCAGCATGACTACGTCTGCCTTTAACCCCCTTAAGTTGGAAAACACACCTGCCCTCTTGACCGGTCCATTCAGGCCCCTCACATTCCACGTGATCAGCCTGGTCGGGGGGTTAATTAGCACCCTCCCTGTCCACTAGCCAGCTCCTTTTTTCGGCCAGCCACGTGCCCACGCCTCCCGCACACTCTAGCCCCACAGCCGGAGGCTCCCCGTCCCGACTCTCCCCTTTACTCCAAAAATTGATTCCCCTCCAGTCAGCAAAGCAGCATCCCAGCCCTCCCCCCCCTCAATCCCCCCCTCCCCCCCAGTCAAGCGTTCGCTTAACCCCCCTTCCCCCCCCATTGCACTCCCACAAGTCAGCTGATCCCAGCCGCTCCCGCCTCTATCTCCAATGCCCCTGTTGGCTCCCTCTACAGGTCTCCAACCCCCCCCCCCCCTCAACTAAGGTAGGTAAAGAAAGTCCCCCCCCCCCCTACATCTTGTGTATACAGAGAAAAAACACAAACACAACACAACAAACAAACTTCAGGTGCTACCCCCAACGTTGAGCGAATAAACTGCTCTCACTGTCTGGCCTGACCCCATCACCTGTGACGCAGCTCTTCCCCAACTGCGACCCCGAGGGCCCAGGGCACAGGGGGCAACAAAAACAAAAGAGAACACAGGAGAAAACCCAAAATAACACTGCACCCCCTCCCCAGCCCCCACCACCCCACCAGCATGCCCCAACAACATACTGCAGTCCATTAGTTCGAGTCCAGCTTCTCGTTCTTTATAAAAGTCCACGCCTGGTTTTCATTGGAATCGATTGTGTTCCACATGGCGCCGGTGCTAGCCCCTCCACAGTCGCTGAATCGGTCCAGGTGCGGCGCCAGTTTTGCTGTTGTGAAAGTCCACCAATCCTGCCCCAGCATCATGAAAATGAAAATCGCTTATTGTCACGAGTAGGCTTCAATGAAGTTACTGTGAAAAGCCCCTAGTCGCCACATTCCGGCGCCTGTCCGGGGAGGCTGGTACGGGAATCGAACCGTGCTGCTGGCCTGCTTGGTCTGCTTTAAAAGCCAGCGATTTAGCCGAGTGAGCTAAACCAGCATCAACACTTAGTCTCAGGAACGGAGAATCCCGCCGATAATGTTTTACGCAGCGGGTGAATGCTGTGACCGGGGTCTGCAAAGGTCCTTTGACAAACATTAATCTCTGATCGTTCCAAAATCCTGAAAATGTACCCTTCCATATCACTCGTGATCTTGTGGAGCCTCAGGGTTTTATTCAGAGGTATTGTCCATTTATGCTTTAGAAAGCTGTTTAACTGTCAAGCGTTTAAATTGATGTGAGATATTCATCTTGCATTATTTTACCATAATGGCCTGAGCTGTTCAATGTGTCAAGTCAGCCATTCCTTTTGATTTTCTTTCTGTGAAGGTTTTATGTAAAATGAATCATACGTACCAAAGGCCTCTTGTGGATAGTTTAATGAGGTCTTCAGGCGAAATACTGTGACAAAAGTTTCCATTATGGATTTTAAAAAAAAGAAACTTAGATTTATATAGATTAAAGCATGGATGCAACTTAAATAATAATGATAGAAAAAACAGGAATACTGAAAAGTGCAACCCTTTAACTCAAGATTGGGCGAATGCTACACCTTATCACAGGCTGGTTAGCTCAGTTGGCTGGATGGCTGTTTCATGATGCGGAATGATGCCAACAGCATGGGTTTGATTCCCGTACTGGCTGAGGTTACCCATGAGGTTACCCCTTCTCAACCTTGCTCTCTGCCTGAGGAGTGATGATCCTCAGGTTAAATCACCAACTGTCAGCTTCCCCTCAAAGGGGAGAAGCAGCCTATGGCCTATGGGATTGTGGCGACTTTAATTTCATCACTACTGACTCAAGCTGTTGCGATCATACCAAAGCCCGTTGTCATCTGATGCTCATGATCTCCATGAAGCCCAGATTCTCTTGTCCCCTTCAAGCCTCTTGGTTGTGCACGACCCTGAGCCTCCTGCTTGTATACTCGACTGAGAGGCATCAGTTGTGCTGCTTATTGAATCATAGAAGTTTCAGTGCAGAAGGAGGCCATTCAGCCCAGCGATTCTGCACCGGCCCTTGGAAAGAGCACCCTACTTAAACCCATCCCTCCACCCTGTCCCCCTAACCCAGTAACCCCAACTAACCTTTCGGACACTAAGGGGCAATTTGGCAAGGACAATCCACCTAACTTGCACATTGTTGGACTGTGGGAGGAAATCGAAGCACATGGAGGAAACCCACGCAGACACGGGGAGAAAGTGCCAACTCCACAGTTTGTCACCCAAGGCCAGAATTGAACCTGGGTCACTGGAGGTGTGAGACAGCAGTGCTAACCACTGTGCCACCGAATATGCATTAATTTATGTTTATACAGCAGAATACTCACATTTTGTGCTTTAACACATAGTGATGAAAATACCTTTCACAATTGTTTTTTGACCTCCTGCAATTTGGATTTTGATATTTGAATGCTCTCACTACTCTTACCCCTCCTGTGATTGTTTTTCAAACAATCAAGCACCGGACTGGACAAAACAATGAGTAGAGGGGTGGGGGGTCATCATGCGACTGACTAGTAAACCACAGGCTAACAATACAAGTTCAAATCCCACCATGCCAAATAAGAATTTGAATTTGGTTCTCAAGAAAATGTGAAAATAAAAAAGCTGGTGTTGGTTAAAATGACCATGAAGCTGTTGGATTGTTGTAAAATCTCCAACTTGTTCATTTATATCCTTGAAACCTGCTGTCATTTCCCAGTCAGATTGAAATGTGACTCTGAGTCCCACAGCGGTGTGGTCCACGCTGAGCTGCTCTCTAAATGGCTGAGAATTAAAGGCAAATTCGTTGCATCAAATTGCTGAATGGTGCATGATTAAGGGGCGGGATTCTCCGACCCCCCCCACCGTGTCGGAGAATCGCCTGGGGGGGGCCTGAATCCCGCTCCTGCCGGCTGCCGAATTCTACAGCGCCGGGGATTTGGCGGGGGCGAGAATCGTGCTGCGCCGCTTGGCGGCCGCTAGCAGCGGCCCCTCTGGCGATTATCCGGCCCGCTTAGTGGCCGTCCGTTTATGGCCGGTCCCGCCGGCGTAAATTAGAGTAGGTACTTACCGGCGGGACCTGGCTTTGCGGGCGGCCTCCGGGGTCCTAGTGGCGGTGCGGGGCCATCTGGCCCCGGAGGGTGCCCCCTCGGTGGCCTGGCCCGAGTGCAGGCCTTTGCCACGGGGGCACTCTATTCCTCCACATCGGCTCCACGATGGCCAATGCAGAGATGAACCCCCCTGCGCATGCGCTAGGATGATGCCAGCACACGCTGGCGCTCCTACGCATGCGCCAACTCAAGCTGGCTGGCGGAGGCCCTTCAACACCAGTTGGTGTGGTGCCAAGCCCCTTTCTTGCTGGCCGGCGCGGCACAAACCACTCTGGCGCCGACCTAGCCCCATGTCCACACCTTCAAGTCGGCCGAATGCCGGAGTGGTTCACGCCACTTCTTCGCGCCGGAGTTGCCTGCCCCACCGATTCCCGCAGAATCCGCCCAAGGTCTACCAGCAGCATGAGTAATACACCAGAAACATATTTTCCCGATACTTACCATCGGCTGTCTGTTCACTTTTTATCAATTTGAATCGACTGATGATGACATTTTGAAATTGCAAATGCTTTTCAACCACTGACCACCGTGTTTATAGGTATTTGTTAGTTCGAACAGTTGGAAAGAGGAGGCTGCTTACAGACACAAATCCGGGCCCTTTGCAGGCTGTAGCACTGGATTGGATTTGTACCATGTGGGGAATGATGGCCTAACCAACAATCCTTGATGAAAACTGTGGTGATCCTCGCCTGAGTCACCAGGGGGCAGCGCGGGGACACCCATAAAAGGAACGCCGAAGGCCCGCCTCCGCCACTTGAAACCGGAGGGGTTGGAGTGGCAAGAGGTGCAAGAAGCTGAAGGGTGCTAGTCTGTTTGGGGCCTAGTTGCAGAACATTGAAGAGCAGCCTTTTCTCAAGTGTAATCTGTAATTTATTGTGGGACACAATAAATCATCCTTAACCTAAAGACGACTTCGAGCATTCTTTCAAGAAGCATAACAAAAACCATGGAGGGGGCTCCAATAGCTGTCTTGTCCACTTTCTAGGGAAAGATTTGTGAGGTCAGGCCATTTCAGCCAGTATGTATCCCTGTTCCCCCATCCCCCCAGAATTCTCCCCCTTCGTAATGCTGCTAACACCCGCTCAACTCATTCAAGAAGCTGTTGAACTTTCTACATTAACTCTCCTCCCCACACCTCTCCTCCTTCATCCCCCGCAACCACCCACCCCCCAATAAGGTGAGCGACCTGCCTATGTGCACTGAGTGTTGGGGTGTTTGGCAATTGTATTCGAAGGAGGCACAAGTTGAAAACATTTTAGGCTCCTCACTTAATCCTTTAGATAAGAAAACCCCCTTTCCCTCGCACACCGACTTTGGACGAATTTGGCCAAATTTTTAAAATTGATCACATTTTCTCACTGAGGCTGATTTTTAGGCTCCGTAGGGATCAGGGAGGTAGGAAGGTTCTAACAGTTGTGCTGACAGTCTTCATGCTGGTTCCCCGTCTGCATTCAAGCCTCCTGGGCCATTTTCCCGGATGTGGCCGGGAGCGGGGGAGAGGCTTGTTGGCCTTGCCACTTATCCACACACAGCGCGTGGCCGATTAAACCAATTATGGGTCCAAAGGTCTAGAATTTGGCAGTCTGAAATGAGGTTCACGCAGGTGGCAAAGGCCAGATTAACTACCTGGCGGGAAGTCTCCTGGTAGCAGAGCAGATGACCAGCACTCCAGGCAGGCCTGTGAAGGGGTAAAACCCATCATCTCCTGCCCCTCCCTCCAAAGTGGTGCCCTGGCTGCATACCTTGAAAGTATTGGAGAGGGGGCACCTCCTTTGAGAAGTGCCCTCTTTTTACTTACCTTCCGATGCTGCCGGCTACGTCTTTCGAGCTGGAAGGTCTCTGATTGGCCCCTTAGCTGTCTTTAATTGAATAGTGAGCCAGCCCTTTACCCAAATGGAGTAGAATCCCATGGAGTGACAGTTGCCCACAAAGTACAGGTGGACAGAAGGCTGTGAAGAAAGCCCAGCCCATGGAACGTTCCAGATAAATTTACTTCAAAGAGTGCTGATATTTCAAGGCAGTAATGAGCATTTTCTGCAACTTAGCATTATAAATATTTGATTTCTTTTCAGTCTCAATGGGAGTGTAATAAGCATAAATCTAAAAGTTTATGTGCATAATTGTCAACATTCTAGGTAAAAAGGCTCAAATTATTCATGCTTTGATATTTTTATAATCAGATGATGAACAGCAGGAATTGCAGTAGGCATTATTAACATTTTGCTTGACGATAATCTACTGCTGAAAAAGGATAATTGACCCACCGTAATGAGCTCTTGGACAATACATGAAAAGCTACAGATCAATGTGTTTTCGGTGTACATGTAAGAAGCATTAATTATCAATAGTTTCTAAAAGAAAAACAAATAATATTCCATCTTCATGATTCATGTTGTGCAGCATTTCAGTCTCCTCTATATATGAGCAAGCAAGTAATATTTTGTTTCCTCAGTTTTATCTTTTACCCCTCTTCTCTACCTTCTCTTCACTCTTCTTATCCCCTCTTTCCACTCCCCTTTCTCCCTCTTCTCCTCTCCCCCCTCTTTCCTCTACTCTCTCTTCTCCTCTCTCTCACTATCTCCTCTTTCATCTCCCCTTCAGTCATTGTTCTCCCCTCTTGGCCACCTGTGGCCCCCCTGCCACCTCACCCAGTTATCTGCTCTCCCTGTGTGACTGTAGGTAGTCAGTACAGATGGAGTGTTTGACTGTCGAGACTGTCAAAACTGAGACAAGCCTTGACTCTGTAATAACAGGCCTTACCTGTATTCTTACTATACTATCAAATGGTAGAATAAATACTCACCAGTTGCTGCTTACAAATCAGCAGGTTCCCAGACTATTTCACTGCAATGCTGACTGCAGGATACTCTTCTACATCTGCTTCATTGCACTGCTGATTGCAGGACACTCTTCCTAGATTGGAATGCTTTGGCCAATAGCCTTTCAGGGATGCAATTTGTTTACATTTGATGTTATAGTATTAAATATCTGCGTACTATTATCCATTCCAGGTTGCGTGCGAGTTAAATATTTACATAATTTAAGCAAATACATTACATTAAATTGAACTAGGTTCTCATTAGGGTATGGAGAGAGGGTTTGAAAGTAGAGTTCAGGTAGAAGATGAGGCATGATTTTTATGATTGCCCATCCCTAGTTGCCCTTGAAAAGGGGTGGTGAGCTGCCTTCTTGAACAGCTGAGCCCCTGAGGTCTAGGTTCACCCACAGTGCTGTCAGTGAGCGAGTTCCAGGATTTTGACCCAGCAACAGTGAAGAAATGGGTGCTATATTTCCAAGTCAGGATGGTGAGTGGCTTGGAGGTGGTGGTGCCCCCCCCAGGTATCTGCTGCTAATGCTGGAGCAGGCTCGAGGAGAACTTACTCCTGCTTCTATTTCTATTGTTATCATTATTGTATTAAAACTAGTATCGCTGCTTCATTACAATGGAATTGAAACAGAATAAGTAAATCTAAGCGAATCACCAATGGATGCTAATTTAATATAATGGACAGATACGACATTTGCTAGCTTAGTATGAAACAATAAAACAGTGCAAGGTGTTGCTAACTGGTGACCAAGGTAGGAGCTATAGCAGAATAGTGATTAGTGCTGAATAACTACAACTACTTAAAATTATTAAAGCTAGTATCTTTATGTCGTCTTTGTCGACAGGAATAGTGCCGGAAGACTGGAGGATAGCAAATGTTGTCCCCTTGTTCAAGAAGGGGAGTAGAGACAACCCTGGTAATTATAGACCTGTGAGCCTTACTTCGGTTGTGGGTAAAATGTTGGAAAAGGTTATAAGAGATAGGGTTTATAATCATCTTGAAAAGAACAAGTTGATTAGCGATACTCAACACGGTTTTGTGAAGGGTAGGTCATGTCTCACAAACCTTATTGAGTTTTTTGAGAAGGTGACCAAACAGGTGGATCAGGGTAAAGCTGTTGATGTGGTGTATATGGATTTCAGTAAGGCGTTTGATAAGGTTCCCCACGGTAGGCTATTGCAGAAAATAAGGAAGTATGGAATTGAAGGTGATTTAGCGGTTTGGATCAGTAATTGGCTAGCTGAAAGAAGACAGAGGGTGGTGGTTGATGGCAAATGTTCATCCTGGAGTTCAGTTACTAGTGGTGTACCGCAAGGATCTGTTTTGGGGCCACTGCTGTTTGTCATTTTTATAAATGACCTGGAAGAGGGTGTAGAAGGATGGGTTAGTAAATTTGCAGATGACACGAAGGTCGGTGGAGTTGTGGATAGTGCTGAAGGATGTTATAGGATACAGAGGGACATAGATAAGCTGCAGAGCTGGGCTGAGAGGTGGCAGATGGAGTTTAATGCGGAAAAGTGTGAGGTGGTTCACTTTGGAAGGAGTAACAGGAATGCAGAGTACTGGGCTAATGGCAAGATTCTTGGTAGTGTAGATGAACAGAGAGATCTCGGCATCCAGGTACATAAATCCCTGAAAGTTGCCACCCAGGTTAATAGGGCTGTTAAGAAGGCATATGGTGTGCTAGCCTTTATAAGCAGGGGGATTGAGTTTCGGAACCACAAGGTCATGCTGCAGCTGTACATAACTCTGGTGCGGCCACACCTGGAGTACTGCGTGCAGTTCTGGTCACCACATTATAGGAAGGATGTGGAAGCTTTGGAAAGGGTTCAGAGGAGATTTACTAGGATGTTGCCTGGTATGGAGGGAAGGTCTTACGAGGAAAGGCTCAGGGAATTGAGGTTGTTTTCGTTAGAGAGGAGAAGGCTGAGAGGTGACTTAATAGAGACATATAAGATAGTCAGAGGGTTAGATAGGGTGGACAGTGAGAGTCTTTTTCCTCGGATGGTGATGACCAACACGAGGGGACATAGCTTTAAATTGAGGGGTGAGAGATATAGGACAGATGTCAGAGGCAGTTTCTTTACTGAGAGAGTAGTAGGGGTGTGGAACGCCTTGCCTGCAACAGTAGTAGACTCGCCAACTTTAAGGGCATTTAAGTGGTCACTGGATAGACATATGGATGAAAATGGAATAGTGTAGGTCAGATAGGCTTCAGATGGTTTCACAGGTCGGCGCAACATCGAGGGCCGAAGGGCCCGTACTGCGCTGTAGTGTTCTATGTTCTATGTTCTATGTTCTAGTAGTGGTGGAATAAAATAAGTGGTGGACTTTTTAAAGAATTTTTTTTGTCTCTGTAATGTGCGAAAACTTTCGTAAGGTACAGTGTATTCAGAAACATATCATGTAATGTACAGCTTGAAGTGGAATACTCTCCACTTGCCTGGGTGGGTGCAGTTCCAAGAAGCTCGATACCACCCAGGATAACGCAGCCTGCTAGATTGCTACCCACCTCAACAAACATTCAATCCCTCCGCCATCAAGGAACAGTGCCAGCCGTATGTACCATCTACAAGATTCACTGCAGTAACTCACCAAGGTTCCTTAGGAAAAACTCCACCCATAACATCTAGAAGGTCCCGAGCAGCAGATACTGGGGACACCTCCAGCTCCAAGCCACTCACCTTCCTGACTTGGAAATATATTGCCATTCCTTTAATGTCACTGGGTCAAAATCCTGGAACTCGCTCACTAACAGCACTGTGGGTGTACCTACACCTCAGGGGGTCCAACGGTTCAAGAAGGCAGCTCACCACCTCTTCTCAAGGGCAACAAGGGGTGGGCAACAATTGCTGGTCTAACCAGCAACACCCACACCCTGTAAATGAATAAAATAAGTTGTTGTGAGATGTTCTATCAGAAAAAAACATTGAGAATTATTGTTAAAATAACTCTGTGCATTGCATTACCTTTTGTCTCTCATTGGTTCCCAGCTTCTGATGGGTACATTACCACTGCTGCAGGTGGTGCTGACTGGTAATGGAGAGCTGCTGGCCTCTTATTTGCCAGCAGTTTCTTGGGGGAGGGGGGGATTTCCACCCCCAGGGTCCTAAATATTGGGGAAGGCCCAATGAGTTGAATGCTTGATGAGGAAAGCCCGCTGGAATTAAATGCCCAATGGGGGTGATGTGGATCTCCACCCAGTTCTCCAGCTAGTAGGTAACACCCTTGTCACTGTTTCTCGTTATGCTTTCCTTAATTTGCTCTGTTTTAATTACCTTTTCTCAAGAGTCGCCAGGTATCTTTTTGATACCACCACAAGGTTCAAAACCGAATACTTGATCAATGACTCGATACACCAGTTAGTAAGTTTGAAATCAATGCACATTTATTTACACACAGTCAATTATTACTCATGCACAAACTCTACTCACTAAATTACAACTACTACTAAAAGCCTATACTTAGCTTCGGGCGCCCACTCAGTCAGAGGAACAATGGCCGTTGTCCGGTTCTGATACTGCTAGCTTCGAACTGGTATAGAATAGCAGCTAGGAGCTCCTATCTCACAGCGTGCGTTGACCTTAGACTTACTTGGCTGGTGCTTGGCGGGCCTCTCGTCGCTGGGAGCCAAATGCCAAGGTGAAGGTGAAGAAGAAGAGAGCGATCTGACTTTGGGGATTCTTCTTTTTACCCTAAAGGGTTTTGTGCCCTTCTGGGCCGTTCCTGAACTTGGCCCTAATTAATTGGACCATGTCCCAATCATTTGTATTGATTCTCTCCAATAAAGGGGTCATTCCTTGATCACTGAGCGGGTCCTAGGTAACCGTTGGCGTGCCTTTGTTTTAGTTTCCACTGGCGCCGGGGAGTCTGCTCTGGTACCGATTGCTTAAATGTTTCTCTTTTGTCCCCGGAGATAGCTTATTACTATGCTAATGGCTTGTCGTATCAGTTCTGTCTGGGAGCTGCAAGTTCCAAACCACAGGCGAACCTTGCACCTGCTTGTTTTCCTAGCACTGTCCAATTTTCCCTGTACTCTTTGCAAGTGTCCATTTTGAAATCGGGACATGGCCACCCCAGGTGGCTACATCACTGACATCGAATTCTGTTCCATGTCTGGCATCTCTGATATTTTCTGGGAACCATGCATCTGTTCAGCTTTGCATGACATGAACGATTGACGTGCTTTCTGTCGAAAACATTCACTTGCATCTGCAAATACTCATTACATTCTCTTTAATCGTTCCCTATCAATTACTTACACAGTTTTGGCCAAATATGAGTGCGATTTGGCGGTAGACATGTTGGCTGGTTAAAACCTGATATTGAAGTGGACTTGCCAACTCCAATAGGTCAATATCATAATTGAATGAAGATGTTTCCTGAGGATGAATAATTAATGTATTACGACTCTGGATGTTTGATATGGCTGACTGACCTAAGTAATGCAGTTCAGTTCTCAGAATTCCTGTAACTATTCCTGAAGTAATCGGACCAGACACCATCCATCCGCAAAGGGTGGAACATTCGCATTTTTCGATAGAGTGGTGCAGGAGGAGGGAAAAACAGCCTTGAAGCAGCTAGTCCCAATGGTGATTTTCTCTGGCATGTTGTTTGGCTGATAGTGGGAGACCAGCCTCACAATGTAACAGATCACACTGAGTGCCAGGGGGCAGTTCCGGGGTGGGTTCTGCATGGGGAAGGGGGTTTGCATAGTGGGGGGTGTGGTGATATGCATCACTGTAAATACACAAGGGGTTAATGTAAATACACATAGACTACCTAGACACTAGAGGGAGCACCAGAGACATGACATTCAACCAATAGGTCAGTAAGATAGGACACGACCAATGGGCAGTCACGATACACACAGAGTTGACACTACCACAGGAGGGCATTACACCAACCCATATAAAAGGACACAGCACACATGATCTTCCTCTTTCCAGTGGAGACTCTCAGTGTGTACACAGGGTTGATTTGAAACACGTCACACCCACCACCTGGATTGTAGAGACTGGTTCATTAGTCTGAGTAGCTATAGCAGGATTAACAGGAGAGTCGAATCCAAGTAGGAGAATTGTTAACAATTTAATTAATGTGTTAAAGCTATCTTCAAGTCTGAACCTTCCTTTGTCAGAGTGCACATCAAGGAAGCAGCTAATGCTACGTCAAGAGCATAACAAAACAGGGGGGAGAGTGGTTTACGATGGAGAAGGGAATCTTCAGTTTTTACTTTTTCATCAAGAGGTCACCCCAATCTTTAAAAAGCTAAGTGGAGTGTGATCTGTTACATCGTGTGGCAGGCCCCCCACTGTCAGCCAAACAATATGCCGGAGAAAATCATCATTGGGACGAGCTGCTTCAAGGCTGTTTTTCCCACCTCCTGCACCACTCTATCGAAAAATTTGAAGATTTTTGTTACCTATGGGTATGAAGGGATGGGAGCTAAGACTAGCAAATTGAGATGATATGCAGATTACTCAGGATCTAAGTAAAGGTTTGAGGGACTGAATGGCGTGCTCTGGTTCCATAAAGTTTGAGAAATATTTGCCTCGAGGCTGTCACTTATTTCTCAGTGGGCACGCCTCTTTAGCTCTGAGCTGCCCACCTGGTTTTTTCCATCACCCATTCAGCTGGCTCCTGAAGCAAGGCCAACTATTTTGTCAATGCAGGCATCTTGGGAGTCCATGAGCCAATGCGCCCTATGGCTGTTTTGGGTCTGCTGCAGGCAGTATGATCCACCCCGGCTCCCCGATGGACAGTTTTCAGCTCAACCATGCCCGCCACAGGATGATTGTTACCATCTACCCTGGTGGCATTGGAGCCTGGAACCCCAGGGCATTGGTCTAGGTTTGTGGTTTACCAGTGACCTAGCAACGTCAGCTGTTCAGCTAATTATTCAAACGAGGTGGTCCCAAATTGGCTCCAAGTAATTTCAATTAGCTTTTCAGGAGCAGCTGACCTCCATCAGCTCCATTTCATCGGATTTTAAAAATTGGTTGCCTGTTAATGTTTCAGTTAATGAAAATTCATTGAAGACCCTTAATAAATAGTAGTCAACATCAAAAGATGTGGAGATGCCGGCGGTGGACTGGGGTGAGCACAGTAAGAAGTCTTACAACACCAGGTTAAAGTCCAACATGTTTGTTTCAAACACTAGCTTTCAGAGCACTGCTCCTCCCTCAGGTGAATGAAAAGGTATGTACCTTACTGAATATCAAAAGAGATAGAACTGAGAGGACTGGCCTGGTAATTTAAAAAAATTGGACTTTGATATCTGGTTGATATTTTAAACAGGACAGCGTATATATCCCCTACATATCCCCCCTCCACCCCCCCCCCGCGCCCCCCCCCCCCACTCCCCCTCCCCCCACACACACACACACACAGGCGCAACCTCTCAGCAACTCTATCTGACTGATACATTCTACAGAGTTAACATGCAAAAAGTGAAAGCAAAAAGTGGAATAATAATGCCTCACTTGCAATTCAATCATCAAGGTAAACATGTCTGCATTTTGCGAAGAATGGCTACGCTTTCTCGACTTGTACCTGTTTAGCATTTGTTTTGAGATATAGTGTCATGGGAGGGTTTGGTCAGCTGAGATAGGGATGACGCATTTCAGATTCTGTTTTCAGAAAATTCTGAAGAGGCTGTGAGATAGAGAATGAAGAGCACATGGGGGCGGGGGGGAGGGAGGGATTTCATTTCAGATGTGGCAGTCCAGAAACCTGCAGTGCTATTGGGACATGGTTAGTCCCCTGATGCTCACTACAATGATAAAGGCAGAGGGAATCAAGGACAGGTTGTCCCATTGTTCTGGGCTGCCAAGGTTTGCACTGTTTGACAAACAGCTCCTCACACAGCAAGATGTCAGCAGTGTTTAATGAATGATTTTGGAAAAGAAGCCAGAAAAGCTTCATGCTATCACAGAGCACAACAGACCCAATTAACTGGGTACAGTAGGACTGGCCCAGGAGGAATGTCTTTTCTGAAGGCTGGATGTCAGCCCATAATCAAAGGCATAGAGACAGAGAGATGTGAAATTGTCAATTTAATGTCACTGGGGTGTAAGTGAACAAAAAGAAAGTCTTGAAATCTGAAGCAGCATGAATCGTCGATGTTTTTCACACTTTGTTGAAAGTTTATTTCCATACTACAATCTATTTCAGTACAGCTACAATTCTGGCATCAACCCAGCAATGTGGAAAATTGCCCAGGTATGTCCTGTACACATAAACCAGGACAAATCCAAACCGGCCAATTACTGCCCTAACAGTCTACCCTCAATCATCAGTGAAGTGGCCATCAACAGTGCTACCAAGTGGCACCTACTTAGAAATAACCTGCTCACAGACGTTCAGTTTGGGTTCCACCAGAGTCACTCGGCTCCTGACTTAATTACAGCCTGAGTCAAACATGGACAAAAGAGCTGAATTCCAGAGGTGAGGTGAGAGTGACTGCCCTTCCATCATGGCAGCATCATATCGAGTAAGGCATCAAGGAGTCCGAGCAAAACTGGAGTCAATAGGAATCAGCGGGAAACTCTCCACCTAGCGCAAAGGAAGATGGTTGTGGTTATTGGAAGTCAATCACCTCAGTCCCAGGACAGCACTGCAGGAGTTTCTCAGGGTAGTGTCTTCAGCTGCTTCATCAATGACCTTCCTTCCAACATAAGGTCAGATGTGGGGTTGCTCGCAGACGACTGCACCACATTCAACACCACTCACAACTCCTCAGCATGTGCCATCAGTCCATTTCCAAATGCAGCAAAACCTGGACAAAACCCAGGCTTGGGCTGACAAGTGAAAAGTAACATTCATGCCGTACAAGTGTCAGGCAATGACCATTTCCAATAAGAGAGAATTAAACCATTGCCCCCTGACAATCAATGGCATTACCATCACTGAATCCCCCCACTATCAACATTCTGGGGTTACCATTGATCAGACACTGAACTGCAGTAGCCATATACTGTGGCTATAAGAGCAGGTGAGATGCTGTGAATCCTACGGCGGGTAAATCACCTCCTGACTCCCCAAAGCCTGTCCACCACCTACAAGGCACAAGTCAGGAGTGTGATGGAATACTCTCCACTTGCCCGGATGAGTGCAGCTCCAACAACACTCAAGAAGCTTGACACTATCCAGGACAAAGCAGCCCGCTTCCTCCGTTTGCTCATCCTTCCACAAACATTCAATCCCTCCACCACGACGCACAGTAACTGCAGTGTGTACCATCAACAAGATGCACTGCAGGAACTCACAAAGGTTCTGCAGACAGCACCTTCCTAACCCACTACCGCTATCATCTAGAAGGACAAGAGCAGAAGATACATGGGAATCCCACCACCTGGAGGTTTCCCTCCAAGTCACTCAACATCCTGACTCGGAAATATATCTCTGTTCTTCACTGTCGCTGGGTCAAAATCCTGAACTCCTTCCCTAATAGCACAGTAGATGTACTTACATCACATGGACTGCAACGGTTCAAGAAGGCAGCTCACCACCACCTTCTCAAGGGCAAGTACAGATGGACAACAAATGCTGGCCTAGCCAGCAAACCCCACATCCCGTAAAAATGAATTGAAAAAAGATCAAAATGTTGGCTATGCAGTTGTGTATAACTTCCATATCAAGCTCATACCTACTGCTGCAGTTTTGTTACATTATTTCATTCTCAGATGTTGCCATAGTTTCAAATAATAAAAAGATGCAAATTAGTAGCATTGGAAGGGAAGATGTGTCAAATGAAACTGCATCGAGAAAGTTAGTGATGAAATTATTTATTTCATAAGAGGGTTTTCCTGGAGCAAGGGAGGGATAGAGGCGGGCTGGCGCTGCCCAACCTTTTGGGGTACTATTGGGCGGCCAATGTGTCAATGGTGTGTAAATGGGTGATGGAGGGGGGGGGGGGGCGGCGTGGAAAAGAATGAAGATGGCGTCATGTAGAGGTATGAACCTGGGTGCCTTGGCAACGGTGCCGTTGCCGCTCTCTCCTAAGAGGTATACCACAAGCCCGATGCTGGCGGCTACCCTAAGAATCTGGGGACAGTGGAGACGGCATTGGGGGAAACAGGGGGCTCGATGGAGGCTCCATTAGGTGGAAATCATCGGTTCATCCCGGGGAACACTGATGGGGGATTTAGGGGGATTTAGGTGGTGGCAAAGGGTGGGCATCAGTAAACTGAGGGACCTGTTTATTGGCGGGAGGTTTGCGGGCCTGGGGGAACTGGAAGATAAATTTGGGCTCCCCCAAGGGAACATGTTCAGATACTTGCAGGTAAAGGCGTTTGCTAGGCGACAGGTAGAGGAGTTCCCCTTGCTGCCCTCGCGGAGGGCGATGGACAGAGTGCTTTCGGGTGTGTGGGTCGGAGAGGCGAAGGTGTCTGACATTTATAAAGTAATGCAGGAGGTGGAGGAGTCGTCAGTGGAGGAGCTGAAGGTTAAATGGGAGGGGGAACTTGGGGAGCAGATAGAGGACGGGACTTGGGCGGATGCCTTGGAGAGAGTCAACTCTTCCTCTTCATGTGCGAGGCTTAGTCTCATCCAATTCAAGGTGCTGCACCGGGCCCACATGTCCGGGACTAGGATGAGTAGGTTCTTTGGGGGTGAGGACAGGTGCACCAGGTGTTCGGAGAGTCCGGCGAATCATGCCCATATGTTCTGGGCATGCCTGGCACTGGAAGGATTCTGGAAGGGGGTGGCGGGGACGGTGTCGAGGGTGGTTGGATACAGGGTCAAACCACGGTGGGGACTCGCGATTTTTGGAGTTGCGGTGGAGCCGGGAGTGCAGGAGGCGAAAGAGGCCGGTGTCCTGGCCTCTGCGTCCCTAGTAGCCCGGCGGAGGATCTTGCTGCAGTGGAAGGATGCGAGGCCCCCAAGTGTGGAGACCTGGACCTGTGACATGGCGGGATTTATAAAATTGGAGTGGATCAAATTTGCCCTGAGAGGATCAATGCAAGGGTTCTATAAACGGTGGCAGCCTTTTCTGGACTTCCTGGCTCAAAGGTAGGTATCTTGGTCAAGAGCAGCAGCAACCCGGGGGGGGGTGTTTCTTATTGTAGTTTCTATTTTTTTTTTGCCCTATGGTTATGTAACTTAACATTTTGTTAATTTAAGTTGTTGTTAATATATTGTGTTGTTCATTGAGGAGGGGCGAATGCTTATGATTGCTATTATTATTGTTATTGTTGGTATTTTATCATGGTTCGATGTTGTTGTATAAATACATAATTTTTCAATAAAAATTATTTTTTTAAAAATAAAAAAATTATTTATTTCATTCTTCAACTCAGGCAGATAGGACATACTGAAAGATTTCTCATTCATGTGCATTATACCAAACTTCCTGAGGCACCTTGCCAATCTGTAGGCATGGAACAGTGAAGCAACGAGAGTGCCATTAATATGAACCTGCAAATGGCCCAGCAAATGAAGACTATTTAAAAGCAACTTTGAATGCCCAATGCCTGGTCAGTGCACGAGGTAAAAGGGACGGAAATCTTTAAGGCCTACTGATCACCAGCAGAAGAAGGAAATAGGCACCCCAAATCTATACAACCCTGAAATTTGGATAACAGCTCACAACCCAGAAAAAATACAAAGTAGAATGGCCAGAAACACGGTGCTAATAAATCAAAGGATTGGATGTGATTTTTTTTATTAGTTCATGGGATCTGGACGTTGCTGGCTGGGCATTTGTTGCCCATCCCTGAGGGCATTCAAGAGTCAACCACATTGTGTAGCAATGTAATCAAACAGTGCCATATCTTATTTCCAGCTGATATTGAATGCGTATGAACAAAGCTCACAGGCACCTCAGATCGACAAAGGACCAACACGTTCACCAGACATTCCTGGAGTGGACAGCTTGGCAATTGTGGGGATTGAACATTAAGACATAAGAAGATATTAATTCATTAAGATTAAGTCCGCACCACCACGGGGCCTCACGGTAGCATGGTGGTTAGCATCAATGCTTCACAGCTCCAGGGTCCCAGGTTCGATTCCCGGCTGGGTCACTGTCTGTGTGGAGTCTGCACGTCCTCCCCGTGTGTGCGTGGGTTTCCTCCGGGTGCTCAGGTTTCCTCCCACAGCCCAAAGATGTGCGGGATAGGTGAATTGGCCATGCTAAATTGCCCGTAGTGTAAGGTAATGGGGGGATTGTTGGGTTACGGGTATTCGGGTTACGTGGGTTTAAGTAGGGTGATCATTGCTCGGCACAACATCGAGGGCCGAAGGGCCTGTTCTGTGCTGTACAGTTCTATGTTCTATGTTCTATCATAGAATAAAAGATTTACCACAGGAGCCCTACAGTACAGAAGGAGGCCATTCAGCCAGTCGAGTTTGCACCGACCCTGTGAAAGAGCACCCGACTCCAGCTCCCACCCCCCTATCCCCGTTACGCCATCTAAGCTGCACATATTTGGACGCTAAGGGACAATTTAAAGTGGCCAATCCACCTAATGTGCACATCTCTGGACTGTGGGAGAAAACAGGAGCACCCAGAGGAAACCCACGCAGACACAGGGAGAACATGCAAACACAACACAGACATTCATCCAAGATCAAAATTGAGACCAAGTCCCTGCCGTTGTGAGGCAGCAGTGCCAACCACTGTGCCACCATGTTGCTGATGGCGGATCCGTGATCGCAGCTTCACTTTCCCCATCTTATCCCCAGATCCTTTGATTAATTTTGAGTGCAAAACTCAATCAGTCTCAGCCTTGACTTTAATGACTAAATATCCACTGCCCCCTCGGGTGGAGAATTCCAAAGATTCACAGCTGGTGGCATGAAGAAATTTTTCTTTAACTCAGATAAAAATGGGAATCCCGTCCCCATCCTGAGATGATGCTTCATGGTTCTGG
This sequence comes from Scyliorhinus canicula, assembly GCF_902713615.1. Lineage (NCBI taxonomy): Eukaryota > Metazoa > Chordata > Chondrichthyes > Carcharhiniformes > Scyliorhinidae > Scyliorhinus > Scyliorhinus canicula. Next base: position 283,340,926 of record NC_052146.1, on the reverse strand, counting down.
ACTATTTAGCAGGGGTAAGCAGCCTCTGCCATTAACTAGAGACACCTCCAAAAGGAAAGTCAGGCACTGGATTGCAAAACTGGAAATGTTGGTGTGAATGAGGTACGGCACGACCTTAGAGGAGTTTTGATACTGACCCATGACCCTAGGTGGTAATTGGAATGCCCCCCGCCCAACCCTATCCTCTTAAGTGGGTTGGTGGGGCAAAGTGCATCTTAGCACTTGACAAGGAGGTCCTCTTGGTGCTGTACAGGCAGCAAAGAGAGTGGGCACTCAGTCCTTGGGCACTGAATGGGGTTCTCATCCACTGGCATCATGGGGCAGCAGAGCTGGGGCTGCTGAGGACAATTGGGTGGTCACTTATTCAAAACAGCGGCTGCAGGTAACAATGGAAAGGTGATTGTCAGGTTTTTGGCCCAGTTGCGATGAGGAGCAACTGCATCTGCAGGAAAGGTGGATTCCTGAGCAGCACGTGAGAACAGGAGACAAAAGAAGGGCAGGAAGGCAACTGAAGTCATACCCCCAACACAGGATCTACCACCATGCACGGAGATATCTGAAGATGACTGAGAACCATTACCAAGGGAGAGTGCCACATTCCAGGCAGAGGGGTAAAAACATCTGTTCCCACATCACTTCACAATACCGCTTGCATGCCCTGCCAGTAAATGGCAAAGTAACTGTGACCTTGAACCTCTTTGCTCTGACTAATGCCAAGAATCAGCTGTGGACCTTTGTGGCATCTCACAAATAGCTACACACACTGCATCTCATTGATCAATGACGCCCCGTTTTCCATTGCTGAACAGTACATTAATTATTGACCGATGTAGCGTTGAGGCATAGAGGACAGTTCTGAAGAAAGGCCTTTGACCTGAAATGTTAACGTTGCTTCTCTCTCCAGTTGCCAGATCTGTTGAGTATTTCCAGAACTTTATGGTTATATTATAGTAAACAGTGGGCTCTGCTGCCACTGTTGGATTTCCCCAGGCATCATCGATTTCACCCATATAACTATGAAGGAACCGACTGACTTCTCAGTGAGATTCACCAACAGGGCTTCCACTCAATGTCCATCTGGGTTGCAATCACAGGACAAATTTCCTCCAGATGTGCGTTCGCTTTCCAGGCAGCTGCCTTCATCATCCACCAGTCCATGCTGATCTTCACTCCAACCCCAAAGTGTGTTGGAGGATCCGAGGCAGCAAGGGAGATTTTTTGAAGAGATGGTGACTGAACAGGTAGACGAGGGTAGAGCAGTTGATGTGGTGTATATGGATTTCAGTAAAGCGTTTGATAAGGTTCCCCACGGTCGGCTATTGCAGAAAATACGGAGGCTGGGGATTGAGGGTGATTTAGAGATGTGGATCAGAAATTGGCTAGTTGAAAGAAGACAGAGAGTGGTAGTTGATGGGAAATGTTCAGAATGGAGTTCAGTTACGAGTGGCGTACCACAAGGATCTGTTCTGGGGCCGTTGCTGTTTGTCATTTTTATAAATGACCTAGAGGAGGGCGCAGAAGGATGGGTGAGTAAATTTGCAGACGACACTAAAGTCGGTGGAGTTGTAGACAGTGCAGAAGGATGTTGCAGGTTACAGAGGGACATAGATAAGCTGCAGAGCTGGGCTGAGAGGTGGCAAATGGAGTTTAATGTGGAGAAGTGTGAGGTGATTCACTTTGGAAAGAATATCAGGAATACAGAATATTTGGCTAATGGTAAAATTCTTGGTAGTGTGGATGAGCAGAGGGATCTCGGTGTCCATGTACATAGATCCCTGAAAGTTGCCACCCAGGTTGATAGGGTTGTGAAGAAGGCCTATGGTGTGTTGGCCTTTATTGGTAGAGGGATTGAGTTCCGGAGCCATGAGGTCATGTTGCAGTTGTACAAAACTCTAGTACGGCCGCATTTGGAGTATTGCGTACAGTTCTGGTCGCCTCATTATAGGAAGGACGTGGAAGCTTTGGAACGGGTGCAGAGGAGATTTACCAGGATGTTGCCTGGTATGGAGGGAAAATCTTATGAGGAAAGGCTGATGGACTTGAGGTTGTTTTCGTTAGAGAGAAGAAGGTTAAGAGGTGACTTAATAGAGGCATACAAAATGATCAGAGGGTTAGATAGGGTGGACAGCGAGAGGCTTCTCCCGCGGATGGAGGTGGCTAGCACGAGGGGACATAGCCTTAAATTGAGGGGTAATAGATATAGGACAGAGGTCAGAGGTGGGTTTTTTACGCAAAGAGTGGTGAGGCCGTGGAATGCCCTACCTGCAACAGTAGTGAACACGCCAACATTGAGGGCATTTAAAAATTTATTGGATAAGCATATGGATGATAAGGGCATAGTGTAGGTTAGATGGCCTTTAGATTTTTTCCATGTCGGTGCAACATCGAGGGCCGAAGGGCCTGTACTGCGCTGTATCGTTCTTTGTTCTATGGCTACGCACCAAGAGCCCCTGATAGCGGATGGGAGGTGATGCAATTAATGTCTCTGTGCAGTAGGAAAACACTGGGCTGAAAATATGGTTCTGGTGTTTGGGCTAGTCAGGTGATGCTCTGCAAACTCTCCTGCAAGAGTCTCCTTCTTTGCAGTGATCTTCTGTGCTCTCCATAACATGGTGAGGTCCTTGAAGGGGAAAGCTGATCAAGGAGGAGAAGGAGGTGAGAGGGGAGGGGGAAGAGGTGACAGAGGAAAATGCCACTGATCAGAGAAGTGCCCCTGTTGTATGATGAGGTAGCCTCCTCATCTTAAAATTAATCATATCGGAACCAAACCCACAAACCATAATCCCAGCCAAGAATGAAAAGAAGCAGATAATTGCAAGATGAATTAATAAAACGTATGAGCCTAATGTAAGTGAGATTCCTGTGCAATAGACCTCCAACAATACCAAAAACAACTACTCTTCCGTCCGAATCGCTGAACCGAACATTTGAGAGTGACACCTGAATTTTATGAATGTTGTTTTAAAAAGTGTTAATTTTGTCTGTAAGAATCACAGTATAAATCTAACAGTCGGTGTTCAAATGTAAATACAACACAAATGCAGAATGCATAATCACCTTATTCGTCAGTATTAGTTATTCTAATTTCATGCACATTAAAATATTAGCACAAACCCATTTGGATTTGACATTTCTATTACTGGGAAGGTGAGCAGAACATACTCCATGTAATTTATTTGCTCAAAGCGGAGATGATTTAAGTGCTTGAAGTCAGTCGGCAGTCTAAATTTTAGCTGACAGTACTCAGATGGATAATTGCTCACTTGCCTTTCCGAATAACATGCCGTGACATTATATTTAACCCCAGTTTTGAAGAGAATGTTTTGCATTCTTTTCTCGAGGAGACCATATTTTGTAAACACCAGCCTATGTTTTCCCAGACCTGTGGGGAACATGTGGTATCTGCTGCGTGTTAATTGGCAAATTGTGGGAAACATGCCAGGTCAGGACTGCTGCCCACCTCCGCAGTCCCACTGGCAGCCAAGGAAAGGCTGTTTAAAAGCATAAAAGGGGGATGGAAATGCTAGAAGGAGGGGCGATGTCAGGCCCCAGGATTCTTCGAAGCTTCAGTGGTGGTAACATTGGCTGTTGTAAGTGCAAAAGGGGACAGGCAGTGGCAGGTATGGATGATCCATGTGGTATGAGGAAGAATGCCTCAAACAGACCGGGCCACCAGAAACACCTTGCAAGCATTAATAGAGCATGGATAATGTTTTAAAGACATCACAAGGCCGGCCAAAATAAGTGAAGACCCAAATAAGCTATACTGGCAGACTGATTGGTCTCAAATCTTACCATGTGTACATGTTGTTCATGAAAAGTTCAATGAGCCAATTAATAAACACCTGATACTTTATCAACTTGCCATTATGGCCGCACATTCCAGTCCCACCGTCGTGGTCTCTTACAGTCTTCTGCCACCATATATGTTGGGGATCTTGATGTAGACTTCAAGAAATCTAACCCTATGCTAAGCAATATTGAGAGTGACAAGGGTACTAATTGAACCCAATTATAATGACGTTTATTACTAGTAAGAGCTCAGCACAGGCCTGGATCTAACCTGGGTACTAACAGTTACATGTGTTGATTACTTGACTGAATGCCTGACTCATAATATGCATGAAGTATTACTGATACATTGTCTCAGGCAGTAGTGGACGTCTACAGTCGAGATCGCAGGAAATTGAGAACATCTAACATAATAATAATAACAACGGAGGCTGTACCTTTAATCCTCCAGCCTTCCATACAGTAATGTCAAGATGCAGTTTCTTAAAGGTACATGTCATTGTCTGTTTCTTAAAGGTACATGTCATTGTCTGCATTGGCATGTGTAGAATATCACATTTTAACGGTCCTCATCACAGTTCATAATGTTATGGGCCAGGGTTTAGAGAACCCCAAAGTGTATCATGGAGTTCACCTGACCACAACTTTTAATAGATTGTGGTATGGGGAGCACACGGCCCACTCTTCAGGTGTGGTACAGTAGAAATGTAAAAAATATTGTTTAAAGCAAAACAATGTTTATCCTATGAACTCAAGTTAACCTTTTTAAAACATACAGTGAACACCTTAGCAACCATCAATTCAAATACACCCCCCAAAGAATACAACACTAAGTAATCCTTAATAACTCCCCAAACAACATCCAGAAGACAAAAGAAACACCTTTTAACAGAAGCACATTAGGTTTACATTCACTACTGAGACATTTATAATTTTGAATTCACCAAATGATCAAGAGATAGTCTTTGCATGGCAGAGAGATCAACAGTACACCTGCTCTGTCTGGCTTCATCTCCAACACTGGAAACGAAACTAAAACACACCCTGCATCAAACATCCTAAAACTAAAGTAAAACGCTGACATACAGCCCAGCTCCACCCACTCTCTGACATCACTGCAGTAGTAAACACCCATTTCTTAAAGGTACTCTCACTACATATATTTATATACACACCCATTTCTTAAAGGTGCCCTCACATGACAATAAGACCAAGGATTGTGATCATTAAGATAAGAGTGAGAAGCCTGCTCCAGTGGAGACATTCTCCTCTCAGTGTTGCATGTTTGATTGGAATGCTGAGCCTTGTATCTTATAAAGAGGGAAAGACTGTAGCCTGACTCAGGTATTTACCTAAAACTGGTTTATTTACACAATATGTACAAGTTGAGTTACTGAGTAGGCACATCTCCTCTCAGTTCTGTCTGACTGCTGTATAGAGTCTTTTGCACATGGCTGCTGGAGTCACCGATACATCATAGTCTATATCGTTTATCAGCATACCTGTTCTATTAACCCATTGCATTACACTGCAGCTCTTTGATAAACTGAAGAAGCCCACCATTTCCATCTGCAAAACAATTCAGGAGTTATGCCTGGGTATGACGAAAACCCTGATAACTGTGGCAATCCTGGGGAGGTCCGTGGCCACAAAGCCTCAGTTGCAGCTAGTTCAGCTACAAACACAATCCTTCAAAGGTAACAGAACTCAGGACTTTAATAATTTAAGTTACAAGATTGATGATCAAACCTGAGGCCAATGTATGTGGGAAAGAACAGGCGGTTGAGCGATTCTTAGAATGAGTTGAGATACAGTCGGCAGAGATTTTGTTTATGGAGGGTGGAAGATGGGAGGCCGGGTAGAAGAGCATCGGGACAGTCAAGCCTACAGGCATGAATAGGGAGATTCTGTAGCAGACAAGCTGAGGCAGTGTCAGAGTTAGGAGGTGGAAGTAGGCAGTCTTGGTGATGGAGCAGAAATGTGATCAGAAGCTCATCTTTGGGCCAAACACAACACCAAGATTGCGAATTGCCGAGCAAACTAAAGAGCAGGTCATCGACTTCAGGAAGCAAAGTACTGTACACACCCCTGTCTGCATCAACAGTGCCAAGGTGGAGATGGTTGACAGCTTCAAGTTCCTAGGTGTGCACATCACCAAAAATCTGTCCTTGTCCACCCACGTCAATGAAAGCACAACCGCACCTATACTGCCTCAGGAAATTAAGGAAATCCGGCATGTCCATACAGACTAAAGGGACGATCCTTTAAAACAGAGATGAGGAGGTGTTTCTTCAGCCAGAGGGTGGGGAATCTGTGGAACTCTTTGCCGCAGAAGGCTGTGGAGGCCAAATCACTGAGTGTCTTTAAGACAGAGATAGATAGGTTTTTGATCAATAAGGGGACCAGAGGTTATGTGGAGAAGGCAGGAGAATGGGGATGAGAAAAATATCAACCATGATTGAATGGCGGAGTGGATTAGATGGGCCGAGTGGCCTAATTCTGCTCCTCTGTCTTATGGTCTGATGGTGCACCGTAGAATGCATCCTATCTGGCTGCATCACAGCCTGGTATGGCAAGTAGTCGGCCCAAGACCGGAAGAAACTACAGAGAGTCCTGAACATCACCCAGTCCATCACACAAACCCGCCTCCCATCCATTGACTCTGTCTACACCTCCCGCTGCCTTGGGAAAGCAGGCAGCATAATCAAAGACCCCTCCCACCCAGCTTACTCACTCTTCCAACTTCTTCCATCGGGCAGGAGATACAAAAGTCTGAGAACATGTACTAACAGATTCAAAAACAGCTTCTTCCCCGCTGTTCCCAGACACTGAAATGACCCTATTATGGACAGATGGACATATGGACTGATCTGATCTCTTCACACATCTTCGCCCGATGCCTGTGTCTATGTATTTACATTGTGTATTTTATGTTTGCCTTATCATGTATTTTCTTTTCATGTACGGAATGATCTGTTGAGCCGCATGCAGAACAACACTTTTCACTGTACCACGTTACACGTGACAATAAACCAATCCGATCAGCCACCAGCCAGGGGTGCAATGTTGTCTGGGGAACCTAGTTTGTGCCATCAGCCCTGTCATTTGTTTCAAACTTTCCAGTATTTAGTTGGAGGAAACGTCTGGTCTTCCGGTATTGGATTTAGACCATTGCTCAAAATTCAAGTTACCCCAGTGACTCTGAGCAGCTTGAAGTCCAGGCCATATAGTCCATGTCTGGTTTTCCATCAAGGTGAGCCTTTGGAAAAGGGGCCTCCTCCTTGAGGTTTTGTAAAATCTATGTGCACTATCTGTGCCTGCCTTGTCACTCTACAAGTAATGCAACTTAATTGAAAGCTGAGAACAAAGGCTGTGGTTCTTTCAGAAAAGTTAATACATTTTAAAGATGCATTGAAGTGGCAGCCAACTGCGGTTCAGTTAAATCTTTAATCTACATCACGCCTGTCATTTTGTGAAATTGAAATTTCCCAAAGGTATAATAGTTCTGAGAATGAAAAACATTTTTAAAAAATTATGAAGTGAAGGTATCTGACATCCCCCAGTCAGCAAACTTCACGGACGACAATAAAGCTGTGCTGATGGGAAAAGAAACTTGCAAGTATCCTTGGTTAAATGCTGAACAGGCCTTGACGTTGGCCTGAATAGGTACGTACACCTAGAACAAAAAGAACAAAGAAAAGTACAGCACAGGAACAGGCCCTTCGGCCCTCCAAGCCCGTGCCGACCATGCTGCCCGACTAAACTACAATCTTCTACACTTCCTGGGTCCGTATCCCTCTATTCCCATCCTATTCATGTATTTATCAAGATGCCCCTTAAATGTCACTATCATCCCTGCTTCCACCACCTCCTCCGGCAGCCAGTTCCAGGCACCCACTACCCTCTGTGTAAAAAACCTACCTCGTACATCTCCTCTAAACCTTGCCCCTCGCCCCTTAAACCTATGCCCCCTAGTAATTGACCCCTCTACCCTGGGGAAAAGCCTCTGACTATCCACTCTGTCTATGCCCCTCATAATTTTGTAGACCTCTATCAGGTCGCCCCTCAACCTCCATCGTTCCAGTGAGAACAAACCGAGTTTATTCAACCGCTCCTCATAGCTAATGCCCTCCATACCAGGCAACATGCTGGTAAATCTCTTCTGCACCCTCTTTAAATCCTCCACATCCTTCTGGTAGTGTGGCGACCAGAATTGAACACTACTCCAAGTGTGGCCTAACTAAGGTTCTATACAGCTGCATCATGACTTGCCAATTTTTATCCTCAATGCCCCGGCCAATAAAGGCAAGCATGCCGTATGCCTTCTTGACTACCTTCTCCACCTGTGTTGCCCCTTTCAGTGACCTGTGGACCTGTACACCTAGATCTCTCTGACTTTCAATACTCTTTAGAGTTCTAGCATTCACTGTATATTCTCTACCTGCATTAGACCTTCCAAAATGCATTACCTCACATTTGTCCGGATTAAACTCCATCTGCCATCTCTCCGCCCAAGTCTCCAAACGATTTAAATCTTGCTGTATCCTCTGACAGTCCTCATCGCTATCCGCAATTCCACCAACCTTTGTGTTGTCTGCAAACTTACTAATCAGACCAGTTACATTTTCCTCCAAATCATTTATATATACTACAAACAGCAAAGTTCCCAGCACTGATCCCTGCGGAACACCACTAGTCACAGACCTCCAATTAGAAAAGCACCCTTCCATTGCTACTCTCTGCCTTCTATGACCTAGCCAGTTCTGTAGTGTTCTTTTTATGGGGCGAGAGGGAAAGAGGCACTGACGGTGTTGAATGCTGGCACGGTTATAGAGTCATAGATATTTACAGCATGGTAACAGGCCCTTCAGCCCAGCTTGTCCATGATGCCCACCACCAGAGGAGTGGTGTATCATATTCCTGACTTGTTCCATGCCGATGGTGGAGAGAGACTTTGCATGGACTTGGAGGTGAGTTACTCATTCTGGGTTATACCTGTATCTGCCTTTCTCTTGCAATCGTGGATGTGGGGATCACTGGCTAGGCCAGCGTGTATTGCCCATCCCTAAATGCCCTAAGAAGGCATTGGTGAGCCATGAGGTGGAGGTGCACCGACAGTGCTGTTCGGGAATTCCAGGATTTATGACCCAACGGCAGTGAAGGAATGGCGATACAGATCCAAGTCAGGATTGTGTGTGACTTGCAGGTGATGCTGTTCCTGTGTATCAGGGAGAGATAGTAACATTGTGGTAATGTTGTTGGACTAGTAATCCAGAGACCCGGATAGAACATAGAACATAAAACATACAGTGCAGAACGAGGCCATTCAGCCCATCGAGTCTGCACCAACCCACTTAAGCCTTCACTTCCATCCTATCCCCGTAAGCCAAGAAACCCTCCTAACTTTTTTGGTCACTAAGAGCAATTTATCATGGCCAATCCACCTAACCTGCACATCTTTGGACTGTGGGAGGAAAACGGAGCACCCGGAGGAAACCCACGCAGACACGGGGAGAAGGTGCAGACTCCGCACAGGCAGTGACCCAGCGGGGAATCAAACCTGGGACCCTGGCGCTGTGAAGCCACAATGCTATCCACTTGTGCTACCGCGCTGCCCATAAATAAGGACCAGATCTCTCCGCGTCAGCCAATGAAAGCTGAATTCAATTCATAAATCTGGAATATAAGGCTAGCCTCAGTAATGGTGACCATGAAACTATAATTGATTGCTGCAAAAGCCTATCTAAGCTCACTACTGCTCTCTAGGAAAGGAAATCTGCCATCCTTACCTGATCTGGCCCACCAGATCCACAGTAATGTGGTCGACTCTTCACTGTCCCCTGAAATGGCCCAGCAAGCCACTCAGTTCATCAGCAATTAGGTATGGGCTGACCTTACCAGTGACGTCCACATCTTGTGAATGAATAGAGAAGCAAAAATATCTGCTGCCTTTGTCGTTCTGGTGGCAAGTGGTCCAGTTACGATTTCAGTAAATAATAATCAAATGTATCACAGGCTTAGTCACGGGAGTGTGCTCTACATTTTTGGAAGAAACTGGAATAATTATGTGGAAGGGAAAATCTTTGAAGTGGCTGAGGAAACAAAGGCTGGATTCTCCGCCGGCGAGATGCTTTGTTTTGCCGGCAGCCCAGAGGTTTCCCGTCGGCATGGAGCTGCCCCATAACGGGAAACCCCATTGACCAGCCGGTATAACGGAACATCCCGCCGGCGGGGTGAAACCAAAATATGGCGCGGCGGGGCGGAGAATTCAGCCCCAAGAATCCACAATCTGTGCAATGAATTAGGGGAAGTTGAGAGCTTAAAGGTAGTAGAATGATAATACCATATTTCAAAACCAGAGGATGAAAGCAAGAACGAGAACTATTGTAGACATTTCCTCCCAAGTGCTATGAGAATCCGGATAATCTTGGCAAATTGAGTTACTGCCGCAATTAATTTACTTCTTAATTATGAGTATGGTGTGTTCAGAGAAAATTGAAGTAGAGCACACCATCTGTTTATCCTTATTAAATTGCCTAACAATAATACGTAGGGAACCGATCTTCCATAGCAGTTGTATTGATTAATAATGTCTCAAGGTGTCTGCAGAAGCAGATTATGAGCAGAATCACAAAACTGGATGAGAAAATGGTCAGAACATGAACACTTTCTGGGAGCTGTGCCTGGCTAAAGGGCGAAGTATCTGAGTTAGGACAGAGCAAATGAGTGACAGAAGACTCCTACCTTTCTCCAGTGCTGCTCAATACAAAGGGTGTCTCAGTGTGTCATGCAATACACGTTGCTGTGGATCTGGCACTCCAGACCAGGTAAGGGTGGCTCATTTCCTCCCCTGGTGAGCATTAGTGAGCCTAAACGGGTTTTACAGACAATCAATGATAGTTTCATGGTCACCATTACTGAGGCTAGCCTAATTACTGGGGCTGTTTACAGTTTGAGACTTCTATAGAGATTGCCGTCGCTCAGAATGGGTTTTATCTCCAGAAACGTGGAGACAGAATCTGTGAATCAAGCAGATAGTTTAACCTCATCTTCAATACAGAAGAAAGTCCTTGTGCCCGTGGGGTTGAAAGACCAAGATTATACATAAACAAAGCAAAAATGGCTGTGCAAAAAGATTTGGCAGAACAATTTACAGCAGGTGGATGTTAGCATTCTGATGCTATAGAAAAGATTTAGCAGCTGCTACTCATCGTAATTTGAAAATAATTTGGAAAACAATGCGTATTTTTTCAGAAAGAAAACTCAGATTATGGAAACGTGGTTTCAACTGGATTTGTCTTGTCACAGTGAAACATGGGCATGGAAATAGCTTTGAGCAATTGAAAAAAATGATTGGATTGACTTGGTCATCCAGCTTCCAAAACTCTACTGTCTGTATCCTAACTTGCACCAAGTTCAGTTCACCCAACTGATCTGTGTCAGCCGGAGTCAATATACTCCTCCACTGCCGATTTTCTTTTTCATCTGTGTATTTGTCACCTACTTGGCCAATGTCTTCACCAAGGATCCACATCCAGGATTTCAACCTCTCCTTTCAGTGTTCCTTTGCCCTGGACCAACACATGCATTTAGGCTTCCACACAATATCTCAGTTACCTGACTGAATGCCATTGCTTCACAAGCTGTGTTAAAGTGTCACTGCAGATGTCAGTTGTCTGGTATGGCAACTGCTTGGCCCAAGACTGCAAGAAACTTCAGAGAGTCGTGAACACAGCCCAGTCCATCACTCAAACCCGCCTCCCATTGATTGACTCTAACTACACTTCCCGCTGCCTTGGGAAGGCGGGCAGCATAATCAAAGACCTCTCCCACCCGGTTTACTCACTCTTCCAACTTCTTCCATCAGGCAGGAGATACAGAAGTCTGAGAATACGCACAAGCAGATTTCAAATCAGCTTCTTCCCCACTGTTACCCACAAGTCCTCTTGTGAACTGATCTGATTAATACTAACTCCTGTATGCTTCACCCGATGCCAGTGTCTATGTATTTGCATTGTGTACCTTGTGTTGCTCTATTACGTATTTTCTTTTCATGTATGAAATGAAAAATATTTTTCACTGTACCTTGGTACACGTGACAATAAACAAATCCAATCCAATCCAAATCAGGATTCTCACTAGCCAATGTCTCCAGGTCTGTATTATGCAGCCCTGTCTTTAACTGGGATCCTCTCTCTGCCCCTTTCTTTAACTTCAGTGAACAGTACCTTGGTCATATTTTGGTTCTTTGTCCCTTGGCCTTCAAAGTCTTCCTGCGACTCTCTCCTTTAGTTTCTTGGATTTGCTTTCTGTCCCTCTGTATTGTCCTGCCTGTACTGGCTGTTTTTATGAAGAGCTTCTTGCTCTGGGTTGCCTGGTTCAAACTGAACTCTAACTGCTTCTGTTTATCAGTGTGAGCTTCTGGTTGCTAAGCAACAGCTTAGTTTTTTTAAAGCCTGTAATTGTTTTTTATGTTGTAAACATTAATTACAATCCTGGTTAAGTTTAGTTTAATATGAAGCAAAACTGAGGTTTTACCCTTTCTTAGCACACAAATACAGAAACACAAATTAATCTTACTTAATTATTTAGATTATTCCTTATTCCTAATACACATGATGTAAACATTAATTACTTTGGGAGGTCAGGTGGTTGTGAAAGGTGCTATATAAATGCAGAGGAAGGCCGTGATGTATTGGTAGTGGATAACTAATCCAGAATACGCTGGGTAAGGCTTGGGGCCCGGGTTCAAATCCCACCATGGCAGGTGTTGAAATTTGAATTTAATTAAAATCTGGAATTAAATGTCTAAAAATGACCATGAAACCATTGTCGATTGTTGAAAAAAAAAACTCATCTGGTTCACTAATATCCTTCAGGGAAGGAAATCTACCCTTCATACCAGTCTGTCCCACAAGTGACTCCAGACTCACAATAATATGGTTCCATAGAAATAACTACACTCAAGGGTGGACAATAAATGTTGGCCCACAGTGTCATTTCATTCATTTCATGCCCACATGAATGAAAATGAAAAATGAAAATCGCTTATTGTCACGAGTAGGCTTCAATGAAGTTACTGTGAAAAGCCCCTAGTCGCCACATTCCGGCGCCTGTCCGGGGAGGCTGGTACGGGAATCGAACCGTGCTGCTGGCCTGCTTGGTCTGCTTTAAAAGCCAGCGATTTAGCCTGGTGAGCTAAACCAGCCCCTAATTAAACCAGCCCTGAATTTAAAAAAAACAATTTTTTACTATTTTTCCTTTTACAGATTTGTTTAATACATTCATAAGTCATGCAAGAAGGGGTTAACAGCAAAAAATGAATTGATCTGCAGAATGGCTTTGGACTTTATGGCACAGGGGTGAAATCCCTCCTGTCACCAGGTTTTGTACAAAAGGTTGATGGGAGCCTCATGGAGAAATTTCAATCTCAATGTCTGTCACTTCAAAAATAGTCGTTTGATCATTTCATTTGTAAAGTTGTGGAGACTGGAATTACTGTTATATTTTTGACCTTATGTGTGTTAAGCAAGTGGATCAAACTGACACCCTTCAGTGCTGAATGTGATGTGTGTGCCTGCTTGATTTAAAATCTGCAGCAGGTCATTAAAAAATGAGAGTGCTAATGTGCTGCCTGGTTTCTCTATTTTTTTCATGTCTCTATCACCTTTTCTCAACTCAGCAGACAGGTAATTTCATTCCATCAATGATGTTCTCTAAATGCACTGCAGGCTCAAGTGCTTTTATTGTATTACATTAAGCTTTGTCTCTTCTCATTGTCAATAATGAGCGCCCTGATATTTGCAGGGAGGAAGGAAGATATGGGTGACGACCAAAATAGCTACGTGGATGCTCAACCGATCTTAAAGTAGGGTCTTATTAACTTTGCTATGAATGCAACATTTTTAAATAACATTTGGTTATGTTTTGGACTGATTGAGGGTAAAACAGAATGCCTTGCAAAAGGGGAATGGTATGTATGAACTTTGCCTGGTAACAGGTCAGGTGAATGGTTACAATGGGAACAGGGGCCCAGGTCAAACACTATTGATTTCCATGTGTAATTTTATCATTGGTCCTTGATTTAAAGACAGTTTGGGAACTCTCAATAGACTGAGGGAAGCTGGACATTATGATTCAGTGAAATGGGGAGCTGTAAGACTGTTAGAATCTAGAAGTAACTTTAGATTGTTATCTGTAAATACTGCAATTCTGTGGTGCGTGTGCTATAAAGTATAAATATGGTATGGAGTTGTTAAGTGTGTTCAAATGTTAGTAAGGGAAGCCTTTTCTGTAGTTTAGAGTATTAGTTGCATAGAAAGTAATGTTTATTCAATGTTGATTTTAGTTTATTAAAGTAAAAGTCTTAAAACGTGAATTTGATTCCTTCAGTAGGACACTGGGATTTCAAATCTTTTGAAATTATTTATCCCTCGGGATCATAACAACATCATCTCCTACCGGGTCAAAAGACAGCTAGGCTAGTGAGCTGGAGGGACAACCAACGGCAGGAGGCTGAAATAGGGAACACTGATGCTGATTCCTAGCAAAAGGAACAAGGGTAAATGGTCTCTGGAGTGGGGTTGGAGATCCGCAATGAAGTTGGAGGCCTACATTCAAGGGTGTGGCGGAGCACCAAGATTGGTAATCGGGAGGTGGACATTCAGGAGGGGGAGAAACCTATGGTAGAGCGGGCTTGGGGAAGAATGGAAATCAGTAGCGGGATTTGCCCGCCGGCAGGAGAACTGGCGCCAACTACTCCGGCGTCAACAGCCCCCGAAAGTGCGGAATTCCCTGCACGTTCGGGGCTAGGTGGACGGCGGAGGGGTTGGCGCTGCTCCAGCCGGCGCCGAAGGGACTGGGCGAGTTTGCACATGCGCGGGGGGTTCTCTTCTCCGCGTCGGCCGTGGCAGAGCCCTATAGGGGCCGGCGCGGAAGGAAGAAGTGCCCCCAGGGAACAGGCCCCCCTGCAGATCGGTGGACCCCGATCGCAGGCCAGCCTACCATGGGGGAGCCCCCAGGATCAGATCCTGCCGCGCTCCCCCGAGGACCGCCCCGCTGACTTACCTGCCAGGTCCCGCCGGTGTCAGAAGTGACTTATTCACGCCGGCGAGAGTGGGCAAAAACGGACGGCCACTCGGCCCATTGACGCCCGGAGAAATTCCGAGGGGACGGGGGGACGCTGCCAATGGCCCCCGACTGGAGTGGTGTGAATCCCGCCCCACCTGAAAAACAGCGCCGGAGAATACGGCAGCCGGCGTCGGGGCGAAGGGGAGGAATCCGCGCCGCCCCCCGGTGATTTTCCGACCCGGCCCCGGGGGAGGGGGGGGTAGGAGAATTCCACTCCTGGGCACTGGGAGTGTTGCAGGAGGCTGGTTAGGGGTTTGTGGAACTTATAGGCCTCCTTTTGCAACGCTGGAGAAGTTCTCTTGTTCCTTCGGGAAGGCGTGTTGAAATAGCCACTTAGCTGGGGTAAAGGTCGCCTCCCACTTTCTGTTACATGATCAAGTTTCCTAACTTTCAGGAAACCCATGTTGCAGCAATACATTTCAAATCGTGATTCCCAATCAAACTATAGAAACTCAATTTAAATATGTTAATTAAGCATCCCCCCCTCTTTCGAACAGTATACTTGAATACTCCAAAATCCATCAGCAATCTCTGATTTTTTTTTAATATGTATTAAGAAGTGGCAATTCTTTTTTTTTCCAATTAAGGGGCAATTTAACGTGGCCAATTCACCTACCCTGCACATATGTTTGGGTTGTTGGGGGTGAGACCCATGCAGATGCGGGGAGGATGTGCAAACTCCACACGGGTAGTGACCCGGGGCCGGGATCGAACTCGGGTCCTCGGTGCTGTGCGGCAGCAGTGCTCACCACTGCGCCACCGTGCTGCCCGTGCAACCTCTAAGATTAATGTCAATCTCTAAGATTGGGAATCCATGGAACCCCTATAGAGCAGAGGGCCCACTCTGCACCCTGTCCCCGTAATCCCGTCTAACATGCAGATCTTTGGACACTGAGTTGTGGTTCAGAATGGCCAATCATCTAACCTGCACATCTTTGGACTGTGGGAGGAAAGGCTGGAATTGAACCCGGGTCCTTCGCGAAGTGAGGCAACAGTGCTAGCCACTGTGGTCATCATCTGCAGATATTGTGGAATAAGAAGCGACACCTCATAGATCTATAGTACTGTTACGATCTCCATAGAGACCAATCATGTTTAAAAAGAGAACTGAGCTTCCAATTACCAGCTGAAAGAATGACACAGCAAGATTTCACATTTTACAACTTTTATTATGATTAATAACTAACAGCATGAGTGACTAAATTCTATTTTCTATTTTTGTGGGCAGTTTAGACTTAAACTACAAGGAGGAATATTCCCTTTTCATATTTAGGACGCATTGCATGCTCCACAGACTTACAGGGCGCAATTCTCCGCACTCACGACGGTGCGGAGAATAGCGGGGGTCATAAAATTTTACGGCTACGCTAGTCCGACGCCCTCCCGCTATTCTCCCCCCCCCCCACGCCCGACTTCTGATACGAATTGCTGCCGCCGTTTTTTTATGGCGAGCAGCGATTCACAGCTGGCCGATGGGCCGAGTTCCAAGCCCTTTACGGCTGTTTTTACGAACGGCAAACACACCTGGTCTGGCCGTTCGTAAAAACGGCTGTAAAGTGCCGATTTTTAAAACCATGGCACCGATTGGCACGGCAGTACCACGGCCAGTACCGATACCCGCATACTCTTTGTCCTTCCGCCGCCCCGCTGTATCACTTCGCGGGGCGGCTGAGGGGCATCCCGGCCCGCGCATGCGCGGGTTTCGCGCAAATGCGCGATGACATCATCCGCGCATGCGCGGGTTGGAGTCTTCCAATCCGCGCATGCGCGGCTGACGTCATATGACGCGTCAGCCGGCGCAAACTCTGGCAAGCGGGCTTAACGAAATTCGTTAAGCCCGCGATGCCGGAGTTTACGGCGGCGGCATGCTAGCCCTGACCGGGGACCAGAATCGGTTCCCGGTCGGGGAGGGGGGGGCTGGCGTCAAACCCGCCCGGATTTGACGCCAGCCTTACGATTTCTCCCTGTGTGGGAGAATCGCGCCCACAGTCCTTAAAGCAGACAGTGCACAGTTGATTCCATCTCCCAATGGCTTTCTGTATTCTGTCTTTCATAGTTTATCATAGAGTTTACAGTGCAGAAGGAGGCCATTCAGCCCATCGAGTCTGCACCAGCCCTTGGAAAGAGCATCCCACCCAAGCCCACACCTCCACCCTATCCCTGTAACCCAATCTAACCTTTTTGGACATTAAGGGCAATTTAGCATGGCCAAATCACCTAACCTGCACATCTTTGGACTGTGGGAGGAAGCCGGAGCACCCGGAGGAAACCCACACAGACATGTAGAGAATGTGCAGACTCCACACAGACTTTGACCCAAGCCGGGAATCGAACCTGGGACTCTGAAGCAACTGTGCTAACCACTGTGCTACTGTGCTGCCCATTCTTTGTTGAACAGCAACTTTGAGGCACCGTCTCCCAATGCTTCCCTCAATTTTCAAAGATTTTCTTAAATCCACCACCAGCAGTAAAGCGTGGTCTGATGAGTCTTCTTCTGTCTGGCCATGCCAGAACAAATCTCCCAGAATCCGTTGCAGGATGTGTCATTTCCCTGAAAACTGTCTCCCTCATGCATTTGGTTCTGTTGCTCGCAAAGACAAGTAACCTCTTCCCTCTGCTAACCACACAAAACTTCTGCTGTCTGGCTGTTCGATTCATTGATTTGTAGGGAAGCCTGTAACCTGATCTTTAAAATCTTGATTGCTCTCCGCCCCATGGCAACATGAAACATATCAACCTTATGTCTAGGTAGAGATTCAAATTTGCTTTCTTTAATTCCAACATTTTAGAAGTAAATGGCAATAATATCTTCCTGGGACTTTGGAAGACATGGGCTGGAATCTTCCAGCTCCCCAAGGTGGCGAGATCTTCTCTTCCCACTGATGGGAATGGATATTTCAATGGCTTGCCAGCCCTGCCGCGGGGTGGGTGAGGGGTTGCAAATTTTCAGCCATTAAGTCGACTGCCAGAGGAGACTGCTGCTATCTTCTATCTGCGTAAATATCTTCTTCTCAGTCAAACAACATAAGCCTTTCCTTGATTTCCAACCAAATAACCACACAGGCTTATTGTCAGGCAAACCTCAGAACAGATCACGTGGCACCCTTCAATAACCTTCAGTTTAAAGCTACAGCTCCAAAATAATCTTATAAACCCCAGATTTGTAATACCTCTGGGCCCCCTGCCAAAAAATGTCACCACTATTGCTTTATCTCAGACAAGAATGTAGTTACTTTAACCTCAAATATAAAATGAGCAAACCACCCAGGCTTATTGTTGGGCAGAACAGGTAATATAACCCCCTTAATTTGCCCTAAATTTAAAGCTACAGTCCCCACATTATAACCATAGTATAATGGTTATAATAACAGGTACAAGGCGTTGGGGAGTGGTGTCATTTTAAATTCAGGCCACTCCACTCCTGTACATTTTAAGGCTAAAATAAAAGGTTTATATAAGCCTATCAACTCATTATAGATGAAGAAAATGCCATTCAGGAAGGGGATGAACAAATCCTTTCTTTTAACTCTGTGAGTCTTTGAGTTAGAATTGATAACACTTATTAAACTTCTTCCACATCCCCTTTTTTCTATTCACTCTGTGGAAACCTTTTGTTTCTAAGTAAGCTTTAATTTACAGCACTGTTGAAGTAATTTTCAGCCATTGCCCTTAGATGTGTCACAGCTTTGCACTATTCCAGCAGATGATCAAGCCTCCTGTTGATTCAATCTATTGAGCCCTGCAGGGGACTCCTATCTGCCCACGATCCATCTCTGGCTTCAAGTAATGGAATTTGAAATGTGACCATTAAAATGGTTTTAGCACTTATCGCGTCTCGAGCTGGCTCCTTTCCAGGGGCCTCTCAGAATATTAGCTGTGATCCGTAACCTCTTGATCCAATTTTGCGAAGATGCTTCACTTGCTTGTCAAAACCTTCTGTGAAATATCTGCCATAATCCTCTCTATGACAGGACATCTTTAAATGCAGCTAGTAACAGATCAGGGTCAACGAATTGCTGCACATGCTGTGTCCTGGAAGAATTGTGCACAAGCGATTTGTGTTCACCTCGCAATGATTTCCTTCCTTCAATTTGGCCATATGGGAAAAGGCGGGGTAAACAGAGTTTGGGCGCGTCAGATGTGAGTCTTAAGGGCAATGCATTTGGAAGGAGAAAAGGCTAGTTCTTCACAATTGTTTTATTTCAGGGTTCACTGTGGATTAATAATCCTGTCCTTCCAGGCTGGCAAACAGATCAAATCCTCTTTAGGTGAAATGAGTTTAATCACTTCTAGATGGGTCCGCAGTGTAGAATTTCCCATAAGATTATACTAATTGGCATTAAATTTCACTCAAAGTTCACTCAGGTTGGTTGGTCTGGGTGCTGATGTGCATGATGTTTTACAGAAGAATCAAAGCATTCTTTTCTTTGTATATTACTTCCTGATTTAGGACTTCTTATAGAGTCACACAACAATAAGGAGGCCATTTTGCCTCCAGTGCCTTCTCCAAAAGAGCTAGAAATTAGTCCCACTCCCTTGCTGTTCCCATCGCCCGGCAAGAATTTTGAAGTAGATTTGCAAATTTTCTTTTGAAGTTTACTATTTAATTTGTTTCCACCAGCCTTGCAGGCAATACAAATATAGAAAGTTGGAGCAGTAGTAGGCCATTTGACCCCTTGATCCTCCTTCGCAATTTAATAAGTTAAGATAAATGGTTAATCAGATGTATTCCAGATCAAATAACAAGTTTGTGTTGCAGAAAATAAATTCTTCTCTCCAATCTGCTTTTTTTTTGTTATTGCCAATTATCTTAAGTTTGTGCCCTGTGGTCATCGGCCCTTCTGCTTGTGTAGAGCTTTGAACCTCTACTCAATATCCCCTCAGCCGGCTGTGCTTTAAGGAGCACATTCCCAGCTTCTCCCGAGGCTCCACACAACTGAAGTCCCTAATCCCCGGTACCATTCTGGTAAATCGTTTTTTATTAAAAATTCATTCATGGGATGTGGGCGTCGCTGGCTCAGCTGTCATTCATTGCCCATTCCTAATTGCCTTTGAGAAGGTGGTGGTGAGCTGCCTCCCTTACCCTTTCCTAAAACGCTATGTCAAGAATTGGCTGCAGTGCTTTATTAACGTTGGTAGACAAATGTGTAATTGCTGAGCTTTGATATCCCTCTCCTATGGACATTCCCCTTATTAAATGAAAAAGGAGAGAGGAAAGAACTTGCATACGACACCTGTTGGTTCATTGACAAACATTCAGAAATGTATGCTGTTGGCAGAAACGGGACAACAGAACAAACAACTTCCATTTATGGACCACTTTATCGCAGAAAATCGTGCCGATGTATGGTCATTTCTGTGCACATGGACAACAATGGCAAGGATATCTTTAAATGGGGATATGCTTCAATGAGAAAGAAGACGTGAGGAGAAATGTTTTTCTCTCAGAGGGTCGTGAGTCTCTGAAACTCTTCCTCAAAAGGCAGTGGAAGCAGAGTCTTTGAGGCAGAGCTGGATAGATTCTTGATTAACAAGGGGTTGAAAGGTTATCGGGCGTAAGCAGGTATGTGGGGTCTAGATTGCAATCAGATCAGCTGTGATCTTGTTGAATGGCAGAGCCCAGGGTGGAGGGCCGAATGGCCTACTCCTGCTCCTAATTTGTATGTTTGTATCTACTTGCTGAACAATTGACAAGCCTTTATTTGTTGTCCATCATTGGTTGCCTTGAGGTAGTGATGGGTTTGATCATTGAATCAATGAAGTTCCTGTGGTGATGACTCTCCTGCAAAGGGAGTCAGGTACAAAAACATTTCCAGGCTATTCACCAAGTTAAAATGATCTTCAAAGAGAGATCAGAGGTGATATCACCTTGGGATTGCAAGAAAAAATGAAGTTTTAAAGTGTCTTCAAATTGTCTCAAATCTTTGAAAAGAAATGACAAAATGATTTGTTTGTGGATGCGATTCAACACAAAAAATTCTTTGTCTGGTTTCGGGTATGTTTAGCGGGGTGTTCCTCGGCACTGAAAGCGCTGAGAAAGATCCAACTCTTCAACGGCACTTTGCAGGTTTTTGTACGAGGAACACATTGAGGCTGCTCTTCAGTAATTTCCTGCATGTCGAGTTGCCACCTTGCACTGCCTGGGTGCCAAGATGGCCAGGTTCCAGCGGGGGTGCCAGAATGAAATGAAATGAATGAAAATCGCTTATTGTCACGAGTAGGCTTCAATGAAGTTACTGTGAAAAGCCCCTAGTCGCCACATTCCGGCGCCTGTCCGGGGAGGCTGGTACGGGAATCGAACCGTGCTGCTGGGTCTGCTTTTTAAAAGCCAGCGATTTAGCCTGGTGAGCTAAACCACCCTGCCCTGACCCCAGCCACCCACGGGTCTCCAATGGCCTGGGAGACCTCCCCAGGTACCGTTACAACTGGTCCATGTTTGTGTGGACCAATACTAAACAGCAACCTGGCGAGGTCTCCCAGGCACGGCTGGCGAATCCCAGGCTCCGGGAGAATCCATCGAATGGGTCATATAAATGTGCTAATCTGGATCTCGCCCCAGCCTGGGGCTGTTTAGGTCAGAAACCGATCAGTGCCCAGTGCGCTTCCCGATTCCGGACTCACCTGCGATCTAACCGGCTCACTCAGATTCACACTCAGCCCGGCCGTTAGATTGCGGCCAGAGGTTATAATGCCGAAAACGAACTCTGTAAATCGATTGCACATTAACAGGTAAATGAGAAACAGTTCCAGTTGTGCAATGCATCCCAGGAGATTTTGCAAGTTATGGAGAATGTGAGAATTGAAACGCCATTGCCCTCCAGCAATGCTCAGCGTGGCATCTTACCAATCACATTGTCATTATCCCTCAGCAAATCCTTGAAAACACTTGGCAAGATTCTCCATTTCAGAGACTCAGGGCTGGATTCTCCGATTTTGAGGCTTTGTCCGGAGGAAGTGTGTAGTTTTACGATAAAAAGTCGGTGCAGCCCCTGTACCGATGCACCGCCCAGTGCGGGGCTAGCAGCCACGCCACGCAAAACCCCCGGCATTCCCGACAGAAAAGGCCGGAGAATTGCTGGGTCGTTGCCGCACATGTGCACAGCAATGACCTGCAGCGGTTGCGCCATACAACGTGGCACCGGCGGCAGGCGGATTCGGCCTGCCAGATAGTGCGCCCCTATAACCCCCCCTTCTCCTCATCACCCCCTGGATAACCCCCCACCAGTCCCTCCAGCCCTCGCCGAATCCCCCCTGGCCAGGGGAATGGCTCCCCCCCCCCCCCACTGACTGGACGGCACTGGGCACAGTCCACAGCCGCCACGCAAGGTTCATGAAAACTCAGAGCACATGTGTTCCACGCCATGGGGAAGTCGGAGCATCGGGGAGGGACTTCAGGTGACATCTTGAGGCTGCACCAGTGACTTGCGCCTTACTCACTGACGATGCCGTTTTGGAGGGGGAAGAGCATCCGAAAACAGAAGCCCCACGATTTCTGAATCAAAATGGATTGTCCGCCTGATCGCCGATTACGATTTTGACATCGGGCAACGGAGAATCACGGCCAACGTGTTGACACTGGGACTGAATTGGTGGACTTCTATAGCAGCAAAATTGGCGGCGGTCCCAGAGCGATTCAACAACCGTGAATGGGCATCGGCACCACGTGGAATACGGGCGATTCCAATGAAAAGGTTTGTCCGATTCACCGGGGTCGGGATTGACTCAAGAGGCTGGCAAGCTGCAGCTGCCCATTCCCCACACACACTGATCCCAGCCAACAAGATGGCAGCACAAGCTGGAGACTTACTGGATGCTGTGGAGGAGAGGCAGGGCACCCTGTGCCCCCGGAGTGAGAAGGAGGCTGCCGCCCGCCCCCTACACCGGGCCTGAGCTCAGGTAGCAGACGCTGTAAGCACCGTGGGCCCCACCGGCAAGACCGGACAGCAGTGCAGAAAGAAGCTGCACAACCTCCTCAGGGTGGCCAGGGTGAGTAGGCCAGAGATGTAGTTAGAGCCAGGGACTGCATGAGGGGTTGTCAGCAACCATCCAGTGCCTGCAGGTGCAGTTGGAGGAGTCCAACTGCCTACTGGGGAAGGAAGTGATGCCGACCATGCATGCTACCTAAGCCAACACCGCACGAGTGGCGTCCAGAGTGGAGGCCTTGGGGCGAAGGTATCGGCCATTGGTCAGGATGTCCAAACCTGGGGCACCGTGTGGGTGATGGCCGAGGCACTGGACAGGGCTGCCCTGTCACAGGCAATCATGGACCATGGACACAAGGACACTGCAGCGGTGCTCCAGAGCTTGGCCAAGTCACAGCGAGTCATGGTGGAGGACGCTGGAGGCATTGCCCGGGTGCTGGCTGACCTGAGCCAGGCGCAGAGGGAGGTGGCACAGTCGCTGATATGGCACAGACCCTGAGGGTGGTGGCACAGTCACTGGCTGATGTGGCACAGTCCCAGAGGGAGATGCTCCATGCCCTGTGATCTACGGCCGCGAGCATTGAGACCCTGGTCAATCCGGGAGTGGGCCTCCAGGTGGCAGAAGAGCCTCAGGGGTTAGCTCCGTGTGCACCCCTGTCTCAAGGAGTACCCCAGGGGCCATCAGGCATGCCAAGGGAGGAGGAGGTAATGGGGCCCATGCCGGTGACTCCCGTAGGAGTGATGCTGGAGCTTTGGTACTCCACAGCGCCTCGGGCAAACCCCATCCCCCTCCCCTGCCCTCCCCACCCCCCCTCCTCCTGTCCTTGGTGCATCTGAGGGCAGCAGGCAGAACAAGGCAGCACTATGCCACCTGCGGCACCTGAGCAACAGCCGGGCTCATCGAGGCCTGGTCATTCCGGAAGACAGCTGCCAAAGAGGACCCACTCAAAGGGTGGGAATCGCAGCAGGTCCCCTTCACACCTGATGTACCACCTGGGGATCCACCTAGATGTAGCGATAAGGCCAGAAAGGCCAGAAAGGTAGACGGCAGTTAGGTTGGCACGGGTGCAGCGTACAGAGTAGTGTTAGGGGCTCGGGTACAAACTTATACATAAACATTCACAGTTTCATAATAAACACATGTTCACAGCATTGCAACCTGCCTCGGTGCTCTGACAGAAGGGTGTGAGTGATGGCCTGGGCTGGGCTAGCTGCAGAGGGATGCTGGGGGGCAGGGAGGAGATGGGCGGACGTTGGGGGTGGGCTTGGGCCAGGGACCCCGGTTCAGCCAGCAATCATCACCCCAGTGCCTCACTCCAATCCCTCTCCATCACATACTGTCCCCCCCTCCCACCGCCTTCCTCCCTCCGACCATCTGCTCCACCACCCCAGGGGTTTGATGGGACCATCTGATGGCCAGCTCGCATGCAGGGATCATGCAGGTAGACGGTGGAAAGTGCAACCATGGGCAGGAGTCAGACATTGCCAAAATATGCAGAGCACCAAAGCTCATCACAGAGTGGGTCGTCATCACCCTCTGTATAGACCAAACCCACTGCTACTGCCAACCCAGGGCCCACATCCCATAGTGAGACAGGTAGGAATCACGGAGGGGGTTGCCAGGGGTGGGGGGAATTGGTGCAGGGAGGATCATCATGGGAGGGCAGGGGGGTGGGGGGGTTGTGGAGGGGGAGCGGGCAGTGGGGGGGGGGGGGGGGTGACTGTGTGTCGCTGGCCAGGCCCTGTGGTCAGTGAACCTGGAGACGATTAGTAGATCCTGTGCGCGCCAGCCCAGTCGCACACATTGTTTGCCCTACTATGCCTGCCCGGGTTCCATGTCCTGCCCATCCTCATCCTCCCCCGCATCCTCCTCATCAGACAAGGCCTGCTGTTCATCTACCTCCTCCAGCATGCAGCCCCTCTGCTGCGCAATATTGTGGATGATGCAGCAGGCCACCACGATGTGGGAGACCTCCCAGCGGTATACTGGAGGGCCCCTCCAGAGCGGTTCAGACACCTAAACCGTATCTTCAGGATGCCAAAACACCACTCGCTCATGCACCTGGTCGCTGCATGGCCGTTGTTGGAGCTCGTCTCCGTGTTGACCTGTGGCCTCCGGATGGACGTCATCAGCCACGACTGCAACGAATAATCCCTGTCGCCCAGGATCCAACCCCTCACCCAGGGATGCACCTCAAAGATGTCAGGAAATGTTGAGTGTGCTAGGATGAAGGCGTCGTGCACACTGCCTGGATATCAGGCGTAGACGTGCATGAGATGCATCTCATGATCATACACCACCTGCACATTGATTGAGTGGAACCACTTTCAGTTTTGTGAAGACCGGCCAGTCATGCGGTTGTGACTGGTGGGCGACATACATCCCGTCAATCAGCCTCTGGACATGGGGCATCTCGGTGATGACGGCGAACTCCACTGCCCGGGCTTCCTGGTTGTAATGTTCCTGTTGGATAGCCTGATTTCTATTGTAAGAACACTTGTAGCTAAAGCTATAAATGATTTATTAACATTAAGTGTGGGTAAACTATGTACAAAACAACAGATGAATAACAATAAGATCATGCTCAAGCTACCTTTCTCCAGCTTCCTCCAGCCAGTCCAAGGAGTCACCTGACTCTAACATTCACTTATATACTAATGATACTCCTAGTGGTCAGTCGGTGAATTACAACACAACTATGATATCACTACACTGGTGGGCACGGTCCACATTGAATTTGATGTATTGCACTGAGCAGGCATATAGGGCCTCATTGACGGAATGGATGCATCTCTACACCAAGGTCTGCAAAATCCCTAGACAGGTCCCCATTCAGCACCTGAAGGACCCCATGGTGTAAATGTTCAGGACGACTGTCACCTTGGTGGCCACTGAGGAGGGTGCCCTCCCCCATACACCGCGGTGCAGATGTGCCGGCATCCAGCAGATATGTCACACTCTTCCCCTACTCAGCTGGAGTCTTCGACGGCATGCCAGGTCCGCCAGGTCCTCAAATGACAGGCGCTGCCGGTACACATGAGGCCCCATGCGGTGACTCCTTCCCACCTTCTCCTTGGCCTGTTGGGCGGCCGGCTCTCCATCCTCACTGGCTGCCTCTTGTTCCTCTGGGGCAGGCTCCACTGCTGTGGGGTACGCCACGAGCAGCTCCAGCTCGAACAGCCTCAGTGCAAGCCCCAGCACTGAAGCGACAAGGGTAATGGTCACCAATTCTCATCCTGACAGAGATTGTCTGCAGGGAGTGAAAGGCAGACATGTTAGCATGGTGCGTACCCCCCGTGCCCAAAAAGGTCCAACGGCCTACACGGTGTCCCCGGTCTGCACGGCAGACCCTGGCCCCACATGTATCCCACACCCACCCCCAGCCGTTCCCCCTGGTACTTTGCCCGCACCCCTAGCCACGACGGTACCTGGAACCATGGGGGAACCAGGGACTGGCGGCAGGCGCATCTCATGCCAACAGTACGCTCCTCGGTATCATCTGCGCCCTCTTGTAGGGACTATTGTGGCTGTTGCCCATAGGTGGGCCGCGTGTCGACCCGCCGGCATGTGATGGCCGGTTGGGAGGGGGAGTTGGTGGGGTGATGTGGTGTGCGGGTGTGGTGGGGTGGAGCGTGTGGGGTGGTGTGCGAGTTGGTGAGGTGGGGGTTGGGGCTGGGGTGGGAGGGGTGGTGAGGGGGCACCATACTGCCGGTGTCAACCACGGGCCACCGAGGGCAGTCAGTGGGGTGTGTAGCAAGATGGATGCCTTGCATGCCACGGCAATGGTGGTTTGTGCTGGATGCCCTGGATCCGGTCACCCTGACCCCACGGCCCATCCCCTGGACATCCCCCACAGTCCCCCCCCCCCCCCCCCTCACCCGCTCCCGGGCCTGGCATACCCCTCTCAGCCAGCCCTGCCAGTGGCAGGACTGGCAGCCCACGGTGATGCCTCTGCGTGCTCTACCGCCTCTCTCATCCTCAGCAGCCACGGCACCTGTTTCCCAACTTTTAAAACCCCAATGAAACTCGCCGTCAGTAATTCCTCCTGGCCAAGGTGGAGCATCCCAGGAGCCCTGGGAATTCTGGGTGAGGCCCGCTTAAGTTATGCCAACAGCGTTTGTGCGTGCGGAGTATAGCACATTGGCGTGGCTGCCGAAGCACCTGAGCATGGCTTTCTGTCGGTGCCCGGCATCGGCCACGATTTTACGCCTCAGGCCTAATTCTCCGCCCAATCGCATTTCCCGATTCCGGGGTCAGCCGAAGGGGAGTCCTGTCCATCGAGAGAGGGTTGCCACTTCAAATATGAGCTGAAACATTCCCTGAAAAGTCATTCAGCTGAAATGTCGACAGTGTGAAGCAACAATATTTGTCAGAGGAATCAATGGCCTAAATACACTATTGGGAATTCACTTCCTCTGGATATGAATACTGAAAAGTATGGTAAGGTTCCAGTGTTTGAACTGACTGTAAAATATTTTCAGCTGTTGACTGGAGGTGGTGGTATCTTGTTGATACCTCACTATTGTATTTTTGCTCTTCAGGCTGCGAAATCAGGAAGAACAGGATTTGTTCACATGGATCTGCAGGCCAAATATGCCCAAGAGGTCAATCACATCGTGGGAGCAGCATGTTCTTATCTCCTGTACCCCCAACATGTTTTGGAATTCCAGGTGCATAATCTTCAGCCTGCCGGAACCTACTGTCAGCCACAGAGCCTCTGAAGTGTGGGGTGGAGGGACAGAGGTGAAGGTGGGGTTGGGGGGGGGGGGGGGGGGGCAAAGTGCAATATGAGTCATTTTGCACAGGGAGCCCGTAACAGGCCATGTTTGTTATTCGGTTCTTTTAGCTTGTCTGGTTGGGGTAGATAGCCAGCATCCAGTGCCACACTGCTTGTTGCATGCTGCTGCCTGAGGTAGACCTTTGCCGGGCCTCCGCCTGCGTATATTCACAGGTTCGCCAATTGCATTATCACAGCCAAAGCCACTACTGCCATTACCCAGAATCCAGTTCACCAGGAATCGGCAAGTAGTGCATGTACTGATGAGGACATCTGAAGGTGACTGATCTTCTACTCCAATTCCAGGGCCTCCGAGCCCAATTACAATTTGGCTTCTTGCTGGCCTGTTTGACCATTTCCTACAGGTTGTCCACAAGTTTAAAACATGAGCTTACAGTGCATTTAGTGAAAGGATTTCAAAAACATTTTTAAAAAGTTGGAATGGTTTAACCCTTGGAAGTGTTTCATTGCCAGAACCTCCATCTCAAATACTTTAATAGTTGATTTCAGTGACAGAATGCCAACTCTGAACGTTGAGGTGTTGCCGGGTTCCAGAGGTGAACCTGCGTTGCCAGCCAGGGGTGATGTAAACTGATTATCATTGTCATGGATGTAGTGTGGCCAGTTGAACAGCTGCTTTATGGGCAGAAGTTTGTGACGGACAGCGAATCGGAGGTGCGGCCCTGTGGTCTGCCAATATCTGTGATGCTGTTAGGAGGGGAGACGGTGGCGGAGTGCTATTGTCACTGGACTAGTAATCCAGAGACCCAGGATAATGCTCTGGGTACCTGGGTTCGAAGGGCAGATGGTGGAATTAGAATCTTAAAAAATCTGGAATTAAAAGTCGAATGACGACCATTGTCGATTATTGTAAAAACCTATCTCGTTGACTAATGTCCTTATGGTATCGGTAACTGCTGTAACTGTCCCTTGCCTTTAATACATTGGCCCTTTAAGACCGGGCTTGGAACCCTGGGGGACTCCACCTGTGGCTCCGCCCCCAGGAAACGGTATATAAGATGATGTTCACTGGGCAGTGTGCTGTGAGCACACTTCTCGGCAGCTGTCCAGTTCTCTGATGATTAAAGCCTTTGAATTACCAATCCTCTCTCCCGTGTCATAATTGAGGGTATCTCAGTCCTTCAGGGAAGGAAATCTGCCATCCTTACCTGGTCTGGCCTACATGTGATTCCAGACCCACAGCAATGTGGTTGATTCTGAACTGCCCTCAGGGATGGGCAACAAAAGCTCGGCCAGAGGTGCCCACATTCCAAGAACAAATAAAGAAAAACAAAACATCACCACACTTTTCAGGTCAGCCCCTTGTCTGTTTTTAAGCTGTTATAATCTTTGAGATCAGTGCAGGTTTCTGAACTTGATGATGTGGAAGCAAGCTGCTGTGAATAGATGCATTGCTAATTGGAGATCTGCACCGTACTCCAGGCCAGTTAGTAAGTTAATAAAATATTGGGTGGTGCCTTCGGGTTTTGGTAATAACTTATGAGACTGAGACCAATGCTTCGAAAACGTAAACCAACAGAATTCTTCCATAAATCTCCTTCACACAACATTTAAACACACTTCTGCACTCTGATGTAAATTACATTTTCTGTTTATTTTGGACACGACTCTCGTTCCCATAAATTACCATATAAAATGTTACAGGTGAATGACTGCAATGAAAACCAACCAGCCGCGCTTGGAAGGAGCAGATCAAGGATCCTCTAAGGTCATTGACCTGCCAGATGTTAAGGAGTATTTTGCTTAACTGAGTTGCATTGATTTTTTTTGTTAATGATCTCATTGAAACCTGCAAGGGGCAACTCTCCCGAATTCACTCGAAGTGCTACCGCCACAATGAAAACTGGAGCAATTCCCCCAGGCGCTGGCAATGTTGTTCAGGTGCTGTTCGATGGCACTCAGAAACCTTTTAGGGAGGGTCTGGTTTTGCGCTCGCCTTGAGAGGAACGGGGCCTAAACTCGTTACAAGTCCCACTCTTAAGAAATCAGGTCTCAGAATATTCTTACACCCCCCCCCCCCCTCCCAACCCAATCATTGGTAAGTCCCATCCCTGAATTTCTGGCACGACCCGCCCAATTTCTGGCAAGGGCCAACTGCGCCCAGAATCACTGGCAAGACCCCCCCCCCCTCCCACAGAATCACTGGCAAGATCGCACCCCCCAAAACGTGGGCCGGCCCCCCCACCCCCACAAGTGAGTGACACCCTGTTATGGGCTCACCAAATGCCCCCAGCTTCTGGTACCCCCTTCATCCCCCCCCCCATGCCCTAAATCCTTACCTTCAGCCCCCCCCCCAACTCAGTCCCCTCCTTTAGACATCACTCTTCGCTGTGCCAAACTGATACCTTGGACTCTGAAGGTAGGGCAAGGCGGTGAGTACCCTTTCTACAATTACCTCCAGGGTGCTGAGGGTGGTCTTTTGGGGAGGTGAAGGACAAGGGAACTTGGGCTGGACTGGAGGGGCTATGGGTTGGGGGTCTTTCCTGGGATGGGGGTCATGTGGCAGATATTCTCTCCGTTGCTTTGAAAATTATTAAATTGTTTTTCAGCATGTCAAGCTTGTCATTTAAAGTCTCCTCTCTGACGTGTGGAAACACTTTGATGTCTCTTCCAGCCTATTAAATTCAAAGATCTGCAAAAAGAAGATGGAAGTAATATAATATAGTAGTGATATAAAAGAAGAAATAATAGTAATATAAAAGAAGATAGGAAGAGTTTTTTTCAATATACGAAAGGTCAAGAAAGTGGCAAAAATAGGCATTGGACCACTGGAAAATGTGGCTGGAGAAGTAATAATAGGAAACAAAGAAATGGCAGAGGAACTGAATAGTTACTTTGCATCAGTCTTCACGGTGGAAGAGACCAGTGGGATGCCAGAGCTCCAGGAGAATCAGTGGGCAGAGATGAGTGCAGTGACCATTACTAAGGAGAAAGGTCTGGGGAAACTGAAAGGTCTGAAGGTTGAGAAGTTACCTGGACAAGATGAACTACACCCCAGGGTTCTAAAGGAGATAGCTGAGGAGATTGTGGAAGCATTGGTGGTGATCTTTCAGGAATCACTGGAGGCAGGAAGGGTCCCAGAGGTCTGGAAAGTGGCTAATGTAACATCGCTGTTTAAGAAGGGAGGGAGGCAGAAGAATTGAAATTATAGGCCGGTTAGCCTGACTTTGGTCATTGGTAAGATTTTAAAGTCTGCTATTAAAGATGAAACCACGGAGTACTTGGAAGTACATGATAAAATAGGACTGAGTCAGCACGGCTTCATCAAGGGGAGGTCATGCCTGACAAATCTGTTAGAGTTCTTTGAGGAAGTGACAAGGAAGTTAGACAAAGGAGATTTATTTAGATTTCTGGAAGGTCTTTGACAAGGTGCCGCATAGGAGATTGTTAAATAGGTTAAGAGCCCATGGTGTTAAGGGTAGGATGCTGGCATGGATAGAGGATTGGCTGACTGGCAGAAGGCAGAGAGTAGGGATAAAAGGGCCTTGTTCAGGATGGCAGCTGGTGACTAGTGGTGTGCCTCAGGGATCTGTGCTGGGATCACAACTTTTCACAACATACATCAATGATCTGGTTAAAGTCCAACATGTTCATTTCAAACACTAGCTTTCGGAGCATTGCTCCTTCCTCCAGTGAAGGAGCAGTGCTCCGAAAGCTAGTGTTTGAAACAAACATGTTGGACTTTAACCTCGCGTTGTAAGACTTCTTACTGTGCTCACCCAGTCCAACGCCGGCATCACCACATCAATAATCTGGAAGAAGGGACTGAGGGCACTGTTGCTAATTTTGCACATGATACAAAGATCTGCAGAGGGGCAGGTAATTTTGAGAAAGCAGGGGGCTGCAGATGCATTTGGACAGGCTAGGAGAGTGGACAAAGAATTGGCAGATGGAATATAATGTGGAAAAGTGTGAGGTGATGCACTTTGGAAGGAGAAATGGAGACATAGACTATTTTGTGAATGGGGAAATGCTTCAGAAATCAAAAGAACAAAGGCACTTGGGAGTCCTTGTTCGCGATTCTCTTAGGATTAACGTGCAGATTCATTCAGCAGTTTGGAAGGCAAATGCAATGTTAGCATTCATGTCGAGAGGGTTAAAATACAAGACCAAGATTGTACTTCTGAGGCTCTATATGGCTCTGGTCAGACCCTGTTTGGAGTATTGTGAGCAGTTTTGGGCCTTGTATCTAAGGAAGGATGTGCTGGCCTTGGAAAGGGTCCAGAGGAGGTTCACAAGAATGATTCCTGGAATGAAGAACTTGTCGTACGAGGAACGGTTGAGGACTCTGGGTCCGTACTCGCTGGATTTTAGAAGGATGACGGGGGGATATTATTGAAATTTACAGGATACTGTGAGGTCTGCATAGACTGGATGTGGAGAGGATGTTTCCAATTGTGGGAAAACTAGAACCAGAGGACACTATCTCAGACTCCAGGGACGATCCTTTCAAACAGAGATGAGGAGGAATATTTTCAGCCAGAGGGTGGTGAATCTGTGGAACTCTTTGCCGCAGAAGGCTGTGGAGGCCAAATCACTGAGTGTCTTTAAGACAGAGATAGATAGGTTCTTGATTAATAAGGAGATCAGGGATTATGGGGAGAGGCAGGAGAATAGGGATGAGAAAAATATCAGTCATGATTGAATGCCGGAGCAGACTCGATGGGCCGAGTGGCCTAATCCTGCTCCTATGTCTTCTGGTCTCCTCTTATGATTCTGAAGGGGCTTGTTGGGGTAAACACTGAGAGATTGTTTCAATTCATGGGGGCGTCCAAATCACAGGGGTGCCATCTCAGGATAAGGGACAGATCATTTTGGACTGAGATGAGGAACAAATACTTCACTCAAAGAGTTGTCAATCCTTGCAATTTTCTACCCCAGAGGAATGTGGATGCTCCATCGTTGAATACATTTAACGCTGGGAGAGACCAATTTTTGGTCTGTCCGGGAATTAACGAATATGTGGAGTAAGCAGGAAAATTTAGTTTTTAACATTTATTTCATGGGATGTGGCCATTGCTGACTGGGCCAGAATTTGTTGCCCATCTCTAATTGCTGCTGTCGTACAGTTAGGAGTCAACCACATTGCTGTGAATCCGGAGTCACATGTCGGTCAGACGGGGTAAGGATGTCAGATTTGTTTCCCTAAAGGACAGTGGTGAACCAGATGTTTTTTTTTTATGGCAATCAACAATGGATTCATGGTCATCATTAGACTTTTAATTGCAGAAATCTATTGGATTCAGATGTCATCACCTGCAGTGGCAGGATTTGAGCCCGAGATGACAGAGCATGACCCTATGGGCGGAATTCTCCGCTCCTGCGAAAAATCGGGAAGGCCGTCGTGAACTCGGCCGAGTTTCACGACGGCCTCGGCAGCCGCTCCTCTCACCTTATTCATCCCCACCCGGAGGGCTAGGAGCGGCGCTCCGTTATTCTCGGCCGCCGGGCCTTGACGCTTGCGTCAAGGCGGCGCGCCGGGAATGACGCAACGGCGGCGCCTATGTGACGTCAGCCACGCATGCGCAGGTTGGCCGGCTCCAGCCCGCGCATGCGCGGCTGACGTCACGACAGCTGACGGCTCAAACCCGCGCATGCGTGGTTGCCGTCTTCCCCTCTGCTGTCCCGCAAGACGTGGCAGCTTGATCTTGCGGGGCGGCGGACGGGAAAGAGTGCGTCGCTTTGAGACGCTGGCCCGACGATCGGTGGGCACCGATCGCAGGCCAGTCCCCTCCCGAGCACGGCCGTGGTGCTCACTCCCCTCTCCGCCCCCCACAAGCTTCAAACGGCACTTTGGTGCCCATTTTCACGACGGCAGCGGCCAGGTGTGGTTGCCGCTCATGAACAGGTCGCGAACGGCAGGCCGCTCGGCCCATCCAGGTCGGAGAATGGCCGGTCGCTGTAAAAAACGGTGAGCGTCGATTCTAC
This sequence comes from Scyliorhinus canicula, assembly GCF_902713615.1. Lineage (NCBI taxonomy): Eukaryota > Metazoa > Chordata > Chondrichthyes > Carcharhiniformes > Scyliorhinidae > Scyliorhinus > Scyliorhinus canicula. Next base: position 283,307,355 of record NC_052146.1, on the reverse strand, counting down.
CGAGCGGGGGGTGGTAGAATCGTGGGAAGCGCCAGGGGGGGCATGTCGTTAGTCGTCCGGCCCTCCCGCGATTCTCCCACCCGGCGTGGGGAGCGGAGAATCGCGCCCTATGTCTCTGGTTTACTAGTCCAGTGACAATACCACTAGGCCACCGCCTCCCCAAGTTGAATCCCAAGATCAACCATGATTGTAATGAATGGCAGAGCAGGCATCAGGGGTCTTACCCCTGCTCCCATTTCTTCAGTTCTTGTGGATGTGGGTGTTGTTGGCAGGGCTGTCATTTATTGCCCATCCCTAGCTGACATGTGCAGTTCGTATTGTAGCTGGCATATATAAACTATATTATAATATGGTTAGCAAGGCAGGGGGCAGTTAAAATTCAACTACATGGGTATGAAACTGGAGTCACCTCTTGGCCTAATCAGGTAAGCTTTTCTTCCCGAAAGATAATCAGTGAATCAATTCGGTTTTCAGGTGATTGCTTTTTACTTCAAGATTTTTTAAAATGTAATTCTAATTCATAGTAAGAATAAACAACAACACCTCCGCCACAATAGTCCTCAATATCAGGGCCCCGCAAGGCTGCGTACTTATATACTCAGCGGCGGCCCTAGGGTTGCTGGCGCCCCGGGCAAGCTGAACTTCGGCGCCCTTGGGGGGGGGGGGGGGGGGGGGGGGCGAGAGGGGGGCGGGGCAAAGGGGGGGGGGCCGAGAGGGGGGGCGGGGCTGAGAGGGGGGGCGGGGCCGAGGGGGGCCGAGAGGGGGGCGGGGCCGAGGGGGGGCGGACCCAGGGGGGGGACCCGAGGGGGGGGCGGGGCGGGGCGGGGGCGGACCCGAGGGGAGGGTGGGGCGGGCGGACCCGAGGGGGGGGCGGGGGGACGGATCCGAGGCGGGGGGGGGAGCGGACCGAGCGGGGGGGTGGACCGAGGGGGCGGACCGAGGGGACGGACCGGGGGGGGCCGCCCTGGGGGAGTGCGGCCACACTGGGGGAGTGCGGCCACCGTGCATGCGCTGGTTGGCGCTGGCCCAACTGCGCATGCGCGGGACCCGAGTCTGGCGCCCCCTAGCACATGGCGCCCCGGGCGACTGCCCGAGTTGCCGGTGCCTTGAGCCGGCCCTGACTATACTCCCTGTACACACATGACTGTGTGGCAAAATGCAGCTTCAATTCCATCTACAAGTTTACTGATGACACACCCGTAGTGTGTCTGATCTCAAACAACAGACGGGAGACAGAGAATCTAGTGGTATGGTGTAACGACAACAATCTCTCCCTCAATGTGAGCTAAACTAAGGAGCCGGTCATCGACATCTGGAATTGAAGTGTTGTACACACCCCTGTCTGCATCAATGGTGCCGAGGTGGAGATGGTTGACAGCTTCAAATTCATAGGGATGACCATCACCAACAATCTATCCTGGTCCACCATATTGAAGCTATGATCAAGAAAGCACAACAGCGCCTATACTTCCTCAGGAAACTAAGGAAATTCAGCATGTGCACATTGACTCTTACCAACTTTTACCAATGCACCATAGAAAGCATCCTATCTGGCTGCATCACTGCCTGCTATGGCAACTGCTCGGCCCAAGACTGCAAGAAACTACAGAGTGTCATGAACACAGCTGAGTCCATCACGAGAACCCGCCTCATCCATTGACTCTGGCTGCACCTCCCGCTGCCTTGGGAAAGTGGACAGCATAATCAAAGACCCCTCCCACCCGGGTTGTTCTCTCTTCCAATCTCTTCCATCAGGCAGGAGATATAAAAGTCTGAGAACACGCACCAACAGGTTCAAAAACAGCTTCTTCCCCGCTGATACCAGACTCTTGAATGAACCTCTTATGGACTGAATGATCTCTCCATGCATCTTCTCCACCGTGTAGCGCTACATTCCATATGCTTCACCCGACGTCTATGTATTTACATTGTGTATGTTTTTCATGTATGGAACGATCTGTCTAGACTGTACGCAGAACAATATTTTTCACTGTACCGCGGTACACGTGACAATAAATCTGAATCTAATCAAAGCTAAATCTATTCTAATTCTCCAATCAGCTTGGACAGTAACATAACAACTGCACTACTGTACCCTGAGTTATAATTATTCCAGCAGTGTTGAAAATAACAACAAACACAGGCCCCTTCACTGTCAGAAACTGAGTTATATGAGAAAAGATACTGGCAGGGAGGTAGGGACAGGAGAGGGGAGATAGAAGGGGCTAGTAAATAAGTCTAGACTGGGACTTGCATTCCCCATCCAACAGCAGATTGAACCGGCCAGATGCTGGGCAGGAAAGCCAGCAGCAGAAGAGTACAGTTGGGAACCCTTTGTATTGTCCCTGGCTATGAGGTAGATGGATGCAGGCTACAGATTGAGGTTGGGGGTCTGGGGGATAAATCAGTGGCTGTAGCAGGGGCTGGAGTGAGAATCTGGAGCAGAGAGGCTGAAGGCCTTTGTAAGGGGCCGGAGGAGAGGGGTTGGGATGAGAACCCCTGCTCCTCCTGGCCCACGGGGAGTGCCATAAAAGGCATTTACCTCCTGGAGCCTGTCACACTTGTCTCCCTTTTGCTGCCCAGGTTTCCCAAATTTAAATCAGGCTCCCAACTGCATCGTACCATGGATTTAGGAATGTTAGTGAGGTGTCATGCCGCTTCAAGTTGGGATCCGTACACACCAGGAAACCCCCACCATAGAAATGGTGGCAGGCATGAATATGTTACGGTTGTTTTACATTTTTGCGTTCTTTTTAGAGTTTATACCATAATCGCCATTCTCACCCACTCAGCGTGAGGACAGGTCGGGGTGACAGTCAAAAACCAGAGGGTGCAGATTTAAACAATCGGCGTAAGAAGCAATGGCGACACGAGGAAAAATCCTTTTCACACAGCGAGTGGTTTGGATCTGGAACGTCCTGTCTGAGAGCATGGTGGGAGTGTAATTCAGACTGAGGCTTTCAAAGGGAATTGAATCATTATCCGAAAAGGAAATCCTTGCAGGCCAAAAGGTAAAGGCAGGAGAGTGGCGCTCGGTGAATCGCTCCTTCAGACGGCCCAGAGGACAGGAGGGGCCGAACGGGCTGAAATCGCTCTGTGATTCTGTGCTAACTCGAGGCCACCGCCTGGGAACAACATCCTGTCAAGTTAGGATTTGAACAGAGTAATAGATCATTGAGAAAGATCACAAAGCAACAATTTTATTGTGAGGAGCAAATCAGCATCACCGAGGCTTTGAAATGTCACGTTGCTAATATTTTCATGTTAAATGGGCACACTGTTAAATTCTTCAGAGGAATATTAGTCAGTTCTGGTTTTATATTTGCTGTAAATGGCTGCAGATTGATGATAAGAGTGCCTTATGAAACAGTAAACTTTGGCTTTGAGATTTATTTGAGAAATGATATATTGCGCCTGCAGATAAAGTAGTTCTTCAGACAGAGCCGTCACCTTCCTCCTTTCTTGAGCACAGGGCTAAATCGCTGGCTTTGAAAGCAGACCAAGCAGGCCAGCAGCACGGTTCAATTCCCGTAACAGCCTCCCCGAACAGGCGCCGGAATGTGGCGACTAGGGGCTTTTCACAGTAACTTCATTTGAAGCCTACTCGTGACAATAAGCGATTTTCATTTCATTAATAGTCGCGGGGCTGTGTCACATGAGCAGGAGTAGGCCATTCATCCCTCCTCAAGACCGTTTTGTCAGTCAGTCAGATCCTGGCTGCTCGAACCCTCATCTCCATTTATCTGCTCTTTTTAATATCCCCAATTATTCTGGGGTAATGTGCCGATCTCCGCCTTGAAAATTTCAATTTGTCTCGCATCCAGAACGATTTGAGGGAGTTCTGGATTTCCTTATTATTTTCTGTAAAGAGGTACTTCCTGATTTCACTCCTCCCTGGCGCAGCTGGAACCTGAAGATTGTGCCCTGTTGTTTTGGACTTTGCCCACTAGTGGGAACAATTCTACAGTTCATTAAATCAGCGCACAACCACCCAAACTGAAGTGAAAACCAAGTTGGTGAGGCTGGCCTACTGTTTTAACCCTTTGATCTCTGATTCCCTTTAAGGGCTAATAATAGTAATAATCTTTATTGTCACAAGTAGGCTTACATTAACACTGCAATGAAGTTACTGCGAAAAGCCCCTAGTTGCCACATTCCGGGACCTGTTTGTGTGCACTGAGGGAAATTCAGAAAGTCGAAATGACCTAACAGCACGTCTTTCGGGACTTGTGGGAGGAAAGCTTTGTTTTCTGCAGGTCAAGGAGACACAGCCTGAGTGAGACACATCCAGAGTGGGAATTGCAACTTGTTAATTTGGTGCAGTGAGGTAATTCGGTGCAGAGTGGGAGGAGGTGTTTTTTCCCTACCGTTTTTGTTCTCTCGTTTTCTTCTGGCCTGTAACTTTTAATCTGTAAGGAGAGAACCAGAGAGCATCTGAGAACCTGGGAAGGTAAGTGATTTGTATTTATTTTTATTTTTATTACCGTTTCAAATTGTGTGTGGGGGGGGGGGGACTGAAGTGACATCACAGTAAAGCTGTGACATGATTAGCTGGTTGAGAATCTATACTAAATTTAAAAATTAAGCATTGTTAAACTAATTGAACATAACTACTTAATTACTTAATTATAATTTAGAGGGGTATCTGAGCCAAAGATCGGAGTGTACTGTATTTAGCTTTCACATTTATAGTAGAAATTTAGTGCTAGGAAACATATAGTTAACAGTAACTTTAAATAAAAAAAATCTTTAAATTTAATTTACTAATTAATTGACGCAATGTCAATTAGTGGGGTGCAGTGCTCTGACTGTGAGATGTGGCAGGTCCGGGAGGCTGGAAGCCTCCCGGATGGCTTCATCTGCAGAACGTGCACCCAACTAGAGCTCCTCACCGACCGCATGGTTCGGTTGGAGCAGCAATTGGATGCACTTAGGAGCTTGCAGGTGGTGGAAAGCATCATTGATAGCAGTTATATAAATGTGGTCACACCCAAGGTGCAGGCAGAGAAATGGGTGACCACCAGAAGGGGCAGGCAGTCAGTGCAGGAAACCGATGTGGTTGTCCCGCTCTTGAACAGGTATACCCCTTTGGATACTGTCGGACGGATAGCCTATCAGGGAAAACAGCAGCAGGCAGAGCAGTGGCACCACGGCTGGCTCTGATGTTCAGAAGGGAGGGTCAAAGCGCAGAAGAGCAATAGTCACAGGGGACTCTATAGTCAGGGGCACAGATAGGTGCTTCTGTGGACGTGAAAGAGACTCCAGGATGGTATGTTGCCTCCTGGTGCCAGGGTCCAGGATGTCTCTGAATGGATAGCGGGCATCCTGAAGGGTGATGGCAAACAGGCAGAGGTCGTTGTACATATTGGTACTAACGACATAGGCAGGAAGGGGCATGAGGTCCTGCAACAGGAGTTCAGGGAGCTAGGCAGAATGTTAAAAGACAGGACCTCTAGGGTTGTAATCTCAGGATTACTCCCTGTGCCACATGCCAGTGAGGCTAGAAATAGGAAGATAGAGCAGCTAAACACGTGGCTAAACAGCTGGTGTAGGAGGGAGGGTTTACGTTATCTGGACCACTGGGAGCTCTTCCGGGGCAGGTGTGACCTGTATAAGAAGGACGGGTTGCATCGAAACTGGAGAGGCATAAATATCCTGGCCGCGAGGTTTGCTAGTGTCACACGGGAGGGTGTAAACTAGTATGGCAGGGGGGTGGGTACCGGAGCAATAGGTCAGAAGGTGAAAGCATTGAGGGAGAACTAGGGAATAGGGCCAGTATGGCTCCGAGGCAGAGCAGACAAGGAGATGTTGCTGAACACAGCGGGTCTGGTGGCCTGGAATGCGTATGTTTTAATGCAATAAGTATTACGGGTAAGGCAGATGAACTTAGAGCTTGTATGACGTTGCCATCACAGAGACCTGGTTGAGGGAAGGACAGGATTAGTGGCTAAACGTTCCAGGATTTAGATGTTTCAGGCGGGATAGAGAGGGATGTAAAAGGGGTGGAGGAGTTGTGCTACTGGTTAGGGAGAATATCACCGCTGTACTACGGGAGGACACCTCAGAGGGCAGCGAGGCTATATGGGTAGAGATCAGGAATAAGAAGGGTGCAATCACAATGTTGGGGTTTACTACAGGCCTCCCAACCAGCGCCGGCCCTAGGGTTGCTGGCGCCCCGGGCAAGCTGAACTTCGGCGCCCTTGGGGGGGGGGGGGGGGGGGCTGAGGGGGTGCGGGGCCGAGGGGGGGGGGGCGGGGGGAGCGGACCGAGGGGGGGGAGCGGACCGAGGGGGGGAGCGGACCGAGGGGGGGGGGCGGACTGAGGGGGCGGACCGCGTGGGAGGGCGGCCACCGCGGGGAGGGAGGCCACCGCGCATGCGCTGGTTGGCACCGGCCCAACTGCGCATGCGCGGGACCCGAGTCTCTGGCGCCCCCTAGCACATGGCGCCCCGGGCGACTGCTCCCAACAGCCAGCGGGAGATAGAGGAGCAGATAGGTAGACAGATTTTGGAAACGAGTAAAAACAACTTCAACTTGGAGGGCTGTGACTAGTGGTGTTCCGCAGGGATCAGTGCTGGGACCTTTGCTGTTCGTAGTATATATAAATTATTTGGAAGAAAATGTAACTGTTCTGATTAGTAAGTTTGCAGACGACACAAAGGTAGGTGGAATTGTGGATAGCGATGAGGACTGTCAGAGGATACAGCAGGATTTAGATTGTTTGGAGACTTGGGCGGAGAGATGGCAGATGGAGTTTAATCCAGACAAATGTGAGGTAATGCATTTTGGAGGGTCTAATGCAGGTAGGGAATGTACAGTGAATAGTAGAATCCTCAAGAGTATTGACAGTCAGAGAGATCTAGGTGTACAGGACCACAGGTCACTGAAAGGGGCAACACAGGTGGAGAAGGTAGTCAAGAAGGCATACGACATGCTTGCCTCTTGGCCGAGACATTGAGTACAAAATTGGCAAGTCATGTTGCAGCTGTATAGAACCTTAGCTAGGCCACACTTGGAGTATAGTGTTCAATTCTGATCGCCACACTACCAGAAGGATGTGGAGGCTTTAGAGAGGGTGCAGAAGAGATTTATCAGGATGTTCCCTGGTATGGAGGGCATTAGCTATGAGGAGCGGTTGAATAAACCCAGTTTGTTCTCACTGGAACGAAGGAGGTTGAGGGGCGACCTGATAGAGGTCTACAAATTTATGAGGGGCATAGACAGAATGGATACTCAGAGGCTTTTCCCCAAAGTAGAAGGGTCAATTACTAGGGGGCATAGGTTTAAGGTGCGAGGGAAAAGGTTTACAGGAGATGTACGAGGCAAGTTTTTTTACACAAGAGGGTAGTGGGTGCCTGGAACTAGCTGCCGGAGGAGGCGGTGGAAGCAGGGATGATAGTGACATTTAAGGGGTATCTGGACAAATACATTAATAGGATGGGAATAGAGGGATACGGACCGAGAAAGTTTAGAAGATTTTAGTTTAGATGGGCAGCATGGTCGGCACGGGCTTGGAGGGCCGAAGGGCCTGTTCCTGTGCTGTACTTTTCTTTGTCCTTTGTTTGTTCTTTGTAACCGGAGCACCCGGAGGAAACTCATGCAGACACAGGGAGAACGTGCAGACTCTGCACAGTGACCCAAGCCGGGAATCGAACCGGAAACCCTGTCGCTGTGAAGCAACAGTGCTAGCCACTGTGCTAGTATATCCTTCGTGACGTTACGTGTCTAAAGTTGAACACGGTATTACAGGTGGGGTCTGACCAGGCTTCTGACACCTGAAGCATCACTTCCTCATTTCTGCTCTTAAACCCACCGAGCTAAAGGCCAACATGTTTTTCATTATTTTTCCACCTGTAAGCTACCTTTATCATGGTTTTTGTACATGGAAATCTAAATCCCCTCGCTTTATGTAGGAATGAGATTGGTTCACTCGGTTGGCTGGACGGCTGGTTAGTGATGCAGAGCGACGTCAACAGTGCGGGTCGGGAGGGCAGCACGGTGGCCTAGTGGTTAGCACAACCGCCTCACGGCGCTGAGGTCCCAGGTTCGATCCCGGCTCTGGGTCACTGTCCGTGTGGAGTTTGCAAGTTCTCCCCGTGTCTGCGTGGGTTTCGCCCCCACAACCCAAAAATGTGCAGAGTAGGTGGATTGGCCATGCTAAATTGCCTCTTAATTTGAAAAAAAAAAATAATTGGGTAATCTAAATTAAAAAAAAACAGTGCGGGTCCAATTCCCGTACCTAGTCCCTCGCCTAAGGTGAGGTAACCTTCAGATAAATCACCACCAGTCAGCTCTCTCTTTCTCTCAAAGGGCAGAACAGCCAATGGTCCTCTGGGACTATGGTGACTTATCACTTCATTTGTGACATTCACACCTCCCACACTGAGTGTTTAAGAGTAGAGATTGGAGATCTGAATCCACCTGAATGCACACATTCTCTCACAAAGATCTTTTATTTAACTCCTCACACATGGATTGAAAAGAAACACAGTCGGAGTCTTCAAGTGCCTGGTGCACAAACCAGTGGTCACCTGAGTCACCATCTTCCTGTTGGACCAGGACATGTCTGTAGCAGATGGCTGCAGGGGAAATAGGTGTTGTTAAATTCTTACATTCCTTATGTGCACACTTTCCTATGATTCACTCACACCCACATCTCAGTGATTGGCTCCTTCAGGCAGGTCTCTGTTGTTCATAATTGGCAGTTGGCTCAGTGTGCAGTAGGACAGCTTCACCCGCCATGTTGGGCGTAGTTTCTCCATCCTGCCTGTGGCGAGCTTCTCGATGAGCAGGAGTGGAGGATCTGGAAAGAGGCAAAGAATCGGGGGCTGGATTCTCCGCACCCCGACGGCGAAATCACGGCCGGCGCCGGGGCGGAGAATCCATTTCCCTGCATAGAATCGGACAGGCGGTGGTTCCCCGATTCTCCGGGCCCCATAAAGCGGCATACTCAGAGAGTACATTGTGCCACATATCGCCTACCTGTGGCCATTACTGGAGGCCCGCCCCACCATTCTGCGCCCCAACCAACCGAAGTCCCGACGGGTGGATCTAACATGGTCCTGCTGGTCGGGATACTAGCGTGGTGGCTGCAGACTCCGTCCGTGGCCACCCTGGTCTGGGGAAGGCCTTATAGGGGACCGGGAAATTTTGGGGCGGCGGTCCAGGCTATGAATATGTCGCCCTTTTGTGACAATGTTTTCTCACATGCTTTTAGTGTATTTGTGCTGTTTTTTTGTCTACTGTCTGGGCTGGTGTCTTTGCTATGTTTCTGCCTGTTTTTTGTGTTTTCTTTTGGTGCACGCTACAGCTACTGATGCTGGTGGGGATATTCCCTCACCTATTCCCATTACCCCATGTCAGCGAGATCTTTTCCTGTGAGTTGGGCTGCCCGGAGAGCCCTACCACCGGTGTGTGTGGGGGTGTGGGGGAGGCACTGCCTCGGCAGCTGGTGGCATTGCTCCTGTCTTTTGATATGCTCTGTACGTTTGGGTATAATATGCTGGGGTTATTCTGGGCTGAAGTATCCCCCTCTTAAGATGGGTGGACTGTTCTTTCTCTCTCTCTCGCCTCCCCCATGCTCCGTGTTGGAGTGGCCTATTCTGGTGGGATGGGCTGGTGTGTATTTCCGCTGATGTAGATCGGGGATGAGGGAGGTGGAAAGTGTGTTCTGGGGTGCCATGTGTTTGGTGTCCTTATGAAATGAAATGAATGAAATGAAAATCGCTTATTGTCACGAGTAGGCTTCAATGAAGTTACTGTGAAAAGCCCCTAGTCGCCACATTCCGGCGCCTGCCCGGGGAGGCTGGTACGGGAATCGAACCGCGCTGCTGGCCTGCTTGGTCTGCTTTAAAAGCCAGCGATTTAGCTCAGTGAGCTAAACCAGCCCCAGTATTGTACCATTTTCTGTATTTTGATAATGTTATTAAACAAAAATACTACCCAGTAGTTCCAGCCAATAGTATTCAGGCAGGTTGTAAGAGGCATCCTCCTCAAATTTGGTGAGGGGCATGATGTTGGTCCTCCCTGCTCCAGCCTGGGATCTTTCCCTTCTGTTATGGGCTAGCTTGGACTAACGGAAGACAAAAGAAAGGCATCTGCTGAGAAGGGATGGAGCACAGGTTGGGAAACACGCATGCCCCTGTGTGGTCATCCCTCCCCAGAAAGGGCTGAGGATGGTGTGTGAGCACACGGTGGCACAGTGGTTAGCTCTGCTGCCTCATAGCGCCAGGGACCTGTGTCTGATTCTGACCTTAGGTGACTGTCTGTGTGGAGTTTGCATGTACTCCCAGCGTCTGCGTGGGTTTCCTCCGGGTGCTCCTGTCTCCTGCCACAGTTCAGAGATGCACAGATTAGGTGGATTACCATGCTAAATTGCCCCTTAGTGCCCAAAAGGTTAGGTGGCATTACGGGATTATGGAGATAGGGTGGGGGAGTGGGCCTAGGAAGGGTGCTCTATCAAAGGGTTGCTCCAGACTTGATGGGCTGAATATCCTCCTCCTGCACTGTAGGAATTCTATAGTAGATGGTAATGTGAAGTATCTGAGAGACAATCAGTGGTGCTATGTGTCCCGTGCTAATGTTTGTGTGAAATCCTGAAGAGAGCTATCAGAGTGCACGATGCCAAGACAAGTTTGATCGTGGAAGGAGTTCAAGCTTGACTTACCCTGGTGGAGTGGATGAGATCGTTCATCCTCTTTCTTCACTGGATGGCGTTGTGAGTGCAGTGACCCGCTGTGCTCTCCTACTTTGCTATGGCTTCCCAGGCCAGAGAGGTGAGGCTGGTGTGCCTTTTTGAAGCCATCCCTGGGATAAAGAACACCTGTATCTTGCCTGGCCCCTCTGATCAAGGCCTGGTGGGCGTTGGGGCAGAAGTGGGATGCAGCCTTCTTCTCCTGCTGCGCAGACATCGTTACCTGCAGGCAGATGGACTGGACAGAATGAGATCTGTGTGCTTGGGTGGCGTTTAAATATGTTGCCTGGGCCTTCAACCCTGTTAGGTAATGGTTGGTGAAGGAAGCAGTTCCTGACTAGCCATGTGATTCTGGAAGATACTCAACTGTACATAATTAATGAGCTTCCAAGTGCGGAATGGTGTGCAATATCCCGCCATTCCAAACAGCGGGAAACACGCCATGGAACCCAACCATCACTGCAGTTAGCTTCAAAATCAGACAGCTCTGTCCATTAGGTTTAATGGAGTCTTATCTCCAAACAGTACCATCAGTTCTTTTGTTTCCAAGGCAACCCATGTTCTGTCCTTCATTGCAAAGTGCCTTTATCTGGCATATTATTAGTTCATCTTTCTGCTTCTCAGCTGCAGTTTATTGTGGTTTAGATATTATTATTTAAATTAATGTCCTTCTTGATCACGATGTTTGAACCAGGTTTTCTCATCATCCTCCACAGCTCTCTGATCATGATGAAAATAATCCCCTGTGGACCTTTTGAGCACTTGTTCAGTTATTGTGCTGCAGTTGTGAGTGAAAGGTGAAATTTGATTTGGACAATTGGAAGGATTTCCATTATACTGTGATTCCTTCAGAAATAAACATTTTTCAGATGATATTGGCGCAGACCTCTCCAATCTACGGATGATTGTATCCTGGACGTATCCCGCAATATGCGCTACTGGACCCCTCAGAACTCCTGACACACCGACTACATGGGAATTAATAATAATAATAATAATCACTTATTGTCATAAGTTGGCTTCAATTAAGTTACTGTGAAAAGCCCCTAGTCGCCACATTCCGGCGCCTGTCCGGGGAGGCTGGTACGGGAATTGAACTCGCACTGCTGGTCTTGTTCTGTAAGACAGCTGCCATAGCCCACTGTGCTAAACCAGCCCCCTAAATACCTGTGAAGATTAAACATCCGATGGGCCTTTGCATCCGGAACCCTCTGAAAAAGTTTCCAGCTCTGACTTTGAGTTGGAGACGTTGGACTGTTCCAGTTTACTTGCCTGGATAGTTACGTAGCAAATGTTAGACAGGAAATAAACACTTTTAACTCCTGGATAACCATACATAATTAGTCATACTGAAGAATAAAGGGATTAAGGGTTATGGTGTTCAGGCCGGAAAGGGAGCTGAGTCCACAAAAGATCAGCCATGATCTCATTGAATGGCGGAGCAGGCTCGAGGGGCCAGATGGCCTACCCCTGCTCCTAGTTCTTATGTTCTTATGTGCAGGCTAGGTGGATTGCACGCTAAATTGCCCTTTAATTGGCTAAAATGAATTGGGTACTCTAAATTTATATTTTAAAAAATAACTAGTTTAATCTTCAATTCCCTGCTGATTGAGAGATTGGTTTTACTCATAAGCATTTTGGGCAGCAAGTATAGTCCTTGCTTGAATGGAAAAAGTTCCATATCGGAAGGCTTGTCATTATGCATTCTATTAATGCCATAGCTGTTCTGCAAAATATAATGAAGAAAAAGCTTAAGCATTTATCAAGATTATCTTAGTGAAATATCTTATCCATATGAGGAGCACTTTAACGTATCCTACAAAGTGGCTTCTACCTCGGTGTGTACGATTTTATTTCTTAAATATGGAGGGAGTCAATGGTGTAGTGGTACAGGGCTAATAATCTGGAGGCCCATGCTAATGCCCTGATGGTCCCCAGAGCATTAACCTGTATCTCTGGGTTCCTAGTCCAGTAATTTTAAATTCAATTCAATTAATTTTTAAAAATTGGAATTGAAAGGCAGTCTCAGTAATGGTGACCATGAAACTATCATCAGTTGCCTTAAAAACCCATCTGGTTCACTAATGCCCTTTAAGGAAGGAAATCTGCCATCCTTACCTGGTCTGGCCTCCATGTGACTCCAGACCCACAGCAATGTGGTTGACTCCTAACTTCTCTCTGAAATGGCCTAGCAAGCCACTCATTTCAAGGACATTGGGACGGTTTAGCTCAGTGGACTAGACAGCTGGTTTGTAATGCAGACCAAGGCCAGCAATGTGGGTTCAATTCCCATACCAGCTGTGGTGAATGTAACATGGTAATTCACACTATATCTTGTAAGCGCAGTAGCGTTATCCGACCACTAGGGGGAGTAGCTCTGGGAATGCTCAGGGGCTGGTACAGGGCTCCACCCTTGGCTCCGCCCATGACTCCTCCCCCTAGTGCTGCTGTATGAATACCCTTGTCCAGAGTCAGCCTGCAGTTCACTGAGAGTTCATCAACGGGTAACAGGCTGGCTCTGTAGTAAGTAGATTAAAGCCTATATTCATATCGGAAATTCATGTCTGGTGAATTGATGGTTCCATCACCAGCTTACCCGAACAGGCGCAGGAATGTGGCAACGGGGGACTTTTCATATTTGTGACAATAAAAGATTATTATTATTGTGGGCAACAAAGCTTGACCTTGCCAACGACCTCCACATCCTGTGAAAGATTTTCATTTTTCAAAAATGCAATGAACAGGAGCTTAATATTGTGAATGCTAATAGACTTTTAACAAAAAACAAAATATGATTCAAATTATGAGTGCTAATACATGGTACTATTTCAATAACAAGGCCATGATGTGGTTCCACGAACTCCTGACAGTTTTAATACACGTGTGTGAGCATTTCAGAATGAGAAATTTAAATAACCTCTCTAATGTATTCTTATGTTTGGTGCATTGCCTGAGTAAGTTGAAGGAGTGAGTGTAGGAATATACAACAGCCCTTTCCCAGTGGCTGAATAAATGATTTGAGTAAAGAGATCGCCGACCACCAAAATAAGTGGATTTATCGGTCTGTATCTTCACTCAGATAATCTCAGTTCCAAAACAGAATAGGGATTGGAGCAGTTTTCATCCTCACTGATGGGCAATGACACATTGTGGAAAGGAAGCTCCCAAGTAATTTGCTGAAGGATTTCACATTGAAAGCGCCCCGAGAACCTGCTTTTGGTTAAAGTCAAAAGTTGCAACAATGTTTCTGCGGTCGTCTTATTTGCATGTGGCACGCTCACCGAGTGAGAAGCTTGTACTTTTCGTGTGAATATGTTGAGTGCTTTTTATAGAGGACGTGTAACAAATACAATTAGGATCGAGCAGAAATCGCTTGGATATTGATCGACGGAGATCTCATACAAAAAGGTTAGGATATTGATACTGCACAAAATAAATATGAAATCCATGAATACATATTGCCTAGTAGTGCGCATTGCCTGCTTTATGCCGGCCTTTATTGCAGAAAAAGTACACTCAGCGATATCATCATCAAAAATATTGGTTTACGATTGGCTTGAGGGGCTGCCTGTGGTGATATGCATCACTGTAGATACACAAGGGGTTAATGTAAGTACACGTAGACTAGCTAGACACTAGAGGGAGCACCAGGGACAAGACACACAGACACTCAACCAATAGGTCAGTAAGATAGGACATGACCAATGAGCATTCACGATACACAGAGGCGACACTACCATAGGGGGGCATTACACCAGCCCATATATAAAGGACACATCACACATGATCTTCCTCTTTCCAGTGGAGACACTCAGTGAGTACAGACACAGGGTTGATTCAACACCACACCCACCACGTGGATTGTAGCACACTGGTTCGTCAGTCTGAGTAGCTATAGAGGGATTAACAGTAGAGTCGAATCTGAGTAGGAGAATTGTTAATAGTTTAATAAACGTGTTGAAGTTATCTCCACGTCTGAACCTTCCTTTGTCAGAGTGACCATCAAGGAAGCAGCTTAAGCTATGCCAAGAGCATAACAAGACACTGCCTGTCCCACATTCACGGTTAACTGAAATGGAAAGAGGAACTGGGTAGGGTGGATAACAGGGTGAGTGGTCTGTATTACACCACACACCCAACAAAGTGCAAACCACTGACCTTGGCGTGTAAGGATAATCGGGATTATTAAAGGAACGCTACAGCCTGAAGGGCTTCATCTCTTGGACTTGCTTCTTAACCTTACAGTCAATAAGAGCTGTGGTTTTAAAGGATTAATTAGGAATCTGCTTATCTTCTCGCTCATTAGAAGATAGGGTCCTCCAGGCAGCACCACAGGGTCATGAATGCATTCAAATTTGCATCAATGGGCTTTCAGGATTCACTTGATGCATCAAATTAATCAATTCACCTATTTCAATTGCAGGGTTTTACCATCAGTACTTAAACTGATTACTACAGCATGAGCACATTTAAGCCTTTTGCGTTGTAGTGTTTGTTCTTATCTTTTTTAGTTTAATATTGCTTTTTAAATCTAAAGGTGGCACAATGGTTAGCACTGCTGCCTCACAGCGCCAGGGACCCGGGTTCAATTCCAACCTTGAACGACTGTGTGGAGTTTCCACATTCTACCCGCGTCTGCGTGGGTTTCCTCCGGTTGCTACAGGTTTCCTCCCACTGTCCAAAGACGTGCAGGTTAGGTGAGGTTAGATGGTTAAGGTGGTGGAATGGGCCTAGTTAAGGTGCTCTTCCAGAGGGTCGGTGCAGATTCAATGGGCTGAATGGCCTCCTTCTGCACTGCAGGAATTCTATGATAAAGCTTAAATAAAGGCTGCTCGGAATAAACATCCACATGAATACCAGAGGCTTCTCCCCAGGCCCTGTCTGCCCTGGCTGGTGGACGTAAAAGACCCCATAATGGGGTAGACGTTTACCTCAAAGTGGGCCACAGGAGCTGGGCAATTCCCGGTTCGGCCCATCCACCTTTGGAGAAAGGGTCCACAAGGTTGGGTTTTTCATTAGGGTGAGGGGGGGTATGGTGCAGGCTTTTGCAGACATCAGGCCAGCCCACCCAGAAAGAATAGAGTGCAAAGTCGAGCTGTCTGAGGGCTGGTTTAGCTCTGTGGGCTAGACAGCTGGTTTGTAATGCAGAATAAGGCCAGCAGTGCGGATTCAATTCCTGTACCAGCTTACCTGTACAGGCGCCGGAATGTGGCGACTAGGAGTTTTTCACAGGAACTTCAAACTTGTGACAATAAGTGATTATTATTATTACTATTATTATTTTTAATATCCTGTCTAAACGTGCCGCCAGACTTAATCCCAGTTACAATAAAAAACAGAAAGGTCCCCCAGCCCTCACCACTTACCAATCATCTGAACGATTAACACTTTCATTGGTAAAAAGAGTTTTTAAGAAAGTGGAGAGTGATCAATGAATGACTTTTCAAAGCTGTTTTGTGTAAATCCTACTGTCTCTACAGGGTTAATTGTTTTTATCCAGTGTCTAATGGGTGATTGGACTTGGAAATGCCACACAGTGGCATGGGGGCATGAGTGACCATAAGGCTGGGTGTGGAGGCACACCTCAGCTTGGAGGACATGAAGGGGCGTAGGAGGTAGGTGGGGGGGAGGGGGAGGGGGGCATGAGGAGGACCTTTTGAACTTGTTTTTCAAGGATTCCCCCAAGTCGACTACTGGTACATGACAACTCTGACATTCTGTGAACCACTACTTTGAATGGCTGGCTCATTGCGGAGGACTGGGGTATACCTATTCTGCAATGGAGCCAGCCGGGTTGGGATTGCAGGACCTGGGCTGAGGACATGGACCAGTCCGCACCCTTAAAAGGAACTCCCGACCACCATTTTTGAAGGGCTCCGGAGTCATCCATACCATGCGGAAATCCAGACCTAGGTCTCTTTTTCGAAGAAGAACAGGGGTGTCCTCTGAAGCGTCCTGTCCAGTATTTATCCCTATCTTTCGAAGAAGAACAGGGGAGTTCTCTGAAGTACCCTGCCCAGTATTTATCCCTATCTTTCGAAGAAGAACAGGGGAGTTCTCTGAAGTACCCTGCCCAGTATTTATCCCTCAACAAACATCAGTAAAATAGATTATATTCTCATGATCTGATTACTGTTTTTGGGACTGCCATAATTTCCTAAATTACAACAATGACTTCCAGTCAATGGTACTTCATAATAATAATCTTTATTATTGTCACAAGTAGGCTTACTTTAATACCGCAATGAAGTTACTGTGAAAATCCCCGAGTCGCCACACTCCGGCGCCTGTTCGGGTACACTGAGGGAGAATTCAGAATGTCCAATTCCCCTACCTGCACATCTTTGGACTGTACAGAACTTTGGAACATCCTGAGGTAATGAACAATGCTATATCATAGAACCATGTCTTGTAGAAGGAGGCCATTTAGTTGATCGTCTCTGCACCAACCCACCGAAAGAGCACTCTACAAAGGCCCGTTCCTCCACCCTATCCCC
The DNA here is from genome assembly GCF_902713615.1 of Scyliorhinus canicula. NCBI lineage: Eukaryota > Metazoa > Chordata > Chondrichthyes > Carcharhiniformes > Scyliorhinidae > Scyliorhinus > Scyliorhinus canicula. Next base: position 283,290,166 of record NC_052146.1, on the reverse strand, counting down.
GTAACCCCACCTAACCTGAACATCTTTGGACTGTGGGAGGAAACTGGAGCACCCAGAGGAAACCCACCGTGAGAAATTGCAAACTCCACACAGACAGTCACCCAAGGCCAGAAATGAACCTGGGTCCCTGACGCTGTGAGGCAGCATTGTTAACCACTGTGCCACCATGTTGCCCATTTCTCTTTGCACGTTTCTCTTTTTTTGTGTGTGCCGGAAGCAGTTCCTACCATGATGGCTCACCCCCAGAACCTCCAACCCAACGTCTTCCATTTACATAATTGACCCTCTCATAACAAAGGAGCAAAAGTTCAAAATGATACTTCTTAAACTACTGACGACAAATAGCACCAAAAGTCTTGATAGAACCATATAAATGCCAAATGGGTTGATCTGCAAATGAAGAACCACCCAAGTGTAAACTGCAGCATACCAAATGGAATTCTCTAAGCAGTATGTACTGCCATAGGTTCTCCTGTGCAGTTGCTGTATTAGTTTAGGGTGGGTTTTGGCTAGAACTCGGTCAAGGAGATTAGACTCATTCAGAATCTTGAACACTGGTGATTTATTTTGAAAGATAAAACCGGTGAAATGCTGGACAGTTATTTTTGAACTACCCCATTTAATGTCACCCAAAACAGACAGTAGTTCACAGAAAACTCAAGCCCTAAGTGTTTATATTCGCCCTTTCCATGTCAGGACTTTTGACAACCAACATTTTGATCTTTTTGGAAAAGATCAAGCCTCCTAAATTGAATGCAGAATAATCATTAAAAAGTCACTCATTCACCGCCCACCCGACACCCTCCCTTGACCTGAATGTCCTCTCTGCTTAAAAGAGATTTTTGTGGCAGCACGGTGGCGCAGTGGGTTAGCCCTGCAGCCTCACGGCGCCGAGGTCCCAGGTTCGATTCCGGCTCTGGGTCACTGTCCATGTGGAGTTTACACATTCTCCCTGTGTTTGTGAGGGTTTCGCCCTCACAACCCAAAAATATGTGCATGCTCGGTGGATTGGCCATGCTAAAATTGCCCCTTAATTGAAAAAATGAATTGGGTACTCTAAATTTTTTTTAAAAAATATATATTTTTGTGCATGAAAACGTGATGGAACATTTCCATATTGCACTCAATGACTAAATTGACTGCATTCATACCATATATGGCTGAAGAATGTTATGGGCGTACATAGTGAGATTGGAATCTGGCAATAGAGGGGGATAAAATGTACATCTGCCGATTTTTCTCCATGTTCCTTTTTGTTCTCTCTCAAACTCGTTCTCCTTGCGCACATACACGAAGGATTATAATTATGAGACATGACAAGTGATTCCAGCCTGCGGCAATGGACTCACGTCCACCAGGAATTGCATTGAGGCACCCAAAATGAATTTCACTTGTGACCTACTCACAGATTTCACTGGGTGGCATGGTTTTCCCATCTGTCTGACTGGATAGATGCCCAGCTTCAAATGGAAAGAAAATATTGTCCGATAAAGTACAGTCATGTTCTTTTTTATGTTTTGAGTAAGAATTCATTAAAAGAATGGGGAGAAAGCATTGAGTTGTAGCACGGTCAACTGGTTGCTTGACTCTTTTGTTGCTGAGCTTCATTTACCTGGCTGAACGTGCTAGCCTTAAATGGTTTGAATTTTCCAGGTACCCTCTCTTCTCAGACTTCCCTCAACTCAAATGAGTGCTGTACAAGTGAGGGTACAGCCAGTGCCAGATTCCACATTCAATGAATACTTGGGTCTCCCGATTACTAGGGTTAGTTTTTCTTATTTGCCCGTCTTTGGTCTTTCCTCCTCTCCAAAGGGTCCTGACTCTTTATCGGTCACCTGGCAACTGTCACCTTCTGGTCCTTCACCAATGAACTATCATCTGCAGCTAAGCATCAAAAGTTGGCAGTCTGCTCGACCCGTGGGAAGATTACAGGCCCATCTGCTCTGCCTAGGATTGCCAACTTGACTTGCAGATATTCCTGGAGGTTTAATTTCATGGTGTGAGCCACATTCTCACCATGTTGTCCAACATATTCATCCCCACGGTACATCAGTTTTTCACACCAATTGGAAAACCACTTCATTACCTCATTAAATTATGTTTCACTGGCAGTCAAACAGCCTTTCTCCCCATCTCTGATGCTTTTATAACGAATAAACAAGAGCATTCAAAGGAATTGGAAAAACAATTTGTTTAATGTGCCTGTGATTTCCCCCTGCGTTGCTCGCAGACCTCTTCTTGTTTAGTCCCTTGGCATCATATGAACACACATACTCACATACGAACTAGGCGAAGGAAGTAGGCCACTCAGCCCCTCAAGCCTGCTCAGCCATTCAATAAGATCATGGCTGATCTGATTGTAACCTCAGCCCCACATTCCCATTTAGTCCCGATAACTTCTCACCCCTTGTTAATCAAAAACCTATCTAGCTCTGCCTTAAAAATATTCAAAGGCTCTGCTTCCACTGCGTTTCGGGGATGGGAATTTCACTCACAATCCTCTGCAAGAAAAATTCTCCTCATCTCTATTTTAAATGGGCGATCCCTTATTTTTAAACATTGAAGCCCTAGTTCTAGATTCTCCAACAAGAGGAAACATCCTCCCACATCCACCCTGCTGAGGCCCATCAAAGGGATCGAGGATGACTTTCTCCCACTTGGTTGGGTGCGATCTGAGAAGGCTGACTCTGCAGTGAGGTGTTTGAGAGGGTTGGGTAAACGTTTGTTGAGGGGAGGGGTCTCCAAACCCTCGGCTTTGCCTCTAAGACAAAGTCTGTCATGTGTTCTCAAATGATCCTTCTCTATTCTTGGTCGGTCACAAGCCAGGGACTCCTATGAGTCGATGGGGCTGTTTGGCCTCTTCAGGGACGCGTTGTGGACATTCCTGTTGTCCTCCTACGAGTTTCCTGCCACAGTTGAATGACTGACACCTCGATGATAAGCATGTTGGCTCACAGTAGAATATTCAGAATGAATCATCAATTTCTGGAGATGCATTTTGACGGACTGAACAAAATGAAGCGACAAGTTTTACTGATCTGGTTGTGGAGTGACTGACTGGACACCAGAGACCAGAGGTAAAAGCAAATTACTGCGGATGCTGGAATCAGAAACAAAATCAGAAAATATTGGACAAGCTCAGTGTAGTGATCCTCGCCTGAGTGTGTATAGAAGGGGCTGATGGGAAATGGAAGTACCACCAGGGGGCAGCACGGGGACATATAAGAGTGACGCATCTTATCCAGGACAGGCGAGTGATCGGGATTGGTGAATTGTTGTGCCGGTAATGTTGTCCGCACATCTATGTTGAAGAGCATTTGAGCTGGTGATAGTCCAGAGCTCAAAGGTGATGAACGGTATGACAAGAGGGCCAAGTGTATGTCGGATTTTGAGTCCACAGCCTTGCTGATTAGTTGTTTGATAATGTGGATACCTTTCTCCACCCTGCCATTCGATTGAGGAAAGTAAGGACTCGACGCCACATGCTTGAAGTTGTAGTGCTTGGCGAAGTCCATCCATTCCCAGCTGGCAAAGCAAGGACCATTGTCGGACATGACCGACCGTGGGATGCCATGCCTGGAGAAATTTTCTTTGCAGGCCTTGGTGACTGATGCCGCTGTGAGATCCGGGAGTTTCAGTACTTCCGGAAAGTTGGAGTGGTAGTCAATGAGCAGAACATAGTTGCGGCCCATGGCGTGGAACAAGTCTATGCCAACTTTGTCCCACGGTGACGTGGCCATCTCATGCTGCTGCAGTGGCTCCTTGTATTGTGCCGGTTGATGTCTTTGACACGTGTCACAGGTGAGCACCATGTTCGTTATGTCCTCGTTTATCCCTGGCCAGTAAACGGATTGTCGTGCTCTCCTTTTGCACTTTTCGGCACCAAGGTGCCCCTCGTGAATCCTGCGGAGCATGTCCGCCCGGAGCGCCAGTGGGATGATGATTCTGTCATTCCGCAGTATGATGCCATCCACCATGGACAGTTCAGTCCTGACGTTTTGGAACTGTGGGCACTGCCCTTTTGGCCAGCTATGCTGAAGGTTGTGCATGACTTGAAGGAGGGTGGCGTCCTCCTGTGTCGCCTGACGGAGGATCACTACACTCAGCAGGTCTGACAGCATCTGTGGAGATAGAAGGAAAATTCAGTTTTCAGTCTGGATGACTCCAGAGACCAGAGAACTGATGTGTCCAATAATACTTCAGTTTGCCATATATGGCAAATTGCTAAAAAAAACTCAAACGAAAACATCTTGTAGTGTGACATCTGTGGAACTCTTTGCCGCAGAAGGCTGTGGGGGCCAAATCACTGAGTTACTAAGACAGAGATGGATAGGTTCTTGATTAATGAGGGGATCAGGGGTTATGGGGCAAAGGCAGGAGAATGGGGATGAGAAAAATATCAGCTGTGTTTGAATGGTGGAGCAGACTCGATGGGCCGAGTGGCCTAATTCTGCTCCTATGTCTTATGGTCTTACGACAGGGAACTGTAATTATCTAGCTTTGCTTTCCCTGTTATGAGTCACACCATCTGGAAACTCATATTGTAAACTGACATGCTCATTGTGAATTAGCTCAGTTGGCTGGATCGCTAGTTTGTGATGCAGAGCAAGGCGACTAGTGCAGGTTCAATTCCTGTACCGGCTGAGGTTATTCATGAAGGCCCAACATGCCCTTTGACTCAGGTGTGGTGATCCTCAGGTTAAATCACCACAGTCAATTCTCCCCCTCAAAGGGGAAAGCAGTCTATGGCCATCTGGGACTATGGCGACTTAACTGTATTCTAACCATTTAGATCAGTAGTCAGAGAGTCATACAACACACACACACACCAATGTAATGCACCACCAGCTGAGGAGGTTCCCTTTCAGAATGTGAAGCCCAAGAACAGCCTATTAGATGTCTGTCATCATAGTTCAATGCCCTTCTTCAAATGAGTCTGAGTCTTTTGAAGACCGAAGGTCGTTTTGACAACCCTAAGATTATCTATGGTCGATATGTGTAGATTGCGATTGCATTGGTAAAGAATTGGTGCCATTAGCACAATCGAAACTCATTTTGCAAAAGAAGATATTGAGCAGAGAATATCTTCACGCGGGTACTTAAAACTTTGCAACATGCTCATAACGTTGCCACCCATAGTGGCCAGAGGGGTTGGTACTCTGTGGCCAAGTTTACTAGGTGGCATTGATGAAAGTGACTTTCTCAAACCCTGTTCCTTGCAAAGTGTAAGTGCAGACACAAACTGAACTTTAATTCACAGGCTTAAATCAAATAAACAGCAGTCTTGAATATTGCACTTAGTGGTGAAACATAGAGGGCATTGCATGGCACAGTGTTTGTTGTTCCTGTGAGTGTGATGAGGGAACTGCAGCTTGTTAAAAGCTGTGCAGTTACATATTCCAACATCATGAAAGCAAATTTCAAACTTTGCTTTGAAGCTCTGTCAGACAAGTCAGCCGAGGTTCCAAGCTCACCACATGTACATATTTGTGCAATAAATTAGCGTTATCAACATGAGGTACGATCTGCTACCTCCCTGGACTTTCAATTGTTATTGTCAGTTGGAGGTCGTGCCAGAAAAGCACAACAAGCCCGAATTAATTTAACCAACTGCGATACATCATGCTGAAACTGCAAACTGAATTGAAGATGGAATTTGATTAGCACTTCAGTGTAACTCTATTTGATCTGAGTGAGCTTCAGCCAGGGTAATGAGCATGTTTGATTTAAACTAAGTGAGCATTAACACCAGGGTGTCAGTCGATGAGTTGGGTAGGATTTAAATGACACAAGTGGTGTGAACAATACCTATTTTACAGATATCAAAGTTCAGACAGCCAGCAAAGGTTATTTAAACAGGAGAATGCAACAATCCATTTCCACGGTGAAAAGGATTTAGTTAAACAGAATCTCTCTAAGCCGCAACAAACAGGAATCATTATTGCGGCAACGAGGGCCCATTTAGGGGCGAGTCCTCATGTCCATGTGACCAGCACAGGGCCTATCGCGCGGGAGCGCATGAACCCCAACCAATGGGGAAAAAGCGTGGAACCCTCGGAGTGCGGTCCCAGGGAGAATGGACCTTGGAGCCAGAGAAAGTGAAGACCTGTTTAGTGACTCTGTGCCTGTGTATAGCTTACCTTTTTTTAAAAAAACATTTTAAATTTAAAATACCCAATTATTTTTTCCAATTAAGGGGCAATTTAGCATGGCCAATCCTCCTACCCTGCACATCTTTTGGGTTGTAGGGGTGAAACCCACGCAGACAATGTGCAAACTCCTCACAGACAGTGACCCAGAGCCGGGATTCGAACCCAGGTCCTCAGCGCCGTAGGCAGCAATGCTAACCACTGTGCCACCGTGCTGCCCTGTATAGTTTACCTTTACTTGTTACCAATAAATCCTTGTTCGTATGATTGGAAGTCTCCCTAGTTTTTCCTCGATCCACCATAATGACCAAAACCACAGCAAAATCTAGCAATAAAAGCAAGGCTATTTCTCCAGCACAATGCAGTAGGTGGAGATGAGTCACACAACATAAATTGACTTGCACCAGAAAAATGCAGTAAGTGGAGGATAGTTGACTAATGGGCTGACATTTTCCAGCTGTTCCTACCAGTGGGACGTTCCGCTCCTGCTACGAGTGATCCCCCCTACCCCTCCCCCTGTGGTGGGTCCCCAGCAGCAGAGGGTATGGGTAATGGGAGAACCCATTGCCAGCCAATGGTGAGCGGCCTCCGCCATCTCTAAACACACTGCAGGGTGGGGAGGTGGCATGTAAAATCCAGCCCAGTCACTAACAGATATCCAGGCATGATTGCCCATGGAATTACCCAATCAGCTCTATTCTGACAGGGAATTGCGGTGTCACTGCATGCAGCCTTTTTATAAAATCGGATATTCATTGCATTAGAGGGAAGGAAAGAGGTCAGCTTTCGCTTTATCATGGGTTAAGCAATCTGATGACACTTGTGCATCCCAAATGATGTGTATATTCTAAACATTGTCACCTAATTACATGTTGTCAAGCAGAAGGATAAAGCTGTCTTACAAACCATACTGGGCTGACACTTTTGAAAATACAACATTGGTTGCAGCATGATTGGAGGAGGTGTTCCTGAATGCTTTGAAGTGTGCAATATATTTCAGGGAATAGCTCTTTCCTCCTTTAAGATAGTTCTTAAAACTCACGTTTCCAATCCTCCCACCAATGGGAATAGTTTCTCCCTATCTACCCTGTCAAGACCCCTTATGATTTACAATACCGCGAGCAAACCTCCTCTGAACCTTCCCTTCTCCAGCAATAACAGTCCTAACTTCTTCAATCTATCTATGTAACAAATTCCTCAACACTGGAACCAAATAGTGAACAGAAGAACTTCTTCCATGAGCATATCATATTTGGAACGTTTTAAAAGACAAGCCTTGGACTTTGTAATGCTGGCAATTATGTTAAAAAATAACACATCTCATAACTGCTAGAAAATACTTGATTCAGGCTAAACAAGCATACCTTACATTTGTTCATGCATTTTCTTTTAATTCGTTCAAGGGATGTGGGCGTCACTGGCTAGGCCAGCATGTATTGCCCATCCCTAATTGCCCTTTGGAAGGTGGTGGTGAGCTGCAGTCCGAGATGTGAAGGTACACCCACAGTGCTGTTAGGGAGGGAGTTCCAGGATTTTGACCCAGCAACGGGGAAAGAATGGTGATATATTTCCGAGTCAGGATGGTGAGTGGCTTGGAGGGGAACCTCCAAGTGGTGGTGTTCTCAGGTATCTGCTGCTCTTGTCCTTCCAGATGATATGGGCAGCACGGTAGCATTGTGGATAGCACAATCGCTTCACACCTCCAGGGTCCCAGGTTCGATTCCAGCTTGGGTCACTGTCTGTGCGGAGTCTGCACATCCTCCCTGTGTGTGCGTGGGTTTTCTCCGGGTGCTCCGGTTTCCTCCCACAGTCCAAAGATGTGCAGGTTAGGTGGATTGGCCATGATAAATTGACCTTAGTGTCCAAAATTGCCTTTAGTGTTGGGTGGGGTTACTGGGTTATGGGGATAGGGTGGAGGTGTTGACCTTGGGTAGGGTGCTCTTTCCAAGAGCCGGTGCAGACTCGATGGGCCGAATGGCCTCCTTCTGCACTGTAAATTCTATGAACTATGAACTATATTGGTCATAGGTTTGGAAGGTGCTGTCTAAGGAGCCTCGGTGAGTTCCTGCAGTGCATCTTGTAAATGGTGCACACGGCTGCCACTGTGCATCAGTGGTGGAGGGTTTGAATGCTTGTGGAAGGGGTTCCAATTAAACTGGTGCTTTGTCCTGGATGGTGTCAAGCTTCTTGAATGTTGTTGGAGGTAATAGTCCATAACACTCCTGACTCATGCCTTCTGGATTGAGAACAGGCTTTGGTGAGTCAGCTGTTATTCGCTGCAGGATTCCGAGTCTCTGATCTCCTTGTTTAGCCAGAGTATTTATATGGATATCTACAACTAAAGAAGTGACTGCTGCACTGCTGAACCGAGACAATGCTCAGTTTTAGGATGTAATAATCATCCAAGTATTGAAGATCTAAGAATAAAGATGTAACATTACAGATTAGTTCTTAACCTTCCAGATTCTATAATATATTTTGGTAGGTTTGAGGCCAGAATAATCCTGTGACAGGAAACGTCCGTCATCCTTTTTAATTGGGGTTTCAGCAGAATCGGAATATGATCTGATACTGAATAATACAGAATTACAGGCAGACTTTCAAAGAAAGGTTTCATTTGGTTGGAAGAGCAATTATACATGGCAAGAGGGAAACTAATGATAAGATAACAATATTCACACCAATCTTGTTAGCCTGAGGAGAAAGAACCCAGGAAGTAAGGAAACCAGTTATTAACTGAAGTAATTGAAAAGGGTGAAATTCAATTACGTTTTCCCAAATGGAGTTGTAAAATGTTTGATCTTGTAGTTCAGAATTGTTGTTGCCTGGAAGGATGAAGGGAAAAGTATTAAAAGGGACAGTTTGTAACAAGTATTTGGATACGTGAAGGTCTAAAGTACCCTGAGTTCAGAACTGTGCATTTAAGTCCATGAGCAAACCAGCTTCAGGTGCAGTTGTATGTGCAATCTTCGAGGTGCATGTTTAAGTACTATTAAATGTTTAGTAAAGCTTATTTGAGCTCAGAACCTCAAGAAGCCTATTTGAGCAGCAGATAGGCAATCTAATCAGATGTAAAATGATTCTTTAACAAGCTTAAAGCTGCATTTTTAGGACTGCAGTGCAGAGAGAGCCTCAGTGAAAACAAAGAGCTGGATTCTCTGAGCCTCCGTGCTGAAATCGCGGGGGCGGAGAATGGGCGTTCGCACGGATATCGTGCCCGGCGCCGTTGAAGCAATTCTCTGGTTCCCGGAGGAGAATCGCTTGGGAACGCGCGCGGCGATCTATACGGCGCGGATAGGGGGCCATTGACAGAGGCCCCCTCACCACGATTCTCTGGGCACAACTGGCCGAGTTCCTGACGGCGTGGTTCTAACCACGTATCGGCCATCGGGAACCTCGGATGGCGGCTGCAGATTCAGTCCGCGGCCGCCCTGGTGGGGAGGCGGGGGGGGGATCAAATACCGGGGTGGACCTTATGGGTGGCCGGGGGGGGCAATTGGGTGGGCAATATGGAGCAGGGCCGGTCTGATCATTGGGACCTTCTTTCCTGGTCCAGGTCCGCCGGCTGAGTCCGCCATGTCGCACGCGCATGTGTGGACCCCCGACCTGAAGTGCAGGGCCCCGTATCCGCAGGCAGAACTGCGAGCACCCTGCAGATGGGAGCATCACTCAGGACTTTCTTAAGGACAGTGCAGAGTGAAACACCAGCGTTTTGACGCTGGTGTGGGGACATAGCCCCATTTTTGGAGAATCCACCCCCAAGTTTTTAATCTCCTCTGTGTCCAAACCATATGAAACAAAGACTTGAACAATAACTGGGAAAGGAAAAGCCAACTATTCCATTCATACACAGAAATGTTCCAACCTCCAAACACCAACAAAGAAAATAACGGAGAGGTTATTTCAAAACAGAGTGCAACCACCTTGGCCCAGTCAATGAACATTGCCAAACTCCAGATAAACTTGGGTCCCATGTGAAGGAAGGCAGCAGAAATGGATAGCAGGTCTGTCAGCATCTGTGGAGAGAGAAGCGAGCTAACGTTTCGAGTCTGGATGACTCTTTATCAAAGCTGGAGAGAACTGGAAATAGGGTCAGATTTATACTGCTGGGGGGGGGGGGGGGACATGGAATTGTAGGGCTGGATAGGGGGCCAGCGATAGATGGAGATTGACAAAGATGTCGTGGACAGACAGACAAAGGAAATGTAAATGGGCGGGATCAAGGTTAAGAAGGGTGCTGAGAGTGGCACATAAAGAGATTAGATTGTGTTAATGGCAGAACAAAGGTGAGCAGTGTGTCAAAGGATAACTAGGAACAGGGAACAGATGGCCCAAGTGGGGGGGGGGGGGGGGGGGGGGGGCAATGCTGAGGGAAAAACTGATCAATGAAAGACATGAAAATAAATTGACAGGAATAAAAATGGGGTGAAGGTGGAGGAGAGAGTTCAGTTTGAAATTGTTGAACTCAAATGTTAAGTCCGGGAGGTTGTAATGTGCCTAGTTGGAAGATGAGGTGCTGTTCCTCTTGTTTGCGCTGGGCTTCCCTGGAACATTGCAGCAGGCCAAGGACAGAGATGTGGACATGAGAGCAGGACAATGAGTTGAAATGGCAGCAACAGGAGGGTCTGTATCCTGACGGACCAAAGGTGTTTTTTAAAGCGATTACCCAGTCTTCGTTTAGTCTCTCCACAAAATATACGCTTAGCAAGCCTTTAAATGGATGTTTCCATTAGTATTGAGCTACTTCCCGACATGCTGGCGATCATTGTTGTCATAAATGCCCATAAAATTGGAGTGACCCCCAGCAACTATTGATCTATAAACTTGTTGAACTGCCTATGAAAGGGAATAATCTCACTCCTGTCTCCACATCTCCTTGAATGCATTCACTTCTTCAACTCAGGTCACACAGCACAGTGGCATAGTGGTTAGCACAATTGCTTCACAGCTCCAGGGTCTATTATCCATCTGCGGGGGTCAAATGGGCATCCTGGTGCAGCTCCACGAAAGAGGCCAAATACTTAGTTCAGGCAGTCACTCACGGTGATTTTATGTTGGGGCAGGTAAGGCCTTGGACAGGAAGTCTACTTTGCCCTGGTTGAGATCCTTTGATGGTCAATTAATTCCAATTAATCAGTTTTTACGCTGGCAAGCAGATTGAAGCTCGTTGGCGGAAAGCTGGTGAAAATCAGGAAAGTTAGATCTCACAAGCTTGCGGTTGATGGCAGGAAGGGTGAGGCGCCTCCATCAGAAGCCACCTGACTGTGGGAACCTCCCTTAAGACCTAGTGACCTCCGGAGCTCCTTTGCCCCGAAATTCACTCCCCCCCCCCCCCGAGACTCCAATTGTCGTGACCACCCCCCTCCCCTTCTCTACCTTCTCTGCCCTGAAACCCTTTACCCGAGTCTCTCAGGTACCCAGGACATTGACAAACAAAATCTAAGGGGCTGCCGCAACTTTTATTTTTAAAGATCAGAGCACCATTTTTAAAGGCCTCTCCAAAAAACGAAGAAAAAATAGAGCATGTTACTCCTCATGCAAATTTACTGCAACGGAGTTTCCGATACTTCAATGGTGGGTGCATGGACAATCATGTCACATCTTTAAGTCCAGTAAGAAGTCTTACAACACCAGGTTAAAGTCCAACATGTTCGTTTCAAACACTAGCTTTCGTAGAACTGCTCCTTCCTCAGGTGAATGTCAGCATGAAATACAATTTGGGACTCTCGCGGGATATTCAGTTCATGCCGCCGATCCTAGCTGACGAAAACTGGAGCGGAAAATCCCCCACCTTTATCTCAGGCAGCTCCATGCAGTTCCTCTTCCGGCCACTGCAGTGCTGTTGCTGTGGGGACTGGAGAGCTGCTGGCCAGCAACGGTGGGACTTTCTCCAAAGTGAGGGGCCAAAGTCCTGCCTGTTGCCAATCAATGTTATTTGAGCATCAATTGGCTGCGGGGCAGCCGGAGAGGACGTATTCAGCTGAGCCCCTGCCTTCCTAAAAATTTAGATCAATGCCAATTTTCCTGTTTAAATGAGAACATTGCCTTGACTTTATGCTGTCATGAGTGCTTCCATCCCATTCCAGCCACCTCGTGCTACACTCAAACCTTGGGTTAAAGTTGGGGTATATATTCTTCTGCAATTGGTAGCGCGGTAGCACAGTGGTTAGCACAGTTACTTCACAGCTCCAGGGTCCCAGGTTCGATGCCCGGCTTGGGTCACTGTCTGTGTGGAGTCTGTACGTTTTCCACAGCCCAAAGATGTGCAGGTTAGGTGGTTTGGCCAGGATAAATTGCCCTTAGTGTCAAAAAAGGTTGGGGGGAGTTACTGGGTTACGGGGATAGGATGGAGGCGTGGGCTTTAGTGGGGTGCTCTTTCCAAGGGCCGGTGCAGACTCAACGGGCTGAATGGCTTCCTTCTGCACTGTAAATTCTGTGATTTATGATAATCAGTCCTTGTAGTCTCAAGATAAGGGATAGACCATTTGAGGCTAAATTGAGGAGTATTTACTTCACTCAGAGTTGAATCTTTAAAATCCTCTACTCCAGACAGCTGTGGATTGCTGATAGCTTGTTAGGCACAAAGGTAATCAAAGGATACAGGGATAGTGCGGGAAAGTGAGGATGAGATAGAAGATCAGCCTTGATCTTATTGAGCGGGAGAACAGATCTTAGGGCTAGATGGCCTTCCATTCCTACTAATTCCTACATTATGTGATCTTAATATAGTCATTGCTTCTTGAATTTATTGCATGTTACTTGGAGGAAAGTGCTGAGGTGTTGATTTATTTTGCGCTAAAGTGTCACATTATGTGATCATCAAGGGGAGGGTATGTCAAAGAAGGAATAATAAATAACTTCTCACATTTAGAATTGCAGGCAATGAATTTGAATTGTGATCTTGTTTTTAATGTGAGGTAGAGTGTCCAAAATGCAGTGGCAAAATGGATGTTAATGAAGGAATTATCAAGAGAGATACTGTGGCTTGGAGGTGTGACAAATATTGGTTGTGGAAATGAACCAGCATAGTATTAATCATTTCTGATAGAGTCCCTGTAGCAATTAAAATCAACTACTTCCCCAACTGTCTCCATCCTATGAATCATGTATAGAATCCCTACAGTGCAGACAGAGGCCTTTCGGCCCATCGAGTCTGCACCGACCCTCTGAAAGAGCCCTACCCAGGCCCACTCCCCCACCCTATCCTCGTAATCCTACCCAAGCGTCACATCCCTGGACACTAAGGGGCAATTTAGCATGGCCAATCCACCTGTACATCTTTGGATTGTGGGAGGAAACCCACACAGACATGGGGAGAAAGTGCAAACTCCACACAGTCACCCAAGGCCGGAATTGAACCCAGGTCCCTGGTGCTGTGAGGCAGCAGTGCTAGCCATCGTGCCGCCTTGGAGTTCCCTTTTATATTGCTGATTGCTGCTTACACCATCCTCAAAATGGGCCAGCATTGTTTCCAGCTTGGTAGGTCCTCTGTAATACGCAGTATACCACCACAATTTGGCAGATCTTCTCTGGGAAATATTGTCTTTTCTCTCCCTCCAAAATCAATTCAAGCATCCAAAATGTATTGTACCTTGCCAAATATCCGATCAACGATATTCACCCACATTTGCTAGTAGGAGGCTTTGCAAAGCCATCACCATAAGCTATAGCTGCACTTACAGTTCATGTTTCCATCAATGGACAGAATAATGATAGTTACCTCAGAGGGAAGAGTCAGATGAAGCTGTGCATTGACATCCATTGTTTCCCAGAGTCCCATTCCACTGGCACATTCCAACTGGCATGCTATAGGATTCTCAGAAAACATGAAAGATATATAAATATGGTCAGATGTATCCTGTACTTCATGTGATTTTGAAAATAAAAATTGAGCTACATTTGCTCTTGTTGCACCTGTGCAAAGTTGGCTTTCAATTATCTCCTTAATTGAGTGATAGATACAAAAGCATCTGTTTCCCCTAATGTTCCCTGGGATCATCTGAAAGGACCTTGTGGCAGGAGCTGAGACACTGATTATGTTAACTGCCATTACACTGTATTCTGGGTGGTTCACTATCCCTACCTGTCTTCATGGGTCATGTTACATTTAATCACTGGCTTGAGTTTGTGTGTCAATGTACATTGCTTGTCTTTATTGGTCAACATCCATTTCTAGGGCTGTTTGTTTTGCACACTCGATATACTTGGATTGGATTGGATTTGTTTATTGTCACGTGTACCGAGGTACAGTGAAAAGTATTTTTCTGCAAGCAGCTCAACAGATCATTCAGTACATGGGAAGAAAAGGGAATTAAACAAAATTCAAGAAAATACAATAAAATACATAATAGGGCAACACAAGATATACAATGTAACTACATAAGCATTGGCATCAGATGAAGCATACTTGGTGTAGTTTTAATGAGGTCAGTCAATAAGAGGGTCATTTAGGAGTCTGGTGACAGTGGGGAAGAAGCTGTTTTTGAGTCTGTTTGTGTGTGTTCTCAGACTTCTGAATCTCCTGCCCGATGGAAGATGTTGGAAAAGTGAGTAAGCCAGGTGGGAGGGATCCTTGATTATGCTGCCCGCTTTCCCCCGGCAACGGGAGGTGTAGATGGAGTCCATGGATGGGGGGCGGGTTTGTGTGATGGACTGGATGGTATTCACGACTCTCTGAAGTTCCTTGCGGTCCTAGGCCGAGCAGTTGCCATACCAGGCTGTGATGCAGCCCGATAGGATGCTTTCTATGGTGCATCTGTAAAAGTTGGTAAGGGTTAATGTGGACATGCCGAATTTCCTTAGTTTCCTGAGAAAGTATAGGCGCTGTTGTGCTTTCTTGGTGATAGCGTCGACGTGAGTGAACCAGGACAGATTTTTGGAGATGTGCACCCCTAGGAATTTGAAACAGTTAACCATCTCTACCTCGGCTCCGTTGATGCTGACAGGGGTGTGTACAGTACTTTGCTTCCTGATGTCAATGACCAGCTCTTTAGTTTTGCTGGCATTGAGGGAGAGATTGTTGTAGCTGCACCACTCCAATAGATTCTCAATCTCCCTCCTGTATTCTGACTCGTCGTTATTCGAGATCCAGCCCACTATGGTCGTATCGTCAGCAAACTTGTAGATGGAGTTGGAACCATGTTTTGCCACGCAGTCGTGTGTGTACAGGGAGTAGAGTAGGGGGCTAAGTACACAGCCTTACGGGGCACCGGTATTGAGGACTATTGTGGAGGAAGTGTTGGTGTTTCTTACTGATTGTGGTCTGTTGGTCAGAAAGCCAAGCATCCAGTTGCAGAGTGGAGAGCCAAGTCCTAGGTTTTGGAGCTTTGATATGAGCTTGGCTGGGATTATGGTGTTGAAGGCGGAGCTGTAGTCAATAAATAGGAGTCTGCTGTAGGAGTCCATGTTTTCGAGATGCTTTAGGGATGAGTATAGGGCCAGGGGAATAGCATCTGATGTGGACCGGTTGCGACGGTATGCGAATTGAAGTGGGTCAAGGCATTCCGGGAGTATGGAGGTGATGCGCTTCATGATCAACCTCTCGAAGCACTTCATTACAACTGATGTCAGGGCCACCGGGCTGTACTTTCCCCACTCCAGGCTGGCCCTCACTTCATGCTGAGAATAGACATGATCTGATCACATGATAGTTGATGCCAGATTATAAGAACATAAGAACATAAGTACAAGGAGAAGGAATAGGCCATATGGCCCCTCGAGCCTGCTCTGCCATTCAATGAGATCATGGCTGATCTTTTGTGGACTCAGCTCAACTTTCTGGCCTGAACACCAGAACCCTTAATCCCTTTATTCTTCAAAAAACTATCTATCTTAAAAACATTTAATGAAGGAGCCTCAACTGCTTCACTGGGCAAGGAATTCCATGGATTCACAACCCTTTGGGTGAAGAAGTTCCTCCTAAACTCAGTCCTAAATCTACTTCCCCTTATTTTGAGGCTATGCCCCTAGTTCTGCTTTCACCCGCCAGTGGAAACAACCTGCCCACATCTATCCTATCCATTCCCTTCATAATTTTATATGTTTCTATACGATTCCCCCCTCATCCTTCATGACCATGTGATAGTTAATCAATTGTTGCATTTCCTATTCTACCGGCCAATCCCATTCCTCAGTCTTTGCCACACCCTCAAACACTCATTCCTCAAGTCTCCATCACTACCTTAAATCCCCATTCCTCAGTCTCCATCACTACCTCTATTCCCATTCCTCAACCATCACCACAACCCCAAACTCCTATTCCGCAGTCTCTATCCCTCCCCCAAGCCACCATTCTTCAGTCTCCATCACTCCCTCAAACTCCCATTCCTCAGTCTCCATCACTCCCCCAATACTCAGTCTCCATCACTCCCCAAACCTCCATTCCTCAATCTCCATCACTCCCTCAAACCCCCATTGCTCAATTTCCATCAACCTCCCAAACCACCATTCCTCAGCCTCCTTCACTCCCTCCAACCCCCATTCCTCAGTCTCCATCAACCTCCCAAACCACCATTCCTCAGTCTCCATCACTCCATCAAGCCTCTGTTACTCAGTCTATATCACTTATTGACCCAGCATTCCCTGTCCTCTCCTGCTGATCGCTGAATTGTGATGCCCCCTGATTGACAATATCCGAGACCCCTGCCTGACTCCAGAGCTCCCTCTGACTCCTGACACCATATAGTCAGTTCTGGCTCTTTGTAATTCTGGGTGATGAAGCCAGAGGTAGGAAGTGACTCCGCATAAGTGCAACTCCTGAATAAAAGCTGAAGGTGAGGCAGCTTTGTGACACCTGGGCCCCAATATATAGGGAGAAACAGGGATGACCATCAGCTGCTGGAAATCTAGGAAAAGCAAAGCTTCAGCCAAATGAAACAGGACCTCATTAGAATATTTTCACTCATTTGAGTGATAGTTTCCCACTTGGCAGAATGAGAGACAAGAAAGCCTGTGGAACAAGACCCCAAGTGGGGAAGGGAGAGCAGGGCGGCAGAGATGGTGTGGGAAAGATGCAGTAGGGGTGCAATTGAGGTGTTAACATTGGATAAAATCACCATCAAACAGTATCTCCAATTGAATTTTCCACATCTGAAAGTTTTGTTAATATTAAAATTCCTGTTAAGTTGCAAAACAAATTTAACAACAAGTGCTCACAGCTAGTCAGGCTGCACATTTTCAGCCTGCCTTTTATCTATCAGTGTGTTTTTTTGATAAACCCAATGTATTCGTAAACAGTTGCCTTCTTCATAATACTCCTCCACATGTGTACATCAATTAAACATGTGCATTATTCAGATACGATCCCTCGTTTCTCAAAATCATGGATGGAGGTTATCATATACTGTTGGCTGACAACGATTAATTCCACAATCCAGCTGTTCTGCACTTTCCCAGTGCTCGATTTTCACCTTATAATCACAGTAGAACGTGACAGTGAATTGCTGTTGCTACCCAAGTGCCTCTCAGGGTAGGAACTGGCGTGAGTGGGTACAGCTTGTGAACCATCTTCAACTTTGGAAAGAGTGCCAAAATCCATTCCGGTAACATGAGACTGAAAGTCAAGACAATCGGTTCACATGGACACAGTACTCAAAGGCCCAAACTGTTCAGTTCATACTGGATGGGTGATAACCTGAGACAGACGAGAGAGCAGACACCGTAGGCAGGACTTTCGTAGCTGATGGGGGAGGTGGGTAATGGAGATGGGCGAGTGTGGAATTTCATGCCAATGCTATATGCTGGTTTTCTCTTTAGTTTACCTGAAACCTCAGGCTCATAAACATACCAATTAGGAGCAGGGGTAGGCCATTCAGCCCCTCAGGCCTGCTACATATTCAATAATGTCATAGCCGATCTGATTGTGACCTCAAATCTACATTTCAGCTACCTCCGATAACGTATGACTCTCTTGTTAGTCAAGCATATTCAAAGGCCCTGCCTCCATTGTTCTCCAGGGGCAGAGAGTTTCAAAGATTCATGACCCCTTGAGAGAAACCAATTTCTCCTAATCTCCATCTTAAATTGGACATCCTTTATTTCTAAACAATGTGCCTTAGTTCTAGTCTCTCCCGCAAGGGGAAAAACATCCTCTTAGCATCAACCCTGTCGAATCCCCTCAGGACCTAATATGTTTCAATAAGATCAGCCTCTCAATCTTCTAAACTCCAATGAATACTGCAACGATATTTGTATTGTAAGGAATACAAAGGTTTAACAATAAGGTAATAATACAACTCACCACCAGGTGGAGATAAGGAGCAGTGATATAAATATCATGTGACTTCATAGAATTTACAGTGCAGAAGGAGGCCATTTGGACCATCGAGTCTGCACCGGCCTTTCGGAAAGAGCGCTCCACTTAAGCCCACACCTCCACCCAATTCCCGTAACCCAGCAAACCCAACCTTTTTGACACTAAGGGCAATTTATCATCACCAATCCACCTAACCTGCACATCTTTAGGACTGTCGGAGGAAACCAGAGCACTCGGAGGAAACCCACGCACATATGGGGAGAACGTGCAGACTCCACACAGACACTGACCCAAGCCGGGAATCGAACCTGGGATCCTGGAGCTGTGAAGCAACTGTGCTAACCACGGTGCTACCGTGCTGCCCTTCTGGGATTCTGGGAGAACGTTGTGAGGCATCAGAGAGATAAGGTGCATTGCATAGAGTTCTGTTGTAAGAGATATTGTATTGTTTTATTTAATAACTTATTCCTTGACGACTGTTTAGAATCTAATTTTGTTGTGTAAATAAATCATAACTCAGCTTGATGCTCTTTGTTAACACTATGTTCTCAAAGCATCCTGATAGACCCAACAGAGAACATCACCGATACAAGACCAGCCTGTCCAATCTTTTCTCAAAAGATAACCCCGGCACACGCCACACCCCCACATCCCAGCTGAATGAACCTTCTCTGAATTGCTTCTAAAGCCTTTTTAAAATAAGGAGACCAAAACTGTACAAACTACTCCAGATGTGCACCAACAAATATCGTGTACAACTGTAGCAAAACATCCCTGCTTTTATATTTCATTCTCCTTACAATAAATGATAAAAATTCAATTTGCCTTCCCCAATCATTTGCTGTGCCTGATTACTAACCTTTTGCGATTAATGTGCCAGGACATCCAAATCCCCCTGTACCACCAAGTTCTGTAATCTCTCTCAATTTAAATAAATGCTGCTTTTCTATTCTACCTGCCAAAGTAGACAAGTTCACACTTTCCTACATTAAACTCTATCTGCCAAATTTTTGCTCACTCATCGAACCTGTCTACGTCCCTTTCAGTTTTGGAGTGCTCCCTGTAGATCCTCCAGGTTCAAGAACCAATCTCTTGTTCTTAATTGGAAAGTGAATCTGCCCCCTGTCCACAAATTGTCCAATTCAGACAAAATTCCAGTTGGGTGCCTGCTGTAAACACCGTGTGGAGCTCAGACCCATAATTGACTACAAGGTTGGGGTCTTGAAACAGAAGACAAAATCCAGTCCCACCATATGGACTAAAGGTTGGGCAGGTAAGTTCAGGAGGCAAGGAGGGCGGAAGCAAGGCAGTTTGATATAGCAACTAGCCACTTTAGCCTGGAAGAAGGATTTCATGGCTCAGTTCTTCCAAGAACCATTCAATTGGCACTATCACATTCTATAGACTATAATTAGTCATGTAGGAAACATTTACAGCTCCCACATCAATTGGTTCTTATTCCGGGAATCATATTTAAAGCAAAAAAAAAACCTCGCCATTTTTGAGTGAACTATGAGGTTTGAAAACAGCAACTTTTGAAGACAGACATGCACATTTGTTTTAATGTGGATCCAACTGCTGTAAAAAAAAAACTGCCCAGCAGTAAACCGTCCGGCTGTATAAACTGGCACCAAGAACTATTACTGTGAAAGTACTTGAGGAGGAAGCTCTCCAATATGCATTATTAGTTTGTACAAATGGAATGAATCCAAAAAAATTGAAAGGAAAATGTTGCAAATTAGAATGAGCAGATGGCTTGTTATCTTCATTTTCTAGCTGTAGCAAAATAAATATTCAGTTATTCGGTATTTCTTACATGGAAGGACTGTTGCCCATTAGCAGGCACTATTTGACATAAAGCAGAGGAGCTCCGTTCTCCCTATACTACTGAAGACACCTGTAGAACTGTAGCGGTTTACACCAAACAACAAGGCCATTCAACCATGTTGTCTCTGCCAGCTCTTTGTGAGGGCAATGTAGTGATTCTATTCCATTTAGACATTACCACCGTAGTGTAACTAGCTTTTGATGCAAATTACGTGCAGTTGTGCCAATCCTAAGGGAGACTTTCTGGATCCATTGAGGCAAGCTGCTAGGAACATTAATAGCTGGGATATTATAGAAGTGATGGGGGGGTCTTGACTGTTGGCTGCACAGGTGGCGATAGTCCTGCATTGCCTTTATTCGGAAAGGCCTGCAGCACCAAGTGCCGCTCGGGCACTTAACTGAACAGCAGCGGTTCGTCCCCTTGGTGTTGCTCTGTTTACTTGCGATAAATATGGTCGCCTTTCTTAATCCTCATTATGAGTATACTTTCAGAGTCGCCAGGTATCTCTCGATCCCGCCACAAGGTTCAAACCGAATACCAATCAAAGAGCCAATACACCAGTTAGTTAGTTCAAAGTCAATACTACTTTATTTACACACAGTGTGATTTACTCATGCACAATAACACTATAGGCTAAACTATATCTATCATTAACATCTATACTTCGGGTGCCCACTTAGGTCAGAGGAACAATGGCCGTTGTTTGGATCTGAGGCTGTTGGGTTTGAAGAGATACAGGAGAACAGCTAAGGTTGTCTGTTTGGTAGCGAGCGTTGAACTCTAACTTACTTGCTTCTGGTGGTGCTGGTGGAAGGGTCTCTCCGCTTGAGAGCCGAATCCAAGAGACTGAACCTTTGGCGAGGGTTCCTTCTTATACTTGGAGGGGCTTTGCGCGCTTTTAGCCGGGCCTTAAACTTGGTCCCAATTAATTGGGAAGCTTCTTGATCACTGTCATCGATCTAAATCAATAAAGGGGCGGGTGCCTTGATGGCTGGGCGTGTCCTAGGTGGCCGTTAGCCTTGCTTTGTTTGTGTCTTTTGGTTGGGGTAGTGGTGCCGGAATGTCTGAGACAGTATCGGCTACCTGAGTGTTAGTCCTTTGTTCCTCGGAGATGGGCCATCAATATGTAAATCGACCCAGAGTTCCCATTCCGTCTGCAAACTGCCTTCCAAATATACAATCAGGCTCTGTGCCTGCTTGTTGCTTTGTATTGTCCATTTTTCCCTATAGGCTCTGCGAGCGTCAATTTTATATACTGAAAGTGGCCATCCCAGATGGCTACATTGGATCAAAGACCCCTAGGGATGAAAGTTCCACTCACCGAGAATTGCTGACCAATCAGATGCCATTAATTTGATTGAGCAGCAGGGCGATGGGGGAGGTGGTGATTATATGACGCCCATCCAATGCCGAGGATCACGGATGGTACCGAGGTCCAGAGTTGAGGGGTCAAGGGGAGATGAGTGAGCAACAAGGGCAAGGGCATGGATCTCAGTTCACCCTCACCCCTTCCCAATGCCAGCTTCCTCAATCAGGCAGTGGCTGAGTGCCACTGAATGTGACACCCCCCACCCTGGGAACCTGCAAACATTCCTGATAGAATTTGCTTGTCTTGCTTCCTTAAGAGCCTCAACTGGCAGCGGGTCAGGTAGGCTGCCCTTAGGCCTACCTGTCCTAAAGTTAATCAGGATGGAGGTCGGAAGGAAGCAGGGTCACCACCTGCCACAAGTCCATCCAATTAAATGGTCTCCACCACCAAACTCGGCATTGGGGAAGGCAGAGGTTTCCAACACATGTCTTTTTTAACACTTTCTTCTTGATGACAGCTAGGATCGATTAGTCGAGTTGGCCAAATGACTAGAGTGTGTGCAGGATGATGCAAATGACACGTATTATGTGGTGATATGCATATGCATAGTAATGTATATAGTTAGATATACAACCTCCGACCAGCAGGTGATAACAGGGATCTGCCATGTGACTCCAGAGATCGGCAGTTAGAAGGAAGCCATATCAGAGATCGGTCACATTAGAAGTAGCTCCAGGGGAATTCACCAATTATTACCATTTGTATGATAGTTTCCTGAGTTATCTTCCCCCTTACTCGCCAAGACCTGAATGTTCTGTGTGCATCTTTACCATGGCCACAACACAGAACATAACACATACTGGCTGTGGTAGTTCATGGAGGTTTCCATCCTTGCTTTGGCCCATGCTGAATGCAGAGTAGTGCCAGTCAAGCACTTGTGTCTCTCTAACAGGGAGAGATTTTGATGGTTCATCATGGACCATGGATCATTATATTCCTGGTGAGATGCTCTAAATCGTTTAGCAAATTTAGCACCTGACCTGTGGATTAAGAGCTTGAAGGCATAAGTATGACACTAAAATAATAGAAAATCAACTTGAATGTGAAAAGTTGGATTTTTATGCTTCTTATCCAGCAAGTGTGGGTGTCAGGCTTCTCTCTAATGGGGTGGGATTCTCTGAAAATGGGGCTATGTCCCCATACTGGCGGGAAAACTGGCGCCAACCACTCCGGCATCAACAGGCCCCGAAAGTGAGGAATTCTCCAATTTCTCGGGGGCTAGGTTGACGTTGGAGTGGTTGGCACCGCTCCAGCCGGCGCCGAAGAGCCGGCACAAGTTCGCGCATGAGCGGACCAGCTGGCGTGATCTCGCGCATGCGCGGACCAGCCGCCGTGTTTCCACGCATGCGCAGACCTGCCGGCGTATTTCCGCGCATGCGCGGGGGTTCCCTTCTCCGCGCCGGCCCCCAGGCAATATGGCGGAGCCCTACAGAGCCCCGGCGTGGAGGAAAGAAGGCCCCCCACAGAACCAGTCTGCCCGCAGATCGGTAGGCCCCGATTGTGGGCCAGGCCACTGTGCCCCCCCCCCCCCCCCCAGGGTCGATCCCCCGAGCCTCCCCCAGGACGGTCTCCGCACACTTACCTGCCAGGTCCCGCCATGCGTGAGGTGAGTAATTCACGCTGGTAGGACTGGCCAAAACTTTACGGCCACTCGACCCATCGGGGCTCGGAGAATCGCCGGGCCGAGGGGGGGGGGGGGCACAGCCAACGGCCCCCGGGCGACCGTGGGAATCCCAGCGATCCCCGAAAAACAGTGCCGGAGAAAAGGGCAGCCTGCGCCATGGCAGCGGGGCGGGATTCGCGCCTCCCCCTGGGGATTCGCCGACCCGGCGCAGGGTCGGAGAATCCCGGCCATGGTCTTAGATCCTGCACACTGTCAGGATGTAAAGGAAATAAGAGAGAACCACACACGTCTCTCAGTGCTCTTATACTGGGACCTACCCCGAGGTGTGAGACTGCTAATAATGCGTGTGTTGTTCGTATTATTACTGATAAATACCAGCATATTGGAACAATCAGTCTAAAGAAATCTGCCTAATGCACCATGTCACTTTTTAACAACTATTATCTGGGTTTATCTCTGAAGTTGCTTCTTGTATATTAGGTTCTGTCAAATATTTCAGCTGAAGATAGATTTCCTCTCCTCTTGCAACTTCTGAGAAAATGATGAATTGAAGCTCAGCGAGTTGACAAAAGTTGGAGGAGAAGTAAAGTTGTGCCTCTCAGGAATGCCTGCTGCACAGGGTAATTCAGACCTGCTTCACACCATTGAAATGAAGATTGCAAGTGTTCTGAGATTGGGTCCTTCTGTCTTGGACTCGAGGCATGATTCTTGGTTCTTAGACAGATTATATACGTACTCTGGTATGTGCTTAACACTTTTTTATAAGTGCTACATCTCAACAGGCTACTGAGTAGGCACTAATGGCTTCAAGACATGATTCCAACCTCTCTCTTTCTCTCGAGTCTAATGTATGATTGACTAGTGTCAGCTGTACATCATCATCTAAGTCATACATTAGCATTACCCATCCAGTAACAATTTATACTCCAGCAAATTGGTACAATTACTTTTCTCCTCTCTTTTACTCCATTTTAAATATGTTTATAACTAATAAACAATATTGTTTACAGAATATAGAGATTGACCCTTTCAGGGCAACACATCAGAGTAAGGGTCACATGGCCTGTTCAACCAATTGGGACTCAGTGTGTGAAATGACCCCACGGTGAGAGAGTCTCTTAGGCAAAGAGACATTTTGGGAGCTGGCTCCTTATTAATAAATACCTTTTGTGTTTCGATTGAAGTCTCTGAAAGTGCATCTTTACATCTGGCAACAAGGATAAATTATCCAGACACTGCCTCTGGGCCAACACCTGTGAGTGTCCTGTTTTGACCAAAGTCTGTAAAAAAGCGTACTCACCAGAATGCCTCTCTTTGGACAAATGGACCAATTTGACCCCTCCACAGACTTCTGGACACAATACACTGAGTGCCTTCGGTATTATTTCCAAGCAAATGAAATAGGGGAGGAGGTGAAACATAAAGCAATTCTCCTATGTTTCTGTGGAACTCAGGCCGTTAATTTCATTCACAGCCCCAAGCGCGCCTGACTCCAATTGATCGACTAAGATATTACAAATATACAATGTGGAAGAACCTAGCACCTGTGATTCTGGTATTCACTCTCTGTTTAATCAAATAAAGGCGAGATAGACCCTATTACCGTAACGCTCCGGGTAAATGAGTAGCCTCTTAAGATGGAAGTGGATACAGGGGCATCAGTCACTGTGATGGACGAACATACATTTCAGTATCTAAGAGAGGGAGTCCAATCATTGAATTTGAAAAGAACTTCTGTCGAGTTGAAGCCTTATACAAGAGAAACAATAAAAATAAAAGGCAACACAACTGTACCTGTAAGCTATGAACAACAGTTTACCCAGCTCGCAGTGTCAATAGTGATGAGTGAAGGACCAAGCCTCCTCAGCTGCGATTGGCGTAAATAAATCAAGTTGAGTTGGGCTGAAAATTTTCAATTGCAGGAATGGGTCTGCCTAAACTGATGAGAAAATATAAGAGAGTCTTCTGTGATGACTTAGGCAAAATCAAAGGGCTACAAACTAGGATTTATGTGGATCTAGAGATTCAAATTAAATTTGCGGACAAGAGCCCCAGGCGAATCAATCACAACTTGCATTGCTAAACGGAAGCAATTATCAGAGTATTATGATTTTGGAGCTACCCTAAACAACATGTTACAGGAAAGGTTCGTCTGTGCTGTGAACAACTACGCTATTGCTTGCAGAGGTCGACATAGAATCATAGAATTTACAGTGCAGAAGGAGGCCATTCAGCCCATCGAGTCTGCACCGGCTCTTGGAAAGAGCACCCTACCCAAGTCCACACCTCTACCCTATCCCCATAACCCAGCAACCCCACCCAACACTAAAGGCAATTTTGGACACTAAGGGTAATTTAGCATGGCCAATCCACCTAACCTGCACATCTTTGGACTGTGGGAGGAAACCGGAGCACCCGGAGGAAACCCACGCACACACGGGGAGGACGTGCAGACTCTGCACAGACAGCAACCCCAAGCCGGGAATCGAACCTGGGACCCTGAAGCTGTGAAGCAATTGTGCTAACCACTATGCTACCGTGCTGCCATTCAGATAGCACTGACCATGGAAAGTGCTGAAAAGGTGCCGATTCTTTAGGGCAAGTTTGCTACCAAACGCCTTACGAGAGAAAGTGGAAACTGAGTTAAACAGGTTGAAAGAACTCTGCATTATCCAACCAGTTCAATTCTCTGGATGGGCAGCGCTTATAGTCCCCCATGTTGAAAATGAACAAGACCATCCACACTTGCGGTGATCATAAGCTAACAGTTAATCAGACCGCCAAGCTGGATAAATATCTAATCCCAAAAATTGAAGGCCTGTGTGCAATGCTGGCAGGAAGGCACTCTTACACAAAGCTGGATATGAGTTAAACATACCAGCAATTTGAATTAGATTACATTTCCTGGGGGTACGTCACGATAAAAACACACAAAGACCTGTTCCAGTATGCACACCTGCCTTTTGGAATGTCTTTGGCATGTGCAATCTTCCAAAGGACAATGGAGATTCTGTTGCAGGGGCTACCGCGGGTTGTAGAATACCTTGATGATATCCTTATTACAGGATCGACAGAGGCTGAAAATCTAGCAAATTTAGATGAGGTGTTAACAAAGTTTCAGGTGGTTGGATTTGCTTTGAGAAAGAGGAATGCACCTTTCAAGCCACTGAGGTGATCGACTTGGGCCATCGTGTAAATGCACAAGGATTACATTCCGTGGAAGACAAGGTCAAGGTGACAAAAGAGGTGCCTTCCTCCACAAACACAACTGAATTCAGATCGTTTTTGGGGATGATAAACTACTATGGATTTATTTTCCCAAACTTTGTTGATGGTATTGCCCCCCCCTGGCATATTCTGCTAAAGAAACAGCATTGTTGGTTTTGGATGATTCCCCAGGAGGAAGCTTTCAAAAGAGTAAACCAATTGCTGCATTCCTCAAACCTGTTAGTATACTTTGACCCATCTGAAGAAGCGATATTGACCTGACATGCCCCTCCATATAGTGCTGGTGCGGTATTGTCCCATGGTATGCACGACGACTTTGAAAGACCGACGAGTTTGTGTCAAGAACCCTCTCAGAGGCTGAAAAAGGCTACTCGCAATCAAGAAGGAAGGACTATCAGTAGTCTTTGGTGTCAAATGATTCCGCCAGTACTGACATGATAAACACTTTACTATTGTTTCTGACCACTAACAGCTCCCCACCGATCGCCTCAGCAAGGATTCACCAATAGGTGTAAATTCTGTCTGGCTATGAACATGCTTTCACGCACCGACCTGGAACACATGCAACCAATGCAGATGCTCTTAACCAACTACCCTTACTAGAAAGTATCACATTTATCACAAGAAATCATCATAGCATTAAAGATTTTAGGCATATTGCCAGTCTCGATGAAGCAGATCAGGAACTGAACCAATCGAAATCCATTTATGTCCAAAGTTAGGGACAAAATACTTATAGGATGGGTAAATTAGTCCGTTTCCGAGGGAATGAAACCATTCTTTACCCATAGGAATGAATGGAGTTGTCAGGGTGGCATCATACTCTGGGGAGTAAGAGTAGTCATTCCTGTACCAGGCAGAGATCTGTTTCTAACTGAATTAAACACGTTCATCCTGGTATCTCCAAGATGAACATTCTTACCAGGACATTGTGTTCCTAGGTTATTCACCTCTCTCAATTTGCACATATTCAAATAATAAACTTCCTTCCTATTATTGCTACCGAAGCAGATAACCTCACATTTATCCATGTTATACTGCATCTACCATGCAAATGCCCATTCATTCAGCCTGTCCAAATCTCACTGAAGCATCTCTATATCTTCCTCACAGTTCACCTTCCCACCTGTCATGTCCTCTAGACTGGCCAAAGTAAATGATGAACTACAGAACATCTAGTTTAAATCATTTATTATGAAACAACTGGGTGGTAAAGATAACTAAGATACGTAAAATAATAAACTACCAACACTAATTAACTATAATAGAGCTACTGCAAAATATGTCCATCCCCACCCTTGATCTACTCCCAACTCCCCAGCCACAGGATCACATGGTGGGTTAACACTGCCACCTAGTGGTCAGAGGTTGTGCATAACATTATGTACAGACTTGCTGTATGCATATCATCACACTACCCAACTTTGTATCATCTGAAAATTTGGAGATGCTACATTTAGTTCCCTCGTCCGAATCATTAATATATAATTGCTGTGGGCCGAGCACAGATCCTTGTGGTACCCCACTAGTCTCTGCCTGCCAATTGGAAAAAGACCCATTTATTCCAACTTTTTGCTTCTTGTCTGCTAACCAGCTTTCATTCATCTCTACTTGCAATCCCATGCGCTTTAACTTTATGAAGTCTGTGAAAGTGCATCTATGCACAGAAAATGAAAAAAACATAATTTATAAACCCCCCGATGATTTTTTTTGCATCGGTGTCCTGAAGATTAATATTTAATTCCTGGAGACTACAGGGCAAATCCGACAATGTTGGCAACTCCAAAGCAGGTTCTGCAGGGCTGGGGAACTGAGCTAATAAGCTGGTACCAGCCCTGGCTCCGTATTAGCACTCTCACCCCTGAGTCAGAAGGATAAGGGAAAGGAGAAAAGATTAGCCCATTAATGCATCTAGTACGTTGGTACGATGTGTAAATGTGCATACAGCAACAACATTGAAAACACCAGAGAGTTTCTGAAACAATGAGCTTCTGAATCTAAGCAACAGCATCACTTCAAGGAAGCTCCCATGAAATTTGAACATCACAAGCATAGTTTGCTCACCATTTACTTCCCCAGCATCAAGGCAAAATAATGTCATCTGCTAACTGGAATCCATTTTAAATGCTAACTAAAGTCAAATCAAAATGTCTGCACAAGGCAATATCTTCATAGAATCATAGAATTTACAATGCAGAAGGACGCTATTCGGCCCATTGAGTCAGCACGGGCCCTTGGAGAGAGCATCCTACCTCAGCCCACACCTCCACCCTATCCCTGTAACCGAGTAACCCATCCCAACCTTTTTGGACATTAAGGGCAATTAATCATGGCCAATCTACCTAATCTGCACATCTTTGGACTGTGGGAGGAAACCGGAGCACCGGAGGGAACACACGCAGACACGGGGAGAAAGTGCAAACTCCGTACAGACAGTGACCCAAGCCGGGAATCGAACCTGGGGCCCTGGAGCTGTGAAGCAACTGTGCTAACCACTATGCTACCTTGTCCCCCTCGGCTGAGAATGTTTTGTTGGTGCTGTAGCTCAACTAGTGTCGTGTAAGGGTCCGGAACATAAGTGTCAATGTGGCACTGAGTATAGTACTGCCCACTAGAGACCACATGACCCATGCCTAGGGGCTTATGCAAACCTGAGCATGGGGGCAGCTCCAAGCTTGTACCTTTTACTGTATCTATGTAAATAGTTATAGTAGTTAAAAGGCTCATAGTTAACCTACTAAAGACTCTAAAGACTTTGGCAAACCTACCAAGATCTAACCAACACCCCACAATATTTAGAAGTGACGTTTATAACATCCAACTGTCTAACGGACCTAGCAGCAGATATTGGAGTAACCTGTGCATCATTTATTTTAAACCAGCTAACTTGTCCAACCGCATGAACTGAGCAGCTACATTAAACAAATCCACACAGGCCAATTTGAACTTTGGATACAGATTGTGGTAAATGTGGTGATATGCATTACTGTAAATACACAAGGGGTTAATGTAAATACACGTAGACTAGCTAGACACTAGAGGGAGCACCAGAGACATGACACACAGACATTCAACCAATAGGCCAGTAAGATAGGACACGACCAATGGGCATTCACGACACACACAAAGGTGACACTACCACGGAGGGGGGGGGGGGGGGCGCATTACACCAACCTATATGTAAGAACACAGCACACATGATCTTCCTCTTTCCAGTGGAGACACTCAGTGAGTACACAGGGTTGATTTGAAACACATCACACCCGCCACGTGGATTGTAGCAGACTGGTTCGTCAGTCTGAGTAGCTATAGCAGGATTAACAGGAGAGTCGAATCCAAGTAGGCGAATCGGTAACAGTTTAATAAATGTGTTAAAGCTATCTCCAAGTCCGAACCTTCCTTTGTCAGAGTGCACATCAAGGAAGCAGCTTATGCTACGTCAACAGCATAACAAAACAGTAAAATCTCAGCCAAAACAAGCGTCAGCGCAACCTAGAAACCATTATAATTTGCTAAGGCTCACCAGATACATGGCAATTTTTTCATTTCCCAGTTTCTAATAATAAAGGAAAGTAGCAGCAACTGTGAACTGTATTGGATATATTGGGAGAGGGATTAGGTCTCTGCAGGGAAATAGTTTACAGGAGCTCAGAAGGTGAAGTATATTGTTGAATAGATAGCTAGTCTCCTCTGAATTCCTCTGGATTTTATACCCTTGTAACACGTCTCGACACCTATTATGCTACATTTATTTCCATGATGTATGTTGTTTTCTTAGTTTCATGATGCATATACCTTTAATATACTGAAAGTAATGAAATGAATAAGAATTCTAGCAGTGAAGTAAGTAATGAGTATGGCACTGCAGGGACATGGTCAGCTAGTTATTTTATTGTTTCCGTGCTCAGAAATATCAAGCTGGGTCTCTGTTGCATTATGTCCAGTATCCAATATAAAATAAAAATTGAACTGTGTCGATAAGATATTGCCATACACGTTCAGGCAGTGAAAATGCTATTTTGTCTGTTCACTTGTAAGAAAACGTTCCCAAGATGCATCTAACAATAACTTAGATTTATATAGCACCTCTAACATGATAAAACATCCAAAGGTGTTTCACAAAAACATGACAGAAAAGAAGCCTAATGCGAAGTCACATAATGAAATATTAGGTCATTTGGCCAACCGCGTGGTCAAAGAGGGAGGTTAGGAGGATTGTTTTAAAGAGGAAAATTGATGTAGAGGGGCAGAGAGATGTAGGGAGGATCCTGAGGTTGGGAGGTAGGCAATGGAAGGCACAGCCACCAATGGTGGAGATGCATGTCATCAGCATATAAATACAAATACTGTACTTTTGGGTGATGTCAGCATGCGGCTGAAAAATAGGAAGGGGCCATGGTCAGATCCCTTGGGAACAAAAGCAATAATGCAGTGGAATCAGG
Source organism: Scyliorhinus canicula (assembly GCF_902713615.1). Taxonomy (NCBI): domain Eukaryota; kingdom Metazoa; phylum Chordata; class Chondrichthyes; order Carcharhiniformes; family Scyliorhinidae; genus Scyliorhinus; species Scyliorhinus canicula. Next base: position 283,259,273 of record NC_052146.1, on the reverse strand, counting down.
AAGAGAAGCCATCGCAAGTGATTCTCTGGCTACAATTGGATAGATAAGAATTGAACCAGGTGAGAGCAATCCGACCCAGCTGGATGACACTGAGAGAGGTGTTGGAGAAGGATTGTGTGGTCAGCCCTGTCAAAGGCTGCGGAAAATCGAGACAGATAAGGCAGGAATGTTTACCTTGGTGTTAGCCAGAGAGAATGTGTTATATTTTTGAATCGCCGCAAAGAGAAAAAGTATGGTGGGGCCTCACACTTGGATTTCTTCAAAACACGATGCAAGGTTTATTCAACAGATGTCATTCATGCACGTCTAAGAGAGTAACTAAAGCCTGCTAACGTCACTACATCATGTGACATTCCACCAGCAGAATGTATTACTGAAATACATAATGCCCTTTTGCCTTCTTTAGTCCAAACAACAACATTTCTTACATTTAAACAACAGAACCAATTAAACATTAGAAACATTACTTTGCATTGTTATTCTTTTTACATATATACAATTTAATAAGTCAATCTCTCTGGTGCACGTTTATTTCTTTTGGGTTGTACTCAACATTCTGCAACCTGCTACTAGAGACCTTTGAAGTGTTTTTTGATAATGTTTTCTGTGAGGATACCTCAGTGTCCATCTCCATTGGAGTTGAAGGTTCCTCAGAAACAGAATCTAAATTTGTCTCTGTGTTTGGCCGCTGTGTAGAGGTATCAGTGCTTAGATTTTTCGATGGAAATACTTCCCGGAAAGTTTCAATGATTTCACTTTGTGAAGCTAATCAGAAGTGAACTGAGTTCCATTGTCACTTACGACCTGCTCCGGTCTACCAAAGCTCGGAAATATTTCACCCAACCTCTCAATAGTTTGTTCTGCCGTTGTGGATTTCATAATCACTACTCACCACCATTAGTGTGTGCATCCACAATCATTAGGAACATGTGTCACTCAATTGGACCAGCTTAGTCTATGTGTATTCTCTGCCATGGCTGAGTCGGCCATTCCCACAGATATAATGGGTGCGGTGGTGGAGTGTTCCTTAGTTTTCCACACGACCGGCATTTCCCCACTTTCTCTTCGATTTTGAGCATCTAATCCTGGCCACCAAAAATAACTGCGTGCCAGTTCCTTCAACCTCGCCATACCAGCCTGCCCCTCATGACGGGGGAGGATGAGGAGTTTGAAGTTTTTGAAAACCCTCCGCTATGCAGCACCCGGTGATTTGGACGGAGTGCGAACCCGAGGCCAATTCAATCTTATGCTTAACTGGATGGATGGGGAGCGCACAGCGTCTTACCGTGTCAGGGTGGACGAAACTTTCCGTGCTCTCAGAGCCCAGCAGGCATCTCGTTTTGTGTCCGTTGAGCTGGATCGTTGTCGTAGTCTTGCCGAGCGTGCGTTGCCGCGACTGGTCGAGTGTGATGGAAGCAAGTCGTGGTGAGAGTTCCAGATCCTCCTTAGTGGCAGAGTAATCGCTGGCAGGGCCTTCTGTGTTGGCCCAAGATGGCGGCACCCAGGACCCGCACGTGGAATCGGGGTCCCAAGATGGTGGCGCCCAGGACCCGCACGTGGAGCCGGGGCCCGAAGATGGTGGCGCCCATGGCCCGCACATGGCATCCGGGGCCCAAGGTGGCGGTGCCCGTGGAAACCTCGTGGCGGCTGGGGGCAGTGTCAGCGGCGTCTGTGGGCCGGTCGGGGCAGCTGGGAGCGAGGGTCAGGAGGACCATGGGGCCGTTGCGGGGGCCGGGAGGCGGGCCGGAGAGGAGAGGTTGGTATGCGCCGCTGGGCCCTAGGGGGGACCGGGGGGGGGGGGGGGGGGGGGGGGGCGATCCGCGGTCGCTGCGCGGAACATCAGCGACCGACTTGGTCTGGCAGACCACTGCGTAGTGGCCCTTCTTCCCGCAGCTCTTACACAGAGCGGAGCGGGCAGGGCAGCACGGGCGGTGGTGCTTGGAGAGGCCACAAAAATAGCAACGGGGCCCCGCTAGTTTGTCGGAGTGACCCGCAGCGCAGGCTTGGGAGGGGTCGGGGTCCACGGAGGACGGGGGTGGCGCATGCCATGAAGTCCAGGGGGTTGCCGCGCGGCCGAGGGCGTATGCGCGGGCGTTCAGGTCAGCAACCTCCAGGGAGGTTGCAAGAGTCCGTGCCTCAGCTAGGCTGAGGGTGTTCTTCTCCAGCAATCGTTGGCGGATAGAAGGGGACTGCATGCCAGCAACGTAAGCGTCTCTAATTAACAGTTCCATGTGCTCAGTCGCCGAAACTTGGAGACATGCGCACCTTCTCCCTAGAGCCGTGAGGGCCTGGTAAAACTCGTCGAGTGACTCACCAGGGAACTGTTGTCTAGTCGTCAGGAGATGCCATGCGTATACTTCGTTGACCGGCCGGAGAAAGTGTCCTTTGAGAATCTCCATGGCCGCATCATAATCACTTTCGTCCTCAATCATTGAGTATACCACCGTGCCCACGCACGAGTGGAGGATGTGGAGTTTCTGCTCCTTGGTGGGCTTGCTGGCTGCAGTTGTCAGGTAACTGTTAAAACACGCCTGCCAATGTTTAAAGATTGCAGACGCATTTGAAGCATGCGGGCTGGTGCTCCATTCCAAAATTCTAGCTGATTAAATTGATGTACCATCAATTGGACTCGAGACACGATGAAGATCCAAACTGTGGCTTTAATCAGCTAGTTGTTTGCCCGGTGGTCGACTACAGAGAAAGGCCGACCGCCGGGAACTCTGGGTACTTATACCCCACCTCGGAGGCGGGGTCTAGTTGCCTCCCGACCAATTGGTGAGCAGTCACATGACTAGTCCCAGCCAATCGGATGAGAGGCACATGACCAGCCAGAGCCAATGGGAAACCCATGCTCTGCACCAATGGCAGTGCTCACATTCATACCACCACACCTTTTTGGTAACTAAGGGCAATTTATCATGGCCAAGCTCCCTAACCTGCATGCCTTTGGAGTGTGCGAGGAAACCGGACCACCTGGAGGAAACCCACACAGACATGGGGAGAACATGCAGATTCCGCACAGACAGTGATCCAGCGGGGAATCGGACCTGGGACCCTGGCGTTGTGAAGCCACAGTGCTAGCCATTTGTGCTACCGTGCTGCCCACAAGCCCCGACAACGAGCGCACTAGGCATGAACAAACAATGCACACAAGGCCTGTTTCTCTGAGTCGCCAGCAACAGGACTTGGGTGACCCATCACGTATACCAGCAAATTGCCGTTCAAAGCAACCGTTATGGGGTCGCTACAGGTTGCGTTGGCAGACATATAATTAAACTACAGAAGAGACATTCTCTCAGCATCCGCACTCTCACAATAAATATAGCATTTTTTTTAAAGCTCCATCTAATAACCCATGGTTAAAAACAGCCTGATATTTGAAGGTTCTGCCAGTGTTTTTAAATCACAACTGTCTGATGGAACCACTGCCAATCACCATCAACCATTTTGTTGAAAATATCATTAATCCTCTGCTTGAGGTATTACAATTTTGTCTTGGTCATCTATTCGGAGGCAATTCTCTATCAATATTACAGCAAACACACTTCACAGGAGCAGAGAGTGCTCATTATCAATGTGTGTGGAAAAAAAAGTGGAAAGTAAGCAAAGGCATTCCATTCAGAACAAAATATAAATCATAGGGAACTGCAATAATTAAGGCTTATTTGGGGAAAAAGAAAGCATGGTAGAAAGGTTATGAATGCCAGATAGATCATCTCGCTGAGGATATATCTCAGTAAGCTTGTAAAATAGGCCAGTTATGCCACGGTTCTGAATTGATGCAAAGCAGCTTCAGCTTCACTTTGATGCAAGTGTGTCATGCAATTCAACTGTGAAAACATCGTAATTTAGACAAATGCTTTGAGACCACTTTCAGGATTTTTCTTCAGCTTTATGGCAGCATTTTTATTGCTGATGCTCAAGAGTTCTCCATGTGCATGCATGTATAATCTTCAATCCCCCCCCCCCCCCCCCGGCCAAAATGTAACATAGACTCTTCAGAGATTAACACTTAACGGTCCAAAGTTGTGAGCAACAGTGTACTGCAGCTGATTCTGAGCCCCCCCCCCCCGGTGTTGCCGGCGGGATCTTCCAGTCTTGCCAACGTCTCCGGCATTTTACATAGAATTTACATAGAATTTACAGTGCAGAAGGAGGCCACTCAGCCCATCGAGTCTGCACCGGCTCTTGGAAAGAGCACCCTACCCAAGGTCAACAACTCCACCCTATCCCCATAACCCAGTAACCCCATCCAACACTAAGGGCAATTTTGGACACTAAGGGCAATTTATCATGGCCAATCCACCTAACCTGCACATCTTTGGACTGTGGGAGGAAACCGGAGCACCCGGAGGAAACCCACGCACACACGGGGAGGATGTGCAGACTCCGCACAGACAGTGACCCAAGCCGGAATCGAACCTAGGACCCTGGAGCTGTGAGCGATTGTGCTATCCACAATGCCACCGTGATGCCGTGCTACCGTGCGTTTTGTATGGCTCGCCCGCTCCACTGTTGCTGAATCCGCTGTGGGAGGGGGTGGGAGGAAGGGGGGGGGGGGTTGGGGGAGGTCACCTTTGGCTGGACTGGACGACCCCACCCGGTGGGAAGGGTCGGATATTAATTCCGCCTTCTCGTTGTGATTTTTCACCAGTACAGTCTTCATTGTAAACTAAAATCCATCATTTTGCCAGCCTCGCCATGTCCCTCGAATGTGCTCGCTTCCAATTTATTTCCAATTGGTTCTCCGAAAAGTTATCGATGATTTCCTTTCAGAGAAGTGTTTTCTTCAAGTGTTTCAAGGTGATTGATGAAAACAGGGGTTCTGAATCTCAGCGGCATGTCTTAGATTTTTTAAATTGCTTCTGAGAGAAACAATGAATCACTGTGGACTGGTGATCAAGTGCAGGGAAGGGAAGGGCAGAATAGATGTTGCTGGTATGATTCTTGTCTATTCAGGACATAAACCTAACCGCAGCGACAGATGAAAAATTGAAGTTTGTTTCTTCAAAAAATTAAAAGATATTTGAGCATTATATGATTTCATTTATTTTTAGTGATAGCTTTATAGCCCGACATTTTTGTCCAACAGTTCATTCTTTAATGGCCATGTTTGGTTGTGACTTATACACTTTCGAATGACTTGCCGTGTTTATGAGGAGTAGAACTCAATCAACTTAAGGTTAATGTAATTACAGCCCCATTTGAAAGACCAAATTATTGTGACGGGAGTCAGCCAAATTACGCCAGCTACAAAACCAGCTCCCTGCAGCCAGTTAGCAGGGTTGGTAGCTAAGTCTGGACTGCACGCTGCAAGTGTTCAGCCAATGAGCCATGTCTAATAATTTGGTTGGAGATGTGGGAGGTGGATTTTTTCCCCGGCGTCGCTGCGGGTAATACTGGCGATGCTGGTGGAAAATCCCAAAAGACCGCGGGAACGAGAATCTCGGCGGTGAGATCTCATTCACTGATTTTTCCCGCTCCTTGCCGTTGATGGAACCAATTCATTTTAATTAATTAACATCAGCATGTTAATGTGTTCCCCCTGCCCTCCCCCCACGCCAACCACGCAAAAAACGACCCCGGGCGGCGAGGTTTACAACAGGTATTTAAAAACATGAAGCAGCCGAAGGGAACCCACCGAGGACGCAGAGTTAAATATAGCCCCCAGGGGGAGAGTGACATGGCTGGGCACTGCCCTGGTACCCTGGCACTGCCCCCTTAGGCAGTGTCTCGGTGGGCACTCTTTGGAGCGCCATTTGTGTGGGTGGGGGGGGGGGGTTCTCTCCCAGTGGTTGGGGGGGGGGGGTGGTTCTCTCCCAGTGGTGTGGGGGTGGGGGGGGTTCTCTCCCAGTGGTTGGGGGGGTCTCTCCCAGTGGTTGGGGGGGGGGGTTCTCTCCCAGTGGTTGTGGGGGGGGTCTCTCCCAGTGGTTGTGGGGGGGGGGTTCTCTCCCAGTGGTTGTGGGGGGGGTTCTCTCCCAGTGGTTGTGGGGGGGTTCTCTCCCAGTGGTTGGGGGGGGGGGGTTCTCTCCCAGTGGTTGGGGGTGGTTCTCTCCCAGTGGTTGGGGGGGGGGGGGGGGTTCTCTCCCATTCCCATATCTGTGGGGGGCAGGTTTCCCTGGTCCTTGAAGGGGCGGTGGATGGTGAAGCTGCCCCGATGCTTTTAGGAGGTGTCCCCAGTGTTTGAGGGGTGGGTTTCCCCGACGCTTGTGGATGGAAAGGGGGGGGGGGGGTGGTCGCCGGTGCTTCTGGAGTGGGGCGGGGGCAGGCGGGGGGGAGAGGTAGTGGTTGCCCCAGTGCTTGTGGTGTGTGTGTGGGGAGGTGGGGTTGCCCCAGTACATGTTGGGAGAGGGGGTCTGCCTCGCCAGAGTGACGGCAAAAACCAGGCACGGGTGCCAGAGAATCTGGAGGGGAAACCCGGCTGAGCAGCTGGAAAGTTATACTTAGGGTTTCTCGGCCCAGTCTGCACGCTGAGCAGAGAGTACAGAATTCCTCCCCCAACTTCGATTAAAATAGAGCCTTCTTCTAATGTTCTAACATCTGTAATACCTCGGATGTTGCACTTTTGTAAGAAAACGGTCATTGCTATGAGAATGGTGCATGGTTGATGTTCCCCGAAAACAGGTTTCACTGATTCGGGAAGAGGTGGACTCAACCAATCATAGAGCAGATATTGCATATATGTGTCACCACCAATGAAGAATGTGAGCAGGTGAGTCGGTCATCTTCATGTTGAAAGCTCCAGTGATCCATTATTGGGTAGGTTTTCCTCACCCAGCTTTCAAAAACAAAACAAAAATATAAAGTGTATGGCGAGTGCTTAGCATTTTAGTAAAACCATTATTTGCATGAACTCTAATGGGGGTTTTATATAATACCTTCAGTGTCCAGAAACATTCACAAGCAATTACAGCAAGGACGAAGACCATTTGGCCGATCATGTATGTGCACCCATCATGTATGGGCTAGCCTTAAAAAAGATCCAAAGCCTAATCCCACTTTCCAGCTCTTTGCCCTTAGGCCACAGTACTCAAATGCTTGTCCAAGTATTTTGCTTAATGCGATGAGGGATTCTGCCTCTCCACCCTATCAGGAAATAAATTCCTGAATTCCAGCTGCCTCTGCTGAAAAAAATGTCCTTAACACTCTTCTAATCCATTTGCCAATTGTTGTAAATGTGTGTCTCCTGCTTATTGATTTCTCTCCTCACAGAAATAGATCCATCCTATCCACCCTATCTCAGTCTATCTGTAGGGTGTAAAGAGTCTTTGAAACATATCAGGTGAAAAATCTAATTAAAGTCAGTAAATACAAATAATTCAATTAACAATGATTTAGAAAAATACAGACTGGGTTCAATATCTATATAAGTATGGTAAGGCTAAGAATCTGAAGTGAAAGGTGATGTGACTCTGTCTGGATGCACATACCAGCCAGGAGGAGTGTACATAAGAATATAAGAACTAGGAGCAGGAGTAGGCCATCTGGCCCCTCGAGCCTGCTCTGCCATTCAATGAGATCATGGCTGATCTTTTGTGGACTCAGCTCCACTTTCCAGCCCAAACACCATAACCGTTTATTCTTCAAAAAACTATCTATCTTTATCTTAAAAACATTTAATGAAGGTGCCTCAACTGCTTCACTGGGCAAGGAATTCCACAGATTCACAACCCTTTGGGTGAAGAGGTTCCTCCTAAGCTCAGTCCTAAATCTACTTCCCCTTATTTTGAGGCTATGCCCCCTAGTTCTGCTTTCACCCGCCAGTGGAAACAGCCTGCCCGCATCTATACTATCTATTCCCTTCATAATTTTATATGTTTCTATAAGATTCCACCCCCCCCCCCCCCCCCCCCCCCCCCCCCCCCCCCCCCCCCCGCATCCTTCTAAATTCCAACGAATACAGTCCCAGTCTACTCAACCTCTCCTTGTAATCCAACCCCTTCAGTTCTGGGATTAATCTAGTGAATCTCCTCTACACACCCGCCAGCGCCAGTACGTCCTTTCTCAGGTAAGGAGACCAAAGCTGAACACAATACTCCAAGTGTGGCCTGCCTCACTAACACCTTATACAATTGCAGCATAACCTCCCTAGTCTTAAACTCCATCCCTCTAGCAATGAAGGACAAAATTCCATTTGCCTTCTTAATCACCTGTTGCACCTGTAAACCAACGTTTTGCGACTCATGCACTAGCACACCCAGGTCTCTCTGCACAGCAGCATGTTTTAATATTTTATCATATAAATAATAATCTATTTTGCTGTTATTCCTACCAAAATGGATAACCTCACATTTGTCAATATTGTATTCCATCTGCCAGACCCTAGCCCATTGACTTAACCAATCCAAATCCCTCTGCAGACTTCCGGTACCCTCTGCACTTTTTGCTTCACCACTCATCTTAGTGTCATCTGCAAACTTGGACACATTGCACATGGTCCCCAACTCCAAATCATCTATGTAAATTGTGAACATTTGCTGGCCCAACATTGTTCCCTGAGAGACACCACTAGCTACTGATTGCCAACCAAAGAAACACCCATTAATCCCCACTCTTTGCTTTCTATTAATTATCCAATCCTCTATCCATGCTACTACTTTCCCCTGAATGCCATGCATCTTTATCTTATGCAGCAACCTTTTGTGTGGCACCTTGTCAAAAGCTTTCTGGAAGTCCAGATATACTACATCCAATGGCTCCCCGTTATCTACCGCACTGGTAATGTCCTCAAAAAATTCCACTAAGTTAGTTATGCACGACCTGCCCTTTATGAACCCATGCTGTGTCTGCCCAATGGGACAATTTCCATCCAGGTGCCTCGCTATTTCTTCCTTGATGATAGATTCCAGCATCTTCCTTACTACCGAAGTTAAGCTGACTGCCTATAATTACCCGCATTCTGCCTACCTCCTTTTTTAAACAGTGGTGTCACGTTTGCTAATTTCTAATCCGCTGGGACCACCCCAGAGTTGAGTGTATTTTGGTAAATTATCACTCGTGCATTTGCAATTTCCCTAGCCATCTCTTTTAGCATTCTGGGATGCATTCCATCAGGGCCAGGAGGCTTGTCTACCTTTAGCCCCATTAGGTTGCCCATCACTACCTCCTTAGTGATAACAATCATATCAAGGTCCTCGCCTGTCATAGCCTCATTTCCATCAGTCACTGGCATGTTATTTGTGTCTTCCACTGTGAAGACCGACCCAAAAAACCTCAGTTCAATTCCTCAGACATTTCCTCATCTCCCATTAATAAATCTCCCTTCTCATCCTCTAGTCTAAAGGACCAATATTTACCTGAGCTACTCGTTTTTGTTTTATATATTTGCAGAAACTTTTACTATCTGTTTTTATATTCTGAGCAAGTTTACTCTCATAATCTATCTTACTCTTCTTTATAGCTATTTTAGTAGCTTTCTGTTGCCCCCGAAAGATTTCCCTGTCCTCTAGTCTCCCACTAATCTTTGCCACTTTGTATGCGTTTTCCTTCAATTTGATACTCTCCCTTATTTTCTTAGATATCTACAGTCGATTTTCCCTCTTTCTACCGTCCTTCCTTTTTGTTGGTATAAACCTTTGCTGAGCACTGTGAAAAATTGCTTGGAAGGTTCTCCACTATTTCTCAACTATTTCACCATAAAGTCTATGCGCTCAGTCTACTTTAGCTAGCTCTTCTCTCATCCCATTGTAATCACCTTTGTTTAAGCACAAAACACTAGTGTTAAATTTTACCTTCTTACCCTCCATCTGTATTTTAAATTCCACCATATTGTGATCGCTCCTTCCGAGAGGATTCCTAACAATGAGATCATTAATCAATCCTGTCTCATTACACAGGACCAGATCTAGGACCGCTTGTTCCCTCATAGGTTCCATTACATACTGTTCTAGGAAACTATCGCAGATACATTCTATAAAGTCCTCCTCAAGGCTGCCTTGACCGACCTGGTTAAACCAATCGACATGTAGATTAAAATCCCCCATGATAACTACTGTACCATTTCTACATGCATCAGTCATTTCTTTGTTTATTGCCTGCCCCACCATAATGTTAATATTTGGTGGCCTATAGACTACTCCTATCAGTGACTTTTTTGCCAACTATTCCTGATTTCCACCCAAATGGATTCAACCTTATCCTCCATAGTACCGATGTCATCCCTTACTATTTCCCAGATGTCATCCTTAAATAACCTCCCTTACCATCCACTCTGTCCTTCCGAATAGTTTGATACCCTTGGATATTTAGCTCCCAGTTGCGACCATCTAACCATGTTTCAACAATGGCCCCTAAATCATAGTCATTCACGATAACTTTTGCCACCAACTCATTTACCTTATTCTGAATACTACGAGCATTCAGGTAAAGTACACTTATGTTGGCTTTTATACCTCTGTTTTGAATCCTAACAACTTGATCAGTAACCTCTCCTAAGTTATTTTTCCTCTTAACTTTTCTCCTAATTTTCCTTGTCGTTGAACCCATATATTCATGTAATAACCTGCCGCGTCGCTTTCCATTTACGTCTTTACTTCCCGTTTTATTCCTTTTAGTATTACTGGGCCTATTCACTGAGCTCCTCTCAGTCACTGTACCTTGTACTGTCACCCTTTTTGATTTTTGACTGTGGCTTCTCTGCCTTACACTTTCCCCCTTACTGCCTTTTGTTTCTGTCCCTGTTTTACTACCTTCTGACTTCCTGCATCGGTTCCTATCCCCCTGCCACATTAGTTTAAACCCTCCCCAACCACTCTAGCAAATAGCCCCCCTAGGACATCAGTTCCAGTCCTGCCCAGGTGTAACCTGTCCAGTTTGTCCAGGTCCCACCTCCCCCAGAACCGGTCCCAATGCCCCAGGCGTCTGAAACCCTCCCCCTGACACCATCCCTTCAGCCACGTGTTCATCCTATATATCCTGTCATTTCTCCTCTGACTAGCACGTGGCACCGGTAGTAATCCTGAGATCACTACCTTCGAGGTCCGATTTCTTAACTTCCTTCCTAGCTCCCTGTATTCTGCTTTTAGGACCTCATCCCTTTTTTTTACCTATGTCGTTTGTGCTGATGTGCACCACAACCACTGGCTGTTCATCCTCCCCCTCCAGAATATCCTGTACCCGCTCCGAGACATCCTTGACCCTAGCACCAGGGAGGCAACATACCATCCTGGAGTCTCGTTTGCGGCCACAGAAATGCCTGTCTATTCCCCTTACAGTTGAATCCCTTATAACTAATGCACTGTCACACTTATCAACCCCTCCCTTCTGCAGCAGAACCAACCGTGGTGCCACGAGTTTGGCTGTTGCTGTTTTCCCGAGAGGCCATTCCCCTTAACAGTATCCAAAGCAGTATATCTGTTCTGCAGGGGACTGGCCACAGGGGATTCCCGCACTACCTGCCTCGCTCTCTTGCTCTGTCTGGTGGTCACCCATTCCCTTCCTGCCTGCGGAGTCTGAGCCTGCAGTGTGACGACCTCTCTATACTTGCTATCCACGATGCTCTCCGACCCGCAGATGCTCCACAGTGTCTCCAGCCGCTGCTCCAGCTCTGAAACTCGAGCTTCCAGGAGCTGGAACTGGAGACACTTCCTGCACACATGTTTAGTTTGATTAGCTAGACAGCTGGTTCATGATGCAGATTGAGGCCAACAGCATGGGTTCAATTCCTGTACCAGCTGTGGGTATTCATGAAGCCCCGCCTTCTCAACATTACCCTTTGCCTGAGGGGTGATGATCCTCAGGTTAAACCGCTACCAGTCAGCTCTCCCCCTCAAAGGGGAAAGCAGCCTATAGTCATCTGGGTCTATGGTTATTTTACTTAATTATATGTATAAGAGCTGTAGACATTTTTTACAATTCATTTACGGTAGTTAGGCCAGCATTTATGCCCATCCCTAGTTGCCCTTCAGAAGATGATGATCAGTTGCTTTCTTGAACCCCTTCAGTCCTTGAAGTGTAGGTGCACCCACTGTGCTATGAGGGAGGGAATTCCAGGGTATTGTCTCAGCAACAGTGAAGGAACGCCGATATATTTCCAAGTCAGGGAGGTGAGTGACTCGGAGGGAAACCTCCAGGTGGTGGGGTTCCCAGGGTTCTGCTGCTCTTGTCCTTCTAGATGGTAGTGGTTGTGGGTTTGGAAGGTGTTGTCCAAGGAACCTTGGTGAGTTCCTGCAGTGCATCTTGTAGATGGTACACACGGCTGCCACTGTTTGTTGGTGGTGGAGGGTTTGAAAGTTTGTGGAAGGGGGGGCAATGGAAGGGAGGTCATTGATGAAGCAGCTGAAGTTAGTTGGGCCTAGGACATTGCCCTGAGGAACTCCTGCAGCGATGTCCTGGATTTGAGATGACTGACCTCCACCCACCACAACCATCTTCCTTTGTGCCAGGTATGACTCCAACCAGCGGAGAGTTTTCCCCCTGATTCCCATTGACTCCAGTTTAGCTAGGGCTCCGTGATGCCATACTTGGTCAAATGCTGCCTTGTTGTCACTCCCAACTCAAATCTGGCATTCAGCTCTTTTGTCCATGTTTGAACTAATGCTGTAATGTGGTCAGGAGCTGAGTGACCCTGACGGAACCCAAAGGGCGCGATTCTCCCGAGTCACGAAGACTCGGGAAGCTGGCGTCAAAAACGGGCGGGTTTGACGCCAGCCTCCGCGCCCCCCCCCCCCCCCCCCGACCGGGAACCGATTCAGCTCCCTGGTCGGGGCTAGTACCGCGCGGCCGTGACCTCCGGCATCGCGGGCTTAACGAATTTCGTTAAGCCCGCTAGCCAGAGTTAGCGACGGCTGACGCGTCAGATGACGTCAGCCGCGCATGCGCGGATTGGATGACTCCAACCCGCGTATGCGCGGATGACGTCATCACGCTTGTGCGTGAAACCCGTGCATGCGCGGGCCGTTATGCCCCGCAGAAGCCCCGCGGGTGGATCCATCGGGGCGGCGGAGGGAGAAAGAGTGCGCGGGGTAAGTACCCGCTGCCCACGATCGGTGCCCACCGATCGCGGGCCCATGGCACCCTTGGCACGGCCGTGGTACTGCCGTGCCAATCGGTGCCATGGTTCCCCAGATTGGGACTTTACGGCCGTTTTTATGAACGGTCAGACCAGGTGTGTTTTACGTTCATAAAAACGGCCGTAAAGGCCTTGGAAATCAGCCCATCGGCCAGGGGTGAATAGCTGCTCGCCGTAAAAAAACGGCGGGCAGCGATTCGTGTCGGGAGGCGGGCATGGGGGGGGGGGGGGGGGGAATAGCGGGAGGGCGTCGGACCAGCGTGTCCGTAAAATTTACGCCGCCCGCTATTTTCCGAATTTTCGTGACCGCGGAGAATTGCGCCCAAACTGTGAGTCCATGAGCAGGTTATTGCTGAGTAAGTGCTGCTTGATAGCACTGTTGATGACTCCTTCCATCACTTTGCTAATGATGGAGAGTAGACTGATAGGGCAGTAATAGGCTGGGTTGGATTTGCCCTGTTTTTTTGTGTAAAAGATACACCTGGGCAATTTTCCACATTACTGGGTAGATGCCAGTGTTGTGGCTGTCCTCGAACAGCTTGGCTCGGGATGCGGCAAGTTCTGGAGCACAATTCCTCAACTCTATTGCTGGGATATTGTCAGGGCCCATAGCCTTTGCAGTATCCAGTGCCTTCAGCCATTTCTTGATATCACGTGGAGTGAATCGTATTGGCTGAAGACTGACATCAGTGATGCTGGGGACCTCCGGAGGAGACCAAGATGGATCATCCACTCAGCACTTCTGGCTGAAGATTGTTGTGAATGCCTCAGTCTTGTCTTTTGCACATATGTGCTCAGCTCCTCTGTTATTGAGGATGGGGATATTTGTGGAGCCTCCTCCTCCAGCGAGTTGTTTAATTGCCCACCACCATTCATGCTGGATGTGGCAGGACTACAGAGCTTAGGCCTGATGCATCTGTTGTGGAATCACTTAGCTCTGTCTGTTACTTTATGCTGTTTGGCACACAAGTAGTCCTGTGTTAGCTTCACCAGGTTGACACCTCATTTTCCGATATGCCTGACGTTGCTCATGCCATGCTCTCCTGCACTCTTCATTGAACTAGGGTTGATTCCCTGGCTTGCTGATAAAATTAATAATAATAATAATCGCTTATTGTCACAAGTAGGCTTCAATAAAGTTACAGTGAAAAGCCTCTAGTCGCCACCATACGGTTCAGGGAGATGGGTACGGGAATTGAACGCGCGCTGCTGGCATTGTTCTGCATTACAAGTCAGCTGTTAGCCCAGTGTGCTAAACCAGCTTGGGGAATATGCCAGGCCATGAGGTTGCAGATTGTGGTTGAATTCCATTCTGCTGTTGCTGATGGCCCACAGAGCCTCATACATACATACAGAACATACATACATACAGAACATACAGTGCAGAAGGAGGCCATTCAGCCCAACGAGTCTGCACCAACCCACTTAAGCCCTCACCTCCACCCTAACCCCGTAACTCAATAACCCCTCCTAACCTTTTAGGACCCTTAGGGCAATTTAGCATGGCCAATCCACCTAACCTGCATATCTTTGGACTGTGAGAGGAAACTGGAGCATCCGGAGGAAACCCACGCAGACACGGGGAGAACGTGCAGACTCCGCACAGACAGTAACCCAGCAGGGAATCGAACCTGAGACCCTGACACTGTGACGCCACAGTGCTATCTACTTATGCTACCGTACTGCCCATTGGATGCCTAGTCTTGAGTTGCCAGATCTGTTTGAAGTCTATCCCATTTAGCACGTTGATAGTGCCACACAAAACGATGGAGGGTGTCGTCAGTGTGAAGACAGGACTTTGTCTCCACAAGGACTGTGTGGTGGTCACTTCTGCCAATGTTGTCATGGACAGATGCATCTGCAGCAGGCAGATTGGTGAGGATGAGGTCAAGTATGTTTTTCCCCTCTAGTTGGTTCCCTCACCACCTGCTGCAATCTCAGTCTAGCAGTTTTGTTCTTTAAGACCTGGTCGGTCTGTGGTGGTACTACTGAGCCACTCTTGGTGATGGACATTGACGTCCCCCACCTAGAGCATATTCTGCACCCTTGTCACCCTCAGTGCTTCCTCCAAGTGGTGTTCAACATGGAGGAGTACTGATTCATCAGCTAATGGTGGCCGGTACGTGGTAATCAGTAGGAGATTTCCTTGCCCATGTTTAACCTGAAGCCATGAAATGAGATTTCATGGGGTCCAGAGTCGATGTTGAGGACTCCCAGAGCAAATCCATCCCGACTGTATATCACTATGCCACCACCTCTGCTGGGTGTGTCCTGCCGGTGAGACAGGACATACCCAGGGATGGTAATAGTGGTACCTGGAACATTCTCTATCAGGTATGATTCTGTGAGCATGACTATGTCAGGTTGTTGCTTAACAAGTCTGTGGAACAGCTCTCCCAACTTTGGCACAAGCTCCCAAATGTTAGTAAGGACGACTTTGCAGTGGCAGGTCTGGGTTTGCTGTTGTCATTTCTGGTGCCTTGTTCAATGCCGGATGGTCCTTCCGATTTCATTCCACTTTTGTGTTTTCCAAGCGGTTGAATACAACTGAGCAGCTTGCTTGGCCATTTCGGAGGGCATTTCAGAGAGTCAACCACATCGCTGTCACATGTAGGCCAGACCAGTTAAGGATGGCAGATTTCCTTCCCTGAAGGACATTAGTGAACCAGATGGGTTTTTGACAATCAAAAATGGTTTCATGGTCATCATTTAATTCCAGATATTTTACTGTGTTTAAATTGCATCACCTGCCACGGTGGGCTTCGAACCCGAGTCTCCATTACCCTGGATTGTCCAGCGACAATACCACCATGCCACCATGCCACGGCGGCCCGCGATTCTCCGACCCGGATGGGCCGAGCGGCCTGCCGTTCCCGACCTGTTCACGACGGCGGCAACCACACCTGGTCGCTGCCGTCGTGAACATGGCGCGCCAGGTAAGTGTGGGGCCTGGGGGGGCGGATCGGGGATCGAGCACCACGACCATGCTCGGGAGGGGACTGGCCCGTTATCGGTGCCCACCGATCGTTGGGCCGGCGTCTCAAGGGGACGCACTCTTTCCCCTCCACCGGCCCGCAAGATCAAGCCGCCACGTCTTGCGGGGCGGCTGAGAAGAAAGACGGCAACCGCGCATGTGCGGGTTTGAGCTGTCCAACCCGTGCATGCGCGGCTGACGTCATTAGGCTCCCGCGGAGTCATTCTTGGCGCGCCGGGCCTTGAAGCTAGGGACAAGGCCCGGCCGCCGGGTTTCCCGGTACGGCCCGCCTATCCCCCCCGGGTAGAGGAGAATAGGGGGCCGGGAGAGGCTTCCGACGCCGTCGTGAACCTCTCCAGGTTTCACGGCGGCGTCGGGCCTTGCGGAGAATTCCGCCCAATGTGACTCCCCTGTTCAAAACGAGAGAAAGGCAGAAGGCAGAATCTGTAGGCCAGTTCATTTAAAATCTATTATCGGCATGATGCTGGCTGTCAATAATCAAAGAAGAAATAGCTAATCATTTGGGAAAGCTGAATATAATCAAACCTAGTCAACATGGTTTTTTGAAAGGTAAATCATGTTTGACAAATTTTCTCAAATTCTTTGAGGATGCAATGGGGGAGTAGACAGAGGGGAACCTGTAGAAATGAAAAATGAAATGAAAATCGCTTATTGTCACGAGTAGGCTTCAATGAAGTTACTGTGAAAAGCCCCTAGTCACCACATTCCGGCACCTGTTCAGGGAGGCTGGTACAGGAATTGAACCGTGCTGCTGGCCTGCCTGTTGACGTCGGTGTGAAGGCCTGAGACCGAGGCGGAGACCCGATATAATGAGGCCCATGTTGTCGTTGAGCGGTGCACTGGACTATTCAAAATGGGTTTCCGATGCTTGGACCTCTCCTGTGGTCCCCTGCAACAGTCACTGGAAATCACAGCTCTGGCCTATCATCTGCATCAGCTCTGGGAGGGCCTTGTCCAGAGGCTCGGCATATGACTGGGACCAAGCTGTGTTCTGGGATCCAGCAGACCTCTGACTGCTGTCTCCCTTGGATATTCCGTCTTCCACCTGATGTGCATCAGCAACTGTGTGGTGCTCACCAGAGTGTGCCCCAGAAGCCTGTCCATTAATGTCGCCTACCAAGGTGTGTGTCTCTACGCTGGTGGAAGGTGGGGGGTCACAGCTGTGACACCTCGACGGTGGTTCCTTTGGAGCTCTCTTCCAATGTGGTCTCTTCTGGCGGGAGATGACTCCAGCTGGCCCGGCCTCAGCACATGGATATCCTGGGAGACAATGGACATTTGTTCTGTGAGAGGGAAGGATAATGTTGTCTGACTTGAAAAACTCACTTGAGCCAGGCTAGCTGTGTGAAGGGGAACTGGATTCTCACCTCTGTGGCGCAGGCCAACCTCGCTGTCGGTGACTGCACTCTCCTCAAGCAACCCCGCAATCTCCAGAGCCCTTTCCTCATAGGCCGTGTGGACGAGGCTCTCTGCCATACTACCCCCCCTTCTAGGCCCTTTCCCACTTACTATGAGCTATGTTCTCCTGCGGGGCAAAGAGAGGGCATTGTGAGTCGCATGCTTGATGGGTTAGGGAGGTCTTCAGCAGGTGTCATGTGCGGCCACCGCATCTGGACATGAAAGAGTTGTGCTGGTGGATTCTGTGGAACAAGCATGAAAATTGGATATGGGGAGGGTGTCAGCCAGTGATCTGTGGGGAGGTGGTGGTTTTGGGAATTTGAGGGGTGGCAAGAAGAACTGATGCCAGGAGAACATAGAACATAGAACAGTACAGCACAGAACAGGCCCTTCGGCCCTCAATGTTGTGCCGAGCCATGATCACCCAACTCAAACCCACGTATCCACCCTATACCCGTAACCCAACAACCTCCCCCTTAACCCTACTTTTATTAGGACACTACGGGCAATTTAGCATGGCCAATCCACCTAACCCGCACATCTTTGGACTGTGGGAGGAAACCGGAGCACCCGGAGGAAACCCACGCACACAGGGGGAGGACGTGCAGACTCCACACAGACAGTGACCCAGCCGGGAATCGAACCTGGGACCCTGGAGCTGTGAAGCATTTATGCTAACCACCATGCTACCCTGCTGCCCCGAAAGGTCGTAAGAGAGGTCGTAATTTACCATTCCAGCTTGGTGGAGGTCATTGGTCTTCGTCCGACATTGGGCAGTCCTCCTCATCATGCTGCCTGCACTGACAGCCTCCCAGGCGTCATTGCTGATGCTGGTCCTCCGGCTCGTCGGTGGAACAGGATGTACCACCTCCCAACCACAGCGTCGAGAAGCCTGACCAGGTTGGCATCTCCAAAATGAGGAGCAAGTGTGCGCACTGCCATGCTTGTGTGTTGAGGCTGGTAGGGTCTCACTTTCGGCACTAGGTGCTGTTGAGTACGGGCCATGATCTTGCTAACGGGGTCGTCAAGTAACACCTGGCTAAACGCACCAAACATTACACTTAGAAATGTTCCTGTTGAGTCATGCCCAAAGGGCCGGGCATTTAAAACTGAGGTGCTTTGCAATTTCTTCTCACAGAGGGTGGTGAATCTCTGGAGTTCCCTGTCCCTGAGGGTGCTGGTAGCTGGATCATTAGAAGTATTTAAAGTGGAGGTGGATTAGTATTGGATAGCTCGAGGAATAGAGGGCTACGGGGAAATGGCACAGAAAAGGAGTTGAGGCCGGCACAGTTCAGCCATGATCATATCGAATGGCAGGCAGGCCAGATGAACCACCCCTGCTTCTATTTATTGTGTTCTTGTGTGTTTGTACATTATGTACAGAGGTGTACATGTCATGTACCATTTAGAAGGAGTGTACGTGGATGTACAAAGATGAACCCTTGGGAAAAAGGTTACACAGATTGAGAATCAACTGAACACACTCTACAGCATTGAAGATGGGGGAGGTTTTCTGTGGCATTCGTCCCGGAAGGTGGCCACCCAATAGACAGCAAAGAGTGAAGTAGTGGCTAAGGGAGAGTGAGTGAGTACTGGCAGGAAGGACAGAAACAGCAAGAGGAGTAGACCATTCAGTCTCTTAAACTTATTTCAGCCATTCCATCCATTTACCCACCTTTGATTCATAGACACTGACACAATGCCAAATAAAAAAAATCTATCAGCTCAGCCTTGAGATTTTCAATTGACCAAATATCCGTAACCTTTTCGAGAGCTGAACAAGCCAGTGTTCTTTTTCTTTTAGAAAGCCACATGTTGAGGTGGCAACCGTTTGTCGACTTCTTTGCGGGAAATTAATCATCAGCAGACGGGGGGGGGGGGGGGGGGGGGGGGGGGGGCGGGGTAGGAGTAGTTTAGAGTTGGGAGTCAATAAGGGAGGGACCTGTACCAGAGGTAAATGGCTTTTACACGATGTTTATGGTTTCATGTATATTGTTTATTTGGTTGTTGTTACTATACCAAAAATACCTCAATAAAATGTTTATTAAAAAAAGAAAGCCACATGTAAATCAGAATTATGAGAGGCCATTTTTATACTTGTTATTCTTGGTGGTTGGTATTTTCTGGACCTGTACTCCCTTATTAACTGGCCCACATTGCCCATAGTTGACCAACACCACTGGCTTCTGTTAATTTATTGAACCTTGATAAGTTAAAATACCTGCCTATTTGAAAGGTTTGTCCCATTTTACTGTCCCTTCTTACAATCTGAAGTCATGTAATTTGATCAAGTTGGTCACTCCAAGCTGTTGGTGGTAATTCAGATTGTGGCAGCTAATTACTGGAATGAGGCACAACTAAAGCTGGCGCTAACTGATTTTATTGTTGTGGATGCCTTTCGTTGAAGGGTTAAGGCTCTATCTATCGACTGACATATGTGGAACCAACAATTCTACGGACACGTGCTTGTAGGATTAGAATAGCGGTTTTAATATACTCACAACAGAGCCAGCCTATTAGCCATTGAACTTTCGGTGAACTGGCCGGCTGACCATGTGGCACTGATCTTTTATACAGCAGCTTCCGGGGGAGGAGTCCTGGGCAGAGCCAAGGGAGAAGCCCCATACAACTCGAGCATTCCCAGAGCTACTCCCCCTGGAGGACAGGTAGTGCAACTGCACTTACAATACTGACACATGCATACAGATTATAATCCGGTGTGAATCACATTCACCACAATATGTATTTGCTAAATGGTCAACTCTCTATCCCTACTAATTTGTATTTTATTGTTTTTAGCGTAAAAATCAAATTATATTGTTGTGTAATTTCTGTTGCCCTGGCATTAGCCCCTTGGCCAGGTCATTATTGTAAATGAGAATTGGTTCTCAATTGACTCACCTGGCTGATTAAAAGTTAAATAAAATAAATAAAGAGGAGGTCTATTGGCGGAGTGGCTACTGTCTCTGTCTCTAAGCCAGAAGCTCTGGGTGCACATCTCACTCCAGGACCTTGTGGCCAAGGAAGGTGCATTCATATTGTGTCCCAAACAAGTTGAGTATAAGAACATAAGAACTAGGAGCAGGAGTAGGCCATCTGGCCCCTCGAGCCTGCTCCGCCATTCAATTAGATCATGGCTGATCTTTTGTGGACTCAGCTCCACTTTCCGGCCCGAACACCATAACCCTTAATCCCTTTATTCTTCAAAAAACTATCTATCTTTACCTTAAAAACATGTAATGAAGGAGCCTCAACTGCTTCACTGGGCAAGGAATTCCATAGATTCACAACCCTTTGGGTGAAGAAGTTCCTCCTAAACTCAGTCCTAAATCTACTTCCCCTTATTTTGAGGCTATGCCCCCTAGTTCTGCTGTCACCCGCCAGTGGAAACAACCTGCCCGCATCTATCCTATCTATTCCCTTCATAATTTTAAATGTTTCTATAAGATCCCCCCTCATCCTTCTAAATTCCAACGAGTACAGTCCCAGTCTACTCAACCTCTCCTCATAATCCAACCCCTTCAGCTCTGGGATTAACCTAGTGAATCTCCTCTGCACACCCTCCAGTGCCAGTACGTCCTTTCTCAAGTAAGGAGACCAAAACTGAACACAATACTCCAGGTGTGGCCGCACTAACACCTTATACAATTGCAACATAACCTCCCTAGTCTTAAACTCCATCCCTCTAGCAATGAAGGACAAAATTCCATTTGCCTTCTTAATCACCTGTTGCACTTGTAAACCAACCTTCTGTGACTCATGCACTAGCACACCCAAGTCTCCCTGAACAGCGGCATGCTTTAATATTTTATCGTTTAAATAATAATCCCGTTTGCTGTTATTCCTACCAAAATGGATAACCTCACATTTGTCAACATTGTATTCCATCTGCCAGACCCGAGCCCATTCACTTAACCTATCCAAATCCCTCTGCAGACTTCCAGTATCCTCTGCACTTTTCGCTTTACCACTCATCTTAGTGTCATCTGCAAACTTGGACACATTGCCCTTGGTCCCCAACTCCAAATCATCAATGTAAATTGTGAACAATTGTGGGCCCAACACGGATCCCTGAGGGACACCACTAGCTACTGATTGCCAACCAGAGAAACACCCATTTATCCCAACTCTTTGCTTTCTATTAATTAACCAATCCTCTATCCATGCTACTACTTTACCCTTAATGCCATGCATCTTTATC
The DNA here is from genome assembly GCF_902713615.1 of Scyliorhinus canicula. Taxonomy (NCBI): domain Eukaryota; kingdom Metazoa; phylum Chordata; class Chondrichthyes; order Carcharhiniformes; family Scyliorhinidae; genus Scyliorhinus; species Scyliorhinus canicula. Next base: position 283,237,670 of record NC_052146.1, on the reverse strand, counting down.
TTATGCAGCAACCTTTTGTGTGGCACCTTGTCAAAGGCTTTCTGGAAATCCAGATAGACCACATCCATCGGCTCCCCGTTATCTACTGCACTGGTAATGTCCTCAAAAAATTCCACTAAATTAGTTAGGCATGACCTGCCTTTAACGAACCCATGCTGCGTCTGCCCAATGGGACAATTTCTATCCAGATGCCTCGCAATTTCTTCCTTGATGATAGATTCCAGCATCTTCCCTATTACCGAAGTTAAACTCACTGGCCTATAATTTCCTGCTTTCTGCCTACCTCCTTTTTTAAACAGTGGCGTCACGTTTGCTAATTTCCAATCCACCGGGACCACCCCAGAGTCTAGTGAATTTCGGTAAATTATCACTAGTGCATCTGCAATTTCCCTAGCCATCTCTTTTAGCACTCTGGGATGCATTCCATCAGGGCCAGGAGACTTGTCTACCTTTAGCCCCATTAGCTTGCCCATCACTCCCTCCTTAGTGATAACAATCCTCTCAAGGTCCTCACCTGTCATAGCCTCATTTCTATCAGTCGCTGGCATGTTATTTGTGTCTTCCACTGTGAAGACCGACCCAAAAAACCTGTTCAGTTCCTCAGCCATTTCCTCATTTCCCATTATTAAAACTCCCTTCTCATCCTCTAAAGGACCAATATTTACCTTAGCCACTCTTTTTTGTCTTATATATTTGTAAAAAATTTTACTGTCTGTTTTTATATTCTGAGCAAGTTTACTCTCATACTCTATCTTACTCTTCTTTATAGCTTTTTTAGTAGCTTTCTGCTGCCCCCTAAAGATTTCCCAGTCCTCTAATCTCCCAGCACTCTTTGCCACTTTATATGCTTTTTCCTTCAATTTGATACTCTCCCTTATTTCCTTAGATATCCACGGTCGATTTTCCCTCTTTCTTCCGTCCTTCCTTTTTGTTGGTATAAACCTTTGCTGAGCACTGTGAAAAATCGCTTGGAAGGTTCTCCACTGTTCCTCAACTGTTCCACCATAAAGTCTTAGCTCCCAGTCTACCTTAGCTAGTTCTTCTCTCATCCCCTTGTAATCTCCTTTGTTTAAACACAAAACACTAGTATTTGATTTTACTTTCTCACCCTCCATCTGTATTTTAAATTCCACCATATTGTGATCGCTCCTTCCGAGAGGATCCCTAACTATGAGATCATGAATCAATCTTGTCTCATTACACAGGACAAGATCTAGGACCGCTTGTTCCCTCGTAGGTTCCATTACATACTGTTCTAGGAAACTATCACGGATACATTCTATAAACTCCTCCTCACGGTTGCCTTGACCGACCTGGTTAAACCAATCGACATGTAGATTAAAATCCCCCATGATAACTGCTGTACCATTTCTACATGCATCAGTTATTTCTTTGTTTATTGCCTGCCCCACCATATCGTTACTATTTGGTGGCCGATAGACTACTCCTATCAGTGACTTTTTCGCCTTACTATTCCTGATTTCCACCCAAATGGATTCAACCTTATCCTCCATAACACCGATGTCATCCCTTACTATTGCCCGGATGTCATCCTTAAATAACAGAGCAACACCACCTCCCTTACCATCCACTCTGTCCTTCCGAATAGTTTGATACCCTCGGATATTTAACTCCCAGTCGTGACCATCCTTTAACCATGTTTCAGTAATGGCCACTAAATCATAGTCATTTACGATGATTTGTGCCACCAACTCATTTACTTTATTCCAAATACTACGAGCATTCAGGTAAAGTACACTTATGTTGGTTTTTTTACCTCTGTTTTGAATCTTAACATCTCCAGTTTTATTCCTTTTGTTATTACTGGGCCTATTCACTGTGCTCCCCTCAGTCACTGTACCTTGTACTGTCGCCCTTATGGATTTCTGACTATGTCTTCTCTGCCTTGCACTTTTCCCCTTACTTCCTTTTGTTTCTGTCCCTGTTTTACTACCTTCCAACTTCCAGCATTGGTTCCCATCCCCCTGCCACATTAGTTTAAACCCTCCCCAACAGCTCTAGCAAACACCCCCCCTAGGACATCGGTTCCAGTCCTGCCCAAGTGCAGACCGTCCGGTTTGTACTGGTCCCACCTCCCCCAGAACCGGTCCCAATGCCCCAGGAATTTGAATCCCTCCCTCTTGCACCATCTCTCGAGCCACGCATTCATCCTATCTATCCTGACATTCCTACTCTGACTAGCTCGTGGCACTGGTAGCAATCCTGAGATTACTACCTTTGAGGTCCTACTTTTTAGTTTAACTCCTAACTCCCTGAATTCCGCTTGTAGGACCTCAACCCGTTTTTTACCTATATCGTTGGTGCCTATGTGCACCACGACAGCTGGCTGTTCACCCTCCCCCCCCAGAATGTCCTGCAGCCGCTCCGAGACATCCTTGACCCTTGCACCAGGGAGGCAACATACCATCCTGTAGTCTCGATTGCGTCCACAGAACCGCCTGTCTATTCCCCTTACGATCGAGTCCCCTATCACTATAGCCCTGCCATTTTTCTTCCTGCCCTGCTGTGCAGCAGAGCCAGCCACGGTGCCATGAACCTGGCTGCTGCTGCCTTCCCCTGGTAAGCCATCTCCCTCAACAGTATCCAAAGCGGTATATCTGTTTTGCAGGGAGATGTATCAACTGGTTAAATCCTTCTAACTCAGACCAACGTCAGGTGGCAAGAATGGGAGAGATTCCTAGTCAGCCATGTGCTGTAAAGACATTGGAGCCTCCACCATTACTATCCATATCTCCAGGCTCCAATATGCATGTAAAAGTCTATTTTGCCAAGCAGGGGCGTAATTGATTGGACAGCTGACCTGGATTAGATTGGTGCCAACAGCTTGAGGTTAAATCCCTATTCCAGCTGGGATAGATTTGGGACCTTGGCCTACCTCTGGCGGAGATTGCAGAGCTGTGGGCCACACCTGCCTTCATTGAGAGAACTGAGAACAGAGAGGAAGCAGATCTTAAAGCAGCATACGGCCTGTCATCTTGGGATCACTGCGTGGGCTGTTGAAGTACCTTTAAGTGGGTTCACTATCGGAGGGTCAGTGTTGAGGGAACGCTGCACTTAGGGTCAGTACTTAGGTGGCGCCGCACTGTTGGCGTGTCAGTGCTGAGGGAGCGTCACACTGACGGAGGGTTAGTGCTGAGGGAGCATCGCACTGGCGGAGGGTCAGTGCTGAGGGAGCGTCGCACTGGCGGAGGGTCAGTGCTGAGGGAGAGTCGCACTGGTTGAGGGTCAGTATTGAGGGGGCGTCGCACTGGGGGAGGGTCAGTGCTGAGGGAGCGTCGCACTGGCGGAGGGTCAGTGCTGAGGGAGCGTCGCGCTGGCGGAGGGTCAGTGCTGAGGGAGCGTCGCACTGGCGGAGGGTCAGTGCTGAGGGAGCGTCGCACTGGTAGAGGGTCAGTGCTGAGGGAGCGTTGCACTGGCGGAGGTTCGGTGCTGAGGGAGCGTCACACTGTTGGTGAAGCTTTGTGTGGTAAGTCTCCTGGATGTTTCACATCTTTCTCTCTCTCTCCACCTCTGGAGACTGCCCGTATCTGTGCCAACAAATACATGGTGAAGACCTGTGGCAAGGACGGCTTCCACATTCGAATGCGCCTCCATCCTTTCCACGTCATCCGTATCAATAAGCTTGTAATGTCTTTTCCTTTTCCCTGTTTAGTTCAAACAATGACAAAAATTAAATATTCCCATATTTTGCCTGAACCATCACATAAGTAAAATAAAATCATCACAATCTCAAATACATGTTCTCTGTTGTTAACATAACCTCCTTTCTAGTTAGGTGGAGATCGTAAATCACTCAGATAAGTTTCTTATTGGCAGAATTCCACTATATTTCCCAAGAGTTTGTAACAATGATATCTGGCTGCAGGAAGTAACAGATGCAAGATGATTAATGATGCAATTACTTATTTGCTTTGTGCAAAACTGGTTAAGTTTCCACTTTCCCAGTTACTTCACAAGAAGTGAAGCTCTGAAAAGCCTACTGATATCGCGGTACGCTCATTATTCTCTCAGTCCAGCTCGGGTGGTTATAACCACATCGTCAGCGAGAATCAATACAGCTCTGCTTCAGTTAATCAGGTCAGAGGAGAGAGTCTGAGACATCATAATGCAGCAGCTTGCAATCCACTCTTGTTTCTCGTCATGCCCTCTTGCTGATTTATCAAACACTGCCCTCCTACTGGAGTTGTTTGGCCCTCACTCGTGGAATTCCAGATTTTCAGGTTCAGCCACAGAGGTCAAGCAATAACTTTCTTTTGCCTTGATTTGTGCAAGCGGAATTAAGCATGGTCAGGAAAATAGGTGGCATGTTGTTCAGCATTTGAAAGAAAAGTTAGTAACAATGAAATGAAAAAATGAAAATTGCTTATTGTCACGAGTAGGCTTCAATGAAGTTACTGTGAAAAGCCCCTAGTCGCCACATTCCGGCGCCTGTGCTGCTGGCCTGCTTGGTCTCCTTTCAAAGCCAGCGATTTAGCTCTGTGCTAAACAGCCCCTAAACAGCTAACAATGCACCAGAGAGAGTAGAACCAGGTCACAATTCCACAGAAATGAAGGAGTGTCTGATATCTCCTTTGTGCAACGTATTATTGAATTAAACCTCGGAACCCACGCCTTTATCATACAACTAAATATTTATTTCATGTTTCCCTTCCTCAAAAGTATTGGCCTGGATTGTGCGGGGTGTCGGGGGGCTTTAGATGGCAAATGGTCAGAGGTCGCCACCATGACCCCTCTGAAACTGACCGCAACTTCAAGAGTTAACACCAGTGTGGATCAAAGTGGAAATCCTGAAGTTGTGGTCTGTCATTAACTGCTCCACTTCAATACGTCCACACCAAGTAAAAATAAGAATGTTTTATTTACAAACGATATTTATATACTTCTTGGTAGACCCCTACCGAGTTCCTCTGGTCGGTGCCTTACAGGCCGACCTTATATACCGAGGTTAATTCAGAAACCCAGCCCCTAGCAGGGGAAGCTTGTATTCCGCAAGGAGCACGGAGAAGACAAGCATTCCCAACCCGTAGGTCCTGCGTGGGATATTACATCCACCACAGGCTATGCTGCAGAACCACCATGGCATGACCTCTTCTCCACCCCCCCCCCCCCCCCCCCCCCCGCCCCCAACTCCCCCAACAAGTCAGAAACCAGTGAAATCAGTTGATGTGGTGGGAACTTGCCCTATTCCACTCTCACATTGCTGTTAGAAACCCCATAGAACTTCCGTATTGTCCAACCAGGCATAAATACATTTTTAACAATGACCTGAGTAATCGGCATGGCTGAGTTACAGATCAGGCCTATAAAAAGTAGTTTGTATACTTGTGGAGTCTCGTTAAATGCCTCAGTTGCTATAATTTGTAATCTAAAATCTTTTAATTTTGTTTACAGATTTATCATGATATTTCAGCTTTCAACTTCACCCCATGCGAATGAACCAAACATTATTTTACTCCACGTAAAATTTAAAGGGAGTGATTCGATTTTCTTACTTTTCAGGTGGTGGTGCCGTAGTGGCATTGTCACTGGACTAGTAAACCAGACACCCGGGGCAATGCCCAGGACCCGGGTTTGAATCCTGCCACTGCAGTTGGTGAAATTTGAATTCAATAAAAATCTGGTATTAAAAGTCTAAAGATGACCATGAAACCTTTGCCGATTGTCGTAAAAACCCATCTGATTCACTAATATCCTTTAGGGAAGGTAACCTGCTGTCCCTACCTGGTCTGACCACAGCAATGTGATTGACTCTTAACTGCCTCCTCAAGGGCAATTTGGGATGGACAATAGATGCTGGCCCAGCCAGCGATGCCCACATCCCATGAACAAATTTTTTTTAAAAATTCCTGCTTGGCTGACAGTGAGGTCTCTTTCACGTGATTGGTTGCTTGGGCAGCTTGATGACATCACCTCTTGTCAGGAAACCCACGGAAAATATCATCATTCCTGAAATATCCTCTCAATTTATGTTTGGAGCATTGAGGAGCTTTTCAAAGAGGAATCACAGACAATATGCAATACAGGAGGAGGTGCATCAAATCCATGTGGGTTCAGGAAGAGCTACCCAGCCGAATCCCAACATTCCTGCACTGGTTCCATTTCCCTCCAGGTCACAGTTCTTCAAGTCGGCAGCTTTTTAAAATGTGGTGAATGTTTCTGTTTTCACAATTCTTTCAACGGGAGGCAGTGGCATAGTGGTATTGTTGCTGAACTCATAATCCAGAGACCCAGAGTCACGCTCTGGTGGACCTGGGTTCAAATCCCGCCATGGCAGATGGTGAAATTTGAATTCAGTAAAGAAATCTGGAACTAAAAGTCAAAAGATAACCATGAAGCCATTGTTGATTGTCGCAAAAACCTATCTGGATCGCTAATGTCCTTTAGGGAAGGAAATCCTTACCTGGTCTGGCCTATATCTGACTTTAGATCCAGCGCAATGGGGCTGACTCTTAAATTCCCTCAGGGATGGGCAATTAATGCTGGCCCAGCCAGCGACACCCACATCCTATGTACAAATAAAAATTAAGCAGTGCATTCCATGTCCTTACAATACTTTGTATGAAACAATGTGTCTTCATCGCCCTCTAATCTCTGTATCCGTGAATTTTAATCTATGATCCCTGATTTTTGACTCCCCTCCGAAGGAAAATAGTTAATTCATACATCTTGATGGTCACGTATTTGCGTGAGGACGGGTAGAAAACCAACTGGAGACAGGCATGGTTCATGTTGAACTTGGTAAAAGTCCTTCCTCTGCTGAGCCTTGCATATAGGTCTTCAATCTCCAGCACTGGGTAATGATCCAGGTGTGACTCTCGTTTGGTTGTCATTTTGTAATCCCTGCAGAGGTGGTCGGACCCATCAGGCTTCAGAACCGGCGTAGCCCAATCAGAATTGCACCGGGTTGATGTTTTCTAGCTTCTCCAAATGGTTCAATTCTGCATCGAGCTTTGGTTTCAAATCGTAAGGAATGGGTTGGGCCCGGAAATAGCGTGGTTGAGCCTCTGGGTCTACTGATATCCTGGCAGAGGCCCTATGAATGGACCGAGGCCCTCTTGGAACACTCCTGGAAAAATATGGCATGTCGGAGTATATTCAGCATACCCGCTAGCAGTCCAGCCAGAGGCGTTTTGGCCAGTCACGCCCCAGCAAATTTGGGCCTAATCTTTTCACCACCGCTAATGGTAGATTCGACGACTGAGCGCTGTATTCCACGGGAACCTCCAAGGTGCCCACAATCTCCAATGGCTCCCCGTATACGTGGCCAGCCAGGCGTCAGTATCTCTCAACGCTGAGGCGCATATCCCTGAGTGAATTTGGTCATAAGTGCGGCGGCTGATCACCGAGATAGTGGTTGCAGAATCAAGTTTCATCTATATCGAGAATCCGTTGCTCCGGCCGTAACCTGAATAGGCACCATTGATGCCTATTGTAGTCAAGGCGGTGGGCCTGTTCTGGCTCATCGCCGACAAAATGCGTCCGTGCTTTGGGGCAGTCATCGGTCGGTGGTGGCGGGTGGGTGTGATTTCCTGCTGGCTTCCACCCCTCTGGCTCCCTCTGGTGCTGACGTGTTTATCCCACTCATCAAGGATCTCCAGTGTGCAGCGCGCACAGCGTCCTTTGGCGGGAAATTGGTGTATGGGAGTGGGGCGCTCTGTGCCCTGATGAGTGACTGAGGTTCAGGGCAGCCATCCCTCGGAGCTTCCAGTCACCACGTTCTGCTGCTTCCCAGGACAACGCTATCTCAGTCGCATTATTCAGGTCCAGATCAGTTTCACCCAACAAACGTTCTTGGGTCGCTCCACCCCTGATCCCGCAAACCAACCGGTCTCTGAGGCCTCTGATAATGCTGGCCCGAACTTGCAGACCTTGGCAGGTTTGCACAACCGGCCCAGGAATTCCATTATAGGTTTGCCCTGCCGTTGAGAAGCCGCATGGAAATGAAAATGGTGTACAATTAGTGTGGTTTCAGGTGGAAATTGTTGCTGACCAGCATACTGAGTTCTGTAAACTGGCGGTTGTCGAGTGAGTCGGGAAATATTAAATTTTTGACAATTCTGTAAGTCTCCGCTTCGCAAACTGCGAGGATGGTCACTGTCTGTCATCTTCAACTATGCTGTTCAGACGAAAAAAAAATTTCATTCACTCAATGTACTGGATCTGATCCCAGACTCTGCATCGAACGTGTCAACTTTATCAATGAGTGGCATGTCTGTTGCCTGAGCAGAGGCCTCCTGAGGCCTAATTGAGTGGGCTCCATCTGGAAGAAATAGCGCCTCCTGCAGCTTCACTTAACCCTCGTCGCCAATGTAAAGTCTCAGGCATGCAGCCACTCAGAAGCGATGACTGTGGAAAAGTTCAGTTTTATTCTTCCTACTATACAATCCTCCTACTCCCTGAAGGGTCTCCCACGCCCGTCCTCCACCCTGGCTGAGTTATTTATATCCCAGCAGTCCTAGGAAAAAGGGGGTAGCCCTGCCCCCTCATCTGGGTAAATCATATTGAGGTGAGGCCACAGGGACTCTGATGTTGTAGGGTTAACGCACATATTTGCCCCATGAATGTCCCTCATAATTTTATGCACCTCAACTAAGTCTGCTCCCAGCTTCCTCTGTTCCAAATTAATAACCCCAGCCTATCGAGGCTTTCCTCATGATTAAAATGTTTCAGTACTGGCAACACCCTCGCAAATCTCCTCTGCACCCTTCCTGTGCATTTTTGCTGTAGCATAACAAATATCTGAAGTCAGATAACTTGTCATTTTAACTTTCTGCAGCGGCATCATGTTTCCAGTTTTATGAAAGGAAACATGTGGATTTACAACTTAATGGCTTGAAATTAGGGCAAGCTCACGGTGTTGTGATTGTAACCCGAACTTGAGGTGGCGCGCCCATTATTGAGGTCGGGCCTCATAATCGGTAATGCAGACACTAATAGACAGCTTTCTGGCAAAATGAGATGTCGATTGCCAGCAACAGCACTGAGGTACAGGATTAAAGGAGACTGAACAAGGGAGAGACCTGGAAAGGCGCTGGTAGGGAGGGAAGCTGGGGTTGGGAGGTACACATGGCCGAGGTTGGGGGTGTGGTGGAAGGTGAACGGAATGACGATTAGGAAGGGGCGGCATAACACGGCAGCATGGCAGCAGCCTGCATTATTAGAATCCTGGATAGAGAGAACTCCTTTCTCCCCCCCTACAATTCCACATTCAGATAATTACTTTTATTAATTCAAGGGATGTGGGTATCACTGGCTAGGCCATCATTTATTGCCCATCCCTAGTTGCTCTTGAGATGGTGGTGGCGAGCCACCTTCTTGAACATCTGCTGTCCAGATTGTAGATACACCAGTGCTGTTAGGGAGAGAGTTCTAGGATTTTGACCCAGCGACAGTGAAGGAATGGTGATTATATATGGTGAGTGACTTGGAGAGAACATTTCAGGTGGTGGGGTTCCCAGATATCTGCTGCTCTTGTCCTTCTAGATGGTAGTGGTTGTGGGTTTGGAATGTGCTGGTTAAGGAACCTTGGTGAATTCCTGAAGTGCATCTTGTAGATGGTTCATAGGGCTGCCATTGTACTTGGTGGTGGAGGGATTGAATATTTGTGGGATGGATGCCAATCAAGCAGGCTGCTTTGTCCTGGATGGCATGGAGCTTCTTGAGTATTGTTGGAGCTGCACTCATCCGAACAATGGGAGAGTATTCCATCACACTCCTGGCATGTGTCTTGTTGATGGTGGACAGGCTTTGGTGGGCCCGGAGATGAGATACTCTCCACAGGATTCATAGCCTTTGACCTGCTCTTCTTGCCATAGTATTTATATGGCCAGTCCAGTTAAGTTTCTGGTCAATAGTAACTTCCAGGATGTTAATGGTTAAATTTTCTCTTGTTGGGGATGGTCATTGCCTGGCATTGTATGGTGTGAATGTTACCTGTGACTTGTCAGCCCAAGCCTGGATATTGCCCAGGTCTTGTTGCATTTGGGGACTGCTTTAGTATCTGAGGTGTCACAGATGGTGCCGAGCATTGTGCAGTCATCAGTGAACATCCCCACTTCTGACCTTATGGTGGAAGAGAGGTCATCGATGAAGCAGCTGAAGATATTTGGACCTAGGACACTACCCTGAGGAACTCCTGCAACGACGTCCTGGAGCTGAGATGACTGACCTCCAACGACAACACCCATCTTCTTTTTGCCAGATATGACTCCCAACCAGCAGAGTATTTTCCCCATGATCTCCATTGACTCCAGTTTTGCTGGGGCTCCTTGATACCACACTTGGTCAAACTCTGCAGTCTGTATGGACCTGATTTTCCTCAGTATGTCCAATGACAGAACTATTATCAACTGCCAAAGGACAAACCAATAATTGAAGAGGGAACCTCAAACAGGTGCTCATTCTCTTATCTGCTTACACAAATCGTCTAGCCCCTGTTGAACTGCATGCTGATTCTTTCGGCCTGTGCCAATATAGCATAATGAGTGTGCACTCCCTGCTCACACTATGAGCCCAGGAGGCAAAATAGTCTCTGAAAAATGGGGGATGCACTTCCAGTTTTCTAGGACCGTGTCTTGTATCTGTGTTCTCTGAAATAAATCCTCATCTGGCTTTATTCCATAACTTTATGTTGATCAGTGTTTGGAGCAACTGATTTGCTTGAGACTCTCAATTGCAGTCTTGGGTAGCTCATTGTTAACCCGACAGATCTGGTATACATGAAGAATTTAAGAAAATGCATTCCCAACGGAGAGGTAAGCGCCTCCATGAAGGCTTGCAATCGTTTTCCTATTAATCACCCAAATTTGCTAAATCAGGCTGTGTATAAGCAATTAGAAGGTGCTTTTTCAGTTTAAAATGTGAGGGCTTTATTTTATTGAACCCGTTCTCTCTCTCTACTTGAACACGTCGTTCTTTCGAGTGCAGTGTGAGCTCGCTGACAGCACATTTGACATTTTTAGATATTTATGTGTGTGAACTTAATTTCTCTGTTGCAGTGGGGCATCTTTGATTTCTTTGGACGTGCAAGTCTTACAAAACCAGTATTTCTAAAACCTGGATTTCAAGCTTTGCCGTTCACAATGAACCCCATTAAATGCTCAGATGAGGGAAGGAAATGATCTTGTTAAGTCGAAATCTGTTTTGCTGATTGTCTCTGCAGTCTATTAAGTAGGAAAATGCCATGAAACTGGAATTGTTTCCACGTTAAATTTAAAAATAATACATAGTCTGTGAGATTTTACCAAGCATTATGATCATAAGCATTCATTAGCGTTATTAGTGCAACTTAAAGTGGCTACATGGGAAAGATATACCACAGCAAGGCAATAACAAAGGAAATTATTTGAGGCTTCACACTTCATTGCGTGGAAACACTGACTATTTACTACTCCCTAATGTAACTAATATTTATTATTATATAAAATAAAGTAAAGGCTGAGACTTTTAGCCACTTAGTGAAACTCCCATGACACATTGGTTACTTGAGTAATTGCTCTGAATATTTTGCATAGCTGCACGAATAATAGAAAATTATCTTTTGTTTCTCAGAAGAACAAAATGTACTTTGTAAAATGCTCACAAATATAGAGGCACATTTACCTTGTTGGTTTATTTTAACTCTTTGGCGGTTAAAATTGGGCTCCAAGGTGTGAGGAACAGACTAAATGGTTTCCTGGGTGTTGGAGTCTCAGCTGGGAGAGGCCTTCAGATGAAACAGAGATGGAGAATGGAGCAGACATGATTCAGTCCCCTTTTAAAAATTGTACATTATACCTTGATTTTTGTGCTACTCTCTTTCCTTTTTTACAGCGATGTTATAACTCGCATGAGTCTTATGGGGCAGGGATGATTCACTTCCCCGCAGAGCTGGCATAATACCAGCACCCCCAATAAGTGGGGGGGGGGGGGGGGCTTTATCTAAGTTTATGGGCCTTTGTATAAATAGAGTTGGCCAATCAGATGTCAGACACCGATGAGAGAAGCAGGGAACTACTGGAGCTGTACAAAATAGTTAATCAGCAGAATTCTCCATCGGCGGGACCCTCCAGTCCATCGGCAGCTCACCCACACCCGCGGGATGCCTGTAGTACATGATGCCTGGGGTTCTTCTCATACTATGCCCAGTGGGTCCCTAACTATGAAGACAAGGCCCGCCCACTCATTCACTCCAACGCTTTCCCCCTGATGGCTGAGGCTCACCAGGCCTTCAACCGTATCAAGGCCGACATCGCCAAGGCAGCGATGCACGCGGTCGACGAGGCGCTCCCCTTCCAAGTCAAGAGCGATGCATCAGACATCGCACTGGCCGCCACCCTCAACCAGGCAGGCAGGCCCATGGCATTCTTTTCCCGCACCCTCCATGCCTCCGAAATTCGGCACTCCTCCATCGAGAAGGAGGCCCTGGCCATCATAGAAGCTGTGCGGCATTGGAGGCATTAACTGGCCAGCAGGAGATTCACTCTCCTCACTGACCAACGATCGGTTGCCTTCTTGTTCAATAACACACAGCAGGGCAAGATCAAAAATGATAAAATCTTGAGGTGGAAGATCGAGCTCTCTACCTACAATTACGAGATTTTGTATTGTCCCAGTAAGCTCAACGAGCCCCCCGACGCCCTATCCTGACGTACATGTGCCAGCGCACAAGTGGACCGACTCCGGACCCTAGACGACGCTCTCTGTCACCCAGGGGTCACCCGGTTCTTTCACTTCATAAAGGCCCACAATCTGCCCTATTCCATTGAGGAGGTCAGGGCTATCACCAGAGACTATCAGTTCTGCGCAGAGTGCAAACCGCACTTTTACCGGCCAGACCGCACGCATCTAGTGAAGGCCTATCGCCCCTTTGAACGCCTCAGCGTGGATTTCAAAGGGCCCCTCCCCTCCACCGACCAAAACACATACCTCCTTAACATGGTCAACGAATACTCCAGATTCCCCTTCGCCGTCCCATGCCCCAATATGACGTTTGCCACAGTCATCAAAGCACTCAACACTATCTTCTCCCTGTTCGGTTTCCCCGCCTACATCCACAACGACCGGGGATCCTCCTTTATGAGTGATGAGCTGCGTCAGTACGTGCTCAGCAGGGGCATCACCTCGGGCAGGACGACCAGCTACAACCCCTGGGAAAACGGGCAGGTGGAGCGGGAGAATGGGACGGTCTGGAAGGCTGTCCAGCTGGCCTTATGGTTCAAAAATCTCCCGGTCTCCCGCTAGCAGCAGGTTCTCCCCGACGCTCTTCACTCCATCTGATCGCTACTTTGGACTGCGACAAAGTAGTGTTTGTCGCAGTGCAACCCCTCCGGGATTTCGCTCCCAACATGGCTGGCAACTCCAGGACCCGTTCTCCTCCGCAAGCATGTGTGGCTCCACAAGGCGGACCCGTTGGTCGAGAGGGTACGGCTACTTCACGCTAACCTGCAGTACTCCTACGTGGCGTACCCCGATGGCCGCCAAGACACAGTCTCCCTCAGGCACCTGGCACCAGCTGGTTCCACCCCCCCCCGCCCCGGCGCCACCCTTCCTCCCCCCAGCACACCTCACCACAGCCCCGGCTCCAGGATGATCCGTCCTCCCTTGGTCCCACCCGGGTTGAAGATAAGGTCTACAATCTCCCGGAGTCAACGGTGACCAAGCCGACGCCTGCATCGCAACCGGGAATGCAGCACTCACAACGGAGGATCAAGGCACCCGATCAGCTGAATTTGTAAACTTTCCCCAAAATGTTAACCTTAAAATGAATGTAAATAGTTTTTCCACCACTCCCGCTGGACCCCCACAGGGGGTGAATGTGGTCGTCACCACTGTTGTATATATCACAAAAGAGATGTAATATGGTCAGGCTCCTGTACTACAGGTACGGGGGTAGATCCCTGCCTGCTGGCTCCGCCCAGTAGGCGGAGTATAAATGTGTGGGCTCTCCGAGCTGCAGCCAAATTTGGCAGCAAAATAGCAGAATTGGTTATTTTAAATTCTTTGCTTATTGAATTTTCTTTTATTAAATTTAGTGTACCCAATTCATTTTATCCAATTAAGAGGCAATTTAGCATAGCCAATCCACTGAGCTTGCACATCCTTGGGTTGTGGAAGCGAAACCCACGCAAACACGGGGAGAATGTGCAAACGCCACACAGACAGTGACCCAGAGCCGGGATCGAACCTGGGACTCGGCACCGTGAGGCAGCAATGCTAACCACTGTGCCACCGTGCTGCCCCTTTTTGCTCATCGAATTGGATGTCGTTGACAGGGCCACCATTTATTGACCATCCCTAAGTGCCCTTGGTGGAAGATCATCTTGACCTAAAATGGGGTGGAATTTTCCCATGCCCCTGGGTGGATAGGGGAGGCGGAGGGGAGGGGGTAGGGGGGCGTGGAGAAGGGAAATCCTGATTGGAGATGGCTGCCTCAAGCACTGTTCCTGGTTCTACTGACTCCTGCTGGAATCAGTTCATATGAATGTGGAGATGTTTCCCGGTGTTGGCCACAGTCTCTAACTGGTAATGCAAATCAGTGAATGTGCTTTGACTGGATATATTGTGGTCCTGTAATTTTCCTCCTGGTTATTCAGTTTTACAAAAGTAAGATGAATTGTTTTGTTCCACTTTCATATAATCCTCACAATGGCAGGAGGAGGCCATTTAGCCCATCGTGTCTGCACTGATCCTTCGAAAGAGCACCCTACCTAGGCCCAATCCCCCACCCTATCCCTGTAACCCTACCCAACCCAACCCAATCTTTGGCCACTAAGGGGCGATTTAGCATGGCCAATCCACCTAATCTGCACATCTTTGGACAGTGGGAGGAAGCCGGGCATACGGAAGAAACCCGCGCAGACAGAGGTGAACATAATAATCATCTTTATTAGTGTCACAAGTAGACCTACATTAACATTACAATGAATAAACTGTGAAAATCCCTTAGTTGCCACCTCCGGTGCCTGTTTGGGTACACTGAGGGAGAATTGAGAATGTCCAATTCACCTAACAAGCACATCTTTTGGGACTTGTTGGGGGGGGGGAACCGGAGCACCCAGAAGAAATGTACGCAAACACACGGAGAACATGCAGACTCCCCAAAGTCAGTGGGCGGGATTCTCGTTGCCAGACGCCGTTATCGTAATCGGCGATTGTGCCTAGAAATCCTGTTTATGATCGAATCGGGAGTGTCGCCTATTTTTGGATGCTCCGCCCCCTCAAAACTGCGTCATCGAGGAGTATGCTACATGCCATTGGGACGGCCTCCCACTGTCCAAAGATATGCAGGTTAGGTGGATTGGCCGTGCAAAATCGCCCCTTAGTGCCCTCCCCCGATGCTCCGCCCCCAATGGGCCGAGTTCCCGACTGCGTGGGACACGTGTGCTCTCAGTTTTCGTGAGCCCGACATGGCAGCTGCAGACTGTGTCCAGCACTGCCACAGTTGGGGGAGCCGTGCTGCTGACCAGGGAGGGGGGGCTTCAGCGAGGGCTGGGGAGATCTGGTGGGGTAGGCCCAGGGTTGGCGAGGGGGTGTCCAGGGGGGTCATTATCTGGCAGGTCAAGTTCGCCTGCGGCCACACCATGTTGTACGGTGTGACCGCTGCAGGTCGCCGCCACGTGCATGCGCGGCCACGGACCCGGCAATTCTCCAGGTATTTATATTGGGAAGGCAGTGCGTTTTACATGGCGCGGCTGCTAGCCCCTCGCTGGTCGGAGGATCGGTGCTATGTCCTCGCCGATTTTGTTCGTTGTAAAGCCAGACACTTACTCCGGACATAGCCTCAAAATCGGAGAATCCAGCGCAGTGACCCAAGCCGGGAATCAAACTCGGGTCCCTGGCGCTGTCAAGTATCAGTGCTAACCACTGTGCTACGGCGCTGCTCTCCTGTAAGCTCCACATAGACAGTCACCTGAAATCAAAATCGACCCCAGGTCCCCAGCGCTGTGAGGCAGCAGTGCTACCCACTCTGCCACCCTGCACCCTCCCCTTTCTCACACATCTTCACACAGAAATATATTCTTTTATTGCAAACCAAAATTTCCAGGGGAATTTAATGAAAGAAAGTACTGAAAATTGAAGAATCCTATAGGGCCTTTGCTTCCTTCACATTTCTATTCCTCACAGAACATGTCCATGAAAGAACGAACATTCGTGAAACACCCAATCAGGTCCCAGTGATGTTTAAATATCTTTGAAATGCACTCCGTGTTTTGCAGACAAAGCCAGCAGTCATTTTACACATAACATGGTCCCACAAGCAATGAATGAATTGAATGACCTGTAATTAATAATGTTCAAGCATGACCATGAGATTGTTAAGATGGCAATCAAACTGGATCTTTGATAGTCTACTTTTTATATCCACTAACCATAACATTAATTCATCCCTATTATTGTAAAGTGGTTATTTCTGATCAGCGGCACATTGTTAATTATGTTACCAGTCAGTTAAATGTTCTTATATTCAACTGTAAACTATTTAGCACGGCTACTAAAACAGTTTTATTTACTGCCTCGGGTGAAAATGGGCGAGATTTTTGTTTTTGTTCGAAGTGAGTGTTATTTAAATGAACAACGAGAGTTCTACCTTGCTGAGTAGGTGACTTGTAATCAGATCTGTGAATGCGAGGATGAATTGCTGGTGCAATGCAAAGAGCTACTTCCATTTTCTCTGTACTGTTAATGGCAAAAAAGACAGGGAATCAGAAACAATTAGGGATGGTGGCAATGGGCATTGCAACATTATATTTTACTTGCCTGTGGCCAACCCAAACATAACTGGAATTATCATCAATTTTCAAAATCATTGCACCCTCCTGTAAATTCTCTCCTATTCTCTACTTGCCTGGATGAGTACAACTCTGACCCCATCCAGGACAATACTGCCTGCATGATTGGCACCCCATCCACAAAATTTCACTCCCTCAACCACCGACACACAGTGGCAGCAGTGGGTACCACCTAACCGTGCAGCACTGTGGCACAGTGGTTAGCATTGTTGCTTCACAGCTCCAAGAACCCAGGTTCGATTCAAGTTTGGGTCACTGTCTGTGCGGAGTCTGCCCGCTCTCCCTGTGTCTGCATGGGTTTCCTCCAGGTGCTCCGGTTTCCTCACACAAGCCCCGAAAGAAGTGCTGTTAGGTGAACTGGACATTCTGAATTCTCCCTCTGTGTACCCGATAAGGGCCGTAATGTGGCGACTAGGGGATTTTCACAGTAATTTTATTGCAGTGTTAATGTAAGCCTACTTGTGTCAATAAAGATTATTATTATTAAAAGATACATTGCAGGAACTCACCAGGGCTCCTTAGGCATCATCTTCTAAACCCACCGTCACAACCATCTAGAAGAACATGGGCAGCAGATGCATGGGAACGCCACTACCGGAATGTTCCCCTCCAAGCTACTCACCATCCTGACTTGGGAATATATCGCCGTTCCTTCACTGTCGCTGGTCACAATCCTGGAACTCCCTCCCTCATAGCACTGTGGCTGTACCTACACCATATGGACTACAGGGGTTCAATAAGGCAGCTCACCACCACCTTCTCAAGGACAATTAGGGATGGGCAATAAATGCTGGCCTTGCCAGTGATGCCCATACCCCAAGAAATAATTTTTAAAAAGTATCTTATTACATGGCTCAATTTGTTTTAACAAGTGATAGAATATTTACGGAAATGTGACAGTTAAACGATCCACTTGCCTATCACTCATGTTTATATGTACAGTGTTGATTATCCGTTCCCCGTTAAAAAGTATTCATTGAGATATTCAAGAGCGGCTGCCTGGTTGAGTTTTATGAATCCAGCTGAAAATGGGTTTAATCACACAAAAAACATTTTAATTAAGTGGCCAGTTTATCAGCTGCGAGTAATCCAATTTTAAACAACTGAAAGCACCTTTTAAAAATGATGCAGAAGCATTGCTGGTTCCAGGTATATGGGTGTACAGTCATCACTTTGAGATTTTTGTTTAGTACTTAAAAGCTTTTAAACCATTCCTATCAATATCCTTGCACTTAAAGCTTAATTTGAAGAGTATGTTCAAAGGTCTGCAAAGAGGTACGATGAGTGGGGGCTCCCAATTACTTCCATCGAGGGCATGGCTAGATATGCGTGAGGTTAGCTTCCAGTGCAATGCCTTTTTCATTTGATTTGGGCGAAACATCGAAAATCCTGGATCTTCTGCACTGGTTTGGCCAATCTTGGGTGAATTGTACTGAAAAATGAACAAGAGCAAATGAAAAATCCTGCCCCTGAGTTTTCTGCTGATGAAAATCCATTGAAAATGTATCAACCTTAATTAATAACGCTTCCATGACATAAGAGAGAGACTTAAGTCTTAACTGGGACAACTGAGCTTCTTTCTCAAAGGTTGGGGTGTTCGGTTCTGCTGCAAGGGCTGGATTTTATGTTGCCCTGCTGGTGGGTGCGTAGGTGACGAGGGACGGGCATGGGGGGGGGCAGTAGTAGCTGTAACATTTTTCTGATAGCCTTCCCACTGGGCTCCTACCCATCCTGACCTTGCCACAATTTTACAATGGGATGGATGAGGCCGAGGCCAGTTCCCTTGCCCTCGCTCCAATTCTTTATTACTGGCCACTTAATGCCCACTCAGAGGTGATTTTCTGCCCAGCCTCAATTTTCAGGTCTGTAGGGACGGGCCCAAAATGTGACCCAGCTCAGGCCTTGGGAGCACAGAGTGGGATGTTCTTCTACATTCATTCCTTTTCTGGGAAGGTAATAAATGGGATTGTTTTTGAAATCAAATAATGTTCATAGGAATTAAGCTGTGAAATTCAACAATTAGTTTGGCTACAACGTGGATTTCGACCAAGAAGACCCCACCCAAAAGATAAGTTTTCATTAATCTATGCCCCTCGCCACATCAACAGGCATCACAGCATGCCACTTATTCTCTTAGCATTTACTTGGTTGCATTGCTTTCTGTTATTAGTTTACATGATGTGGACATCACTGGCTAGGCCAACATCTATTGCCCATCCCTAATTGCCCTTGGAAAGGCTAACAAAGCAAATGATCTGAAGTGTATCCTCTCACAAAGGTGCAACAGATGCTGAGAGTTAGCTCACCTAAAATGGAGAAACAAGGCCAAGTCAGGCTTATTTACAATCCTGCCTGAAGCTTCTCGTCTGATGTGGATACTGCCTGGGTATTCTTTTGTTATTTTCGTTACAGAAGGAGGCCATTCAGCCCATCATGTCCGCAACAGCTCCCAAAGGAGCTACCCAGCTAGTCCCCTTCTCAGCCCTATCTCCATAAATTAATCACTTTCAAATATATATCCAGCTCTCCTTTGAAACCTCCTGTGTAATCCATCTCCCCCACTCGCCCGGGCAGCACATTCCAAATCCCAATAACTCTCTGAGTAAAGAGGTTTCTCCTCATCTCACTTCTAGCTCTCTTGCTGACCATTTTGAAATTGTGACCCCCCAGTCACTGACATCCAATTATTGAAAGCAGAATATCCTTCTTTACCCTGTCAAAACTGTTCAGAATTTTGAAACCTCAGTAAGGCTGCCTCTTAATCTTCTCTGCTCCAAGGAGAACAAGCCCAATTTCTCCAACCTTTCCTTGTTTCTAAAATTCCTCATTCCTGGTATCATTCTAGTAAATCTCCTCTGCACACTCTCCAGGGCTTTAAAATCCTTCCTTAAATAATGTGCCCAGAGCTGAACACAATACTCCAAATGTGGTCTGACCAATGATTTGTGGAGGTGTGCCATCACTTCCTTGCTTTTACACTCTATGTCTCTATTTATAAACCCAAGGATACTTTTAGCCTTCTTAACAACTGTTTCAACTTGCTGGCCAGCTTGCGAGAATTATGCACTTGAACCCCTAGGTCCCTCTATTCCTGTACTCCCCTCAAAAGTTGCACCATTGAGCCTTAATTTTCTCTCCATTTTTCTTCTACTAAAATAAATTACCTCACAGTTCGCTGCATTGACGTTCATCTGCCAGGTGTCTGCCCATTTGGCCAACTTGTCAATGTTCCTCTGACGTTGTTCAGCGGCATCTTCACAATTCACTATTCTTCCTAGCTCAGTATTGATTCTGGGCCACAAATTACACACAGGTGAATTCCAACTCTCAACTCAATCAGACATTATTCTCCTCCTACACAGTAAATTGGTAATTTACTTCCACTGACCCACCTAGAATTCCGTTCTTTAGGACAGAAATTAGGAGAAATCTCTTGAGCCAGAGAGTAGGAAGTAGTTGAGGCCAAAACATTGAGGACGGGATTCTCCGCCCTGCCGCACCCGTTTTCTCATGCAGCGCATCCCTCTGTTGGGTTTCCCATTGTGGGCACCCCCACGTCATTGGGATATCCATGGGTGTGAGTGTGCTGCCGGCAAAGCAGAGGATCGAGCCTACAGAGAATCACGGCCTGCATGTTTTCAAGAAGCAGTTAGAGATGGGACTTAGGGCTATGGGAAGGAAAGAGGGATTAGGTCCCTTTGTGCAACTATTTTCTATGTTCCTTCCTCCACCCCCCCCCCCCCCCCTATTCCCAGAAAAGTTACTAATGTTCTTTGCTCTCCCACTCCCTCACCTCATCCATGCACTCTTGCTTCTCACACTTATTTCTGACACTTCCTCGTTGGTCCCAAAATACCACAAGGAAAAGGTAGCCTGCCACAATGACTACCGACCGCTGGCCCTAACGTCTGTTATCATGAAATGCTTCGAGCGGCTAGTCATGAGACGGATCGCGGCCAGCCTCCCAGGTGGTCTCGATCCATTGCAGTTTGCCCATCACCGCAACCGGTCCACAGCAGATGCTATCTTCCTTGCTCCACAATCAACACTCAAACACCTCGACAATAGGGAAAGTTTGCAGATGAGACGACTGTGGTGAGTTGTTTCTGAAACAATGACAAATCACTCTACAAGAGGGAGATAAATCACTTGGTTGCATGGTGTACCGAAAACAACCTCTCTCTGCTGGAAAGACCAAGGAACTGACCATTGACTTCAGGAAGCGTAGCACGACACACACGCCAGTCTGCATCAATGGCTCCGAAGTGGACATGGTCGATAGCTTTAAGTTCTTGGGGGTCACCATCACCAACAGTCTGTCCTGGTCCACTCACATTGATGCAACAGTTAAGAAAGCCCAACAACGTCTCTACTTCCTACGGAAGCTAAAGAAATTTGGCATGTCTGCATCGACTCTCTCAAACTTCTACAGATGTGCGATAAAGAGCATCCTATCTGGCTGGTAAGGCAACTGCTCAGTCCAAGATCGCAAGAAACTGTAGATGTGTGGTGAACTTAGCCCAGCGCATCACACAAGCTTCCCCACATCTACAAGATTCCTCAATGACTCCCCCTCAGACTGGGATATCCATGGGTGTGAGTGCGCTCCCTGTTCGCTGTAAGAACACTATTCACGATGCCCTATGCTGCTCTTGCTCATGTATTTGCTTTGTTTGGCCCCTTGTTCCACACTGTAACCAATCACTGTATGTCGATGTACCATTTGTCAATGTTCTCTGTTGATTATCCCTTTTTTCATCTATGTACGTACTGTGTGCATTCCCTTGGCCGCAGAAAAATACTTTTAACCGTACTTCGATACACGTGACAATAAATCAAATCAAATCACTTTGAGCTAATGCACCTTTCTGCTTCCCTCGTGGCAATCTAACTCCTTGTTCCCTCTATTTCCATCCATTTTCCTCCACCTGAATTATCATTGATTCCGACCACCCCTCCATTCTACTATCTATTTATTTCCCCATTTTCCTCTTATCCATTCCCTGGTTTTCATGCATTCTGGCCCACTTCTCCCCTCACATTCTACCTCTGTGCATTATCTTCCTTGACATCCATTTCCTTCTCTCCCTCACCTTTCGAGGTCCGGGGACTAATACACAGAGCCGAACCCCTTCCACTTTTCTGAACACTTGCATTGCTAATGACCTGATTGCCACCTCGCCATACTGGAGGTTAACATCTAATTCTCTCTTCCAGTGTACAGCATCAGCAATTTATGCCATTAGAACAGGGAGGAAACTCAGTCAACATTTTACACCATGGGACAGGTGGTGAAATTGATCTTCAACAGGAATGTGAAATGGGTCACAGTAAATTGGAAACCAGCTTTACAACCCAAACAATTTTGATATCCATTTAAGTCCAATGGAAACATCACAAGAAACTTCACAGAATGGTGATCAACAGTTGGAACCCTTACTGAATTCAACTAATCCAGCACAGTCTGGGAATCTTCGAGACAGTGAAATTCTACCAAAGTTTAGGCTATGGCGTAATAAGACCACAGGGCGGGATTTTCCTGTCAGTGAGATCTTTCAGTCCTGCCAAAGGCCACCTCCTGTGGTGGATTCCCCAGCTTTGGGATGGGCGAGCCATGCAAAACACCGTAGACATCGGCAGTGACCGGAAAACCCCGGCCTATATTTTTCTCAGTGACAATGTATATTAATGAACGCCACAAAAATATGGCAGGTTCCAGAAAAATGGGAGGTGTTTGTTGGCAATGTCTGAGCAATGCTTTTGAGTAATATTGTAGTGTGATAGGCAGCTTTCTATTGTTGACCATCCCCTATGTTGTTCGACAACACTTGCCCATAACCAGGCAAGTCTCTCAGCCTCCACATGCAGTTTGTGCCATTCTATAATCGGATAAACTAAAGACAACATTTAGGCTCAATCTCTCCATCAATATTGCTACAGATTGAGCCCAATTGTTGGAAGTCAAGTGGCTGACTGACCAATGGATAGTTTGAGCTACTGTAACTTGGTAGCATTGTGGATAGCACAATTGCTTCACAGCTCCAGGTTCCCAGGTTCGATTCCGGCTTGGGTCACTGTCTGTGCGGAATCTGCACATCCTCCCCGAGTGTGCGTGGGTTTTCTCCGGATGCTCCGGTTTCCTCCCACAGTCCAAAGATGTGCAGGTTAGGTGGATTGGCCATGATAAATTGCCCTTAGTGTCAAAAATTGCCCTTAGTGTTGGGTGGGGTTACTGGGTTATGGGGATAGAGTGGAGGTGTTGACCTCGGGTAGGGTGCTCTTTCCAAGAACCGGAGCAGACTCGATGGGCCGAATGGCCTCCTTCTGCACTGTAAATTCTATGAAAAAAATTGATTGACATCTGACTTTGTTATGATCCTAGTAAATGAAACAAGGAGGAAGAAAGTGGCTTCACAATCCACAATTCAGTGAAAATTGACCAAAGCTTATTAAAACCAAAGGCTGAACCCATGACGCCTTTCTGCCAGGTGGAATAATAAAAGGGACGTTTTGTTTCAGCTTCTATATTTTAGTTGATTTGGGTTCGGATAGATTCATAAAGTCGACGGTTCTTGACAGAAACGCAAAGTCATTCTGATCACCTCCACCAGATTCATCTGAAATGCTGGTGCTGCAGTTTGTCAAGTGAAGTATAACTGAAACAGTGCGAAATGTGAACTCTGGCGCGATACTGTTAACGAGAACAAACAGAACTGATTTAGTGCAGATCGGTATCAAAGCCCTCCAGCTGTCTAACTCAATCAGCATTGGAAGATTGAGTAGAATGTCAGGTTTTCTTTCATTCTAGTGTGCCTTTTTTCCATGAGCATTCTTCAGTTCAGACACTGCTATTCAGATAACGTAAGTCAGGGGAGTGTGCAGTCCTGGCACGAGTCAGATAGTTTAAGGGTCTTTGTGGCTGTTTTCATCGACACACAACAATATGTTTCTTACAATAGTTTATGAAGAACCAAGAATCTTTTGTTCTCTGCTGACATCATGTTTGAAATCATTACAATAAACAGGACTATATGAATCTGAGTGTTTCAAGGCACTAAAACATTGAGGAATTGCGATAAAGTTATAAATCACAGGATCAGAGTTCAAGTGGCTTATCAATGTCATCTCAACCCTTGGGCCTGTTACTGCTTTGGAACGAACTGCAGAGTATGTTATTCTTCTACAATATCTATAAACCTAACAGCTAGTTGCTGCCGTATCTCTGTCTCCACCTTTCGCTGATGGACTGTGATTCTGTGAAATGAAAAATGAAATGAAAATCGCTTATTGTCACGAGTAGGCTTCAATGAAGTTACTGTGAAAAGCCCCTAGTCGCCACATTCCGGCACCTGTCTGGGGAGGCTGGTACAGGAATCGAACCGTGCTGCTGGCCTGCTTGGTCTGTTTTAAAAGCCAGTGATTTAGCCCAGTGAGCTAAACCAGCCCCTAAAGTCATGATAAGTCATGATATCGGGACTCAACTGGATGGTGCAAAGGTAGACCATGAGTTGTGTGAATCAGAATAGTGTTTCCCAACACAATGCAAGTTATATTTCTGACTTTGTATAGCTAATTGTCGGAGCACATGCTGATTTTCACTTGTCTCGCAGTCTAAAGATTTTGAATTGAATCACTTAAATGATACCGCTCTTCCAAGTGGTCTTTGGTCATTTAAATAATTTCATGTTTTAAGCTGCACTAAACACAAAATTACATTGGCTTTCTTTGGTTTAATTGAAATGCATTTATTTTAAGATAGCTAATAAATTTATGATACTGTTTGAAGTGTATTCCAGGATTATTACATTTATCCATCTGCTACTGAGGTTAAATACATGCTTCACTTAAATAGCCAGGAAGGAGAAGTTTAAACCAGCTGTGCAATAAGTACAGAAGACAGAGAGCAAAAACAGCTCATCTGTAGTTAGTTTCTCGTGTTGATCTATCTGCACCGATACGTACAGGCTACACCATCCATAGTGATGAATGTTCTGGGGATTCTCTGAGTAAACTAGACCATCTATCTGTTTGACAAAAGGCATCACTAAATAATTCAATCACATAAGTATTGCTTAAGCTTCCCACTGACATAAAACATGGCGTAAATCACCTGGCATGACTCCACATCCGACCTTTACACTATTGTCAGACTTCAGATGTAAGTTTCATTTACAGTCCTGTAGCACCGCGAGAAGGAAAATCGGCAACAGTTACCGAGTGAATTGTCTGACTTCCGTGTCTTAAGTATGTTGGACATCTCGGGAGGTCTTAATCAAACATTTTTGTATTACGGGACAAGGAACCTCTCAAGATAAACAGAATGGTTTTGCAGGACTGTGAGGGACATATGCAGCTTAACTGTATGTAGAGTGCTTGTGTAAAGAAATAAGTACAGTTAATGATGTAAGTTATGAATATAGTTAAACTGTAAGGATAAAACCAGGAAATGTTGAAAATCATCTGGGACAAAGTAGCCGCTTGATTGCTAACCATTCCACAAATATTCAATTGCTCCACCACTGATGAACAGTGGCACAGTGGCAACCGTGCGTACCATCCACATGTTGCGCTGGAAGAACTCACTAAGTCTCTTTAGGCAGCACCTTCCAAACCCACGACCATTACAATAGCACTAGATACCTGGGAACCCCACCGCCTGGAGGTTCCCCTCCAAGTTACTCACCACCCTGACTTGGGAATATATCTCCGTTCCTTCACTGTCACTAAAAAATAATCAGCAGGTCTGGTAGAATCTGTGGAGAGAGAGAATTAACAATTCAGATTGAAGGGGCGCGATTCTCCGCTGCCCACGACGGATCGAAGAATAGCGGGAAGGCCTTCCCGACATTTTTCCAGACCTCGCGCTATTCTCCCCCCCCCCACCACGGCCGCCCCACGACACGAATTGCTGCTCGCCGTTTTTTACGGCGAACAGCGATTCTCCCCTGGCCGATGGGCCGAGTTCCCAGGCCTTTACGGCCGTTTTCACGAACGCAAACACACCTGCTCTCACCGTTCGTGAAAACGGCCGCAAAGTGCCGTCCCGGACAACCATGGCACCGATTGGCACGGACGCACCACGGCCGTGCCAAGGGTGGCATGGGCCCACGATCGGTGCCCACCGATCGCTGGCAGCGGGTCCGATACCCGCGCACTCTTTGTTCCTCCGCCGCCCCGCAGGATCAGTCCGCAGGGCGGCTGAGGGCATGACGGCCCGCGCATGCGCGGGTTTGACGCATATGCGTGATGACGTCATCTGCGCATGCGCGGGTTGGAGCCGTCCAACCCACGTATGCGCGGCTGACGTCATCGTGCGCGTCAGCCGCCGTGACGCTTGGCGCACGGGCTTAGCGGCGGTCGCTAAGCCCGCGATGCCGTTCTTCACGGGGCCACGCTGCTAGCCCCAACCGGGGGGGAGAATCGGGTCCCGGAAGGGGGCGCGGAGGCTGCCGTGAAACATGGCCAGTTTCACGGCAGCCTTTACGACTCTCCGCATTTGCGGAGAATCGTGCCCATGGTCTTTCATCACCATTGTTTTTAAAAATCATTTTAGGGACTATGTGATAAATAAAAAGTGGGGCAATCCATTAGCTATAGTGTAGTAAGATGATGGATGGTAAAATCTGGCCTTCAGAGAGGTTTGGAGCAGTTAGATCAAGAAATCTGATCTCAGGAAAATTCCTGTAGTGGGGAAGGAGGCTATTCAGCCCATCAAGTCTGCACTGACCCTCTGAAACGGCATCCTACCTAGACCCACTCCAGTCGATAAGGTTAAGAACCATTTTACAAGGCTATATCTGCTTGGAGGGAAAGGTTTCATGGAAGACTGTGGTGCTCTATTGGTCTGTCACTCCATCACAATTGTCATGTGAGAGTACCTTTAAGAAATAGGTGTTTATAAATGGGTGTGTATATAGATATCTGTAGTGAGAGTACCTTTAAGAAATGGGTGTTTATTACTGCAGTGATGTCAGAGAGTGGGTGGAGCTGGGCTGTCTGTCAGCTCTTTACTTTTGTTTTAGGCTGTTTGCTGCAGGGTGTGTTTTAGTTTAGTTTTCAGAGCTCGATAGCTGCAGTCACAGCCAGAAGGTATATGAGTCTCTCTCTCTGTAATCTAAAACTGTAAATCGATCCTTTGGTGATTTAAAACTAATAACTGCTCTCAGTAGTGACTTTAACCTGACGTGCTTCTGTTAAAAGTTCTTTTTTAAGTCTTATGGATGTTAAAAGGACAGCTTAAGGATTACAGTGTTATATTCTTTGGGGGTTGTATTTGAATTAATGGTTGTTAAGATGTTCACTGTATGTTTTTAAAAAGGTTAACTTGAGTTCATAGAATAAACATTGTTTTGCTTTAAAAAATACTTTTCCATTTCTGCTGCACCACACCTGTAGAGTGGGCAGTGTGCTCCCCATACCAGAATCTAGTAAACGTTGTGGGTCAGGGGAACTCCATGATACACTTTGGGGGTTCTCTAAACCCTGGCCCATAACACAATGAAAAGAGGATATGTCCATTTCAGAGGAAGCTTAGGTCAGTTGGCTGGACGGCTGGGTTGTGATGCGGAGCAATGCCAACAGCAACAAATCCGGTCGTGGCGGACGTTATTCATGAAGGCCCCGCCTTCTCAACCTTGCCCGAGGTGTGGTGACCCTCACGTTAAATCACCACCAGTCAGCTCTCAAAGGGGAGAGAGAGCAGCCTCTGGGACTGTGGAGACATTTATACAATGTTCATATCAAGCCAAACTCCAGGTGCCTTGTGTGTTTACACTGAAGTTCTGTTCTTAGATCTTGATTATGAATCAAGCTTGCACAGATGGATGAACAAATCCTTATCTCTCTGTTAAGGAATCAAAATAGAATTGGGTTTAGAAGTGCTAATGAAGGATGAATAAGCTAGCGAGAAGTGAGCTGTTGGTACACTGTTTAAATCTTTCAAAGATTGTACTTTTGTTTTAAAAGGAAGCATAAATGTATGTGCATGTGTGTTTGTACGATTGTAAAACTGACCCTCAGCAAATATTACCATTGTCCTTCTTCCTAGCTGCTTCGTGGCTGCTTGTACGATGAATTTGACATCAGCTGTGACTCTCCCTCAACCTGCTGGTACTTGCTGCCTGGATCCACACATGGGCGGCAAGGTAGCACAGTGGGTAGCACCGTTGCTTCACAGCCCCAGGTCCTATTCCCGAATCGAACCCGGGTCACTGGCGCCGTGAAGCAACAGTGCTAACCACTGTGCTACCGTGTCAAAAGAATATCCAATAAACACATTGAGCTTTCTCGCTATATCTGGACTTAGGTCCTTAGGAGAAAGTAGAACCCAATGTGTTAATGAACTGCAAGCACGGGTTTGAAAATAATTTTAGTATAAGCAATAACCTAAAGTAAAAGGAAATGTGATCACGAAGGACTGAGGCCATGTGAATTCTACAATAATTACAGCAATTTGGCTTCATTAGTTGAAAATCATTGCAGTTCACCGAATCATTTCTCATATAACTATTACTTTTTTCTCTTTTATTGTTTCTCTGGCAGTGCCATAAAAAAACAAAGGCTTCCTGTACGCGGAATCTGTTTATTGTGTTTTGTAGGATACGTGACC
Organism: Scyliorhinus canicula; assembly: GCF_902713615.1. Lineage (NCBI taxonomy): Eukaryota > Metazoa > Chordata > Chondrichthyes > Carcharhiniformes > Scyliorhinidae > Scyliorhinus > Scyliorhinus canicula. The sequence goes on along the minus strand of NC_052146.1, from coordinate 283,209,272 downwards.
ATAATACCAACAGACCATTTCCATTAATTCTACAATAACTAGACTTCAGAGCAATTACATGATCTCATGGTCACTTTCATTCACTGCAAAGGGTATAATTAGATAAGGAATAATTGCATAAATGTATCTGATGAGTATCTGAAATTGACGGCTTTGTTACATGTATTTGAAGCCCTGGTTGTAAAGATTTTGGCCTTCGGATTTCTTTCATAATAATAATTGTTTCTTGTCACGAGTAGGCTTCAATGAAGTTACTGTGAAAAAGCCCCTAGTCGCCACATTCCGGCGCCTGTTCGGGGAGGCTGGTACGGGAATTGAACCTGCGCTGCTGGCATTGTTCTGCATTACAAGCCAGCTGTTTAGCCCACTGTGCTAAACCAGCCCCATTCTGGGGAGGGATCGGGCTTGAAATGAAACTGTTGGTTTTGTGAAGGAGATGCAGGTTGATGAATGTAGCATGTCTAACATATAATAATGCTAGAACTCTCCCACTACTGCCCTCTCCCAGCAGTGACTGACTTCTTCCGTATGATCTATCTGCATCGACAGAGTCAAGGAGTGGGTGGGATCATTTGAAAATATCTAGGAATCGGTTTTGGGAAGAACAATGTGACTGAACATTTCTTTTCCATTTGAGATGGAGTTCTTCAAATCCGGTGAACAATAAATCCATTCAGGTAGCTTAAGTATTCAGAAATCAAATGGTCTTTTGAATGTTTCCTCCTGATGGGGAGGCAGTGGCCTAGTGATATTGTCACTGGACTAATAATCCAGAGACCCAGTGTAATGCTCTGGGTACCGGGTTCAAATGCCACCCATAAATTCAATACAAAATCTGGAATTAGAAGTCTAAAGATGACCATGAAACCATTGTCGCAGCATGGTAGCACAGTGGTTAGCACAATTGCTTCACAGCTCCAGGGTCCCAGGTTCGATTCCCGGCTTGGGTCACTGTCTGTGCGGAGTTTGCACTTTCTCCCCGTGTGTGCGTGGGTTTCCTCCGGGTGCTCCGAGTTTCCTCCCATAATCCAAAGATGTACAGGTTAGGTGCATTGGCCATGCTAAATTGCCCTTAGTGTCCAAAATTGCCCTTAGTGTTGGGTGGTGTTACTGAGGTATTGGGATAGAGTGGGGTGTGGGCTTGGGTAGGGTGCTCTTTCCAAGAGCTGGTGCAGACTCGATGGGCCGAATGGCCTCCTTCTGTACTGCAAATTCTATGATTGTCGGAAAAACCTATGTGGTTCACGATTGTCCTTTAGGGAAGAAAATCTGTCATCATTACCTGGTCTGGCCTACATGTGACTCCAGACCCATAGCGATGTGGTTGACTCTTAAGTGCCCTCAGGGGTGGACAATGAATGCTGGCTCAGCAATGCCCACATCCCATGAACAAATAAAGAAAATAAAATGTGGTGATATTTGATCACCCATCCTTAAGTGGAATAGCTTGCTGGACCACTACAGCGGGCAGTTAAGTGGTGTGGGACAGGCGATACATATAGTTGAGACTGTGTTATGACAGCTGATCGTCTTTCCTAAAGGAAACGCGCGAACCAGTTTGGGGTGTTTATTATTAGTCAGGTTTCTGAGTTTACTAGCCTAGTGACGATTCCACTATGTTACCATGCTCTTGCATCCTGGTCTTTGTATTTTTAACAGACGAGGACAAGAAAAATTAATTATTAAAAGACTGTTTGCACTGTTAAAGAGTCCCTGTTTGATATAAAGAAAAGCTCAGAATCGAAAAATATAACATTGATTGAAATTGCCAAAGACAGCCATCATTATCTGTAATGACAGACTTTACAGAGATTTATTTTTGTGCATCTACAGACAGATCGCCTCTCAGGAAAGCTGCGAGAAAGTCCATCCAATTTAGAATTGCCTCATTTTTTTGTCAAGTGCCCGTCTATCAGCCAACCTCCCTCATGTGGACATCTCCACTCCTATCCATATTGTTTGGCCCAACAGATAGCTCTTCTAAGAATTTGTGATAGATGTCCAGCGAATATTTAATGCTTCTCTGCCTTTTAGCGAATGCCAAATGGAGAGATATGACAGGTCTCAGAAATGTTTTGTGCATTTGAAAGCCAACTTTGTGATATTGCGGAAGGAGATCAATACCTAAGCGATCTAATTTGAAAGGCCTTCAAAAGAATTGCTGTATGTTTTGGCCTTGATGAGTATAGGAATTGGAAGTGGGTCTGGGATTTTGCGTCTAGAGAGGAGTTTTATTTACAATGCTTTTAAAATGTCATATCCCAGGTTTACAGGTTCTTGCTTCAATTTAGTTGCTCTTTCTCAATAAAACAATCAGGCTTGGCTAGAACATAGAATATGGAACATACAGTGCAGAAGGAGGCCATTTGAATGAAATGAAAATGAAGTGAAAATCGCTTATTGTCACGAGTAGGCTTCAATGAAATGAAATGAAATGAAAATTGCTTATTGTCACGAGTAGGCTTCAATGAAGTTACTGTGAAAAGCCCCTAGTCGCCACATTCCGCCGTCTTTCCGGGGAGGCTGGTACGGGAATCGAACCGTGCTGCTGGCCTGCTTGGTCTGCTTTAAAAGCCAGCGATTTAGCCGAGTGAGCTAAACCAGCCCACCAACCCACTTAAGCCCTCACTTCCACCCTATCCCCGTAACCCAATAACCCCTCCTAACTATTTTTGGTCACGAAGGGCAATTTATCATGGCCAATTCACCTAACCTGCACGTCTTTGGACTAACAGCGCACAGAACAAAGAGTCAACGGACACAAATGAGCAAACAATTGCATACTTCATCTTTTCCCCTTGTAAAACTAAAAGGCCATCCTAAACAAACAAATATATACTGAGTAATTTCTTACAGTTCAGAGTGTGTATTCTCTTCAGTACCGAAATAGTCTCTGAGACATGATGGCGCTGAGATCTGCAAGGTTGAGGTGGTTTTTCTGTAAGATCAGCTCGATTGGGGCAGACGATCAACCTTGCGGTCGCTCATCGGGAAAGGAAATGTATCCTCATTATCATTGTCTTCAAAATATCCCGGCCTGCTCACTGTCAAGCATCTCACTTTAAGGTATCATCCAACAGATAAGCATTGACAGAAAGTACTGGGCAGTCTCAACAGGCCTGACAGCACCTGTGGAGTGAAAAGGGAGCTAACGTTTTGACATTGGACACTCTTCGTCAAAGTCACCCGGACTAGCTCCCTACCCAGGAGACCCTCATCCTCGCTCGCTTCACGTAGGACATGGCCTCAATTATCGTTTCCCCTATCTCCAATTCCCCCACCCCCCTTCTGGCCCCCATCCCTCTGTCTTCTCCCCGTCCTTCACCATCCTCGCCCCAACCCCCTAATTACCACCCTCCCAGGGTCTGTGCAACGTCACTCCAGGGTGATAGGACTGTGTCAGCACTGTCAGCGGGTCATGGTCGAGGGCAGGGGGGTGATGATAATCCGTAGAGAGCTGAGCGCTGGAGCCATAGTCTGACCCCTACCTGTTGGCTGAATGCTCGCTTACACCCATCACCTGCATGTAGTGTGCTGGGGGAGGGAGAGGAGCCCAGGACCTCCATGGCCAGGGAGATGGGGCATGGGCTTTGTGCTCAGCCCACATTGAGGAAGATAGTACCAAAGTGCCATATTTAATGATTTACACAAGTGTCCCCAACTGCCCCACTGATGGTGCCGTCCCACTCACCCCACCCCTCCCAGATCCTCCCCCACCCTTTCCCATGCAACCCCTTTACCTCCTACCCCCCCCCTTATTCCCTACCTCCCAGTGCCCTCTCAGTAATCCTCGACGTGCTTAGCCTTCTGCGCTCTACCTCTGTGTCTAGGTGTTCCCAGAATCCACATCCGATTTGGAGGAAGCCTGCTGCTTATCGTGTCCGAGTCCTTTGATATCCAGGCATCCAGTGGAGGGCCCCGGCGCACTTGCCGGTGGCACATGCCCCAGGGCCCCTCCTCCATGCCGATAGGGCCTTGAGATTTAACTCAGGATGGCTGGATCAGGCCTCGCCTGCTCCTGCGTCATCTGGCTCTGCCAGTCTTGGCGGCTCCCCAATGTCTGCAGCATGGTGTCGACATTCTTGGCGATGCTCCTCAGCGATTGCGACATGCTTGGAGCACCACGGCAATGCTTACCTGAGACTGGAACACGTCCCCCAGTGCCTGGGCCATGCTCTGCAGTGCTTCAGCTGCCCCCCAGTGCCTGGGCCATGCTCTGCAGTGCTTCAGCTTTGCCCACCTGAGACTGGACATGCTCCACAGTTCCTTATCAAGGTTCACCTGGTACTGGGTGACGTTACCCAGTGACTGGGACATGCTGTCAAGGCGTTCAGCCATGGCCTTCAGTGATTGAGCTACGCCTTGGACATCTCCATTCACGCTACCGACGTGTACCAGGCTCTCCTCTGCGGTCGCCACCCAAGCAGTGTTGGCCTTGGTGCCACGCATTGTCTGCGGCATCTCCTGCGTCCGTATCCTCTGGGACTTCTCCAATCAGCTGTGGACCTGCTGGAATGTCACTGACATCCCTCTTTGAATCTCAAAGTCACACCCATCAGCTCCGTGTAATCCTTCTCCAGAGGCTCAGCACCTGGCAGGGTGCTGACTCGCGCGGTCCCGGCGAATCAGCCGGCGGGACCATGATTTGTGGTGAGAAGCCCTTGTGACCTCATTAAGTGGTCCAATTAATGTTTTATAGCGGTGACGGCCACTTTCCAGTCCCCGCTCGCTACCACACTTCGAAACATTTTGGTTCAAATGCGCCAAACTTGACTCGAATGTTAATGACGGAAGTGTTTTTTTTAATGAAATTTGTTGGAGCAATTTATGGCCATTTGTTTTGTAGCTCATGAACAACAAGCAGAAAATGTCGATTCCTCGGGGCTACATGCACTTTTCCGAAAATATCAATTTGAAGTCGTCACGGTTGAGTTGGCCATGGGGCTGATTTTAGAGATATGGGACATAGTTTAACAGATTTTCCACTGCGTGTACAAACTAAAGGTTTCGAATGAACTCTTATATATGCAGCAATATATTGTTGGCAACCAGTATGCTTCATGGAATCCTTGCTTCATCTCAGTAACACCCAGATATCCTTCATGGGCAAGACAAAAATATACGTTGCTGTGATGGTTTTGGTTTAACTGATGGAGTTCCATGTGCAACACAGTTATCATCAAATATTGAGAGCACATTGTGCGTTCTGTCATACGGGAGAGCTCAGTTCTTCCTTCATTTCATGAGGCCATTTGATTTTTCGGTACTGTCTGACTTTCTGCAGTTTGCTCTCTGTTGCCGGCCCTGCTTTCAACTCTTCTCATGTAACACGATTCACAGTCACATAGGAAATCACCACGGATCAACTCGCCTTCGCTGTTGAAAGTCACTTCACTGTCACTAACACTGCTTGTGCTACCAGAATGGCTCAGCACCCCTCAATTGTGAGAACTTGCGAGATACCCAACCTTGAAGTTGGACTGATGAGGACGATTTGACCATCAGTAGATGCGCAGAGGTCAATGGTCAGCTGCTGATGCGGCTAACAACATAGTGAGCAGCTGGTGGTTGGTGGGGAGAGTGAACTTCCGACCGTAGAGGCATATGAGCCATTCCTCACAAGGGCGGTGCAGGCCCGTGCTTCCTGCTCTCTAGTCGAATATTTGCATTTAGCTTCTGACAACGGAGATGACGCATAAGCAATTGGTCATTTGCTTTCTTCAATGTACTATGAGATTGCAGCTCCAATTATAGTTCCTGACAGATGTGTTGTGATGTACATTTCCACATGTGGGGTGAAATGCACGGGAAGTGGCAGAGATGCTATCTTGTCCATTAACGTATCAAACACTGCTGTGCAAATTGTCCATTCCCTTTCTGCATCTTTGCCCAATAGCTTTTGAAGAGTCTTGGTTGTCTGCGTATAATGACAAACAAATCTGTGATAAAAGTTGGTAATACTGAGGAACAATGCCAAATTTTTCCTGTTAGACAGGGTAGGAAGTGAATGAATGGCTTTAATGTCTTCATGTGTCGGCTTTACTCCAGCTGCTGTTACCGGGCACCCTAGGTGCCTTGAATGAGTATTTGTCCTTGCTGAATGTCAAGTGTCAAAGGGTGTTGAACAATTCAAGTCAGCCCGGTTGGTAAATGCTGATCATGTTCTGTTTTGCCCCTTCCATGGACAATGACTTTATTGAGCAGGTTGATCACCCCCTCAAGGTCTGACAAAACTGAAGAAACGGGGCAAAATTCTCCATCTTGGAGAATTGCATTCCCGCTGGGAGCGCAAATGAGGAAGCTGTTGCCAATCCTTCGCCATGCAAATTTGTGCAAGGCGAGGACTGTGAGTGATTCCCTCTATCAGGCCGCCATTTTGAGTGGGCGGCCCGATAGCAAGGTTCTGCAGCTGACCACCCTCCCCCCACCCTCCACTTCCCCGCCCTGCAGCACAATACAGCCCCCCCTCTCAGATTTTCTTGATCCCCCTCTCTCCCCCCAGTACGGTGGGGGGTGTCATAATATACACATCAATATATGATTGTGCAGAGACACACACTGACTGACACACTGCAAGACCAATCAACACACACAATGCAGCAGCCAATCACCAGTTAGGGATGGGTCACTATAAAGCCAGAGGGCACTAGTTTTCCCGCACATTCGAGATGCAGCCTCTGAGACAGACAGAGCCCGCAGTCAGTAGCACAAACATCTACCATGTGCTGGCAGTATAGGCTGGTCAGGTTAGGCATAGGTCTTCAATCAATCTAACATAGTGTCGACCCACAGTGCAAGTATGTTCAACAGCTCTTAAGTAAATAAAATAGAGTTGTACTTCTACCAGTGTTGGTAGCCTATCTATGTTATTGCTAAGGTAAACGCAGTCTCCACAGATCCAGAGTACCCAACACATCAGGGGGGGGTGGGAGGGGGGGGGGGGGAGAGATACCTCTTCAGAAACCCCAAAGCCTGCAAATATAACTATGCAGATTCAGTATCAACTGAAATGATTCAGAAACTTCTCTTTTTACAAGGGAGGAAATGGCTGCAGTTTTTCTCCGGTACTTGGAGCAACATGTTTACTTTATTTTATAAATTTAGAGTACCCAATTCATTTTTCCAATTAAGGAGCAATTTAGCGCGGCCAATGCACCTACCGTGCACATCTTTAGGTTGTGGGGGTGAAACCCACGCAAACATGGGGAGAATGTGCAAACTCCACAGGGACAGTGACCCAGAGCTGGGATCGAACTTGGGACCTTGGTGGCGTGAGGCAACAGCACTAACCACTGCGCCACCGTGCTGCCCCCGCAACATGTTTACTTGAAGCTCGTTTCAGTTACCCACCCCTCGCTTGTTTTCCCCTTCTGGAGCAAGGCTTTAATTCCACACAAGTGCTCTCATTCCTCACCCACGAGCCCATGATTTCCCACTGGGCTTGAGCAAGGAGTGTCAGCAACCTATTACTCTGAATAAGATACACAGCTAAGCTCGACCTTTTATTCACCAGACATTTGAACAGACGCACTCTCGGAAGCAGTAACGGACCCTGTTAAAGTCAGATGTACAAACTGGGTTCAGTTAACTCAGCACGGGCTGTGATTGGACATAAGACCTCTTTAGCCTGTGCAGTTGTCTTCGGAATTGTACAGTTAAAGACATGAACTAATTTAGGAGACAGCAATGAGTAAAGTGTTGAAGCAATTTGCCCTTTTTTGGTAGCTACTGTGTGGACTGTATGCAGGGCATCAAAATCAGCACTAGGGATTTTAAATACACATTTTCCTGGTTAATGAAAAACAGGCTTCTTAAATAAAATATCAAGTTGACATCAATCATCTTTAACAAGCTTCTCCTGCCATGATATTTAATGCTTGTGACACCCCAAAGAAAAGATTGTTCTGGCATCAATTACCAGGAGGGGAGCATCCATGGCCTTTCATGAACTTGGTTTGACTAGATTGCTGACACAGATTGGCTGTGACATCTCCGAGTCACTGCAATATCTGCGGCTGCGGCAATCTTGTGTAATAGACGGAGCAAACTTTGATAAATGACATATCAGGAGGGTAATGAACTGAAACAAATCCAAATTAAAGTGATCAACACATTGATGTCGCTCAGTACCATCGTCGGATTATCTTCCTTCAAGTAATGTGACTTGCATTTATAAACGTCGCCCTGAATGTTTGCAGCTGCTTCAAAACTGTACGGTTCTAAACTCAAATCGGTCACCAGATCGAGGGCCACCCAACAAACAATATGCAGATGTATTTTCCTTTTCTTTCTTGACATATTTCAGATTTACTGCAGGCAGCAACAACAGCTGCTTGAGATTGTGTAATTTAGATCGGGGGGGTATAAAGATGCAGGTTTTATTCTCAAAAAGTCAGGGGCGGGATTCTCCAACACCGGAATGGGGCAGAGAATAGGTTCCAACGCCAGAATTGCGGCCGGTGCTGATTTGACGCCAAATCACAATTCTCCGTCACCCCGACAGCGGCATCAATGCTTTCCAGGACGCTGTTTGCATATCATTAGTGGGCCCTGTCATAATATACACACAAGTATATGATGGTGAACAGACAGACGCTGATTGACACATAGGATGACCAATGAACACACAGAACACAGCAGCCAATCACCAGACAGGAGACGGCCACTATAAAGCCAGAGGGCACTAGTTTTCCCGCTCTCTTGGGATGCAGCCTCTGAAAAGCCAGAGCCTGTGAGCAACAACACGAACATCCACCATGTGGTGGTAAGATAGTCTGGTCAGGTTAGTCTCAGGTCTCCAGTCATCTCAGCATAGTGTCAACCCACAGTTCAAGTATGTTTAAGGTTGGTAGTTCAATAAAATAGAGTTGTATTTCTCCAAGTGTTGGAAGCCTGTCTCTCTCACTGCTATGGTAAATGCAGTCCTCGTAGACCCAGCATACCCAACACATCATGGTACCAGTGCGTGATGTTAGAGTTTGACGGGCCTACCTCAAGATCGTCTGCCTCTGACCAGCAATCAGCCGTCCGGTAACATGGACAGCGTCTGCCCTCCCCCGCCGCTCTGCGTCGCCAGTAACTTCGGTGCCAACTGGAAGATTTTCAAGCAGAAGTTTCAGCTGTATCTCGAAGACACCGACCTCGAAGCTGCATCGGATGCCAGAAAGATTGCTCTCTTCCTCTCTATAGCCGGGGACCACGCTATCCACAGTTTTAACTCCCTCACCTCTGCTGAAGGCGAGGACAAGTTCAAGTTCAAAACAGTCCTGCTGAAGTTCGACAGCCACTGTGACATCAAAGTCAAGGAGAGCTTTGAATGCTACGTGTTCCAGCAGAGGCTTCAGGGTAAGGATGAACCTTCTCAGTCCTTCTTAACCCATTTCCGTATCCTCGCACAATCCTGGAACCACGGCTCCACGTCCGACTCCATGATCCGCGATCAGATCATTTTCGGGGTCCACTCCGATCCCCTTCACCAGCAGCTCCTTAAAGTTAAGCAGGTCACCCTTGCCATCACCATTGAGACCTGCGTTGTCCATGAGCACGCTACTAACCGGTACTCCCATATTAAGGCGGCAGAGACGGTGTGGCAAGGCCCCCACGATGCGGAGCGGGTGCAGGCTGTAAAACAGCTCCAGGGCCTGAATCTGGATGAGGGCAGCCATTTCGTGCGCTTTTCCTGGGTTTTGCGCATGCGTGCAACGACCGAGGGGATGGCGAGGCCGAGGACCGAACTGCGCAGGTGCGCACATCGTTCGACCGCACCGCGCATGCGCGGTGGCGCACGGAGCGTCCTGACGTCGGCACCATGATGTGCAACAACTGTGGCTCCTCCCACTTAAAGCGGCAATGTCCCGCGAAATCTCAACGCTGTCTCCAGTATGGCAGGCTTGGACACTATGCAGCCCTGTGCAGATCTGCTCAACTGTCCACTGCACATCGGTCCCAGCAACAGTGCAGGAATGTCCGGTCCATGCAGCAACCCGTTGCAGATTCCGACTCCAACATGGTTCCCGATCCCGACACCAAGGATCTCACATCCCCATTCTGGGTGGGCATTATCACCAAGCATACGATGCTCTCCTCAAAAAAGGCCAAGCCCCTCCCAGTGATGAGCATTGATCTGGACGACGAGTGATGTGCCACCCTTACGGTCAACAAATCTCGCATACGCTTCAGGTTGGACACCGGCGCTTCAACTAACCTCATTTCGCAGTCTGACCTGGATAACATCCACGTCAAGCTGAACATCCTTCCATCAGCCTACCAGCTTCACGCCTACAATGGCAATGCCATTGCTGCCAGTGGCTCATGCCACCTTGAGGTATCACACCGTTCTTTAAGAGCCACCCTACGCTTCGAAATTGTAGGGTCCAACAAAGCTTCCTTGCTCGGTGCTCAGGCCTGCAAGATCCTGAATCTCATACAGCGGGTTCACTCCATGTCGCCCGCTGAGGCATCAGCCTCACCAGATGCCAACTTCCGCACCCAGTTAAATGACATCATTGCACGATACCACGGCGTCTTAGAGGGTATGGGCACACTCTCCTACATGTACAAGATTCTTTTGAAACCGAATACCACACCTGTGGTTCATGCACCCCGTTGGGTGCCGGCGCCCCTTAAGGACTGCCCCAAGCAGCAGCTGCAAGACCTCCAGGACCAGGGAGTCATTTCTAAGGTTACGGAACCCACAGACTGGGTTAGCTCCATGGTTTGTGTCAAAAAACCATCAGGGGAACTGCGCATTTGTATCGACCCCAAAGATTTGAACCATAACATCACGAGAGAACACTACCCAATCCCAAAGTGCGAAGAGCTCACCTGCGAAATAGCGCGCGCCAAATTTTTCACGAAGCTGGATGCCTCCAAGGGGTTTTGGCAGATACAACTTGACGCATCCAGTCGGAAGCTCTGCACTTTTAACACCCGGTTTGGCCGGTATTGTTACAACCGGATGCCCTTTGGTATAATTTCTGCCTTGGCGGTATTCCACCGAATAATGGAGCAAATGATGGAGGGCATCGAGGGGGTGCGGGTGTACCTCGATAACATCATTGTCTGGTCCACGACTCCGCAGGAACACATCGATCGACTCAAGCGAGTGTTCCAGAGGATCCACGAGCATGGCCTCCGACTCAACAGAGCCAAATGCTCGTTCGGTCAAGCAGAAATAAAGTTCCTCGGCGACCATATTTCGCAGTTCGGTGTGCAGCCAGATGCAGATAAGGTGTCAGCGATCAATGCTATGAAGACAATGGAGGGCAAGAAGGCGTCCCTCCACTTCCTCGGGATGGACAACTTCCTTGGGAAGTTTATCCCCAACCTTGCATCTCACACCACAGCTCTCCGCAATCTTGTAAAGAAAACCACCGACTTTCAGTGGCTACTCCCTCATGAGCGAGAGTGGCGTGAATTCAGGGCAAAACTCACCAAGGCCCCGGTACTGGCATTCTTCGACCCTGCCAAGGAGTCGAAGATCTCCACTGATGCGAGCCAGTCTGGCATTGGGGCAGTACTCCTCCAAAGCGACTACTCCTCCTCCTGGGCTCCGGTCGCATATGAATCTAGAGCCATGACACCTACTGAGCAGCGCTATGCTCAAATTGAGAAAGAGTGCCTGGGCCTCCTCACATGGATTGACAATTTCCATGACTACGTATATGGACTCCCCAAATTTACGGTCGAAATGGACCACAGGTTCATATCATACAGAAGGACCTCAATGATGTGACACCACGCCTACAACGCATCCTCCTCAAACTCAGACGCTATGATTACGAACTGGTCTACACCCCGGGCAAGGAGCTTATTGTGGCCGATGCACTCTCTCGCTCCATCACCACGACGTGTGAGCAGTCGGACTTCGTCTGCCAGATCGATGCCCATGTTGAGTTCTGCGCATCCAACTTTCCGGCCACAGACGAAAGGGTCGTCCAGATTCATCGTGAAATGGCCAGGGATCCTCTACTCCAACCGGTCATGCACCATCTCAAAGACGGGTGGCAAAAGGGCCAGTGCCCACAATTCTACAATATAAAAGACGATCTGGCAGTGGTCGATGGCATACTGATGAAATTGGATAGGATTGTCATACCACAAAGTATGCGAGAGCTCGTCCTTGGCCAGCTCCACGAGGGTCACCTGGGGGTGGAAAAGTGTTGCCGGCGAGCCCGAGAGGCAGTTTATTGGCCTGGCATCAATCAGGACATCGCCAACACTGTCCTCAATTGCCCAACATGCCAACGGTTCCAGTCGGCTCAGCCGAAAGAGACTTTGCAGCTGCATGAACTGGTATCGTCCCCATGTACCAAGGTTGGCATTGATCTCTTTCACACAAAAGGCCGGGCCTATGTCCTCATTGTGGATTATTTTTCGAACTACCCCGAGGTGGTCAGACTGCATGACCTCACATCAGCAACAGTCAGCAGGGCGTGCAAAGAGACCTTTGCCCATCATGGCATTCCACTCACGGGCATGACTGATAATGGCCCGTATTTCTTCAGTCAGGAGTGGACCGATTTTGCCCGACAGTACAATTTCACGCACGGCACCTCGAGCCCCCACTACCCCCAGTCAAATGGGAAAGCTGAAAAGGGGGTACACATTGTCAAACGACTGCTGTGTAAAGCGGCTGATTCGGGTTCAGATTTCAACCCAGCACTGCTAGCCTCCAGGGCAACTCCCTTGTCCGCTGGCCTGTCCCCAGCACAACTGCTAATGAACCGCACACTACGGACGACGGTGCCTGCAATCCACATCCTGGACCTTGACAATTTTCCGGTCCTGCAAAGAATGCAACTATCTCGGGCCCAATGCAAGTTGGCGTATGACGCCCACGCCATGGATCTCCCTGCTCTCGTCCCTGCTGTTCAGCTACCTGACGGTGGCAGGTCTGCCACAGCTGTGGTGGTCAAGAAAGTGCCCCCCAGATCATTTCTAGTTCGCATGCATGATAGCTCTTTTCTTCGGCGTAATAGGCGGGCACTGCGGCTGCTTCCACGCTCGCTGCCTGAACGTGATACCCCGCCTCGCCTGATGTTTCCTCAGGACACACCCTTCCAAGAGGTCACCGATCTGCCTCTTCTTTTGCCACCCTCTACAGTCGATGCAGCTCCACCCATTCCAGTGCAGGCGGCCCCTGACCCACCCTTGAGGTGGTAAACCAGAATTTGTCGCCAGCCACAGAGACTGAATATATAGACCTAATGTTTGGTTGCCTTGTTCTTCGTTGACTCGCCCGTACATATTGTTCTTTCTAATTTGTTATAGGCGCTATATCTGCACTAGACACCTTCCCATGTAAATACGTTCACGTTTTTTTGTATATAGTCAGGCTTCTACTCATGTAAATATGCTCATATACTCTGTACATAGTCAGGCACTTTCACATACTCACTATTTATTGACATATACACATATTTAAAAGGGGGGAGATGTCATAATATACACACAAGTATATGATGGTGCACAGACAGACATTGATTGACACACAGGATGACCAATGAACACACAGAACACAGCAGCCAATCACCAGACAGGACACGGCCACTATAAAGCCAGAGGGCACTAGTTTTCCGGCTCTCTTGGGATGCAGCCTCTGAGACAGTCAGAGCCTGTGAGCAACAACACGAACATCCACCATGTGGTGGTACGATAGTCTGGTCAGGTTAGTCTCAGGTCTCCAGTTATCTCAGCATAGTGTCAACCCACAGTTTTAGTATGTTTAACAGTTGGTAGTTCAATAAAATAGAGTTGCATTTCTCCAAGTGTTGGAAGCCTGTCTCTCTCACTGCTATGGTAAACGCAGTCCTCGCAGACCCAGCACACCCAACACACCAGGCCTGTAGAAGCCAGGTATTTCTAATACACCTAATATAGGTTAAAAAAAAGCTGTTTAAGGGTAAATATTAAGCCCCAGTTTTAAAATTAAGGATTAAAAAGAAAACACATATCTTGCAAACTCATTGTCATAGTTTTAAAGTAACACAGAAGTCTGATAAGACAAACACTTTTCATTACATTTCTCCAAGGACAAGGGCTGAATCCATGGCAACGAGGTGGCAGGAGTGAAGGTTCTACTGTTCTCATGCCATTCGAGATTAGGGTGAATCACATCCCATAACTGATACAAGCTGAAACATTTTAAACTATGTTGCCTTGTTTTTAATAAATCGACAGTTCGAACATCGAATCAAATATATATTTGATTCCAACATTCTCAAAACAACAATTTTATAAAAGCAGCATAATTTACTTTACTAGATTGAAATAGACAGTTTGAATTATATTTTTGGAGTCATGTCCAGCATGGCATGACGAGATAGCATGAGGTCTCCATTGTTGTAGTAGTCAGGTCAGCATAAAACCAGTTTTTGCTGGCTTTGATAAAGCACAATATCGCATTCTTTAACATGCACAAGTATGCAGATAGGCAACAATTAGAAGTAATGTTACATATTGAAGATGGACAGCTTGCAATCAAATCAAATATGTTTGAGTCTAACCCAAACCAATTAGGATTATATTGGGGTGTGATCAGATCACTTAAGACAGATATGAAACAGTATAACAATAGAAGACTTTGCCGCCATTTTAGGTTAGGTTAGGTTTGGGTTAGAGAGGGAGAGAAAGAAAGAGAAAGAGAGGGAGAGAGAGAGACTGGTTTTTAGGTTAGTTTTTGGAATAGTGGGGTAGGTAGCTTCAGTTAGTCTTTGGTAGGTTTTGTTCGTAGGTTAGAAGCATCTATACTTTGATTTGAACTATTCACTGTCTCTCTGTATTCATATTTCATTTTCAGAATTTGACTTCAGACTTTGACTTTTAAAAGTTATGTTTTGAGCTGTTTGCCTAAGAAGATAATTCCTGTGATTCTTTGAAAGCTTCAAATTGTCTACGAATTGCCTTTTAAATGACTTTCAAATTGTAATCAATAGAAGACAAATAAAACAATTCTTATTTGCACCTGACAAGTTTTAACTTAAATTTCTACTGAGTTTCAGTAATCGCAAGTGCAGCTGGTAACCATTGAATTGATGGTTTGAAAATCCCTCAACAACTGACAAAATCCAAATCCTACAACTGCCTAAATCCTACAAGGCCTGACCGGTATTCTCCGGGCCTCCTCAATTCTCCACTTCTGATGGGCTGAATTCCCGAAGGGAGGTTCACGTGTGCTTTTAAAAATCGTGAAACCGGCATCGTGGGTGCTGAGGGAGAGAGGGGGGAATACGGAAAGTGTCCAACATCGCCACAGTTTGCTGACAGTTGTGCCACTTGCTGGGGCACTTCTGCCAGGGCAGGGGGGAGTAGCGGAGTGTGGCCAGGAGGTGGGGTTGGGGTGGACGGGCATGGAGCACCATTGTTGTGGCCTTCAAGGTAGCCATGCAGCTGTGCACGCCGCTGACGGCCCACTGTGACTTTAGGGCCACAGGTCTTATGGGTGTCTCCCTCGGGCATCCCCACAGGTGCCCTCTTGCCCCAACCGACCCATCAGTGGGATTTTAGTGCTCCAATGCAACCAATGCCATCTTGTTGGCTGGGATGGTGTGTTAGGGGAGTGTAATGTATATGCGCGGCTGCAGCTTGTCAGCCTCCCGGGTGGCAATCACGGACCCGGTGAATCCTGTACCGTTTCTCATTGGAATCGATTGTGTTCCATGTGGCACCAGTGCTAGCCCCTCCACAGTCGCTGAATCGGTCCAGGTTGGGCCCCAGTTATGCTGCTGTGGAAGTCCTCGAATCCTACCCCGGCGTCAACACTTAGTCCCAGGAACGGAGAATCCTGCCCCAGAAGTATTGAAGAAGGGTTGAAGAAGAAAACTAAGACTTGTCGCATGTTTAAGGCAGGGATTTTCCACCCTGTTTGTGGTTTGGCAGCGTGAACAGAAAATATTGCGAGAGGGTCTAATATGAGATTCCCGGTGGCATAAATGCAGAATACGGTCGTCCCTTCTCTCCCCCTCCAAGGAGAGGAAATATCCTCTTCACCAAATCCACCCTGTCAATACCCTTCAGAAGCTTACAGGTTTTGATTACGTCGTCTCTTCCTCTCTTAAACTCTAGTGGATACGAACCTAACATCTCCAACCTTTCCTCGTGAGACAACCTGCCCATACCCGGTATTAGCCCATTAAACCGTTTCTCAACTGTTTCTGTGTGTGAGAGTGCCAATGGATGCTGCTCAGAATTTAATAGGCTTAGTTTCGTACAATGATACCTTCCCATCAACGGTTCCACTAGACAACTCTGTTGTTGTGTGAGAAGTGATTCTAAAATCCAATACAATCATGCCAATTTGGCCTCCATGGATGCCACAGATTGTTTCTTCATGCCAGTTTTAAAAGTCTGTACCACCCGTTCTGCCAGTCCATTTGACAATGGGTGATAAGAAACTGTTCTGATGTGTCTACTGACACTGGATTACGTGATGTTTTGCAACTCACTACTGGTGAAGGCAGTGCAATTATCGGAAACCAGGACTAGTATTCCGTGCACGCAGAAACTCTATCGTTATTTCTCAGTTCTAGCGTGGGAGGTAGTGTAGATCATGCAGTTTATCTCCACCCATTTGGAGTTTGCATCTAGCAGGATGAAAAACATAGAACCCATAAAAACCCAGGCAAAGTCCGAGTGCTGCACCTATGGCCTGCCAGGTCACTCACATGTATGTCGGGAGGTTGAGGAAGGGAGGTTTTGATTCTCCGTGATGTCTGAAATGAAATGAAATGAAAATCGCTTATTGTCACGAGTAGGCTTCAATGAAGTTACTGTGAAAAGCCCCTAGTCGCCACATTCCGGCGCCTGTCCGGGGAGGCTGGTACGGGAATCGAACCATGCTGCTGGCCTGCTTGGTCTGCTTTAAAAGCCAGCGATTTATCCGAGTGTGCTAAACCAGCCCCTGAGTTGAGGCCGGGTCACTAGACATAGCTCCTGGCAAGCATTTTCAGTTTTGGTACTCCAGGATGGCCATTAATGTACTTCCACGGCATGGTGGACAGTGGTTAGCACTGTTGCCCCGCAGCATCAGGGATCCAGGTTCAATTCCGGACTCGGGTGACTATGTGGAGTTTGCAAATTCTCCCCACGTCTCTGTGGGTTTCCTCCGGGTGCTTCGGTTTCCTTCCACAGTCCAATGATACACAAGTTAGGCGGATTGACCACGCTAAATTGCCCCTTTGTGTCCAAGGATGTACAGTTTAGGTTATGGGGAGAGGGTGGGGAAGTGGGCCAGAGTAGAGTGCTCGTTTGCTGGGTCAGTGCAGACCGACAGGTCCCGTTCTGCACTGTAGGGATCCTATGATAAGTACTGGATGCTACCCTGGGTGAGGGACAACTACCCGGGACCCCCAGAGAATGAAATCATGCGCAACACTTGTGGTATTATCATAAATGTAAGAACTGCAAGGATTAATGAAATGTCTCAATCAGCCACTGGAGGGAGCAAGACTTACAAGTATAGAAGACTACAAGTCTATCAGACATTGATGCTAAGCCTTGTGGGGAGAGAAGTTTTGGAGTTAGCTAGAGTACAGACTGAAAGAAAGATAGTGTGAGTGAGAGCAGATCATAGTTTATAACGGTGTAGAGATTAGTTGTAGGTGAGTTTAATTATATGTTCATTACTAACTATTATTTGGAGTATGTGTCGAATCAAAATTAGTCATGTTCATAAATTTAAAACTTTGTTCAAGTTAATGCTATTTTGTGGTCTTGGTGAACACTCCGCCAACCATCCAGAATTTAGAAACACAAAGAACACCACAACACTGAGATCTGTGAGGCAGCACGGTAGCATTGTGGATAGCACAATTGCTTCACATCTTCAGGGTCCCAGGTTCGATTCCAGCTTGGGTCACTGTCTGTGCGGAGTCTGCACATCCTCCCCGTGTGTGTGTGGGTTTCCTCCAGGTGCTCCGGTTTCCTCCCACAGTCCAAAGATGTGCAGGTTTGGTGGATTGGCCATGATAAATTGGCCTTAGTGTCCAAAATTGCCCTTAGTGTTGCGTGGGGTTACGGGGTTATGGGGATAGGGTGGAGGTGCTGACCTGCACTGTAAAATCTATGATCTCTTTCTTAGTCAGATAGGGTTTCATTGGATTGTCCTCGGAATCCACCATTCAGGATCATGCACTTTAGTTTAGACAGAGTTGGATCCTTTTGATTCAGGCCTTAATTTGCCTTGCAGCCACTGGCAAAGTCTTTAAGCAATTTAGGGTCATCGCAACCTCTTCCAGTGCTGGTAAAGGAGCCGGGTTTGTGGGAGGTGACTCAATGCATCAGCGTTTAGCTATCTGGGTTCCAGGGCAATGCTGTAAAAGGTATTCATGAGCTGCAAGTAACAGGGCCCAATGCTGTATCTGGACAGAGGCAACAGGGGGAATTTCCTCACCCTTTTTAAAAAGTCATAATAATGGTTGGTGGTCGATTACTATTACACAACCCCTGCCGTGGACCTATTTGTGGAACTTTTTACATCAAACATGGTCGCCAAGCCCTCTTTGTCAATTTGAGAAAATCTCCGCATGGCATCCTGAAGTGCCCTAGATGTGCTGGATGCATATGCGATAGGCTTTTCCGTTCCATCTTTCCAGTGGAGTGAAAGTATCGCCCCAACCCCTTAAGGAGAAGCATCACAATCAAATTGAGTTCCCTTTTCGAGTCAAAATGGGCCAAAGTGTTGGATAACTTTATTGAAAGCCTCCACCTGTAGTGCCTCCCAAGACCATGTTTGGTACTTCCATCATATGGTAGGCAAGGGGGTCAGTATGGAGGTCAAATTTCGGATAAATTTCCGATAATAATTTGTTAATCCCAGAAAGGATTTTGACTCCATGGTGTTTCTTGGAGTTGGTGCTTCCTTCATGGCCTTTAACCTTTCCTATCTTCATCACCAATATAATAATCTCGCCAAGGCCAGCCTTCTGACACCATACCCTTTTATTTACATATAGGAAAAGGTTGCAGCCGTGGCTTCCAGCACACTATTTCAAGCTCTGGCACCTAGAGAATACCAGCCTGGTTTGGTGCAACGGGTTTTAAGCGTCCGTTGCTCATTTCCCATTGGATGAGTTCCCCCCAACTCACTCGGGAGCTTTGTACTCCACAACGTCCATGGGGAGATTTATTGATGATCCCCGGTGTCCATTGTGGCCACCATAACCGTTACCATCCCTTTCTCCTGCACCAATCTGATTCCTATGGTGTGAATGGGTTGTAACTCGAGTTTCAGCCTTGGTACAGCATCTGACATCACTTCCCCTTTAATGAACTCCGCCTTGACACAGCGGAGTTTGTTGAGGTTTAGAATTGAAACTTCCTCATTTGTTTTGCCGGTGGGTAACTTTGTCACCTTTCTTGACTTGCAACTCCCCTGGTCCCTGTTTAATTCTGCAAATAATGTATATATTAACTCAATTTCCAGGTCATCTGCTTTGCTTAAATATCACAGGTCCTTCTTGGACACTTGTTAACTCTCCATACCTAACTTTGGCCTTTTTAGATTCAAGAAGCTGCTTCTTAGCTTCTCCAAATCTCTCAGTTTCTATCACATCCTCTTGGGTTCCTGAGCACTCTCCAGCTCTCCGTCTCTCTGTAGACTTTGGGTGCATGTTCCCTGCCAGATATTTGATTACAAGCAGCCCTAATGCAGCTACCCCACTCCTTACAGGCACTATCACCCCCTTCCAAGCCTCTAAACTATTCTGGGTTCTCTGCATTCTATAGATTCTGGCTGGCTTCCTCCAGCATTATCAATGTTTCAAGTGATTCTTCCTGGCTTTTCAGGAGTACCATTTGCTTCCCTCAGCTGCCTATATCTCCCTTTCTAGTTCAAGCAGTCTTCTTTGCAAAGTTTTCTCTATTTTCCTTTCTCCTTTCCTGACTCTCCTTTTCATTATCTCTCATTTCCTAATATTTGGAGTTCTAATCCTTTCTGTCTCTGTTCTAACTGTGTTCTCAGAAATTCTACATCTTTTCATAGCCTTGTCTAATATTTGCTGTGCAATGCACTGACCACGGGTGATAATATTACAGATTTTCTAGCTTTCGAGGGAATGTAAACTTCTAAGTGGCGAGCTATCTCTTGTGACTGCTCAATGGGCAGAACTTACTAATCCTTAGAAGTAACTTCCCTTTCTTCTGGAAAAGGACTGACCTCAAATGTGGACAGTTCCACACTTTAGGAGCACAGGCTGAAGAAAACTTCTTTCCAGTTTTTACATTTTCTTTCATAGAATCCCTACAGTGCAGAAGGAGGCCATTCGGCCCATTGAGTCTGCACCGACCCTTTAAACAAGAACTCTGCCCATTGATGAGTGCCCACCCCGCCCTATCCCCACTTTACTTCCCCACTCTAATTCTTTTCATTTCATCTGAGGCAACAAGGCAAACAGTGAGCCCCCAATTTTGTTATGATCCCAGACGAGCTCTCCATCTGGTTCCGACTGGGTGGGGAGAATTTTTTTTCATAATCTTTATTATCACAAGTAGGCTTACATTAACACTGCAATGGAAGTTTTCCTCTCTTTTTCATCTTCCTCATTGGTCGCAGTAAAGTTTTTTGTTCAAAATTATTTCTTTGTGGATACCTTTTCCCAGACCAAATGTATTTACTTTTTACAAGGAGTCAACTTAATCGGCTTATCTTGTCTCAAAGAAACTATATATATATTAGTTATGAAAACCCCAAGGAAAACACACCAGAATTAAGAAGTTTAGAGTGCAAATAAAAGTTTTAAAATAATTTACAAATCAGTCCTTAATTTCTCTGCGAGGCATAAATGATTGTACATTGTGGCCGTTAAGTTGGGTGATCTCGGTAAAAGCTGACTTTGGCAATTAAGTAGTCAGTTGGAGACACTTGATGGCTCGTCCCTAGTGGGAGGGGTGACCCTCATGTCCCTGCACAGGGAAGTGAGGCACCCTCAATTACGACGCGAGAGCGAGATCGGTAATCAAAAGGCTTTAATCTACAGAGAACTGAACAGCATCCGAGAGAAGTGTGCTCATCACATGGAGCCTTATCCTATATACCGTTTCCTGTGGGCGTAGCCAGAGGCGGAGTCCCCCAGGGTTCCAAGCCTCTTAAAGGGGCAAGGTATTAAAGGTCAGGTACCGTTTACGGCAGTTATTAATACCATTCATCACAGGAAGTGAACAGTTTCTTTCTGTTTTCTACCTGCTGGACAACTTGCCTCCAGCACAAAAGAGAGAGAGAGAAATGATCTGTTCTTATTCTTCTGTTCTCACTGGTTTTAAGCCAATTTGTAACCCAGTTCCTTTGTGTATTCCTGGGAGGGGGAAATAGGCAGGTCTTGAATCCATAGGCAATTTTTCTTTCATCTCAGGAGTTTTTAAAATTCATACTGAGGTGGAAATCAGCAGGAGATGCGTTTGTGAATGCCTGATGAAATGTAGAAAACAGTATCTATCGCCTCCCCAAAAGTTGGAGATAAAGTCCAGTCTTTTGCATTTTCCATATCTTTCTCTCAAACATCTCTGTTTGAAGTGGGCCCTGACATCTTGTGAAATTCAGGATAGGTCTGCCAGTGTAATCCACGTGAACATTTTACACAAAACGGTCATTTTGCTGTATCAGCGATCTTTTGATCGGTGTCTTTACTTGTATTTCTTAAAAAAAACACAGGTCATCTGGAAAATGTTCAATATGCCTGAAGGTAGTTGGTGACTGGGAATTTGCACCCCCATTTCCACGGGCGCAAATGGCAACGTGGACATAAAATCCCACGAGAGTCGGAAAATGGGAATCTGGCAGGCGAGATCTCATTTTCAGGTTTTCTGTGATGTTCTGCTCATCCAGGGGAGGGTTCCCCATGTATGTGTTGGGGGGGTGGGGGGGGGGGGTGTGTTGCCCATATATGTAGCGGGAGGTCTATGTGTGGGTGGGTGGGAGGCTTTCCTGAGCGGGATTCACCGGGCCACCAGACACATAGTCCGGAATTCTCCACTATTCGGCAGGACAGGCCCGACCGGCACCGAGGAGTCGCGTGAACCACTCCAGCCTCGGGCCGCTTGGAAGATGCGGAATCCCCCACACCTTCAGGGGCTAGGCCGGCACCGGCGGGGTTAGCGGCGCGCCAGTCGGCGGTGAAGGGCTTGGCGCCGTGCTAACAGGCGCCGAAGGGCGTATGTTGGCCAGTGCAAGTTGGCGCATGCGCGGGAGAGCCAGCGTGTACTGGCGTCATCCCAGCGCATGCGCAGGGGGATTCTTCTCCGCGCCGACCATGGCGGACCATTACAGTGGCCGGTGCGGAGGGAAAGAGTGCCCCCACGGCACAGGCCTGCCCGCGGATCGGTGGGCCCCAATCGCGGGCCAGGCCACCGTGCCCCCCCCCTCCCCCCGCCACCCGGGCCAGATCCCCCCTGCGCCCGCCCGATGACTCCACAGCCACCCACAGAGCCATGTCCCGCCGGTACGGACCTGGTTATATGCTGGAGGGACTGCCCGAAAACGGGCGGCCACTCAGCCCATCGCGGAGCGGAGAATTGCCGTGAGAGGGCAGCTGTCAACGGCTCCCGGCAGGCGCACCGCGATTCCCGTCCCCGGCAAAAAACTGGCGGCGGAGTATCCGGCAGCCGGCGGCGGGCCGGGATTCACGTCGCCCCACGGCGACTCTCCGGCCGACGGGGGGTTGGAGAATCCCGCCCATGATTTTCGGCTGCGTGCCTCGGCCAAACTCGTCAGCCAGTCGGCCCATTGGGGCCCTGAGAATCGCCGGGGGTGCCACTGTCAACGGCCCCCGACCGGCGCGGCGGGAATCCCGCAGGCGCTAGAGAATTGGTGCCGGAGAATGGGGAAGCCTGTGTCGGGGCGGCGTGGCGCGATTCTTGAGTGCCCCCACCCCCGGCCTGGATTCTCCGATCTGGCGCCAGTTCGGGGAACCCCAGCCATAGCCTCAAAAAGGATAATTTTGCCCTTTAGCTCCAATAATAGACTGAAAAATAGAATCATGGAATCATAAAATTTAAAGGAGGCATTCGGCCCATCGAGTCTGCACCGACCCTTGGAAAGAGAACCCCACTTAAGCCCACGCCTCCACCCCGTAACCCCATAGCCCCACCAAACCTTTTTTTTTGAACACTAAGGGCAATTTAACATGGCCAATGCACCTAACCTGCACATCTTTGGACTGTGGTAGGAAGCCGGAGCACCTGGAGGAAACCCACGCAGACACAGGGAGAACGTGCAAACTCCACACAGACAGTGACCCAAGCCGGGGACCTTTAGAGCTATGAAACAACTGTGCTAACCACTGTGCTACCGTGCTGCCCCATCTGTTAATTTTTAATTTCTGTTTAACATTTTCAAGTTTTAATACAGATTTGTTTTACTCGTGTAACTAAATATTCGTTTAATTTCTGCTATTATCACAGTAGCTAAAGGCTCAAGTTTAAATGTGGAGTTTCCCATGCATTGGTAATTTGCAATTCCATAAGCAAAGATTCATACAGTACAAATATTAACTCTCAGTTAATACGTTAATGCATTTACACTTTGACAACTGTGTTTAGCTTTGACTATGGCATGTTTGACAATATATTAGCAGAGGAGTAACTGCAGAGTTCCGATCACAGAACTTGAGATCAATATGCTTCCATTTGAGCAGAATTAATTTTAAATTGTGAAAAATCTGAATAAATAGGGATTAGAGATAGTTATTGTTTTTTATCGGTTTCAGAGTTTTGCTGATAAGTTAACAGCAATCAGGACAAGGAGGCACCAGCAGTGGGATATTGATTTTGAATATAAGAAAAACAGAGAGTGCTGGAAAGCTTGGCAGGACTGTGGACAGCCTCTGGGGAGAGAGAATAACAGAGTTTTGAGTCCTATATGACTCTTCTTCAGTTCAGAAGATGAATTGTTTCTCTCTCCACAGACGCTGACAGACTTACTGAGCTTTTCCAGCTCTTTGTGTTTTTATTTCAGTTCTCCAGCATCCGCAGTTTGTTGTGTTAATCAAATTGCTTTTTCAGCTACTCCATAAAACCTACCTCTTTGACCGAGGTCTTGTTAATCTACCCTAAAGTCTCTTTATGTGGCTTGGCGCTCAATTTTGTTTGATGGCTTCCCTCCCGCTGTGAAGTGTCTTGTGACATTTTACTGTGAAAGGTGCAATATATGCAAGTTGTGGTTGTGGCATCATCTGTTTCTTCATAAACAACAGGATCTTTCCAGAACGGTCAGAATAATTTCTTTGCGCTCGGTGTAAACGACACAGTCCTGAAAACAAACTCCCATCTCTTCTGGTTATCGTCAGCATTCTCAGTAAAAATGAAATGAAAATTGCTTATTGTCACAAGTAGGCTTCAAATGAAGTTATTGTGAAAAGCCCCTCGTCGCCATATTTCCGTGCCTGTTCAGGGAGGCCGGTACGGGAATTGAACCCGCGCTGCTGGCCTTGTTCTGCTTCACAAGCCAGCTGTTTAGCCCACTGTGCTAAACCAACCCCTAGATCACCAGACCACCAACCACCTCTATGCAAAGATATTAGGATGGATGACCAAGTGCTTGGTAGAGAGGTACGCTGTCAAAAGCATCGGAAAGGAGGAAAGGGAGGTTGATGGGCGGAAAGGTTTGGGGGAGAATTCAAGAGCTTGTAAACAACTGAAGGCACATCCATCAACCACCTTTGTTCAGCGACATTCTTGTCAATTACCTGGCACACTGCAATTTCTTACATTTCTTGAATGTAAAATAAAACTGCAAATGCTGGAAATCTGATCACAGGAGATCCTTTACAAATCTGACCAAGGGGCTGAGCACTGTGTTAACAGTATTTACTGTATTTTACGTTCAAACCTTTCACGGCAACCCTTGGCAACGGGTCAGAAATGATGCTCAACTACACCGTACGATTTGGCAGAAGACCACGAGTCCGCGTTTGCTTCTCTGCACCACACTAGGACCTCCCAGAAATGGATGGATTCCTTGACAAAATAATGGAAAAACTGTTTGTGTGTTTAAAAAGAGAGGCAGAGCTCAGTGTGGACTAAGGACACAGCAAAACAAAGCTGGCCATCCTCACAAAATGCTTTTGTTCATTATTCATGGTTGAAATGCCAATACCTGATAGTTTAAGAGAGGCCTTTGGCAATGGAAATTGAGGGTGTTTGGAACTCAAAGTATTTTCCCTCTTCACGATAGTATCTCCCATTTTTAAAAAAAATGCCACAATGTTTGTTTAAAAATTGAAATGACTCTGCATGTGGTATATAATAGTTCATGCAGACATGTGTTGATATATAGGTAGTACACAAGAGCTTTAATCAATTCTTTAATTAAGAAATCAATATTGTGGTGTTAACAATACTAATTAGTTTGATCTTACAGTGCTCCTGACTGCTGTTGGCTCTACTGATAAATTAATTAAATAGCTATATTCTTCCCTCTGTATTTGGGTTGTTCTTTATCCATTGCCATATTTGCACTGTATTTAAAAAAAAATCCTTGTTTTCTGTGGTAGAGAGCACACCAGCCAAAATGGCTTAAAGTCAATGTCACGGATGGGCAGAGAGGAAAACTGAACTCCTTTATTTTCTCTCCGCTTGTCCAGAAGCAGGGTGTTTTAATTAATGGACGGGGACGTCCCTCCCCATGCCCTCTGTTCGTGAAATCAATTTTAAAGTGACTTGCAACAAAGTTTCTTTGGGGCTAAATCAGAAGTATTGTTTATTCATAACTTCAAACCTGGGGCATGGTCATTGCAACTTCATACATGCACACGAGAAGGAGATAGGAAAGAAATGAGTTTGCCAACTAGGAATAACTTAAAACAAAAGAAACAGAGATGGGGGATATTAACTCACGCAAATGTAGGAGCTCAGAATGTCAGATCCAATGAGAGTTAAAGTTCAGCTAAAAGCAGGCATTGCTGAGTTCCTCCAAAGTTGGTGATGATGCAACAAGATGAGGATAATACACAGAGAAGTCCCACTGTACAAGGAATGGCAGGTATCTTCCAGAGAAATAGGTATTGAGGAGATTTACACTTGAGGCAGGCTTTGTTGTCAGCCTGGAGTCCTGCTTTGGTGTTGACAGATTGGATGTTACTAGCAGACTGCCATGGGAGTCCACATGCAATATTAAAACTTTCCAAAGACTAAAGGTACTTAGGGCATGTGGCGCTGCCCATTAATAAGTCAGGTTAATAATCTGGTTCTTTGTCTCTGGTCAAAATCCATTGTTCACTTCTGGAGATTGATGGTGGCCACAGGTATATCGCATTTTGATGTCTCTCTCTTTGGTATGGGTCCAGGTGGAGGGGACAGACTGGCAGCTGTTCCCTTGTTTCACTGATTGCAATGGACCCAATGGTCCACAAGAAAGATTGTTGAACTTTGCCCTATAATTACTATTGGAATGTTCCAGACCTAGCCAATTTGTGAATCATGTTACCTGTAGCAGCCATGTTTGTAACCCAACAAAGTCCATTTTTAAACAAGCAGAAAGTCAGGTTTGACTGAGACAATTTTTGACCTCTTTCTCATGGACATGATGCCAATCTCTGGCTGATGCAGCATTTTCCAACAAATCAGTTGGGTAACAGGTGCTCCACTGCAATGGTCCAGTTTAAAATTCAGAATTTTTCCTTCTGAACACAATCAAGCGAGCCCTGTTTGAAAGAAAATATCGGTCTGGATCTCACTTGCGGGCAGAACTGGGATTTGGCTGCGACGCCCCATCCTCTGAGGTCAAATTATGTGACGGCACTCAATATCTAGGCTCATCCACCGCACAGAACAGGGACGCGGGTAAGGTAACATAAGGCTGCCCTCACCCATGAAAACGATCAGAGTTACTCAGCCTTCAGAATGATGGGGAATAACTGAAAAGAAAGAAGAGTTTGGGGTACTAAGAAGGATACAGACAGCTGACTATTTCAGCAGGCAAAAACATACCATGGGCAAAAACATACCATCCGGCAAGGCAATGGCTTGCAATGGTTCTTGATCAGGATGCTTCCACGCTGATGAAACCTGCCTTCTGCCAATATTGAAGGCAATCAGTCAGGACAGCTCTCACTTGATACTATTGATTCTGTCTGAATGCTCACAAATCTAGTGTGACAACATTAAACCTGTTGCCGATTGATGTATTCGAGATTAATTTGCTTTCAATTACTCCAGTAATGAGTGCCCTGTTAATGGAGTGTTGCAACCTGTTGGTGGAAACAGTGGTATAGCATCTTGAGATGGCCAGCTTGATCTGTAGGCAGAGTTGGAGGGGCCAATTTGAATATTTTGCAGGAATTCAGTCATACAATTTTAAAGCTGCTATCTATGGAAAATGGGACCATCAAACTTTACGTGCAAATACATAAGAAGCTCATATCACATCTGTGTGCCCTACTTTTGTTCAAGTCTTAATTTGTTTAACACAAGCAGATTAATGTCAGTTGTGGCAGCTATGTCATGCCTAAAAGGCTATCATATTCTCATTGAGATACAGACTTCAGTCAAGGCAGACATTTGAAAATTGACTTTAAGAGGTGGTCAACATGCTGATCAAGATGGCAACCAAGAGTCAGGTGACCTTCTGTGATTTCTGCACAAAGGATTAGCTCTGAACATGCTTCTCGGAATTTCTTAAAGGGTAAATAATCCCACGAGTGGGATGTCCTCCCTTGAATAGACGTTAATAATGTGAAACCACGTGTTAATTCATACCTCCTCGTGACTAGACATGTACCGAAAGTTAAAATCAATAGCCCTCTCAGGCGCAGTGTCAGCGGGTTTGACCCTTGATAACGAAGGGTGCTGAGAAACCAGTTATCACACACAGGGTTGACAGCCACCATTAAAACTCCAGTGTGTGGCAGTGGCTTCTAAATTTGAATCAGTTATGTGGACAATGGAGGTATTTCTCATAGAAGGTCACATGACCAAAACCGACCTCAGAACACAAAGGGCGCGATTCTCCGCCCCCCCACGACGGGTTGGAGAATAGCGGGAGGGCCTTCCCGACATTTTTCCCGATCTCCCGCTATTCTCTCCCCCCCACGCCCGCCCCCCCCGACATGAATCGCTGCTCGCCGTTTTTTTTACGGCGAGCAGCGATTCTCCCCTAGCCGATGGGCTGATTTCCCAGGCCTTTACGGCCGTTTTCACGAACGGCAACACACCTGCTCTCACTGTTCGTGAAAACGGCCGCAAAGTGCCGTTCTGGGGAACCATGGCACCGATTGGCACGGCCGCACCACGGCCGTGCCAAGGGTGCCATGGGCCCGTGATCGGTGCCCACCGATCGTGGGCAGCGGGTCCGAACCCCGCGCACTCTTTGTTCCTCCGCCGCCCCGCTGGATCAGTCCACGGGGCGGCTGAGGGGCATACCGGCCCGCGCATGCGCGGGTTTCATGCATATGCGCGATGACGTCATCCGCGCATGCGCGGGTTGGCGACGTCCAATCCACGCATGCGCGGCTGACGTCATCGTGCGCGTCAGCCGCCGTTAACCTTGGCGCGCGGGCTTAGCGAAGTTCGCTAAGCCTGCGATGCCGAGGTTCATGGGGCCCTGCTGCTAGTCCCGACCCAGGAGCAGAATCGGTTCCGGGAGGGGGCGCGGAGGCTGCCGTGAAACACGGCCGGTTTCACGGCAGCCTTCACGACTCTCCGCATTTGCGGAGAATCGCGCCCTTTTACTCCCCGAACCAGGGAGGGACAGATCAGTGAGCAAAAGTAATACACCAAGAGCGGCAATCCTTCAGCAAGAACCGAACCCTGCCTAACAACCAGTCAACCCAGACAATAAGGAAGAGGGACTCATTTGTTTTCACCTGTAAAGCTTCCCCTCTACAAATCTTGACCATGACTTTGTCTGGAGACGCCGCGGTTTCTAATTTCCATTCATCCAAAGAACAAAAGAGATGTAATTTTCCTAAAGAACAGTCAAAAAGAACTCGGGTGTAAAGATCCAAATATCATCATCACTGTGGTCAAATGCCACCCAACCAATGACTGGTTTCCAGATATACTACCCATTCCACAATTCAGTATCGCTTTAATTTTTACTCGATTAAGGAATAACCTTACTCAACGCAACGTTTTATGGTCTCGTGATTGAGTTGAATAGCATTCAATGCATTTAAGAGGCAGTTGGAGAAACTCATAATGGTGAAACCAAAGGAAGATTAAATGGATTGGTTTAGATGCAGAGGGGGTGGGAGGAGATTTGTGAAGAGCGTAACCACTGGTGTGGAGAATAATGTTTTTCTGGAACTTGGTTGATCCTTTGCGAAAGTCGGGGAATAGTTTTCCAAGGTTTCGCAAGGTGGGACACGTAATACACATTTAAATCAGGCTTCAATAGTGGAATTTTGGTTTGGGAGTTGGAGCCTTATTATGATTGTTTTTTCAAACAGTTGCTGGTTGAGTTTCCCAGAGCTTGGGAAAATCACAGTAAAAGGTGGGCTGTGGCTACCAACCTCATAAGGTATCGACTTTTTACAGCACTCCCTGTGAGCCAAGAGGAGCAGCTTCTCTTGGCCCCTCCGGAAGCCTTTGACCCATCCCACCCCACTTTTGCAGATTTCCAGCCTCTCTCTGACCCTTACTGCAAGCACTGAAAGCTCCCCACAGGCCCCGATCCCTGGCTTCCTCCCTCCCTGATTGCAGGACCCCTACCAAAGTGCCTCTGATCGCTGTTTCTTTCCGCCTAAAATTTGGTCAGCCTGTCAGTCTGTCTGGCTGCTGAGCAGAAAAACGAAGAAGAAAAGTAGAATGAAGTCCTGCCGCTAAATTCTGCTGCACCTTCACATTCCCTGCATTGCCCAATTTTCAACTTGCTATTGTGCACCACTGCACGCTCCCACTATACCTGTAAATATTGGGTCTATTGAAAAGGCAGTGATTTCCAAGACATCATTTGCCTTGCTATGAACATTGTTAATGTACATGTTTTTGCACATTATTCCTTGCTACACTATCTGAATATGGATGAATTATATATTAGAGCAGCAGAGTCGATTAGTTATTCATAATCTCCAGGATACTGAGTCAGACTCTCAGGGTGGAATCTTCCATTCCAGAGACTAAGCCTGGAAGTGGAAGAGAAAATCGGAGGGACATTTACTGCAGAGTGGGGAGGCCGAACCCTTGAGATCATGTGCTGGCCAGCTAATTAACCACATATCCACGAGGGACACGTCGAGCCTCGTGGTGGGGTGGACAGGAAGTGACACGCCCCGCTGTTACCTCATAGGCACCAACGTCCGGGCGCCATATTCAAACCGAGCCCGGACAGCCATTCACTTTCTCACTCTGCTCCTTGACTCCCTGCACAGTCCTGCCTCAGTCCCATCCTTCCCCCGTGCCCAGCCTTGGCACAGCTCGTGCTACAGGTAGTCGATATTTCTCAGTGATGGTGTGAAAGGAAGGTGAAAGTAGCGACTACAGACCTCAAAGCCCAGGAAGACGTCCACCTCGCCAGGTGCAAGCCATTCATGTACAGCCATGGAAGTGAACGTTTTAAGTTCCCGCTGGCGGGGTGCTAAATTTGGAGGGAGGTTTAAAGTTCTGCTCTGTTGGCTGCTTAATGAGCATTCATGAGGTGCAAATGGTGTTCCTGATGTAGCCCCTTGGGACACTCGACCAGGCTTTAAGCTGCAATGGAAGCTGGAAAATCAAGATTTCAAACTAATTTCCCGATGTTGAGAAGCTGACTTTTGGCCTCCTGCCAAATCTTGCTCCCCTGCCTGCTACGATTCCCGCTGCTGGCGGAGTACAAGATTAAACCCGAGGGATTCTTTCATAGAATCATAGAATCCCGACAGTACAGAAGGAGGCTATTTGGCCCATCGAGTCTGCACTGACCCTCTCAAAGAGCACACTACCTTGGCCCACTCCCCTGCCCCATCCCATAACCCCACCTAACCTTTGGACACTAAGGGGCAATTTAGCATGGCCAATCCACCTAAACTGCACATCTTTAGACTCCATTGAGGATCAGACAGCTCAGACCTGGTTCAAATATTGATACATTACTTGTCCATGAAACACCATTTGGCACAAAATGGTCTTTCCATGTATCTGGACCGTCAAAGCGGAAAATTTCATCCTGTCGCTGAGCGGGCATTGGAAGTTTGAAACTAACCTTTCCATAAGATTTCCCTCATTCTTATTCACAATATTTGGTTTCTCGCAGTCTAAGCAACAATTAGTACTATGAATTAATTACACATCACATTCAATTCAAAATGAATTAACATTTTAGAAGACGAACAAGCTTATTGCTTTTAAAATTAGGTTTAAAGTTTTTGTGTGCAGTTAATGTCAACGATTTGGCCAATTTCACAAGTGGAAATAAAACCATCCAAATTTAGAGAATTAAGAATAAATAAACAATTAAAATGCCTGTGGTTGGTGCAGTGCTCTATACACTGGCTGTTTTTTCCAGGAAATAACTTTTTTGTTAACTATCTCAAGTAGAAATAAACTTTTCTGACATGCTTATCACCTGAAAATTGCAACCTGCGATCACTGGTGTTTGGGCAGAGCCAAGTGCTTCAATCTTTCCATGTGGGCAATAAGTGTTGCTGGTGACTTTTGAGTTCCAATTTACTTTCAATCTTGTCTTTTCAGCACATGCATTCAGCTCGGATGTTGAAGAAAAGGGGGGGGGGGGGGGGCTTGAGATAAGACCCCTTAAAGACAGATAGCTAGGTAACATTAGAATAGCTCGATCTAAGTTAGTTTATTGAGGACTGAAATGAACCATAGAAAATATATCCAGTAATCATTATTGACTATTAAACATGTACTCTTATAACAAAGCAGAAAAAAGCATTTAAACTCTTGCTAATAGTAGTGACCGCAGTGTATGATGGGATTTAAGCGAGCTACCTTGGCCACATTCCTAAGAAAGACAGAATTGTACAGAAATAATGTGGTCAGCAGAAACACATCCAGAGGAAGACGTCTCTTACACAGGCAGACTGGTACAGCTAGGAAGCACACTATGATAAGAGGAAATGGGAGTGAGGGAGAATAAAGGAAAGCAGATGAGGAGGTCTTGAAAAACAACAGATGGCCAGTGGACAGGACATGATTACACCATGAGCAGATCACGCAGTCACCATGCTGCCTAAAGTAAAACTCATTGCTCAAGGTTTAATCTATAGCTACAAGGACTGCACCGGGTCCAGCAGAGGTAGAGCTACTGATTTTTGGAAATTGTATAACTGTTGAACCTGAAGCAATGTAAAGCAGAATGGTTTTGGCACTTATCCAAATCACTCTCCCTCGTACATTGACCAAGCTTGGAAAGTAAAGCCATCATAACCAGAGTTGCTGTCTCTGTGAGTCTTTGTGCTGTTGCTCTATAATAATGTTGGTAAACCACAAGCCTTCCCTTATATCGATCAAATGACCACACAACCAGTTAGTTAGTTCAAAAGATGGTTTATTTACATACACAAGAGTTATCTCGACATACACACACAATATCTACTACGAGTGAAACCACACCTATCAGCTACAATAACCTATAATTAACTTCAGGGCAACCGGCACTGTGCAAATGGATAAGGCCTTTATCTGGATTTTACTTGGCTGGTTTGAAGAAAGTGGCTCTGTCTCTGCTGGGCTTATCCGTCAGGTAGTGACCGTTAGTTTTGAATTTGGCTGGTTGTTCCTGCTATGATTGGGTTGGCACAGGCCGGATCCAAAAGAGACAGAACACATGGCTGTGTCCTCTTTTATCCCTCTGGGATTTTGCGCTCTTTGGGGCGGTCCTTAACCTTTGACCCAGTAGTTCGACAGGGCTCTGATCACTGTCTTTGATTTTGGCCAATAAAGGGGGGGGGGGGTGCCTTGGTGGCTGGGTGGGTCCTTAGCGGTCATTGACCTCGGCAGTTGGGCTTTCTGAGTGAGGGGAGTAACGCCGATCAGTCTGTGGCTGTACCGGTTGCTTGATTGGAGTTCTATTGTCCTGGGACAATGGGCCATTAAAATGCAAACGAGCGGAGGTTTCGATCAGGTCTGGTTACCTGTGTTTCAGATACACATAGGTTCTGTATCTGTCTGAGGCCTGGGTTGGCCATAATTTCCATGGTCCTTTGCAGGTGGCCACCTTAGATGGCTACATCACGAGCCGTAATTAAGAGGGAAGATACCCCATGTAAAAGCCGGCTCAATACGTAGCCTCTGAAAACGCCCCGACATAAGTGATGCTAAAGCTGTGACTATATTCGACATGTGCGTAGCTAATCTTATGTCCAATCATGCAGGATAGCCTGTGGTATGTGCTACACAGCCAAGTGAACCCTTCTGTCCAAACATGGTTACTCTCCATTGGAGCAATCCTGACGTAGTTTCCCTTTCCCAAATTAGAGATGCTGAGTTCTCCATGTAACTCCATTAATACACTCTGCTAGAGGCCATTACCAACCATGTCAACTCTGAGCTCTTATTAACCTGTGTGGCCTGGGCCTCACCTCACAGGTCATTTACACACTGAACTACTGTCCACCTGATCTCACATTGCTTGAAGCTCATTCCTGTCTTGTAGCTCACAGCGGCGAGGTTAACGAGCTCCCTTACCCATACATTATCCTTTCCTTTCAATCTTTAAATCTGCTGTTAATTTGCACACGTGAAAACCTACAGGGTTGACATTTGACCTATGGTTAGAATGGATGTAAAGTCTGTGAAGAGCCCAATCTCCTTTAAGGATTGCTGGCTGGGTTGCTTAACACCTACCACAGCTACAACTTGCATTTATGTAACGCCTTTAACATAGTGAACTATCCCAAGATGCTTCACTAGAGGAAACATGGTAGCCGCAAACTTTATTCCTTTGTGCCTGAATTTCAGATTCACTCCCTACAACTAGCATAGGATCCTGATTCACATTCTTAAGCGGACTAACCCTGTTTTCATGTTCTCACTTTTGACGATTCAAATCAGAGAATGGGTATGTCAGAGAACAAGGTCAAAGTGGGAGCAAGGTGGGGGAATTGAAATGACCTCGCTATTCAAAATGTGGTCTCCTCTACATTGGGAAGACTAAAGGCAGACTGGGTGACCACTTTGCGGAACACCCCCGCTTTGTACACAAGCGTGACCCTGAGCTTCCAGTTTCCTGTCATTTTAATTCTCCATCTTGTTCCCACTCTGCCCTCTGTCTCCCCCAATCTGCTTCTGGTCTCCCCAGTGGAGAACGGACAGCATTGTGAGCAGCAAATACAGTACACCAAATTGAAAGAAGTAGGAATAAATTGTTATTTCACTTGGAAGGAATGGGGCCCTGGATGGTGATGGGAGAAGAGGTAAAAGGCTGGTGTTTCATCTCCTGTGCTTGCGTTGGAAGGTGCCATCGCAAGGTGAGGAACTGTTGGGTGTGATTGAGGACCACGGTGTTGAAAGGGGAGGCAAGGCAAGAAGTGTTTGGTGGTGGCATTATGGTGGACATGGCAGAAATGGCAAAGGATGATCCACTGAACACAGAAACTGGTGGAGTGTCAGGTCAGGACAAGGGAAACCCTGATATGGTTCAGGGAAGCAAGAAGAGGTGAGAGTAGAAGTGTGGGAAATGGGTTGAGGAGGAAGGAAGACAAATCAGAAGTGCTGGTATGGAAGATTGCATCATTTGAGCAGATGCAGCAGAGGAAATTGGGAGAATGGAATGGAATCCTGACAAGAAGCAGAGGGTGAGGCACTGTAGTCGAGATAACTGTGGGACTTAGTGATGCCATGGTGAATATTGATTTTTGGCCTATCCCCCAAGAAATTGGAGATAAAGAAATTGAGGAAGGGAAGGAAAGTGTGTGATGGGGACCATCAAAATGTAAGGGAAGAGTGGAAACTGGATGCAAGTTGCTGAAACTTTCCATTTCGGGGTGAGGGCAGGAATTGGCATTGATAGAGTGAGGAATAATGAATATATTTTGCCTGGCCACTTCGGCGGTCAGCTAAGTAGATTTGCTGAATTTTTAACATTTTGAGCTACCTGGGGATTTTCTGCCTCCATAGCTTTTCTGAGTTACCTTTGAAAGGTCTTTGGCACTTTGCTGTATTCTGAACTGCTCACTGTCAGGGAGACAGCGTGACTTGGATTCCAATTGAAGCACTGTGATATCTGGCAGTGGCTCTGCTCCCAGTACTGTGTATGATACTGTATTTCTGTCAAAGTTATATCTGTCTGATGAAATTGACAGCTGCAGCTCTTTCACATCCTATTTGTCTAATTTTCGTGATAATAGGTTATTGACTAGAAATTGATTGAGGAGCTCAGGCATCCAGGGCGAAGCCATTTCACAGTGTCTGGAATGTTCTAAATATAATCAATAACCTCTCCTGCTGATTTGTTATCTAACCATGCAGCTAAAACTGAATACTTTCAGAATACACCATCCAGTCCAACTTATGGGAAACTGAATGAAATCTCATGAGGCATCTGCGCCAATTCACAGCAGAAAATGCAGACGAATGGTACAAGCATTCAGATGTTATTCCGGTGCAATTAACATTCTTTGGGTCATGCAAAAAAAAAATGTTTTTCACGATGATTGGCCAAAGGTTTTTCAGTGGATTCATTCTTTCAAATGAGAGCTTGGTCTGCTTGCGACTGGCACAGTGTTTGCTTTGTAGGAAAGCTAGGTGCCGCATCAAATTGCCAGTGTCAGACTGATAGCTGGCAAGATCTGATTGGCCAAAATGAGGGAGGGTGAGGGGGGGGGGGGGGGGGGGGGGGGGGGGGGGGGGGTAAGGGGTTTCCCAGGTTTCACACCTTGGATTTTATCTGTTTTTTCACCATTCGTACAAGATCACCAAACATCCCGTTGGGATGGGGTGTGGATATACTGAGAAGTGTGGAGAGACCAAACAATCCTTTCTTGCCCATGATAGCTCATACGCTCACATTTCTACTGGACTCAATAAATGTAGATGGAAGGCTAGGTAGTCATGAGATTAATCTATGATGGTGTCAGGAGTTATTTCAATTCCATGTTTAGAGTTCAGCGAAGACACTAAAACAAAATACTATCACAGTCTGTGTGATGATCGGAATACATTGCCCCTTTAAGAGGCTTGGAACCCTGGGGGACTCCGCCTCTGGCTACGCCCCCTGGGAAACAGTACTTAAGATGAGACTCCATTTTGCGAGCACACTTCTCATGGAGGCTGCCATTGTTCACTGCTTATTAAAGCCTTTGATTACTGACCTAACTTTCGTGTCGTAATTGAGAGTGCCTCAATCTGAAAGTCTAATCCAAACATTCTCCAGGGTTATATTGGGCCTGGTGA
This sequence comes from Scyliorhinus canicula, assembly GCF_902713615.1. NCBI lineage: Eukaryota > Metazoa > Chordata > Chondrichthyes > Carcharhiniformes > Scyliorhinidae > Scyliorhinus > Scyliorhinus canicula. The sequence continues at coordinate 283,173,011 of NC_052146.1, read as the reverse complement.
CAACCTGGGAGCCTGCGGGTGGGGGTGAGTTTATGCAGGTGAAGGTTTACTGCAGATCTTGCTGAATTCAATGGCAGGAGCTGATTTAAATGACCGCATCGGGTTTTCTGTCTGACAGCGAGACTCAGCGGCTAGCTGGAGAGAGTACACAGCAAGTAAGTCCTGTATCGTGGAGAGATCAGACACGGGGATCAGTTTGAAATTATGAGCAAGGTCCTCTCTTGAGCCTGAAGTTTGAAAAAGTAAAAAGCAATTTGACTCTGGAGGGAATCTGATTGGAGAAAAATAACTGTTCCCGTTGTTGGAAGGATGGAGAATGAGAGGACACTGACTAAAGGTGATTGTCAGCAGAAGCAATGGAGATGTGAGGAAATCCTTCTTCATGTGGAGCCTGGTGAGGATCCGGAATGCACGGCCTGAGTGTGTGTTGTGGGGAGATTCCATTGGGGAATCAAAAGGGAATTAGATCATTAATTATTCAAAGAGAAAATATTTAAAGGGCTGTCGAGGAAAAGTGCGGCGCGGGTGGGGGGTGACTGGCTGAATGGTCTACCCCTGTGCTGTATCCGTTCCATAGCAGGGATATGGATCAGATATGTGGAAGATTGGATGTTAGAGAAATCTCCAAGCCGGTTGTGAGGAAAAGACACTGCGATACTTTGGTGGAAGCTGGTTTAGCACACAGCTAAATTGCTGGCTTTGTAAGCAGACCAAGGCAGGCCAGCAGCACGGTTCAATTCCCGTACCAGCCTTCCCGAACAGGCGCCGGAATGTGGCGACTAGGGGCTTTTCACAGTAACTTCATTTGAAGCCTACTTGTGACAATAAGCGATTTTCATTTCATTAGTTGCTCTCCACATGGCTCACTTCTCCACTGCCCCAACCATCAGTGTTCCACCTGCCTCCATTTATGCGTGTATAATTAAACCAATCAATCAATTAAAAGGGAGACAAATAACAAAATGTCAAAAAAATAAAACTGAATAATCCTTGAAGGGGCTCCCAAAGCATGAAAAACAAAGCTATTGTCCCCATTTATACTCTTTCGGGTTTAACCAATTAAACTAAATTAAACAAACTGAGGGACAAGTGAAAAGAGCAACTCGTTAAAGGATATTGCATCCAACAAAAACAAATCACAAAGGAGAAACAGCCTGTGATTAAAGGGGTCAATAAAACCCTCCAACCTCCGTGGTGCCCACTGGGCATTATCCCATTCATAGATGTACGAACGCCCAGTGCTTGTTCTGCCTTTGACAAGGTCCCTCATGGTAGACTGATACAAAAGGTGAAGTCACATGGGATCAGGGCTGAGCTGGCAAGGTGGATACAGAACTGGCTAGGTCATAGAAGGCAGAGAGTAGCAATGGAAGGGTGCTTTTCTAATTGGAGGGCTGTGACTAGTGGTGTTCCGCAGGGATCAGTGCTGAGACCTTTGCTGTTTGTAGTATATATAAATGATTTGGAAGAAAATGTAACTGGTCTGAATAGTAAGTTTGCAGACGACACAATGGTTGGTGAAATTGCGGATAGTGATGAGGACTGTCAGAGGATACAACAGGATTTATATCATTTGGAGACTTGGGCGGAGAGATGGCAGATGGAGTTTAATCCAGACAAATGTGAGGTAATGCATTTTGGAAGGTCTAATGCAGGTGGGGAATATACAGTGAATGGTAGAACCCTCAAGAGTATTGAAAGTCTGAGTGATCGAGGTACAGGTCCACACGTCACTGAAAGGGGCAACACAGGTGGAGAAGGTAGCTAAGAAGGCATACAGCATGCTTGCCTTTTTTGGTCGGGGCATTGAGTATAAGAATTGGCAAGTCATGTTGCAGCTGTATAGAACCTTAGTTAGGCCACACTTGGAGTATAGTGTTCAATTCGCCACACTACCAGAAGGATGTGGAGGCTTTAGAGAGGGTGCAGAATGAATTTACCAGGATGCTGCCTGGTATGGAGGGCATTAGCTATGAGGAGAGGTTGAATAAATTTGGTTTGTTCTCACTGGAACAACGGAGGCTGAGGGGAGACCTGATAGAGGTCTACACAATTATGAGTGGCGTAGACAGAGTGGATAGTCAGAGGCTTTTCCCCAGGGTAGAGGGGCCAATTACTAGGGGACATAGTTTTAAGGTGCGAGGGGCAAGGTTTAGAGGAGATGTACGAGGCAAGTTTTTTACACAGAGGGTAGTGGGTCCCTGGAACTCGCTGCCGGAGGAGGTAGTGGAAGCAGGGATGATAGTGACATTTAAGGGGCATCTTGACAAATACATGAATAGGACGGGAATAGAGGGATACGGACCCAGGAAGTGCAGAAGATTTTAGTTCAAACGGGCAGCATGGTCGGCACGGGCTTGGAGAGCCGAAGGGCCTGCTCCTGTGCTGTACTTTTCTTTGTTCTTTGTTCTTTGTTCTAATGTAATTGCCTAAACAATGTAATTGCCATTAAACCTTAATAATGTAATTAATAAAACATTGACATTAGACATTGAAAGGGGGAAATCGATCAACACGGGGGATTGAATGTTTTTAATGTAAATATTCCTGAGCAATTACTGAGGATTGGATTCTTCCGCCCCGCCCGCCAGAAGAATGCCACGGGCAAGACGCTGACAATAGAAAAATCCATTGACCTCGGGTGGGATGCTCTGGTCACCGGGGGAACGTGGCTGAAGAATTCCGCTCTGAATGATCGGCAAGTACTTTGCAGAATATCTAGGGGTGGGCCTCGAAATCCTGTCACAAATAGATCTTGATAGTTCTATAATGGGTTGAGAGCTGATAGAGGTCCTTTCTTGAGACTGAAGTTAAAAAAGTAAGATGAATTTGACCCTAGCAAGAAGAACTGCCATTGCGACAGGGGCCAACCATGCAAAGGAGGAAGAAAAAAACCTTTAAATCTTTGACCCATGTGGCCTCTTGCTGCTCCATATTTCCACTGCTTCCATGGGCCAGGACGCCTCATTTCATGATGATATGAGCCGGCTCCAGGATTCTGGCCGCTGCTACAGTCAGAACAGGAAGCAGAAGTTACCGACTGCTCGATCAGCAAGACTGTCAATCACACTGAATGACAGAACAGGCCTGGAAGGCTGAATGGCCTACCCCTGTTCCAATGCCGCCGTCACACAGATATTTTTAAGCCAACCTACTTTTATATAAAACCCAAATCTGCTCAATGTAACATGCCAACATTATTCATCAGAGGGAATTGTTTCAGTCTTTACTTTCTTAAAACTCTCTTGCAAGAAAAGGAGAAAGTCCAGACGAACTACAAAACTAAATTATCTTTGGCTACTTTTTCTTCTTGTTTATTCCTCCCTCCCTCAGTGTCGGTGAATTCTGTTTGGGTATGGTAATTAGAATATTAACAGCTCCTCTAAAACAACATTTTCTTGTATCAGCTAAGGTGATCATATTCAGCAGATTATTCTAAAGGGGGTGATGTAGGGGTATCTGACATTTGATTCTGCACTTAGCCATTTTTCACCCACTAGCGAGGATTACTGGATTGAGTTATTCCAGCACTCGGAGGGGATGAAAATCCCTCCTCATGTCAGTAGAAATGTTCGGACCACATAAAAAAGAGGAAATAAAACAGCTGGAGCCACCTGGCTTGCTCTTATCTTTTTCTGCCAGACAGTTACAATGATCACATTCACCAATAGATGTGTAACATGGAGAGATCTACAGAGGGATGACTGGCACTGCGGGCTAGGATATACTCACACACACATCTTGTGGAACTTGTCTCAGTGGCCTGCCTTCCAAGATACAGGCAGCGGGGATGGGATCCTCTCAGCCCGGGGTCGGGCTGGAGAATCCCCGTGACTGGCGCGAATCGTGCCACACCGCCTGACGCCAGCACGCGATTCTCCGCAGAGCGGAGAATTGGCGCTATTGGCGCCAGTGTAGTTGGCACGGCGCTGGTTGGGGGCCGCTCTACGCAGCCGGCCTGGCGATTCTCGGTCCGGGATTGGCCAAGCGGCCATCGTGAAAACGGCGAGTCCCGCCGGCGTCGTCCACACCTGCTCTTAGCTCATCCGGCGGGAACTCGGCGTGGACGGGTCGGGTAGCAGCCTGTAAAGGGGGGGAGGGGGGTCCAACCCAGTGGGGGGGGGGGGGGGGGGGGCTCCGATGTGGCCTAGCCCGCGATCGGGGCCCACCGATCGGCAGGCCGGCCTCTCTGGCTGGGGCCTCCTTTCTTCCACGCCGGACCCTGTAGTCCTGCACTATGTTGTGTCGGGGCCGGCGTGTTGAAGGAAGGCACTGTGCATGTGCGCGTTGGCGCCGGCGCCACTGCGCATGCGCGGATCTCGCGGCGCCCAGTTCGCGCTGGGATCAGCAGCTGGAGTGGCGTGAACCGCTCCAGTGCCGTGCTGGCCCCTTTCGTGGGGCAGAATTAGTCGCCCGGTCGGCCTGTTCACGCCGTCACAAAGCACAACGGCGTTTACGACACCGTGGACACTCTGCCACGGGATTAGAGCATCTCGCCCCCCAAGTTTTCATCTTTTTAGTGGCATCACAACTATATCTGCTCGGGTCCTCATGTGGGAGATCAAACACGAGTCCCTGAATAACAACCAGGAATGCTAATTCCGGCTGATGTTTCCTTCCCCTTGCTCAAGGACATTGAATCCAATTGTAGTGCTCCTGGCTGAAATCAGCACAGAACAGTGATTGAATCCAGGCATCTTTCGATGTGCATAATCTGAATTAGAACCAAGTGTTCAGCACTTGGTTTTGTGTGCTTTGAGGAGCCACTTTCCTAGGCTGCATTGTTGCTCTGGTGCTTTGAGCAACTTTTTTGAGCTCAGGATACATTTTTTGTTGTAGGCCTTATAAAACTGCTGCTATTTCTGTGAATGGGTAGATTGGAAGAAACAATTAAGTTTTAGGAAGTTTTGATATGTTTGCTCTTATACCACCCCCCCCATATCTTGCATTATCCTCGTGTGTATATATAATATATACGTACAGCTTTGGCAATCCCTCAGGGTCAAGGATGACTTGCTTCCAATCCGGGGGTGGAGTGGGTTCTGCGGTGCTGAATAGACCAATCCTGGAGTCGCAGACTCTGCCACAGATGGGCAGAGACAGGTAGTGATTGATGAAGCGGGTGGCTGGAACTCTCTAGATTATGATGCTTTACCTCCTCATGCTCCATTCAGTAATGCTTAAGGTATGCTCAATACCTTTGTGGATTTTTCTTCTCTAGTTTGTGTGTTCTAGGGCAAGCAATTCCCACATGTTGATGGGAATGTTGCATTTATTTAGGGAGGCGGCTCCCAGAGTGTCCTTGCAATGTTTCCTCTGCCCTCCTTGTGATTGCTTGCTATTGCGGAGCTCCGAGGAGCGCACTTATTTCGGGAGTCTTGTGTTGGGCATGTGGACATTGAGGCTCCCCATCGCAGCTGGTCGGGCGTGACCAGTGCCTCGATACTGGGTACATTGGTCAGGGAGAAGACGCTCACATTAGTATGCCTATCCTGCTGTGGATTTGCAGGATTTTACGGAGGAAACGTTGGTGATATCTCTCCAGGGATTTGAGGTGCCAGCTGTACATTGTCCATGTTACTGATGCATGCAGGAGGACAGGGACACGGCTGCTCTGCAGACCATGAGCTTGGTGCTGGATTTGAGGTCTCGGTCTACAAACACTGTGCGCGGGATTCTCCGTCGGCGGGATCCTCTGCTTCTCCGGCAGTGCAGTCCCACCTATGGATTTCCCGAAGGCGTGAGGGTGGCCACAATGGGAAATCCCATTGGCCGTCTGCCGGGACGGAGGATCCTGCTGCCTGCAGGGGTTCACCGCACCAGAAAACGTGTCTGGCGGGATGGAGAATGACAGAGGTTGGCATGGTCTTGGTTCTGCCTGGAGGCATTGGTGGTTGAACAGATTCCCGTTTGTCCTGTAGATTAGTTCCACTCCAGTGGAAATTCCATAGTGATGGGGTGGAATGTTGCAGTGAAGAAGATGGAGTAGAGCATTGGTGCAATGACTCAGACCTGCTTGACCCCAGTTTACCCTTATATTGGGTCTGTGGTCAATCCATTAGTGAGGATTCTCGCAATGATATTTACAAATAGATAGATCCATACAGCTTCAGTTAATGCTGAGATTGACTAAACAAATGCAGGGCAGGTGTGAATTATAACATTATACAACTGTGTATTGTAGCAAAAGGCATGGGCATTGGGACACTCTGTTCCTGCCGACAGCACAACACTGCCCGTGGGTTTCCCGGTGGCTTGCGATGGCTTCAATGGAAAATCCCGTTGACAAGCGGCGGGAGTAGAGAAGCCTGCTGCCAGCGAAAGGCGGGCCACCGAAAAACACGCGGCTGGGGACTGTAGAACGCAGCCTTGATATGTCACCTCGCTGTTCAGCTAACAGTGAATGAAGTTAGGTGTAGAATAAGGACTGAGAATGGTTCTGCCAGAATCAGACACTTCAATGCTTCCAGTTTAAAATATTAAACCTCTGGCCACAATAACCTTTGTGCTGATTCCAATAGAATTTCTGTTTTCATTCTAAAGGACTGGACACACAAAAGGCACTTATGTCTGTAAAGCAACACCACAGCTAAAATCTATTCATATCGATATTATACAAAGTGGTCTAAAAGCTGAGAAGGTGTTAGTGAAACCCCAATGGGAAGATAATTATTCTAGATGTCATGCTGGGGATAATAAGCACATATACTTTCAAAATTCATTACCCATAATGGCCTCAGCAAATATCTCTATAGGGGCTGGTTTTGCACAGTGGGCTTGTAATGCAGAACATGGCCAGCAGCGCGGGTTCAATTCCTGTACTGGCCTCCCCGAACAGGCGCCGGAATGTGGCGACTAGGGGCTTTTCACAGTAACTTCATTGAAGCCTACTTGTGACAATAAGCAATTATTATTAGATTATACATGGCCTACGACTAGCAGGTGGCAGTGTGGCAGTGTAAATCTACCATGCAGCTCTGTGCTGCGAGGCAGTTGGGACTAAGTCGTGTTGGAGGATAGATGTATTTTGTAGTAGCTCAATAATAGTGATAATCTGTATTGTCACAAGTAGGCTTACATTAACACTGCAATGAAGTTGCTGTGAAAAGCCCCTAGTAACCACATTCCGGCGCCTGTTTGGGTACACAGAGGGAGAATTCAAAGTGTCCAAAATACCTAACAGCTCGTCTTTAGGGACTTGAGAGAGGAAACCGGAGAACCCGGAGGAAATCCACACAGACACAGGGAGAACTTGCAGATTCCACACAGACAGTGACCCAAGCCGGGAATCCAACCTGGGACTCTGGTGCTGGAAAGCAACAGTGCTACCCACTGTACTACTGTGCTGCCCATATCTAGTTAGTGTTTGTAGTTTGTTATTTATTGATTCCAGTTATCCAGTTGTTTCATGGTAAATTATTTAAACTAGATGTTCTGTAGTGCATCATTCATATCGGCCAGTCTAAAGAACATGACATGGTACCAAGAGTGATGATCGACTAAGAAGAGATGATTCTGCACAGATCTGAACAATTAAAGATAACTTAGAAGAAGAAGAAAGAAAACGCATTTTTTTTCGAGTAACTTGATAAGCCACTGGCAACTTGTGCTCAATGTGATGTAAAACTTCGAAGCCCAGGATGGAAGGGTATCAAGGCACCGATCGAACAGCTTTGGATTACTGTAACGTAGACGAGAATTGGTGGGTGTTTAAGCAGCAGTTCAAACTCTATGTTTCCATCCTTGGTCTGCAGGCACAGCCTGACGAGAGGCCTATTGCGTTGCTTCTCATTGAAATTTTCAACACAGCTTACTCATTGAGAGACAAAGCGCATAGAAGAAGCTACAGACTGGATAACCTTGTATTAGTTGTGTCAGAATGAAAGAAGAAACCACCAAGGATGCAGTCAATGCAGATGGTGAGACAATATCTCCAGAAGGATGGGCCAGAAAGGATCCTGCTCAGGTTTTTACAACATAAGAGCAGAATTAGTGATAGCAGATGGATTTTTGCTGGGAATAAGATAATAGTAATTGCGAAATCTTGAAGATCTGTAGTTTTGCGCAAAATCCATGAAGGGCATACGGGAAGAAAAAACTGTAAGAAAAGAGCTGAAGACACAGTCTATTGGCCATCCAAGGTATTGAGGCAATGGTACGAAACTGCACGCGGTGCAGGAGAGCGAACGTCTGCACATAGTGCGGGAAGCAAACAAACTGCACAAGGTGTAGAATACTTCAGTTCCAATTGTCGAAAGAGTCCGTTATTCCAAAGGTAGAGAGGCAACCACTCCTTCACAAAAGGAGACAAAGGAGAGATTTTAGGCCAAATCCACAAATAGGTTTGACGAGGAATCCACAAAAAAGTCTCCAACCATTGTCATGCAACAGTCCTAAAACAACTGAAGAAAACACAGTGCAGCATACGGAACAACAACAAGATAAAGTCACCACAATATACGAAGAACAACAAACAGCATCCACAGCTACAAAGAAAGATGAAGTAACTTCACAAGTGCAGCAACCACTTAGAAGATCAACAAGGCTAAGATCCAAAGCCAAAAGACTGAATTTGTGATAGTCTGTAAATACTTTAAGGATGTAAATAGTTATGCATTTCACATTGAATTGTAAAAATAATCTTATCAATGTAAATAATTACATTTTCCAAAGGAAAGAGGATATGATGATATGCATAGAGAAATTCTGTACATAATATTATACACGACCTCCGATCAGCAGGTGGCAGTGTGGCAGTGTAAGTCTACCATGCGGCTCTGTGCCACGAGGCAACTGGGAGTAAGTTGTGCGATGTATTTGCAATCGCTCTATGATTGTTAGATAATGTTACTAGTTTGTTATTTATTTATTCCAGTTATCTTTATCACGCAGTTGTTTCCTCATAAATTATTTCAACTAGATGTTCTGTAGTGTATCATTCATATTGGCCAGACTGCAGAACATGACACAATCAACATCCTGGGGGTTACCATTGACCAGAAACTTAACTGGACCAGCCATATAAATACTGTGGTTAACAGAACAGGTAAGATACTGAGAATTATGTGGAGAAAGACTCAATCCCTGATTCCCCAAAGCCTGTTGACCATCTATAGGCATTAGATTAGATAGATTTAGATTTATTCTCAGCGTGTACCGAGGTACAGTGAAAAGTATTGTTCTGCATACAGTCCAGACAGATCATTCCATGCATAAACAAAAACATAGGACATCCGATAAATACACAATGTGGAGATAGTATTAGTTTTAGAATTGCGCTTTAAAAGCATTGTATGGTTATAAGAGATGTAGGAGGAGGATCTGTGGGGGAGAGCTCATAGAGAGTCACCACGCTCCAGCGACATCTTGAAATCACAAACAACGGCCAGGATTCTGCGATATCGCGGTCAAGTGTTCACGCCGGTGTCAAAACCGGTGCGAGCGACGCCGACGTCAACGGGTCTCCAGGCCCAGTAATTCTCCTCTTCATTGGGGGCGAGAATGGCGCCGGAGTGCTGTGCTCTGCTCCAGCGCCGAAAACCGGCCCTGCATAGTCGGTGCGGGTCCACGCATGCACGTGACTACCGTCTCTGCACCGGCGCATGCGTGTGACGGCTGTCTCCGCGCCGACGGTTGCCATCTCCCGCTGGCCCCCGTGCAACATGGCGGAGTCCTACAGGGGCCCGGTGTGGAGGAACATAGCCCCCCCCCCCCCAGAATGAGCATGCCCCGCCGATCGTTAGCCAGCATCGCAGGCCTGTCCCACTGTGGAGGGCCCCCCCCCCCCCCCCCCCCCCCCCCGAGTCAGATCCTACCGCGCCCCCCACCAGGACAGCCCCCGCATCCAGAACGGCAAGGTCCCGCCGGGTGGGACCAATATATAAACCACGCTGGCAGAATCGCCGCGGGGCCGCTTTCAACGGCCGCCGACCCTCGCCGCGACCGACCGCGTGATTCTCCGGTCGCTGGTGAATCAGCGGCTCGGCGCCAGAGCGGTGTGGCTGGATGCTTATGCCTTCCGGCAATTCTCCCCGGGCTCGGAGAATCCCGGCAACAACCCGCAGTTCTGAACATTTAAAAGGTCTCTCATTAATGTGAACCAGTTGATGTTTCAGCAGGTCAGAGAACCCAGTGAATCCCTTCCCACAGTCAGAACAGGTGAATAGCTTCTCTCCGGTGTGAACTCGCTGGCGTGTTCAGTAGTTTGAATGACCAATAGCATCCCTTCTCACACTCAGACCACATGAACAGCCTTTCCCCAGTGTGATTGCGCTGATGATTACCAGCTGGGATGTGTAATTGAATCCCTTCCCACATTCTCACATTTCCACGGTTTTTCCCCACTGTGAACGATGCTCTTTGCTTCCATGTTCAAAGGTGGATAGGATCAGGGCCTCATGAGCTGGGAATGGGATGGAATACCACCACCTTAAGTTCCCTCCCCTATAGCGCCGTTCATTGCCACCGGATTCACATCTTGGAACTCCCTTCCTAACAGCACTGTGGATGTACCTGCAGCACATGGACTGCAACGGTTCAAGATGGTGACTCACCATCATCTTTGCAGAAGAATAGAGAATTGCCTTGCCAGAGACACCAACAATCATAACAATTTTCAAAACACTGCAGGTTACCTCATATTTAAAAACTGCACACATTCTTATATGCTTTTAGTATGTACATTTAATATTAGATTGGATAGATAGATAAATAAGGTGGGGGAAGCATCATTAATAATGTTTGTTCCAATAAACTCCCACACAGACCAGTTTCGAGAAGTTGAGTGTTCATTTTTATTTAATTGAAATTATTTATGGCACGGGTTTTATTTCAACCAATGTGAGCAGTAGATTTAATGGTGTTTGAACTCAACTTCTTTCTCATGTCACATCAATCCACATGGTCAGTGGAGGCTTTACTTCAATCATTTGGACACAGTGGAAAACCAGTGCCCAATCTTTTGTTGGAGTTAATTCCCCTTGTGAGCTAAAAGTTTTATCTGCAGGTGCAGCGATAAAAAAATTCCCTCGACCTGTTTATCAGACATTAGCTTTGCTTCGTGTGAGCGTTCTGCTCTCTGGATTATCTGCTTGTGGGCTGAAGACTCATTACAGGCCCTGAGAGCATGCACACAATCTCACACACACACACATATATATACACACATCCACATATACACACTCCCATATAAACACACTCTCGTATACAAACTCTCTTACACACACATAAACACATACTCACATGTACACGCATATACATACTCACATATACACACACACATATACACACACTCACATGTACACGCATATACACACTCACATATACGCACTCTCACATACTTATACACACATATGTACACAGTCTCACACACACACATACACATAGAACATAGAACATACAGTGCAGAAGGAGGCCATTCGGCCCATCGAGTCTGCACCAACCCACTTAAGCTCCCACTTCCATCCTATTCCCGTAACTCAATAACCCCTCCTAAACTTTTTGAACACTAAGGGTAATTTAGCATGGGCAATCCACCTAACCTGTACGTCTTTGGACTATGGGAGGAAACCGGAGCACCCGGAGAAAATCCACGCAGACACGGGGAGAACGTGCAGACTCCACACAGACAGTGCCCAGCGGGGAATCGAACCTGGGACCCTGGCGCTGTGAAGCCACAGTGCGAGCCAGTTGTGCTACCGTACACACACTCTCATACACACGCACATATTTACACATTATACACACATACACATACCAGACCCGCACACTCTCACATGCACACACACACACACTCACACACACACACTCTTGCACACACTCTTTTACGCACACACACATCCACATATCCATGCACACTCTTATATGCACATACACGCACATTTACATGTAAACACATACTGTCATGGGAGTATCCCTTTAATAAATGTTTTTGTCTTATCACATGGCTTCAGTGATGTCATTCTGTGGGTGGAGCTGGGCTATGGCTCTGGGAGTTGGTTTGGGCCTGTTTTGTGGCTCTGAGTTCTTTTGCTTTCAATTTCACATTTGGCTGCTGCACTCAGAAAGAGAAGCTTTGGCTTGTCTCTCTATCTTCAGTTTAAAAGCTGTTTCCAGATTACGTGATAACTTTAAAGTGATAACTGTTTTCTGGAAGGAAGTCAAACCTGCTGTTTTGGAAAGGAAACAAGAAGTATCCATACCAAGTCTTAAAGATAGTAAGAATGCCGTGTGTTGGGCCACACCTTTGTAAAGGGGTTTCTGGTTTATGGGATCTTGTTACTAAATTGGAACAGTTAAAGGGGGAATTCATTAAGAGTGATACACAGATTACTGTAGCTTGTGGGGTATTTATGTTTGTAGTTGATAAAATGCTTACTGTGTGTGTTCATAAAAATGTTAACTAAATTAATAGAATAAAGCTTGTTTTTGATTAAAAGTGCTTAAGGCCTCTGTTCAATAACACCTGCCCGGGGCCCGGCGTGGTTACACTTGTGCTCATCGTAACCAAAATCAGTAAACAGTTGTAGGTCAGGTGAACTCCAAGATATACTTTGGAGTTTTCTAAACCCTGGCCCATAACAATACTCACACACACATAAACACACACAATCATATACACTCACACACACATGCGCACAGACATATACATAAAAGCATATATACACACGCATGCTCTCTCACACACATATATATATACACACATATACACATGCACATATACATATACACATGCACACACTCTCACACGCTCATTTATATGTACACACATATATACATGCACATGTACATACACAGAGAGAAACAAACACACCGCATATACACACACACACTCTCACATATGCACAACTGTACACAAACACAGATGCACACATATACACACACTCACAGACACATACTCACACATACACCCACACACAAACACACACTCACACATACACCAGTCTGACGCTCGCACATACACCAGTCTGACACTCACACATACACCAGTCTGACACTCACACATACACCGGTCTGACACTCCACTGAAGCTTGGAGGAGCTGCTATTTTGTTGGGACACGATCCTTCTGATGCAGGGTTAAACTGCGGATTCATCAACCTGCTCTGGGAGTTCAACTGGACAGTAGAAGTCCCAATGGAATTATTCACAGAATAGCAAAGAACTGTTTCTGGTCAATAATCCTTGGCTCAATCAACATCATCAAAACCACATCAACCAGTCATGCATCATACTGCTTTATGTGGTATATGCTGTGCAAAAGACACATGTTGATTCATTTGAAATGAAATCATGCTGTTATTTATAGGCATTTGCTGACATGATTATTTCCAAGCCCTCTATTAAAGGATAAGAATTTACATATATTAATTAGGCTGCTGCCTAAATCAAGCTGAACCTGGACATGTGGGATACAAAGACCAAAGAACAAAGAAAATTACAGCACAGGAACAGGCCCTTCGGCCCTCCCAGCCTGCGCTGATCCAGGTCCTTTATCTAAACCTGTCACCTATTTTCCAAGGATCTACTTCCCTATGTTCCCCGCCCGTTCATATATCTGTCTAGATGCATCTTAAATGATGCTATCGTGCCCGCCTCTACCACCTCCACTGGCAAAGTGTTCCGGCACTCACCACCCTCTGCGTAAAAATCTTTCCACGCACATCTCCCTTAAACTTTCCCCCTCTCACCTTGAAATCGTGACCCCTTCTAATTGACACCCCCACTCTTGGAAAAAGCTTGTTGCTATCCACCCTGTCCATACCTCCCATAATTTTGTAGACCTCAATCAGGTCCCCCCTCAACCTCCATCTTTCCAACGAAAACAATCCTAATCTACTCAACCTTTCTTCATAGCTAGCACCCTCCATACCAGGCAACATCCTGATGAACCTCCTCTGCACCCTCTCTAAAGCATCCACATCCTTCTGATAATGTGGCGACCAGAACTGCACGCAGCACTCCAAATGTGGCCTATCCAAAGTCCTATACAACTGTAACATGACCTGCCGAATCTTGTACTCAATACCCCGTCCAATGAAGACAAGCATGCTGTATGCCTCCTTGACCACTCTATCGACCTGCGTTGCCACCTTCAGGGTACAATGGACCTGAACTCCCAGATCTCTCTGTACATCAATTTTCCACAGGACTCTTCCATTGACCGTATCGTCCGCCCTTGAATTAGATCTTTCAAAATGCATCACCTCGCATTTGCCTGGATTGAACTCCATCTGCCATTTCTCTGCCCAACACTCCAATCTATCTATATTTTGCTGTATTATCTGACAGTCCTTCTCGCTATCTGCAACTCCACCAATCTTAGTATCATCTGTAAACTTGCTAATCAGACCACCTATACCTTAGTCCAGATCATTATGTATATCACAAACAACAGTGGTCCGAGCACGGATCCCTGTGGAACACCACTAGTCACCCTTCTCCATTTTGAGGCACTCCCTTCCACCACTACTCCCTGTCACCTGTTGCCCAGCCAGTTCTTTATCCATCTAGCTAGTACATCCTGAATCCCATACAACTTCACTTTTTCCATCAACCTGCCATTGGAAACTTTATCAAACGTCTTACTGAAGTCCATGTTAATGACATCTACAGCCCTTCCCTCATCAATTAACTTTGTCACTTCCTCAAAGAATTCTATTAGGTTTGTAAGACATGACCTTCCCTGCACAAAACTATGCTGCCTATCACTGATAAGTCTATTTTCTTCCAAATGTGAATAAGTCCTATCCCTCAGTATCTTCTCCAACAGTTTGCCTACCACTGACATCAAGCTCACAGGTCTATAATTCCCTGGATTATCCCTGCTACCCTTCTTAAACAAAGGGACAACATTAGCAATTCTCCAGTCCTCCGGGACCTCACCCGTGCTCAAGGATGCTGCAAAGATATCTGTTAAGGCCCCAGCTATTTCGTCCCTCACTTCCCTCAGAAACCTGGGATAGATCCCATCCGGACCTGGGGACTTGTCCACCTTAATGCCTTTTAGAATACCCAAAACTTCCCCCTTCCTTATGCCGACTTGACCTAGAGTATTTAAACATCCATCCCTAACTTCAACATCCGTCATGCCCCTCTCCTTGGTGAATACCGATGCAAAGTACCCATTAAGAATCTCACCCATTTCCTCTGACTCCACGCATAAATTCCCTCTTTTGTCTTTGAGTGGGCCAATCCTTTCTCTAGTTACCCTCTTGCTCCTTATATACGAATAAAAGGCTTTGGGATTTTCCTTAACCCTGTTAGCCAAAGATATTTCATGACTCCTTTTAGCCCTCTTTATTGCACGTTTGAGATTTGTCCTACTTTCCCAATATTCCTCCAAAGCTTCATCAGTTTTAAGTCGCCTAGATCTTATGTATGCTTCCTTTTTCATCTTAGCTAGTCTCACAATTCCACCCGTCATCCATGGTTCCCTAATCTTGCCATTTCTATCCCTCATTTTCACAGGGACATGTCTGTCCTGCACTCTAATCAACCTTTCCTTAAAAGACTCCCACATTTCAAATGTGGATTTACCCTTAAACAGTTGCTCCCAATCCACATTCCCTAGCTCCTGCCAAATTTTGTTATACTTGGCATTTCCCCAATTTAGCACTCTTCCTTTAGGACCTCTCTCGTCTTTGTCCATGAGTATTCTAAAACTTACGGAATTGTGATCGCTATTCCCAAAGTAGTCACCGATTGAAACATCAACCACCTGGCCGGGATCATTCCCCAATACCAGGTCCAGTATGGTCCCTTCCCGAGTTGGACTATTTACATACTGTTCTAAGAAACTCTCCTGGATGCTCCTTACAAATTCTGCTCCATCTATGCCTCCAACACTACATGAGGCCCATTCAATGTTGGGGAAGTTAAAATCTCCCATCACAACCACCCTATTGCTCCTACATTTTAAAATAATCATTCTACATATTTGTACCTCTACTTCACGCTCGCTTTTGGGAGGCCTGTAGTAAAGTCCCAACAATGTTACTGCACCCTTCCTATTTCTTAGCTCTACCCATATTGCCTCAGTGCTCGAATCCTCCATCGTGCCCTTCTTAATCACAGTTGTGATATCATCTCTGACCAGTAATGCAACTCCTCCACCCCTTTTACCTCCCTCTCTATCCCTCCTGACGCATCTATACCCTGGGATATTTAGTTGCCAGTCTTGCCCTTCCCTCAACCAAGTCTCAGTAATATCAATAACATCATATTCCCAGGTACTAATCCAAGCCCTAAATTCATCTGCCTTACCTGCTGCACTTCTCGCATTAAAACAAATGCACCTCAGACCATCTATCCCTTTGCGTTCATCATCTCTTCCCTGTCTACTCTTCCCCTTAGTCACATTGGGTTTATTATCTAGTAGCTTACTGGCTTTTGTTGCTGCCTCTTTGCTGACTTCTAACTTCTTAATCTGGTTCCCATCCCCCTGCCACATTAGTTTAATGTAGGTAGACAATAATTAACCCTCGTGTCTCTTAAAAGGGAGATGCCAAATCCTGCCAGTTCTGACCTTCATGAGAAAGCCCATATAAATAACAGCAGTTACAAAGCTACATTAGAGCTTCACAAAAAATATCTTCTTAGCTTAAAAGATGGGCACTTGGGGGAAATAAACCTGCAGGTGAATGGGTGTGTAGACTCTCTGGAGACGCTAGCATTGGCTCAATGGTCCAATTGGCCTTCGCCTGCATTGTAATGATTTTATGGGTGGTCTTTAATCGAGGCAACAGGGATATTCCCCCCCCCCCCCCCCCCCCAGTTGGTAAGCTGGTGAAAGCCCCGTGGCACCTCTTTTCCAGAATGCCTGCCATATTAAGTGCCAATCGGGCAATGGTGGGCCATCCACGGGATGAGAGCCCTGGGGGATCAATGTCCTGTCTGCTGAGAGCTGCTGGCCAATCAGAGGCTGGCAGCTCTGCATTGCTCGGCAGCATCACTGGGAGGCTGTTGGCTGTTGCTTGAACTACACCAGCTGAGGCCCAGGATCAGCATGTGATGATGGAAAAGTTCTGGTTGCAGGAGAGGAAAAGGGACATCAGCAGCAAGGGCAGGGGTTTAACTCTGAGTATGGACCCCCTCCTTCCTGATGCTGGATCTGTCAGTCAGGCACTGAGTGCCCTTGAATGAGGGGCCCCTGGAAGTCTACAAGAAATCCTGACAGGATTTGCTTTTCAGACTCTCACATGGCGAGGTGCCTGCCTACTGTTGGATGAATAATAATAATAATCTTTATTGTCACAAGAAGGCTTACATTAACACTGCAATGAAGTTACTGTGAAAACCCTGTGGTCGCCACATCCCAGCACCTGTTCGGGTGCACAGGGGGAGAATTCAGAATGTTCAATTCACCTAACAGCACATCTTACGGGACTTGTGTGAGGAAACCGGAGGAAACCCATGCAGACACGAGGAGATCGTGCAGACTCTGCACAGACAGCAGCTATGGGATGAGGCCCTTGCTTAGGTACTTATTGATATAATGAATATTATTTATTTTAATTGGAGGGGGGTAGGGAGGCCATTCAGGAGCCTTCCTTCTATGGACTTACCAGGGTAGAGATGGAGAGGTTTCAGGGTGACAACCCACCACACTCCCACGCAAGTAAATGTTGCCCTGCCATCAAACATGCCACAGGGGATGGCATTGAATTATTAAATACCACGCTACAATTATTTCGTCTCCAGATATCTCCACTAAATTGTAGAATCATAGTGCAGCTGGAAGCTATTCGGCCCATCGAGTCTGCACCAGCCCTTACCTGGGCCCATTCCCCCACTCCTAACCCTGTAACCCCACCTAATTTTTATGGCCAATTTATCATGGCCAATTCACCTAACCTGTCCACTTTTGGACTGTGGGAGGAAACCGGAGCACCCAGAGGAAACCCACGCACACATGGGGAGAATGTGAAAACACAGTCACCTGAGGTCAGAATCAAACCTGGGACCCTGGCGCTGTGAGGCCACAGATTGTTTTAGTTACATTAGGGCTATAACAATAACTTCCATTTATATAGCACCTTTAATGCAATAAAACACACAAAGACTGTTTCAAATGAACCTTATATCAAATAAAATTTGTCAGCCCAGCCATGTAAGGGGATTTTAAGGCAGATGACCAAAAGCTCAGTCAAGTACATTTTAAGGAGAGTCTTTAAGGAGGGAAGAGAGGCAGAGAAGTGAAGAGGTTTTAGGCAGGAATTCCAGAGCTTAGGACAAAGCAGCTGAGAGCAGGGCTGCCTCAACGGAATGATTTAACTCTGGGATACACAAGTGAGGGGCTGGTTTAGCACAGGGCTAAAGAGGTGGCTTTTAAAGCAGACCAAGGCAGGCCAGCAGCACGGCTTAATTCCCATACAAGCCTCGCCGAACAGGTGCCGGTATGTGGCGACTTGTGACAATAAGCGATTTTCATTTAATTTCATTTATCGGAGATCTTGTGGAACAGTGGATAGCATCCCTGCCTCTGTTAGTGTTTATTACACAAAGACTGGAGTATAGAAGTAGAGAAGTGTTGTAGCAATTGTATAGGGTGTTGGTGAGACTATATCTGGGCTGCATTCTCCGCAGTCTCGTGCTGAAATTGCGTTTGGCGTTTAGCGTGGGGGCGAAGATCCAATTTCACGTCGGAATCGGGCCCGGCGGCAGTCTGCTGATTCTCGGGGACCCAAGAATCGGCATGTTCGCGGAGTACTCCGTGTGACTGGGGGGCCATTGCCAGAGGTCAAGCCCAGCGATCCTCCTCTCCCGACCGGCTGAGTTCCCGACGGCGTGGTTTGAACCACCGACCGCCGTTTGGGAAGTTCGCATGGTGGCTGCGGACTCAGTCCGCGGCCGCCCTGGTGGTGGGGCAGGGGGATCAGACACCGGCGGGGGGAGCCTTATAGGTGGCCAGGGGACAGATCGGGGCGGTCGGGTTTTCGGGCACGCGGCCAATCGGGGGGTGGGGGGGGGCCTACGTTCTTCATCTACCTCCGTGGTCCATGGCTCTGCCATGGCGCTCAGCACGGCCGCTGGAGGCTGCTGCCATCCGGGGGTCTGTATCCGCAGCTAAAGCTGTGTGACTCACTCTGGATCCCTGCTAACCCCCTGCAGGTCAGTGAATTGTCTCATCTTTTTCCAATGAATCTTGAGCATGAAATGCAGGCGTTTTTACGCCGGCGTGGGGACATAGTCCCATTTTGGGAGAAACCAGCCCCTGG
The DNA here is from genome assembly GCF_902713615.1 of Scyliorhinus canicula. Taxonomy (NCBI): domain Eukaryota; kingdom Metazoa; phylum Chordata; class Chondrichthyes; order Carcharhiniformes; family Scyliorhinidae; genus Scyliorhinus; species Scyliorhinus canicula. Next base: position 283,153,795 of record NC_052146.1, on the reverse strand, counting down.
AGTTTGTGTCCAGTTTAGGTCTCCTTAATTGAGGAAGGATGTGGTGGCATGGGAAGCAGTTCAGAGGAGGTTCACCAGATTGATTCCGGGGATGACGTATGAAGAGAGATTAAACATTTCTGTGTTTATACTTGCTGGAGTTCAGAAGGATGGGAGGGGATCTGATCGAGGTCGAGTAAACACAGACCAAATGTTCCCACTTGCGGGGAAATCTAGAATGAGAGGTCAAGGATATAGGTTGAGAGGCTTAGATTTAGAACTGAGATGAGGAGGAACTACTTCTAGCAGAGTATGATGAATTTGTGGAACTCGCTGCCCCATAGTGCGGTGGAATCGGAATCATTAAATGGTTTCAAGAAGGAGATAGATACATTTCTGATTAAAAACGGGTTAAGGTGATATGAGGAACAGGTGGGGAGGTGGATTTGAAACCAGGAAGAGATCAGCCATGATCTGATTGAATGGCAGAGCAGGCTTGACGAGCTGAATTGCCTACTTCTGCTCTGAATTGCTATGTTCCTATGTTCCTATGTTCTGAACTAGAAGCTCCGAGTTTGAGTCTCACCCCAGGACTTGCTGCATTCATAACGCGGTCAAATCAGTTGGGAGTGTCAACCTGCAAATACTTCCAATGTGCCAATGGCTGGTGGTAAGAGCGGGAGAGACTCCTGGTCAGCCATGCTTGATGCAGAGTGGACCCCTGAAGCAATAAGTCTAGCGACCTGTTCTGGAAATTACTAGCTGTGGAAATGGACGAAAGTCTACCTTAGTGCATCACTAGGCACAGAAGAGAATTGGAATACACAAGAGTCCAAAATTAGAGGAACACAGATCACAAATATTTCAGAATTTACAAAGATAGATAGAAAAGGAGAGGCCACATGGAGAGATTTAAAACAAAGATGAGAATTTTAAAATCAATCGCTGAACGGGGAGCTAATGTAGGTCAGCGAGCAAAGGGGTGATCGGCGAATGGGACTTGGTACGACTTCTGATACAGGCAAAGGAATGTTTGGATAAACTTACATTCATGTAGGATAGGAGGGGCGAGGCTGCCGAGGTGTGACATTGGAGTAGTTAAGTGTAGAGGTAGCAAAGGAGGGTTTTGGCACCTGCTAAGCTGAGGCAGGGTGGAGTTGTGTGACGTTCCGACGTGGAAATTGGCAGTTTTAGTAATGGGGTAGATATTTGTTCAGAAACGTATTTCGGTGTCAAAAACAATGCCAAAATTATGAACAGCTGGTTGAATTGGCAGAGACAGTGATAGAGCAGTGACTAGGGAATAGTGTTTAGAATGGTCAATGGTTTCAGTCTTGAAAATACACAATGGCCAAAATTTCTGCTCATCCAATATTGGAGGTTGACCATTAGACATAGTTAAAGGACTGAGAGAAGTGGTGGTGACATAAGGCTGTGTGTCCTCAGTGTACATTTGGAATAAGATATTGTGCTCTTGGATGATACCACCTTGTGATAGCATGTGTATGAGAAATAGGAGGAGCAGGAAGAGAACCCATTGCTATTGATACTCTGGCAATAACTGAATAGAGAAAAAAGGAGCAGGCAAACCCACTCAGTTGAACAATGGAGGAGAGCCCTTGGAGAAGGTGGTGTGATCAGCTAGACTAAAGATTACAGACCAATGGAGAAGATGAGCAGGGATAGTTTATTGTGGTCACAGTTATAAAGGATATAATTTCTGACTTTGATACGAGTCATTACGATACTGTGGTACGGGCAGGAATCTTACTTATCGTATCATAGAATTTGCAGTGTAGAAGGAAGCCACTGGGCCCATCGAGTCTGCACCAACTCTTGGAAAGAGCACCCCACTCAAACCCATGTCTCCACCCCATCCCCGTAACGCAGTAACCCCACTTAACCTCTTTTGGACACTAAGGGCAATTTAGCCTGGCCAGTCCACCTAATCCGCACATCTTTGGACTGTGCGAAGAAACTGGAGCACACGGAGGAAACCCATGCAGACATGGGGAGAACTTGCAGACTCTGCACAGACAGTGATCCGAGCCGGGAGTCGAACCTGGGACCCTGGAGTTGTGAAGCAACTGTGCTAACCACTGGGCTACCTGGCTGCACCCAAATTATTGGAGGATGTGAAGATGATACACTGGGAAAGGTGGGGCGTTGGGCTTGGATGTCATGTTTCCCTCACAGTATTACATTAGCGAGTTTTTGAAGGAGATGAGAGATGAGGCTATAGATGCTGGAGTTAGACATAATGCCATTGACCCTATATCACTCCAGCTCAATCTTTCAGTGCCTTGGTATAGCTAACAGCTGTATGGGGTGGAACCGTACCATATTTATTCAAAGTGTCATCTTAGAGTGAAAACTGACTTGCAGCTCTCCAGTTGCAAAGATCAGTTTTCACTCCAGATCTTGAATCTCCCAGAGTAAGAAAAAATGAGTGACCGTGGTTTAATCCATTACTCAGGTGGGGCGGTATGGGGCCTATTGAGGTGCCATCTTTAAAGGGCGCCCTGATCAGAACTGAAAATCAACTCGCCCCTCCACCCGCCTGCACATGGAGATATCGGCGGCATTCCCCCCACCCTTGCACAACCATCGGGAGGTCTCCAGCCTCTAGCACTGCAGAGGTATTGTCAGTGCTCTCCCACCTCACTCCCCACATCCAACCCCGCCCCTCTCCCCGTGCCTGCAAGAGCCCCCCCTCAATAGCCTCGGCGCTCTCCCCTCCCACCGCACATAATTTGAACCCCACCCCCAGAACCGGCTCTTGGCACCATCCCTTGGCACAGGTTGGCACTGCCAGGTTGACACGGTGCGCAAACCTGGCGGTGTCTACCTGTGTCAAGGGGCAGTGCTGGGGGCAGTGCCAGGGCATCGCCTGGGCATGTCCCTCTACCCCGGGGTCTATATACTTACCCCCTTGGGGGATCAGTTCGATTCATTGATGTCTTCAAATAGTTATTGCAAACCTCACCACGGTGACGTCACGTCAGCGAGGTTCAAATATTGAGTAAGGGGGGAATCACGTGGCGAGAGAGGAGCTGGGTATGAGGAACATTAAAAAAAAATTCATAAATTTAGAGTACCCAATTAATTTTTTCGCATTAAGGAGCAATTTAGCATGGCCAATCCACCTAGCCTGCACATCGTTGGGTTATGGGGGTGAAACCCACGGAAACACGGGGGAGAATGTGCAAACTCCACACAGACAGTTACCCAGAGCCGGGGTCGAACCTGGGACCTTGACAACGTTAGACAGCAGTGCTAACCACTGTGCCACTGTGCTGCCCTCAGAAGCATTAACATAAGGATCTTTGTAGGCATGAACCTCGTGATGTCACCGGCGAGGGGGAGAGGAAAATCGTGAAACGCAATTCTCTCCAGATTTTCCGCCCGCATTGGCGATCCCACGGACTCCTGACACTGACTCAAAACCGGCCCCTTTGTGCCGATACCCTTTAGAAAATGTATTTCTGTCCAGTTGATTAACTGGTATCACCTTCATTAGACTTGTAGATAAGTCGCGTAATATAATAATGGGTTAGATCATAATGTATAGCCGATTGCAAATTTCTTGACCATTATTATATTTTGCTGTAGCTAAGAATTCAGATTCTCTGTTAATCATTCCTCCAATAACCATATGCTAAGGTTTGAATATAGGAAAGGAAGTACTGTGCCTCAGATGAACTGCTATAATTTATTGCATCGGGAAACCCATTTTCCCCATGACCCATTATTGCACTAATGGCTTATCTATTTTGCCTCAGGCTTGTGTAACTGAGCCATACATCTTGGTTTACCACAAGCAATCAGCTTTATAAATGGAAAAAGATGATCATTGAAAACGCGTTTTATTTTCAGGCAGACCTCAGCAGCACCAACAAATGAAGTCTGCAGCAGCAAATTATTTTCTAACAATTGAGTACAAATTGAGCATCTTTCATTGTTGCAAGATAGCTACATTGAGCTGAAGTGTAAATTCAGAATCGACAGCTAGGTCAGATACTGAAAAGAAACCAGAGAAAGTCAAACATTGTCAAAGGTGATTATATTACATTGCAGTGAATAATCTGGGGTGGGATTCTCTGACCCCGGGCTGGGTCAGAATGAGTGCCGCTCGCCAGTGAAAGAATAGATCGGGGCGCCATTTATAACTGGCACCTGATCTCTTGACTCCCGACTGCAGCCTCCAGTCCCACCCAATGTTCATCCTTAGCAATGACGGCGTCCTGGAGCCCCCGCACCCCACCTCATAAGGGCAGGGCACTCCCAGGCTCGATCTCTGGCATGGGCAAGATGCCAACTGGGAACCCTGACAGTGTCACCTAGGCACCCTGATAGTGGCGGGGTGGCACCCGGGTGGCACTTTCAGTGTGCCCAGATGGCACTATCAGCCTGGGTGGCACTGCCACCTGGATGGCATCGGGGGTGCCTGGGTATCACCCTTCCCCAGAGCCCGAGCACCCAGGGTCTCCCAATCGCCTGAGAGACCCCCCCAAATTATGGTACATCTGGTCCACGTTTTTGGAGACCAGTGCTAAATGGCACCTGGCCGGGTTCCGTGGCATGGGATTCAATTCCGGGGGCTGGATAGATCTGGCGTAGGCACATTCAATTGAGCCTAACTGCTCACTTAATATGCAAATTTCAGCCCTGCCCATTGTGGGCAGGATCCAGATCGCGACATCTCGCGAGATCACATTAGGTCTCACAAGCCATAATGAGCCGGGTAAATCTCGCAAGAGGCCTCTTGTGAGATTTAATAGCCGTCCGGAGCTGTTAGATTGCGCGCTTTGTATTTAAAGTTCTGGTGTAATCCATGATCATCAATTTGGCAAACAATTTTAACAATTCCTAATTCTTGAAAATGTTCATGTTTGTCAAACATTAATTTTTTTTCTAAATCCAGCAACTCTCAAATATGACTGCTTAGGACAACAATAAAAGCTTGTCACCTACCTTTCCTGTTTTTGTAATGCTACAGTCTGTGCTTGAAGTATTCTTCATTTTAAACTCCACATTTTGTAATCTTTTCCTCATTTGTTTATCCAATTGTGTTGAAAACAAGTCTCAAAACAGGAACTAGGATGTGGAGGGGCCATTCCAACCCTCCGGCCTACTCCAGCATTCAATTAGATCATGGCTGATCTGATTGTAATCAACCTCACATTGTGGCCTACCTCGATAACCTTTCACCTCCTTGTCAATCATGAATCTATCTAGCTCTGCCTTAAAAATATTTGAAGGTTCTACTTCGACAGCCTTTTGAGGAAGAGAGTTGCTGAGACTCACGACCCTCCGAGAGAAAAAAGTTCTCATCTCTGTCTTAAATGATAGGGTGGGGTTTGCCGGGAGAGGGGCACAAGAGGTTCACTAGCAAAGGAAGGTGAATGGCTCTCAATGGGTACCCCTCTTCCTGATGTCCGGCCCTTAAGTCTGGCAACGAGTGCCTTTGATTGACTACGACATGTTAACAGGCTCACTTACAGATAGGTTAATACCAGCGGTGGCAGGATTTGACCCTTAGGTGGTCATTAGTTTGCCACTTACGGGTCTCAATTGGTGGAAAGGTCGGTCATGGGCCTTTCTGCCCCGAACCTAATTCTGGCAGAGATGGGAAAGCAACAGGTTTCCTGATGCAACCACCCCGCCTATGTTTTAAAAAAAATTTTGAGTACCAATAATTTTTTTTCCAATTAATGGACAACTTAGTGTGACCAATCCACCTACCCTGCACATCTTTGGGTTGTGGGGTGAGACCCACGCAGACACGGGGAGAATGTGAAAACTCCACACTGACAGTGACCCGGGGCCGGGATCAAACCCAGGTCCTCGGCGTCTTGAGGCAGCAGTGCTAACCACTGCACTATTGTGCCACTCCGCACCCGCCTAAGTTAATGCCCTTCCCACCTCCAAGCTTGCCAGCAGCGAGCACAGAATTGTAGCCAGAGAGTGGAGGGTTGGGGAAGGAGCTTCACACGACTGGTAAAGACAAGTCGATCTTGTGAGGGGTGGAGAGAAGGGGGAATGAGCTTGGTACAGAAGAATGGAAATGGGATAGACCTGTTTAAGTGCCTTGTCTGTTATGGCGAAGGGGATTCCTCGGTGGGCCAAAATTATTTTTCAGAACTTCTGGTCCAGAAGGTGACAATATCAGAGTTGATAGATTGGAGTTTGAAACAGACTAAATTCGATTACTTCCTTGTAAAAGACTAGTCAGGACAGCACGGTGGCGCAGTGGGTTAGCCCTGCAGCTTCACGGCGCCGAGGTCCCAGGTTCGATCCCGGCTCTGGGTCACTGTCCGTGTGGAGTTTGAACATTCTCCCCGTGTTTGCGTGGGTTTCGCCCCCACAACCCAAAGATGTGCAGGGTAGGTGGAGTGGGCACGCTAAATTGCTCCTTAATTGGAAAAAATGAATTGGGTACTGTAAATTAAAAAATAAATAAATAAATAAAACAGAAGACTAGTCAAAGGTAATGGGGGATGTACAGGGACTCTGACTAAACACACATGTATTCTGGATAGAACAAGTTTGATTTGCCGAATGTTCAGGATCTTTTCACCCACACATCTGCCACATTTGTTCAGGCATGTTCAGCATTTTAGCTGACTTCCTACCCAAAAACTATGAATTCCTCTGCAATAACTATAGCTTACACATCCCCTTTGGCGGGAAAAGGTGGTTGTGGGGGGTGGGGGGTGGGGGGGGGGGATCCCATTCTGCGGGATTCTCCGTTGGCAGGATCCTCCGCTTTGCCGGCAGCGCACCCACGCCCATGGGTTTCCCAACAGCGTGGGATGGCCACAATGGAAAACCCATTGACCGGTTACCACAACGGAGGATCCTGCTGGCGGCGCGGGGAGTTGGGGGGGGGGGGGGGGGGGGGGGGGGGGGGGGGGGGGGGGGGGGGGGGGGGGTGGGGGGGGGGGGGGGGGGGGGGGGGGCCAACGCCGGAAAACCGGTCAGGAGGGACGGAGAATCCCGCCATTGACATTTGGCTGGATTGAATGTTCCCGACGACGAGCAGGACCAGAAAATCCCACCTCAAATAATCATTCTCTTTCCAGTTTTTCATCTCTCTGTTTTTATTATCTTTCTTCTGAATAATTTATCTCGACTGCTTGTTCTTCATTACTATTTAGAAACCCAATTAAAGTCCTTACCTGTTCAGTATTACCTGACTTTGCAAGTGGAGAGATATGTGCCGGTTTTCAGTCTGAAGCTGACAAATTTTGGGACCCAATGATTCCACCCAATGTTTTTTATAGCCACACAATTCGTGTTGAGAGGAAAGCAAAATTAAATTGCCTACTGCAAAGCCCGCCAAAAAGGCAGGCTTTGTTTGTGAATTTTCTTGCTCAACCAAGCTTATTGTAGTGAATAGTCATTGTAATATTAACTTTGTGGAGGCTACACTGCTTACATCATAATAATAATAATCATAATAATCGCTTATTGTCACAAGTAGGCTTCAATGAAGTTACTCTGAAGCATACTACTATCCATTCAATTTACAACCACTTACTCCTGTGGTTGACTAGAAAACTAAAAGTGCACAAGCTTTTCCAATTGATTCAAAGTTGTACCTTTGTCTGAAAAAAATGGACTATTCATTCGTGCGATGTAAGTGAGTTTTTAGCATGTGGTTTCAATTTGAATTAATCGGTAGTTCAAACTGCACAATTTTCCCTGAAGTGAATTAAGTTTAGAGAAGAAAATTCAAAGGAAGACTGATCACAGTAAGATCAAAAACAAATTGAGCAAAGTAATATAGGCTGCAGCATAGACAAATGATAAAAGCAAGATTGGGAAAGAAGAATTTCCAATAGCAAGCTGTCCCTTAAAGCCAGTCCAAGAGTACGATAGGGGTGTAACCAAGTCACAGATAGACACAGAGGCCGGGATTCTCCGACCCCCCGCTGGGTCAGAGAACCCCCGGGGGGAGGCACGAATCCCTCCCTGTTGCTCCGACGCCGGCTGCCCTATTCTCCGGCCCCGTTTTTCTGGTGGTGGCGGGATTCCCACCACGCCGGTCGGGGGCCAATGACAGCCCCCCACCCCCCCCCCCCCCCCCCCACCAGCGATTCTCCGGACCCCGATCGGCCGAGTGGCCGTCCAATTCTGGCCAGTCCCACCGGCAGGTGAGTATGCGGGGGCCGTCCTCACACCCCACGGGGGGATCCGACCCGGGGGGGGGGCCAAGGTGGCCTGGCCCGCGATCGGGGCCCACTGATCTGCGGGCGGGCTTGTTCCGTGGGGACTCTTCTTTCCTTCGTGCCGGGCCCCTGTATGGCTCTGCCATATTACCCGGGGGCTGGCGCAGTGAAGAGAACCCCCGCGCATGCGCGGAAATACGCCGGCCCTTTGCAGCATGCACAAACTCGCACAGTCCCTTCGGTGCCGGCTGGAGTTGAGCTAACCCCTCCTCCGTCCACCTAGCCCCCTGAAAGTTTGGAGAATTCTTTACTTCCAGGGGCTGTTGACGCCGGAGTGGTTGGCGCTGGTTTTCCCGCCGGCGTGAGGACTTAGTCCCCAGAAGGGAGAATCCCAGCCATCTTTTCCCGCCGACAGCGCACCCCTGCCTGCAGGTTTCCTGGCGGCATGGGCTGACTTCAATGGGAAATCCCAGTGACAAGTTTCAAAGCTCCTTGATGGTCGGAGTTATAAGGAGAGGCTGGGTAGGCTAGGACTTTTTTCCTTGGAGTATAGGAGGCATAGGGGTGATCTTATAGAGGTCTGTAAAATAATGAGGCGCATGGATAAGGTAGATAGTCGACATCATTTTGCAAAGTTAGAGGAGTCTAGAACTAGAGGGCATAGGTTTAAGGTGAGAGGGGAGAGATACAAAGAGACCAGAGGGGAAATTTCTTCACACAGAGGGTGGTGAGCATCTGGAACGAGCTGCCAGAGGCAGTGGTAGGGGTGGGTACGATTTTGTCTTTTGAAAAGCAGTTAGACAGTTACATGGGCAGGGTGGGTGTAGAGGGATATGGGCCAGATGCGGGAAATGGGACTAACTTAGTGGTGAAAGCTGGGCTGAATGGACAAGCTGGGCCAAGGGCCTGTTTCCATGCTGTAAACAGCTATGACTCTCTGACTAAGTGGCGGGAATAGAATCCCGTTGCTAACAAACAGTGCGCCACAGAGTAACACGTGGCTAGGAAACCGAAGAATCCAGAACATGGTCCATAGACAGTTAAGAGAGGTCACTGGCATGATAAAGATGGCATCACAATTCCTGGAAGCAACTTCAGGAATGGAGGCAATGTGGGAGTGCCATCTGAGATCAAGGGTGATCGACACAGTGCACAAAGAGAAATGAAGGTTAGTTACATGATGGCAGCAAGTTTCAATAGCTCGAGACATGAAGGAGCTGGTAATAAAACGTGTTTTCATTCAGGTGTGTAGTATCAAGCTTCGAGTAATTGCAGGTCAGTTATTGCCTGGGTCAAACACAGAGCGAAAGCCTCTCTCGCTCAGATATTTTGAAAAATAGCCCTTTGTCACAAAAGATCAACTTCAGCGCAATGAACAAAACATCACACAGCACTGGCTGTGTTTCTAAAGTGTAAAGCATCAATTTGTCATCTTCTGTGTCAGCTAGCTAGAACAATAAACCCAACTACAAAGTCTGGTACTACATGCTGAGCATGTATGCAATCAGTGTCTGCTATTATACATCAGCTCTGAGCCTTAACAGAATACAAAACACAGAAGGTGCCAAAAAGAAGAACTGTTAAATCAATGCTGTCTAGCTCTTACTGCATATGAGCAAACTTCTTCAGCATCTGATAGATTACACATGGTACCAAACACTGTACAATAGTCAGTGAACATCCCCACTTCTGACCTAATTTTGGTGGGAAAGATCTTTGATGAAGTGATTGAAGATGTTTGCTCAGAAACTACCAGGAAGAACTCCTGCAGTAATGTTCTGGACATGAGATGATTGACCTCCAACAACCAGAGCTATCTTCCTTTCTGCAAAGTATGACTCTGCCAAATGGACACTTTGCACACTGATTCCCAATGACTTTCATTTTGCCAAGGCTGCTTGATGCTGCACTCAGTCAAATGCTGCCATCAGTCTGTAATATTCTCTGTCTCATTGAGCTGAATATTTACAGGGTCTGCTGAGGTAAGTAAACTTGTGTCTGCATTGTTCAAAATATGTGTGGCAGCTTGAGAATTTTGGGGAGAGTGCATAGTTAATGAAACAGTATTGTCCCCACCTCAAAAATATCCACCTAACAAAATTGGGCATGCCTGAGGGACTGTGGGCTGGCAGCAGCAATATTCAACCAGCATCTGTAACCTCATGGCCACATGTATCCCTCGTTTACCTTTACCATCTAGCCAGGGGAACTACCCTGGTGGCATGCCAGGGGAGAGCCCTCTGGGGACACCCATTGGGGGTTTGATTTGATTTGATTTATTATTGTCACATGTATTAGTATGCAGTGAAAAATATTGTTTCTTGCATGCTGTACAAACAATGCATACCGTACATAAGGAAGGAAGGAGCAACTGCAGAATATAATGTTACAGTTATAGCAAGGTGTAGAGAAAAGATCAACTTAATACGAGGTAGGTCCATTCAAAAGTCTGATGGTAGTAGGGAAGAAGCTGTTCTTGAGTCGATTGGTACATGACCACAAACTTTGGTATCTTTGGGGGTGGGTGTGGGGAGGGGGTTCCCCTTATTTGTGGTAGGGAGGGCAAGCCTCCATGTAGGTTGGGGGGACACTACACACAACTGCCAAGCACCACACATAATAGAAACCCCCACAATGGGTATTTCCAGAAGGCCTGCCCCTGGCCCCAATACCAGGGATATCACTCTGGCGGGTAGAGGCCTGTTCGAGCCAGCAAGGCCGGTTCTGCAGAGATCAGGGCACCATCTTCAAAGGATGCCCTGATCTGTAGAAAAAATAAACTCCCTACCAACCCACGGACATAAAGGACCACTCCCCCATCATGCATTGGGGTGAGCCCCCCTCCCCCCACAGGCAATGGGGCGAACCTTCTCCCCCGCCCCCCCCCCCCACCCGCAGGTATTGGGGATGTCCCTCCCCACAGGCATTGGGGCACACCCAGGCCACAGGTATAGAGGAGAACCCCCTTCCAAAAACATTGGGGCACATCACCCCACCTCCGACCACCCGGCTCATCCTTCTCACCAAAAATAAGGCCCCCCCCTCAATGGGTTTCCCCAGAGGGTTTGAGGGTTTTACACCTGTCACTGTCACCAGGGGGCATTACTGGGGACAATGCCAGGCCATGTGCCTCACCATCCACGGGCTAGACTTATCTGTGGGCCCCTAGCATCGTCATCATGACTGGATTTTGTCTTTGAAAACCAGTACTGATTGTCCAGCGTGACATCACGCTGGCTGGGTGGGAAGAGACGTTGAGGGCGGAAATAGTCAAACCTGCTAACTGCATTATAATGTACGCAAATTTGGCTCATGCCCTACCTGGGCATGAACCTGATCGCGTGACCTGAGGGAAAGTGGAAGATCCGAAACTGAAATCTCCTCGGCGCAAATCCCGTTTTTGTCCGACGCAGCTACTAAATCGCAACAATGTTTTTATCTCAACCGTATATTTGGCCCCAGAGTGATTTTGCTTGAGTGGTTCACTTCCTTTAGTGCATTCAGAGACAATAGACCTTGTTGAAACTTTTAAACCAGCCACGCCAATGTCCAGTGCTTACAGCATGGATAAAATGTGGTTGAAGCACAGTCTCTTTTTACACCTCTTGTGAGGTATTTTTCAGAAGGCCATTTTCTGTGTGTGTATGAGGGCATAGGTGGGAGGCATATCCTATTGATAGCAAATGAAATATAAATGGACACTTTAGAGCAGTCAGTTAATGAGTAAGTCGTTATTAATTTGATTAACGTTTAACATTGGTATTCAGGTACTGAGGCCCAATTGGCATGTTAGAAAATTTTAATCAAGCCGTAAGTAGATTTTAGAAATACTTTTAGATTAATTGCGATTTATTTCTTCACATAAGCTTCTAGGCAGCGAGAGGTGTCCCACTGCTGGCTGATGGTGGGATCTTAAGGTCCCACTCCGGTCAATGGGATTTCCCATTGAATCCACCCATACTGCCGGGAAACATGTGGCAGGGGTGTACCGTCGGCGGGCCTGGAAGATTCTGCCAGCGAGAACAGCTGGAAGATCTCACCTAAAATAAATGCCATGGGCGGGGTTCTGAGACTAAGGGCGCGATTCTCCGCCCCCCACGACGGGTTGGAGAATAGCGGGAGGGCCTTCCCGACATTTTTCCCGACTTCCCGCTATTCTTCCCCCCCCCCCCCCCCCCCCCCACGGCCGCCCCATGACATGAATCGCTGCTCGCCGTTTTTTTATCCGATGGGCCGATTTCCCAGGCCTTTACGGCCGTTTTCACGAATTTAAACACACCTGCTATCACAGTTCGTGAAAACGGCCGCAAAATGCCGTTCTGCACAACCATGCCACCGATTGGCACGGCCGCACCACGGCCGTGCCAAAGGTGGCATGGGCCCGCGATCGGTGGGCACCGATCGCAGGTAGCGGGTCCGGTTCCCGCGCACTCTTTGTCCCTCCGTCGCCCCGCAGGATCAGTCCGTGGCCGGCTGAGGGGCATGACGGACCGTGAAATGCGCGGGTTTGACACATATGTGCGATGACGTCATCTGCGCATGCGCGGGTTGGAGCCACGTGGAACATAATTGATTCCAATCAAAAAACGGTGCGGGATTTGCCGGATCCGTGATTGACACTTGGCAGGCTGACAAGCTGCAGCCGCATATACGCATTACAATCCCCACGTACACACTCATCCCAGCCAACAAGTTGGCACTGGTTGTGCTAGAGCGCACCCATACAATTGATGGGTCAGCTGGGACCAGATGGCACCTAGAGGGGTGGCCTCGGGGAAGGGGGGGGGGCGGGGGGGCGGGGGGACCTATACAACCCATGGCCCTGAATTCACAATGGGGAGTCAGCGACATGTGCAGTTGCATGGCTGCCTTTCCGGCTGTGGCAATGATGTTCTGTGCCAGTCTACCCCCAACCCATAGCCTACCACCTGACCACCCCCCACTATTTCCTCCAGCCATGGCAGAAGCCTCCCGGCCAGTGGTACAACTGTCAGCAAACTATGGTGATGTTGGACACTTTCCGATCCCCCCTCTCTCTCCCTCAGCAACCACGATGCTGGTTTCACGATTTTTAAAAGCCCAAGCGAACCGCGCCATTGGGGACTCGGCCCATCGGAGACAGAGCATCGCGGAGGCCCTGGAGAGTACCAGGTCGGGCTCGCTAATGACATGCAAACGGTGTTTACTGCACATGCATTCCAGACCGCATTGATGCCGCTGTCGAGGTGACGGAGAATTGCGATTTGGCATCAAATTAGCACCCAACACAATTCTGGGGTCGGAACCTATTTTCAGGCCAATTGTGTTTCAACGATTTTGGCATCAGCTAATGGAGAATCACCCCCCCCCCCCCCCCCCCTCCCCCCCCCCCCCCCTCCCCCCCACACACAACATTTATTTTGATGCTGACGGGAGGACCCTATGAGATTTCTACATTATTTTGTCAATGTTTGTTGGTCATTTTGAAACAGCAAGACTGAGCAGCTGGTCCAAGCGTACATTAATTTAGGTCCTCTGTTCATTATCAAATTTAACTTGCTGACAATTGCTTCAAACAGATATGTGGGACCACGGAGAGATCTTTCTGGCACTGGATAACAGAGAAGCATATTGCTCTTCTGGAAGCATTTTCCAAAACGCAGTTACATCCCTCATTTAACTTTTCCCTGAAACATTGTCCCTTACAATGCCATGTCTTGCTGCAAGTCAAACTTCATTTTTTACATATTTCATTTCATCACCAAAAATACTTAATTCTGATCCATCTTGAATTGAAATCACTCATGGATGGGGGAAAAAGGATGATGAAACCAATCCATTTCTTTCTGCAAATGGATAAATAATTGGATGAAACGTACAAGATCAACATTTTCTTCTGGATTGCCATACGAACATATGAATTAGGAGCAGGAGTAAGACCATTCGGCCCCTCGAGCCTGCATGACAATTCGATACGATCATGGCTGATCTGATTGTGGCCTCAAATCCAATCTCCTGCCTACTAGCCCCCCGACCACCCCACACAATACCCTTGAACACCCTTGTTAGTCAAGAATCTATGCACCTCTGCCTTAAATCTATTCAGTAACCCTGCCTCTGTGTACTGCTGGCGATGAGAGTTCCCCAGATTCACGGCCCTCTGAGAGCAATAGATTCTCCTCGGGCTGGATTCTCCGGTTTCCCAGCTGCGTGTTTCTCTGCGCTGCGCCATTTTCTGGTGGCGGGTTTCTATATTCCTGCTGGTTGGCAATGGGACTTCCCCTTGAAGCCACTCCACGCCGCTGGGAAACCCGCTGGCTGGCTGGGTGGGTGGAGGGGGGGAGGGCTGCCGGTTGGAAAAGTGAATCGCAATGGCCGGAGAATTCTGGCCCTAATCTCCGTCTTAAATTATCATAGATTTTACAGTGCAGAATGAAGGATCCCTACTGTGCGCCCCTGGTTGCAGTCACCCCACACGGGGAAGCATCCTTTCAGTATCTACCCTGTAAAGTCTTGAACAAGGAAATGGGAGTTTGGAAGGAAATTTCTTCAATGTGCATCTTAAGTGTCTCTGTAAATGCAAAAATGTTGCTCTCCACCTGGGTTATTAGTTTATTTTCTACCCTCACCCCCAGGACCAGTTTGAATGTGGTTTAATATCTCAGTTATATCCATTAGGCTGCATTCTCCATTATTGGGTCTATGTCCCCACGCCAGCGTCAAAACGGTGGAGTTTCACGCCAGAAAAACTGGAGTGAAAGGACCTCTAATTCCGAGCCCTGCAGGGGGCTAGCAGGGACCTGGCGTAGATCGCGCAGCTTTTGCTGCAGATACGGGCCCCCCCACTTCCGGGGCGGAGGCCGTACGGCTGCGGCCTCCAGCGCCGCGCCATACTCCATGGCGGACTCGGACTGTGGAGCTGGACCCAAAAAAGAAACCCTCCGATTGGCCGCTCACCTGACCCTCAACGCACAAGCATTTTCCGGCTGCCTATAAGTCCCCCCCGCCCTCCAATCGGCCTGCCCCCCACTCACACGGCCGCGGACTTACTCCGCAACCGCCACGCAAGTATCCCGAGGAGCTGGAGCACATTAGTTCCACACCGTTGAGACTTCGGCCAGTCAGGGGAGGAGAATGGCTGACAGGGCCTCTGGCAATGGCCCCAGCTAGGTCCCAGGCTACTTCCCGGGTACGGCGCTTTTCGGGGCCCTCAGAATCGGAGAAGCGGCACCGGTCCCGATTCCTTACTGGAAAATGGATTCTCCGCAGCCCGAAGCCGAATTCGCAGCCGCCTTTGGGGTGTGGAGAATCCAACCCATTAGGTCCCGGGCGCTGGGAGAATCTGCCGAACACACATTAAATATGCTGATCTGGATCCCGTCCACTGTGGGCGAAATTCAGATTACAACATCTCGCAAGGCTCCATTGAATCTCCCGACACCAAGTTGGGCACAATGAGGACACTGAATTGCGCCCTATATCTGCAGCTCGATTCAATTCTGATGTTAGCTCTCTCTCTCTCTTAAGGTTTTTCAGTTATACTGTTTCTGTCCCTTTGATGTTATTCAACCTGTAAATCTAGAATTTGGTAACTATGTGTCCATTTCCTTATCTCTCCACTCTGAAGTTACCACCTACACAGCCCCGTTATTTTCTCAGGTCACATATGTAAAATACTTGTTTTCCAATGATCGGCGAATTTACGTCTCATCATTTTCCCAGACGTCTGCCTCTAATCAACTCCCTGTTTCACTTTGAACAAAGCTTTGACAAAGAGTCATCGGCCTCGAACCCCTTAGCTCTTTTCTCTCCCTACAGATGCTGCCAGACCTGCTGAGATTTTCCAGCATTTTCTCTTTCATTTCAGATTCCAGCACCGCAGTAATTTGCTTTTATTCCTGTTTCACTTTGATTTTTTCATCTTAATTTTCCCCAATTCTGGACACCATGCATAAAGAAAAACTCTTTCTCCCATTTGAGTTCAAAAGTCCAGAATTTTCAATTTTGAGCCTTGTTTAGACACACGCACCGTCACAATTATTTATACACTCATGGGGGTAAAGAAAATGAGAAATGAGCAGTTAAAATTGAGCATATGTCTAGTTATTGTGCAACACTCACGTAGACAATTGTACACATACTATGTCACAGTTACAACTAACAAGCAGTGAAGATTCTACCACTCGTCTCTTAATGAGCAGGCAACATGCTACTTGGGGACATGTAACTGTACGCTCAACAGAGTGTTTTAGTGAGCTTGGAACCCATGGGGTGGTGGTGCATGGAATGAATGAAATATCCTAACAACTTTGTAATGGTGTAGTACATTATTCATAATGTTTTTTCCTTACATATTGCACCCAATCTCTTGGCTGCTATTCGTTTTGGCAGTTCATTATTTTAACTTTCGGGAACGAATAATAATCTTCACAATAATTATGTTAATTGCTTATATTCTCACTCTCTTATTTAATTAATTACTTTATTATTATTTTCAATTCTTTTTCTCCTCACTCTTCTGGGCTAGAGCAAAGACAAGTGCAGGAGGTGCAAGTGGCCTGGCGTCTGTGTGGTGATTACTGTTATGATCTTAGTAGAGACCAGTAACGTTTTTATTATTTTCTTGTTTGGGAATTTGAAAACCCACCTGAAGTCACAAGGTTCGCAGATTAAATCAAACACTACACAAAAATCAAAGGATATGATCAACTGCACCTTAAATAATAGTTACGTTAAAGATATAAAAGTCCAATTAACACAGAGGCTTATATTTTAAACTGAGCTTTGGAACTCCACTTTTCTTTGGCACCCAATTGACTTATGCCGCCAAAACTCAAGTCAGATCCTTATTGGAAAATGGAAGGTTAACCACTTGGTCTGAATACAGTTTCAAAGATTCATATACGGCTTGGCTTTCTTGGGCCTTCTGCTTGCTTACGGCAAGACCCAGAACAGGGTGGGTGCACATGGATTTAAGCACTGGGGTTCATTCCTTTGGTGGAGAGGGGTCTGCTCAGCTTCAGGCAGTATTGTCCCTCTTAGGTGGCCACCTCATCCCTCATTGTGTTTGAAAGCAATTGCGCGATGGGCGCTCCACTCTGGGACAAATTTCCAGTGCACAAAGATCTGATTATCCTGGAGTGAGAGCCCAAGTCCATGCGGCCTATTTGTTTTGACAGTCAGGGTGCATTCTGGGAGTGTAATCTGCACG
This sequence comes from Scyliorhinus canicula, assembly GCF_902713615.1. Lineage (NCBI taxonomy): Eukaryota > Metazoa > Chordata > Chondrichthyes > Carcharhiniformes > Scyliorhinidae > Scyliorhinus > Scyliorhinus canicula. Next base: position 283,136,452 of record NC_052146.1, on the reverse strand, counting down.
CTTGGCTGCTCTCTCGCCCTCCAGAGCAGGCTCTGGCCCACTACAGGACTCCATGTGCTATTTCCAGAGCATGCGCCCTCTTATGGGCAATTGAAATATCTTCATTCCAGCTTGGCGAAGTGGAAATGGGGATAAGTATTCTGAGTTTCTAAGTTTTTAAGTTCCTTGTTTCCTTCCTGTACAATTTCCTCTGATTTATTACATTGGTTTTAGCATTTTGCTAGTTGTTTTATTTGTGTGTGGCAGGTTACACATAACTAATCGACCATTACCATTCGACCATTACTCTTTTATTTCACGATGCTGCTTTCACTTTATTATTTCTTTGATTCATTGCTGAATGATTAATACCTTAAATTACTGCCATAAATCATGTTAATAATCCTTGTACTATGGATTTCTTCATTTGGTCATTATATTTGTTGACAACTAGTTTTTGATATTGTTTATAAAGCATTTTCTTTGTTTCGACTTCAAAATCAAATGCCATTACTGGATATATGTGATAAGCATTCATTTTATACAATATTTCATGAGATTGCTGGCCAGGCCTGCATTTATTGCCCATCCCGAATTACCCTTCAGAAGATGGTGGTGAGCCGTTTTCTTGAACTGCTGCACTTTATGTGGCGTAGGTGAACCCATAGTGCTGTCCGGAAGGGAATTCCAGGATTTTGACCCAGCAACAGTGAAGGAATGCTGATATAGTTCCAAGTTAGAATGCTTCGTGGCTTGAAGGGGAACTTCCAAGAGGTGGTGTTTCCATATACCTACTACCCTTGTGCTTCTACCTGGTAGTGGCCGTTGGTGAGTTCTTGGTGAGTTCCTGCAGTGCATCTTGTTGCCACTGTGTGTTGATGGTGCAAGGAGTAAATGTTCAAAATGGCGGATGGCGTGCCAATCAAGCGGGTTGCTTTGTCCTGGATGGTATTGAACTTCTTGAGTGATTTTGGAGCTGCACTCATTCAGGCAAGTGGAGAGTATTCCATTACACTCCTGACTTGTGCCTTGTAGATGGCGGACTTGGAAGTCGGCAGGTGAGTTATTTGCTGCAGAATTCCTCGCCTGCTCTTGGAGCACAGTATTGATATGAATCATCGAATCATAGAATTTACAGTGCAGAAGGAGGCCATTTGGCCTATCGGGTCTGCACTGGCCCTTGGAAAGAGCACCCTACTTAAGCCCACGCCTTTAACCTATCCCCATAACCCCACCTAACCTTTAGGACATGAAGGGGCAATTTAGCATGGCCAATCCACCTAACATGCACATCTTTGAACTGTGGGAGGAAACCCACTCAGGAGAAAGTGCAAACTCCACACAGTCATCCCAGGCTGGAATTGAACCTGGGACCCTGGAGCTGTGAGGCAGCAGCGCTAACCACTGTGCCACCTTGCCACCCACACGGCAGGGTACTCTAGTTCAGTTTCTGGCCAGTTATCTAACTTCTTTCTAAATGTTTTTGTAATTTGAGCTGGCCGTAAGCACACGATTTCAGAATAAAAATAAAATCAAACATAATTAGCTTTGTGCATGTATATGACCATGGACTGGTCACCTCCCGACCCAACCTCTTCCCTCTCAATGGTGTGGCGCGAGAGTGAATGAGAGTGTGCATCAACATATTCTAATTTATACATAGGCTTGTTGTTCGTCGTGCTTGTGAGGTTCAAGTCTTTTGGATGTTTCTGTCTGGCTGTTGAACGGGGCCAGGTTTAAAAAGTTGGTTACATAATAAGAATGACCAAGTTGTGTGTAATTTTCTGACAAAGTAGTGATTGTGAAGGGTATCATATAAAATGCGAGCTTTTGATGGGTTTTATAAAGAGAGGCGTTGAAGATGAAAGTCAATAGCTTTGAGAAGCCTATATCAAAGATTTCACCCCACTGTAACTATAATTCCCAATCCTGGGCATCTAAAGGATGTGAGGGGTAGGGTTAAAGGAGTGGGGATAGGAGATCCAGAAACGGGAAGTACTAGTCCCATAGTTTCTCTCTATGACCCTGATTTCCAGCAAGGTTGTCCATTCAAATCTCCTCCAATCATCCCACAGTTATAGCCCCCCCCATTTAACACAGGCATTGCTGGTCACCTCCTGGTTCCAATATCCTTTAATTCTGGAGTCTCTCCTCAGCTAGGCTATTCCAGGTTCACTGATGGTCGAGTCCTTCATTGCACAAGAACTTTAAACTCTTTTAGCCAGCCACAATTTCAACTGAATTCTGCTGGGAAGGGATGTTCCCTGTTTTTTTTCAGTCAGGTTGTATTGAAATAAGTACCAGAAACTTGGGATCAGAGTCATACCCACAATCTATTCAGTCCTATAATTAACTTCTTGTTGACCCTTAGCTTAGATTTGATTTAGATTAGATTTAGATTTATTGTCACGTGTACCGAGATACAGTGAAAATTATTATTCTGCGTACAGTACAGACAGATCATTCCATATATGAAAAATATAGGACATTTGATAAATACACAATGTAAATACATAGACACCGGCATCGGGTGAAGCATACCTGGTATAGTGCTACAACAGTAGAGAAGATGCGTAGAGAGATCAGCTCAGTCCATAAGAGGGTGATTCAGGAGTCTGGCAAAAGCGGGGAAGAAGCTGTTTTTGAATCTGTTAGTCCGTGTTATCATAGATTGTCATAGAATTTACAGTGCAGAAGGAAGCCATTTGGCCCATCGTGTCTGCACGGGCTCTTGGAAAGAGCACCCTACCCAAGGTCAACACCTCCACCCTATCCCCATAATGCAGTAACCCCACCCAACACTAAGGGCAATTTTGGACACTAAGGGCAAATTTGGACACTAAGGGCAATTAATCATGGCCAATCCACCTAATCTGCACATCTTTGGACTGTGGGAGGAAACCGGAGCACCCGGAGGAAACCTACGCACACACGGGGAGGATGTGCAGACTCCGCACAGACAGTGACCCAAGCCGGAATCGAACCTGGGACCCTGGAGCTGTGAAGCAATTGTGCTATCCACAATGCTAAAGTGCTGCCCCTCAGACTTTTGTATCTTCTGCCCAATTGAAGAGGTTGGAAGAGAGGATAACCCGGGTGGAAGGGGTCTTTGATTCTGCTGCTCATTTTCCCAAGGCAGCAGGAGATGTAGACAGAGTCAATGGATGGGAGGCGGGTTCTCGTGATGGACTCAGCTGTGTTCACGACTCTGTAGTTTCTTGGGCTGAGCTGTTGCCATACTAAGTTGTGAGCTGTGATGCAACCTGGGGCAACATGGTCACACTACCTTCGTCACGGAAGCATTAGAAACAGAATTACTTTTAATTTAGAGAATATTTTTCATCCATGTAGTGTGATCATTGCAGTGGGAGGTGCTGTCACTAGAAAGAGTAACATGGACGGCCTGGTGGTACCACTGATTCTTAGTGTTCAAGTGGCTGATTATATGGAACTATATTGCTTCGCTTCTGGTGAATCAGGTGATAGAGCTCAAATAAAAATTGAAAATACTGTAAATATACCCAGATTATCAGCATCTAAAAAGGACAAGGGTGTTCCCAGATTCAGCTGGAGTTCTTCCGTTTGAAATTGAAGCAATCGGAAATATGGAACAACAGTTCAACAAGAATTAAAGAAGCTTATAGATAATTTATCAGCGCTGGTATTTCAGGACCAAACCAGCTTATGAGCCCCCACAATGATTGGCAGGAAGCGAGTGCATGATTCCAGACAAAAGTTTACCATTTGGGGAGCATGGTAGCACAATGGTTAACACTGTTGCTTCACAGCTCCAGAGTCCCAGTTTCGATTCCAACTTGGGTCACTGTCTGTGCGGAGTCTGCACGTTCTCCCTGTGTCTGCTTGGGTTTCCTCCGGGTGCTCCGGTTTCCTCCCACAAGTCCCGAAAGACGTGCTGTTAGGTAATTTGAACACCCTGAACTCTCCCTCTGTGTACCTGAACAGGTGCAAGCTTTCGGAGCACAGCTCCTTCCTCAGGTGAATCACCTGAGGAAGGAGCTGTGGTCCGAATGCTAGTGATTCGAAACAAACCTGTTGGACTTTAAGCTGGTGTTGTAAGACTTCTTACTGCCATTGGAGGCTGATTAATTAGTCCTTATATTCCTGCTCTCTGGAATTTCCTCCTAAAGTCACCTTGCTTTGGTATCTCTTTTGCTTCGTTCAACAGCTCCCTGTGGTCCTCACCCAATCCCTCACCTCCCCAATAAATGTCCCCCCCCCCCCGCCCCGTTTCCATTTCAACATTTCATCGTTACATATACGGAACTTGGTAAAAAAGCTGAATCTTGTTGAAGTCGATTACATTGCTTCGGGGATCAATTCCATTCTCTTGTCTCTCAACTGAACGGATAACCATTTCTGGAATTTTTAAGAGAAGAGCAAGGCTGGAAAGCTGAATAATAAAGGAAGTGAAAATACAGCTGTCGGGGAAGAAAAATAAATATTTGGCTGTGGAATTGGGTGACAAAGCAAGCAGGAAGAATAATATTTATTGCCTAAAAGCTATCCAGGCACTCCTGCTCTCTGATACACTTTACTCAAATTGAAAGAAATTAAATTGCTATATTAACATTTGGAAAGTGAAATTATCAGGTGGTACTAGTCTTCTGGCAGAGGTTTAAAATTGTAGGTTTAGAATAATGGTTTAACCAAGATATAATCGTTTCCATGAAGTAATTCCGATATCTGCACTGTCGGGATTCTATGGATTCTATGGGTGTAATTAGTTGTGTATATTTTGTTGTTACTGTGAATGATTAGAGTGCTTTAGAGCTAAGTAGATCCCCTCCAACATTTAAATTTGATTACATTTATTGACAGGAAAGACTGGGGCTGGATCTCTTTTCTCTGGATAAAAGAATGGGTGTTGCTCCAATAGAGGTCTTTAAATTTTTGACATCTTTGATAGGGGAGCTGTGTAGAAGATGGGTGGAATTTTAAATCTGTGCAGGTACCGTGCTGGGAGATGGCGGTTATATAATATCCTCTGAAATGGCAGTGGTGCCTTGCCCATTGCCTACACACCCTTACTAGTGTTTTGCCAATGGTGGAGGTGGCCTTCCTGTTTTGGGACCAATTGGGGCCCTTGAGTGGTCAGTCACGAGACCCTTGCATTTTACCAATGGTGGATTACGCTCATTGTACATGGTGAGGCCACCAGGTGAACCTCTATGGCCTTTGTTGAGGATTTCTGGCCTGGGGGTGTCCTTCCTGATCGGGAACCCAACAGCAACATGGCCCACTCCACCATGGTATTATTCAGCCTGTGCAATCCCCCTTTACCCTCATACCCTTTCACCCCGCTGGGGCCTGCTAGACTAGGCCTGGTGAAGTCCGTTCCCCACCCACCCCACTCACCTTGTTATCCAGCCCCAGCGATTAGCATCATTAGGAATGACTGCAGTGTCAGCAGTGACTGTGTTCCTGATGGTGCAGCTGCGACTATCGAGCTGATGGCCATTTTATTGACTGACAGTGGTTAAATTAATTCAGTGCTTCCCAGCCACACGGAAGTGGGATAACCCAGCTTTTCCAAGCCAGTGGGTCCGGACCAATGACTCAGTGTAAACTACCCCCCCCCCCCCCCCAATATTTCCACTTATGGGAACTTAAAATGAGGGACCAGAAAAATAAAAGATAGTCATTAAGCAATGCAGTAGGCAATTCAAGAGAGATGTCTTTAGTCAACAAATGGTTAGAAGGTGGAATTATGACCACATGGAGTGATTGAAACAGAGGGCAAAGGGGAGGCTAGAAATTTACATGAGGGAGGAAGGAATAGAGGGGTATGTTGATCGGGTGAGATAAAGCCCATGTGGACTATGAACACTGGCATAGACCTGTTGGGCTAAAGGATCTGTTTCTGTGCTGTAAGTACTATGTATGTAGTGTAAGTATGGGAGAAATGATTTGCTCTGTCTGGATTGTCTCAACAATGCACATTGGACACAGCTCATAAACACATGTGTTCACACTCCCTATCAAAACTACAATGGAACCTTCATTCCCACCAAGCCTCTATCTGTAGTAAAATATTGACAGCTATCGTAAGGCTATCGATGATAACAAAAACAACTTATATAGGGTCTATATGTAATGAAACATCCCAAGATGCTTCAGAGGGTCATTATAAAACAAGTTACAGCACATAATTGCAGTGTTAATGTAAGCCTCCATGTGACAATAATAAAGGTTATTATTAAAGAGATAGTAAGACAGATGACTAAGGCAGATGGGCCCATGTGACAGGTCTTAAGGAGCATTTTAAAGGAGAAATGTAAGGCAGAGAAGCAGAAAACGTTTAGGGAGCATATTTCAGAGATTAGGGCCTAGGCAGCTGAAGGCATGTCCACCAACGGTGGAGCAACTAATATCGGCGATGTTCAAGAAGCCAGAGTTAGAGGAGCACAGATGTCTCGATGAGTTATAGGACTGGAGGAGATCACTGAGTCAGAAAGTAGCAAGACCATGGGAGAATTTGAAAACTAGGATGAGAATTTAAAAACTGAGGCATTGTTTAACCTGGGGCCAGTGTAGGTCAGCGACCACATGGTAATGGACTCAGGGACTTTGGAATGAGTTAGGCCACGCGTAGCAGAGTTTTGGATGACTTCAGGTTTATGGACGATAGAACATGTGAGGCCACCCAGAAAGGCATCGTAATCTCATAATGTAGATTTAACATAATCATAGAGAGCAACGGCTCTAAAAGAGCCTTGTAGTTCATGTCTTACTTTAAGGAATTAGCCTCGGTCAGCAGCTAAAGGTGGGTGGGGTTGTTGCTTAGGTGATGATTGTTTTCGCGTTGAGGGAGGGATTGTGAAATGTTAGTTAAATATGTGTAATGTAAATTATGTAAAACATTTTGAAAAAGCTCATTAAAATATTTATTAAAAAAATAACCCTTCATTTTCTGTACAATTTAATATATTACCCCCCGACCCCACCACCATCCCGCACCCACTGCAACTTATGATCTGAGCAACAGATAAGGGAAGCATTTTGGAACCCTGAGATGATACCTGAAGTTGTGGCACTAATTTTTATTACCTGTTTCTCCAGGTCCACCTAAAACACATACCCATTCCCAATTGAAATGATAAGCAGAACCTGGTTCCAGGTATCTCCCACTATTGCTTCACACCTAACCATTGGCTGACAAATAAAAATTATGCAGTTAATATTTTGTCCCCTTCAGGGAAGTATGGGCGCGATTCTCCGCACTCCCGACGGTGCGGAGAATAGCGTGGCTCGTAAAATTTTACGGCCACGCTGTTCCGACGCCCTCCCGCTATTCTCCCCCCCCCCCCCCCCCCCCCACGCCCGACTCCCGATACGAATCGCTGCCGCCGTTTTTTTTACGGCCGGCAGCGATTCTCAGCTGATGGATGGGCCGAGTTCCCAGCCCTTTACGGCTGTTTTTACGAACGGCAAACACACCTGGTCTGGCCGTTCGTAAAAACGGCCGTAAACTGTCGATTTTTAAAACCATGGCACCGATTGGCACGGCAGTACCACGGCCGTGCCAAGGGTGCCATGGGCCCGCGATCGGTGGGCACCGATCGCGGGCAGTGGGCCCGATGCCCGCGCACTCTTTGTCCCTCCGCCGCCCCGCAGTATCACTTCGCGGGGCGGCTGAGGGGAATCCGGCCCGCGCATGCGCGGGTTTCACGCAAATGCACGATGACGTCATCCGCGTATGCGCGGGTTGGAGTCTTCCAATCCGCGCATGCGCGGCTGATGTCATATGACGCGTCAGCCGGCGCTAACTCTGGCAAGCGGGCTTAACGAAATTCGTTAAGCCCGCGATGCCGGAGTTTACGGCGTCGGCATGCTAGCCCCAACCGGGGACCAGAATCGGTTCCCGGTCGGGAAGGGGGGGGCCGGCGTCAAACCCGCCCGTATTTGACGCCAGCCTTACGATTTCTCCCCATATGGGAGAATCGCGCCCATGCTTTCAAATCGCTTTCTCGACTTACAAATCTCTAAATTTTCTTGAAGAACAATTCTCCATGTGTTCTTTGGAGTTCAGGAAGAAGCATTGCAATATCTTCCCTGAGGATATGAATGAAGTGGAGTCCAAAAAATAGCAAATTGTATTTGGTTTGAGGTGGCATTTGTTGTATGAATTGCATTTTTATGTTCTAAGAGTCTCTTTTGCCCTAATTCACAATGTGTGTGGCCACACTTCAAAACTAATTTTGCTACGTAAATCCCGAGGATGCAACCTGTGATATATAAATGTAGTTAATTTATTTTCTTTACTGAATAACACTCATTATGAATGGCAGGCTTCATACTCCTGTACACCTTTCTTATAGGTTGTGTTGAGTGCTGTTGTGTTAGTTTTTGCTGAGTTTTGCATAGCAGAGTTTGTTATTTTCTTATGCAGCAGGACATGACAATGCAGGATTCGCCATTTGGGAGGGTCCAAGGTTCGATTCCCGGCTTGGATCACGGGCTGTGTGTGGAGTCTGCACGTTCTCCCCATGCTTGCGCGGGTTTCCTCCGGATGCTCCATTTTCCTCCCACAAGTCCCGAAAGATGTGCTATTAGGTCATTTGTACATTCTGAATTCTCCCTCTGTGTACCCGAACAGGCGCTGGAATATGGCGATTAGGGGATTTTCACAGTAACTTCATTGCAGTGTTAATGTCAGCCAACTTGTGATAATAAAGATTATTGTGTTCTCCCGCCGGAAGTTAATCACTTCTGGTCTGCGCTGGCGCAAGGCGCGGCGTCCAGAAGTGATTCATTCTCCCTTGCCATACAAATTCTATCAGGCCGGAATTTTGAACAGGTGGCTCCATACCAAGGTCCGGCGGCTGGCCCCCTTCCCTCACAACGCAATTCCTGCACTGCCGCTGCTGACCAGTAGGGGTATCCTTCACACCGCCCTATCACAGGAATTGTTGGGTCAGCTCTCACCCCACAGCACGCACACAGGAGGGTGACCCGACCCCATCAGTGACACTCCATCAGGCTCCCATATCAAACCCCCCCATCAGAGATCCCCGCCCATCAGATACCGTCTTCAGAGATTTCATCAGACCCCCTCCCAATCAGACCGCTATAGCAGAGACCCTCCATCAGAAACCACCTTCAGGGACCCATATGGGAGACCCCCCCCCCCATCATTGACCTCCCATATCAGAGACATTCCATATCAGAGCCACCCATATCAGTGACCCCCCATCAGAGGCCTCCTATATCAGAGACACCCATATCAGAGACCTTCCCCATATCAGAGACCCCCATAATGGAGATCACCATCAGAGAACTCCATCAGACCTACCCATCAGAGACCTTCATATCAGAGACCCCCCCATATCAGAAACCCCATATCAAAGACCCCATATCTGAGACACTTCCATCAGCAGCCCCACATGTCAGAGATCTCCCATATCAGAAATCCCTCAACACTATCATCCGTCACCCCTACCTGGAAACTTTTTCACTTACCAGTCCCTTGCACCTGCTGCCTCAGACAGAGGAGGAGAAAACAGTAGCTGTTATTTCATAGAAGGTCAAATACATATCACATGACATTAAACCCCTCAGACCCTTTGATCTACAAGTCTTCTATTCACTTTCAAAGAAAAATAGCTTTTAGTATGCTGCAATTGGCAGGGTAGGGGCATCCTTCCCTATGCCCCACCATGAAAATTGCTGGATCGAACCCCCCCCCCCCCCCCCCATTAGCACGCATGCAAGTGGGTGACCCGATGCCTTCAGAGACCCTCCCCCATCAGACCCCATATCAGGCCCCCCATTCGAGACCACCATCAGATACCCTTTTCAGAGACCCCCATCAGACCCCAATCAGACCCCCATATCAGAATCCCCCATCAGGAACCTCCTTCAGGGACCCATATCAGAGACCCGCCCTATCACTGATCTCCCATATCAGAGACCCTCATATCAGATAACACCCCCATCAGCAACCTCCCATATCAGTGATCCCCCATCAGAGATCTCCCATATCAGTGACCCCCCCCCATCATTGACCTCCCATATCAGAGACCCCCATATCAGAGACCCTCATATCAGATAACCCCACCATCAGCAACCTCTCATATCAGTGATCCCCATCGGAGACCTCTCATATCAGTGACCCGCATCATTGACCCCCCATCAATGATCTCCCATATCAGTGACCCCCGCATCATTGATCTCCCATATCAGAGAACGCCCTCTAGATTGTTTATTTTAATTTCCCTTCATGCTTGAATACATCTCAAGTACCCTGCTATGAACCTAAACACAATGTTTATGAACATCTAGCTATGGTTAACAGCTCCTGACCACATCAAAAGCTGTTAAGTGCTTTCTGTGAAGAAAAGTAAGTGAAAGCACTTAACTCCTGGATGTTTATAGGTTCATAGTCCGATGAAGAGTCATGCCGACTTGAAACGTTAACTCAGCTTTCTCTCTCCGCAGATGCTGCCAGACCTGCTAAGTTTTTCCATCATTTTTTGTCTTTGTTAGAACCTCCTCCTGACACTGCCCTCAGAGACTGCTCCTTTGCTGTCTCCCAGTGCCTGGGTTAGTGTCCCCTGCAACACATCCTTTTCCAAAACACTGTGCTTTTACATCTCCTTCTCTTTGGCCATGGTGTGCTTGTATATTGCCACGGCACTGTTTTTAATGCTCAGAAAATGTTGCCCTTTTTCACTGCTCATTGATCTCCTGCTGTTTACAATCCTTCCATGTTGTAATCCTCACCTCGGCCAGATCGCAATTTTCATGAGATACTTGTGATGTACATCTGGACTCGAGGTCTCTGCTGTATTGATGTCGTATTCATAACTTTTGACATAATTTAAATTGAACACTTATCCAACTTTTCAGTTTTCTAATGCTCACATTATGAAAAGATGAACAGAAAAAAAACTTTAAACAGGAAAAGCCAGTTGGACTGCCTAATCTTTCCCTTACTGATTGCGCTGACTTATGCATCACATCCCTTTGCGTAAATCAACAATTAAATATTCGTTTTCCAATAATAGTTTGGTGAATAACCAATTAAGAGAATATGGGCAGAATTTACCGGCAGTTCCCGCCGGTGGGACATTCCAGTCCCATTGACGGCTCACCCCTGCCTCGGGTTTCCCGGCAACGAGGGGTGCATTCAACGGGAAATCCCATTGACAATGGCGGGACACCTCCGCGGCTGAAAAACACGTGGCAGGTTGCTCGGTAAATCATTTACTTTTGGTTTGCTCCCATTAATGAGTGCACACTAATGGTGGCTCGGTGGGTAACTTACTGCGGTGCTGAACCATGTACATCAGGAAGGCGTCGAGTCAAATCCTTGGTCTTTATGTCAATAGTTTAGATTGACAACAGAAATTTAGGAGTGCTATAGCTGACTTCAAGGAGATCAAGAAGCACCGGATAAAATAACTCGGATTTGTGTGAAGGGTGTCTCAAATGCAAATACCGAAAATTACTCTAAGATGGACACCAACCAGGAAATGTAAATTTGGAAGGCCAAATACAACACAAAGTTGGACTGTGGTCACTGAACTGGAAGAGACGGGGCTTACATGGCATGAGGCACAAAATACATCATAAAACAGGGCCCGATGGAAGAACATTGTTGCGGCCTCATGTCTCACCTGAGACAAAGAAGGATAACTAACTACCTAATAGCTGGCTTCAGCTATCACCCCCACTCCCTGTCCCACAACTTGGAAGAGAGGCAAAATTAAATTAATTTCCTGATCTTGGTTGGTATTGTGTGAGCTGTGCTTAGAAACTGCATATTCCCCCAGCCCCATGGGGAGATCAATCGGGTGGTCCCTGTGGGTCTTGTGAGGGTTCTTACAGTTAAATTGCCAGCTGCCTAGATGCGTGCATATTCATTCGAATGACTGAATGATGAGTCAGGGCCTTTAGATCTAGTGAAGCAAAATACTGTAAAAGAAATCCTGAGGAAACCTATGGGTGTGCAGCTGAAATCTGGTGATAAAGTGGGAGCTGTATTTCAGAGATGATCTGCTTAAGAAATAATTTAAAGTTCTAGATAATTCTGAGAAAATATATTTCCACTTTCCTTTGCTTCATAGCTGGCCTCCACCATTTCATTTGCAATCAGGCTTCTTTCTCAGGATAATTGGAAGCACACAGAGCTGTTTCCCACAAATTAGCAATACCTTTTTTCAGTGCCTCAAGTAAATTCCGATTGAATTGGTTATCTCTCCTTTATAAAACTGTCTCTCTGACTAAAAGAAACACAGAAAACAAAAAGAAATTTGACAGGCAACTGTATCAGCAAAATACATTTTAAAAACGGTCCTTTATTCTGCAGGATAATTTAGAGTCTATAAAGCAAAACTCTCTTTACCCTTCTGCAGCCTTGAAATCATTCGTAGTGATCAGAATCCTGCTGACAACCTCTGCACTCTTATTTTGTACAGCAGTATTTGTAAGGCTGCAGTGACACTGCAGCGAGCAAGGTGAGATTAGCATTTCTCAGCTGCCACATCATAGAACATAGAACAGTACAGCACAGAACAGGCCCTTCGGCCCTCGATGTTGTGCCGAGCAATGATCACCCTACTTAAACCCACGTAACCCGTATACCCGTAACCCAACAATCCCCCCATTAACCTCAGCAGCCTCTTTTTATATTGCCCAGGTTAACCTCGATTCAGAACTCTCCCCCTAAACCCATCAAACCGTACACTCTCAACAGCTAAAAATAAAACATGTTTGTTATGAATTCAATATGATTGTGTTCTTTTGATGTTGTGGTGAATCTTTCTTCCATTGCAAACAATAATTTTAAGTTTTAAGATCTTTTTACATGGTGGAGCTGTGCCAGGATACAGAGAGGGCTAAATGGCCAATCAAGGGTAAGTTTATCAGCTAATTGAGACAATGCTATGTGAGCAAATTAAGTCAATAATGAAACACAATGGGTTAAATGAAGACGGCTTTATTTTGGAGAACACTTCAGAATGTAGGCATCGAAAACTTGTTTCATGGAACAGGTAATCTGATCCAGTGTCTCAAATCTTCAATGAGCTGTAACCAATAAAATAATAATAGCCAAAATAATCACTCATGATAATGAAACAGGCCAGCTTAGGAATTCAGCTGTGTGATATTAGCACAGATATTTGCAATAAATGTATTTTTCTTCTCTTTTGGGTGAAAACATCGATCTGTTTGCCTGAGAGATTAGCATCGGCAACACAATAATGGGCACTGTAATTTCACACAAATGACTAGATTGATATCAAACAGCATCATTTGTGGATTTACATTTTCGAGTGGCACGGCACTGAGCGACCTCGTCTGCAGTCTTGATGGACTGCACCCCCTTCACCCTTACTTCCCGGACAACAGGTGACTACTTGGCAAAATACATTTTCCTTCCTCAGAGGGCGGAGGAATCTTTGTGAAGAAAGATTAAGTTATTTGATAGATAACAATCTAAATTGTGAGCCTAGCAAGTCATATATGACGTCCTACACCATTGTGGCAAAGAAAGCCAAATCCCTCTCTTTCTGACCTGCTAGCTACCTATGTCAACATCTTCCTCCTCCAACACCTCTGCACCATTGTCCAGCTGGGGTGAGACTGCACTTGCCTGGCCCTCTCCTTTTTTACTTAGAGTAACCTTTGAATGGTCTCTCTGCTCTTCCATGTCGGCTAACTCTGTTGTCGCTCAAGGATCAATCCTAGTGGGCAGCATGGTGGCGCAGTGGGTTAGCCCTGCTGCCTCACGGCGCTGAGATTCCAGGTTCGATCCCAGTTCTGGAGTACTGTCCGTGTGGAGTTTGCACATTCTTCCCGTGTTTGCGTGGGTTTCGCCCCCACAACCCAAAGATGGCACCCTACTTAAGCCCCACACGTCCACTTTATCCCCGAAACCCAATAACCCCACCTAACCTTTTGTTGGACACTGAGGGCAATTTAGAATAGCCAATCCACCTAACCTGCACATCTTTAGAATGTGGGAGGAAACCAGAGCACCCGGAGGAAACCCACGCAGACACGGGGAGAATGTGCAGACTCCACACAGACCCAAGCCTGGAATCGAACCTGGAACCGTGGAGCTGTGAAGCAACTGTGCTAACTACTAAGCTACCATGCTGCCCATAACTCCACAAACTAACCTGCATATCCCTGAACACCGAGGGGCAATTTAGCATGGCCAATACACCTGTTGTGGGAGATGCTGGCACATTACCTGCGACTGGATACTGTCTTCGTCATTCGCACCACTCTTCTCCAGGGCGCTGGCAATATCATACAGCAGATAGCAGGCAGTCGAAGGAAACTGTGATGTCAAGTTTTTTTTTAAAAAGATGTAATTTAAAAAATTAATTTATGGGAATAACCAGGGCTAGCTAACAATTATTGCCCATCCCTAGTTTCCCTTCAGAAGGTGATGGTGAGTTACCTTCTTGAACCACTGTAGTCCCTGAGGTGCATGCACACCTGTGGTGCTGTTAGGGAGGGAACTCTAGGACTTTAACCCAGCGATAGTGAAGGAACGGTGATATATTGCCAAGACAGGATGGTGAGTGACTTTGAGGGGAACTTCCAGGTGGTGGGGTTCCCAGGTATCTGCTGTTCTTGTCCTAGATAGCAGTGGCTGTGGGATTGGAAGGTGCTGCCGAAGGAACCTTGGCGAGTCACTGCCGTGCATGTTGTAGATGTTACGCACGACTACAACTGTACGTCAGTGGTGGAGGGATTGAATGTGGAAGGGGGAGCAATCACGCGGGCTGCTATGATTTGGATGATGTCTTGAGTGTTGATGGAGCTGCAATTTGTTTTGAAAGCAGTAAGAAGTCTTACAACACCAGGTTAAAGTCCAACAGGTTTGTTTCAAACACGAGCTTTCGGAGCACGGCTCCTTCTTTGTAAAGAAGGAGCCGTGCTCCGAAAGCTCGTGTTTGAAACAAACCTGTTGGACTTTAACCTGGTGTTGTAAGACTTCTTACTGTGCTCACCCCAGTCCAACGCCGGCATCTCCACATCTTGTTTTGAAAGGATTTGCCTCTCTTTAATTTTCAGTTTGATTTTTAAATTAGTGAAAGTAAAGTCAAATGTTTCAACAGTCAGGAATAATAATGGAAGAAGGAGAGAAGTTCTGAATGGCAATGAACTGTAATTTTCCCTTTTACCCACCAGGAAACAGATCAAGAAGGTATTCTAAATATGATTTGTCTCCTTTCAATGTACAGTATTTCAATTTTGGGAGGTGTTTCCATATTGCTTGATGGAGATGCATTTTGTGAAAATAGATTGCATTCTGAACATTATGTGACTCGGCCAAGATGTCTATAAATCCTCTCCAGTGATAGACCTGTCCACATTCTCAGCTCCTCAGCCTATTACCTGGTCACCACCATTGCCCTGACAATCCTATTTTCAAACCTCTTCACCTTGGCACTTTGTCCCCTGGCTTTTAAAAACATCTAAAAGCTGTTAGTCTCCACCGTCACTTCCAGTCCAGAGTTCATTGCTCACTGTGCAAAATGTTCTGTGACATTATTTACATGAGGCACACTGTAAAAATGGCCAAATTTGGCGAAATCCTGGCCTTTTCATGCATTGCCAATTATTTTGTCCTTTTATGCCTTTTTTCTTTCCTCGTTGGTTTGGTTGGAATGCAGGAAATGCTTCTTTTGTGCAAAGAATTGTTATATTTAAGTGCACGCAAAGAAAATTTCCAAGTTGGTTTGTGAAATGGAAATCTCCTGTACGGTGTACAAATTCACAGCAATATACAACAGTGCATGGCTGCAACACGCATGATGGGCGCGATTCAGCAGACTTGATTTAAAGCCCGTTAAATGGCATGTATAGCGGGTGTTTCTTGGCTCCTGCAGCGCTGAGAAAGATCCCGCTGTTCAATGACACTTTGCTGTATTTTTGCCTCAGCAAGGAACTCCTCATGCTTTAGTCATATCGTGCACTGCCAAACCCAGATCTTTAGATCCCAGGCTCGATCCCTGGTATTCGGGCATCTTGGCACTTCCAGCCTGGCACCTTGGCAGTGCCTCTGCAAGCCTGGTAGTGCCACTCAGGAACCCTAGCAGTGTCAGGGTTGTTCTGCCATGGTGTCCTCATGGCAGTGCCAAGGTGCTAAGCTGGAAGTGCCAAGGTTCCCAGGTGACAGAGAGAGTTCCAGCATACCACCCTTCCAAGTGCCCGAGTATTCGGGGGTCTCCAATGGTCTGGGAGACCACCACAGGTGACGTTATGACTGGTGCACATTTGTGCAGGCCTGTGCTAAATGGCAGGCCTGTGAGGTCTCCCGGGTACAGCTGCTGAATCCGGTGAATGTATATTTAAATTAGTGGTTAGCACTGTCGCTTCACAGCTCCAGGGTCCCAGGTTTGATTCCCGGTTTGGGTCACTGTCTGTGCGAAGTCTGCACGTTCTCCCCGTGTCTGTGTGGGTTTCCTCCAGGTGCTCCAGTTTCCTCCCACAGTCCAAAGATGTGCAGGTTAGGTGGATTGGCCATGCTAAATTGCCCTTTGTGTCCAAAAAAAGAGGTTAGGTGGGGTTACTGGGTTACGGGGATAGGGTGGAGGTGTAGGCTTAAGTAGGGTGCTCTTTCCAAGGGCCAGTGCAGACTTGATGGGCCGAAAGGCCTCCCTCTGCACTGTAAATTCTACAAAAGCAAGGGCGGTACGTTAAACCTGTATAATTTGACCTCAATTGGAGTATTATGTCCAATTTTCTTTAAAATAAATTTAGAGTACCCAATTCATGTTTTCCAATTAAGGACAATTTAGTGTGGCCAATCTACCTACCCTACACATCTTTGGGTTGTGGGGGCGAAACCCACGCAAACACGGGGAGAATGTGCAAACTCCGCACGGACAGTGACCCAGGGCCGGGATCGAACTTGGGACCTCGGAGCCATGAGACCACAGTGCTAACCACTGTGCCACCGTGCTGCCCATTATGTCCCATTTTAAGCATCCTTATGAAGGATTTGCAGAGGGGGCAGAAAATATTTATTCGATTGGTTCCAGGGATGAGGAAGGCCATATGTTCATAGATTCGAGAAACTTTGGGCTGTTCTCTTTGTCGAAGAGTTAAGAGATTTGATGGAGGTATTTAAAATCATAAGTGTTGTATCTTTAAAACCTCAGATACGTTCGACCAGTTTATTTAAAAGTTTTACCCAGGTGCCCTTATTTGCGAGATGAACAAAGGACACAACAGGTTCACAGTTTAACACAATTTTATTCACAATTATATTACCCAAGAAAATATAACTCAGACTCACAGCTGAGCTTTGGGTTTTACCCGCACTTAGTAAAGGAGGCTGGCAGGCTATGATCACTCAATGTTGATGTCTTCTCTGGGCCCTTTCTTCTTGCGATGGTTGTGCCTGGGGAACTCCCAGGTTATCGCTCAAGATCTGTTCAATATTCCTTTCTTTATGCTGGGAAGCTAGGGTTGAGTCAATGGTATACGCCCACCACTGGCCAATGTCCTACCCAGACCCCAACTTGTTAATGGGAAAGACAGGATTAATGGTGATTCAATCAAGGCCCGTTGTCCTCTGAAACTCCCTTTGTCTGACCAGCCATCAGCTCATTAAGGAGTCTGATGGCTTCTTTTGTCTGTCCTTCGTCCTGCTGCAAAGTTGATCACCTGTGCCTGGAAGTTTGTTACATATTCATAGTCTTTGGAGTGGGTAATCACAAAGTCCATATAGCAATAACAGGTTTATGCTTTGACGTGGGTGGTTTTGCAGGTGGCCAGAATCGATTCCAGCCAGGGTCTCAAAGCACAATTCCTGTTCCTAGCCTATGTGTATCTTGTCAGCCTGTTTTCAGTACCACCAAAGGGATCTAGAGAACGTAGAGAGGGAGAAATGTTTCTCATTGGTGGAAGGATCAGGTACCAGGGGATATTGATTTAAGGTAATTGAAAAAAGAACATAAATAAAAACTTTTTTCTGCACTGAGTATCTGGGATCTGGGATGCACTGTCTGAATGTATGGTGGAGGCAGATTCAATTGTGGTTTTACAAAGAGAATCAATCATCAAATAAGTGAACACAACGGGCCCAAACCTTCCGTCCCCATTTGCAGCTGGGATTTTCCAGTGTTAATGGAGTTTTGGCTGGAACAACAACATTTTCCATTCTTGCTCACCACAGGCGAGATCGGAAATCCCACCTAACATCTTTTCCCGCTTATGAAAGTAATGAAGGACCTTTTTTTAAAATTAAACCGCCTTGAATAACAAACATATGTCCATTGAGTTATTTCTGAATGGTAAGAGGGTCCATTTTTTTCTCATTTTAGAAATACCCTTTGAATTGCGAACTTTATTGATGCGCGTGCATCAAGCGAGGTTATGGTTCGAGGTAAAGACCTCGATAACATCAATACAACTCATTGGAAATGGAAACGTATCCCGATTACCGTCCTTGAAATATCCTGGTTCACTCACTGTCAAGTATCTTGATGTTTGTGTTGTCATCCATATAAGTGTTGGTCCTGACCAAACGTTTGATTTGCTTTGTTCTGAAGCAGATGATGCAAGTTTGTGGTTGTGGTTTGGTCATTTGATGTATGCATACTTCAAATGATGGGTTCCTTGCATGGGATCACTTGTGGAAAAATGTTTTTGCTTTAGATTATCGCTTTGCTCTGACATTCTTGTTGAATGGTAGTGTCGGCCGAGGAATGGTCAGCAGCATGCGAATGTTACCACCTGTTATAAGTTTGGCTGGCTTCTTTCCTGTCCGAGCACATGGGATGGATTAATATGTATGAAGTAGGACATGAAAATCTTTCAAACATTTACCCCTCTGATGTGCTCACGGTCAGACTGGTCTTGAACACCCTGTCAAATCATTTGGATGTGTCACGATAACGGATGGTGTGAATTTAGTGGAACTCCATCGACTGACTGGAAATGGTTCATTGTCTGGGAAACACTGTTTTGTGAACAGTTTGTCAAGAATGTCAATGATTGAAGTGGTTTTTTTTGGAGTTTGTTTTCTGAACAATGACTGAAGAGGTTTTTATGGAATTTGTTGAAGTGATTTCTGGACATTTGCTTTGTAGATCATGAACAACAATCAAAAGCCAGAGATGGCTAGGCGCCGCTTGCACATCTCCAAACATGGACCTGTTGTCATGATTTTGTTGACCTTGGATTTGGTTGCAGACGATTTGTCACTCATTGTACAGACTATGTAATTTTGAATGAACTTTTCTATGCTGTGATCTATTGCTGGCCTCCAGATTGCTTCAAGGAACTGTTGTTTAATCATAATAACACACAGATGTTCTTCATGGATGGGATGCAGTACATACAGCTGTGGAGCTTTTGAGATAACCGCTTTAGTTCCAAATGTGATGCATTTGTCATCAAGCAGTGCACGATCATTGTGTTCTCTTTAGTACAGGGCCCGCTCTTCCTTATTTTGCAAGGTGACTCATTTTTAGGTACTGGCTTACTGTCTGTCACTGATTCTGTCTTCAAATCCATTTTACATAAGTCGAATGCAAAATCACCGCAATCATGTGGTTTTCAATGTTGCAAGTTGCTTCACTACTGCTAACACTGCCTGGCATAGTGGTATAGCTTAGCATGTCAGCTACCCGGCTGCCAGAACCTGTGAGAGACTTGACCTCAAAGTTGTACAATCTGACCATCCGCACCCATGGAGAGGTCAATGACTAACAAAGTAATCAGCATTCAGGAGTTCAAACTTTCTACAATGGAGATACAGCAGCCAACTTTCGCAATTGTCATCATGGGCCAGTGCTTCTTACTCTCCAGTAGAGCATTTGCATTCAATTTGCAACAATGGGCATGCCACTTCCTTCAGTGCACTGAGAGTACAGCTCATTGCATTTCCTGCTGTGTCTGTTGTGGCATATGTTTCCGCATCTGAGCTGAAATGCATGAGGGCTGGCAGAGATGCTCTTGCTGCCTCTGACATGTCAAAAGCTCTTTGCTGTATGATTATACATTCTCATTGTAGATTGAGCATTTTTGCGCAGTGAGAGGCTCTGCGATCTCTGTGTCCTTGGGAACAAATTTGTGATAAAAGTACTGAGGAACGATGCCAACTCTGTCACTTTAGCTCGATCAGAAGCACATGAATGGCTTTGACATTGTTGTGTGCAGGTTTCACAGCAGCTACTGCCACTCTGCACCCTAGAAAGCCAATTTTGGCTGCCGTGAATGTGCATTTGTCCTTGTTGAGCGTCAAATTGTGTTGTGCGAGTTGGCTGATCCCGTTCTGCTTTTTACTTCCCATGGACAACGATGCTGTTGAGAAGTTTGTGTGTCCCTTCAATGTCTGAGTGAAGAAAGAATCTTCTGGAATGTGAGGTGTTGAATATCAGCTTTGTTCCACTAGTGGTACCTGAATATAGATCCATCACAAGTTTTACCAGCTTTGTGAAGACTAGAGTTATGACATTATCTCAATAGTTCTTGAATTGTAGGATGTGGATACTTGTCTGGAATGATAGCTTTGTTGACTGCCTTAAGATTGACACGTAGGACGGAATCTTATAATTTTTTGACTAAATGTCAACTTAGGTGGGAAAAGCAGTGTACAACCCATTGGAACCACTCCGCACGTTTCCTGTCATAGTTTTTGCCACTTAGTCAAAAAATATTCAGGTGTCAGGTCCCACGACGCAACATTTCTAATGTGCTTGCTTCCCCCTGGAACTGTGCCCTGGCACAGCCCCCTGTGTCAGGGGCAGTGCCAGGATCAGCGACTGGTGTCAGTGCAAGAGGTCAGTATCTGGCCACTGCCAGCCTACTACCCAGTCATGACTATCTCACCGTTGGGGGCTCTACTGGGTTCTCTTTGCCATGTCCCTGTTTGTCAGGACCTGTTGTTGACCCCGCTGTCATGATGGGGGGGAGGGTTAGCGAGGGAGGGAATCTTAATGTTGGGGGGATAATAGAGCAGGGAAGCCCGTTAATTAAATGTAAAAATATGGTATGGACCTCATTACATCATTGGCTGGGGGAAGGGGTGGGCGTGGACTTTCGGAACAGGAAATCCAGCTGGCATAAGAGCCGTTTAAGGACTTCTGGTGGATTCCCCGCCCTGACTGCCATTCCTGAAAATGGAGGCGGAGAATTCGACCCATTATTTGCCATTTTTGCATTGTTCAATTAATAGGTTTGATATCTATGAGGATGAGATAGTCAGAGGCTTTTTCCAAAGGTGGAAGTGTCAATTACAAGGGGGCACAGGTTCAAGGTGAGAGGAGGAAAGTTTAAGGGAGATGTGCAGGGAGGGTTTTTAATGCAGAGAGTGGTGGGAGCCTGGAATGCGCTGGCCGAGTCTGTGATGGAAGCAGGCACATTAGCAACATTTAAGAGGCATCTGGATGGGTACATGAATAGAGAGGAAATAGAAGGATACGGACGAAGTAAGGGCAGAAGTTTTTTTTGTGTAGTCAGGGCATCATGAGCAACACAGACTCGGAGGGCCGAAGGGCCTGTTCCTATGATATACTTTTCTTTGTTCTTGGTCATTACGGGGGTCACGATAGTGCCCCTTAATTTCACCAAACCTGGTAAATATGGAAAGATATTGATACATACTCAGTGTCATTGACCATGTTAATGTGTGCTGTTATGTGGACTGGAAGTTTGAATTCTAGTTCATTGATACGATTGACCCTCATTGGGCATCTGCCTTTGACTACATAGAGCTTGAACTTGTCTAGGTTGATGTCTGTGTAACACACAGGAAAGGTTCCCTAAACCAGAGTAATTGTGTCATTAAACCTGATGAGCACCTATTGCAGGAGTAATAGAAAATATGCAAAATTACAACGGTGGAGTTTGTTGTTCGATATGGACGTTTTTGCATAAACGTTGATGAGAAGCGACTCTGATTGAACATTCCTTAAAATTACCTGGTGTTTTACCATCTGTGATGCTGTATGAAAGTCATATTTCACTCTTGGGAATAGATTTATCCATGTGTTGAGCTGATGAAATCTTCTTCCTTGATGACCTGCACTCCTTTGTGAAGTGATTAATTTTTGAGCATGAAGAGGTTTGAGCATATATTACATGTTTTCCCTTGAGCTGAGCACAGCACTGGGAATCGATAGGCATTTCCACATTGTGACGCATTTTCCAGGTATCTGACCATGTTGGGGCACTTGTTGATGAGACTGCTGATGCATCTTTATTCCTAACCCTTGCACTTGAGCTGGTTGGACATGCTGCGTCTGCGACTCAGACTTTGAGGTGCATTTCTATGTCACTTATTTGCATCAAATAGGACAGATTCAATTTGGACTGCTAAGGTTATGCCTTTTTCCAAAGTTAAGTCATCACAATTTTCTCTGGCCCAAAGTGTGTTTCAAGAGCACATACCAACAGTGTATAAACATTGACTTGACTTCTGTGAGCTGCTTGATGAATACTCACAAAACTCACACCCTGAGGCCATGGCCGATGGTCACCTTCCTGTGGGTCACTGCTCCCTCTGTGTCATCCGTGCCCGCAGACAGCAAATAGATCTTAAACCCAGTGTGGCGGATCCCCCGGTGAAAAAAGAAAAGGTGCTAGAGAAGGCAAATTTAAACAATTCCCTATCTTCCTCGCTAGTTTCTGTGTTTTATGCCTCAGAAATATACAGAGATAGATGTATGTGTGAACAGGATCCTATTACAATTGGGGTTTTTTCAAGAAAATGTTTGCAGCCACAAGCTTCCAGCTTTCTGCCAGTTTCTCAATCTCTCTAACCATGCCCACAGGCTTGACTAACAGCACACAGCACACAGGATAGTCAACAAGCACACATAATGAAGCATCAAACATTCAAACAATTGACAATGACAGGTACAATGTGTTGAATAGCCTCCTTCTATAGCTGTAGCATTATGAATTTATCAAATGATTTTCCAGAACTTGTTGGCGTACTGCATTTTTGATGTGAGTTATTAGACTGTTTCTTGCCCCTTGTAGCTTGAAAACCTTCTGCAATGTAGCTCTCTGGAAGTGCAAACTTGTAACAGCATGGTGAGGGTGACAGGGCAGAGAAGAGGTTCGTCAATTAGCCGCGGGTTTCCCGGCGGTGCGGGATGACTTCAATGGGTAATCCATGGGGACTGGAGAATCCCGGCCTATATCTCCTGAACCAATGAGATGTAATGGTAAGAAAAGAAACAGGAATGTTCGAGAAGGAGGATCAATTAGTGCAAAATCCAGTACAAAGTGAGAAATAAAAGAAAGGCGGAAAGAAAGATTGGATGCAGAGAGGGAAAAGGAGACATAAAGGGTAAAATAAGAAGAGAGAAAATAAAGTTGGAATATTAAAAAAAATCTTTTACACCAATTTATTCTGTGCAGGATTGTGATTGAACAGATTAAGTCGTTCCCTTTCGGGATCAGAAAGTTTGATTGGCATTGCATTAACAATAATGACATTATTTAAAGTTTCAGCCCGAACCTCCCGTGACAATTTGAATGGGCAATTAATATGCAGTCAGAAAGTCCTTAAAATTATCAAGGAGGCTAAGAGTGATACTTTGGGAAGGGGTGATGTAAATTAATCAGCAAATTCTGAAGATTCACAGCGGAAAGCGTGTTTCCTGAGATTCAGAGCCAATGACACCTGAAAAGAATTCATTTGGTTGAAGAAATCTTTTCCTTTTACTGTTCAGAGAGAGCAGATTTTTTTTTCTCAAATCTTACCTTATGAATAAAATTTGTAAAAGTGCATTCAATTCAAAATATCCCAATGTACCATAAAATTTTCCGAAGGGTGCATTCCATTCTTAGATGCCTCTGTACAATTGTAATTATTTTGATATGTTCAATATACATCCCGTTCCTGGCATATAGCCTGCGGGGCCAAGATATTTCAAATTCAAAAATTACAGAAAGTGTAATAGAGTTCAATTTTCCTGCATACAGCATGTCCCACTTTGAGGTGTCTCAATACAGGTTCAGTCTTTTGTATTTGCAAAATCCATTCAACACCAGGCGTACAGCCTGAGGAGTTTCTACACAATTTCCAGCCCGTCAGTGCACTATGGCTGAAAGGTGTTACGTGGTGACCTTTCCCCATTGCGCCTTTACAGCAGCTGCACCAGGCTTTAGTGAGTCCCTCAGCACACGGTCCTGGAACTTGAAATGTGCCAATCTGCAGCATTCGGTCAAGGACAACTCTTTGCACTGGAAGACCAGCAAGGTTTGGGCTGACCAAAGAAGGAGCAGATTTTTACAGCTTCTGTGAAAATTGTCTTCAATTGGAGCAAGTAGGATATGTGGACTTCTGGTGGATCACTGTGTGAGGGGCCTTGTCGTGGTCACGGTTAGCAAAACCTGCTTGCTTGACCTTTCCCAGTCCTCATTTTGGCAAGGAGCAAATCAGAGATGATTGAACTCGCATCAACATCAAAATGTATATTTCTTAAAAACCTCTTATTGACAGATTTTCACCACATGCAGTTAAAACTCCTGTTTCATAGAATTTACAGAGCAGAAGGAGGCTATTCGGCCCATCGAGTCTGCACCGGCTCCTGGAAAGAGCACCCTACCCAAGGTTAACACCTCCACCCTCTCCCCATAACCCAGTAACCCCACCCAACACTAAGGGGAATTTTGGACACTAAGGGCAATTTATCATGGCCAATCCACCTAACCTGCACATCTTTGGACGGTGGGAGGAAACCGGAGCACCCGGAGGAAACCCACGCACACACGGGGAGGATGTGCAGACTCCGCACAGACAGTGACCCAAGCCGGAATCGAACCTGGGACCCTGGAGCTGTGAAGCAATTGTGCTGTTAATGTAGACATTTACTCGAAAAACAACGTAATGAAAATATGTAAAATTAACCTTTTTAAAAATAAGCTGCAAGAAGTCATAAAATTATTGAAATCAGTATATTTCAACACTAAAGTGATTTAATAAAAGAATAAAGGCTTCTTCTTCGGCATGACACATTTTTGCACATTGCATTCAGTTGAGGAAATCTGTTCCAATTCAATCAAATTGTTTTTGTGACAGTAATTAACAGTAAAATGAATAAGCAGTTACACATTTATGGTTATGCAAGGTGTTTGGTATGCTGGGAATTTAAAAAATGGGATTTGATCATCACATGAATTTCCAACAGTGTTATAAATTAGGCTCCCGAAGCACAACCTAGACATTCAATTCTGGCCAAGGAGACTAACGTGAATTTCATCCCGTTTAAACATAATAGTTTGGTCTAGGAACCAGCCAGGGAGTCAAATGGAATTCCGGGAAATAGACTACATTTTATAGACATCGTTTCATATTTCTGTAATTGTTTCCAGAGCGATGCCCACTTACCCGGAGTATGGAGACTGGCATGTTGCTTGCCTATTATATTGCAGACTGCAACATGGACAACCTGGTCCCCAATTACTGTTCATGAATTCTGATTGGCTTGGGTGAGCAGGTTAACCACCTATCATGAAGCATCTGTCCTGATCAAAAATGGCAGCTGGGAGCACAGGGAAGAAATAGGGGGGGGGGGGGGGGGGGGCCGCGTTTTAATTGCTCAGCACAATCACTCAGTTATGGATGGGTGTGTAGGTTTGGGCAGCACGGTGACACAGTGGTTAGCACTGCTACCTAACAGCGCCAGAGACCCGGGTTCAATTCCGACCTTGCTTGACTGCCTGTGTGGAGTTTGCACTTTCTCCCTGTGTTTGCGTGGGTTCCTCCGAGTGATCCGGTTTCCTCTGAGGATGTGCAGGTTTGGTGGATTGGCCACGCTAAATTGCCCCTTAGTGTCCAAAAGTTAAGTTGGGTTACGGGGCTAGGGCGGGGGAGTGGGCCTAAGTGGGGTGCTCTTTCAGAGGGTTGGTGCAGACTTGATGGGCCGAATGGCCTCTTCTGCACTATAGGGATTCTATGGAAACCCTCCTATCATCCCTCACTGTAGGTATAATTTAATAAGGCAGTATATGTTTCCGACAAGAACACATTTTTAAATGCTGTAAATATTCCCTAAAGTTAGGTAAATACCAGCCTTTATTTCGAATTAGTTCAAGCTAATTTCTTGACATCCACAGCTCATTTCCCCTCTGGTGAGCAGAACAGTTTGTTTAACAGAAATAATTTTAAAGAATGCCTCACATTATAGATGTGACAAAATCCTATCAAGGCGGGGTGATTAGGAAGCTAGTAAGCACAAATGACCTAAATGAGGGCAGCACGGTAGCACAGTGGTTAGCACTGTTGCTTCACAGCTCCAGGGTCCCAGGTTCGATTCCCGGCTTGTGACACTGTCTGTGCAGAGTCTGCACGTTCTCCCCGTGTCTGCGTGGGCTTCTTCTGGGTGCTCCGGTTTCCTCCCACAGTCCAAAGATGTGCCGGTTAGGTGGATTGGACGTAATAAATTGCCCTTAGTGACCAAAGGGTTGGGTGGGGTTACTGGGTTACGGGTACGGGGCGGAGTTGTGGGTTTAAGTGGGGTGCTCTTTCCAAGGGCTGGTGCAGGCTAGATGGGCCGAATGGCCTCCTTCTGCACTGTAAATTCTATGTTCTATGTTCTATTAGCATACTTGTGAGTTGAATGTTCGTGCATTTTTAATTAAAGTGTAAATTCTCTATTAATTAAACACATCCGTGTATATCAAGTATGGCAAGCACAGCAATTATACTGTTTGGGGTTTCAGAAAATGGGCATCCAGCAAGAAATTCCATTCTTAAATATGTGGAAATTCAACATACAGAATGCAGAGGGACAAGAAATTGGAAAGGAACCTGTTTCTCTGTGTTATGTCTCATTCAGGGCTCCTTTAAGAACTTCTGAAAATGGCAGATGATGTCAGTGGGAATCATTCTACCATCCATTCCAAAGTAAATCCTGGAAGTATGTTTGGTGGGACCCTCGTGCTCTTGGAAAACCCAGTCAGTTAAATTGTCATTACAATTAGTAGTAATTTCCTGCTGCATCAGTCTGTATCTCAGTTTTGCAACTTCATATTTAAATGGCAATTGATTGCAGGGAAGTTATTTGAATGTTGGTCTGACCATTAAAGGAGCAGAAATAAGTAAATGCTCACTATTAAAATCCACAGTAGACTGACATTTGGTCCTGCCTCTGTGGTTCCTGCAACAAGATGTCACTCTGAAATCATGCCGGACCTGCAGATCGAGCATTTCAATAATCCATGGTCTCATCTAATACTGAATTGTAGACCACAGTATTTGAGCAACCTTGTCTTTGGTAATTATAATGTGATTGCTGAGAAGCAAAATCACAGAATAATACAGCACAGACGAGGCTCTTCAGCACAAAGAGTCTGCAACGATGCAGGAAAAACACTTGACCTGCCTACCTAATCCCATTTGCCAGCACTTGGCCCATAGCCTTGAATGTTAATAGGTGCCAAGTGCTCATCCAGGTAATTTTTAAAGGATGTGAGGCAACTCGCTTCCACCACCCTTCCAGGCAGTGCGTTCCAGACCGTCACCATCCTTGGGGTAAAAACGTTTTTCCTCAAATCTTTCTTAAACCTCAAGTTGGTAGAGATCCAGCCTGGTTATAGAACATAGAACATAGAACATTACAGCGCAGTACGGGCCCTCCGGCCCTCGATCTTGCGCCGACCGGTGAAACCATCTGAAGCCTATCTGACCTACACTATTCCATTTTCATCCATATGTCCATCTAGTGGCCACTTAAATGCCCTTAAAGTTGGCGAGTCTACTACTGTTGCAGGCAGGGCGTTCCACACCCCTACTACTCTCTGAGTAAAGAAACTGCCTCTGACATCTGTCCTATATCTACCACCCTCAATTTAAAGCTATGTCCCCTCGTGTTGGTCATCACCATCCGAGGAAAGAGACTCTCACTGTCCACCCTATCTAACCCTCTGACTATCTTATATGTCTCTATTAAGTCACCTCTCAGCCTTCTCCTCTCGAACGAAAACAACCTCAAGTCCCTGAGCCTTTCCTCGTAAGACCTTCCCTCCATACCAGGTAACATCCTAGTAAATCTCCTCTGAACCCTTTCC
Organism: Scyliorhinus canicula; assembly: GCF_902713615.1. Lineage (NCBI taxonomy): Eukaryota > Metazoa > Chordata > Chondrichthyes > Carcharhiniformes > Scyliorhinidae > Scyliorhinus > Scyliorhinus canicula. The sequence goes on along the minus strand of NC_052146.1, from coordinate 283,108,453 downwards.
AAAGCTTCCACATCCTTCCTATAATGTGGTGACCAGAACTGCACGCAGTACTCCAGGAGCGGCCGCACCAGAGTTATGTACAGCTGCAGCATGACCTTGTGGCTCCGAAACTCAATCCCCCTACTGATAAAGGCTAGCACACCATATGCCTTCTTAACAGCCCTATTAACCTGGGTGGCAACTTTCAGGGATTTATGTACCTGGATGCCGAGATCTCTCTGTTCATCTATACTACCAAGAATCTTGCCATTAGCCCAGTACAGTACTCTGTATTCCTGTTACTCCTTCCAAAGTGAACCACCTCACACTTTTCCGCATTAAACTCCATCTGCCACCTCTCAGCCCAGCTCTGCAGCTTATCTATGTCCCTCTATGTATCCTATAACATCCTTCAGCACTATCCACAACTCCACCGACCTTCGTGTCATCTGCAAATTATATTTTTGGAAACACGACACCAAAGGCAAAAATTGTTTCTACCTTGTTCACCAAGTATTGAACATTTTCAGGCCATTGAGAGAACATTTCCCTTGAATGTGGCATTAGCAGCAATTCCTCGTGTCACAAATCATTTTTCCTTACATTTTAAAATTTTTTTTAGAGTACCCAATTATTTTTTTTTCCAAATAAGGGGTAATTCAGTGTGGCCAATCCACCTAACCTGCACATCTTTGGGTTGTGGGGCCTCTTCTGTGCTGTATTATTCTGAAACTCATGAAGACATGGGGAGAATGTACAAACTCCACATGGACAGTGACCCAGGACCAGTATTTGAACCCGGGTCCTCAGCGCCGCAGTCCCAGTACTGGCCACTGCGCCACATGCCGCCCCTCATTTTTCCTTACATGACTGGAAGGACGTGAGATGTCAGCATTGGCTATGGACTAGAGGGTGGCTTAAGAGCCACGACTTAGCCTTTCAGGCTTTCCCACAGTGAGGACATTGGTTGTTGGTTACTAGAGGTGATAGACGCTTGAACAGCTGACCTCTCTTTCAATCTCCCCCATCCTTCTCTCTCATTCCCCCCCCCCCACGGAGGCCTCTTCATGTATGTCCTTCACACCCCCCCCCCCCCCCACCCCCACGGCCAGTACTAATCTGCACCCGCGTAACCTCTCGCTGGGGAGCTGGTTAGATCACAGGAGGCCGTTAGATCAGGCTTCCATCTTGCTAATCAGATGGAGATTGTCCTTAATTGGCCTCAATTAGCTTTGCGCTGCATCTAAGCGGGATCTGCTGGTTAGATTGAAAACCGCTTGGTGACCGGCGTGGTTCCCAATTTGGGCCTCTCCTGCGATCTAACCGGCCCGCGCAGATCCTCGCCAGGCACAACGCGACCGTTAAATCGACCCCCAAAACTTTGTTTACTGTTACTCAAGAGATTTTTATATTCATTTGAAATGAAAAATGAAAATCGCTTATTGTCACGAGTAGGCTTCAATGAAGTTACTGTGCAAAGCCCCTAGTCGCCACATTCCGGCGCCTGTCCGGGGAGGCTGGTACGGGAATCGAACCGTGCTGCTGGCCTGCTTAGTCTGCTTTAAAAGCCAGCAATTTAGCCCAGTGAGCAATATTTGATGAATATCTACATTCTTATGGGGCGTGAGCAAGCCATTACAGACTTTATCATTGTTGGGTGAGCATTGTGATATATTGTGCCTTTAACATGAATTTATTTTTTCATTGTTTCATGACAAATAAATGCAAAAGTTGCTTTTGCCAGTCAACCTTTGCTTGGTGTGGGGATATCTGTCATCTCAAAGTGTGGTTAAAAAGCAGGAGTCTACGTTAAATCTAGTAAACTGATTAATGCAAGTGGGGTAATTGTTAATTCTGCGAGTCCGTGCCTTTGTGAGCAGTGTGGTTGCAATGGCAGACCGACTCTGCTCTCATTATATTGGGCTCATTTAACTGTCATTGTAATGGAAACTCTGGCTGCCAGCCAACAAATAAGGTTTTTGGCTGACATTAGATCTCAGTAATTATAATATGAAAAAGCTTACCGCGATAATATTTTCAATTCAGTGTGAGGGTTGCTCAATGTCAGTGTGATTGGCTGGGAGTTGCCACTGCTACTCCCAATCTCATTCCCCAGAAGGCATGTTTCTGAAGCTGGGTCGCTTCAAAGGGTAACTAGCAAAACTTTCAATCTGGACAAACAGACTTAAAATCTGCAAGATAATCAGTCAGGGATATTGTTGCACAACTCCTGATGCACATTTTGTTGTCTCAGATCAGCTTGTAACACTGTAAATTGTACACAACAGTTATTACTTCGACCAGTACGCTCACATCCATGGAAATTCCCAGAAGGATAAACCAGTAAGACTTGGAAATGAAGGATACCAGTAAAGTTTGTCCGAACTGGTCTTGTATACATTAAAATGGAACTCCATGGCCGGGGTTCTCCGACCCGGTGTCGGGTCAGAGAATCCCTGGGGGGAGGCGCGAATCGTGTCCCGCCGCCCCGGCGCCGGCTTCCCCATTCTCCGGCGCCGATTCTCAAGCGCCCGCATGATTCCTGCCACGCCGGTTGGGGGCTGTTGACAGCGGTCCCCCCACGGCGATTCTCAGGGCCCCTATGGGCCGAGTGGCCGACATGTTTGTCCGAGTCCCGCCGGCGTGGGTTACTCAGGTCCCACACGGCGGGACCTGGAAGGTGAGTCTGTGGTGGCCGTCCTGGAATGGGGCGGCGTGATCCGACCCCGGGGGGCCCCTACGGTGGCCTGCCCCGCAATCGGGGTCTTCCGTGTAGGCCTATTTTACTCCGTGCTGGGCCCCTGTCGGGCTCTGCCATATTGCCCAGGGGCCGGCGCAGAGAAGGGAACTCCCGCGCATGCGCGGACATACTCCGGGCGTAGCACGAATTTGCGTGGGCCGTTCCGCCCGGCTGGAGCTGCGGGGACTGCTCCGGCGCCAACCTAGCCCCCAAGGAAGGGGAGCATTCCCCATTATCGGGGATCTTTGATGCCGGAGTTTTTTGCGCCGCTTTTCACGCTAGTGTGGGGACATAGCCCCATTACTGGAGAATCCAGCCCCATTACTGGTGCACGTATTATTTATTTTTACTGGGATTTGGCAATTTTGAACCAGTTTTCCTAAGTTCTGTGCCCCACTGGTAATAACATCCTTAATTACAGGTTTCATAATTATGAGGTCAGGTTGCGTATACATGCTTATATACCTCCTCGCATGGATGATTAAGGGGAGATCGAATTGAAGAGTTTGAAAGAGTTGATAGGGCAGGTGATGGGGCACAGTCTAACCCCAGGGGTAGTTTGGAAGGAAATAGCTGCCATAAAATTGGGCAACATGACATGGATGCCAGTGCCGGTGCTTGCCTATCCACCCACTGCAATTTTGCGACTGCCATAGTTGGAATTCTACCTGTGGGGCCGGTGGAGCACCAAGTGTCCAGCCTACCACATTTCACGAGGTGGCTGGTGGCCAGCCAAGGGGAGAAGGTGCCTCCTTTACCGTCCCCTAGTGTCATCAGAGGCTCCATCTCTCCACCTCCGCCCTGTCCACCCTGGCAAATCCCCAACCTCATCCTGTCACCGGGGCCAGCCAGCCCGGATTTACCACCATATTTGAGGAAGGACACAGGCAGCACAGTAAAGGGTCACTAAATTTGGTTCCTGGGATGAACGTCAAAACCAAAAAAATGCTGGAAAAGTTCAACAGGTGGGGCAGCACCTTTAAAGAGAGGAAATAGAGTTACCGTGGGAGGAGGCAGTTGCCTCTGATGATAGACTGAATAAATTGGGCCTAGATTTTCTGGATTTAGGAAGAATGAGAGGCCCTCTTATTGAAACATACAGGATAGATTGTTTCTGATGGTCAGGGAACCTGAGGCATGGGGCCGGGAGAGGGGGGAGCAGAGGGGGGAGATAGGGGGGGGGGTGAGGGGGGATAGTCTCAGGATAAGGGGTCAATCATTTAGAACTGAGATGAGGAGAAATTACTTTACTCAAAGGGTTGTGAATCTTTTGGATTCTCCACCCGAGAAGATTGTGGATGCTCCATCAGCGAATATATTTCAAGCTGAAATAAGTCAATCTTGGTCTCCCGGGGAATCAAGGGATACAGGGAGTGGGTGGGAAAATGAAGTTGAAGCCCAAGATCAGCCGTGGATCATATTGAATATCAGAGGAAGGCTTGGCAGGTCATCGGGTCTGCTCCGGCTCCGATATCTTGTTTTATCCTCCCCATTTAAACATGTGCGTTTGTCACAACCTGTCACCTTATTGCCCTGGGATAAAGAGACATTTTTTCCTATCTTTAACCTGTCGGCTTTTCAGAAATACTGAAGAGAAAGGATGACAGTTTCAGAAAGATCATTTTCCGCAGCATTGTGTCAGATCATTGGCTGCTGTTTCTTTTCAGGTTCTGTTTACTGACGGTGCCCTTGTCTCGGGTTTTATTCACTTTGTTCTTTCACACTCTTCATTTATCTTCTTGGAAAGTCTCTGTACTTAGACTTGCTGCCTCTCCAGCATTTCCAGCTTAGACTGAGACATACCCGAGTTGCCATTTACTGCTCAAAAGCTCATGAGATTCTAACGACTTTCCTGAATACCTCAGAAACTTGGACAATACATAAAGATCTGTGGAAGAAAATAGAGCTTTGAAATGTGGATTCTAAACGAATGTTTAAGTTCCGTATACAGGCTGGCAGACAAATGAAGAGGTGATTGAGATTGCAAGAGCAAACGAGGAACTCTTAAAAAGAGGCATCCAGAAAATAATACATCAGTATTTCAGCCATTTAAACAGAGCTGAGGAGATACAGAGATTTCTTTGAGAGGGTGAAGTGGAGGGTGAAGAGGAGTCAACCTTGGCGTAGTTGGATGATGGATGTCACAGAGTTGTTGCAATCAAGCTACAGTGGATATCTGAGGATGCACAAGACAGATGAGCGTAGCACACCATGCCAGCAGATCTGGCAGAAGTAGCTATGGGCAGCAGTTATTAGGGTATAAAATAGACTAGTATTACTAATTACTGGGTGAGGGACTATGTCATATTGGACCACATTGCTATCAAGTGCCTGCTGCAGGAGCCTTCTGCTATTCTTCATCAAAAGTCCATTGATACTTGCTCTGCTGAAGTTCTGACAGATTTGTTTTGTTTATTTATAACCAGAGGTCCTTAAATTACCACCAAATTCTAAAATAACATATTATTTATAAAGCCTCCTCACAAATCTACAGCCAGCCAACATTGCTTCCGTACTGCCTCCCTTCCCCCTTATGCTGAGTTCCTCGTTCCTCATCTCAGACACACTGTAGTCTCTCAGCAGTTGACCCAACTGGAAGCATTTGCCTTTCTCCATGGCTGGTGCACTGTTGGGTCATGGGATATTGTGCTGTGCCTGAGGCTAGTGATGGGGTGGGTCCAATGTGGCATTTGTAGATTAATTCACTGATCTTATCCATTTGTGTGAAGTGACATGAAAATATGAGGGAAAGCCAAGAAATTGGAATATTTCTGCAGGTTACATATATTTTTTAAACTGTGGGAAGATATAAGTTGCTTAAGGTATGGACAGGTTGGCTATGTTAATGGAATTAATGCTTTTGGTAGTACATGGTACCAAGGACAAGTTAGTAACAATGGGGAACAGAGCATGAAGGGATTTGAATAAGGTGTTGAAGTTCAAAGGAAGGGACAAGGTGCGAAGCAAGTGTCATAAATGAGTGTACTTTGTATTTACACTCTAAATGCTAAAATCAATAAATGAAGGTCATTATTTTTGACCTGTAAAGAGGTTAGGTCAGATAAAAGAGGATCAAAGGATGTCCAAAGATATGGCAGGTTAGGTGGATTAGCCATGCTAAATTGCCCCTTAGTGCCCATAGATTAGGTGGGGTAACAGGGTTACCAGGATAGGATGGGGGAGTGGGCCGAGGTAGAGTGCTCTTTCAGAAGGTCGATGCAAACTCGATGGGCTGAATGGAAAGGATAAACAGTATACAAGGAGATGATTAAACCTATGAAAGGAAGTTGTTTATTTGACCTCAGCTAACAGCAGAATGGCTGTTCAACTCACAGCAAGCACTGACTGTGAAGAAAGCCTGCCTTCTTTTGTTCTACCTCAGAAACAACCTCAAATGTCTTGGTAATAATAATAATCTTTATTGTCACAAGTAGGCTTACATTAAAACTGCAATGAAGTTACTGTGAAAATCCCCGAGTCACGTCTGTTCGGGTACACTAAGGGAGAATTCAGAATGTCCAATTCACCTAACAAGCACGTCTTTGGGACATCATAGGAGAAACCCATGCAGACATGATGAGAACGTGCAGACTCTGTACAGACAGTGACCCAAGCCGGGAATCGAACCCGGGTCCCTGGCGCTGCAAAGCAACAGTGCTAACCACTGTGCTACTGTGCCGCCCATAGGTGACACAACTTAAACATTTAGGATGGAGATGAGTGTCCCGCTATCCTTTTTCGCCTCTAAATACACGTCAAACCCCCTTGTGATTTCTACTTTGAAAATACGCAAAACAATTTAGTCAGCTAAATCTTTCGCTATTAGATCCTATTTGTAATAACCACTCATTCTTGACATTCCATGCTTGACTTGCCGTGTGTCCTGCGGAGGAAGAAAGTACTCAAATGTTTTTTGAACTGATTGCGGGTGGGAACTTTGCTAGCTTTAGTGAGCTTGCGGCCAAATTTAGTTCACCTGAATCTAGTCTTTACCGCTATTTTAAAGCCGATGGTTTTGTTCGTTCGCACTGCATGGTAGGTGTTACTGGATTTTTATAGTTTTTAAAACCCACATGGTTTTTGGAATATTCAAGGAGAATTAGTTCGGAAGCTAGAACAGTAAAGATTATTTGGAACTCTATAAAATTAGTGATACGGTGTCTGGCCATTATCGTAGTTAAGTGTACTTCTCGTTTACTTAATTGTTTATTTTATTGCGACACCAGGTTAAGTCCAACAGGTTGTTTCAAACACGAGCTTTCGGGGCACTGCTCCTCCCTCAGAACTCCGAAAGCTCGTGTTTGAAACAAACCTGTTGGACTTTAACCTGGTGTTGTAAGACTTCTTACTGTGCTCACCCCAGTCCAACGCCAGCATCTCCACATCATGTTTATTTTATTGGTTGATAAGCCTTTATTTTACTTAAAATCATCACAAAGCATCCGAGACATAATTCCTTGGATATCAAACCTTTCCTCACATTATAAGAACATAAGAACATAAGAACTAGGAGCAGGAGTAGGCCATCTGGCCCCTCGAGCCTGCTCCGCCATTCAATTAGATCATGGCTGATCTTTTGTGGACTCAGCTTCCACTTTCCGGCCTGAACATCGTAACCCTTAATCCCTTTATTCTTCAACAACTATCTATCTTTACCTTAAAAACATTTAATGAAGGAGCCTCAACTGCTTCACTGGGCAAGGAATTCCATAGATTCACAACCCTTTAAGAACATAAGAACATAAGAACTAGGAGCAGGAGTAGGATCATCTGGCCCCTCGAGCCTGCTCCGCCATTCAATTAGATCATGGCTGATCTTTTGTGGACTCAGCTCCACTTTCCGGCCCGAACACCATAACCCTTAATCCCTTTATTCTTCAAAAAAACTATCTATCTTACCTTAAAAACATGTAATGAAGGAGCCTCAACTGCTTCACTGGGCAAGGAATTCCATAGATTCACAACCCTTTGGGTGAAGAAGTTCCTCCTAAACTCAGTCCTTAAATCTACTTTCCCTTATTTTGAGGCTATGTCCCCTAGTTCTGCTGTCACCCGCCAGTGGAAACAACCTGCCCGCATCTATCCTATCTATTCCCTTCATAATTTTAAATGTTTCTATAAGATCCCCCTCATCCTTCTAAATTCCAACGAGTACAGTCCCAGTATACTCAACCTCTCCTCATAATCCAACCCCTTCAGCTCTGGGATTAACCTAGTGAATCTCCTCTGCACACCCTCCAGCGCCAGTACGTCCTTTCTCAAGTAAGGAGACCAAAACTGAACACAATACTCCAGGTGTGGCCGCACTAACACCTTATACAATTGCAACATAACCTCCCTAGTCTTAAACTCCATCCCTCTAGCAATGAAGGACAAAATTCCATTTGCCTTCTTAATCACCTGTTGCACTTGTAAACCAACCTTCTGTGACTCATGCACTAGCACACCCAAGTCTCTCTGAACAGCGGCATGCTTTAATATTTTATCGTTTAAATAATAATCCCGTTTGCTGTTATTCCTACCAAAATGGATAACCTCACATTTGTCAACATTGTATTCCATCTGCCAGACCCGAGCCCATTCACTTAACCTATCCAAATCCCTCTGCAGACTTCCAGTATTCTCTGCACTTTTCGCTTTACCACTCATCTTCGTGTCATCTGCAAACTTGGACACATGCCCTTGGTCCCCAACTCCAAATCATCTGTGTAAATTGTGAACAATTGTGGGCCCAACACGGATCCCTGAGGGACACCACTAGCTACTGATTGCCAACCAGAGAAACACCCATTTATCCCAACTCTTTGCTTTCTATTGATTAACCAATCCTCTATCCATGCTACTACTTTACCCTTAATGCCATGCATCTTTATCTTATGCAGCAACCTTTTGTGTGGCACCTTGTCAAAGGCTTTCTGGAAATCCAGATATACCACATCCATCGGCTCCCCGTTATCTACTGCACTGGTAATGTCCTCAAAAATTAGGCATGACCTGCCTTTTATGAACCCATGCTGCGTCTGCCCAATGGGACAATTTTAATCCAGATGCCTCGCAATTTCTTCCTTGATGATAGATTCCAGCATCTTCCCTACTACCGAAGTTAAGCTCACTGGCCTATAATTTCCTGCTTTCTGCCTACCTCCTTTTTTAAACAGTGGCGTCACGTTTGCTAATTTCCAATCCACCGGGACCACCCCAGAGTCTAGTGAATTTCGGTAAATTATCACTAGTGCATCTGCAATTTCCCTAGCCATCTCTTTTAGCACTCTGGGATGCATTCCATCAGGGCCAGGAGACTTGTACTACCTTTAGCCCCATTAGCTTGCCCATCACTCCCTCCTTAGTGATAACAATCCTCTCAAGGTCCTCACCTGTCATAGCCTCATTTCTATCAGTCGCTGGCATGTTATTTGTGTCTTCCACTGTGAAGACCGACCCATAAAACCTGTTCAGTTCCTCAGCCATTTCCTCATCTCCCATTATTAAAACTCCCTTCTCATCCTCTAAAGGACCAATATTTACCTTAGCCACTCTTTTTTGTCTTATATATTTGTAAAAACTTTTACTGTCTGTTTTTATATTCTGAGCAAGTTTACTCTCATACTCTATCTTACTCTTCTTTATAGCTTTTTTAGTAGCTTTCTGTTGCCCCCTAAAGATTTCCCAGTCCTCTAATCTCCCAGCAATCTTTGCCACTTTATATGCTTTTTCCTTCAGTTTGATACTCTCCCTTATTTCCTTAGATATCCACGGTCGATTTTCCCTCTTTCTTCCGTCCTTCCTTTTTGTTGGTATAAACCTTTGCTGAGCACTGTGAAAAATCGCTTGGAAGGTTCTCCACTGTTCCTCAACTGTTCCACCATAAAGTCTTAGCTCCCAGTCTACCTTAGCTAGTTCTTCTCTCATCCCCTTGTAATCTCCTTTGTTTAAACACAAAACACTAGTATTTGATTTTACTTTCTCACCCTCCATCTGTATTTTAAATTCCACCATATTGTGATTGCTCCTTCCGAGAGGATCCCTAACTATGAGATCATGAATCAATCCTGTCTCATTACACAGGACAAGGTCTAGGACCGCTTGTTCCCTCGTAGGTTCCATTACATACTGTTCTAGGAAACTATCGCGGATACATTCTATAAACTCCTCCTCAAGGTTGCCTTGACTGACCTGGTTAAACCAATCGACATGTAGATTAAAATCCCCCATGATAACTGCTGTACCATTTCTACATGCATCAGTTATTTCTTTGTTTATTGCCTGCCCCACCATATCGTTACTATTTGGTGGCCGATAGACTACTCCTATCAGTGACTTTTTCGCCTTACTATTCCTGATTTCCACCCAAATGGATTCAACCTTATCCTCCATAGCACCGATGTCATCCCTTACTATTGCCCGGATGTCATCCTTAAATAACAGAGCAACACCAGCCTCCCTTACCAGCCACTCTGTCCTTCCGAATAGTTTGATACCCTCGGATATTTAACTCCCAGTCGTGACCATCCTTTAACCATGTTTCAGTAATGGCCACTAAATCATAGTCATTTACGATGATTTGTGCCATCAACTCATTTACTTTATTCCGAATACTACGAGCATTCAGGTAAAGTACACTTATGTTGTTTTTTTTAACCTCTGTTTTGAATCTTAACATCTCCAGTTTTATTCCTTTGTTATTACTGGGCCTATTCACTGTGCTCCCCTCAGTCACTGTACCTTGTACTGTCGCCCTTTTAGATTTCTGACTATGTCTTCTCTGCCGTTGCACTTTTCCCTTTACTTCCTTTTGCTTCTGTCCCTGTTTTACTACCTTCCAACTTCCTGCATCGGTTCCCATCCCCCTGCCACATTAGTTTAAACCCTCCCCAACAGCTCTAGAAAACACCCCCACTAGGACATCGGTTCCAGTCCTGCCCAGGTGCAGACCGTCCGGTTTGTACTGGTCCCACCTCCCCCAGAACCGGTCCCAATGCCCCAGGAATTTGAATCCCTCCCTCTTGCACCATCTCTCGAGCCACGCATTCATCCTATCTATCCTGACATTCCTACTCTGACTAGCTCGTGGCACTGGTAGCAATCCTGAGATTACTACCTTTGAGGTCCTACTTTTTAGTTTAACTCCTAACTCCCTGAATTCCGCTTGTAGGACCTCATCCCATTTTTTACCTATATCGTTGGTGCCTATGTGCACCACGAAAGCTGGCTGTTCACCCTCCCCCCCCCCCAGAATGTCCTGCAGCCGCTCCGAGACATCCTTGACCCTTGCACCAGGGAGGCAACATACCATCCTGGAGTCTCGATTGCGTCCACAGAACTGCCTGTCTATTCCCCTTACGATCGAGTCCCCTATCACTATAGCCCTGCCATTTTTCTTCCTGCCCTGCTGTGCAGCAGAGCCAGCCACGGTGCCATTAACCTGGCTGCTGCTGCCTTCCCCTGGTGAGCCATCTCCCTCAACAGTATCCAAAGCGGTATATCTGTTTTGCAGGGAGATGACCGCAGGGGACACCTGCACTGCCTTCCTACTCTTGCTCTTTCTTTTGGTCACCCATTTTCTATCTCCCTCAGTAACCTTCACCTGCGGTGTGACCAACTCGCTAAACGTGCTATCCACGACCTCCTCAGCATCGCGGATGCTCCAAAGTGAGTCCATCCGCAGCTCCAGAGCCGTCAAGCGGTCTAACAAGAGCTGCAACTGAATACACTTCTTGCACGTGAAGGAGCCAGGGACAGTGGACGTGTCCCTGAGCTCCCACATCGCACACGAGGAGCATGACACGGGTCTGGGATCTCCTGCCATGTCTTAAACCCTTGGTAAACTTAAACAACTAGAATTTCAAAATAAAATAAATAAATTAGACAATGAAAAGAAAAAGAGAGACTACTTACCAGTCACTACCAGGGTTAAAAAGCACCTCCTCACACTCTGCATTGAATTACCTCACTGCACCAAATTACCAAGTTTCAATACCCACTCTGGATGAATCTCACTCCGGATGAATCTCACTCCGGATGAGTCTCCTGGAAAAGTGCTCGGTTTTGTACCAAATCTGGTCCTCTGTGGACACAACAGACATCTCCTTGGGAAATCTACCACCAAGACAACCCCAGTACAGCATCTGAAAACTTTGGAACATGCTCAGTAGCATGCTGTGCTATTATTCAATATTTTTCCACATCAAAATCCCTTGTTTAAGGACTGCCAGCACTGGTCCCAGCAACAATGCACCTCTCCTTTAAGTAGTGCAGGCTTGACTTTCACAATTGTGAGCCCCCCTACTGAGACATGCAGCCACTCAGTAGCACACTTCTAACCAGCACCAGCCACGGTGATGAGCATGCAGCACAAAGTGGGATGCTGCTTGCACCCCATTGAGTGGAAATCATCATGAACCTGTCAGGCTCAAATCTGTCGGGAGCAAAAGAACGCCATTGTGATATTTAAATACCACAGAATGGGGTGGGAAGGTAGTTAACACTGCTGCCTCACTGCGCCGAGGACCCGGATTCAATCCCAGCCCTGGGTCAATGTCCGTGTGGAGTTTGCACATTCTCCCTCTGTCTTTGTGGGTCTTACCCCCATAACTCAAATGATGTGCAGGGTAGGTGGATTAGCCACACTAAATTGCCCTTACAAAACCCACAGAATGAGGGGAAATATAACATATGAAGCTCTGTGTTCCATCACTGACATAACCTGTCCCAAGAAATATCGTTGCAATTCCCAACTGGATTGCGTTCAAATCGGGGCATGATCCCGAAGGAATGCACGTTTCCACCTGCCTTTAATGTACAAGGGTGGGGCAATAAAAAATTGGTATGTACCCTCATTAGGGGCTGGTTTAGCTTACTGGGCTAAATCACTGTCTTTTAAAGCAGACCAAGTAGGCCAGCAGCACGGTTCGATTCCCGTACCAGCGTCCCCGGACAGGCGCCGGAATGTGGCGACTAGGGGCTTTTCACAGTAACTTCATTGAAGCCTACTCGTGACAACAAGCGATTTTCATTTCATTTTTCATTTCATGAAGTACCAGTGGTATCAGGTATGTCCTCTCAGCAGCACGGGGACTTCAGTGGCTGAGGGCATTAGGGGATTTTGAGAAGGTGGGAGGGAGGTGATTGCGAACTCCTCCTGGCTCAAATTTCAGATCATTAAAAACACAATTCTACTCACTTTTTATCTGGCAGTCACTAGCGGCCCCTTTAAAGACCACTGCAGTTCACTGATTGTCAATCTGATTGCCACATGCCGTGCGTTCTCTTCGCCTGGGAAAAAGATGCTGCATGATCCAATTTCTAACCCGGGTTCAATGGTCATGTTCAATCAACTGGCACTTGTGAACATTTTTTTAAAATTTCATGCCCAGTGAAGGTGTGAACTGGTGTTACAAACATTTCAACATGCTTTCCTTTGTGACACAAACTCTGGATGTTCCTACGTCAAATCCTTGAATTCAATAACTCTGGCGATCACAGAGAGCAACGATTTCCGAGTAGGTTCGTCTGGCATTTGCGAGTAAGTCTGTCCAGAATGCAATCTTCTACCCTGATCCTGCCAATCAAATAGCCTTAGAATTCGCTTCGGAGTCAGGTCAGCAAAGGGTGGCAGACATTCGATTTCTTTTATCTTTTCACTTCATTCGCTGCTTTAATTAACTCTGTTTCTTATTAGATGTCCAGCTCACGAGGCAGGGGATGAGGGAGTTGCAAAGCTTGGAAGCTTAATGGAGGCAATCAGCTCAAGCTCCAAATCTGAGCTCAGAAATGCGGTTTAAGCTCTCTTCCTTATCCTGCTCAACGGACCTGAAAACTCAACACCTGCTTAATTTTCTTGGATTTTACTTCCACATAATTTTGTTTTCACTGATCACTAAGCCTCTATTCTACTATCTGATAAGCTGCTACTGAAGCAAGGCCAAAATTGCCAGGACAATGTACTTTCTAGTAGTGACTATTATGGGGCGGGATTCTCCCCTACCCGGCGGGGTGGGGGGGTCCCGGCGTAGCGGAGTGGCACCAACCACTCCGCACCTTTGGGGGCTAGGCCTGCGCCGGAGCGGTTGGCACCACTGCCGGCAAAACAGGCACCAGCGGACTTTGACGCCCGCCGCCCGGCCGGGGCTGGCCGAAAGGCCTTCGCCGGTTCGCGTATGCGCCGGTGGTGTTTTATTTAAAAAGTGCCTTTCTTTTTGGTGCTTTCCTTGTACATGTGGAACATTATGTGGAAATGACACAGGCTTAACATCTGCTAACATTTGACCGTGAGAATAACAGCATTGTCTGGCTGATGCTGCAGTACAACAGCATTGTGTGTTTTGTCAGCGGATTACAGGGAATTAAAAAACGCTTTACGTCTAATACGACGGTTGCTAAATAACTAATAGAATATGGTAGACTTATTACTCAAAGTAAATATTTGTCTTACGCTCCCTGCCTTAATACCATACCGCCCAGCTCACAGCACATTACAGAAGTTACCATAGTCGCCGGAATAATAGAATTCAAGATCTAAAAGAAATTTATTTGAGTGGCTGATTTGTCTTAGATTTCTCCTCTCGGACTTAATTTATATTTTTCTCTCAATGTTCACCAAATCCAGCAAAGGCATCCCCGGCCTTCACTGATGCCACTGTTCAGCTGACAGCTCCAATAAGTATAGGAATGGTGTGATGTGACTGGCCGTGCACTCATACAATCACAGAATCATAACATTTACAGTGCAGAAGGAGGCCATTCAGCCCATCGAGTCTGCACCAGCCCCTGGAAAGAGCACCCTACTTAAGCCAATACCTCCACCCTATCCCCAGAACCCAGTAACCCCACCTAATCTTTTTGGACATGAAAGGCAATTTATCATGGCCAATCCACCTAACCTGCACATCTTGTGACTGTGGGAGGAAACCGGAGCACCCGGAGGAAACCCACGCAGACACGGGTAGAACATGCAGACTCCTCACAGACAGTGACCCAAGCCAGGAATCAAACCATGGAGCTGTGGAGCAACTGTGCTAACCACTGTGCCGCTGTTCCGCTCACTGGCTGTCTCCTCTCTCTCTCTCTCCCGGGACAGTGCACTGTATCTGCTCACCCCCCTTCAAAGCTATTCCAGCATATGGTGCTGGGCTTTATGCGTAAAAGCATTGTGCAGGCCTATGGCCTAACCTGTCGGAAACAGCCTGCCGGCCCAAACCCAGTCCTCCCATTGACAAAACACATCCAAGTTCCCAATTCTTTAACTCACATTGTTTTCATCTTTTTTTTCTCATAAGCTTCCTTATTCCACTCGCCTCATTTTGTATTTTACCAACGAGACGTTATGCCGAGGCAGTTCATGCGGGTGCTGAAGATCCGTGTATAATTTGAAGACAAGCAGCGATTTCTCCTGCTTCCATCGTTCCTCAGCCAGCCTACATTGGAAATGGATTAACCAGTCATTCACTTTGTTGCTGAGTGGCGATCAGCTGAATTTCTCCCTGCATTTGGCTGAAGTATAAAGGGAGATAAGTATTGCTCAGAGAAAGTGTGTGCACACCATCGCGTGACCTATAATGTGTTATAGATTTTAGAACTATCCATGTCACTTTTTTGTTCAGCCTAAAATCAAGTAAGCTAAACAGAGCTTGAATAAACTAAAAGCACCTGATCACTAACTATTGACTCAGCATACTGAACCGGCCTTAATAAGCCTCCTTGCCACCTTCCAGGTCCAATTTTCTATTTAACCTGAAGAAACGTTTGGGTTTGGGTCAGGTTGGGGGTTAAAGTGTCAAATGTTTCTTGATACAAACACCCTTCCAGCCCTCCCATTTCCAGCTTTAAGTCAGGGTGGATTTTAGGCAGGCGACCAACTCATTCCAAGAAGGCGGGCTGCAGTTTTAAGTGTGATTATGCAACTGAGATCCTGAATGACATTTAGCTTCACAAATTGAATTGCCCTTGATTGGGATTCCCGAGCATAGGCGAACCCGACAGCTTCTTTAGTGTGAGGACATGGTGGATCCAGAGCCTGCACAGGTACCTCCCTGAGAAATCTCCATGATCAGGAATCTCCCTCATCCCTGCCACAATCTTTTTCCCCAGGTGTCTAACTACCCCCTCACCCCACATCAGGCCTGCAGTTGTACCGCCTCCACCTACCTGCCCAACTGAGGCATCAATTTTGCGAGCTCCCCCTACCCCCATGCCAGGAAGTGCAACTCCCTTCCAATGGGAGCTCCAATCTCCCCCACTCCAGCCATCAGGCACCTGACGTACTCCTGCTCTCCCTGGGATTGACCCCCCCCCCCCAGTGTTGAATGAGATGCTGCTGCCATCAATCAAACTGATAAAGTTCTGTCCCATTCCACTAAAATGTGTTTGTGTACTCACAAAGATCTTCCATGAACCAATGGAGTTGGGCAGCTTTAAAGCAGATCACGATTTATTCTATCTTCTCCATTAACAAGTGATCTATTTAAAAGTGATAGCCTTTATTAATACAGCTGACAAGCATATTTACTAAGGGAGTCCAGTTAGCCACCTATAGGTAACCCGATTTACGATCACTGAAAATGCCTTTTAAAAACCATTCTGAATCATATAATAAAATCATTGATGTCTTGTAGCCAGTTTTCTACGACAATATGAAATGGAATGAAAGTCGCCATCGACCCCGAGGACCATTGGCTGCTCTTGCCTTTGGAGAGAGGGAACTGACTGGTGGTGATTTAACCACACCTCAGGCGAGGGGTAAGGTTGGGCCTTCATAGATAACCTCAGCCGGTATGGGAATTGAACTCATGTGGTTGGCATCACTCCGCATCATGAACCAGCCAGCCAGCCAACTGAGCTAACCGTAGTACAGAATATATAATGAGCCTGCAGACATACATAAAACCCCAGCTTTACTAGAATACACCTTACTGTTGTGGCTTCACCTTCCACAAGGCTACACAGGAGGGGACAAATCCTGATGTTGCATCACTCCCTGTGAAAATGTAAAGCGTATATAATTAGCATATTAATTATAATCAACCCATTACATCACACTTAACAAACTGATTGGGGTGAATTCTCCACCTCGCCCCAGCTGCATGTTCCTCAGCTGCGTGCCGTCGCTGGCAGCAGGATTCTCCGTTCCCGCTGCCCGCCAATGGAATTTCACATTGTAGCCACCCCATGCCGAGACAAAACCCATGGGCGGGGCTGCGCTGCCGACCGAACAGTAGGTAGCCTCCCTACCTCTGGACCAGAAGACCCAGATTCAGGTCCAATGCCAGGACTTGTTAGCCATGGGGAGGAAGGTTCATACAGGCTGATAATCAGCCCAGGAAACGTGCCATCATTTCCCCACTATTCACCAAAGAGAAAGAAAGTGTGTGTGTGCTTAAAAAACCAGTTCCACCCAGACTGTACTGATATGACTGGAGGAAGCATGTGGAAACTCAACCCTAATCAGAAAATAAATGAAAAATGTGCACTTGATAGTTAACTGTCGTAATTGAGCACCGTTGGTGATAATCTGTATAAACTGGAATGTGCCTGATTCAATCTCATACATGCTTCAAATAAGCATCCTTCCAGCTTTGCAGGCCCAATCCTTTATTGGCAACATTTAAGATCATCTATAAAATCATTTAGGTGATTTTGCATGAGCTATACTGGCTGACTATTTGGAGCAGGCTTATTAAAATGACAGATGTTTTTGTAATGAAGGTTTTCTCAATTCAATGGCTGAGACTTTCCAGCCCCGCCCAACGGCAAGCTCTTCAAGTCCTCCCAACGTCAAGGGGCTTTTGAATGGTTCGCTGCATTTTCCATTTCCATCTGGGCCACCCTCACCTCACCACAATGGGACCAGAAAATTCCATCCGATGATGCTGTTGCAGCAAAGCTTGTTTCCTCGCGATAGGATTACACCACACTGTCAGCAAAGCTGGGGCAAATATAATAATGGAAGTAAATACATGCAGAAAAACATTTACTTCCTGTGTGTTCTGTAACAACACATATGTAAAGGTAGGTGTCTGCCGTGACTCACTTAGTAGCACTCTCACCTTTGAGTCACAATGCTATGGATGTGAGCACAAAAATCAAGGCTGACTCTGCACTGCAGCACTATGGGAGTGCCACCCTGCATCTTTCAGGTGAGGCTAAAACGAGGTCCCATATGCCTCCTCAGGTGGAGGTAAAATATTCCACATTGCTGTTTTGAAGATGAACAGCGCGTTATCCTGCCCAATATATACCCCTCCATCAACATCACAAGAATTGGTCATTATCACATTGCTGTTGTGGAAGCTTGCTTTGCACAAATTGGCCAGTGCGTCCCTGGCATTACAACAGTAACTCACTAGCACAGGCATAAGCGAGCCACCTTGTGATTGTGGCTGATCAATTAAGTAGGTTATTAGTGCAGTTCTTAGCACACTGGGGATTGTTCAGCTAGTGCTGTCGAATTGGGGAATCAGGAATCACGGGCGAAATTCTCCGCGGACCGACGTGACGCCCATTTCTGGCGGTAAAAAGCGGTGCGGATGACTCCGGCGTCGGGGCCTTCTTTTAAGCCGTTAATCTCCGTTCCCGAAAGGGCCAGCAGCGGACTGACGCGATACGCGTCAGTTTCACCCGCTGCGGAAGTGGCGAGTCCCGGCGTTTGTGTGGGGGGAGAGAGAGACCAGGCGTTGGGGGGGGGAGAGAGAGAGAGACCCGGTGTTGGGGGGGGGGGAGAGAGAGAGAGACCCGGCGTTGGGGGGGGGGGGGAGCCCCGGCGTTGGGGGGGGGGGCGAGAGAGAGAGAGACCCGGCGTTGGGGGGGGGGGGGGGAGAGAGAGAGACCCGGCGTTGGGGGGGGGGGGAGAGAGAGACCCGGCATTTGGGGGGGGGGGGGGGGAGAGAGACCCGGCGTTGGGGGGGGGGAGAGAGAGAGACCTGGCATTTGGGGGGGGGGGGGGGAGAGAGACCCGGCATTGGGGGGGGGAGAGAGAGAGACCTGGCGTTTGGGGGGGGGGGGAGAGAGAGACCCGGCGTTGGGGGGGGGGGGGGGAGACCCGGCATTGGGGGGGGGGGGGAGAGAGAGAGACCTGGCATTTGGGGGGGGGGGGGAGAGAGAGACCCGGCGTTGGTGGGGGGGGGGGGGAGAGACCCGGCATTGGGGGGGGGGAGAGAGAGAGACCTGGCGTTTGGGGGGGGGAGAGAGAGACCCGGCGTGGGGGGGGGGGGGAGACCCGGCATTGGGGGGGGGGGAGAGGGCGAGAGACCCGGCGTGGGGGGGGGGAGAGAGAGAGTGACCCTGCGTTGGGGGGGGGAGAGAGAGACCCGGCGTTGGGGGGGGGGGAGAGAGAGAGAGACCCGGCGTTGGTGGGAGGGGGAGAGAGAGACCCGGCGTTGGGGGGGGGAGAGATGAGAGAGAGTGACCCTGCGTTGGGGGGGGGGAGAGAGAGAGAGACCCGGCGTGGTGGGAGGGGGAGAGAGAGACCCGGCGTTGGGGGGGGGGGAGAGAGAGAAGACCGGCATTTGGGGGGGGGGGAGAGAGGAGACCGGCGTTGGTGGGGGGGGGGGGGGGGGAGACCCGGCATTGGGGGGGGGAGAGAGAGACCCGGCATTTGGGGGGGGGGGGAGAGAGACCGGCGTTGGGGGGGGGGGGAGAGAGCGACCCGGGTTGGGGGGAGAGAGAGACCCGGCGTTGGGAGGGGGGGGGGGGGAGAGAGCGACCCGGCGTTGGGGGGAGAGAGAGACCTGGCATTTGGGGGGGGGGGGGAGAGAGAGACCGGCGTTGGGGGGGGGGGGGAGAGACCCGGCATGGGGGGGGGGAGAGAGAGACCCGGCGTTGGGGGGGGGGGGGGGGAGAGACCCGGCATTGGGGGGGGGAGAGGGCGAGACCCGGCGTTGGGGGGGGGAGAGAGAGAGTGACCCTGCGTTGGGGGGGGGGAGAGAGAGTACCGGCGTTGGGGGGGGGGGAGAGAGAGAGTCCCGGCGTTTGAGGGGGGGAGAGAGAGACCCGGCGTTGGGGGGGGGGGGGGGGAGAGAGAGTCCCGGCGTTAGGGGGAGAGAGAGACCGGCGTAGGGGGGGAGAGAGAGACCCCGGCGTAGGGGGGGAGAGAGAGACCAGGCGTTGGGGGGGGGGGGGGGTGAGAGAGAGACCCGGCGGTTGGGGGGGGGGGGAGAGAGAGAGAGTCCCGGCGTTAGGGGGAGAGAGAGACCCGGCGTTGGGGGGAGGGGGGAGAGAGAGACCAGGCGTTGGGGGGGGGGAGAGAGAGAGAGACCCGGCGTTGGGGGGGGGGGGGAGAGAGAGAGTCCCGGCGTTAGGGGGAGAGAGAGACCGGCGTAGGGGGGAGAGAGAGGACCAGGCATTGGGGGGGGGGGGGAGACCCGGCATTGGGGGGGGGGGGGGGAGAGGGACCCGGCATTGGGGGGGGGGAGAGGGCGAGACCCGGCGTTGGGGGGGGGGAGAGAGAGACCCGGCGTTAGGGGGGGGGGGAGAGAGAGGTCCCGGCGTTAGGGGGAGAGAGAGACAGGCGTTGGGGGGGGGGGGAGGGAGAGAGAGACCGGTGTTGGGGGGGGGGAGAGAGAGACCCGGCGTTAGGGGGGGGGGAGAGAGAGTCCCGGCGTTAGGGGGAGAGAGAGACCAGGCGTTGGGGGGGGGGGGAGAGAGAGACCGGCGTTGGGGGGGGGGGGGATGAGAGAGAGACCCGGCATTTGGGGGGGGGGAGAGATAGACCCGGCGTTGGGGGGGGCGAGAGAGACCCGGCGTTGGGGGGGGGGGGGGGAGGGAGAGGGGGGATTGCGGCATTGAGTTGAGAGGAGAGGAGAGAGGAGAGGAGAGGAGAGAGGAGAGGAGGGGGGGGGGTTGCGGCGTTGAGTTGAGAGGAGAGGAGAGGGGGGGGGTTGCGGCATTGAGTTGAGAGGAGAGAGGAGGGGGGGTTGCGGCGTTGAGAGGAGAGGGGGTTGCGGCGTTGAGTTGAGAGGAGAGGAGAGAGGAGGGGGTTTGCGGCGTTGAGTTGAGAGGAGAGAGGAGAGAGGGGGGGGTTGCGGAGTTGAGAGGAGAGGAGAGAGGGGGGTGTGGGGTTGCGGCGTTGAGTTGAGAGGAGAGGAGAGAGGGGGGGTTGAGAGGAGAGGAGAGGGGGGGTTGCGGCGAGGAGAGGCGAGGAGAGGAGAGAGGGGGTGTGGGGTTGCGGCATTGAGTGGAGGAGGAGGAGTGAGGGGGGGTACCCTGCGTTGAGAGGAGAGGGGGGGTACACGGCGTTGAGAGAGAGGCGGGGGCGGCGCTGTGAGGGCGGAGGGGTGGTGGGGAGGGGGGGTAGGGGTGGTGGGGAGGGGGTAGGGGGGCGTTGGAGGGGGTAGGGGTGGTGAGGGGGGTAGGGGCGTTGGGAGGGGGTAGGGGTGGTGAGGGGTGTGGTGGAGTAGGGGCAGCGGCGTGCAGAGGGGGAGGCGACGGTGCGTTGGCCCCAGGCATCCGTCGCCCCTCCCTCTGCACGCCGCTGCCCCCCTACCCCAACCACCCCTCACCACCCCTACCCCCCTCCAACGCCCCTACCCCCCTCACCACCCCTACCCCCTCCAACTCCCCTACCCCCTCCCCACCTCCCCTACCCCCCCTCCAACGCCACCCCCCTCTCTCTCAACGCCGCAACCCCCCAACGCCGCAACCCCCCCAAATGCCGCAACCCCCCCAAACGCCGCAACCCACCCCAAACGCCGCAACCCCCCTCAAACGCCGCAACCCACCCCAAACACCGCAACCCCCCCAAACGCCGCAACCCCCCCCAATCCACCCCTCTCCCCCCCAATCCACCCCTCTCCCCCCCAATCCACCCCTCTCCCCCCCCCAATTCCACCCCTCTTCCCCCCCCAATCCACCCCTCTCCACCCCCCCAATCCACCCCTCTCCACCCCCCCCAATCCACCCCTCTCCAACGCCGCTACCCCCGCACTCGCCCTAGGTCACTGAACGGCGTCAACCATCATCAATGGTTGACGCCGTTTTAAAGCTACTCTGTTTTTCGCCGACGTGACCCGTGGCCACGTCGGCGGGAATTCGGCCCATCCGGCACGGAGAATGTCTGTCTGTTAAAAATCAATGACATCCCGCCGGCGCCAGCTGTTATCAGAGGCTGCCAGCGGGATTTGCACAACGCCGGCTTTTGGCCGCTCGGAGAATTAAAAACCCGGCGGGAGCGGGAATAACGCCGCCGCCGGCCGATTCTCTGATCCTGCGTGGGGTCGGAGAATTTCGGCCCACATCTGATGTTAGACACTATGAGCAAAATTCTCCCCTACCCGGCGGGGCGGGGGGTCCCGGCGTAGCGGAGTGGCGCCAACCACTCCGGCGTAGGGCCTCCCCAGAGGTGCGGAATTCTCTGCACCTTTAGGGACTAGGCCCGCGCTGGAGTGGCTCCCGCTCCGTCGACTGGCGCCAAAACTGGCCCCAACGGCCTTTGGCGCTACGCCGATCGGCGTCGGGGCTGGCTGAAAGGCGTGAGTCCGCGCATGCGCCGGAGCGTCAGCGCCCGCTGATGTCACCACCGGAGCATGCGTGGTGGAGGGGGTCTTTTCCGCCTCCGCCATGGTGGAGGCCATGGCGGCGGCGGAAGAAAAAGAGTGCCCCCACGGCACTGGCCTGCCCGCCAATCGGTGGGCCCTGATCGCAGGCCAGGCCACCAGGGTCCGATCGTCCCGCCCCCCCACCCCCAGGACCCCGGGAGCCCGCTCACGCCACCAATCCCGCCGGCACAGAGGTGGTTTAAACCACGTCTGCGGGAGAGGCTTGACAGCGACGGGTCTTTGGCCCATCGCGGGCCGGAGAATCACCATGGGGGGGCACGCCGATCGGCGGGGCGCGATTCCCACTCCCGCTGATTCCCGGTGGAGGAGAATTCCGGCCACGGCGGGGCGGGATTTACGCTGGCCCCAGGCGATTCCCGACCCTGCGGGGGTCGGAGAATTCCGCCCTATGTTCTGAATCCTGCCAGCGAGGGCTACGGGACTTCCTGTGGTCACAAAATACACAATATAAATGGAAGTCTTTCTTTTTTTCATTCATAAAGAAAATCACACCAGATATTTTGTATATATTCCATTTTAAATGAATCTTCTGTGCCGTCAGAGCACCAAATGAAAATGAAAATCGCTTATTGACACGAGTAGGCTTCAATGAAGTTACTGTGAAAAGCCCCTAGTCGCCACATTCCGGCGCTGTGTCCGGGGAGGCTGGTATGGGAATTGAACCATGCTGCTGGCCTGCTTGGTCTGCTTTAAAAGCCAGCGATTTAGCTGAGTGAGCTAAACCAGCCCCTGCTTTGTTGCAATAAATGTCCCTAAAGTTCCTTGTGTCCTCTGCTTTCATTTGAATCAGTTTTAGAATCAATCCATTGCAAGTCCCACCATGAGTTAAGTATAACGACACAGGAACCACTACATGTAAAGCAGAGCAAAAGCGATTTGCAGAAGTTCCTGAAATGGATCTCATAGAAACCTATAACTATAACAGTGCTGGACAGTGTGACGTTATACAAATGTACAGCATGTGAAGAGTTAATGTCATGTTACAGTTAGCCACTAGATGGAGCTAGGGATAGTACTATAAAAGGCATCTGGGAGAGAGTGGAGTAGAGGAGAGGAGACTGAAATGAAGTGCATAGTAGAGCTAGAGAGGATAGAATATAGTTACAATTAGAGTATAGAGATAGAGTTAGCGAGTGTAATTTAATATAATCCATTTGTTTACTGTAGGAATTAGTAGTGTAAATAAACTTAGCTTTGTTGATGAACCTAGCTTCAAGTGTCTTTGTGAACACTACTCTTTCCATCCGGAAGACAACCTCACAAAGATCATCGCAGACAGGGTAGATGCAGGAAGGTTGATCCCGATGGCGGGGTGTCCAGAACCAGGGGTCACAGTCTAACGATATGGGGTGAACCATTTAGGACTGCGATGGGGAGAAATGTCTTCACCCAGAAAGTGGTGAGCCTGTGGAATTCTCTACCATAGAAAGCAGTTGAGGCCAAAACATTGTTTGCTGGATTTTCCATTTGGGAGATTAAGCGTTCCTGCCGGAACTGAATAGCGTGAGATTTGTATTTCCATTGGGGGCACTCTTTGTTCCACGATTAAGGACATGTAAATGAGCCAGCATTCTGCCAGTGTTAACTGGAAGCAATTCCCAGCCCAGTGGGCGGTGTAACTGTTGGGGCCGGAATTAGCGCCAAGGAGCCTGACAAGATGGAGAAGCTTTTAAGAGCTTTACTCACCACATACTCACTGTAGCCATAAAGATGGCTCAGAGAAGACCTTCCACCTGATTTCAGGAGTCCGAAGTAGACCCACTGCTCAATGCGATTGAGGAGAGAAGGGACACTCTCTTTCCTAGGGTGGGCTGCAGACTTCAGTCGCCCCCGGACAGCACGTAGGAGGAGGCCGTCAGTGCTGCCAGCCTTGCCAGGAAGAGGCAGCTCCTGATCTTAAAGGGTGGGGGCACTGGTGATGTCTCTGCCCTGAGAGGGGCAATGTACCAGTGAGGAACAAAGGCCACACTGCAGATGTCCTTTGGTTGGAGTGAGCTCTGCGAATCCCCTGCTTCCTCTGCAGTGGGTCTGCACTTCTAAGGAGTGCCAACACCTGGTGGGCCAGTGATTGACCTTGGCCTATGCCCTCCCCCGTGTGATAACGCTGGGGTATGAGGATTTCCAGGGGGGCAATCTGGCTGGGCTCCCACATAATCAGAGGCTGTCTGAGCATTTACAGGAGTCAGTGAGCAATCGGCAGTGTGAACAGCTAGAAGCTTTTATTAGCCCCAGAGGGGTGCTTTTATATACATACTGCAGGAATGCTGGTCTGAGCCAGATCAGCCTGATCCCGAGGGGGACACCCCGAATCCACAGACGTGGCACCAAGTCATTCCCCACTACTCCTCTGACCCAGGCAGCCACACCCCTAACATGCCTGACAATATTTGCGAGTTATTGAGAGTTATTTTAGTCTATCGCTCCCCCTCAACAGCCATGGTGTCCAGTCCCTGCTTGTAAATACGTACACCACTTTGTGTCCGTTTTAACACGGAAATTTAACACAGAGAGGTGTGAGGTCATGCATTTAGGGAGGTCAAACAGTTATAGGGAGTACACTATGAATGGGAATATACTAAGAGGGGTAGATGAAGTGAGAGATCTTGGCATACAAGTGCACAGATCCCTAAAGGCAGCAGTTCAAGTAGACAAGGTTGTGAAGAAAGAATATGGAATGCTCTGCTTCTGTGGCAGAGGTATAAAATATAAAGGTCAGGACATAATGTTGGAATTATTTTAAACACTAGTGAGGTGCCAACTGGAATATTGTATGCAGTTCTGGTCACCACATTACAGGAGGGATGTTATTGCTCTGGAGAGGGTGCAGAGGAGGCTTACAAGAACGTTGCCAGGGCTAGAGGGGTGAGGTTAGGGGGAGGGATTTGATGGGTTGGGGTTATTTACCTTGGAACAAAGAAGGCTGAGGGGTGACTTAATTGAGGTGTACAAAGTTATGAGGGGAAGAGATAGAGTGGACAGGATAAAATTGTATCCCTTGGGGGAGAATTCTAGAACCGGGGACATAGGTTCAAGATAAGTGGCAGAAGGTGTAGAGGGAACATGAGGAAGAACATATTTACGCAGAGGGTAGTGGGAGTCTGGGATTTGCTGCCCAAGTTGGTGGTGGAGGCAGAGACTCTAAACTCTTTAAAAAAAAGTACCTGGATCTGCACTGTAAGTGCGGTTTAAGCTACAAGGTGCAGGAAGGTGGGATTAGAAAGGGCACCTGGGTGTCCTCGGGCTGCTTTGGACAAGATGGCTAAATGGCTTCCTTCTGTGCTGTAATCTTTCTATGGTTCTATGATTCTATGAATGGTGGAACAGACTTGAAGAGCCGAATGACATACTCCTGCTCTTAGTGTTCTATATTTCTATGAAAAAAATTATCTCAATAAAGTGTAATATGCTGATATTGTATGAACATGGAAATACATTTCCTTACTTTATTTGTGTCTTTTCTGTGTTCAGGTTGAAAGGGTGACACTTTCGTGATACCTGTTCAAACTGAAAATTATATCAGTAAATCACATCAGTGGAATCCCTGCAGCGCTGATGGAGGCTTTTGGTTCATCCAGTCTGCATCGCCCCTCTGAAACAGCATCCAACCTAGGACCACTCTCCTGCCCTATCAACACTAAGGGGCAATTTGGCATGGCTAATCCACCGAACCTGCACATCTTAGACTGGAGTCGGAAACCAAAGCACCCGGAGGAAACCCATGCAGACACGGGGAGAAAGTGCAGACTCCACACAGACAGTCACACAGTCACCCAAGGCTGGAATCAAAACCATGTCCTTGGCGCTATGAGGCAGCAGTTCTAACCACTGTGCTACCGTGCTGCCTCCCCCCCCCCCCCCCCCCCCCCCCCCCCAACCCCACTGTGCCACTGTGTTAGGTGACAGCTACAAATTTTGATTGCTTTGGTATCCTGTGGTGTCCCATATTTGTTTTGTTCCATACAACCTCCATCTAGAAAGAAATGTATGCTGGGGATTATAGATGTCATTTTAGTAATTGCAGTTCATGAAATAGCCCCAATTTTTATTGGTGACTCCAGTCTTCAAATCAGCCAGTGTGCACGGTGCATGCGGACATCTTGGCTCCGTGGGGACAGAGGAACGAATGGCAAGATGTGAATGAGCAGTTGGCAAGAATTTCTCCACTGATCCTCGCCCTGCGCTGGTGGGTTTTGTGGGCCCCAGTACAGATGCAGCACAATGTCCATCCAGCCCACTCGCCCTGTGTCATGGATAAACGATGGGCAGCCAAGAATCGTCAAGAAGCCCCTTTAGATGGTCAAACAGGGGCCATTACCATTGGCATTAAGTTTCATCCTTCCCCCAGTGAGCTGAACTGCAGCATTCTGCTTTATCAGAGCTGACTCTGATAAAACTGGATGAATGCAAATTTAAATGAGAATTTGTTATTTTTATCAATTAAACATGATCCACTCAAAGACATAGAATGGAGTCTTGGTCAGTAATATTTTTTAGAATGAATTCTGTTTCTATGGTTGGGATTTTCTGACCCCCTCCCACTAGCGGAATCTTCCGGTCCCGCCAAATCAACGGATATTTAAATGGATCGTCACATCTGCTGTGGGAAAACCCCCTGCGGTAGGGCCGGAAGTCCCGTCGGTTGTTCCTACCTTTGTGTTTTCAATGTGGGAAGTCACATCTTTTTAGGGGAATTGATCATCAGGATTGCATTGATGCTTCTTACCTCTTTATACAGGATTGTGTGGAATATACAGCCTAGAAACAGACCCTTCAGCCCATCTAGTATGTCCTGTTGATTGTGCTCCACTTATTTCTCTTTTCGTTTTCTCTACCCTATCTGAGCTTTTCATCATCTTCTTTCCATTTCCTTTTTCCCACACGTACGCGGTTAGATTCCTTTTGAAAGCATCTGAACTGTTTCTTCAACCACTTCCTGTGGTTGGGAATTCTGTTTTCTAACCATACACTGATTTGTGAATAACTACCTTTTATTGATAGCCCCTGGTTGTGGATTCGCCCACACAATCTCCCAATTCTCTCCACATCTACCTGTTCAATCTATTCATGGTTACAGTGACCTTTGTCCGGTCACCTCTAAGGCTTCTCAGACTCTTCCTTGATTGTTGCAATCTCTCAGATCTGGTAGCTTTGTTGCAAATCATCTTTTTCCCTTTTTCCCGGTACCTCTAGATCTTTTTTACTTTATGGAGACAATAAGCGTGGGATGGGCGGAATCCAATACCCAGTCGAACATTGTTGGACCATTTTTGAATTCTGCACCCTCGAATAGACAACCCAGTGATTTTTAAAAAATATCTTTTATTGCCTTTTGAAACAATTTGAACCCCGGTGTCCATGTGGAAACAATCCGAACGGAGAAAATGTGCTTATTGCCAAATAAAGGAAAAACATGGGGTGAAATTTAATCCAGCCCACTGTAATGAGAAACATGGTGGCCCGGCACACAGAATCCCACAGGAGGCCATGCGCTTAAGTCGGGGATGGGGAGGGGCCGACACGCACAACCCGCCCACTTGTGGCGAAATGTCAATTAGACTCATTAATGAGGTGCTGGACTCTGATTGGCCACCAGCTCTTGGGCAGAACAGGGTCACCTGATGGGCATTTGATTTAGTTGGGTCTCACCCCACAGAAGTGACATGAGGTTCACATCCATTCTCCAACCAATGGGCGAGATTCCCATCGCTCAGATTGAATCAGGGTTCTAGAGCGGAGGTAATTTTGACTTTTGGCCAGGATGTAAAGCAGGCCATATTTGACCAGCCACACATCCGCCCAATTTTTGGTTAATTTCTCTTTGGAAATAAAATTGGGATAGGTGCACATTGGTCTGCTTGTCCAACATTATCTGTTTTACACTGTTGCCTCTCTCAGCGGTAGCATGGTGGTTAGCATAAATGCTTCACAGCTCCAGGGTCCCAGGTTCGATTCCCGGCTGGGTCACTGTCTGTGTGGAGTCTGCACGTCCTCCCCCTGTGTGCGTGGGTTTCCTCCGGGTGCTCCAGTTTCCTCCCACAGTCCAAAGATGTGCGGGTTAGGTGGATTAGCCATGCTAAATTGCCCGTAGTGTCCTAAAAAAGTAAGGTTAATGGCGGGGGGGGCGGGGGGGCGGGGGGGGGGGGGGGGGGGGGTTGTTGGGTTACGGGTATAGGGTGGATACGTGGGTTTGAGTAGGGTGATCATGGCCCAGCACAACATTGAGGGCCGAAGGGCCTGTTCTGTGCTGTACTGTTCTAAGCGAGCACTTTTCCAGGATACACATCCGGAGTGACACTCATACAGAGTGGGAGATTTAAACTTGGTAATTTGGTGCAGTGAGGTAAATCAGCAAAGGTAAGTGGAAAATCTAATTCTTCTGTTTTTCAGTTAAAAGTGCAGTGTGGAGCTTAGTGTCTGATTGGTTGAAGCTGCCCCCACCCTAATTGCTGAGAGGCAGTTATCTGTCAATCACCTGAGGCCTGTTGAGGCCTGTTTAGGGGCACATTGTATTATTCTCTTTGAAGTTAAGGTTTTTTTTGAGTCATCGGTTAGCTGAGGTCTGTATAAAAGACAGACAGAGAGCGCACACAGTAAGCGAGCACTTTTCCAGGAGACGCATCTGGAGTGAGACTCATACAGAGTGGGAGATTTAAACTTGGTAATTTGGTGCAGTGAGGTAAATCAGCAAAGGTAAGTGGAAAATCTAATTCTGCTGTTTTTCAGTTAAAAGTGCAGTGTGGAGCTTAGTGTCTGATTGGTTGAAGCTGCCCCCACCCTAATTGCTGAGAGGCAGTTATCTGTCAATCACCTGAGGCCTGTTGAGGCCTGTTTAGGGGCACATTGTATTATTCTCTTTGAAGTTAAGGTTTTTTTGAGTCATCGGTTAGCTGAGGTCTGTATAAAAGACAGACAGAGAGCGCACACAGTAAGCGAGCACTTTTCCAGGAGACACATCCGGAGTGAGACTCATACAGAGTGGGAGATTTAAACTTGGTAATTTGGTGCAGTGAGGTAATTCGGTGCAGAGTGTGAGGAGGTGCTTTTTAACCCTGGTAAGTGACTGGTAAGTAGTCTCTCTTTTTCTTTTCATTGTCTAATTTATTTATTTTTATTTTGAAATTCTAGTTGTTTAAGTTTACCAAGGGTTTAAGACTTGGCAGGAGATCCCAGACCCGTGTCATGCTCCTCGTGTGCGATGTGGGAGCTCAGGGACACGTCCACTGTCCCTGGCTCCTTCACGTGCAAGAAGTGTGTTCAGTTGCAGCTCTTGTTAGACCGCTTGCCGGCTCTGGAGCTGCGGATGGACTCACTTTGGAGCATCCGCGATGCTGAGGAGGTCGTGGATAGCACGTTTAGCGAGTTGATCACACCGCAGGTGAAGGTTACTGAGGGAGATAGAAAATGGGTGACCAAAAGAAAGAGCAAGAGTAGGAAGGCAGTGCAGGTGTTCCCTGCGGTCATCTCCTGCAAAACAGATATACCGCTTTGGATACTGTTGAGGGAGATGGCTCACCAGGGGAAGGCAGCAGCAGCCAGGTTAATGGCACCGTGGCTGGCTCTGCTGCACAACAGGGCAGGAAGAAAAATGGCAGGGCTATAGTGATAGGGGACTCGATCGTAAGGGGAATAGACAGGCGGTTCTGTGGACGCAATCGAGACTCCAGGATGGTATGTTGCCTCCCTGGTGCAAGGGTCAAGGATGTCTCGGAGCGACTGCAGGACATTCTGGGGGGGGGAGGGTGAACAGCCAGCTGTCGTGGTGCACATAGGCACCAACAATATAGGTAAAAAATGGGATGAGGTCCTACAAGCGGAATTCAGGGAGTTAGGAGTTAAACTAAAAAGTAGGACCTCAAAGGTAGTAATCTCAGGATTGCTACCGGTGTTACGAGCTAGTCAGAGTAGGAATGTCAGGATAGATAGGATGAATGCGTGGCTCGAGAGATGGTGCAAGAGGGAGGGATTCAAATTCCTGGGGCATTGGGACCGGTTCTGGAGGAGGTGGGATCAGTACAAACCGGACGGTCTGCACTTGGGCAGGACTGGAACCAATGTCCTGGGGGGGTGTTTTCTAGAGCTGTTGGGGAGGGTTTAAACTAATGTGGCAGGGGGATGGGAACCAATGCTGGAAGTTGGAAGGTAGTAAAACAGGGACAGAAACAAAAGGAAGTAAGGGGAAAAGTGCAAGGCAGAGAAGACATAGTCAGAAATCCATAAGGGCGACAGTACAAGGTACAGTGACTGAGGGGAGCACAGTGAATAGGCCCAGTAATAACAAAAGGAATAAAACTGGAGATGTTAAGATTCAAAACAGAGGTAAAAAAACCAACATAAGTGTACTTTACCTGAATGCTCGTAGTATTCGGAATAAAGTAAATGAGTTGGTGGCACAAATCATCGTAAATGACTATGATTTAGTGGCCATTACTGAAACATGGTTAAAGAATGGTCACGACTGGGAGTTAAATATCCGAGGGTATCAAACTATTCGGAAGGACAGAGTGGATGGTAAGGGAGGTGGTGTTGCTCTGTTATTTAAGGATGACATCCGGGCAATAGTAAGGGATGACATCGGTGCTATGGAGGAAAAGGTTGAATCCATTTGGGTGGAAATCAGGAATAGTAAGGCGAAAAAGTCACTGATAGGAGTAGTCTATCGGCCACCAAATAGTAACGATATGGTGGGGCAGGCAATAAACAAAGAAATAACTGATGCATGTAGAAATGGTACAGCAGTTATCATGGGGGATTTTAATCTACATGTCGATTGGTTTAACCAGGTCGGTCAAGGCAACCTTGAGGAGGAGTTTATAGAATGTATCCGCGATAGTTTCCTAGAACAGTATGTAATGGAACCTACGAGGGAACAAGCGGTCCTAGATCTTGTCCTGTGTAATGAGACAGGATTGATTCATGATCTCATAGTTAGGGATCCTCTCGGAAGGAGCAATCACAATATGGTGGAATTTAAAATACAGATGGAGGGTGAGAAAGTAAAATCAAATACTAGTGTTTTGTGTTTAAACAAAGGAGATTACAAGGGGATGAGAGAAGAACTAGCTAAGGTAGACTGGGAGCTAAGACTTTATGGTGGAACAGTTGAGGAACAGTGGAGAACCTTCCAAGCGATTTTTCACAGTGCTCAGCAAAGGTTTATACCAACAAAAAGGAAGGACGGAAGAAAGAGGGAAAATCGACCGTGGATATCTAAGGAAATAAGGGAGAGTATCAAATTGAAGGAAAAAGCAAAGATTGCTGGGAGATTAGAGGACTGGGAAATCTTTAGGGGGCAACAGAAAGCTACTAAAAAAGCTATAAAGAAGAGTAAGATAGAGTATGAGAGTAAACTTGCTCAGAATATAAAAACAGACAGTAAAAGTTTTTACAAATATATAAGACAAAAAAGAGTGGCTAAGGTAAATATTGGTCCTTTAGAGGATGAGAAGGGAGTTTTAATAATGGGAAATGAGGAAATGGCTGAGGAACTGAACAGGTTTTTTGGGTCGGTCTTCACAGTGGAAGACACAAATAACATGCCAGCTACTGATAGAAATGAGGCTATGACAGGTGAGGACCTTGAGAGGATTGTTATCACTAAGGAGGAATGATGGGCAAGCTAATGGGGCTAAAGGTAGACAAGTCTCCTGGCCCTGATGGAATGCATCCCAGAGTGCTAAAAGAGATGGCTAGGGAAATTGCAGATGCACTAGTGATAATTTACCGAAATTCACTAGACTCTGGGGTGGTCCTGGTGGATTGGAAATTAGCAAACGTGACGCCACTGTTTAAAAAAGGAGGTAGGCAGAAAGCAGGAAATTATAGGTCAGTGAGTTTAACTTCGGTAATAGGGAAGATGCTGGAATCTATCATCAAGGAAGAAATTGCGAGGCATCTGGATAGAAATTGTCCCATTGGGCAGACGCAGCATGGGTTCGTTAAAGGCAGGTCATGCCTAACTAATTTAGTGGAATTTTTTGAGGACATTACCAGTGCAGTAGATAACGGGGAGCTGATGGATGTGGTATATCTGGATTTCCAGAAAGCCTTTGACAAGGTGCCACACAAAAGGTTGCTGCATAAGATAAAGATGCATGGCATTAAGGGTAAAGTAGTAGCATGGATAGAGGATTGGTTAATTAATAGAAAGCAAAGAGTTGGGATAAATGGGTGTTTCTCTGGTTGGCAATCAGTAGCTAGTGGTGTCCCTCAGGGATCCGTGTTGGGCCCACAATTGTTCACAATTTACATTGATGATTTGGAGTTGGGGACCAAGGGCAATGTGTCCAAGTTTGAAGATGACACTAAGATAAGTGGTAAAGCGAAAAGTGCAGAGGATACTGGAAGTCTGCAGAGGGATTTGGATAGGTTAAGTGAATGGGCTCGGGTCTGGCAGATGGAATACAATGTTGACAAATGTGAGGTTATCCATTTTGGTAGGAATACCAGCAAACGGGATTATTATTTAAACGATAAAATATTAAAGCATGCCGCTGTTCAGAGAGACTTGGGTGTGCTAGTGCATGAGTCACAGAAGGTTGGTTTACAAGTGCAACAGGTGATTAAGAAGGCAAATGGAATTTTGTCCTTCATTGCTAGAGGGATGGAGTTTAAGACTAGGGAGGTTATGTTGCAATTGTATAAGGTGTTAGTGCGGCCACACCTGGAGTATTGTGTTCAGTTTTGGTCTCCTTACTTGAGAAAGGACGTACTGGCGCTGGAGGGTGTGCAGAGGAGATTCACTAGATTAATCCCAGAGCTGAAGGGGTTGGATTATGAGGAGAGGTTGAGTAGACTGGGACTGTACTTGTTGGAATTTAGAAGGATGAGGGGGGATCTTATAGAAACATTTAAAATTATGAAGGGAATAGATAGGATAGATGCGGGCAGGTTGTTTCCACTGGCGGGTGACAGCAGAACTAGGGGGCATAGCCTCAAAATAAGGGGAAGTAGATTTAGGACTGAGTTTAGGAGGAACTTCTTCACCCAAAGGGTTGTGAATCTATGGAATTCCTTGCCCAGTGAAGCAGTTGAGGCTCCTTCATTACATGTTTTTAAGGTAAAGATAGATAGTTTTTTGAAGAATAAAGGGATTAAGGGTTATGGTGTTCGGGCCGGAAAGTGGAGCTGAGTCCACAAAAGATCAGCCATGATCTAATTGAATGGCGGAGCAGGCTCGAGGGGCCAGATGGCCTACTCCTGCTCCTAGTTCTTATGTTCTTATGTTCTTATGTTCTATGTCAGCTGATTCAGGTTCTTGAAGAGTGGCGAAAATTAGGAGCATCAAAAACCCTAACTGCCTCTTCCTTTCTCCATCAATTCAAAATGTTGGCTTGTTTCTCTCCTTCATCCTTGTCAGGACACATTCCACTTACCTATATTCAGCGTGCTTATACATATTTTAGTGGCGTGAAGAGTTCAGATCAGGCTTAACCAACTAAGCCCAAAAATCTTACCATTACAGAACATTAATCATTTTCCAGTCATATTTTGACCAGTATTGGCTTGAGTGGTCACCTAGAACTGAATGAGGTAATCCCATCCTTCAGGGCGGTGTTTAGCGAGCAACCTGTCACGTGTTTTTCGCTGGCGGAGGCAGCCCTCCAGCGGGATATTCTGGTCCCTGAGTTGTCAACGGTACTTCCCATTGAATTCCCCTTCGTCGCTGGAAATCCTGAGGCGGGGGTGAGCCATCGGTGGGACTGGAATATCCTGCCAGCGTCAACAGCTGCTAAATTCCACCCTCAGTTTCCAGAAGTGGACAAAGCTGACTCATGCACCTGGCACCAAATTCTCCCTGTCCCTCCACTGTTCCTCATCGTTCATCATTAACAACATTCATCTTCCTGTGATTCAAAATACATTCTTCACACATTCCCATCCACCCACCACTGATTTTCCTATTCGCTTATTTACTCATGGCCCTTTGGAAGCTTGGGCTCCCATCCAAACAACTCACCGTGATCGGAAACTTAGTGTCCTCTGCCAACTTGGATATTCACCTCTCTCTTCCTTCATTCATGCCAGTGATAACTACCGTGAAAAGCTGTGACTCCTGTAGGAATTGCTGAGAAACAGAGCCTGTCACACACTCCACCAATCAAAATGTCCTCCTATCATCTCTGTCTCTTCTGACTCAATCAATTCGGAAACATGTAAAAGCACCAAAGTGTTACAGTGCTACACCACTGGCACTTCTCAATATTTTAAAGGCATTCTTTGAAAGACTTGTTTCTTTGATGCATCAGAACAGAAAATGTTAACTATTAATGATGCACTTTTACCAAGTACGTGCGCAATCACACAATATTGATTGATTTCTTTCATAGATTATTTTTGTTTGGTATCTTGACTGACCCTTTCTGGCTGTCAAGTACAGTGAAAGCCTCAAGAATTTCCTTGCAGAAGGAACAGATACTTGTTTGTTTTCATAAGGGTTGTAAAAGAGCTTGTCTCCTGTTGGTGATAGAAGCTTACAAGCATAGTTTCACACCAAATAACATCCCTAGGTGCTTCTTTGTCACTTTGTAATTTGCTGTGCTGTAGGATTTGTTGGCTGCTCTTGCCAAAATACCAGTAGCTCTGCCGTTGAAATCTTTCCCTGTTATATCATTCAGATTTCAAAATAGTTTAACTCATGACCTGATATCAAGTAATGAAAGGTAGTGTCCACAAATTAAATGTGCTGCAGAATTGTCTTGTTCCTGCGTATCTCATGGTATAGCAAATCTTGATATTTTTGTGAATGATAGTATTGTAGCCAAAAGATTGTAGATCACTAGACAGCGCCACTTATAATTTGCATTAGTCTTAAGGGCACCTTGCAGCAATGAAATGATCAATGGGGTCAAGAATTACAACACTGCTAGCTTCTGATTATCCTGCCATTCACTATTGTCAATCCCATTTTTCATGTCCGCTTCAGGGAGTCTAAATTGGCTGCTAGCTGTAACTGAGTCGGTGCGATAAAGATTACAGGTCATGCCTTGGAGTCACTGCCATATACAAATTCAGACTGTGATTACTTGCGTGACTTGGCATTGACTAAAGGGAAAGAGTCTTTTATCCAACAAGCCTCTGCAGAGCACCTTGCTAGTCCTCGCGCTTTGACCTATTTTTCATTGCTGCCGTCCTGCATCAGTAAATATTAGTCCTCGGGAACAACGAGGAAATGGGACGACTTGCTGGAAATGGCAGAAATTCTGTAAGTTGTATTACTGCAACAACGCAACATGATTTCCACTAACAGAAGAAAGTGGAACCTATTTCAACCGCAATCTGCCCTTTCTGCTCAACCAATTCAAACTCCTGAGGCAGCCGACCAACCACAGCGAAAGTTAATTTTTTAAAAAACTCTATAAAATACCTCTTTGCCACCCAGAATATTAATCCAACTGTACGATCACTGATAAGAACTCAGATTGCTTGTATTTCACTTTATTTATCCCTGGCTCCAGAAGATTGCAAACCATCATGTTTCATAAATTATGGTATGTAAGAGGAATATCGAAAGGTGGAGAGTTGAGCAGGAGAGTGAGATTAAATTAGAAGTCTAGTGGAGAATAACACTGGCATAAATGTCATGGGGTGAATTCTTGTTTCTGTATTCCACTGTTTTATGAATCTGTGCCTCCTTATCTTTTAAATTAGACTTCATACAATGCAGAAAGAGGCCATTCAGTCCATCGAGTCTGCACCGACCCCTGAAAGAACACCCTACCCGGACCCTCTCCCTCACCCTATGCCCGTAACCTGATAACCCCACCTAACCTGCATATCTTTGGACACTAAGAGGCAATTGATTATGGCCAATCCACCTTACCTGCACATCTTTGGACTGTGGGAAGAAACCTGAGGAAACCCATGCATACACGGGGACAAAGTGAATATTCCACACACTATAATTGAATCCGGGTCCCTGGTGTTGTGAGGGAGCAGTGCTGACCACTGTGCCACCGTGTCTGCCCTTCAAATTTTCGATCTGAACTTCTATCTATCCACTCTTTCTTAAAGGAGTCAAGAAAAGTTGATATACTGGCAAGTGCAGGAAACCTATTCCATATATCATTGAGCTGTGATCAATCTCTCTCCTTCTCTGCTAACACTTAACTGACAAACCAAGATTCCCTGAGGTCTAGTGGGGGCGATTCTCCGATTTGGAGGCCCCGTGTTCTCGCCGTCGTGAACGCCGCTCCAGCCTCCTTACGCGGCACCGAAAGAGCGCAGCGCCAACCCGCGCATGCGCAGTTGGGCCAGCTCAATCCTGCGCATGCACAGTTGGGCCACACCATCCTGCGCATGTGCGGGGAACTTCTTACGTGTGCCGGCCCTGACCCAACATGGGCTCGGTGTTCAGGGGCAGACCGTGCCGGCAAGTAGTCCCGGGGGGGAGAGGCCAGCCCGCCAATCGGTGGGCCCCGATCGCAGGCCAGACCCCATCAGAGCCCCCACCCCCCCCCACCCCGGTGAAGGAGCCCTCCTTCTCCCCCCTTACAGGCCGCTCCCCGAGCGTTCCCGTAGAGTTCTCGCCAGCAGTGACCAGGGGAGAATGGTGCCGGCGGGACTCTGTCATGTTGGAGCAGCCGCTCAGCCCATCCGTGCTGGAGAATCGGCGGCCCCGCTGATTCCAGCGGCCCATGGCCGGCGCCGTGCCAAACGCGCCGGCGCAAATGGCGCAGATTCTCCGCACCTCGGAGAATTGCGCGCCGGCGCAGGGCGTCGTGGCGCAGTGGCTCCGATACTCCGGGCCACCGCGGGGCTCGAAGAATCACACCCAATATCTATAACTGGGAACTGGTGATGCCCTCTAGTGTTTGAATTACACTGAAATGTAATAATTAACCCTTCACTGGTATACCTATACATATCATTACACAGTCCACTTGATCAATGCTGGTGTTTAATCCATCAGAGTACTGGGTCAGTTTTTATTGGATTTGGATTTGTTTACCATCATGTGTACCGAGGTACAGTGAAAAGTATTTTTCTGAGAGCAGCTCAAACAGATCATTCAGTACATTAAAAGAAAAGAAAATACATAATAGGCCAACACAGGCACACAATGTAAATACATAGACACCGGCATTGGGTGAAGCATACAGGAGTGTAGTATTATTCAGGTCAGTCCATAAGAGGCTCGTTTCGGAGTCTGGCAACAGTGGGGAAGAAACTTTATGAATCTGTTCGTGCGTGTTCTCAGACTTTTGTATCTCCCGCCCGATGGAAGAAGTTGGAAGAGTGAGTAAGCCGGGTGGGAGGGGTCTTTGATTATGCAGCCGGCTTTCCCAAGTCAGCGGGAGGTGTAGATATATAGTAACTGGGTATTGACTGTATAAATAGTGGCTGGATATTGACTGGGCTTCCTCACTGAATGGCCAACAATTACAACTAAATTCTTTCACATTCCAGGCTTGCCAATAGTTTTGTTAAAGTTTTCTTTGGATGTCTCAGTACCCAGTAGGTCTGGGTGTGCTTTGTCGCCGAATAGGACCAAAGGCAAGCTGATATGCTGCCCAGGATGCAGAATCAGTTTGTTTAAAATTGCATTTCTCGATAATGTACACGTTGCATGGCTTCCTGCTCCATTTTGAGAATGGGGCAAGTTTCGTCTGTCTGGTGGTGAACCCTTGGGTGATGCAATGAATGTAGAAAAATTGGATAGGCAGGCTTCAAACCCCTAATAGGCCCAAACTAATTATCATCCATTGTTCAAGGTCTGGGTTCCTGAGTTCACCATCATAGCTGGTGACATTTGAATTCAATACAAATCTGAAATTAAAAATCGAGCAATGACTATGAATCCATCACCGTAAAAGTCCAGCTGGCTCAGTGATCTCCTTTAAGGGAAGGAAATCTGTCACCCTTACCTGGTCTGGTCTGGCCTACATGTGACTCCAAATCCACAGCACTGTGGTTGACTCTCAAGTGCCCACTGAAACGGAGGGCAGTTAGGGGTGGGCAGTAAGTGTTGGCCCAGCGAGCGATGTTCAGGTCCCAGGAATAAAGCAAAAATGGGGAAAATTCCCATTTGTAAGTTGTAATTAGTTTTGAAAATACGTATTGGAAGCATGTACAACAGATTTGCAAAGCAAATTTCAGAGATTTGAGATAATTTGGTCATATTATCTTGGATATTAAAACCGAATTACGGATGTAAAGGCCAGCATCCTCCCACCTTTGGGATTCTCTTTTACCGCTTGCAGCGCACCAAGCTCACGGGATTCCTGGAAGCATAGAGAATCCCGTCGACAGAGACCGGCTCACCTCTGGGATACACGCGACTGGGGACCTGAGAATCCACCCCAGAAATCTGTAAGACAGAAAATGCAAAATTTGACAATTCTTACACATTGCTATGAGCTGGAGGATATGCTTATTTATAACATCGAACACTTTGTATTGCGAACTTATCATAACATAAGGTTGAGTATTCTTGATGGTATGAGTATAGATGTGCATATTGGACATTTGCATCCGATTGCTTACATTTCTATGCTCGCACAACCCAGGTACTCTTCCTTAAATAGTGCCATGGGATGTCAGAGATATGGGGCGAAATTCTCCGACCCCCAGCAGGGTCAGTGAATCGCCTGGGGCCGCCTAAAATCCCGCCCCCGCCGTGGCAGAGATTCTCCGCCACCCAAAAAAGTGGCGGCGGCAGGAATCTCGTCACTCCGATCGGAGAGGCCCCTGCGGTGATTCTCCGGCCCGGATGGGCCGAAGTCCCGCCGCTAGGAGGCCTCTCCCGCCGCCGAGGTTTGAACCACCTCTGGAACGGTGGGATCAGTGGCGCGAGCGGGCCCCCGGGGTCCTGGGGGGGCGGGGGCAATCGAACCCCGGGGGGTGCCCCCACGGTGGCCTGGCCCGCGATTAGGGCCCCCCGCTGAGACTCCGGGCCAGTGCCCTGGCGGCACTCTTTCTCCTTCCGCGTCCGCCATGGCGGAAGCGGAAGAGAACCCCACATCGCGCATGCGCCGGCAGTGACGTCAGCGGCCAGCTGCCGTTGACGTCACTGCCGGCGCATGCGCCGACCGGCGAAAGCCTTTCGGCCAGCCCCGCTGCCGGGGACGCCGGTTTTTTGCGCCAGTCTTCTGGTGCAAACCGCTCCGGCGCGGGGCTGGCCCCCAAAGGTGGGGAGAATTCCCCACCTTTGGGGAGGCCCGACCCCTGAGTGGTTGACGCTACTCCCCTACGCTGGCACCCTCCGTCACGCCGGGTAGGGGAGAATGCCGCCCATGGAGAGGGGTGGCCTCTGATGGGCTTAGGGAGCCCCAGAAGGAGGCCCTAACCTTACACTGACCGACACTCGCAAGGTTAAAGCTATCGGCCAACATGTTGGAGGCAGGCCTCTCCTGCCACCAATTCAGCCGAAGTGGCGGCAGGATGAGGCCCTTGATAGGGCATTAATTGCCTACTTAAGGGCGTCAATTGGGCGTGGGCTTGCGGCCCTCCCTCTGCTGCCGGAAACATTGTGGTAAGGCAGGCAGGCAGGTGGAAGACACGCTGCCAATGGCCCGGCTCCCTAACTAACAGGCCCACCTGTTAGTTTTTCTGCTTACAGGTGACCTGTAAAATTCAGCCGATCAAATTTGGAGGAGGGGTGACTGGTCTTAATAAAACGGCTTTGAGAAAACTGGAGTTAGTAAATGTGGAGTCATGAGACGAACAGCATTTGATAGCAAGAGGCTCCAGAACATGTTCTGTAACTGTCAATAGCAGAAGGAAGGTTAAGAACAGGGGATTCCATTAAAGCATAAAAGTTATGGGAGTGAATAGAGATCATATGATGATGCAGCATATAGAGTTCCTGGGTCAGATGTGGTGTTCCCTAGAATCCTTGAGGAATTTCATGCTTTATATTTTTCAGTCACTGCAGGAGCACCTTGAGTATGAATCTAATAATTGCAGACTAGTTAGCTTACAATCCATTGCAGTAAAATTGCTGGAGGGATGCTGTTGATGAACAGTTAAGGGATGTTAATACCAAAAGCAGCTTATTTTAGAAGTAATTATGCCAGGCTTTTCAAATCTACCTTAGCCTTTCATCTTGATGACAAGGCTAATGGATGAAGTAAACCAACAGAAGGCTTGGGTTTACCAAAGATTTGTCAGGTGAGGCTTGTATGAATACCCTATTGGTATTTGAAAATGTTTGGTTGAGAATCCTTTGAGCAACGGAATGCTAAGAGCGAAAATTGGGAACGGAGTTCCAGGATTTTGACCCAGCGACAGTGAAGGAATGGTGATATATTTCCAAGTGAGGGTGGTGAGTGACTTGGAGGGGAACCTCCAGGTTCTCAGGTATCTACTGCCTTTATCCTTCGAGATGGCTAGATGGTGGTGGTTGTGAGTTTGGAAGGTGCTGCACCTTCCAAAGTGCACCTTCCAGAGCCTTGACGAGTTCCTGGAGTGCATCTTGTAGATATTACACAATAAGTGGCAGACCATTTAGGACTGAGATGAGGAGGAATTTCTAGAGAGTGGTGAATCTTTGGAATTGCCTAACCCAGAGGGCTGTGGAGTCTCAGCCTTTGAATATGTTCAAAGCAAAGGTCAATACATGCAAGAAAGGTGTCCAGCTGCGGCTCCTGTTAGACAGCTTGATGGCTCTGGAGCTGCGGATGGACTCACTTTGGAGCGTCCGCGATGTTGATGACGTTGTGTATAGCACGTTTAGCGAGTTGGTCACACCACAGGTAGGAATTACTGAGGGAGATAGAAAATGGGCGACCAAAAGACAGAGCAAGAGTCGAAAGGCAGTGCTGGTGTCCCCTGCGGTCATCTCCCTGCAAAAAAGGTATACCGTTTTGGAGACTGTTGAGGGAGTTGGCTCACCAGGGGAAGGCAGAAGCAGCCAGGTTCATGGCACCATGGCTGGCTCTGCTGCGCAGGAGGGCACGAAGAAGAACGGCAGGGCTATAGTGATAGGGGACTCAATCGTAAGGGGAATAGACAGGCGGTTCTGCGGACACAATCAAGACTCCAGGATGGTATGTTGCCTCCCTGGTGCAAGGGTCAAGGATGTCTCAGAGTGGCTGCAGGACATTCTGGGGGGGGGGGGGGGGGGGGGGGGTGTGAACAGCCAGCTGTTGTGGTGCACATAGGCAAGGTAAAAAATGGTATGAGGTGTTACAAGCTGAATTCAGGGAGTTAGGAGTTAAATTAAAAAGTAGGACCTCAAAGGTAGTGGGCGAAATTCTCCGACCCCCACGACGGGTG
The DNA here is from genome assembly GCF_902713615.1 of Scyliorhinus canicula. NCBI lineage: Eukaryota > Metazoa > Chordata > Chondrichthyes > Carcharhiniformes > Scyliorhinidae > Scyliorhinus > Scyliorhinus canicula. The sequence continues at coordinate 283,066,972 of NC_052146.1, read as the reverse complement.
GGAGAATAGCGGGAGGGCCTTCCCGACATTTTTGCCGCCCTCCCGCTATTCTCCCCCCCCCCCCCCCCCCCCGCCGAAGTCCCGACCCGAATCGCTGCCGCCGTTTTTTTTACGGCCGGCAGCGATTCTCAGCTGTTAGATGGGCCGAAGTCCCAGCCCTTTCCGCCGTTTTTTACGAACGGCAAACACACCTGGTCTTGCCGTTCGTAAACACGGCGTCACAAACTCGCTTTTTATAACCATGGCACCGATTGGCACGGCAGTACCACGGCCGTGCCAAGGGTGCCATGGGCCTGCGATCGGTGGGCACCGATCGCGGGCAGCGGGCCCGATGCCCGCGCACTACTTGTCCTTCCGCCGCCCCGCAGTATCCATTCGCGGGGCGGCTGAGGGGCAACCCGGCCCGCGCATGCGCGGGTTTCGCGCAAAAACGCGATGACGTCACCCGCGCATGCGCGGGTTGGAGTCTTCCAAACTGCGCATGCGCGGCTGACGTCATATGACGCGTCAGCCGGCGCTAACTCCGGCAAGCGGGCTTAACGATTTTCGTTAAGCCCGTCTTGCCAGAGCCTACGGCGTCGGGCTGCTAGCCCCGACCGGGGACCAGAATCGGTCCCCGGTCGGGAAGGGGCGCGCTGCCGTAAAACCCGCCCGGGTTTTACGGCATCTTTACGATTTCTCCCGTTTTGGGAGAATCTCGCCCAGTATTCTCAAGATTGCTACCAGTGCCATGAGCTAGTCAGAGTAGGACTGTCAGGATAGATAGGTTGAATGTGTGGCTCGAGAGATGGTGCAAGAGGGAGGGATTCAAATTCCTGGGGCATTGGAACCAGTTCTGGGGGAGGTGGGACCAGTACAAATCGGACGGTCTGCACCTGTTTGCTTGTGCTGTTGGGGAGTGTTTAAACTAATATGGCAGGGGGATGGGAACTGATGCAGGAAGTCAGAGGGAAGTAAAACGGGGCCAGAAACAAAAAGCAGCAAGGGGAAAACTAGGGCAGCACGGTAGCATTGTGGATAGCACAATCGCTTCACAGCTCCAGGGTCCCAGGTTCGATTCCGGCTTGGGTCACTGTCTGTACGGAGTCTGCACATCCCGTGTGTGCGTGGGTTTCCTCCGGGTGCTCCGGTTTCCTCCCACAGTCCAAAGATGTGCAAGTTAGGTGGATTGGACATGATAAATTACCCTGAGTGTCCAAAATTGCCCTTAGTGTTGGGTGGGGTTACTGGGTTATGGGGGTAGGGTGCTCTTTCCAGGAGCAGGTGCAGACTCGATGGGCCGAATGGCCTCCTTCTGCACTGTAAATTCTATGATAAGGCCGAGAAACCATCGTTAAAAATCAAAAAGGGCCACAGCACAGGTTACAGTGACTGACGATAGTGTGTAAAGGGAGGTGGTCAATTCAGGATTGAGGGTGGTGTACCTAAATGCGCGCAGTGTACAGAATAAGGGCTTGTTGCGCACATTGAAATTGGCTGGAACGATGTTGTGGGCATCACAGGGATGTGGCTGCATGGGGATCAGGGCTGGGATCTAAATATCCAAGGACATACGTCCTATCGAAAGGGCAGGCAGATGGGCAAAGGGCGCAGGGTTGTATTGCTAGTAAGGAATGAAGTTAAATCGATAGCAAGGAGCAATATAGGATAAGAAGGCATAGAATCTCTGTGGGTAAAGTTGAGGAATCGCAAAGGTAAAAAGATCCTGATGGGAGTTATGGACAGGCCTCCTAGCAGTGGTCAGGACGTGGGGCAGAAAATAAATCAGGAGATAGAAAAGGCATGTAAAAAGGCAATATTACAATAATCATGGGGGACTTCAATATGCAGGTGGACTGGGGAAATCAGGTTGGTAGTGGATCCCAAGAATAGGAATTTGTGGAATGTCTGAGAGATGGTTTTTTTGGAGCAGCTTGTGACAGAGCCCATTAGGGAACAGGTAATTCTGGATTTGGTGATGTGTAATGAGGCAGACTTGATTGGGGAACTTAAGGTGAAGGAGCCCTTAGGGAGCAGTGACCACAATATGATAGAATTTACCCTGAATTTTGAGAGGGAGAAGCTGCAATCAGATGTAAAGGTATTACAATAAAATAAGGGTAACTACAAAGACATGAGGGAGGAGCTGGCCAGAGTTAATTGGAAAAGGAGCCTAGCAGGGAAGACAGGGGAACAGCAATGACAGGTGTTTTTGGGGGTTATTAGGGAGGCACAACAGAAATTCATCCCAAGGAGGAGGAAGCATGCTAAGGAGAAGACAAGGCATCCATGGCTGACAAAGGAGGTCAAGGACAGCATAAAGGTTAAAGAAAAAGCATACAAAGTCGCGAGGATTAGTGGGAAGCCAGAGGATTGGGAAGCCTTTAAAAGCAAGTAGAGGACAACTAAAAAAGCAATAAGGGAGGAGAAGATGAAGAATGAGTGCAAGCTAGCTAGTAATATAAAGGAAGGTAGGAAGAGTTTTTTCAATATATAAAAGGTAAGAGAGAGGCAAAAATAGACATTGGCCACAGTAAAATGTGGCTGGAGAAGTAATAATAGGAAACAAAGAAATGGCAGACGAACTGAATAGTTACTTTGCATCAGTCTTCACGGTGGAAGTTATCAGTGGGATGCCAGAGCTCCAGGAGAACCAGGGGGCAGAGGTGAGTGCAGTGACCATTACTAAGGAGATGGACCTATTCATGGAGATCTGGGACTGGATTCTCCGGTTCCCCAGCCTGGTTCTGGGCCATGCGCTGTCTGATGGTGGGACTCTCCACTCCCGCCTCTTGTCAATGGAATTTTCCATTCAAGCCACTCCAAACTGTCGGGAAACCCACGGGCGGCGGTGCGCTGTCGATGGGGAAAATTAATCGCAACTGCCGGATAATTCCGGCCTGAAATCTACAGTTCTCAGGAATGACATGCAACAGAGTGCCCGTCATCCTGGTAGCAGCAAAAATGCTGATGCCATCCAGCTCTGTGGGTAAATATCATGTAAAGTCAAGTTGCCATAGTCCCAGATGACCATTGGCTACTTTCCTGCTTCAGCGAAGATCACCACACCACGGGCGAGGGCGAGATTGAAAAGACGGGCCTTCGTGAATAACATCAGCTGGTAAGGGAATTGAACCCATGCTGTTGGCCCACCTCTGCATCACAAAACAGCTGTCCAGCCATCTGAGCTAAATTGGCCCCCGAAATACCGGTCCCTCAAATACCGTCCCCACCCTGCCATTACATGTAATAAGCAGATTTCTCCCTCAGGCATTAATGTAACAAGTGTGGAATTAATAGGCACAAAATCCCACTAGAAAAGCACCGAGTCAAAATCACCCCAATTCTTTCACTCAGGTGCAATGATAGGAAATAAATTCACAGCTTTACTTCTCCGGAAAGGTGGCAGTCTATCCCTTCGCACTCTGGGCGCATTTGAGCTGCAACACAAAATTAATATGCGACGCATGTAGCCAAGGCAAATGCCACTTTTACACTTGTTTGTTGCAACCAAGTGCTCAACATGTGCACCCTGCTAGCAATGGAGACTCTGGAACTAAGGATCTTGAGATACCCTCAATCACGACACAGGAGAGAAGATAGATGATTCAAAGGCTTTAATCATCTGAGAACTGTACAGCAGCCGAGAACTGTGCTCATCACATGTTGCCTGAGTGAGCCTTATCTTATTTCCTGGGGGCGGAGCCAGAGGCGGAGTCCCCCAGGGTTCCAAGCCCAGTCTTAAAGGGCCAATGCATTAAAGGTAAGGTACCATTATATCATCTACTGATAACATTCATCACAGATCTGTAATCTGAAGATGTGCTAAAGTTTGAGATTAAATCGAGCAGCGATGTTGTTTGAAGGGTTGTTATTTATCTGTGTCAAAAGCTGCTGTATTGATAGCTGCTGACAGTCCCCCCCCCCCCCCCCCCCCCCCCCCCCCCGCCCCCACACACACACACAAGCAGCGTATAGCCCGGGTGTGTTTCTCACACCAGAATTAGCTTTCGCACAGTGTGAACTGCAAAGTATATCCAGCCTGAAAGCCTTAGAAGGTAAGGGCTACCCTCCTTGATGTTTCTTCCCCTTTCAGTTTCTCCACATCTTCGTCAGACATTTCCAGCACTCCACATTGGTTCATAGTTTCCCTCTAATCCCTGATCTCTTTTTGTACGATTTACTGTTCAAAAAAGAATAAGAATACACAAGCAAAGGTTGAAAGGATGGAAACATCTTTCTTCCTTTTCTACTTGTATATGGAAGAAGTACTGATCCGAGGCTGTGGCATCACATTTACATCATCTCCTGCTTGAGTGCTATTGTTTCTGTTCTGTTTATTCTTTGTTAATGAGGCATCGTCAGCAACAACTGTTCAGTAAATTAAGCCAATATCTTATATAAGGTTTAACATCTGATACCAGTACAACCTTACAGCTATCGAACACCATACTCTTCAAAAGATGATACAGAACTGGAAAAAGAACACTCCAGCTGCTTCCAATTAACACAGAGTGCAGAATCTCCCAGTATTTACAATGTACAAGTTTCTCCAGATCTGCATGTTAATACTGATGTCCCTTTCTTCCCAAATGCTATTGATCCATTTATGGAAGTCCTATGAACCTTGTAAGGTAACTATCTTCCCAAAGCCCAATTATCTGGCTTCATTAAAGGAAACTATTATGGAAAATTAGCTTCTCTCCAAACTTAAATCACCCTTACTTCTGCATGCATCAGGGGAAATGTAGCTTAGTGCATTCAAGTTAATGAGCAATCAGTTATGACAAAGCTGGAATAAGGCACTGTACATGGTATGAATATCTCTCCTTACTTAAAAGGGTAGTATTTTTATAAAAACGGTTCTTGGTAGACTTTGTTATACACATGGACATATGAATTAGGAACATGAGTGGCCACTCAACCCTCAGAGCCTGCTTCGCTATTCAATAAGATTAGGGCTGATCGGATTTTAACCTCAACTCCACCATTCCTGTCTCCTCCCGCTAACCTTTCACCCCCTTGCTTACCAAGGATTCATCTATCTTTGCCTTAAAAATACGCAAAGATTCTGTCTCCCTCACATTTTGAGGAAGAGAGTTCGAAAGACTCAGCGCTTTAAGAGAAAATCAATTCTCCTCATCTCTGTCTTAAATGGTTGATCTTTAGGTCCAGATTCTCCGACAAGAGGAAACATCCTTTCCACATCCATACTGTCCAGTCCCCTCAGGATCTCCTGGGATGAATCCTCCGCTCCCGGGAAAAATCGGGGGCGCAATTCTCCGCACTCACGACGGTGCGGAGAATAGCGGGGTTCGTAAAATTTTACGGCCACGCTAGTCTGACGCCCTCCCGCTATTCTCCCCCCCCCACGCCCGACTCCCGATACGAATCGCTGCCGCCGCTTTTTTACGGCCAGCAGCGATTCTCAGCTGGCCGATGGGCCGAGTTCCAAGCACTTTACGGCTGTTTTTACGAACGACAAACACACCTGGTCTGGCCGTTCGTAAAAACGGCCGTAAAGTGCCGATTTTTAAAACCATGGCACCGATTGGCACAGCAGTACCACGGCCGTGCCAAGGGTGCCATGGGCCCGCGATCGGTGGGCACCGATCGCGGGCAGCGGGTCCGATTCCCACGCACTCTTTGTCCTTCCGCCGCCCCGCTGTATCACTTCGCGGGGCGGCTGAGGGGCATCCCGGCCCGCGCATGCGCGGGTTTCGCGCAAGTGCGTGATGATGTCATCCGCGCATGCGCGGGTTGGAGTCTTCCAATCCGCGCATGCGCGGCTGACATCATGTGACGCGTCAGCCGGCGCAAACTCTGGCAAGCGGGCTTAACGAAATTCGTTAAGCCCGCGATGCCGGAGTTTACGGCGGCGGCATGCTAGCCCCGACCGGGGACCAGAATCGGTTCCCGGTCGGGGAGGGGGAGGTTGGCGTCAAACCCGCCCTGATTTGACGCCAGCCTTACGATTTCTCCCTCTCTGGGAGAATCGCGCCCCGGGAGGGCCGTCGTGAAATCGGCCGAGTTTCACAACGGCCTCGGCCCTCCTGGCGGGGATAGGAGCGGCGCTCCATAACTCCCGGCCGCCAGGTGGCGCGCCGATAGTGACGCGACGGCGGCGCCTATGTGACGTCAGCTGTGCATGCGCAGGTTGGCCGGCTCCAACCCGCGCATGCGCGGCTGACGTCACGACGGCTGACAGCTCGAACCCGCACATGTGTGGTGGCCGTCTTTCCCCTCAGCCGCCCCGCAAGACGGGGCGGCTTGATCTTGCGGGGCAGCAGAGGGGAAATAGTGCGTCCAATTGAGACGCCGGCCCGACGATCGGTGGGCACCGATCGCGGGCCTGTCCCCTCCCGTGCACAGTCGTGGTGCTCATTCCCCACCAGGCCCCCTACAAACCCCAAAACGGGCATCTCATGGCGATTTCACAACGGCAGCGACCAGGTGTGGTTGCCGCCGTCGTGAAACTGTCGCGAACGGCAGACCGCTCGGCCCATCCAGGTCGGAGAATCGGCGGTCGCCGTGAAAAACGGTGAGCGCCGATTCTTCCGAGCGGTAGGTGGGAGAATCGCAGGGGGCGACAGGGGGTCGTGAAATTAGTCGGGGGGCCCTCCCGCGATTCTCCCAGCCGGCGTGGGGAGCGGAGAATTGTGCCCCCTATATTTACATTTACCATTCCTGTCCAGCCTTTCCTCATAAATAAGCCCATTTTTAGGTATTAGTCTATTTAACCTTCTCCAATCAATAAAAGAACAATGCCATCTGCAAAAAACGCACTTGAGCGATTCTGGACGAAATCTTCCAGCTCTACATGCTGGCGGGATCTTCCGATGGATTCCGGTGGATCAAATAGGAAATCCCATTGCCACCGGCAGGGCCGGAAAATCACGGCGCCGGCCAATGGCGGCTGACCACCGAGAAACACGGGGCGGGGAGGCCAGAGAATCCGCCCGCTATGTCAATTGTGGGCAATATCTCCGAGTACTTAATACAACACCTTCAAATGAAGCAGCCTGCTTGTTCCAGGAATTTACGTTGCCAGGGAATAAAATATCTTGAAAGAAGATCAGTGGGCCAATGAACTGTGCTGGAGATGTGATCATTTCTGCAAGGAAAACTGCAAAAGCAATTTGCTTTGTCACAGCCCGATGGGCCAAAGGTACGAGATTCGCCCAAAATGTGCGTCTGAGCGGGCAAATCCTCAGTAAATGTATTCAGAAAACTGAGAATGGTGCTCAAAGGAACTGCCACCTCGCACATTAAAAACATCTTTAAGTGCATAAAACTGCTTTTGCTTAATTGAGCATTCCTGAAACACAATGTGAAACCATTAAATTAGAGCTTGCTGGAGAACAATGGGTTCCCAGGAGTGATTATAAAGCTATCATATTTCTGGTGGGGTTCAACTGATGAAAGAAACATTTTTGTTGAGTCTTTAGCAGATATTTGAATCCAAGGCTGAATGGAATCCTTGAAATCATTCCTGCGTAGCCACATGTTTACATTCTATTTATGTTGTGTCGGTCAGTCAAAGTCACTTTGTTCAAGTTCCTTTGCAATTGGCTCCTATCATTTTCTTCTGTTCATTCACGGGATGTGAGCATTGCTGGCAATGCCAGCCAGCATTGATTGTTCATCCCTAATTGCCCTTGAGAATGTGGTGGGGAGCCAGGGAAGTGGCTTGCTAGGCCAATTCAGAGCGTAGTTAAGAGTCAACCACATTGCTGTAAGTCGTACATAAGCCAGACCAGCGAAAGAGAGCAGATACCCTTCCCAAACGAACATTAGAAAACCAGATGCGTTTTTAGTACAATCTGACAGTTTTCATAGGATCATAGAATTTACAGTGCAGAAGGAGGCCATTTGGCCTATCGAGTCTGCACTGACCTCTGGAAAGAGCACCATACTTAAGCCCACACCTCCACCCTATCCCCATAACCCAATAACCTCAGGTAATCTTTTGGATGCTACGGGGCAATTTAGCACAGCCAATCCACCTAACCTGCACATCTTTGGACTGTGAGAGGAAACCAGAACACTCAAAGGAAACCCACGCAGACACAGGGAGAAAGTGCAAACTCCACACGGACTGTTATTCGAGGCAGGAATTGAACCCGGGTCCCTGGATCAATTATAGCATATAGCTTTTTAATCCAGTTTAATTAATTAGCTGAATTTAAATTCCCCAACTGCTCTGTTGGGATTTGAACTCATGGGCACGATTCTCCGAAGTAGAGACAGAGTGTTCGCGCCGTCGTGAATGCCGTTGCATTTTACGATGGCGCGAAACGGGCACGGGGACTACAGAGTCTGGCCCCCACAGGGGGCCAGTACAGTGCTGGAGCGGTTGATGTCATTCCAGCCTCCCTTCCCGGTGCCAAATGGACGCCGCGCCATCCCGCGCATGCGCAGTTCATAGAATCATAGAATCATAGAATTTACAGTGAAGGAGGGCTTTTCCCTGTCCCACAGGCCGCCCCCCCAACCTTTCGCGCAGAGTTCCCGCCGACAGCTACCAGGTGTAGTTGTTTTAACTACACTCCGAACGGCTCTGAATGCTCTGACTCTTAACTACGCTTTGAATGGCGCCGGCGGGACTCTGGCATTTCTGCGCGGCCGCTTGGCCCATCAAGGCTGGAGAATCGGCGGCCCAGCTGTGGACAGTGGCCCACGACCGGCGCCGCGTCAGACGCGCCGGCGCAAATGGTGCCGATTTCCGCTCCTTGGAGAATCGCCTGCCGGCGTTGGACCGGCGCTGCGGGAATAAATGGTGTGAACGCTGATTCTCCCATACGTCACGGCATGGGAGAATCGTGCCCCATGTCTCTGGATCATTAGTCCCTGTTTTTTTTAGCCCAGTAATATAATCACTACGCTACCATTCCTGGTATTGGATATTTGCGCAATCTTGCCTGTACATCTGCACAATTGATGTCCAATGTTACCACACTGAAGGATTAATAACTGTAATGTGATCATTATCAATTTCAATCACAACTAACTGAGGAGAATACAAATTAGTTGCACATATTCTAAAACAAAATAACCATGTGGGTGGAGAAATATTAGTTACTCAGTTATGAATCCTGTGTAAACACCATCAAACCTTTCTCCATCAGCTCCTGGAAAACATGTGTAACTCTCATTAGAATGTAGAAAATAGTGTGCAATTAAATCTTAATTACAACACATCTGTGCCAGGTTGTTTACACTGCACTTTAAAGTATAAACATTGGAAAAACATCAAGATGAGTTTTGAAGTTGTAATGTTTTCTGAACAATCAATTAAATTTCCCAATTTTTAAGCAGTGCTACTACCAAACATAGTACTGGAATGTTTCATTTCAGTTTACCCTGATAAGTGCCTTCATAATCTGCCACATGACCTCAGAGTGAAGGCTAAGGATGGAAACCTAATCCGTGTTTTCCTAAACACAAAATTTAAGAGAGGCAGGATAAAGGGGTGAGAGAGGAGAAGGAAGCATAAGTATGGTTGAGTGAGCAAGGTGTGAATTCTGAGGGAGGTTCACAGGCCATGAATGATGTGAACCACAGAATTCTTAGAGTGCAGAAGGAGGCCATTCGGCCCATCGAGTCAGCACTGGCCTTCCGACAGAACACCCTAGCTAGGCCCACTTGCTCGCTCTATCCCAGTAACCTCATCTAACCTGCACATCCCTGGGCACGAATGGGGAAATTTAGCATGGCCAATCCACCGGACCTGCACATCTTTGGACCGTGGGAGAAAACTGGAGCACCCGGAGGAAACCCATGCAGACATAGGGAGAACGTGCAACCTCCACACAGACAGTCACCCAAGGCTGGAATTGAACCCAGGTCTCTGGCGCTGTGAGGCAGCAGTGCTAACCACTGTGCCACCGTGCCGCCGATGAATGATGGAGCCATCCGTGAGCTGAGAAAGCAGGGAAAGAGAAGTAAAGGTATTCTTAGGAACGTATTTCTGAAGACCTTGGAGGTAGAAGTGGTGAGACCATGGGAGGAATTCAGGTTGATGATGAATATCACAAAGCCATTTCTCTGCAGATGGTGAAAATGAGTAAAGAAAGATAGAAATAGACATCTTAACGCAGGTGAGAATGCGAAGCCTAGCATTCTAGATGATGTGTCGTTCCTTGAGAGTGGAAACGGGAAGTTGATTAGGAATAGATTGGGTAACTCCTGCCTGGGGGTGAGAAAGATATGGTTTAGTGTTTTAGTGACAGAGAACAATAAATAGGAATGAAAGTGGGCACCATTTTTGACGTTGGGATGAAAACTGAATTTAGGCTTCAGCAAGATACTGAGGGTAAGAAATTGGGTTCTTTAGCACCTGTTTTAATTGCTACAAAGGGTCTTTGAGCTCTGAAATGGCAGTTGTGGTGCTTGTACACATTTGTGTGAATCACGCAGGACGCAATATTGATGAGGAAGACAGCACGCATGCAGTGAACATCCACTGCAAGTATGAGAGAAGCTAGACCATGATATAATCAGCATGCAACATTGATAAGACACCAAAGGGGCCATTCTTGAATTCAATGCTCCATTTAATGCCCTCTCTTAACCTGGCGTTCAGCACCAAGACAAATTGCCCACAGAACCAGTTAAAGGTATCAGCTTTAGTCAGGTTAGTTGCTGGTTGATTCCATTTGGCTGTCGCCATGATTCTCCACGTGCTTTATGTTTTCATAATGTGCTCGATGTCAACAAAACAAAGGAGATTATCATTGACTTTAGGAAGCGTAGTGGAGAACATGCCCCTGTCTATATCAATGGGAACGAAGTAGAAAGGATCGAGAGCTTCAGGTTTTTAGGTGTACAGATCACCAAAAGCCTGTCTTGGTCCCCCCATGCCGACACTATAGTTGAGAAAGCCCACCAACGACTCTACTTTCTCAGAAGACTGAGGAAATTTGGCATGTCAGCTACGACCCTCACCAACTTCTACGGATGCACCATAGAAAGCATTCTTTCTGGTTGTATCACAGCCTTGTATGGAGCCTGCTCTACCCAAGACCGCAGGAAACTACTAAAGGTTGTGAATGTAGCCCAGTCCATCACGCAAACCAGCCTCCCATCCATTGACTCTATCTATAATTCCCGCTGCCTCAGAAAGGCAGCCAGCATAATTAAGTACCCCACTCACCTCGGACATACTCTCTTCCACCTCCTTCCGTCAGGAAAAAGATACCAAAGTTTGAGGTCACGTACCAAGCTCCTTCCCTACTGCCATCAGACTTTTGAATGGAGCTACCTCGTATTAAGTTGATCTTTTCTCTACACCTTGCTATAACTGTAACATTATATTCTGCAGTCTCTCCTTCCTTCCTTATGTATGGTATGCATTGTTTGTACAGCATGCAAGAAACAATACTTTTCACTGTATACTAATAAATGTGACAATAATAAGTCAAATCAAATCAAATCAATACCTGGTTCAAGAGGCAAAAGACTGCAGTGGGGGGTGTGGGTGAAGGAGGTTGTTCTAACTCAAAGCTTCTGCACAGTCAGACATGTGGTCACTTGTAAGCAACCTCCCCCCACCCCCGCACCCCGCCCCCTTTCCTTGTAATACAGAAGTGGCACAGGTTGTTAGAAGGGGGAAGAGGAGGATGAGCAAGGTCACAGTAGAAACCATATTCACCCAGAGTGTTCAGGAAACAAATCTGTAACTTGACCTTAGAAAGGAAGGACATACAAGATGCCTGGACTCGGTAAGGATGCCCTCATCTGCTGCAGCCAAAACTGTAAATTCACAGCAGGCCAAGAATTGCATTGGCAGTGGTTGTTTGTATCATCGGGGCAATGAACCTTTATGCATTTGTCTCTTTCCAGGCTAAAGATGGAACAATTTGGAACACTTCACAGTTTGCCAGCCACTGTTGCGTTAGGGAGGTCACTGGGGCTGCCTATTCAATGAGACCTAACTATATTTATTCCTTATTTCTAGAGCACTGAGCATGCGGCTTCCCAGTGGTATAGATGCCATCGAACCTAGGTACAAATATAAGCACATATGAGCATGCGAGTTAGAAGCAGGAGCAGGCTACTTAGCTTCTCAAACCCACTCTATCATTCAATAAGATCACAGCTGATCTGATTGTCACCTCAACCCCACATTCCTGCCTGCCCCGATAACCTTTCACCCCCAATGTTAATCAAGAGTCTATCGAGGTCTGCCTTAAAAATTATTCATAGACTTTGCTTCCACTGCTTTTTGAGGAAGAAAGTTCCAGAGGCTCATGAACCTCTGAAAGAAAATATTTCTCCGTGTTTCTGTCTTAAATTAGTGACCCCTTATTTTTTAACAGTGACCCTGAGTTCAAGTTTCTCCAACACGAGAAAACATCCTCTCCACATCCACCCTGTCAACACCCCTCAAGATCTTAAAAGTTTTGATCAAGTCACTTTTACTCTTCCAAATCCTAGTGGATGCAAAGCAAACCTCTCCAATCCTTCCAGCAATTCCTGGTATCAGTCAAGTCGGCCTTCTCTGAACTGTCTCTAATGCATTTGCATATTTTCTTAAATAAGGAGACCAGTACTGTACACAATACTCCAGCTGTGGTCTCACCAATGCCCAATACAACTGGAGCAGAACCTCCCTACTATTGCAGTTAATTCCCCTCACAATAAAGAATAGCATTCTATTACCTTTCCAAATTACTTGCTGTATCTGTATGTCAGTCTTTTGTGATTTATGCACTTGGACACCCAGATCCCTCTGCACCTCTTGAGATCTGCAATCTCTCACCATTTAGATAATAAGCTTTTTTATTCTTCCGTCCAAAATGGACAATTTTACATTTACATCCACTTGCTAGATGTTTGCCCACTCAATTAATCTGCCTATGTCCCTTAGTAGTCACCTTACATCCTCTTCACAAATTTACTTTCCTACTTATCTTTTGCCTCGTCAATGAGTTTAGCAGCTGTCCCTTCATCCACGTGCAAATTGTTTTGCAGGCACTAATTCTATCTGAATTGAAAGGGATTCCACTCCTTCACTTCTAGCTAGTGTGTGATCATACCCAGCCAACCATGCAGGTCAAGGCCCAGTATCCTGACAGCATTCAAAATGCCTTAATTTGGCAGCCATCCCGCTGCATTTGTGCCACCACACAAAGTGGAGGATCCTTGCCCACTTGACAGAGTGGGTATGAAGGGCCTTGGTATTCTGCTACATGCTGCACAACCTTGTCATCAAGAGGGGAAGCCCTTGCTTAGCTATACAGGAGAATCCAGAGGGGGTGGTAGAGGATGGGCAGTGTTACCCTCATGGCTGCAGCATGGCTGGTGGAAGGCAGCTGACTTTCAATTGGGGAAGAACGTAACTGGCTTTGCAGGCTGACTTTGAGGAACTCTGGGATGAGAAGGTCCATTTTCAACCTGCAAATTTCACCGTGAGCAGCCACAGTCTGCGCAGGTTGGCTGAAAGGAAGTAGCAAGTGCATCGGAGGACTGACAGCGATGGGAGGTGGATGTATCCCGTTTTCCTGAAAGAGAGCAGTGGGTCCATGCCTCATGGAGTCAATACCAACGGATGGGGAGCAGCAGTCTGGGCTGGCTGGCTGTCAAACAACAGCAAGGGCACTGGTGGAGTGGAAGGGATGGTAGAGTTGGAGGGGGCGGGATGCTGTCTTCCTCAGAGGGAATAGGTTTGTCCATGTTGCAGGATTTCTTACTGTTTCCCAGGTCAGATTTGCTACTTGCATGAATCCCAGCACCTATGCCAGGCACAATGCATGCCCCTTCCAAGATTTGTGGACTGGCCTTAAGAGGCATGCTGGCTAGCTTTAATTAGGACTAGGAAGTTATATGTTTGGGCTCTCTGCTGCTGGGTTCAGCCACAAACAGTATGATTGGTGCTGGCTGCACACGGTAACCATTCTATTAAGAAGGCTGCACAAAGTTGGCGTGCTGCTTCGCATTGAATGACCATGAGGTACTTGCATGTTACCTTCCCCGCAATCATTTTCAGGGCTGTGCAATTTCGGGTCCCAATACTCTGTGCTTAGCCTGAGGTGGCAGCCAGGAGGATTAATGAATGCACTTGAGCTTGGAGATACATAGCTGTTTGCCAGAGGAAGGCTTTAGTCATGTCAATATTAAACTGATGAATGTTTTGACGCATCCAGCTCTGAACTGAGCATTAGGTCATTCTTGAGCACCTCCAAGCAGTGCTCAAATGGTAGCAGGTTGTCAGCGAATAGCGTGCAGTGCGCAGTGACCTCCTTCGAAATAAAGGGGAAAATTATGGTTTTAGATTTCGTTTTGTGTAGTCATAAAGAATTGGCCATGATTTCCACCAAAATGGAGGAGTTAAATCTTGCCATAATGCCACGCGATTAGGAACGATGCTAACATTGCAACGCCTGCAACAGTTGCCAGTTGTCTGTCAAAACTGCAATGCGACGGTGCTTGATTCACTCAGTTGCTTTTGTCACACCTGCTGTTCTCAGTATGTGCGGCCTGCTGATGAATCCCTGGCTTGTGGAATCGCAGTCTCCTTAATTCACATGAATAAAACAATGTTGACACAAGGGCAGTCTCAGTGAAGCATTCCCTTCCACAAAGGTAATCAATCACTCGGCAAACTGGTAGAGTCTGACCATTACTGATACATTTTGATGTGGCTCAGTCAGATCTGCCGTCTTGTGTATGACAGCGCCAGTCAGTTCAGCTTTGACTTGAAAACTGATGTTGTCAGCTGATAAGAGTGAGGTTTAAAAAAGAATGATGCATTCTTCCTTTATGTCACATTGTCTGAATGTGTGTTCCGACAGAATGTTACAGAATTTAGGGGCGGCATGGCGGCACAGTGGTTAGCCCGGCTGTCTCTTTTTGCCAGGGACCCGGGTTCAATTCCGACCTCGGGTTAATGTATGTGTGGTGTTTGCACTTTCTCCCCGTGTCTGCGTAAGTTTCCTCTTGGTACTCTGGTTTCCTCCGACAGTCCAAAGATGTGCCGGCTAGGTGGGTTGGTTATGAAAAATTGTCCTTAAGTATCCAAAGCTTGGAGTGGGGTTACAGGGATAAACTGGGGGATTGAGCCTCGGTAGGCTGGTCTGTTGAAGGGTCGGTGCAGACTCGATGGGCCGAATGGCCTCCTTCTGCACTGTATGGTTATGATATTCCAAACTTCCATGGGCACGGGAAAGGTTCCAATGGATTGGAAAATTGCTAACGTAGTGTCCTTATTCAAAAAGGGAGGGGGGGGCAGAATGTGGGAAATTACAGACCAGTTAATTTAATATCTGTTGTTGGAAAATTGTTGGAATCAATTATCAAGGACGTAATATCAGGACATTTGGAAAGCTAAAGCGCTATCCATCAGAATCAGCATGGTTTTATGAAGGGCAAAGATGGAACAAGCAAAGTGGATAATGGGGATCCTGTAAATGTAGTATATCTGGACATCCGGAAGGCGATTGATAAGGTGCTGCAGAGAAGGTTAATTCACAAGGCTAGCTGACGGACAGGAGACAGAGTCGGGATAAATGGGGCTTTTTCTGGATGGCAAGATGTAACTAGTGGGGTGCCACAGTGTTCAGTCCTTGGGCTCCAGGTATTTACAATCTACATTAACAATTTGGACAGAGGATCGAAGGATCTATAGCCAAATTCGCAGCTGACACAAAAATAGGTGGGTTAAGAAGTAGCAATGAGAAAATAGGAACTTTACAAATGGATATGGATAGGTTAGAGAGGGCCAAAATGTGGCAGATGGAGTTTAACGTGGATAACTGTGAGGTCATGCATTTTGGTTGAAGAAGTGGAAAGGCAATTTATTATCTAAATGGGGAGAGGCTTTCGGGTGCTCCGATGCAGAGGGATCTGGGTGTCTTAGTGCATGAGTCACAGAAAACGAGCATGCAGGTGCAGCAGATAATAAAGAAAGCAAATGGAATGTTGGCATTTATAGCAAAAGAAACAGAGTATAAAGGTAAGGAATTGTTGTTGTAACTATACAAGGTACTGGTAGGACTGCACCTGGGGTATTGCGCACAGTTTTGGTCCCCTTATTTGAGGAAAGATGTGGTGGCGTTGAAGGCAGTTCAGAGGAGGTTCATTAGATTGATTCCAGAGATATGGGGGGTGCGATTCTCCCAGAACGGGAGAAATCGTAAGGCTGGCGTCAAACCCGGGCGGGTTTGACG